>NC_141685.1:498165240-499415240 GCF_964263255.1 Lissotriton vulgaris
TAGTGAGTCCAACTAACTATAACGTGGGAATTTCAATGGTTTTATGTCAGTAAAATTTCCAGCTAACTATAACTGGTGTGAAACCTATGGTTTTTTCTGTGTATATATATATATATTATAGTTAGGACCTAGCTACCATAGGAAATCCGCAACATTCTATTGGGAATAACTCTTGCGCTGGTTGAGGGATCTGCCTGTAATTTTCGAAAATTTTGGCCAGCTCCGCTCCGCTCCTTTCCTGAAAGTTTCAGGGGGATTCATGAAGTGGGGGCTGAGAAAAAAAGGGGGGTCCCAAAACGTGTTTTCCCCATGCAATTTTCCATAGGACAATCTGACACGGCTACAGCTCGAACCGCTGAAAGGATTTACGCCAAACTTTGCAAAATTGTAGGGACTGGTAGGCAGATGTGCCTTTGCTATATTTGGTGAAATTTGCTGCTGTGGATTTTACAAAAATTAACTTCAAAAACACATATATATCTATAGGTGTGCTCCGAGCGCTCACCGGTACGCATACCGGGGAGCGCACCCGGCACGCTACGGGATTGCACGAGCGGAAAGGTGATTCGCTGTCGGATGTCTGTCAACATTCTAAACAGCCCGGAGAGTCCGCCATCTTGTGTCTCGGTAAAATCGAGACACCAGAGGTAAAAATAAAAAGGGGGAAATGATTAAAAGGGGGCAGGGTAGACACCCCCTGACCCCCTAAGTTTTCTGAGGGGGGCCTAGAAGGACCCTGAAGGGCAAAAAACCTTTTTTTTTATTTTCGCGGGGTAAGCGCTGGGTGTGTTCCCAGCTGCGCTCTCCAGTACGCGCACCCTGAGCGCACCACGGGGAAAAACAGTATAAAAAATAGAGCTGTTGTGTTATGTGGGTATTTTTTGTACCTACAAGTAGGTACCAATGCAGAGTCTCAAATTCAAGAGGAAGACTCTTTTCCCTTCATCTGTAAAATGTACACCTCCTATAGATGCCTTGCATGTTGTAACGCAAGTTGTTGTGGTATATGGAACCCTTACCATAGTCTCTGAGGAAAGCAGAAACAGATTTATTCACATGTTTCCTTGCTTTCTCAATCTGTGGACAAAATTGGTTGGACCAGTTCCATTTTTGCCTTTGGCATATATTAGAAAATACCAAGGCAGTTTTTGGAAAAAGTGACATCAATTGCCCAAAGATGTCCTTTAAAAGCATTTCCAGACCTACCCCAGTTAAAGTGCCCAGGTCATTGCCACCACAGTGCACAATTTTGAGGTCAGGATGTGGTAGATGCATAAAGGATTTTACCAATGGTATCAATTGGTGAGTTCTCAATCCTCTTTGTCCAATCCACACAATGTCCAAATTTAGTAAACTAAGGTTGCATAAATAGCGCTCTTGCTGCGCTCCTCGGTGAGCTTACCGGTGCGCGCACCCTGAGCACTCCAAGACAAAATGATAAAAATACCTACATGAAAAATACATTAAAAAAACATTTTTGGGAGAAAAAAAACATAATAATAACAAATAGTTAAAAAAAACAGCTAATAAAAAAAAATCTATTTAAAAATCGTAGGTTACAAACTCGACATACAAAGGAATTAGCTTCTAAAAAACCTTTGAAATTCACTGAAAAAAACATAGGTTTCACAATCGTTATAGTTAGGAATTAGCATTTAAAAAAACCTTTGAAATTCATAAGCATGGGCGAAATTTGCGAATTCGCGATCCGCGGATTTGCGAATTCCCAAATTTGTGCGACTGTGCGGATTTTTTTATTTTTGCGTGTTCGCGGGCTGCTTTGCGTGTTCGCGGGGCGATTTAAGTGTTCGCGGGGCGCTTTGTGTGTTTGCGGGTTTTTTATGTGCGAGACCGCGATGCGCCCTCTGGTTCATCACTGACACCCTCTCATTTTTTGTGCCCTTCTGCCCTCTGTACCACTCGTTTTTGTGCCTTTCTGCCCTCTGCCCAACTCGTGTTTGTGCCTTTTGCCCTCTGCCCCACTTGTTTTTGTGCTCTTCTGCCCTCTGCCCAACTCATTTTTGTGGTCTTCTGCCCTCTGCCCCACTCGTTTCTGCCCTGTGTCCCACTCGTTTTTGTGCTCTTCTGCTCTCTGCCCACTCGTTTTTGTGCCCTTCTGCCCTCTGCCCCACTTGTTTTTTGTGCCCTTCTGCCCTCTGCCCCACTTTTTTGGGCCTTTCTGCCCCACTCGTTTTTGTTCCCTTCTGCCCTCTGCCCCACTCTTTGTTGTGCCCTTTCTGCCCTCTGCCTCACTCGTTTTTGTGCCATTTTGCCCTCTGCCCCACTTGTTTTTGTGCCCTTCTGCCCTCTGCACCACTCGTTTTTGGGCCCTGCCCTCTGCCCCACTCGTTTTTGTGCCATTCTGCCCTCTGCCCTACTCGTTGTTGTGCCCTTCTGCCCTCTGCCCCACTTGTTTTTGTGCCATTCTGCCCTCTGTCCCACTCGTTGTTGTGCCCTTCTGCCCTCTACCCCACTCGTTGTTATGCCATTCTGCCCTCTGCCCCACTCGTTGTTGTGCCCTTCTGCCCTCTGCTCCACTCGTTGTTGTGCCCTTCTGCCCTCTGCCCCACTTGTTGTTGTGCCCTTCTGCCCTCTGCCCCACTCGTTGTTGTGCCCTTCTGCCCTTTGCCCCACTCAATTTTGTGCCCTTCTGCCCTCTGCCACACTCATTTTTGTGCCATTCTGCCCTCCGTCCCACTCTTTTTTGTGCCCTTCTGCCCGCTGCCCCACTCGTTTTTGTGACATTCGGCTCTCTGCCCCACTCGTTGTTGTGCCCTTCTGCCCTCTGCCCCACTCGTTTTTGTGCCATGGTTTTGTATGAGTAAAATGTTACTCCCATCTTATTAAATTCCTTAATGCATATTTTTTGCGACACACTCCAAAAATAGAAGTGGTAAGAGGTACATTGGGAGCATATGCGAGCTATTAAGAATGTAGACGAGTCTTACCCTGTAGCGAGACACTTCGATAAGGCCCATGGACGCAACAGGGATCTGTTGTCCTACATGTGCCTTGACAGTGTCCCCATGAGTGTGAGGGGAGGCGACCGGTTGCAGAGACTTAGACGTCTCGAGTCTGGGTATATAATAGACTTGCAAAGTAAGATGCCTAATGGTCTGAATATGCACGAAGAATTGGCAGTTCACTTGGGATAGTGATTTCAGGTAAGGATTGGATATCTGAAATGATGTAATATTTATTCTCCTCTGGAATTTTTCGATCTTCTACTTTTGGAGTGTGTCGCAAAAAATAATGCATTAAGGAATTTAATAAGATGGGAGGAATAATCGTTATTGCACAAATGTGTAAATGTGATTATATTATTGTATAAATATGATAAGGAATTGTCAATACAGATAATATATGTAACAAAATGAACTAGTCTCAACAAACGCTAAAAGATAACAGATTATATGGAGAGTGCAGGGTTGGACAACTCTAGCCCATATAGGGCAAGATTATATAAACATTATAATTTTGTGGAACAATTGTTTATAGCCTATGCCCATCCAGGGCTAAAATGAATTAGGTTGAAATATATTCGATTTGTGTATATTATGTATTTACATGACACAATGACCAAACTGTGTTCCATTATTAAGTATAACGTTGGTTTAATACACGTTACAAGATGGCGGCGCCGGAATGAATAGTGTCAGTCCTATGTTGATATCCATGAACTAGTACTCTACAACACTTAAATAAGTGCAATGGCCATGACGCCAACTGTTAAACAATAAACAATTGACAAAGGCTATACGCCGAAACGCGTCTTGTTGATGTGCTGAAGGTTTCCTAATAAACATCTTTTGTGAAACTACCCCTACGAATACTGCTGTCTATTACAGGCTATTCCTGTAGGATGTTTTGGAGCTTTATATATATATCTCGGAAGTGGCTCACTGTTTTGGAGCTCATGTCTGCGTAGGTGATTGCTCGCCAATGCTCTAATATTCTTTTTTGTACTTGGAAAATGGTTGACCCTATGTACCATTTGGTACATGGGCATGTGATGACATATACTACAAATTCAGTCTCGCATGTAATGAGTTTTATGATGCACCACTTCCTCCATATCCTCTCCAAAGTGCCCTCCTGAATGCTTGTGCTGTGTTTGCACGCTTAACAGTGCCCACATCGTTTGAACTCTTTGTTCTGGTGTGGCTAATTAATATTGACTTGTGTCAGGTGGCAATATATTTGCATGTCTTTTAAGGATAGATTATGTAGAAAGGTGATGTTAGGCGTATCTCCAATCCTGAATTGTAATATGTTATCCTATGTCAATATTGCCCATGTATTTTTTAGGATCTTTCTGTTTTGCTTGCCTATTGAATTTAGAAAAAAAACGTACAGGTTCTCTGTTGGGCTCTGTACTCTGTTCTAACCTTTGGTGTAATGGCTCTTCTCTTGTTCTAGTATCTGCACTTTCCCTAGCTTTATTCAGGGCCCTGTGTGGATAATTCTTGCTTTCAACCTTTTGGACATTACATCTCTGATTTTCTTGTAGCTCATTTATGAGCTACAGTTCCTTTTGGCTCTTAGGAATTCACTGCAGGGAATACTCCAGCGAAAACTGGGTGGATGGCAACTGTCGGCATGTAAAATTGAGTTGCCAGCTATGTTTTTTCTGAATAGGTCAGTGTGTAAGTCCCACCCATTATGGTCAACCTGATGTCAATGAAATCAATGGTTTCTTTACTGTAATTCATGATAAACTAGGGATTTACTGCATTCTCATTCAGTTTTCCAAAGGAAGTTTTAAGGTCAGTTTCACTTCTTTCCCAGACAATACGAATGTTGTCTATGTAACAGAGCCATACACTGACATTATTTATCCATTCATTCCAATCAGTGCCACAGAGCACCAGCTCCTCCCACCTGCCCACTGCCAGATTGGCGTAGCTGGGGGCGAAGCAGGTGCCCATCACACTGCCATGTTTCTGTTTATATAGAGTATTCTCAAACAGAAAAATATTTTGCATCAAACATATGGTGATAATTTCCAATAACGTATGTGTGTGGTGAAGGACAGTGACACTCCTATTTCTTAGAAAGTATTTTCATACATTCATTCCACCATCATATCTAATGTTGGTATAGAGACTCTCAACGTCCAAATAGACTAGCCAGCACTCATCCTTCCAACAGAGATTTTTTGTTGTATCCTTTATATATGAGTGAAGATTCTGTACAAAAGGTGCTAGGAAATGGTCAACAAAAATCGAAGTATTCTCCAAAAAGCTATTTTTAGAGAAAACAATGGGACTGTCTGGTGGATTTTTGAGATCCTTGTATACCGGGTCTGGTGGCTCAGTGGACCAATGCATCCACTACTGGAGCTTGTGTTTGACCTGTGTTCGACATCAGGGTCACCGGTTAAAATCCTGGCAGGTCCACTCAGCCTTTCATCCAACCGAGGTCGATAAAATGAGTACCTTTGAGTTGGGTAACAATAAACATCTGTTATTCAGTGCCAAGATTACTCCGGGTGAACGTGCGCTTAAAAAATACACATGTTATGTTATGTTACCTTAGGTAACAAATGTAATGTGGGGATGGTAGGTGTGTAATTCATCCCAGTTTATGAGTTGTTCCTCATGCCAGTTCAGTAACTTCTCTGTGTACGTGGTTTGGATGCTTTTTAAATATTCTCTATCTACTTTGGTATAGTAGGTTGTGTTTTGAGTTGTCTCAATCCTTCCTTCAGATACAATGATTTCTATGTTTCCTCCCTCATCTGAGGGTTTGATAACAATAGTTTCATCTTTTTGAAGGGCAACTAGACTATTTTATATATATATATATATATATATATATATATATATATATATATTACCTACTGGCGGTCGCCAGTAGGTATATATAGTTAGGATTTTTTCTCTATGGGATTTTTGAAAATTCTATGTCTAATAACTTTGGCGTTTGTGGACGGAATTGGCTGAAATTTTCAGGAAAATGGAACATTTTGTTTCTGAGCAGCCCCTGACAATTTGGGGGGGTTTCATCAAGGGGGGGCCGAGAAAAAAGGGGGGTCCCAAAACGCGTTTTTCCCATGTTAATTTCCATAGGGCGGTTGGCCTCACTTTTAGCTCGAACGGCTGAATGGATTTGCACGAAACTTGGCAAAATTGTAGGGACTGTTAGCCCGATGTGCCTTTGCTAGGTCTCAATATATGTGCTCCAGTGGATTTTGAGTAATTTAGGTTCAAAAAAAGATATATATCTGGGCGGAGCCTAACCACACATCTGATCTGATTGGCTGTCAGCACTTCATCCAAGAAGTGTTGGCAGCCATCTTGGGACCAATATACATGATAGCACCTCATTAAAAAGCATTGTAGTTAATAGAGGGTTTTAGGACTTTAGTTACATTATAAATCATTTGTTGATGGTACCATACTCGTTTTAGGAATTGTGGTGGGTTCTAAGGTGATTTTACCATGTGAAAAAACCTTCTGCTGTGATATCATGAATATTGTTTGAAAGAAAACTAATATCTCATGATTTTCCCACAGTGGTTTGGAAGGGGATCTATAAGCTAAACTGAAAGCATATTTTCTGTAAATTCACATTATCTTTCTCAGTCATGTGAAAATGAAGTCTGACATTCTCAGTAAAACATGTACATCCAACAAGGACAGAGACTGTCAGTTGATTCCTTTGTGTTCTACTGCAGCCTCCTAGAGTGTTCTAAAGAACAACTAGAGCGCTAACAGTCCTACTTATTACAAAGGTATGGCACACCTGAAGCCATCTTGATTGGAATAAAGTGGTAACTCTTAAAACATTTAATTTAAAAAGAAACAACATGAGGGGGTATATTTTGCCATAGAAAGTATGATTAGTGCTGCAGAATGAAAAATTAGGGCACATTTTGAGTGACTTCTCAAATCCTTTTCTATTTCATTAAAAAATTCTGACATGCAGTCTCCCAAAATGGCCACCAGAGACAAAAGAGCCCAAATGTAGCCCAAATATCACCCAGATGTAGCCCAAGTATAGCCCAATGACAGAATGTCCCAGAGTGTTCTAAAGAACAACTAGAGCGCTAACAGTCCTACTTATTACAAAGGTATGGCACACCTGAAGCCATCTTGATTGGAATAAAGTGGTAACTCTTAAAACATTTAATTTAAAAAGAAACAACATGAGGGGGTATATTTTGCCATAGAAAGTATGATTAGTGCTGTAGAATGAAAAATTAGGGCACATTTTGAGTGACTTCTCAAATCCTTTTCTATTTCATTAAAACATTCTGACATGCAGTCTCCCAAAATGGCCACCAGAGACAAAAGAGCCCAAATGTAGCCCAAATATCACCCAGATGTAGCCCAAGTATAGCCCAATGACAGAATGTCCCAGAGTGTTCTAAAGAACAACTAGAGCGCTAACAGTCCTACTTATTACAAAGGTATAGCACACCTGGAGCCATCGTGATGGGAATAAAGTGGTAACTCTTAAGACATTTAATTTAAAAAGGAACAAAATGAGGGGGTATATTATGCAATAGAAGGTATTATTAGTGCTGCAGAAAGAAAAATTAGGGCACATTTTGAGTGACTTTTCAAATCCTCTTCTATTTCATTAAAAAATTCTGACATGCAGTCTCCCAAAATGGCCACCAGAGACAAAAGAGCCCAAATGTAGCCCAAATATCACCCAGATGTAGCCCAAGTATAGCCCAATGACAGAATGTCCCAGAGTGTTCTAAAGAACAACTAGAGCGCTAACAGTCCTACTTATTACAAAGGTATGGCACACCTGAAGCCATCTTGATTGGAATAAAGTGGTAACTCTTAAAACATTTAATTTATAAAGGAACAAAATGAGGGGGTATATTTTGCCATATGAATTATGATTAGTGCTGCAGAAAGAAAAATGAGGGCACATTTTGAGTGACTTCTCAAACCCTCTTCAATTTCATTAAAAAATTCTGACATAGTCTCCCAAGATGGCCACCAGAGACAAAAGAGCCTAAATGTAGCCCAAATATCACCCAGATGTACCCCAAGTATAGCCCAATGACAGAATGTGCCAGAGTGTTCTAAAGAACAACTAGAGCGCTAACAGTCTTACTTATGACAAAAGTATGGCACACCAGAAGCCATCTTGATTGGAATGAAGTGGTAAGTCTGAAAACACTCAATTTAAAAAGGAACAACATGAGGGGGTTAATTTTGCCATAGAAAGTATGATTAGTGCTTCAGAAAGAAAAATTAGGGATCATTTTGAGTGACTTCTCAAATCCTCTTCTATTTCATTAAAAAAATTCTGACATGCAGACTCAAACATGCACTTTGAATACCAGCAGCAGACGTCCCTGGTGAGCAGTAGCTTTACTACAGTGATCTAATGTGCAACTAGAGTGCTAACATTCAGAATTTATGGCAAATGTGTGACACATCTGAATGCCTTCTTGATGGAACCAAAGTAAACAAGCATTGAAAATGCAATAGATCTCGCCCTCGTTTAAGTTAAAGCCATTCTGTTTGTAATGAGGTGGCTTTTTAGCTTTGCTTTTATTAGTGTTTTTTCAACTTTCATGTAAATAACGCACCGTTTTCACCAAATCGACTTTGCCCAAGCACACCATTCCCTTCGGCCAACAAATCCCAAAAATTCGGCACACCTGCCGATCCACTCTCCCTACAGCTCACCCAAGCCCCGTCCCTCTAGCGCAACTGGAACACCCCAAATTCACCTTCTCCATGCGCACCAAAAACTCCCATTGAATAACATGGCAATTCGCTACTCCGCACAAAAATTGCTCTTTAAAGCACTTCCACTGCTCCGATCCGCTTCAAACTTGGCTGGACACTAGTTCCAGCGATTCCCTAACATCTCACCAAAAATCAGCCCAATCCATCCACTGGAACGGGGACGAATTTCAACCCGAATACGCGCCCCCCGCAAACACAAAAAAAGCCATAAAACGGCCAAATCTCGACCAAAAACCGCCAAAATCCCTCAAAACCTTGCCAACACCAATACGCACGAAACTGAACCGGCCCCTCAGCCCTAGGCTCCGGGAACCCTACTTAATTGACCCAAAAGCCCTAAAAAAGCAACATAATACACACGAAAATGCCCTAACAACCCTAAAATGCATATAAGTATATGTATGCATGCATTTATGTTTGTATTTATATAGATATACAGATGATATATGTTTATATATGTATGTATATATATATATTCACTGAAAAAACCATAGGCTATAGACCATATATAGTTAGGAATTAGCATTTACAAAACCTTGAAAATTCACTGAAAAAACCATAGGTTATAGACCATATATAGTTAGGAATTAGCATTTACAAAACCTTGAAAATTCACTGAAAAAACCATAGGTTATAGACCATATATAGTTAGGAATTCGCATTTACAAAACCTTATTTTACTCACACAAAACCATTGAAATTCCATATATAGTTAGTTGCACTAACTATATATCGCGCACCCGCAATCCACTGCTGATGATGTCACATATTACATCATTCATGACATGGTCAGTGACATCACTGATGACATCTCAAATGACATCACTGATGACATCACTGATGACAACATCCAGTGACTGTATGTTTCTGTAAAGTTAAAATATGTCTTACATATTGAAGAATGAGTGGATGTATAAGTGTCTGGATGAAGGATTTAGTAGGTGCATGACTGACTGTATGAGTGAGTGATTAAATGTGTCTCACTGAGTGCATGGGTTAGTGACTAAACTGTCTTAATTTGTGCATCATTATGTCTGTTGTTCTGTAAACTGTTGCATGTGTTGATAAGTAGCTATATGAGTAACTATATGGGTTATTGATTGGTTGCCCAAGTATTTGTATGGGAGACTGAGTGTGTGTGTGGGTGGCTGGGAGGTGTATGACTCTGTGCATAGATGTGTGAGCAGTTGATTCACTAGATGTATGGGTTCAAAAGTGCATGTGGAAACAGCTGTATGGGCGGTTGACTGTGTGCATGAGTGTATTGGTGAGTGAATGGATATCTCAGTGCTACATGTCAAAGTAAGTACATATGTAAAACACAGTACATGTGAGAGTTGACATATATAAATAACTGTGCATAAGAGCCAGTGAATGTGTGAGTGGCTGTATGGATCATTGTGAACTTGTATCAGGGATTGTATAAGAGAGTAAATATGTGTTAGTATATGTTTGAATAAGTAAAGTTTGTATAACTGTATAGTTGAGGAAATGGAGGTGTGATTGATTCTTTGCATGACTGACTAGGTGTGTGAGTAACTCCATGGATGAGTGACAGTCTGTGAGTGTCTGTTTACACTGATTGTATCTAAGGTTATATTAGAGTCTGAAGAGGTTCATCGTATTATCACATGAATGATATCATCAGTGATGTGATCAGTAATGTCAAATGAGATGTCATCAGTGATGTCATCAGTGATGTCATTTGAGATGTCATCAGTGATGTCTTTTGAGATGTCATCAGTGATGTCATCAGTGATGTCACTGACCATGTCATGAATGATGTAATATGTGACATCATCAGCAGTGGATTGCGGGTGCGCGATATATAGTTAGTGCAACTAACTATATATGGAATTTCAATGGTTTTGTGTGAGTAAAATAAGGTTTTGTAAATGCGAATTCCTAACTATATATGGTCTATAACCTATGGTTTTTTCAGTGAATATATATATATATATATATATATATATATATATATATATATATATATATATATATATATATATATATATATATATATATATATATATGCCAGAAGAAAAGAGATGCTGAAGCCCAAATGCTGACAATACTACACATTTTATTTTCAAGAAATAATAGCCTACTATGTCTCCGGGCGCATTTCAGGCTGGCATGTGACTCTAGTACTGACTTAAAGTGTTATCATGGGAGTCTCATCTACAAGGTCCCATCTTTGAACATGTCAGTTTTTAAATCTTTCAATCTATGCATATAATTCAGTGTTCAATATCCTTTGAATACACAATAAAGTGCATAATGCAAATTTAAAATCTTTATCTTTATCAATCTTTATTTCGGCCGTATGGCCATCAAAGATATACAATAAAAAAAACATATACAACCATTATAAAATCATCCACAATCGATACAATTTTATACACTGTAAAATTGTTCATTTCTGTGATTTAAAACTACTAAAATTACATTTAAAATTGTAGACTTAAAGTTACATGGGAACCTGCGACTTCAGAATATGGTTGCGGGTGTGCCAGACATTGGTAAGAAATTTTGCTAATGCAAACACGATTGGACTTGAAACATCGGTTTTTAGAATTCTGTACATCGGGAGGTACTCCCTACAACCAAGGTTTCTAATAAGTGGAAGGAGCCAATATTTCCTAGCTGCCTTGTAAGTTGAGCAAAACAGGACCACGTGTAGATCGCTGTCCTCAGCACAAGAGCATGCCGGGCACTGCTTGGAGGAGGGCGGGGTTGACCAGGAGCTGGTAAAGGATCGCAGAGGCAATGTGCCATATCTCCATTGGAGAAACAGCTTCCTGGCCAGCACGGGGGACATGGCGTCCAGAACCCTCCCTAGCCTATATGAGTCCTTGTTTAGCGCAAATACAGATGTTAATGACCCCTCCCCCTGACAATCCAAGGCAGTGACTAGTTTCTGTTCATGGTAGACATTGACCAAAGCTCTCTGTGAGATGTTTAGTGAGGCGCTAGCAGGATCGGACCAAAGGTCAGGGAACCCTAGTCTCGTACAGGATTTTTGAATATATTTTATCCAGGGGATCTGTATCGCTTTAGGATGGGTTAGAAGCTCCCTCAGTTCCGCCCTATAAGCAGAGAGTTCTTCGCTACTCCATAGCCTTTGCCAGAAGACTATGGGTCTGAGACCTAGTTCGTCAGCTATTGGTCTCAGTCCCAGATCCAGCCTCAGGGGAAGGAGCGGGGTGCTGGGCGGAAGTGCAACTATCTGTCTGATAAAGTTGTTCTCAGTTGAGGACAGACTGCGGGGAGATGTGTGGCCCCATAGTTCCGCCCCGTACATAGTAGCGCCCCTGGCCTGTGCCTTATAGATCTGGATGAGCGGCCCCAATGGACGGTATGTGGAGCTTTTCATCATCCGGGCGATACCCCCAGTGGTGAAATTTAAAATCACATAATTCAAAATCAATGTTATACACAAACATATTTTAGATTCTTTCGCATTTTTTTTAACAGCAAGTCCCATAGAAATCTGAGAGTCATGCAGTGGTCTATATATATATTCTAACGAATTGCACCCATAAGACATATATGTATATATATCCTTTAAAAAACTAAAAACAATAATTACACAACTTTTAAAATACATATTACATAAAAAATATGAGCAAACTAATAACAACTTTAAAGTAAAAATTAACAAACTTATACAAAACATTTACACAACCAAATTAAAACTAAATAAATACAAAATATGCCTATGCATATCCATTAACAATAAACAAATATAGTTCAACAAAATTACAATAATAATGTGGCCAGTCTCCTTACTAAGTGAGTGGAATGACGTTATAAGGAGCTTCGATTTTGTCTTTTTCAGGAAACTATGTGCACAGAACGGATTCATTGGGTTAGTTGCGTAAGTTACTGTAACCTTAATACTCCTAGTTTAAAAGAGAGGTCATCAGTAGGTCTATTGATTTAGGCTAAGATCACACTCAAATGTAATATTAATTTCCTGCCTGTAATTAGTATTATGGGCGAAATTTGCGAACTCGCGGTCCGCAAATTTGTGCGAAATTGCACAAAAGTCAGCGAGTTCGCAAATTTTCCCGCAAACGCGTGGATTTTTGTGCCATTTGCACAAATATGTGACACGTGTGCCTGTAACTTTGCCAGCGCACCAAAAGGCACCCTTGAGTGAGAGGGCCATTATAGTAGGGACGGGCGGGAAGACGTTTCATACCGCTAGTGTGTGGTGGATGGGGCCAAACGGGCGGGGTTTCTATGCGAGTTCAAATGCATCTTGTTTATAAAGGGTCAGAGACCGAGCAGAGCAGCAGATGAGGAGAAAGTAGCCTCCTGGTCACAGGAGCTACACAGGGATGGCGCTCGGGAAACTCATGGTTGCAAAAATACATTTGGCACAGGACCCCAGAATCCTTCAGATGTCCAAGATAGCTCTTCTGTGCGTGTTGGTACAAAGCCATTCTAATCCTGCTCAGTGGGTTCAGGCGCATGCAGCTGCTGCTGCTCGACAGGCATATGCTGGCATATGCTGGCGCTGGGCAGTAGGGTGCAGTGGCATGCGGGTGCTCCACACCTGGTACATGCGCATACCGGTGACAGGGGGGACACATGTTTATTGGTGCTGTGTAGCAAGTTTTGAATTTACATTTTGACTGCACCAGATGATGGTACCACCTACACAGATCAGGAGCATTTAGGCACCTGACTTCATGGTGCAAGAGCATAATGGTGCTGTGCGGTACGAGTATATATGTACTGGGGGCAGGGGGACACTTAGCACAATGTGTGCTCAAACCCAGAGGGCTCCCAGGCAATTAAGATTGAATGATTTTCACACTGAGAGGGCTCCGGGGCAGTTCAGCAGCACGGGGGCTCACTCCCACTGGGCCCCTGGGCAGTTCAGTAGGGCATGGGCTCACAACCCCTGGGCAGCTCAGCAGTGCAGGGGCTCAAACCCACAGGGCTCCCGGGCAGTTTAGAAGCGCCACCCTCTGGTTCATCACTGCCACCCTCTGGTTCATCACTGCCACCCTCTGGTTCACCATTGCCACCATCTGGTTCACCACTGCCACCCTCTGGTTCATCACTGCCACCCTCTGGTTCATCACAGCTCCCTCTGGTTCACCACTGCCACCCTCTGGTTCACAACTGCACCTTCTGGTTCATCACATCACCCCCTGGTTCACCACTGTAGATTATGGGGAGAAAGCACACCTGCCCAGCCTCAACCGGGGGCTGGTTAATGTGTTTTACTGAATTTGAGCTTCAAGTCTGGCACTTGCTTCCTTATCTGTAAGTACTTCCTGTTGTGGTTTAATTTTTGTGACAGCCTGGAACATTGTGCCATACTTGTAACTATTCTCTGACCCTGCTTCGAGGGTCAGAGCAGGGTCAGAGAATAGTTGCAAGTAGTCAACAACTCTGGAGGCGCCGCTCAGGAAGCACTCACAGGGTTACAGCAGGGGCCCAAGTTGAAGTTAATTTCTTTGTAACCATTTTGTAAATGGTTACAAAGAAATTAGCTTCAACTTGGGCACCTGCTGTAACCCTGTAAGTGCTTCATGTACTTCAGTTTTTGAAAATCCATCCCGAACGCGATTTCGCAGATTTTTCTGCAATTTCGTGAGATTTAAGGACCGCGAAATTGCAGAAAATCTGCAAATTCCGCGAAAGGAAGGGATTTTACGCCCAATTATAAAGGTATTAGATTAGAAAATTGTTCAAATGCTCCAGTGAGCATCTATAATGTCTATACAAGAGGTGTAATGGGAGTCTCTCACTCACTATTACAGTCTTTAGAGGTTAGTCTGGATAGGAGCCACCATCTCATTATCTAGGAATGACGAGGAAGACAAATATGGGCCATCCCGGGGCTGGAGTTAGCTCTAGTCAAGAATTGTTTGAGGGTGGCTTTAAAAGTGCAGATCCATTCACTAAGATTGGGTCTAAGAGCTACCAATGGCAGAACTAATAGTGACAGGCATGGGGCTGCCACCTATCAGAGACATAGGTGCACGAGCCATATCGACTACATATTATTTGACTTCAGGTTGTGGCACACTATAGTCTTTACAGAAGTTAGGGATACTCCAGAGAGTGATCACAGTCCATTATGCCTCTCCCTAAAACCAATGTATGAAAATCGATCAATTGAACCATGTCTAAAATGTCATACACAAGAGGTTTTCCTTACTAACAGTAGGCATCACTATAGTGGCCCTATGTAGCTCTACGAATCAACACCCTCACTAGAAATCCACAGAGGCACAATCAGCCAGTGGTGAGTGAAGAGAATTGGTCTGAGGTTGCCAGCATCCATATAGCTTTCTTTCAGGCCATTGGGGAGCACTTCATAACCCCTCCTGTGAAATCGAAAAAGGTGGTACAATAAGAGTTACTTGCAGGAAGACTAGTTCTGAACTGAAAAAGGCATTATGCTCAAAGACCTGGGACCAATAGGCACTGTTACAAGCAAACCCAGTACCAGGACAGCAGTGTTTGGGAGGAAAAGATGGCAAGGCAACACCTAAAAGATGCCCGTAAAGGTAAAGATTCATAAAATGATAGGCCTTGATTAGTGGTGGGGGTAATGAGGCTGTACTCCAATGGGGCAAAACTATTTGGATTAACTATTTTAAAACCCTTTACTCTGAAAATTCCCAGACAGAGGGAAGGATTGCCTTACCAGCAATCGTCCATACTACTGACAAAATATTTTTGACCTTTGTGAGATTTGCACATTACTAATATTACTAATAATTGAAAATTGAACATACTCAAATATGTTATCTGTACCCTAAATCACAGTGAATTAAAAAAATATATTCAAAAGTTACATTTAAATAAAAATGCATTTTCTTGAAGTAATGTAAACATTAGATAAAAATACAAGATATTAAACATTCAAAAATAAACAAAATTATCTAAATTGTTGAGCTTCAAAGGGTATAAACTAATCTAACTCCAGAGTAAGCAAAAGTAGGAAACGTGCTGGAATCTGAAAGGGTTAGATTTACTATTTCCACTCCAGTTTAAGCAAAAGCTTTGGAGGGGTTAGATTCAATGTTTCCATTCCAATGTAAGCAACTTTAGGAGAAGATTTGGACAATCGAGGGCTTAGATTTAATTGCTTAAGTGAAGATTAACCAGTAGTTAAACTCACAAGCAGGTCACAGGAGACATCCCTTGGAACAATCAAACTAGATATTTGAGAGGTCGCCTCATCCACAACTTATTCTGGCAAGCTTCATCTTTGGCAGCCCCAACACCAAAGAAGGCCAATGGCAAATAGAGGAAGTTCTTTTTTTTTTTTTTGTCCTCATTAGCCATATAGTCGATCCAGGGGTGCTCCAGCCACGTGACCCAATCTCCGCTGTGGCATCCAGAGACCAATAAAAGATCCCCTAGTGCCCCAGGAAGGCAGACTGAATATCTCAGGCAGTGAAAAACCCTGCACGAACCATCTCCGTTCGGGCCATTTATTGGCGAGTAGTCCGATAGCAGTATGGCTTGGGGTGCCTCCCTTTGGACAAGGATATTTTAGGCCTAATCATCGGACCCGGGGGGAAAAAAAAAAAACAACCCCGGGTTGACTAGTTATACCTTCTCCACTCAATCAAGAAATCCCAAAATCTCAGCGAGCGAGGGCTACATGTACTAGTTAAATCGACCTTCGATGTTGCGTATAGTGAAGACAGCCACTCAGCATGTGTCAGAGAGTTTGTATTGGCCCAGCTCTTACAAATTTCTCTTCTTGCTAGTATAATAGCATAGAATAAGAATTCTTTTTCTAAACCCTTGATTCTTGTTTAGGCCAAAGATGATTAAAGACCATGTCCATGGGATAGGAATTCTGAGAATTGACTCGAGTGATATCTTGATTTCTTGCCAATAAGTAGCGATGTTTGGGCACTCCCAAAACATATGTAAGTCTGAGGCTGCTGGGAGAGAGCATTTACTACAACATTTCCCGGTTGGAATTTTGAAAGTCTCTTGGGGGAGTAGTATGCCCGATGTAGCGTGCAGAAATGATTGTGCCTCAGCCATGCTGGCTTAATGACTTTGTAGAGGAGGGTAAAAGATTCCTCCCATGTGTCCTCCACATGGGGTTCTCCCTCTCCTCCCCAAAGTTTTACCGGGAGATTGGGGTCGCCCTCTCCATCCTCTATGATATTCCAATAGAAGAGTGCAACTTCCTTTTTTCCCACGGGTTTCTCCGCTAAGTTGTTTTCTAAGAGACTGTATTCACCCATTTTTGTTTTTTTCTTTGTTTGAGTTCGAAGCCATCTGGTCAGTTGTATGTATACTAGCCAGGAGAGTGATGATGTTACCCTGAGCTTGAATGTTTCCCATTTCATAAGGGATCATTCTACCACTAATCCCCCCCACCGTGTTATACCAGCGTCCAGTAGGACCCTTTTAACTGTATTGGAGTGTTGTGGTGAGAGCCCAGGTAATTCCCAAATCGGTGCGTGGTTAGAAAGATATCCTATCCCAGCCTTAGATTTAATTTGGGACCATTCTTTTATGGTGCCCAGTAGTGACTTTAGTCTGACTTTAAAAAAAAATTTCTGGTGGCCAAACCTAAATAAGAAGCCATTCAATGGAAGGTCAGAACCCAATAACATTGCCCTAAACATATTTCCATTTGCATTGTCCAAGGGGATCTTAAGTAGCATCCTGGAGTGAGTCAAATGGAAAGCCCAGGCGTAACATTCCAAGTCTGGCAAGGCGAGCCCCCCCTTTTCTCTTCTTCTTCTTAGTTTCCTCCACGCCAGTCTGCTAGATTTATGGCCCCAAATAAATGAATTAATATTTTGTTGGCATTTTGCAAGTTGTTTAGTTTCAAAAGTTAGTGGGATAGTATTAAAAATGAATGTATATTTGGGGAGAATACTAATAAACTGGTTCTCCCGAAGATGGTAAGTGGGAGAAAGGACCAGGATTTCATCAAGGTTTTGGATTCTTGGGAAATCCGGGCCAGGTTATTTTGAGCCAGAAGATCCAAGTCTTTGGTTATTGTTATTCCCAAGTATCTCATTGAAGATTTTACCGGGAGTTGGAGATTAGAGATATTCCAGGCCATTATTTCCATCTTCCCGGCATTTATTTCATATCCAGAGAATTTCCCAAATTTCTCCGCCTTCTTTATAACCGTAGGAAATGCCAGAGCAGGGTCCGTTGTGTAAATGAGTATATCGTCGGCATATAGCCCGACCTTCTTCTCCCATCCGGAAAAAGAGTAGTGCAGGATATTGATATCATCTCTTATGGACTGCGCAAATGGCTCTACGTACAAACTAAAAAGGAGGGGAGATAGGGGGCACCCCTGCCTTGTTCATCTGCTGATTATAAAGGGAGTTGTTCGCGTGCCATTTACTAACAGGCATGCTCTGGGGTTATTATATAGTAAGCCGATGGCTCTGCAGAATTTGGAACCAAGTTGAAATGTATCCATTGTTGTATTTAGATATGCCCAGTTGACCCTGTCAAACGCTTTTGTAGCGTCAAGTGTCATAGTTGCCAGGGGTAAAGAAAAAGTTGAGGCGATGTCAGCGGCTCCCACTAAATCATATGTTAAATCAGCCAGTTGCCGGCCTCTAATAAACCGCTTTTGATCAGGGTGGATGATTGATCCAATCTCGCTTCCTAATCGTGCAGCCAGGATTGACGCAAAGATTTTATAGTCATTGTTGAGAAGCGAGATTGGACGGTATGAACCGCACTCAACTGGATCTTTGCCTGTTTTTAGTATTAGAGCAATGTTCGCTTCCCCCCAGGAACTTGGTGGTGTCTTGCCTCTGATTAATATATTATGAAATAAGATTGTAAGTACCGGGTGAGGGTAGAGTTAAGTACCCGAAATAGTTCTCCTGGGAGACCATCCGGTCCCACGGCCTTCCCCTGTTTTAGTTGTTTAATAACATTTTCAACTTCTGTTTCTGTTATTTCTTTATCGAGATTTTCTCTTTGGGACCTATTCAGCTTTGGAAGCGTTACCTTATCCAGCCATTCAGAACTTTCCTCAAAATTAGCGTTAATCTCTTCTGAATAGATATTCCGAAAGAAATCGCTAAAAGCTTCCCGATGTCAATATCCGTTGTCCTATTGACAGTTTCCCCAGCCACTCTCACTTCTTTGATGAAATTTCTAGTCTGGTCAGCTTTTATTTTTCCAGGCTAGCAATTTCCCAGCAGATTCACCGTATTCGAAGTGCGAGAGTTTGCTGGCCTGCCATCTTTTGTTCAGTCTTTCTTGCAGTAATGCATCTAATTTACCTTTTAATTCTCTTTTTTACTCTTGGTTATCTGAGAGAACTTGATCTACCAACTCCAAACGAGTCAGGTCTTGCTCTATTGTTAAGATCGCCTCTCTGTATTTCTTTTTCCTATAGGAGGCCCTATTAGTAATGCAGCCCCGTATATAAGCTTTCCAAGCCTCCCATACATTTACCAGAGAGCCAGAGCCAATATTCCACTCTAAGAAGGAGATGGTTTCACGTATCAGATGGTCTCTCTCCTCTTCCTCTAATAGTATTGTTCGGTCAAAAGACCATGATGCATGAGTAGGTTCCTGCTCTAGTTTTAGCGAGAAAAGAATAGCAGAGTGGTCTGATAGATGCAAAGGCAAGTATGTTAAATTTTTAATCTGATCTTTATGAGAGAGGCTGAATAAGGCATAGTCGATTCGCGATTTATGCTTGTACTTATAGTTATGAAAGGAGACTCCCAGGGTTTTCCCAGCTCTTTGTCTCCAAAGATCGTTTAACCCAAGGTTTGACATGCAGCTCCGGAGCTTATCCCTCATGTTACTATGCACTACGGCTCTAGAGGTGGGGGATTTATCTAGTTTTGGATCTAACACTAGATTAAAATCTCCCATCCATATTATGGGGTCTGAGCAAGTAATCAGGTGGTTCTGTAAAATATTTAGGTAAGAGGGATCGTCCTGATTAGGACCGCAATAGCTAACAATAGTAAGACGCCTTGAGTACAGTTGGACATTGGCTATCAGCCATCTACCACTCGCATCTGTTTTCCAGTCCGTGATCTGGGCCCTTGCTCCTTTTTTGAAAATGATGGCAGTCCCGCGAATGCTGGCGTTGTGGTCGGTACTTACAAATTTATCAACCCATTTAAATTTTTTAAGTACGTCCGTAATCTCCTGTTTGTTTAGATGTGTCTCCTGAATCGCCATGATCTGCACGGGTGAGTCTCTAAGATACTGTATAATTTTGTGTCTTCTCGCCCTTACTCGCAGACCATTGACGTTCCAGGATAAGAATTTAATGTCTGTCGTCTATTTTATCATCCCACAGCTCTAGTGCTTTATTACTAGTTATCTGCCTGCCATTTCCTGCATTAACCAAACCATGATTGTATAGCCCCGTTGGATCGATGTTTTTTAAGATTATGAGATTCAGCTTATGAGAACTTATTTTTTGCCCCCCCCCTCCCACCCCTGGAAACCCCCCCCCACTTACTCTGGCTGGATGTCTTGCCAGATTGTCGTCCCCCAACGTGTTCCTGTCTGCTACCCTCATTTTCTCTTTTATCGGTCGATATGCTCAATGTTTTATAGCAATGATAAATAATGAGAATATAATTTTATTCTAATAACTATGTTAAGATATGTCGTTGCTTCTAATAGCCTTTGGATTTCAAAGGTATTATTAGGCGTGAATCATAGAAGGGATTGGTCTAGCACGGAACTACTTATCAAGATTGGCTTTACGGGAGGTGGAGATCTGTAGTGAGATTTTTTTTTCTTTTTACTTTTTTTTTCCCTTCCCATTCTTCCCCTTTCTTTCCTTCCCCTTTTTTGTAAATTTTTAACTTTTCCCTTCGTTTTTTCTTGCCCATTTTTTTTTTTTTTAACATCATTATTTTTTAAAGAATTTTTTTTGACTTATTTATTTTATCCCCTGTTTTTTTCCTCAAATGATCAATATTTCTTCCCCCCCTTTTTTATTTTTTATATTGCCTTGATGTTTATTTCTCTTGTGGCCCACTGAAGGGGTAAACATGAAGGCCGCTTGCTAGTGCGGTACGCTCGTCTCGGCCGGAGTCTCCTGTCAAGATGCCCCGGTTGATTGTTTAGGTGTATCGGTCACAGAGCAGCTCTCCGTGTTGATCTTTTTTGCTGGTAGCAGACGGCGAGATAAGAAATCGTAAGCTGAAGCATACCTGCGCGGCTGGACGGGGTGGAAGTAGTGCGGCGACCGAGCCATGTTGAGCAAAGCAGCTACGCGATCAACGGCCCAGAGACGCCGAGACACATCAGAACGCCAGACAGCTGCGGATACAATTGCCGATGTGTTGGGGGCGGGCTCTCCTTCCTGCGCCCTACCGCTGGGGAGACGCAGCCGTGGAGCTGCAAAAAAGTCGAAGGGCTGTCACACACGGCATTTCTTCAAGGAGAGTGATCTCGTTGGCAGCAAATACATGGTGCGGTAAGGGGGACCAGCAGGGAAGGAACTTGTTGAGGGGGGAAATACAGCCTACTGACTGTGGCCCCATAGATAATCAAGATTGTAGCTCCTGGCAGAACCCAGTTCTCACATCCAATCTCTTTAGCTTTAAGGCTTTAAGGCAAACTTGCAAGCTCCCACCCAGGCAAACAGTGATATATTGCTTTTGGAAGAGACCCCAGGTATAAAGACCGCTGGAGCCCTGGGGAAACGAAAGGCTAAGGGGAAAGGTAAAGGGAGCAACAAAGATAAGGATTCAGGAGTGTCTACAAGACCTAGGGGTACAGGACAGGTGCAAGAATCTGAAAGAAGCTCAGGGGAACGGTCTGTCTCAGAGTCAGAGCCTGAGTCGGAAGCTGTATCTGACTCAACACAACCTTTGACCCAAAGGGCGCCGAGGAGGGGTAAGAGGCATCAGTTACTGTACACCGGCCCGAAGGAATTACCCCGTAAGGAGAGTCAGAACAAGGGCAACTCTAAAAAAAAAATTATTAAAGTCCCCCGGATTACACCTTCATTGAAGTGTTATTTCAAGGTTCTGCCTAAGGTTCTCAATATAAATCAAGAGCCCCAAAGACTGGATAACACACAAAACACATTCACGCCAGCTGATGCTCTTGACTCTACAACTGCACTTAGTAACCTTGGGGAAACAGCAGAGGAGGTAACGGGGACGGAGGCGCAGGCTGGTGGCGCAAAGATGGGTGATCCAGCAGAGCAGGTTACAAATACGGTACCCCCTGTGGACCACCAAGCCGCTAACTTAGTCGAGACAGAGAGGGCGGCTAATGATCCAGATCAATGTGTCGGGGGAAATGAAGAAACTGATGGCGATGATACCCTCCAAGTTATACTTCTCAGTGTGAGGAAGGAGATTAGGAAAGGATTCGAGGAGTCAAAAAAATGCTTTGAGGAATCAAGACAAAATCAGTCAGAGATCCGTACAATGTGTGAGAATCTGGAGACTAAAGTAGAGAGGTTCTCTTTGAGAATTGGAAGCCTAGAGGATACTGTCGGTGAACTTAAAGCAAAACTGGAGCATGCAGAAAATAAGATTCAGACTCTACGTAGAGAGGGAGAGGCAGTTAAAGAAAGGGTAGAGTCTCTTGAAATTTTTTTCGAGAAGGAACAACTTGGGGCTGCTAAAAATCCCAGAGGGCAAAGAGGGAGGGGAGATAAAGAACTTTGTTGCAACCATACTTAAAGACTCCCTCAACCTGGAAGAATCTGTGTCTGAACTGGAATCCGATACACAGAGAGTACATTGTGACCCCTTCCGTCTCAACCCAAGCAGAGCCAAACCAAGAAAGATCCTGGTGAACTTTCTAACATATTCACTGAAAGAAAAGATACTGAATCTAGCACTCAAAGCCAAGACCCTGAAAACTACTTTCAAAGTTAGATCTGACTTATCCAAAACCAAGTTGGACAGGCAATGGGAATTAGGCCAGCGGATGGAGAAGTTTAGGGGTCTGGGAGCCACTGTCCAGAAGAGATTCCCTGCTTTTCTAAGGATAATGTACAATAATAAAATGTACAATATTAAGTCTCCTTACGAAGCAGATGAGCTATTAGTTTCTATCAGTGAACACGCAAAGCCCCCTTGACACGTGTAACAGCTAGCAAATAACAAAGGGAAAATATAAGAGTTAGAAACATAAACAAAACTAAAAAAATAAAGGAAGTTCTTAGGTATTCTTTTACTGGACAAATGCAGGGGTCCAGTTGTAAACAATACAAATACCTAAGAGTATACCAAAAAAGCTTTTCTGTCATTCATGGATACCCATGATATATTTAACAGATGAGTGCTGTATGCTTCATTTAATTAAATTCATATGTATGCACTAGTTAGGCAGGGAGTTTCTTAGCCATGAAGAAGATAACTGACCTCAATAAAAATAATTTAAAACATAATGTAAAATGAAAACACTTCCTTCCGTATTCCTGAAAAAAATTCACTAACCCCCTCAAAAGTATTAAGATCAATCATGAAATTGAAAATTGACATAATTAAGTGTCAATTACATACCATGCAAACTAACTAGTAACAAAAATGTTATTTAAATAAGTTTCAACACCAGTCCTCTAAAAACCCAACACACTACAAATAAAATATTGTAAATAAACAATACAAAAATATGATAGACATTAGAAATAAAAAATAAATCTAGATAATCAAAATACCAATCAATTCAAAATAATAAACTTTTCATAATGAATCCCCAATTAAAAATGTAATTAACATAAATCTTTTGAAAAGAAAACAATAATTTCTAACTAAAATGTTTTCACTTCCCACCCTATTTCAATACAAACCCAAAACCCTTATGCAAAATTATAAATGATCAATTAAATGTAAAAAACTAAACTAAATATACTTTAAAAGTAACTAATATATGGGTGCAGAGCTTGCCCATGCACAAGAAGGCCGTAACCTGATTGCGCTTCGGAGACCATCCCAACAATCCTGAATGAATCCCACACACAGATCCAATTTTATAAAGCTCCAGGGCCTGCGCTGTGGAGGGGAGCTTAAGCGCTATCGAGCGCTGCCTTCCAAGCCGCTATCTGCCACCCGGTTGAGCTCGGAGACAATGGAGGGGTGAGCGGCCTGCTGCTTCTAGGCTCTGCAGCCTTCATAGAGGCTGGGAGGGCGGGGCGAAGTCTGGCGGTCCCTAGTGCTCCGGGCGACGTGCTGAATTGCTGCTGGGAAAGGTGACCCCGATGAATTCAATCGCAGATCCCCTGGTGGTGCCGGCGGATCTGCCACAGATAGCTTTACCTGTCTCTGGTTCTCACTGGGGGTGTGGATGCACTTGCCGGACTCGCTCGCAGGTGGTCCCACCCCTTCAAAAACCATGGGCATGGCTGATAAGACCCAAACTAAGCTCTAGTTTGAGCAGCACAAGTCAAGGAATAGAGAAACAAAGGAGGCATCATCACCGGATAAGCAGACTGATAAGACAGAGGACTCCCCTGCAGACATACATCACATCCTGTCTGCGATGCAGAAAAGCCTATCCACAATTCACGGCAAAATCGATTCTTTGGCTTTTTCTTATGGACGGCATGTAGGAGCGGCTTGATAAGCATGCAGAGCGCCTCGACATGGTGGAACGCCGCATGACGGAGGTAGACGAGTCCCACATGGAGACGGATGTGGCACAGAAAAAGATGGAGAAGCTTGTTGCTGTCCTACAAGAAAGCGCCAAAGACTTGGAAGCGAGGTCCAGAAGGAGTAATATCCGCATTATAAATCTACCGGAATCTACCTCTACTGGAATCATGAAATATTTGTGGAGAAATTGCTTTTTACACTGTTGGGACACGACGCCTTCTCCCCTATGTTAGTAGTTGAGGAAGCTCATCAATCTCTGGGCCCTAGTCCACCTCCGGGTGCGCCCCTCACCCAATCATTGTGAAATTATTGAATTATAGAGACAAAGAGGCTGCACTGGGGAGGGCAAGGGAGAAGGAAGATCTGCGGTCTGAGGTCTCCATGATTTCTTTGTTCCCAGACTTTACTCAGAAAGTTCAGGAAGCCAGGCACCAGTTTGCCCATTTGATGCGCAATCTCCGTGATTACAACCTTGAATATGCTATGCTGTAGCCAGCTAGGCTAAGGGGGAAACTGAATGGCAAATCAAGAATTTTCCTGGATCCTAAATCCCTGCAGGCAGCGCTGAAGAACTATGTTAAACTGGACAAAAGGAAGGGCGACGCAGAGGAACCCTCTGGGGCTGCTTGCAGCGGTATGGATGAGCAGGACTGATGCGGTGCATCACTTATCGAATAGGAGGTGTGGTGACTTCCTAGCCTACAGGATGCCACTTGGTTGGAAATTGTCTCTGTCCCCTAGGAGTGTATTGGATCACTCCATTCCAATAAAGAGCACTGCATTTGATAGCTGCTAATGACCTTATTGAAATCGGGTGATTGATGAGCATTCCTCTGCCTTAAGTTTAAGACATTGTTGGTTGGGGATGGGTGGTGTCGGGGAAGGGGTTTCGGGTCTGGTTCAATTTTCCATGGTGTTCTCTACTTTTTGGTGTTATATTTTTTTAGCGCTGATGGCCTTTCTATATCTTTCCGAACTAGAGCATCTGGGCAGCGCTACGGCAACATCTCCCCCAGCGTGTTACTCACTTTATTGCATTGGGGCAGTTTCATTCTTGTATGTTTGTTCTATATATATAAGAGAGGGGAGTTTGAGGGTTCTTGACTATGCTGTGTTGGGGTTTGCATGGCGTGGGTGGTGGGGGGAACTTCTATATGGGTGGTTTTATTGTAATGTTTGGTCATAGTCACAATGTGTGCAGGTGTTCATCAACACTAACAGGAGTGCCAGGGTGTAAGAAAGAGCGCCGGGATATGCACTCTTATTTAGATGCTGAGGGATAGACTTCGGCTATTGACCTGGAAAGTAATGGGCCTTAACGACTTCATGGAAAGCCAGGCAAGTAATTGGTTTACTCGCTATACATAATATTATCATAGCTCTCTTGAACGAGATACATTTACTCCTCAGACAGTAAGATTCTAACAAGTATACAGTTGCAGGAAAATATTCATGACACAGGTTTCTCCACTGAAGCCTGGGGGTGGATCACCTGAGTAAATCCTAACACTCGTATCTCCCTGGAGGCTGTTGAGACATATAAAGAAGGCAGATACACCATCTCCAAATGTAAAGGGAAGGGTTTGGAATTTATTATTGTTAATGTTTACGGTCCTAATTATGATTGCCCGCAGTTCTACCAGGGCTCCTTGTGCGCTTGCTTTGCTTTGCATTGATCCCTCAGGTGTGGGGCAGTGATTTTAAGTGTGTTCTTGATCCAGTGCTGGATAGTTCTGGGGGCCCTGCCAGGTGTCAGTCGTTAGCTGCCAAGGCCTTAGGGGAAACTGTTGCAGAATTGGGCAATGGTCGTTGTCTGGTGCTCGAGATCCCCCGGGGTGGGAGGTTTCACGCATTATACAGCTCCACACGATCTGCAAACCAGGAACGATTATTGATTCACCTCTGGCTCCTTGGGTGCAGCGATCTGCCAGTGTGAGATACACCCAGGCTCCTATTCAGAAAACTCATCTATAGAGCATGATTCTGAAAGCCCATTGAAAAGACCTGCCCCATTCACCTGGAGTTTCCCGCCCTATGCACTCCTTGATAAAGTATTTAAATCTGAAATGACAGAGGATATTCAAACCTTCTGTACAACAAACATTGGCTCCCTATCCCAGTTTGCCACAATATGGGAGAACTTTCAGGTCTACATTAGAGGGATACGTATGACCAAGCACTTCGGGGTTTTATGTTTAACCAGAGGGCAATTAGAATAGCTTGAAAAACAATTGAACGCTTTGGAACATGAGGCCATGCAGGGTGGGAGTGATCAGGTCATGGAGGAGCTTAAGAAAACTCTCAAAGAATATCATGATACCACCAGACAGAGAGGTCAAGTTTTTAGAGAAATATGCAATAGCTAAAACATATGGGGAGGGGGTGCACTTGTGTGCTGCATTAGCAGCTAGCCTATGTTGAGAAATAGCTGTGAAGCAGCTGGTGTTGCGGAACTGCGTACCGCAGAGTGTGAGATACTATAGGATCCTGACTCCATTGAGGACAGATTTAGTCATTATTATTCGGATCTGTATCGCAGGTGAGGAAGCTGCAATTCTGGATTACTAAGAGCACAGAGAGTACCTTAACAGGACTTTGGAGCCCTGGGAGGTGCATGATGCTTTAAAATCCATGGGCTCCGGGAGCGCCCCGGAACAGAGCGGCTTAACAGTCGCTTTCTATAAGGAGTTTAGAGAGCTCCTAGTTCCTCACCTGGTCACAATGTTTGAGGAGATGGGAGAGAGTAGTGTAATGCCCCATCTATGCATTAGGCCCTGCTAGTTACCCTCTTAAAGCCGGGCAAGTCTCCTGATGATGTTCATCATATAGGCCATTATCCATATTGAATGTAGAAACTAAATTATTTGCAAAGGAAATGTGTGCCCCTAGAAAATGGGGAACGTCTCCTAGGTCACTGCTTTTTACCCCTTAGGGATTTTCCAGTTAATAACAATTCTTGTTCGATTTTCTGTTAGAATATTATTTTTATTCATTCATTTTTTAACATGTTGATGAGTTGTAATTCACTCTTTCTTATAAATCCTTAAATACATATTAGTACATCAGCCAATGCATTTGAGATGATCTCAGCATTCATCAGGTTCACATTAATCTATATATCAAACTTTATGTTCAATACACGATGATGCAAAAATAAATCAGCGTAATATTGTCATACAGATACTCCAGTGATTGTTAACAATCCTCATGGTGTGGTGGTGTGTATTGCGACTATTCTCTGAAACCCTACGCTTCAAGTTTCTGGGAATGCACCCTGCATTCAGACAACACACTCCTCATTCTCGCATTCACTTTCACGCTCGCCCTGCACTCACACTGATCACCATACACTAATAGTGATCACAATGCTCTCACACTGATCACATTGCTCTCACACTGATCACCATGCACTCACACTGATCACCATGCACTCACACTGATCACCATGCACTCACACCGATCACAATGAGATTAGGGAAGTCCCGGGCTGTGAACTAATGGCCTTTTCTTTAAAAGGACAGGGAGACGTCCTGCGCTCTAGGTTGTTGTGCTATAGACCCCCGGCCAATGCTACGTCAGCCATATCTGAGCTGGTAGATTTTATTTATGATCTTTCGAATACCCACACCAGATTCATGGTGCTGGGAGATTTTAACCTATGGCCGAAGGGTTCTGCAGACTCAGCCTATAAAGATCTGGTTGAGGCCTGCTGCAATATTCACCTGCAGCAGCTGGTGCTTTCCCAGACCCATTTAAAGGGCCATGCTTTAGATCTCATCTTTGCGGATGCTAGTCAGGCTGTGATCCGGGACATTATCCCTCAATGCTGGTCGAATTACGCTCTTGTTCACTTCTCACTTTTTCTCCCTGCTCATACCTTGAAGAGTAGCAGCTCAGGAGTCGCCACCAAATTTAGTAGGCAATGGTCCAAGCTCGTAAAACACTCGAACCTACCAACTCTGCTTCCAGAGGGATTCACCTTAGGAGGAAGCGCGGAGGAGAGCTACGAGATCCTTAGTCGGAAAATCACAGATTCTTTGGATCTTATGGCCCCTCTGCGGAAAGCTAGGGACAAGTTTAAACTTGCCATGCCTTGGTACTCACAAGATCTTCTCCAGCTGAAACTCCGGTGTAAGTGGGCAGAACGAGCCTGGAGAAAACAGTATCTTGAATCTGACAAGTCTGTCTTTAAACAGACCTTGGCGGACTATAAAGCGCAGAATAAGTGTGCCAAAGCCTGGTTTCTCGAGGAAACGCTGCTGCAAGCAGGGAATAAATCTCAGACCCTGTTTAAAATCGTCAAGGGTCTCTCTCGGCCTGCCTGTAACACTAATGACATTCCGGCTTCACAATCTCTATGTGACTCTTTGGCAAAGGCATTCGAGGATAAGATCGCCACTATTCTGAGAAACCTTGGTGGACGACCACTCCTTGTCCCCAGCATCCGCCTGACACAGCTCTTGTATCCACCTCCAGGATTGTTGGGGAAGTTAGAAGGCAGGCACAGCTGGACAGTTTTCCCCTCCCCTCCTTCGAAGATTTCTGCTCATTGGCAAACTGTATATCGTCGGGCTCTCCCCTGGACCCCCTTCCTCACAAATTTTGAAAAACGTTTCAAGAAGAGCTTTTTACCCCTCTTCATGCCATTTGTTGTCAGTCTCTTAGTACCGCCAGGGTGCCGGAATGCTGTAAAATGGCTGCGGTCTCTCCTCTTCTGAAAAAGGCTACACTGGATCCCACCTGCCCGGCGAATTATACACCTATTTCGCTCCTCCCTTTCCCCATTAAGATTTGGAGAAGCTGGTTACCAAACATCTGTCCAGCTTCATGGAGTCTAATAGCTGCCTGGATGTGGCTCAGTTTGGCTTTAGGCCAGCTCATGACACTGAGTCTGCATTGGTGGTGGGTCTGAACGATCTACGTTCGCGAGTCGACTCTGGCCGGGCAGACTTTCTACTGCTGCTCGACATGTCGCCGCGTTCGATATGGTCAGACATGCTATTCTGGTCAGTAGACTGGAGGAAATCGGGGTGGCTGGCGTGGCTTGGGACTGGCTGGGCTCCTTTCTTGGTGACAGACACCAGGTGGTAACCCTGGCGCCCTACAGATCTGACATCAAAAAAGTAGAGCAGGGTGTACCCCAAGGGTCGGCTATCAGCCCTATTCTATTTAACCTGTATCTCCGTCCTCTGGTTAGGCTGATTAAGTCCTTTGGTTTTGGGGCCATCAATTAGGCTGATGACATGCAGCTTATCTTCTCGTTCGAAGGTAGTGATGCTCTGTCTCAGGAGACCTTCCACCGCTGTATGACAGCTACTGCGGAATGGCTGTGCCAAAACTCTTTGCAGTTTAATAGTTCAAAAACTGAGGTGCTGCATTGTTCCTTGGACCGTATCCCACGGCCCTTGCCAACTGACTTTTGGCCTATTTCTTCCCGGGGTAATATCGCAGCGGCAGACTGTCCGGAATTTGGGTGTGATGTTTGGATCAAATTTACAGCTGGATGAGTTTGCGAACAAAACATTGGCTACTTGTATGCTGTTGCTCCGTACGCTACGCAGGATCCTTCCCATTCTTCCGGCCCATGCTCAACCAGAGGTGGTGCGTAATATCATCTTAAGGAGTTTGGATTACAGCAACGCACTAATCCTGGGCGCGCCCGACACCCTGATTGGCAAGCTGCAGCGAATACAAAACATGGCTGCTAAGCTGGCACTCTCTCAGCGGCGTTTTGACTCCTCCTCTTTGGCACTTGCGGACCTTCATTGGCTGCCAATCCATCAGCACATTTGTTTCAAGGCAGTATGCCTAGTGTTTAGGGCCCTTCATGGTAAGGGGCTGGTCCGCTGCAGGAGATGTTCTCCTGGTATACGCCAGCCAGACCCCTGCGATCTTCATCAGAATGCCTGGTGGTAGTTCCCAAGATCTTGAGGACCCGGATGGGTGGACGCTCCTTTGGATTTTCGGCAGCCAAACTATGGAATTCTCTTCCTCTGTCCCTAAGAAGCGTCAGGGAATTCTACTCTTTTAAGAAAGGGCTAAAAACGTTCCTTTTTCCCAGGATAGTGTAGACATTGTGGCAGTGTTCCATCGCGTATGGTTTCAAGGAGTTAAAGCACCAGGATACCCTTTGGCTGACAGTTTAGCGCTATATAAATACACACCATGCACTCACACCATTCACCCGCTCACCCTGCACTCACACTGATCACCATGCACTCCCACTGATCACCATGCACTCACACCGATCACCCGTTCACCCTGCACTCAAAGTGATCACAATGCACTCACACTGATCACCGACTCACTCTGCACTCACACTGATCACCATGCACTCACAACATTCACCCTCTCACCCTGCACTCACACTGATCACCATGCACTCACATCATTCACTCGCTCACCCTGCACTCACACCATTCACCCGCTCACCCTGCACTAACAGTGATCACAATGCACTCATACTGATCACCATGCACTCGCACCATTCACCCACTCACCCTGCACTCACAGTGATCACAATGCACTCACACTGATCACCAAGCACTCACAACATTCACCCGCTCACCCTGCACTCACAGTGATCACTCTGCACTAACAATGCACTTGCGTTGTTCACCCTGTACCTCACCCTGCACTCACATTAGCACACTACTCACCCTGCACTCATGTGACACTTCACTCACCTGTCCCCCCTCACTGCTCAATCTGTAGCTCACTCAAACAAGGCCATCACTAACCATGCATTAATTCGCCCCACTCTGCACCTACAGCCGAACCCAAATTCACATGGTCACCTCACTCACCCTGCAGTCACTCCTTTTACCCTACTCTCACACTGTTGCATCGCTCACCGTGCAGTCACTTGGGTACTCTTGTCACCCACACTGGGTTTAGAAATTTTTGTCAGGAGGGGGTCCTTACGCCTGAAAATGTTGACATGGGGGTTTCGGCATCCAAAAGTTTGAAGACCTCTGCCTTAGAGCTTTTACAAACAACTGGAATGTAAGCATCAAGTTGGACTGCCCAGGGTGTAAATCGACCAAAGAGACAGACCTTCATGTTCTTCTCTTCTGCCCGGATTATAGTAGACCAAGGGCCAAATGGGTGCTACAGCTATGTAGAAATCTGGGGATTAGAGATTATATACTGAGGTTTACAGGTTACTAAAATACGAGACCTGCCCATTATTTGTCTTTGTAACCTCTAGATTCTTGCTTGCGATGTGGCATATGAGTAGAGCTATTATTAAGAGCCAGAGCTCTGTAATTACCCAAGGGTGTCAATACATTTTCTATGTTGCTTTCCTTAAAAAGGAAAAAATCTGTGTTTATTGCTTGTGTAAATCTGGAACTGCTACTCTGCTTTTTTATCTTTTTAATTGTTTTTCCTTGATTTTTATCTTTATTTATTGGAACGTTCTTATACATTTTAATAAGTGTATATCTGCCATGTGTTTGAGTAGAACCCTTGTTCCTCTATATTATGAAACCTTCCCCTTAGCATTTGTACAAATCCCACATCCCCTTATTTTTGCTTACTTCTCTGCAGTCTCCCCAAAAAATGTATATACAACTATTTTTGAATTTTTGTGAAAATGAAGTATGGTGTTGTTTGAGATATTATTTTTGTGCTTTTATGGCACTTAGCCGAAATAAAGTTCATCTGAATGGAACTGAACTTTATGGAATTTGGAATTAGTCGAAATCATCATGAATAATGTTCTAGATGGCCATATGAACTCATTAAAGCAAAACACACATTTTTTGATTTAGACCGATAATAGTGTGCATTATTATACGAAAAACACTGAAGTAAGAATATGTATTTGCATCCTGATGCAGGAGTTGGAATGTAAGTTTACTTCACTTTTAAATTTTGAACTTGATGCTTATTTTTAGTGTGTGCAACCACACAGCTTTTCTTTTAACTTCATATGTATCAGAAAAAGTATGTAGAGATGTAGGAATTTGTAGAATACTACACATCATCACCATTCAGTAAAGATTTCTACTGAAGGATGATGAAGAGGAAGGTAAGTGCAACAGGAACAATAATAATGACGATAACCTGACTGCTTAGCCATCAGTAATGTAAATAGTAAATAGACAATACACAAGTAGAATTTGGCCGATGGGGGACTTCTGCAGAATGACAGCAGACGTCCCATATTCCTTATTTTGGGTATATTGATATCTATGCATGCAAAGTAGGGTGTTCTTTTCGGTAGAAGTCTTGTATCTGGCAAACTATAACTCAGGCCCATAATAGTCAGTCAAACCGCTGTTGGAGTGTAATACAACACCCTTCTCATACTCCCTAACACCAGCAACATACCAATGATATTTAACTCCTATTCACCTACAACATTTATTACCATAAAAACCACACCAGAGAAATGCAATCCTTATGTTCCTGCCCTACCTAAAACAGCTCAATTAAATGCAATCCTCATCCTATCCATAATCCTAACAAATTGACCACATCATTAACTAGGGATGCAAAGTTGTAGATGGGCCTGTCATAAATATTAGGCTATATGATTTCCTGGGGACTAATGGGGGGTACAGTGGAGGGTATAGTGGAAAACAAGACTCTTGTGTCCTTTGTCAAATGAAGGTCAGCACTGGAAATAGTTTCCTCCGATGACACAAGTCAATTTTTATTGTATAAAATTATTAAAAATTATTACAAAATGCATTTAGATCATCATAGGACATAAAACACATGTTAAAATATTGGCAAATAGAACTGTTTGTCAAATGACAAAGTAAATGTCATATATTTCAGTTTGGTGGTGTGATTCCAAGTTCACCTTGCTGCAAGAGAGATTGGGCTTTCATCACATATTTGACCCCCCTGCAGGCCAACATAGGACATGATCCATTTAGCCATCGAATTACGGCTTGCCTACAAGTCCGAATGTTCAATTTGTTAAAAATGTTCCTTAAAAGCCGTCTCCTCAAGTCCTTAAGCGCCAGGCACACACATAGTAAGTGCGTTAATGTTTCATTTTGGTATCCACATAAACGACAATGGGGGTCGGTGTAACAATTTTTCCAGGATGGTAACAAATCCTTTGAGAACTGTAGTCCTAGTCGATGTTTTATGTATCTTTGTTTTATGGAACTATTAAAGTGGCTTTCTAGGTAGGTCTTTGGTTTTATCCCGGAATATGAATTTATCACGGTCCACCCGTGTCGTCTTTTTGCGGTATTTATTTTGTCTTCCAGGTAGGATTCCCATCTGACCGCGTTGTTTGCTATTTTGTCAAAAGTGTGTCTATCTGGCCTCGTGTCCCAAGTTTCTTCAATTCCTATACAGGTCAGGGATTGAGACAGATAGCCTCCCCAACTGTTTGGAAGGTGCTGTTTCTGCTGACTGTCCATGTCTTTCCAGCACAGGTTGTCCAATGAATTGTCTTCCGACATGCGTATTTTATGGCAGAGTTTCACAATCAATCAATCAATCAAGGCATTTATATAGCGCACTACTCACCCGGAGGGTCTCAAGGCACTAGGGGAGAGGGGGTCCGCTACTGCTCGAACAGCCAGGTCTTGAGCTGCTTCCTGAAGGCGAGGTGGTCCTGGGTCAGGCGGAGGTGGGTCGGGAGGGAGTTCCAAGTCTTGGCGGCCAGGTAGGAGAAGGACCTTCCTCCTGTGGTGGCTCTTCGGATATGGGGGACGGCGGCGAGGGCGTGGCTGGTCGATCGAAGCTGGCGTCTGGGAGCGTAGAAGTTGAGGCGGCTGTTGAGGTATGCTGGGACCTGGTTGTGCAGAGCTTTGTGTGCGTGGGCGAGGAGACGGAAGGTGATTCTCTTGTTGACCGGGAGCCAGTGCAGATCTCTCAGGTGTCCGGAGATGTGGTTGCGACGGGGGATGTTCAGGATGAGTCGTGCTGAGGTGTTCTGGATCCGCTGGAGTCTCTTCTGGAGTTTGGTGGTGGTTCCGGCGTAGAGGGAGTTGCCGTAGTCCAGAGGGCTGGTGACGAGGGCCTGGGTGACCGTCTTCCTGGTCTCGGTGGGGATACACCGGATGATCTTACGTAGCTTGCGCAGGGTGTTGAAGCACGATGAGGAGACGGCGTTGACTTATCGGGTCATGGAGAGGGAGGAGTCCAGGATGAAGCCCAGGTTGCGTGCATGGTCTGTTGGTTTGGGTGCGCTGCCCAGGGCAGGGGGCCACCAGGAGTCGTCCCAGGCGGAGGGTGAGGATCCCAGGATGAGGACTTCCGTCTTGTCCGAGTTCAGTTTCAGGCGGCTGTTCATCATCCACTTGGCTACTTCTGTCATCCCTTCGTGAAGGTTGGCTATGGCGGTTGCGGGATCGTTGGTGAGGGAGAGGATCAGCTGGGTGTCGTCGGCGTAGGAGATGATGTTGAGGCTGTGTTGGCGTACGATGGCTGCGAGGGGGCTCATGAAGATGTTGAAGAGGGTTGGGCTGAGCGAGGAGCCTTGAGGTTCCCATACTGCGAAACTTCTGATTTAGAAGGCCAAATTCTAGACGAACCTGCGCCGGTGCTGCCGATTTTGGGAAGTTTAAAACTGCCTTGTATACTTTTGTGTGTAGGCTGTTTACCAGCCCTGCTTCTTTGCCACACCAGGTGGCCAGTGCATATGACAAGGATGGTAGGGTTTGTGCTTTTATTACTTTCAGCAGGTGTGTATAATTTGGACAATTTCGTTTTTTTTGTAATTGCCGGTATGCGTAGATCAAAGACTGTGCTTTAGCTTTAGCTCGATTTTATGTTCTTTATTCGTTGGCCCTCGCCCCAATTTCAAACCTAAGTACTTGTATGATGTTTCCTCCTTTATTGGGGAACTATTTGCATACCATTTGAATATTGGCTTTTTTGGATCCACAATGCGGACAACTTTAGTTTTGTCTTTATTCAGTTCCAGACATTCGTGTTCCAAATAAGTTGTCAAATTGTTGATCGATCTTTGCAGGCCTATTGGTGTTTGGCTCAGAACAACAATGTCCTCTGCATACTGCAGGAAAGGGATAGGGATTTTTGACATGTGGGGTGGGTGGCATTCCCCGACCTCCATGTGGTTAACAATATCTGCCATGTACAGGTTGAATAAACTTGGGGCCAGTACACAGCCTTGTTTTAAGCCCTGTTGTGTTCTTATTTCGGCCGTTACGCTGCTACCGTCTCCCAGTTTTACTCGAGCCCAGGTGTTGCTGTACAAGACTATAATAGTCTCCAATAGCTTCTTCGGGATACCCCATGATCTTAGTTTTTCTCATAGCCAGGTTCTGTTCACTTTGTCAAAGGCTGCTCGCAGGTCTATAAAGCAAGCATACAGTCCCGTCTTCCTTTTTTCAACTTTTTCTTTCAAGAGCACCAGGGTTATCAAGTTTTTTAGTGTACCCGTCCTTGGCCGGAAACCAGTTTGGAACATTGGTATTATGTTCATATCTTCCATCCAGTCCTGAAGAATTGATAGTAGGCATGATCCGTATAATTTTGCCTCGACATCCATTAGCGATATCAGCCTGTAGTTCCCCGGCTCGTTGTGATCACCTTGTTTGAAAATGGGGTGAATTATGCTCCCATTCCAGGATCTTGGCGGTTTGTTCTGATTGTACATTGAATTAAAGAGTGGTGTTAAGTATTCTGCCCAGAATTCAGGTGAATATTTAAAGATAGAGTTTGGAAGGCCATTTGGACCCGCTTCACCCTCTTTTTTCAGGCGATTTATTATGGCTTTAAGCTGGTCTGTTGTTACTAGGGTGTTGGTCACTGCGTTCACTAGTTTTTCTGATTTACTAGACCGTGAGTTTTCAGGTGTGTTCTCGTTTCCACTACCCAACGATTGCTTCAGCTTTTCTTCTGGTGGATTATCTACTTTTCCTAGGATAGTTTCTGCATGTTCAGAGTTTCTAGTGCATACTTTGCACTCCGGTTTACAGTGCCTTTTTTCACCTTCCGTCCTGTCGATGAACATGTTTTCAACATGCTGGGTCCATGTACTTTCTCCAATACCTGCCTCATGTCTTAGGGTGTTTGTTGATAATACCCCAAAATGTTCCGGCGTTTTCGTGTTTACCAGCGATTAGTACGTTTATCCATATTTCCTCTTGGTACAATGTTTTCACGCATGATCTTATATTTTTTTCGCATGACTTTCAATTTCGATTTATTTGGTTTTATTCCACTTTTTATCAACAATGCCTGCTTGCTGACTTCTCGTGCGATTTTTCTTTTTTCTTCCCTCAGGGTGATTGTATACCAAGGCTTTTTCCCAGTATTGAATCTTCTTGAATTTTGATTTGTAATTGGGGGATTTCTTGTTACTGCTTCACATAGATGTTCCCATGTTTTTACCGGATTTTATTTTTCTTCCGATGTTAGACTAAGCAGTTCATTTTTGAATTTGTCCATTGTTGGTTTTATATCCTTTCCTCTCCATTTCATTTTGCGTAGATTGAATTTTTCGGTATGCTGGATGACGGTATTTTGTTTTTTCGTCTTGGTGACCAACATTTTCATTTTAGTAATTAGAGGGAAATGGTCACTTTCCACGCGTTGCACCACTGAAAATGCACTCACCGTCGATATCAGGCTGTTGCTCAGTATTGTGAAGTCTATTGTTGACTTTCGGTTACCGCTTAAAAAAGTTATAGGCATACCACTATCCCCACTATCTTTCTTATTTAGGATAAAAAGGCCCAGTTCTTTAAGAGCTTGAGTTATTTTGTCATCTTTTGTTAGATTGCTATTAAAATCACCTGATATAATCATGGAGTACGACTCGTGAGTGATTTGCAAGGCCCTGATCAAGGTTAGTAGAGTAATCAGTTTTTAATTTTTCTCCTTCTTTTCCGGGTGAACATAGACGTTGAGCAATAGTAGATTGCAAGAACCTGAACCGGGGACCAACTTCTCCATAAGTTTTATTACTTGAATCCAGTTTACCACAGTGTCTACTTCTTCCGTATGCCATCTGTATTGTTGGGCGATATACGTTGATAAGCCTCCTCTAAGGTGACCAAAGTTAGAGAGTTTTTAGGCGAGGACGTGAAATTCGATATAGCCCGGGATGGAGATTTGGCACAGGTTCCAGGTTTCTTGTAGCAGTATTAAGTCACGTTGATCCAAGAAGTTTGTGGTTTCATGGTCATGACACATACTATTAAAATCGTGAACGTTCCAGGAACAGAGGCTGATCGTGTGTGGGTTTGCAGCAATAGATTCCTCTTGATTATCAGCTATTATCCGTGGATGTAATATTGTATCTTTTTTTAAATGACTCGACAAGTTAGGAGCATTTATTGCTCAAAGCCGATGCCACCCAGGTCCAATCAGTTATCTGTTCATGAACGCCTCCTTGCACCACTGCATTTTCGTGTCTACTTTGTGTTATGTTTTTTTGCGGAGATACCCCACACGCTCCTTTTAAACTTGATTTTTGGGTGTTCCCCTCTGCCTTTTTCTTTTTACATATAGTTAAGATTTTTAAAAGTGGAAATGGATATTTTTTCATTTGTCTCGCCTCAATGCTATGCCCCAGGCTTCAAAAGACAAACTCATTTCAAGTATTCTATCAACTATGTCTTTGGATGACCAGGTGGTTAAGGACTCTTCTACCTCTGACATATTTTTTGTGCACCTAAATTCTACTGACAAAAGATCTTGGGATTCTATGTCGTTCAGTTCTGGGATTTCTCTTAATAGCCGCATTATATTACCTCTATTCAGAAAATCTTGGGGCCCTGATGTCTGGTATTCCGGTATAAATGCCAGTTTATTGTTTATTTCTGCTTTTGATTGTGAGCTCGTTTTAGCTTGTGTATCTTCTTCTAAGTTTGTATTTTGTGTTGTTTCCTCATTTATGGTTATTCTTCTCCCTTGACTCAGTGCTTTTATTATTAGATCTTCGTATGAACCATCTGTTCTTTTAAGGTAGGTGATTGGTTCATTAATCCTGTCCGTATTTTTGTCGATGTTCAAGTTTTGTGGTATGTGAGTACACCTTGTTTGTTTGGTTGCTTGATAAATACTGCAGGTTCGTCCATCTTCGTTTGAATTAATTTTTATTGGTGTTCTTTTATTTACCTTTTCATCTGCTCTTATTATGGATTGACTTTGATTATATTTATCTATTATATTTTGTTTGGTATCCACGAAGATTGGACCATTTTGGTACCTTCTTTCCTGGTTTGCTGGTTTGACCTGGAGTGATTGCGTTTCATCTATCTGGTGGATCGTTACTATCTGATTTATACTGGCTTCTTTAGTTAAGACCCTTTCGCCAGTCTCATCTTGAATCTTATCTTTATCCTGAGTTCCTGGTTTTTTTTTTTTTGTTTCTTTATCTGACTTTTTGGTTGTATAATCCCTTGTATCTGTTTTGGTTTTGAGGAGGTTTGGAGGCGTGGGGATTCTATAATCAGGCTGGTCCCATTCACAGCATTTGACTGGGTTGTTTGGACCGGGGGCGTGTCGATATGTTTTGAAACAGTTACTTCAGAAGCTGGTTTCTCTTTCCTAGTAGCGGTATGATGAAAGATAGGATAGGTATGAATATCTGATGAAGGTTGGAATTTAAGTTGAACCCTCCCTTTCCTTGCGCGCTTTCTTTGTCTTTTTGTTAACTTGACTTTAGTCTGGGTTATTGCGTGTTGTGCTTCCTCTAATTGACCTGGTTCATTGTCAGATTTTTCTTTACATAGGTTGCTTATTTCTTCCTCTACATAGCTGTTTTGGGTGGAATCTCTTACTATGTGTTGGCTTCCAATTTCAACATCAGATTTTATTGCCTCAGTATTGCTCATAGTTTTGGTGTTATGTTTTGTATCTATTGATGATTGAACCGCCCTTAGTATGTCATTTAATATTACTGGTAAATTTGACATATTATCCACTAGTTTGCCACAAACACAGCTTGGCTGGATAATCTCTGTACGAAATCCCTTATCAACCCTCCCTAGAAGCAGGGTTGCCATGTGGTCCAACCTGGTGTTTATGCCTGAAATATGGCCCGCTATGAGATTTATTAAGTCGATTTGAACGTCCATTTTATCCGACTGGAAGTTCAGTGCTTTGATTGCCTGGTCTAAGGTGTTTAATACTGTTTTGCTCCATGGGGACTTATCTTCTTCTTTTGGCGGTGTTTCCTGGACATCTAATTCTTTGTCTGTCCTGCTCATTGAAGATATCGTAATTGGAGATTCCTGGTTTAAGATGTTGTTTGTCCATCCTTTATTTTTGTTTTGGCCTTTGTCGGGTTCGTGGGAGTTGACACTTGGGTGCAATGGTGTAGATTCCAGTCTTCCGTTACACCCTGTTCCATTTTTCTCATATTCTTGTGATCTATAATTGGCATGCGGACCTTGGCTGGTCTTTAGATGTGCTTGTAACTGAGATTGGGTGATTTTTTCCATTCCTGTTTGTATGCCCAAGCTTATGTCGTCAGATAGGGAGAAGGAGGTTGGCCATGAGTCATCCTGTGCGGCAATTTGACCTGCCACCGATTTGTTCCTTGGTGTCGCTTCTTCCACCTTGCCCTTGTCCATGGACTTTATTTCCTTATCACTTTCATGAGATTGGGAGTCATTCTTATTTATTTGGGCTATTGTCATAATGGAATTGCCGCAGACAATGTTACTTTTTTGCTTGACAGAAGACTGAGAGATTTGTTTCTGGTCAGATGGATTAATAATTGGACTACACTCTCTATGAGTGTCCTGTGAATCCTTATTCTTCTCCTTTATACTATTTGATTGTAGCTGCACATTCTCTTTTACGCATGGTGCCAGTGTGATTGGGCTTGATTGGAGGGCTTGTTCCTGCGTTTGCCCGTAAGTTGACGTCATGGGGTCCTTTGGAGAAAAGAATTTTTGGATCCCTATATTACGTTGTTTTGAACTAGGGGTTGTTAGCTCAGGTGCCGACACTAGTCTCTCTCTTTGTTGTGCCATCCTCTTCCTTGACTTATTTGGGCCCTGGTTCCTGTCTTCTTCGTCTTTTCTTGACCTTGCACTTATATTGAGACGCACTTTTCCAGATCTCATTCTTTAGGTCTATTTAATAGGATTACACCTGGCAGCCTGGTGTCCTGGTCTCTTGGTATCCTGGTGTCCGTTGTGCCACCTCTGCCACTACACCTCCAAATTCCACTCCACCTCCTCCCAAGCCTATCTGCCCCTCTAATAGGAATGGCTGCCGTCAGGGAGGATAGTGAGATGCGGTTGCGGTTTTGCGTAGTCTAGCGAGGTGTAGCGTGAGAGGTGTGGTAACTGCTGGCTTTGAAAGTCACTTTTGGAAGTCAGTTTTACCAGGTATTTGGTAAAGTCAGGTGGAGCCCTGTGTCTGGAGTTAGTTCGCCAATAGTCTGCCAAGAGTCTGCCATGAATGATAAGTAATATCAGGAGGATATTGCCATTAGTTACGTGTTTTGGCCGAAGGGGCGGTTTGATAATGCTTAGTATGGTGCTTAAAATGCGAACAGTAAAAAATCATATAATGCTTGTTGACACGATAAAAAATGCCTCCCACCCACGCGGGCTTGCCGCAGCTGTGTCAATAAACAATTGCCAAATCTTTCGTTTTTTGCTGATGACTTTTTGCTCGGCTGTTGACTCTATTATTGTTTCACTGAGTTTTTGGCTCCCTGCTGCACTCTGCTGGCCACAGGCAGCAATGCTCATTGAGTCGAAGGATAAGAGGATCAAAAATTGATGGAGAACCAGCTCGCACCCCAGTCAGCTTGCGTAGGATCCGTGATACAACAGGCTCTCCCCCGCCCCCTTTTCCTCATTTGTTACAGGCAGGCAGGGGGAGTATGTCCATATATGACCAAAAATGGCCGTGTACAGAGGCCGAGGCCGAGCTGGGGGCAGAGAAGGCAAAGATGGGGGTTCCCGAAAACGCTGGTGTTGGTGCTGTGAGCCTCACATCGTCTCGCCGCTTCACCACCGCTTCACCACCGCCGCTTTACTTCGCCGTCTCCCACAGTCTGTCCGATGATCACTGCGGCCCCTGCAGTCCCTCGGTTGGCGCCGCTCACCTCCGAGGTCAATCAATCAATCAATCAGGAGTTTGTTAGAGCCCGACTACTCACTCGTGAGGGTCTCAAGGCGCTAGGGGTGCGGGGGAGGGGGGGTGCAGGTTTCATTCCATCAAGGAGGGGATCTGTCGAAGAGCCAGGTTTTGAGGTTTCTTGCGAAGATGGGGAGCGATGTTGTCTGTCTTAGGTGGAGCGGAAGGGCGTTCCATGCTTTGGCCGCGAGGAAGGAGAAGGAGCGGCCTCCCGATCTGGTCTTTCTGGTGCGAGGGACCACGTCGTAGGAAAGCTGGGCTGATTGTAGGGTCCTTTGGGGTGCGTGGAATTTGAGTCGGCTGTTCAGGTATGCTGGTCCGGTGCCGTGGAGGGCCTTGTGTGCGTGGATGAGCATCTTAAAGGTGATTCTCGTCTCGACGGGGAGCCAGTGGAGTGTGCGCAGGTGCTGGGAGATGTGGCAGTGTTTTGGCAGGTTGAGGACCAGTCTTGCGGCGGCGTTCTGGATGTTCTGTAGCTTGCGGATGAGGTTTTTGTTTATTCCGGCGTAGAGTGCGTTGCCGTAGTCGAGTCTGCTGGTGACCAGGGCGTGAGTGACTGTTTTTCGGTGTTCGAGGGGGATCCATTTGAAGGTCTTACGAAGGAGGCGGAGGGTGTGGAAGCAGGAAGATGAGACAGAGTTGATCTTGCGGTCCATTTTGAGCTCGGAGTCCAGGATGATTCCCAGGTTGCGTGCGTGGTCTGTGGGGGTTGGCGGGTTTCCGAGGGTGGTGAGCCACCAGGTGTCGCCCCAGGTGTCGGGGTTTAGGCCCATGATGAGTACTTCTGTTTTGTTGGTGTTTAGTTGTAGGCAGCTGTTTTTCATCCATTTGACGACGGCTTCCATGCCTTCTCGAAAGTTGGGTCTGACGGTGTTGGGCTCGTTGGATAGGGAGAGGATGAGCTGGGTGTCGTCTGCGTATGACACGATGTTGAGGCCATAGGTTCTGACGATGGGGGCAAGTGGAGCCATGTAGACGTTGAAGAGCGTCGGTCTGAGGGAGGATCCCTGGGGGACTCCGCAGGTGGTAGGTGTGGGGTCCGAGAGGAAAGGGGGGAGTCTGACCCGCTGCGTCCTGCCGGAGAGGAAGGAGCAGATCCAGTTGTGGGCCTTGTCCTGGATTCCTGCATCGTAGAGTCTGCGTATTAGGGTGCAGTGGGAGACTGTGTCGAACGCCGCTGATAGGTCGAGGAGGATGAGGGCTACTGTTTCTACTTTGTCCAGTAAGGTGCGGATGTCTTCTGTTGCGGCGAGGAGGGCGGTTTCCGTACTGTGGTTTTTTCTGAAGCCGGATTGGGAGGAGTCGAGGATGTTGTGTTCTTCAATGAATGTGGCGAGTTGGCTGTTGATGGCTTTCTCGATGAATTTTGCTGGGAACGGGAGCAGGGAGATGGGTCTGTAGTTTTTGAGGTCGGTGGGGTCCGATGAAGGTTTCTTCAGGAGGGGATTGACCTCGGCGTGTTTCCAGTCGTCGGGGAACAAGGCGGTCGCCAGGGAGAGGTTGATGGTGTGGCAGAGCATGGGTGCAATGGTGTTGGCAGCTCTCTTGAAGATGTGGTGGGGGCAGCGGTCCGTGGGGGCCCCTGAGTGGATTGACTTCATTGTCTTCAGTGTGTTTTCGGTGGTGAGGGCTGTCCAGTCATCAATCGCTGGTTTCCGGGTGTCGGGGGTGGTTGGTGAGGGTTCAGTGTGTTGGTTGTCTTAGTCGAAGTTGTCGTAGATGCTCTTGATTTTGTGGTCGAAAAAGATGCTGAATTTGTCGCAGAGGTCTTGTGAGGGAGGGATGTCGGTAGACTCGCTGGTGGGTTGGGCGAACTCCTTGATGATGCTGAAGAGTTCCTTGCTGTTTTGTGCGTGGGTGGAGATTCTGTCTTCAATCGCTTTTTTCCTCGTTTCTCTGATGAGTTGATGGTGGGCATTGGTGGCGGCTCTGAAGTTGTTGTGGGCTTCTGTGGATTTGGTGTTTCTCCAGGTCTTTTCGAGGTGGCGGCATGTGCGCCTGGACTCTCGAAGTTCGGTGGTAAACCATCTGGCTTTCTTGGCACGGGTATTGTTGTTTTTCTTGAGGGGGGCTATGGTGTTGGTGCTGTCCGAGATCCATCTATGCAGGGTTCGGGCTGCGGTGTTGGGGTGAGCTGGTCATCGGTGATTTTGGTCCAGTTTCTTTGTGGAAGCAGGTGTTGGTGTCTGTGGATGGGGGGTGTTCTGAAGGTGAAGTGGACGCAACAATGGTCGGTCCATGGGAGTTCGGTGGTGTGGCTGAAGGTGATGGAGTTTCCTGTAGTGAAGAGGGGGTCAAGGGTGTGTCCTGCTGAGTGCGTGGGCTTGGTCATGATCTGGCAGAGTCCAATGTTGTGGAGGTTGTCCAGGAGGCATGTGGTGTTGGGGTCCAGTTGATTGTCGAGGTGGAAGTTGAGGTCTCCCAGCAGGATGCAGTTAGTGGATGCGATGGCCTGCAGGGAGATAATGTCCGTGATGGAGTTGGCGAAGGGTCCGCAGGGTCCAGGGGGTCGGTAGATGAGGGTTCCTCAGAGGGCGGCGGTGGGGCTGGCCAGTATCTTGAAGTGAAGGTGTTCCATCAGTTTTGTGGACTCGTCAGGGAGTGTGCTCAGGCGGAGGCTGGTTTTGTGGACAATGGCGATTCCTCCTCCTGGGTGAGTGGGGCGGTCCTTCCTGGAGATCTTGTATCCTTGGGGGATGGCGATGGGGATGTCCGGTCCCGATGTGGAGTTGGTCCAGGTTTCGGTGAAGAATGCTACATCTGGGGTGGTGCTGTCGAGGAGGTCCCAGATTTCTCTGGCGTGTTTGTGGAGGGATCGGACGTTGAGGAGGATGCATTGCAGGGTCTTCGGTTCAGTTGTGTTCTTGTGGCCGGGTTGTGCTGGATCCGTGTTCTTGGCGGTGCTGCAGGTGTGCCGGCAGCGGTGACAGCTGAAGGGTCCATGGGTGTCAGCTGGTGATGCTAGCTTGTAGTTGTTGTTGCAGCCTGGGTTGAGTGAATGGAGTGCTGCTGGGTTGTAGAGTTGGCGGGCGGAGGTCCAGGGTTCCTGGTGCTGGTCGCAGACGGGTCGCAGACGGGCGCAGACATGCTTGCCTTTGACGCGCCTTCGGTGCACCAGCGGCCCGCCTGCAGCCCGCGGTCGCTGCGCGGCCGTGCAGTGGCCGCCATTAAGTAGGGGTCAGGGAGAGCTGGACAGCTGGGAGGCGGGGAGGGGAGCTGGATTGGGCCGGTCGTGCTGGGGGGGAGGGGCCGCAGGGGCAGCAGCGGCGGGGAAAGGTAAAGGGAGGAAAGAAGGGATAAAGAAAAAAGGGAAAATAAGCAGAAATAAGGCACAAAAGAGCAGAGATGCAGAAAAGAGCAGAAAGGTGAAAGATAGAAAGGGTAGAAAAACGAGTGAAAACGAGTGAAGGAGCAGAGGGAGAGAAAGGGAAAATTGGCAGAAATAAGGCGCAAAGGAGCAGAGGTGCAGAAAGGTGAAAGATAGAAAGCGGAGAAAAACGAGTGAAAACGAGTGAAGGAGCAGAGGGAGAGAAAGGGAAAATTGGCAGAAATAAGGCGCAAAGGAGCAGAGGTGCAGAAAGGTGAAAGATAGAAAGCGGAGAAAAACGAAGGAAGTAGCAGAAAGAAACAAAGGAGACAGAGGTCCACTGGACCACGAGGGATGAGGCGCAGGGAAACCTGCGGGCGGAGGAGGGCCTCGATCACCAACACTTAAGAGTGCAGGGGCAGGGGCACCTCGCTTAATGGTGGAGCTGCGAGGGTGGGAGAGCAATTTCACTGACAATGAGTCAGTGGTTTTGCTCGCCTGTCCCCGCAGTGGCCGCCATTAAGTAGGGGACGGGGAGGGCTGGACAGCTGGGAGGCGGGAGCGGGGAGGGGAGCTGGATTGGGCTGGTCGCGCTGGGGGGGAGGGGCCGCAGGGGCAGCAGCGGCAGGGAAAGGTAAAGGGAGGAAAGAAGGGATAAAGAAAAAAGGGAAAATAAGCAGAAATAAGGCACAAAAGAGCAGAGATGCAGAAAAGAGCAGAAAGGTGAAAGATAGAAAGGGTAGAAAAACGAGTGAAAACGAGTGAAGGAGCAGAGGGAGAGAAAGGGAAAATGGGCAGAAATAAGGCAAAAAAGAGCAGAGGTGCAGAAAGGTGAAAGAAAGAAAGGGGAGAAAAACGAGTGAAAACGAGTGAAGGAGCAGAGGGAGAGAAAGGGAAAATGGGCAGAAATAAGGCGCAAAGGAGCAGAGGTGCAGAAAGGTGAAAGATAGATTGGGGAGAAAAACGAGTGAAGTAGCAGAAAGAAAGAAAGGAGACAGAGGTCAACTGGACCACCAGTGATGAGGCGCAGGGAAACCTGCGGGTGGAGGAGGGCCTCGATCACCAACACTCAAGAGTGCAGGGGCAGGGGCACCTCACTTAATGGTGGAGCTGCGAGGGTGGGAGAGCAATTTGACTGACAATGAGTCAGTGGTTTTGCCCCCGTTCCTTTACCGGTTCTTTTGCCAGTGAGCAGCTTGGGACCAACGGTACTGCAGTGAGTGGTGACGGAATTGCGACAGTGCTCCGTGTGCTCCGTGTGCTCTGAACACTACTCCGCTCTCTCTTTGCTCCGCTCTCTCTCTGCTCACACTCACCCTCTGCTCGCTAGCGCCCTCTCAGTCGGCAATGGGTTAGCCAACTCTGACTGACACTGACGCTGACACAACCACATTGTTAAACGCAACTCCTATCATGATTATACAGTGGTTATTAGACTCAAATGGTGAACTTTTACCCTATCTGGTCAATGAAGAGACTTTGTCAGGGCTCACATGTCCTGCTTTTGTTGCTCCCTGAATTCCCATTATTGAAGAGGAATTGAACTCATAGATTTTTGCATCCCCATAATAATGGATCTTTGTGTTGGAGTGTTGTGAGGTGGTGATTCCTCCGCACATTCATTGACTAGGATTTGTCTCTGCAGGGTGGGCTGGTGGCTGGGATCCTGCTAGTGGTGATATAATAATAGGTGAACCTCATCTGACTATGGCAACTCTCTGATTGTGGGAGTAAGTGAAGACCTGGCATCAAAATTGCAGGTGGTCCAAAACATGGCAGCCCACCTAGCCCTGAATAAGCCAGCACGTATGGCCAGGGCCGGACTGGGAACCTACACCGGCCCTGGCAAAGTGCTTGCCCCCCCCGCCCCCTCCCCGGAGTTGTGGGTGCCCCCGAGCTCTTTGCCAGGGCCGGTTTTCGGCCGATTTTGCCAGTAACAAAAACGGCCCCCAGGGGTCCCAAACGGGCCCCCCACCCGTGTGGCGCACCGGGAATTGCCTGAGGCCCCCTACTGCCAGTCCAGCCTTGCGTATGGCATCCGCTCCTCTCCTACATCAATTGCACTGGCTCCCCATTCGAAGGATGCCATCTTAATAGAGGATGCTATCCAGGTATGCACTGTCGAACTTTTATGTTTTTTTTTAGGTATACTGGGTTGGACTGACTAAATGTTTCTATTTTTGCTCAGTCTACGGAGATGGGAGGTGGGTGGGTGTATTATTAGTGGTTTTATTTGGAATCTTTTTGTCCACAACATTTAATTGATAGAAATGTGTTTTATAAGTATCGTTCAACTGATCGGGATATTGTGTTACAGAATGGATAAATAGAGACCAGACCAAATACCACTCCGAGAGTGGTGGGAAGAGGAGGCTAAGATTATTGTATTTTGTTGAAACGAGGATTTTTAAACTGCAGATCACTTTACACTTTACAGATAACAATATTGCCTATTAAGTAACGCGTATCGTTGTACCATGACTGTAATCATCAACAATCCCTGTACCGTGAACTGATGATTATCTTTATTAAAAATATGTTAAAAAAAAGAAAGCCGGCCATCTTTACATTTTTATGTACTGTCTTTAAGTCCGTACAGGGGAATGGCCCTGCCTATCTTGGGGAAAAACTTGAAAGGTACCGACCAACGCGGTGGTTAGGGTCAAGCAATCAATCTCCACTCTGTACTCAAAGGATTAGAAAGGTCAAGATAGGTGGACGGGCTTTTTCTTATCTTTCCCCTCAGCATTGGACAGGCTCCCGGAGGAGATCCGTGATTGCCCTACTTTTGCAAGGTTCAAGAAGCTACTCGAAACATATCTCTTTTAGACTCTACTGCCTATTTGGGGGCAGATTTATGAAGGCCTTGCGCCACGTTTACGCCGCCGTTGCGTGACGCAACGGCACGGAAACGTGGCGCATCCCTGCGCCCTATTTACAACGTGGCGCATCTAGGAGATGCGTCACGTTGTACAGCACTGCGCCATGAGGAGGCGTTCCTGCGCAGGGGGGGCGTTCCTGCGCAGGAACGCCTCCTGAAAGTGGCTGAGTGAAATCTATGAGATTTCACTCAGTCACTTTCAGGGCAATGCTGCGTCAAAACCCTGCGCCTGCTTGAAGCAGGCGTAAGGCTTGAGGCAGCATTAAAAGAATAGGCCCCCCCCAGAGCATTGCTGGAGCTGCGTCGCGCTTGCGACGCAACTCCAGCAATGCGCCACATTTCCGGCACAGATGCGTCACGCATCTGTGCCGTTTTTGCCCCATGGTGCGCCGCATCATAAATGCGGCGCACCATGGGTGGCGTAGCTGTGGCGCACTGTGGCGCATGTTAACTGGCGCATCCCTCGGGATGCGCCAGTTAACATAAATCTGCCCCTTGGTGTCCCTCTCAGGCGCCGAGAGATCCCTCAGGGGATGATTCGCTGCGCCATACAAATGAGTTAAATCAATTCAATAAATAAATGCATCTGTGGGGTGGTGTCAGTTCGCTTTACAGAATACGTGAATAATGTTAGAGCAAGGTGTGCAAGATGAAAAATTAGACATTTATGCTTGTTGAAAATAGATTTTTGGAAATAAAAAACGAAAAACAAAAAAATTCCAATGTAGAAGTCATTTGGCTCTGCAGACTCAGGCGCCGTTTGGTGGATTAACGTTAGAGAAGTTAGAGAAAAAAAGCAGTTCTCTTTTTCTAGCCCTGCATATTTAACATTCACCGAGATGAGACAACGTGGCTTTATTTGATGATGTCAGTTGGGGTTTTGAGATGTATTATGACATCTTTTAATGGATCTGAAGGATCTCATGAGTCACAGGCTGATTTCATCCTTCTCTTTTTCATCTCTCTGAAAATCTCTTCTGCTGTGTTAACATAGCCTCAACGAATCCATACAATTCCTTGACGTCACATCCCATTGAAAAGCCAGGAAGAGGCATAATATTGCTATAAACTAGAATAACTTGACAAACATTAATGTTCATCTTTTAATGAGGCTTGACATGAGTGTTGCAGAATTATGTTAATTGTTTAACTTTCTTAATCATCCATTCAGTGGACGTGCTATTAATCAGAATGTATTAAGATGAATCTCTGAAGGTCGACAGTGCCAACTTGAACTTTACACAAATAGTTTATAGCTCATCAGAAGTGAAATTAGGCGTGACCAGATTCAACAATTAGATAGAAACGCTGTTAATGTTTTTAAAAAAAGCATTAGGTGGTGAATTGATATATGTCATTGCCCTAAGCAGTCCCTTATCTGTATTGCTTTTTTTTACTGCATCTAAAAAACACATTATTAGATGTTATGCCAGTTGCCATGAATGGTATTAAAGAGATAAGATGAATGGCCCAGATACCCAATTTTGTTAAAAAATAAAACATATTTGCGAGGTATATGTGTTGAAAGCGCAATATCATGAGCGCAATAACTGGTCAGTAACCCAGCCGTTCATTATTAAAATGAGTCCGAAAATTGGGCTTATCTTGTCATGGAGATAGGCAGCTAATGTGTTGCCTTCGTGAAATGTGCACCAGGAGTTCATCATGTCACCCTCACATTAGTATTTGTACATTCTAACTCAGCCTTGGTGCAAATTGCATACATTCCTTAATGAAAAAGTGAAAAATGCGATAATTACCTGTAAACCTATGCAAAATTGAGTGTTATTATAAAAAATGTACTTCCTACACCTCTTGCACAGAAATGCGTGTGGCTGCATTTCACCAAAAAAAACCATTGAAAGGGAAGACCTGAGATGCCCTTGATCAGCCATTTTACTCTTAACTCTAGCCTGTCCCTTACTACTCATTCTCTAATTTTCCCTCTCAATCCTAACCCAGACCGAACCTTTTCTTGCTTACTTCTCCGATTTTATCTATTATAATTTCACTTTATATATATATTGTCCTTCTTTTTTTTCAAATTTTTTTCCTTCTGCTACATTGTGTTTTGGTTTTTTTGCCACCTCCAGCTCTCCCCAATCATGGCAAAGGCAGGCATTGTGTCCTTGGACACACGCTCCTAAAGACTGCACCATTTTTTCTCAGGTTTGGGTACCAATTTCTTTGGTGCACCTCCATCTACCCCTTATGTTGGCGGCAGGTCAGGGAATGGCTACAGACTTGCCGAGCTGAAGCCGCACAGGGGCAGGTGTGGTGCAGCATGCCTGTACACATCGAGATCTCAGGCACCCAGTGGCTGGTGATATACCACTGGGCTGATGTTCTAGACTTGAAACAGGGCTTGCTGGATATGCTTAGCATTGAAGGGGTGATACCAACAGGTATATGATGTTTAAAGTGTTTTAATGTTATATTTATTAGTTTGTAGGAGCCATTGTACAACAGGTAAATTGAATTAGAGAATAAAAGATTGTTTCTGACTCAAATTGGTCACAACTTACTAGAAGTGCGGTGGTGTTGGATTTGGGCCCTCTGTGCAGGGTAACCCTAAACACATTGCCTTTACTCTTTTTTTTTTTCCTCAAATCGTTTTTGTTGTCCTTGGGACCCTGTGCACTTTACCACTCCTAACCAGTACTAAAGTGCTAAAATGTTTGTGAAAACACACCAGTGCACCTCCGAAAAAATCTCTTTGATCCCTTAGCTTGTTTAGCGTTTCATCTGTCATCCATATCCTTGTTCAAACAGTCAATTTCATCACACCAGTCTTTATTTTTCAAACGTTATGGTCCACAGCCTGGACTTCGCTGTGGACCATAAAGTTTGAAAAATAAAGACTTGAATTCTCTACAACGTCTGGTGTGATGAAACTGACTGTTTGAACAAGGATATGGATGACAGATGAAACGCTAAACAAACTAAGGGATCAAAGAGACTTTTTTCTGAGGTGCACTGGTGTGTTTTCTCATATTGTAAGGACTTCCATTCCGAATGCCCTTTGGGAAGGGGGTCGTGGTTTGATGCCCGAGGTGGATGTGCATCCAACGCCAAGTAGCACTCCATATTGCTCAGTGTGCATAATATATTTTGTTTTGATCTAAGACTATTGAGAACTAAGGTTGATGTGCAAATCAAAATAGCAAATCCACCATTCTTTTTGTTCTAACTGCTAAAATGTTTGTGCTCACTCCCCTAAACATTGTCTTACAAATGATTGGCCGATTTATTTACTAATAAGTTCCTTGTCCTTGTAGTGATGTATTTCATATACCCAGGGCTTGTAAATTAAATGCTATTAGTGGACCTGCAGCATTTATTGTGCCACCCACTTAATTAACATTGTAAAACACGTCCCAGGTCAGCCATAGCAGCCTGAATACAGTTTTAAACAGCCAATTTGGCCTGGCAATATAACTCTCTTGCAAAGCCTTCATCTCCCCTTTTATTGCATATCAATCAATGAATCAATCATATCATTTGTAAAGCGCACTACTCACCCGTGAGGGTCTCAAGGCGCTGGGGTGGGAAATGCTGCTACTGCTCGAAAAGCCAGGTCTTGTGGAGTTTTCTGAACGTCAGCAGGTCTTGGGTCTGCCGTAGGTGGATGGGGAGGGTGTTCCAGGTCTTGGCGGTGAGGTGGGAGAACGATCTGCCGCCTGAGGTTGCTCTTTGGAAGCGGAGTATAAACTCATCACTAAGGTGGGCCCCAGATAGCCAGTAGCACAGGGTATATTGTAATTAAAAGGATGGGCATGTACTTTTAGGTTTTACATGCCGTAGAAGTGAACAACTCCTAAATTCTTTTTCTCTACTGTGAGGCTTACCGGTCCCATAGGATAACATCAGGTTTCCTTATTACTTTTAATAAGTGCCACATTGTGATTAACAAAGTTTAACAATTTCATGTTTGGATTCTATGAAATTGCAATTAAAAAGTCATCTTTAATGGTAAGGTAGGATTTTAATTTACACAATTTTGAAAATGCCACTGTTAGAAAATTGGCATTTTCATGCCCATAGACATTTTGTGAAGGGAACATCTCCTGGGTCACATGATTGGGTGTGAATTACTCACCCAATAGGAGTATTTGGTGTGCCTGAATGAGCCATCTGCTGGCAGGATGGGGGTGAGGCGGAGCACAGCAGAACTTGCAGCTCAATAGGCTGTGCTCTACCTTCACAGAAAGGACTTATCACCACCACATTGTCATTGTAGCCAGATTGGAACCAGGACAGTGAAGTCAGGAAATTCCATGGACTTCAAAGTAGAATGCGTTAAAGACAGAATTGGGTATAAAAACAGGGTCCTCACACCCACTCTTCAGTTCTTCTCTGGAACGACTCTCAGTGTTCTGCCTGCTACTATGACCTGCTGTGCACTCTGCAAGACTGCTTTGTTGTACCTGTAAGGAATGGTGTGCCGCGTGGAGCTTGACTTGAACCCTCAAAGGCAAGCCCAGCTGTATGAGCCTGGATGAAGATCCTGAACCCAGGGCTACGACAGGGACTCCTAGGGATGGTGCTGGCCTTCGGTTCAGAACGACAGGAACATAAAAGACTCTCCCCATTATTAACTCGCACCAGAAACCAGTCTGACTGAGTCCTGATCCCCCTAAATGGTGTCCCACTAAAACTGGACCCTTGGTTCTGGTGCTAAAGGTGCCCAGATACCCAAAATCCCAAACTAAGGACATGGTTAGCTAAAACCTGCTCTGGGAACCAGGAGGATACCAGGACAAATCTGCTCATCTATCCACACAAGATCCATCCATGATTTGGCAGCTGCTCTTGGTGTTTTCTTCTCTGCAGCAGCAAATCATGTTCAGCAGTCCTTAGTCAAAGGAGTATCCAAGCCTGTAAAATTGTCTTCAGCTACAGCCTCCTGCCTCATCTAGCTGTAGATTATTGACTTCCAAAAAAGGATTAAGTCACAGCATAAAAATGTTTACAGCAGCTTTGACCCAAGGCTCTCCAAAAATGATTCTCCCTCCTCCAACACAGCCTGCAGCCTTTCCTGCTGAACAGTTTCTTCTCAGAAAATTCTGTTGAAGTTATTCCAAGTCTGAAGATAATCACCGACAGGGCACAATCCCATTATTGAATCTGAACCGCACTCCAACTGGGTCAATCATATTTTTTTACTTAGACCCCTGCCTTGCATGACTAGATATCTGTGGTTGGCACTTTTAGGTGCTAGGTTTTACAAAAAAAGGCAACATTCATAACTCCAGCTCTACTTCTTAGAATTTGTTGTTTTGGTGTCAAATAATTTACTAAAACTCACTCTATTTTTCTAAATTTGCGTGAGGTTTTTCTTGTTTTGTATTTTTATTATTATTACCATTTGTGTGCTGCTTAAATAACCTACATGTTGCCTCTAAGTTAAGCCTGGCTGTTTTTGTGCCAAACTGCCCAAGGTTAAGGACTGGTTAATTTTGGCTTTGCTCTGTTTCACCCTGAGCGGAATTGTGGTTGCTCTTTGAGTAGGGTCCCACGTTCCCAAACCACTAACCCAATTTCCTACATATATTTGGTTTGTCAAAGCAATATATAATATAATAAAATATTTATATACACATATAAAAAAAATTCTTTTCAGTTATTTTTACATAAGAATTCCAGGGTTTAATCTTAATCTGAGAAAACAACATTTACAACGAGATATAGCTAGAAAAATAGTATGACAAATAAAATCTACAAATGGAACTTCAATCAGCCTTTTCCCTTAAGAGAAAGAAAAGCCTACATTAATCTTTTCTAAGAAGAGGTCTGGATAATCCACATTCAAAAACAGATAGGATCAGGATTGCATATATAATATGGTTTGCAATTTGCTTTTGTGCCAAGCTACCAGACTTCAAAATTAGGCCTGGGCAAAATTTTAATGAGCTGGCATAATTTGTGTATTTTTGAGAATTTTGCATTATCCTTGTTACGGGAAATTCCTAAAATAACAGCATTATGCCACTTCACATAATTGCAATTACAAACAAATGTGCCAGTCCAAGGAAACATTCACCAGAGACAACAGAGTGTGAATAGCTGTTGTTTATGCTGTTTTATTTAAATGCATCCTCGCTCAAACAATTGATGCATTTAGTAATGAATACAGAATCTAAGGAGCAAGGAAAGGAAAGGAATGCGTTGTTGTATTTATCCAATACGGTGTAATCCTGTCCTCTTCCCTTGTGCTGTTTTGGAAGCCAAGCGCCAGCACAGGCACCCTCGTACCATGATGCAAGGGTGCCTGTGTTGTAGACAAAAGCATTTTTGTGCAGGAAGGGGTGCCTTCCTGCACAACAATATTCCTGAGAGGTATTGTCATTTTACTATGTGTGCTGCACAATGCAGCACACTAGAAAGTTGGAAAACAAAGATAAATAAATATATTTCTTCTTGTTACGCCTTCTGTAGCATTCCCACACTTACAATTATTCAATCAAATCAAACAATCACGGGTTTGTTAAGCGCAACTACTCACCCATGATGGCCTCAAGTCCTTTGAATGGGAAACAACCTTTACAATGCAACTTTTACAACGCACTACCATTACAACAAAACTTTTACAACGCAAAATCCATTAACAACGCATGCATTTACAACGCAACCATTATAACGCATGACTCTACAACGCACACCACTACAACGCATATCATTACAACGCAGTCATTACAACGCATACCATTACAACGCATAGAATTACAACACAGAGTACTCTTACACTATCCAACACTTACCCTACTTTGGCACCCCCTGGAGTTAGAATTGTAATTTTTACCCCTACACTATCCAACACTTACCCTACCTTTGCACCCCCTGGAGTTAGAAAAATAATTTTTACCCCTACACTATACAACACTTACCCTACTTTTGCACCCCCTGGAGTTAGAATAGTAATTTTTACCCCTACACTATCCAACACTTACCCTATTGTTGCACCCCCTGGAGTTAGAATAGTAATTTTTACCCCTACACTATACAACACTTACCCTACTTTTGCAACCCCTGGAGTTAGAATAGTAATTTTTACCCCTACACTATCCAACACTTACCCCACTATCCAATACTTACCTTACATGCAATGTAATGTTATGCGTTGTAATGGTATGCGTTGTAAAGGTAGTATGCGATGTAATGAAATGCGTTGTAAAGGTAGTTTTAAAAAAATTGTTGTAAATGCATGCGTTGTAATGGAATGCGTTGTAATGGATGCTGCGTTGTAAAATATGCATTGTAAAGGTAGGCGTTGTAAAAGTATGCGTTGTAGCGTCATGCATCCCCTTTGAATCTGAGAATGCATCAAAATCCATGGGACTTGCATGGGAACATGAACCACAATGTCCATGGAAAGCTTACACAGTGCAGAGTAAGGCAATGAAGTGATTTGAGCTGTGTTGTCTTGTTCCAAATTTATGAATCCTCTCAGAGTCGCTCAAAGGCTTCATAAATCTGTCGTAGAAGTTTGCGCAGTGCATGCACAATGTTGTGTGGTGCAAGCATTATGCACACCTCTCATAAATATGCCAATATGTGCTCAAGTTGTTCATTAGAGCACTGGGAACGCTGTAGTAGAACACTATGGAATCAACTGACAGCCCACTGCTGCTGTTGGAAGTGTTGTAAATGAATTTAGGAACCTAGTGTAATTTTCCCGATTCATGCCCTTATATAGGTATACTTCATCATATCCTAATATAGGCATATAAATCGCTACCATATTTGGCCTGAGCCTTGCAGCCCAAATACGGCATGGCTACTTCCACTAAGTGCTGAGAATCAACAACGATTTCTTGGAAAAACATGCCTTCATCCTCTGGGGACTTCCCCCTGATTGAATATTAAGTTCTCCAAGAACTCCTGGCGTTTTCCAAGAAATTAGACTGTAAGTGACGTTATTAAGTCCAAACATGCGTCAAACTCGGCACCTTCAAAGTATAAATATGCCCAGGTTTGCCCAGTCAAACACACAGTGGTTTGGAGCAGATCGTCTATCTACTTGCCCGACGCCTTGCAGCAGCAAGTGCCAAAGGAAGCCGACCCTCCAACTGACGCACTGAGAGAGACACTGTCTTTTCTCTTGCCGCGAAATCCAGCTCTAGTGTTTCCGGCTTACCCTTGTGGGTATCTGGGAAATCGAGTCCTGAGAGAGAGAGATACAAGACCTCCTTCCTTCTAAAACCAAGGTACAGAGCTGATTAGACCTTGTAGAGAATTCTTGGAATAGATTCCTGGCAGAGAACTACTAAACTTAGGCTAGTCCTCACTTACTTCTTCCCTCGTACTAGACTTAGGTTAGGTACCCCGGGGTAGGCGTATTTTAGAAGCACCAGTTGAGTACTTTTAGTCATTATTTATTACTGTATGTATTTTATACATTTTATGCACTATTATGGCTTAGAAACCATATCATGCTTTTACAGTACTACTTTATAAAAATGTGTGTATTATATGCTTTGTACTTTATAACCAGTATTACGATTGTAGCAGTTCCTTTCCAATGCTTGAGAAAGAAGACTGTTCAATAAATATACTCTTATTGAAAACGCCGTCTCTCTATTTCTCAGTACCTCTGGTGAAACGAAGAATGCACGATTGACTGAGTAGAATAGTTATCTATTGTTTTCGCGACTCTAGAGATTTTAATTCTTATTCTTGGAAAAAAAAGTTGTCATGTTTATGCGGTTGTCAGAAACTAAACCCTTCTTGTGAATTTGAGAAAGTTTCTAGTGACCTCTGATCTAGCTGGCACTCACTATTAAGTTTAATATATTCGTTAGAGACCTAGTTGACTTCAGTCCTATGTCTAAACTAGAGTATATATTATTCCAATGCGCAGAGCCTATTGGGAATATAGGAACTACAGAACATGGCGCCCAAAGTTTGGTAAGGCGATAATTTAATGCTAGATACTAGAGTAACTCAGTCGTGCTTTTCACACAGAGCCCTTTTTCCCGTAAAATACTCCAATAGACGTCTGGAGTGGGTAAAAGGATAATATCCGCCAGAACTGAGTAGGACAAAAATCCTATGAATTAGTTTTTGGTTTATTCAAAGTTGAAGGATACAGTGTTCCAAAATATTGTGCACTTAATCTCTGTTTCCTTGAAACTTGTTCTACAAACTTTCATTAAACAATGTCGGTTAACGGCGACAACAACGCAACCGCTGGAGCTGCAGTAAATGCAAACCAACCGGGTTCAGATGTTACAGGGTTTAATGAAGAAGACGATGATGCTATAATCATCCCGGCAAATATAAGAAAAACCATAACTATAAAACGTATAGAAAATGGGTTATCATCGAGAGGTGGTAAAGTTATATTTGTGATAGAGGTACATGAATATCGGCAGACAGAGGTATTCTATTCATGGATTACTTTTCCACAAGCAAATCCAGTAACACAGGAGTTCCAATACTACAAAGCAGAGGAAGATCCAGCGGAATACGTTCCTTTCGAGGACTTTATAATTCCTCTAACTTACCAAGAGCATCAGCTCTGGTTTAATGGCGCCCTACAACATCAAAATCACATTACCAGGCTTGGTCCACTAGGTAGACCAAGAGCAACATGGCCAGTACTAGTCAGCTACACACCACATCCTGACATTAACGGAATGACAGGTCCAGAACTGTTAGCTCAGCTGAAACAGTTAATTAAAATATACTGATAATTGGTTCAATATGTCATGCAGACTTTAACAGTCCAACCTGCTATAAGGATTCCACAGCAAACCCCTCACCAGGAGAACACAAACAAAATTACACCACAGACTATACAATCAGTCATTGGTAAATTACCCGCAAAGAGGGAACAAATTCCGTTCTGTTTAGCTCAAAAAAATTACTCAAATAGAGGCAGTATTTCCTGATAGTACACCTCATGAGAAACACAGAATTCTGACAATCTATTTACCAATGGGGATAGCACCACATGTGGGGGACTGTCTTTCTTCAATCTACACAAAAACACATGGTGTACCATCCATGGCGGTAATACCAGACATTCTGAGGCAGATTCAAAATGAATACGGTCCAGAACCAGCCTTAAATCTAGGTATCAAATTACTGAAAGATTTCAAACAGGTCTCAGCTATACTATTAGCTAACATTAAAGGTGAAGCAGCATCCGTGGCAATACGCCAAAAATTAAAAGGAACAGATATAACAGTTCAACCATATGAGCTTGCAAGAATTATTGAAAAATCTTATGAATAATTAGGAAGAGATAGTTTGGGTGGGAAACCAGTAAAACCTGAATTAGCAGAAAATACTGAAAAGGTATTTATCAAAAATAATCTCACTACTCCTAAAAAGACTCTTCGTAGAGAGAAACATTTTCAGTCCAGATGAAGATCTCCCCAAAGGGGAGATAGGTCTCCCCAACGGGAGCCCTCTGAAAAAAGGTATAACCTTAGGAATAGGGATCATTTGAAAAAAACTCACAGATATCAAGATAATGATACACGTCCCTCTCGATCTTTTCAGACTTCCTCGCAGAAATCGGAAAAAAGAGAATGGTCAGAACAGAAAGAGGAACGCGTCAAGTCCAAAGACAAAGAACCTGTTCACCAAAGCAAAAAAGCTAAATTCACCAAAAAGAAGGTAGCAAGCATAAAGATCAGACATGCCGAGGATCTTGAGGACACAAATCAAGAACGGGGAGTGGGCCCAAACCATGCTAGACATTGCAGCAGAAATCACCATAGTTCGCAGGATCCTGAATGATCATCTGGAGACAGTGGACTTGAATGAATCCATTCAAGTTGAAACTGCAGACACAAGGGTTAGTGTACCACACAAGTTATATGAAGTAACACTCCGGATGGAGGGGGATAGAACTAGAAAAATAAGAGCACTCTTTTGGGAGAAGCTCTCTAAGGGCTATGACATTCTTCTAGCTGAACAAGACTGGCCACCTGAATGTGTCAGGGAGTGCCCACATGGCGTAGAGATAATTATGCCAGCCTTCTCAAATCATATTCCAATTCACAAAAAATACACATATGCCAGAAAATGGGCAGTGGCTCAAGCTCCGGCATTATATAAAAATCATGTAGGATGGGATGAGGATTCTCCTCACCATAAAATCCAGTTAAAAAATCAATCTGCTGCACAAAGGCAGCACCCAGTTAAGCAAGAAGCTAAAATCACCTTGAATACCAAGGGGTGATTGAAACATGCACCTCGTCAATGAACTATCCTTTGTTTCCTGTCTCAAAACCAGACAATTCATATTGTCTAGTTTTGGATTACAGACATTTTAAACTCCTTTTACAAAACATTTTCAGTACAAAATGCACATAGTGCAGCACTGATGAATAACATCGTGCGCAAAAAATATAAAACCACATTAGATATTTCAAATGGGTCTTTCTGTCAAAACATTGCACCTGAAAGCAGCCATCTGACCGCTTTCTCAATTATGGGGACACAGCGACAATTTTGCCGTCTCCCCCAAGGATTCAATAATAGTCCAGGGTTATTTTCAGTCAGGGTAACAGAAGTACTACAAACGTACGATGATGAGGCATTATCTAATGTCGATGACATCTATCTTACAGATGACGACTTGGACATACACTTGAAAAGGGTGAACACCATAATACTTGGGTACGCATCTTAAGGGTATAAATTCAATTTTAAGAAATCATGAATTGCCCACCTCAACGTCCTATTTCTAGGATATGAGTTATCAAGTGAAGGCAAAAGCCTGGCAGCAAACTTTCGAGAGAAATGTGCGCTGCTCCAAGCTCCAAAAACGCAATTCTAGGTTTCCTGAATTCTGGAAGAACTTACGTTCTGAATTACGCCGAAAGGGTTAAACCTCCCTATGAACTAATCAAACCTGATTTCAAACCAACTAATTGGACTGAAACACACACAGAAATTCTGTGTTCAGTCCAAACAGACATGTTAACAAAAACACAGTCACAGACACGCGAAAACGTGCGCAATGTTGTGATCCGATTCATCCCTTGGAGATGCGGATTCACGTACCTGACCTTTAATGAAGGAGAAACGGTACCAATAGCATACAAATCACACTTGTACACACAAGCTGAAATAAAGTTCACTTCCACTGAGAAAATTCTGACAGCGGTTCAAACTGCAGTAGCAAAAGAGAGAGCTCTCACGCGAGTAAACGCATAATGATCGTTACACCTGTACCTGCCTTAGAGGCAGTAACGAAAGCAAGCATCCCAAATGCTAAAGCACTACATCTGAGATGGATACAATGGGTTAACTCTCTTGCTCCAACAGACGTTCAATACGTTTTTGACCCCAGCTTGAAAACACAAGAATTTCTCCAATACGAACACGAATGTCCTCTGCTGACCGAAATTCTGCCCCTTGAACATTACGGATGTATAATATATACAAACGGATCAGCACAGTCCGCAATTGGGGGTAAACAAGCCTATAGTGCTGCGCGTGCGATTGCTAAAGGTCGCTGGCGCAAAGGCAAATTCAGACCTATGGTTACAAAAACTCAATCACTCGGAGACTGTACAGCTCAGCGAGCTGAACTACAGGCTTTCAAGATGGTGCTTGAAAATACTGATCGCAAATTCCCCACACTAATAGTGTGCATTTCGTATTTATGCGTTGAATCTTACAAGGAAAATTTGCAAACTGGGTTAAAAACGGTTTCAAAAATTCAAAAGGTGGCACAATTAAGCATAAAACGCTTTGGGAACAAGTAGTTCTTTTACAAAAAGAACTACAAAAGACTCACATGATACATACACTGAGTCATCAGCGTGATGGCATTCATGTTGCAGGGAATTCATTGGCTGATGAAGCCGTGAAGGCAGCTGTGCAAACGGCTTCCATAGCTACAATCGCTCGCTCAAAAAGAGTAATAGATGGCGAAACGCTATTAGCAGTACAAGCCTCAATTAATGGCAATCATGCAGTGTTACCTCTAAACTATCCACTCACTTATACATACATAATTGATGCAAACTCCGTTCCTTTTGCTCAAATCCCTGGAGTGGGGGACAGAGTAATTCCAAACAGGAAGCGGAGAGCTTACTTGGTTCAAGAAGCACATATGGGAGAGGGCCTGACAAAACAAGGGATCTTGAAATCTCTTATAGAGTTAGAAGAGATGTATTGGTGGCCAGGAATGAGCATACAAGTTTACGAATTTGGAATAAACTGTGATACATGTTACAGATATCATAGCTTAGACAACCAACAGATACGTGACTACAGTGTAGCCAGCCCTGTTCAGATACCACTGTTAGACAGTATTCGATTATCTACACGCAGACTTCCTTACAGACAGATGCGATCCCACAACTACTAGGACAAGATTTATTTGGTTATGGCCCCAGCACTCGGCTGACACCAAGACTCTTATAAAGGATTTGCCCCTTTGTGCCACTCACCTGTTGCTGTTGTTGCTGCTACTGCCCACTGCCTCTCGGTCACTCTTCGAAGGGGAAGGACTGACTGCTGTGGCCACCATTGTGCTGGAAACGCCCGGAGGCCAGAAACCATGATTCCCAGCAATCTGTGCGGCTGCTGATGCTGCGTTACGGGCCAGGAGCTGCTAAAATTCGGACCAGGGCTCCTGCAGCACGGGACGCCCCTTTGTGCCACTCACCTGTTGCTGTTGTTGCCGCTACTGCCCACTGCCTCGCGGTCGCTATGCAGAGGGGAAGGGCTGACTGCTGTGGCCACCATTGTGCTGGAAACTCCCCGGTGCCAGAAACCACGATTCCGAGCATTCTCTGCGGCTGCTGATGCTGCTTTACGCACCAGGAGGCACTAAAAGTCGGAACAGGGCTCCCGCAGCGCGGACGCCCCTTTGTGCAACTCACCTGTTGCTGTTGTTGCCGCTACTGCCCACTGCCTCGCGGTCGCTCTACGGAGGGGAAGGGGTGACTGCTGGGGCAACCATTGTGATGGAAGCACCCGGGGTGCAGAAACCACGATTCTCAGCATTCTCTGCGGCTGCTGACGCCGCGTTACGCGCCAGGAGTGGACTTGCGGGCGAACTTGGTTAGTGACTCCTTTTCCTTGCAGTCACATATATTTTTGAAAGGTTAATATTATTCTTGTTTTTAAGAAGACAAGCAATATATCTGTAATAGGTGTTAGATAAGGGGTGGTTATGACTACAAAACGCAATCTGGCGGCCCAGAGGGCAGGGGGGGGGGGGGTTGCTGGCACATTGGATGCTTTTTTAATCCAGGCACAATAAGTCCTACAGCACGAGATACTCCTCACAGAAAAAAGACTTTCTTTAGGTCTTGACACAGAACAGAAAAGATCCTCCTTTGGGGGGCATAAGATTGGCAAAATCACCAACGGGAGCTTCTCAACCATCTAGTCTCTTAAACAGAGACCTCATTAATAATCTTATTGTAAATCCCCAAGGTGCTATGGTGGAGATGACACAGAGTCTGACCTTGGATCAGGGGGGCGAGACTGATATTCGTGTTGTGGGAGATATCAGCTCGCCAAGACAATCTGCTCATGGTAATACGCCTGGCCCCATTGCAGAGCCCAGTAATCCTCTGGTTCAAGCCCCATCTTGTGCACCTGCCCAATGCACTTGCTCTATGGAGCCTGTGGTAGCTCAAGAAGATCGAGCCGCCAGGACCAAGAGATCTGTAAGGGAAAGTACTGGTGTAGAGGATGGGACAGGAGAACCACTTGCAAAACGAACGAGGGGCGGCTTAGCCACAAGAGATAAAAGGGAAAACTAAGCATCATAAAGGAAAACTGCCCGACCTATTGAGCCCGGTGTGTCTCCATCTGCTAACCTCAGTGCAATCAATCCAGGGGTTAAAGGGGAAAATCTGTTTTTTTGGGAAAGTATGGAAACATTAATTTTAACCATACTAGCACCATTTTAAACGAGGCTAGGGGCCATAGAAGAAAAAGTTGCTCGTATGGCAAAAAGTTCTGAGGCAAGGAGTAACATAGATACAGTGAACACAGTAGTGGAGGAATGTATATCAAGATCAGGTTTGGGAAATTGTGCACCAGGAGTTACACAAAACAAAGTCTTGCCCGGCTCGGTTGTAGATAATGTAAGCTGAACAACACACATTTTAAACCTCCCAACACAGGATGGAAGACTATATTCTGGTGTGCAGCCCTTAAGATCTAATATAAACTCTCTGGGTGGGGAAAGGCAAGCTATCCCACCTTGCCTAGGTTCCCATCATATGCAAATCACAAGGGAATGGTTAGGTGCACCAACTGTCCCACCAGCCGGGTCAGGGGGGGCTCAAAATATAATAAATGAGGCAACAAATAATGTGTTGTTTAAACCTTTGGAAGATGTTATCGATATCCCACCTGCGGCATGTCCCCATGATGTAGTCCTGTCTGGCGTCCCCCCGTTGAGACTGGGTCAATCTGAATCTTGGGCGCAGTTAAAAAATAAAACCGTGGATTGGTTGGCCAAACATAAAGGTTTTAGGTATTCTATGGCCAACAATATCTTGACGGTCCGTAGAGTTGCATGGGTAGGCAAATCGCAAAAAAAGGGTAGGGGGGATTGTATTAATACATCAATACAATTTTCAAAGTCCCTCAGTGGCCCAAATGATCCTCAAACCCCAATATCATCACTTCTCCCCAAATACCCCTATTGAGGCCCTTCCACTAGGATATTTCTATAGGCCAGCGTTGAGCTATCCAGGGGAGCTTATCCCCCATTAGCAGTCTATAATAGATTCAATGCCCTGTCTAACTTAGATTATCAGGGATGACTGGAAACTAACCATGTCCCCACAGAGGATTTGTCATCGAAGGGGACCTTAGGTGGAAATGAGTCCCCATCTTTAATGCCTACTTCCAGTTTGGCGGGTTCACACCAGATTGTTGACCCTAATCGAATGATGCAGGTTGATATTGACCCTAATCGAATGATGCAGGTTGATATTGAACCCATCTCAATGGGGTAGACTACATACTTGCCGGAGTTGAAAACACTCTCATGGAACATTGCCGGCATTCAGTCTAAAAGGGGGGACACTAACTGGGAGTGTTTCCTCTCAACATTTCACATTATTGGGACTGTGATAATACCTACTTTTTAGATGGGTACTGTTCTTTTAGTAAACATGCTGTTCCATCAACAATGGGCAGAGGGAGGGGGGGACTCATATTATTGATCAGCCTTAAATGACTGTATAAACCAAAGCTGATAGAAAGAACTTCACCAAATATTATGGCAGTTAAACTAACGGGGGAAAACTTACCAGCTCTTTTGGTGGTACATTTTTATAATTTCTTTACAAGGTCGAACGATCTCGAACAGCTAAATGCTCTGGCTACCTTTTTAGATGATTATGAGGCCAATAATGATGCGTCTTACCATTTAGCTTTAGAGGAGGCGCATGGCCCGCAGGGGCTAACCCATTTTGAGCACACAAAGTCCAGAGTCTTTCTAGAAAGTCTTTTATGTATTTACAACTTGTTCTGCCCTGTGCAGTCGGACACTCCCCCTCCTATTCCCACATACACCGGGCAGGGGTATCATAGTATTATTGATTTTATTTTAGTCTCAGTGCCTTTGATGGATCTACTAGGCTCCTTTCGTGTAACACAGTCTTGTTTGAGTGACCATAACCCCCTTACCCTGGTAACTAATGTCCAGGCTCTTGTTATTATTAAACCTTTGGCACTCATACCTAATTCTAATACTGCCACTAAAGATCAAGAACGGAGGCTAAGATGGGAGCCAATTACGCCGGAAGGCTTCCTTGATAACTTGTATAAAAGTAACTTGGTCAACTTTAGTGTTTGTTCAAGTAAGGACTCTGATCCATCACTAATCTTGAGCGCTTTTGACCGCATTACGAAACAGGTGGCGGCCAACCTGACGCTCCACTGTCATTCTAAACCTAAGAAACTTAAAAATTGGTTTGACCAAGCGTGTGCTCGTGCACACAAAGCACTTTCGGAGGAGATGAAAGAGACCCTGAGGGATCCAACCAGGGTCAAGCAGGTTAGGAGGGCATATAAAATCACTGTCAAAAGACGAAAGACAGAGCTAAGAGAAAGGGTGTGGGATGAACTTAGTCATGCAAGCACCCTGTCTAGCAGCTCCAGCTTCTGGAAAGTGGTCAACAGCCCTATGTTTGATGAGACAAATAATTCTGCCACAGACTGTCTCATCCCTGCAGAAAGATGCGTTGAGCACTTCAGTGGTATGTATACTGACGGGAGCTTGGAGCCAATCAAACAGCAGGGGTTCGATATTCACACCCTGAACATAGTTTTCTCAGAGGAGGAAGTAACCGAGGCAATCATGTCTACTTCAAGGGGAAAGGCACCATGCCCAGACGGTGTACCGACTGATCTCTACAGGGCCGACCCTGTTGTATGGGCTAAGATTTTAACCTTGGTTTTTAATGCAGCGACACAGGTCGGCTTCCCCTTGTCCTGGACGAAAGCAGTGATAATTCCAATATTTAAAAGGGCTCAAGAGAGGACCCGGCCTGTTATAGACTGATTTCACTCTTGGACTCTGCAGCCAAGATAATAGGAAAGGTCGTACTTGTCCATTTAACGGACTGGCTTTATAAAAACTGCATCATCTCGTATCTCCAATATTGATTCAGGCAGGGAAAGGGTACTAGGGGTCAATGCCTCAACCTTCATTTAGTAATAGGGAAATATATGGTCGCTAAGCGCGGTGACGTCCACTTGGCCTATATGGATTTATCCACAGCCTTTGACCTCATAAAAAGGCAAAAACTTTGGGCTTCCCTACACTGCATTGACCTGGAGCCGGCCCTGACCTCTTTTTTGGCGGCCATTCATGAAAACACCTCAGTGGCTGTTCGTTATAATGGAAACGGCAGCCAAACCAATGCATGGGCAGTAAGGCGAGGGGTACGGCAGGGATGCATTCTGGCTCCCCTGCTGTTTACTCTTTACATCAACAAATTGGGAGATGTTTTGACTGCTTCTTGAAAGGATATCCCAAGAGCTGGCCCAAAAATGATCCCTCCCCTACTGTATGAAGATGCTGCAGTTTTTATAGCAAGGACAAACCTCAAAAAATCACGGTCAATGTCAATTGGCATGGGCCGGGCAAAAAAGGTTACATTTTATTGTAAGGGCTTGGAACTTACGAAGTCCCCGCCTTTCCTTATTGAGGCGTTCTTTTTGATGAAAGAGGATTGAGGGCACACAAAAAGAACGCCCTGGCTAGGGCCTCTGGGGCTATGTTGGGGTTTGCGAGGAGAATAGGATCTAAGCCACTTCCTGCCCTTATGAATATATACAACGCCAAGTGCTTTCCAATGGTAACCTATGGGGGCGATGTATGGGGATACACTGAGACTAGAGACATCCAGACAGTTGAAAATAATTTCTTCCGTAAGCTGCTGTTGCTTCCAGCTTCCACCCCTACTTTTAACCTTCATGAGGATTTAGGTGCCAGTTTCATCTCAGACCAGATTGCGGTTGCCCCATTAGTATGTTGGCTAAGAAACTGGTCTCAGCCGTCACCAAATCTGAATCAGCTGATCATTCAGGACTGTGTGTATTTGGACAAAGGTCTTGACATCCCGTGGTTCCATTACGTTAAGGCAGAAATGGAATCACTGGGCTGTTCTGATCTATTTTTAACTCCCAGAGCTCTTGGTAAGGCAGCTATAAGAGTTCTGAAGCACCAGTTTCTGAATAGATCAATGCTCATAAGGGAGGAAGTGGAAGTAGCCAAACTCTCAGTGAGGAGGTTTGTTATGTTAAGTCAAGGTAGGGAGATGCAGCGGTACCTAACATACATAAATAAACCCTGTCATCTGTTTACCCTAATTAGATTTAAATATAACATGGTGCCATGGTTATTGGCACACCCAAAAGGCTATTTTAAAGAGGGATCGTTAGCCCCTTGTCCTTGTGATAACTTCTCAGAGCAGAATACCCTCCATATGGTATTTTTCCGCGATTTTTGTGTTACATTACTCAGAAAATGTATCTTGCCACTGTTAAGAGGAGGTAACTTTGTGCAAGTTAGACCAGTGCTAGCCTACTTGCAAGTGTTGGGCTCCTCGCTTGTATGTTTTGGGGTTGCAAGCTTTATCACAGGGGCAATTAGACAACGTAACAGTTTGTAATTATAGTGTTGGTGTTCCACTCCCTTTTCCCTTACCATCTTTCTTAAGAAAAATTGAGTATTTTAACCAATGGACTGTGGTGTGTGACAAACTTTTTATCCTATTTATTTGAATACCAAGGGTCGTTTTTGGTGTAAATTGTGTATCATAGGCTGGGCGAAGAATTTCTATTTGTATTTGGTTTGTGATCTGAAATTAATTTTTTGTATCATGGATGATTGAGACTAGGTAGCATGTGACCGAATAAAGTAATTATTGACTTTGACTTTGACTTTGATTTGCGAGTCTTTATCGGCACATACGCAATTGGCACACTACATTCTGATCAGGGTCCAGCGTTTAGCTCTCGAGCTTACAAGGAGGCCATGGTTATCTTGGGCTTTGCATTGCGGTATTCTAGTCCCTTCCATCCTGAGGGTAATGCGGTAGTGGAAAGAAAAAAACGTGATATAAAGCAATCCATAACAGCTAAGGTATTAGGTTCGGGTGATGAGTGGGTCAATCATTTAATAAGTGTCCAACCGAGTCTTAACAATCTGCCAAGAAATTCTCTGGGGGGAATCACTCCTTATGAATTACTGTTTGGTACTAGAATGATAATCAAAGACCTCGATTGTCACACTTCAGTGGTGGAACAAAAACCCTTTGATGTCAAAGATCGTTTGGGTGTTTTACAGGACTTAAATGAAACAAGAAGAAGTCTGAGTAACACCACACAAAAGCCAACAGCCACTGAAGAATAACAACCTGTCCCAGCAAGACCTGTCTGGATTCCAAAGATTGGGGATCTAGTCAGGGAAAAGATAGCGGTAAAGAAGGAATTTGGGCCTTCTTACAGAAAAGCAGTACCTGCCTTGGCAATCCAAGGAACAAGATCAGTAGTACTACTGCCCCTTGCTGGTAAAAGGGAGAACAGAGTTGTATCAATGGACCTGGTAAAACCACAACATGTGGCCTATAATAAGTTGTAGACCCAGTGGACTCCCAAGATGTAGCAGAAGACCAAAACTTGCTACTATCCAAGAGGTTCAGACTGAAAGACTTATCAGGTTTGATAAACCTGCAGTAAGAAAAGAAGGACTATGCAACAAAGCCATGTAACTCGTGCCTCTTGAGACCCAAATAACAGTTCGTCAAGAAATACCTGTCTACAATGATGTAGCCTCTGACTATACCAACATGACAAAGGAAGAAGCAACTCCAAAGATTAATAGCAATCCTGATGCAATTCCAACAATTGACAGAACTGCCTCTGGCTATTTCATCAACTTTGATACATTTTCTGAGGATCCAAGTGAACCTGAAGAAACGCCAGCAAATAAAACTCTCAAAGAAAAAACAACAGAATTCTTTCATCAACTTGAGAAAATATATCTGGTTTCACCATGGATTGAATTTTGGATTGGTTTAGGTGTATTGTTTCGCCTGCTCTGGCTGATTTTAGTTTTAAGCTTGGGACAAATGATAGATGGAAAATACAGTACAATGGACACAGCAAGTCAGAAATTCAACTTGGTCCTAATACCTTACAAATCATCCCATTGTGAAAAAAGAGACCTGTCATCAATAAACGTCACAGTCATTCCTATACCAGGTGGTATAGCATGGGATAGAACTGATTATGATATCTGTGGGCCGGTGTTGCTGCCGGAGATTCCACACCAGTTCAAGGTTTCTTTAAGTGACTTTGTATCACTGATGATTGGGACTTTGAGACTATTAATAATATGATGTCAGATTTAGAAATGTCTGCAAAATTTACTGAACACGACTATTTAGAAGGGTCATCAGATTATGAACAAATGTATTGTTTTAACCACTATGGTCACCATTATTTGCACAAATCTCCTAGGAATGTTTTTACTAATAATCAATGGGAACATTGTCCCACGCCACCAAAAGGCAGCTCAAAAACATTTCATGAAAAGTTTTCATACTGCTCAGGGATTAATGTTACAAATACGGAAACGTTTTATTTCAAGAATGTAAATAAGACAGGAATGAAAACAATGTTGACCAACACTAAACAAATGTATTCTGCACATTTTTATGCTCAGCTGTCTACATTATGTTTCGACTTTTGGAAAGACATCATTGAGGCAAAAACACTCTGGGGCACGAAAGAATGGCAGGTACAAGGTTTAGAGGCCTTGTTCAGAGCCTGCATTTTACCAGAACAAATAATGTTTTTAAATGACACTGTTCAACAGACTTCTTGTCTTGGCCTGGCTAAGATAAAAGATTTGAATAAACCGTCTATACCTAAAGCCACTTCTGAGAGTAATGACACAAAAGAAAAGGAGGTTGACGTACCATATAGTTTAACACAAAACAGAACTAATCCTGATTGGAAAAAATGGTTAATCTGGCCCACAGACACCAATAACTGTCATGATAGATTCCTGAACAAAACACAGGGGTTAAAACTGAACAGGCCAGATCCAAGATACTATCCAGTGATAGTAACAACATACAGTTTAGGAAAACTATGCCTAGATTGGCTAAAGACATCCACACTTCCGGAAATCAAACAACACTTATCTTTACGTAAAGAAAGCAATGATTTGCAAGATTTCCTAATGGGGTCTCACAAACCACGGCAAAAACGTTTCATATACGCCGGTATATACGCTGCGTACAACGAATCTTGGAAAATAATGCAAATGGAAACTGCAGAAAGAATATGAGAAACTGATTGTATTCATTTAGAGAAAGTTCTCTCTGTAATGGACAATGGGTTAATGACTCTGTCCTCCAGGATATATTCATTGGACAGCATTGTATCCTCAGTCTCAATTACGTTCTGTAATGCAGTTAGGCTGGACGTTGCAAAATCTTCGCTCAGGCTACGTGTCATGGTGTCTAATCAACACAACATCATTGTTTGCTGTATTTAACCTAATCTCTTTGGCACAAAGAGGAGCAGACTATACGGTGCTGAGCATTGAAAAACTGGAAAGATTGCCATTGGCAGTTTCTGAGAAACCTGTCATTGAATAGATAATTCATGGCACCATCATGATGCCAGTGACGATTTTCCAATTTCAGTATTGTCTACAGCATATGCCAGCGGGCCTGTATGAGAGTTTGGGTAAAGAATACATTAAGTCGACATGGACTTTACCTTACACACACAAATGTTGGAACAAGGGAAAAGAGGTATTCCTTAGTGGTAAAAAATTTAAGAACTCACTAAATGGTACACTTTTGTGCAAAGGTATTAATTTACACGGAGCCTGCAACGGTTCTACAAATACCCTCTCTTGCCACCTGCACGGTACTCCCTCCACTGTGATAGAACCCATTTTCAGGCAGCTATCTAATGGCAGTTACGTTATGTTGAATGATCACAGCTGCTGTGGTATGATGCCAGGAAAACTTTATCATGTTAGTTTGTCGTCCATGGTCACTTGTTGTATGCAAGTATTGTATCCAACGCACAAGACAGACAGTGGAACCGCAATATGGCCTTCACTGAATATCTCTTCTATTCGAATTGATGCCTTAAGCAGAATAAAAGCCATTCTTTTGCAAAAATCTGTGCCACTGACCTTATCTAGAGAAACGTATGATCTGCAAGTTGCGAGGACATCTGCAGAGATACATGCATTATTATCAACAAACTGCCCAGTACATTTCGCAGAAATGTTAAGTCAAATCTTAAACATGTCTGATACCAGTGGCATCGCACATGTATTTAAGACAATTTTTTCGGGACTGTTAACACCATCTGAAGCAGTCCTCGTCATTTTTCCAAATTTCATGCACCCATTTTTCAGCGGCCTGCCTCTCATCTTGGGACTCGTAGCAGGAATTCTATTTTTATTCTTTCTGCTCGATATGGCAGGTCCGGTGACCGACGATACCCAGACCACCATGGAAGGGACCCTCCTTGCCATGAGATATCGTGAGAGGATTACACAGATTCTTGGCTTGGCTCATTTAGGAGATCTGAACACAACCTGGTTTCTTTCGTTCAGACCAATCTGGCAAGATTGCATCTCACCTGTTCTACGATGCCTGCTTTGCAGAGAGGAATGCGTGTTGGACATTTGTCTTACACTTCCATCAGTCCTGCCATTGGATGTCAACGCCTTGCTAGGTCCGGTAACGACTCATGCATTGTGTTGTCCCCAACGGCTACCAATCCTGATGATGGCATTCATTGAGGTCTCACCAGTAAGTCTAACCGAGGGTGAGATACGAGGATCAACAAGCGCACAGGTACTATCTGATATGAACAATGCGGCACCTGGCGCTGACGGCAATGCTTCTCATCTGTGCACATTTGATCTGCTTGATCAAGTAGTTCCACTTTTTTTTCTTTAAATGTTTTTCTTAAACATAAACAAAACATTTACAATTAACAAGTCCATTATGCCATGGACGTCTGCGAAATAAAGTCGGCGAATGTGGGTTCCAGCAATACAGAATCATGAAGGAGCTAAACAAGTGGGCTCTTGGTGCCTCAATGTCCTCACATGTTGGATCTATTTCTGGTGGTGTACAAATATCTCCTCGGTAATCATTCCAGACAACCCAGGTGTTCCCCCATTTACGGGGCCTCCCTCTGGCCACATAAACAGCTCTCTCCCGAAACATACACCAATCAAGGTCTTCCAACCACTTCCCAATCTGGGGAGTACGACAAGCACCCCATAGTTGTGCGATATTTCGCTTAGCAATAATACAAGCCAGAGTGACCCATAGCTTGCCATGACTCGTGAGGTCGGAAGGCTCCCATACGTTAAGTAAACAGCGGTGTGCCTCAAATGCAATCTGTACACCCCACACCTCACTCATTTTCACATGGATCTCAGTCCAATAGTTATAAATCTCTGGGCACTCCCACAAAATATGCATAAAGGTACCAGTCATACCACAACCCCTACGACAATTTGTACTTGAGGCAAGCCCCATGCGCCACAACCCAGGGCCAGTGGTATAGGACCGGTGAAGGATCCTAAGCTGCACCAGCCGAAGTCTCATGGAGATCGCCACTTCCCGGGGGGAGGACACAGCCTCCACCCAATCCTCTTGGAAAAGCACCCATCCCGACGGACCACGCACGGAACCTGGGCGTCATCCTGGATTCTTCACTCTCCATGAACAGACAAGTCAACGCCGTTTCATCATCCTGCTTCAATATTCTTCGCATGCTCAAAAAAACATTTCGCTGGATCCCCACCGAAACTAGAAAAACTGTCACCCACGCACTGGTCACGAGCTGCCTGGACTACGGAAACACCCTATACGCCGGTACCACTGCAAAACTCCAGAAAAAACTCCAACGCATCCAGAACGCTTCAGCCAGACTCATACTAGACATCCCGCGAAAAGACCACATCTCTGGTCACCTGAAAAACCTCCACTGGCTCCCCGTCAATAAAAGGATTACTTTCCGCCTCCTAACCCACGCACACAAAGCACTCTACGAACTTGGACCCGAATGCCTTAACACACGACTCTCCTTCTACACCCCCTCCCGCCAGCTACGATCCTCCAACCAAGCCCTTGCTACTGTACCTCGCATCAACAAAACCACCATGGGAGGTAAATCCTTCTCCTACCTGGCAGCAAAAACCTGGAACTCACTTCCCACTCACCTTCGCCTCACTCAGAACCACCTAGCATTCAGAAAGCAACTTAAAACTTGGATATTCGACAAGTAACTCCCCCACTCTTCTTCAAGCGCCTTGAGACCCTCTGGGTATGTAGCGCGCTATATAAATCATTTGACTTGACTTGACTTGACTTGTGTGGTTGACCAACTTCTTGTAAACCAGGGAAATCGCCCTGGTGGGAAGATATCCATCTAGGATTCGATCCTCCAGAGGAGAAGCCTCCAGAGGCTTCACATCGCGTGGGATGGCCGCCACCAGGGCATGCTTAATTTGCGAATAGCGGTATCGCTCACTCTCATTCAGGTGGTGTCTGGTCTGCAATTCCTCAAAAGTCAATATCCCGTTCTTGCCCCATATATCCCGGACCTGCGAGATAACGATCAGGTCCCAGCGATCGAAACCCTTCGACTTCCACAGGCTACCCAGAGCTTCCGAGTTCCATAATGGTGTGGTCATAGTTATCTTGCCCTCACATTTAAGAGCACGGTTGGCCTCATGCCACGCCAACCGAAGCCGACGCCGGACCCAAAAGAGGAAACCTGCCTCGCCAAGCATACAAAATCCGGATGTACTCGCCCCCGGCAACTGGCCACGATCCATTGCGAACCCGGGGTCTGCCGGGGAGCCATAAATTGCATGATTGATTGGAGCCAGCTGGGAGGCCCAATAATATTTCCTAATACTGGGCAGCCCAATTCCACCGTCATACCAGGGCAACATCAGTTTAGATCCGTGGTTTCCCGACCCAAAGAAGCTGACGCTGCAAAGATTCGATCTCATTAAAGTAGGAGGGGGGCACGGGATCAAAAAAGTTCTGCAAAACATATAGAAACCGAGGTAGCGCCATAATTTTAAACAGAACCACCCGACTCAGTAGGGAAAGCGCCAGTTCCTTCCATTTTGCAATATCCCGGCGGAGTCTGTCCAGGGAGGGAACCAAATTAGCCTAGAAACGCGTCTTAGAATCCAGAGAGATGAAAACTCCAAGGTAGCAGAAGCTTACCAGCTCTATTTTAACCGGACAATTCTCCAGCACTCTAGGGGGGTCACCACTCAACACAAAGAGGACCGACTTCTTCCAATTAATGGTGAATCCCGAATATCTCCCATAGATCGCCAAGATATCCATAAAAACAATTAGGGACTGCCGAGGGGAGGTCAAATACATAAGGATATCATCCGCATATAGCTAAATTTTGTCCTCCCACTCCGGAGTCCACCGCAACCCTTTGATCGATCTATCCCATTGCACTCAAGCCGCAAGCGGCTCCAAGGCCAGGGCAAACAAAAGTGGCAATAGGGGACATCCCTGACAGGTGCCCCTCCATAGCTGGAAGTCACGGGTCTTGTGATTGTTCACCACAACCCGGGCCGACGGAGCCGAGTAGAGGAGACGGATCCACCGTATAAATTCTGGACCAAACCCGAGTTTCTCCAGTACCGCAAAAAGATAAAACCATTCCACTCTGTCGAACGCCATAGTGGCGTCCAACGACAGAAGTACCGCAGGCTCATGAATGCGAGCGGAACCTGCCACCACCCCATGAAGTCTACGAAGGTTAAGAGCAGTGTTGCGGTGCAGCATAAACCCGGATTGGTCCGGATGCACCAGCTCAGATATAACCTTCACCAACCGATTCGCTAGGAGCTTGGCCAGAATCTTACGCTCTGCATTTAGGAGAGAAATTGGGCGGTATGAGGAGAAATCCAAACGAGGCTTGCCTTCTTTATAGATCAAAATAATATTAGCGATACGTTGGTCATAAGGAGTACGCCATTTTCCTGGCTCTCGAGATACATAGCCTTCAGGAACGGAGCCAGGTGGTCCGCATGAAGTTTATAGAGTTCAACAGGAATACCGTTCGGGCCCGAGGCTTTCCCAGAGTGAACTCCCCGGATTGCCATTGCGACCTCATCATTTGTTATATCAGAATCCAAAAACTCCCTGTTCTCGGCCGATAAAACGGACATTGGGATGTCTCGGATGACCTCCGCGTTCTCTTCCACCGTAAACAACCCCGCTGAAGTATAGACCTCCTCATGATAACGGGCAAACTCGTCCACTATGAGTTGTGGGTCCGTTGTGACCCCCGAGCCCGCAATCTGCAGCTTAGGCACCAGACGCGACCCCCAGTCACCCCTCTCCAACCATGCGATAAGTTTTCCGGCCTTATCGCCATGCTCATAAATTCTGCTTTGGGTGTTAGCGTGTTGCACCCTCGGCCCATCGCGCGTCAAGCGTTTGTACTTGTCTTGAAGGAGACCAGGGCGGTGAATATCCCCCAGGTCCCCAGTGGTGGAGACCTCTCTTTCCAAGGCAGATAGCTCTGCCTCGATCCTGTCAATTTCCGCCCTGCTCTTCTTCTTCTGCCCCGAGATTAAAGAGAGAGCCTCCCCCCTGATTACAGTTTTGTAGGCCTCCCAGAGTGAGCAGTCAGAGTCAACCGTCCCTGCGTTCTCACGGAAGTAGCTATCAGTTGCACGCACCAGCTCCTGTTTGGTAACTGGGTCTCTCAACTGCCAGGCGCTAATAGGGGCGACCCCAGCTACATCGCCTGGACCGACTTTCAGTTGCAGCCAGATTGGCGAGTGATCAGACACACCTCTTGCTAGATGACGTACCTCCTGAACAAACATCGTCTGCGACGCAGGCACATAATCAATTCTGGAGAAAGAGTGGTGCGCTGCTGACACATGTGTGTACTCCAAGCCACCGGGGAGCCGGAGTCTCCACCCATCGACCATGCCTATACCGGAGACAAAATCCGACAACCATCTACGAGAGGGCAGTAACACACGGGGGGCACCTATCTAGCTCCCCATCCATGACAGCATTGAAATCACCCTCTATTACCATGATGCCAAGGGGTAGCGACTAAGGGTGGGCGTAAAATCCGTTTCGCAGGCGAATTTGCGGATTTTCCGCGATTTCGCAATCCGCGAATCTCGCGAAATCGCGGTAAAATACGCGCATCAGCGGGGACGAATTTTCAGCCAAGCAAGGGTTACAGCAGCAGGTGCAAAAGTTGAACCTAATTTCTTTGTAACCTTTTACAAAAGGGTTACAAACAAATTAACTTCAACTTGGACACCTGCTGCTAATTGCTTCCTGGCGCCTCGTTGCCTACTTGCAACTATTCTCTGACCCTGCTCTGACCCTTGAAGCAGGGTCAGAGAATAGTTACAAGTAGGCAACGAGGCACCTGTCCAAGGAATTAAACCTCATCAGGAAGCACTTACAGATATAAAAAACAGGAAGAAGGGAGAGGATGGCAAATACACCCGTTTTGAGTTGTCAGGAGGGGTTAAACTAAAAGAGACCTTTACAGCACAATTTTCATATGCATTTTGCTAAAAATAAAAATCTGTATGTTCTGTAGGGGCAACTCAGGAATCTGGCCCTTCAGCGATCCGGCCTCTCTTTCTTTCTCTCGTTCTCTCTCTCCCTCTCTCTTTCCCTCTCTTTCTCTCTCTTTCTATCTATCTATCTATCTATCTATCTATCTATCTATCTATCTATCTATCTATCTATCTATCTATCTATCTATCTATCTCTCTCTCCCTCTCCCATAAACGACTGCATGGGTAACTTCGCTATGTAAGCGGCTCGCGAAGACGCAAAAAGCCCCGCGAACACGCAAAACGGCCCCGCGAACACGCAAAAAACAAGAATCCGCAAATTCGCACAAATTCGAGAATTTTGCAGATCGCGAATTCGCAAATCCGCAAATTCGCGGATCTCGAATTCGCAAAATTCGCCCATGCTTAGTAGCGACAAGAACACCCTGCTCAGATCACGAAAGGTGTCTGTCTGCAGTGTGGGGGGAACATATACATAGAGGAACGTGATCGTTCTGCCCTCCCATAGTCCCGAGACGCCGACATAGCGGCCTCGGTTATCGGACCAGGTGAGCGGAAAGGAATTTTTAACCAGTATCCCCACCCCTCTAGATCTCTTTCCCATAAGATGAGTCTCTTGGAGTAAGACCACATCCGGTGACCGGCGCCTGATCAGTTGCTCCACCATGGCACGTTTGATCTTGTCTCCCAAACCGTTCACGTTCCAACTGAGAACGGACACTCCCAAGCCCAAACTAGCTGAAGCCATACTCATCCCCTGAGAATTCTGAAGCATACTGTGACATCCATTGCAAGCATTGGTCAAACACAAAACACAAATCAACAAAAGACTCCTCAACCCAACCCCCCAAACCCCCACCCTGCACCCCTGTCTGCAACTTTTGCACATCCTCAAATAGCAGTGTGCCTGTCTCCCCAGATCTAACTATGTAATCTATATGTAGAAAACAGAGGAGGACCTTAAAACAGGCCACCAACCTCCACCATCCCAATCCGCCTACAATCCCCATATGGGAAAACCCCAAAAATATTAACAAAGTCAATGGGGAAAAAGAGATCGCCCCGAACAAACCAGCGCCCCCGCCACCGTATTTAATTGACATGACCAAAAAGGGATAATTGTTCCTCGTTGTCCATCGGTGTGCACCCTCCTTGTCCGGTCCCTGAACTCGGTCCAGCCAGTCCACCGCAGCACCAGGATGATCAAAGGACCAAGCTTTGCCGTCACGTTCTATCCGGAGGCAGGCAGGGAACAGCATAGAGTACTTGATTTCTGAGGCGCGCAACCTTCTCTTAATATCCATGAAACCCTGCCGCTGTTTCTGGACTACCTGGGTAAAGTCAGGGAAAAATAGCAAGGATGCGTTCTCGTATGCCAGAGGTCCAGAGGATCTTGCGGCCTGCAGAATAGTGTCACAGTCCCAAAATTCAGAATGCGGACAATCGTAGGGCGAGGAGGAGCCCCCGTCTTCGGTCGTCCGCCTGGGACTCTGTGGGCTCTTTCGACCGTAAAGAAGTTACTGAGGCCCTTAGGTTTTAGATGATTCAGAATGAGATCCTCCACAAACAGATCCGGGGCCTGTCCCTCCGATCTCTCTGGTACGCCAAGAATGCGGACGTTATTGCGCCTCGCACATCCTTCATATTCGTCCAGCTTGCGGTCAAACTGTGTTCGAGACACCTTGAGTTCTCTCACCTCTCGCTGGAGTTCCGACACATCGTCCGTGAGACTCGATGTTTTGATCTTGAGTGACTTTACCTTCTCCGAGGTTTTAGTCAGTTCAGCTCGGACTAAGCCCACCTCAATAGTCACTGTGTCCAATTTGCAGTCCATCCTACCGAGGGAAGACTGGATCCCAGTGATCGCTGCCATCAGGTCTTTTAGTGTTGGATCCGCTCCGGATGGGCCACACTCCTGGCCACTCACTTGGGTGTGTTTCTCGTCCACCAGGGAGCCCTTGAGTAGTTCCACTTTTACCTACTGTGGTAGACGATTTCTTTGCCAGCCTAGATGACCTGATGTTTTCTCCTGACACCGAGAATAACTTTTGATTCATGCACAGAGCGTTCCCTGAACTCTGAAATGCGGCCTTCAAATTTTGAAAACAAAGACTTCTAACTTTGGAACTCTATTTTTTCTCAACCAGTTGAATTTTTTCTCTCCAAAAACATTTGAACTTTTTGGCACAGACTAATCTGCTTAAAGTAGAACATTTTTTAGAGAACAAGAAATTCTTTTTCCTTTTGAACACTGCCTAGAGAAAATATTTGTCCTTGTCCTCATATAACAATTGACATGTTATGTTATGAAATGGTCTCGACCTTTCTTTCTGTAATTAAGAGCCATTTTCATAAATGTAAATTCATGATTCATTCAGTTTGCATATTTAGATACCATACTCTATGCTTAGAATGACATCACTTCCTTAAAATGCGTACTGTAGAAATGCTCAGTATTTTTCCAATGTACAACCATTTCAAGTGCATTTTTATGTATTTTGGGGTGGGATGGTAAAACACTAGCTTTAGATATGTTCAGTACTTATTAGGTTAGCTTTATTGAACTTAAGATCGTGGAGTGGGTGTTGCAAATGAATCTAGGACCCTAGTGTAATTTTCCCGATTCATGCCCTTATATAGGTATACTTTATCATATCCTTATAGAGGCATAGAAATCACTACCATATTTTGCCTGAGCCTTGCACCCCAAATACGGCATGGCTACTTCCACTAAGTTCCAAGAATCAACAACGATTTCATGGAAAAACCTGCCTTCAGCAGCTAGGGAAAACCTGCCTTCAGCAGCTAGGGACTTCTCCCTGCTTGAAAATTAAGTTCTCCAAGAACTCCTGGCGTTTTCCAAGAAATTAGCCTTTGAGTGACGTTATTAAGTCCAAACATGCGTCAATCTCGGCACCTTCAAAGTATAAATATGCCCAGGTTTGCCCAGTCAAACACACAGTGGTTGGGAGCAGATCTACTATCTACTTGCCCGACGCCCTGCAGCAGCAAGTGCCAAAGGAAGCCTACCCTCCAACTGACGCACCGGGAGAGACGCTGTCTTTTCTCTTGCCGAGAAATCCAGCTCCAGTGTTTCCGGCTTACCCTTGTGGGTATCTGGGAAATCGAGTCCTGAGAGAGAGAGATACAAGACCTCCTTCCTTCTAAAACCAAGGTACAGAGCTGATTAGACCTCTTAGAGAATTCTTGGAATAGATTCCTGGCAGAGAAATACTAAACTTAGGCTACTCCTCACTTACTTCTTCCCTTGTACTAGACTTAGGTTAGCTACACCGGGGTAGGCGTATTTTAGAAGCACCAGTTGAGTACTTTTAGTCGTGATTTATTACTGTATGTATTTTATACATTTTATGCACTTTTATGGCTTAGAAACCATATCATGCTTTTACAATACGACTTTATAATACTGTGTGTATTATATGCCTTGTACTTTATAACCAGTATTACGATTGTAGCAGTTCATTTCCAGTGCTTGAGAAAGAAGTCTGTTTAATAAATAATCTTATTGAAAACGCCTGTCTCTCTACTTCTCAGCACCTCTGGTGAAACGAAGCATGCACCATTGACTGAGTAAAATAGTTATCTATTGTTTCCGGGCCTCTAGAGATTTGATTTCTTATTCTTGGGAAACAAAGTTGTCATGTTTATGCGGTTGTCAGAAACTAATCCCTTCTTGTGAATTCGAGAAAGTTTCTAGTGACCTCTGAGCTAGCTGGCACTCACTATTAAGTTTAATATATTCGGTAGAGACCTAGTTGACTTCAGTCCTACGTCTAAACTACAGTATATATTATTCCAATGCGCAGAGCCTATTAGGAATATAGGAACTACACTACAGAAGGACAAGCTTTATTCAAAATATCAGATCTTGTTCTTACATAGCTGAGGAAGGTAGTGTGAACTAAGAGCAAATGTGATTTTATTTTAGCTTTTGGACCACCTTCATAACCATGACAAAAAACAGTGTTCTTTGAAATATGGTTCATCATTTTGCAGCATAGGGTCAGTACTTTTCACAGTTCCTGAAAATTAGTATGACACTGTCAACAGATAGCTGATATTTGTACTAAAATTTGTTCACCATTAATATGTGGTCCTTTTTGTGAACTTTAAAATTTGGCATTCACAATGATGCATTTCAATGTCTCCAAGTTCTGTAATTGCTGACTATACTGGTCATACTGTTCCTTTGGAGCCCTGATCATCATTTTTGGGATCAGGGTGTTTTCACATTGCCCCTTTGCACATTTCTATAATTCTTTTGAGGAAGCAGGAACCATGACCCCGAGTCCTGCAATAGCCGCCATAAAGTATTGTTCAGGTTGTTGAAAGCCAAACAGGCTTGATTTGTCAGATATACCTAACTTTCTTACCCCCTTCAAGCTCACTCCGGGCACCTCTTAAATTCAGATTTCTTGAGAATGTCTGAACTGATTTAAACAAAATAATGAAAGGCATGCTTTCTGAGTTTATATGTTTTTTTTTCTTGGCAGGTATTTATTTTTAGATGTGTTATTTATTTTTAAACTGCATGCATTTTATCCATGGAAGAATATTTGGTTATTTTTAAACAAAACTTTGTTTTACTTTTTCCATGTCTTTTCAGTTTCCTTGCTGCGTCTATTTATTTTTCAGGTTTTAGACAGATTATTTGTATTATTAGACTCGTGTTTAATGTTATATTTTCTCTGGTTTACTTGGCAGTTTTTTTGTCTCCCTTTCATCAATTTATATAGGGGGTTTATTTTTTTGGATCGTCATTTCACTGGCAAAGATTTCAGTTCAGTTCAGTAAGTCTTTATTGCGTTACAATATCATACAAGACAATAACATTAAAACATTATTTAAAAGAAAGGACAAAATACGTTGAATTACTATGATTTTCTTCATAGTCATAGGTGTTTAGCAAAGGAAAAGTCATTAGAGCGTGAAGTACAAAGGATAACGGGCCACAGAAAAGTGTACTTAAAACAATGAATAATGCATTTCATTAAGAAACTTTAAATAGGGTTATCCACCATAATTAAAACAACAGTCATAAAATCCAAGGCTACCAGTACAATGCACTATAATGATTACGGCACATCACATTTAATTAATCGCCACCTCCATTATTCACAGAAGGGGGGGGGGGGTTAACAAACCCTCCTTTCCTTAGCATGTATAGCCCACATCCAATTTAGGAATTTGGCAACATCAATGACAATCAATTAATTCATGGAGGTTTTAAGAATCCTAAAGGCTTCGCTGCCCAGCCTTGTCCCTAGATTTACACAAATAGGCTTTAACCATCTCAGCCTTGGGGATTTGTAAGCAGGGCATGCAAATAAAATGTGTGCCAATGATTCCTTCTGTGTGGGGCAAAACAGGTAGTGGCTGGGGTTCGAGACAATCCATTTGCTGGTGAATAGATTTGTGGGTGGCGATCCCACCCTAAATTGGTGGTACAGTTTCCTATCTTTTTTAGAGGTAATAAAATCCCAGTACTGTTCATACTTTGCTTCATACTTATGTTCTAGAAAATCTCTAGATAGGGATGATCGGATAGGCAGCCTTGTATTCGCACTTGGGAGTAAATGAGTTTCCCATCGGGTTCATCCAGAGTCTACCCATTCCCATCTCCAGCAAGGTGGCTTTAACTCGTCTTACCCTTGAGATTTTGTGCATGCTATCAGCCTCCCTGACTTCAAAAAGTGCCTGTGCGTACTGGGAAAGTTCCGGGGTAACCCAGAGTTTTCTCCAGTAGTCTATTGGTCTAAATTGCGCCATGTCATTGATGGAGTAACATCCAAGATCTAAATATAGGGGCAATAGCGGCATTGACTGGGGGAGGCCAGTCAAGGCCCTTATAAATTTATTTTTGGCTGTTATAAGGAGGTCCAAATTCTCAAAACCCCACAATTCAGCCCCATACAAGATCGAGGCACTAATTTTTACATTATATATTTTTAAAACAGGAGCAACCGGTTTGGTGTATGAGAATTGCTGCTCCTTTAACAGGGCACCTGACAGCTGAGCATGCCTAAGAGTCAACAGATTAATCTGGGGCTTCCAGCTAAGTTTATTGCCAATTGTTACCCCCAAATAAGTAAAGTCCTGGGTCTGTTCCAGAAAACCTTCCCTCATTTCTACTCTGCCGTAAATCACCTTGTGCCTATGTAGGACCATACATTTTGTTTTATCTACGTTTACTAATAGATCATGATCCTGACAGAACTCCTCAAATCTCCCCAAGGTGGACTGTAGGCCCTTCTGAGTCTTGGAGATTATTAGAGTGTCATCTGCAAACATAAGCAGGGGGATTTTCAGGCCTGCTAATGTAGGAGCATCAGTGGGGAAATTTTGGAAGTACTGTACTACCCTGTTAATATACAATGGGAGAATAGAATAGTTTATTGTGCATGGTTATTTAAAACCTTTACAATATAAATTAGGATTCAGTAAAACATAAATCAAATTTTAGCATGTTAAAACAGTGATTCCGTCCTTAAGACAAGACACAAGATTCCGTAGTGAGATAACTGCAGCAGAATTTAAAAGAAACTTAGCATCATATTAGACAGCCTATTTATCCTGAGAACAGAAGAATAATAAAATAATTAAAAAAAAAAAAGTTATGGAATGGATTGTCCATCCTTGCCTGCCAACGGAAGACAACGAGACAAAAGTAAAAGAACATGCCACGGAGGAGGCGAGGATACATAAATTGTGATAACAGTTCGGAGGAGCCCTATTACCAGTCAGTACTGCACAGTCTTAGGAAGGGCAACGATGCCACTCTGGAGGACAGGCTTCTGGGGTGACATTTAGCTCCTTATTATGGCCCTTTACAGTACTACTTGAGTTGTTTGTTCTTTCAAAGAAAAAATTTTGAAGCGGGCCTCAGCTATTTCGAGAAATTTTACCATTCGACAGCTCAGTTGAATGTCATCTCCTTTGAAGCAGGCTAGCGCCGCTTGCCTGCAGGTCCGTATGTTACGAATGTTAAAAAGTGGTCGCAGGAGGAGGCGTCGATCTTTGGTGAGCTTAGTGCAGGTAGAGATCAGATGAACTATGTTTTCTTTACCAATCCCACAGAGTCGGCATGTTAAAGGTAGATTTGGCCGTAACCATGGAGGAAGGTGAGCCGCAGACGGCAGTAGACCTAGGCGATATTTCAAGAATTTCTCTTTTGTTTTTTTGGTGAATCCTATCTGCAGATAGGTTTGAGGCAAGAGCATATTGTAAGATTGAACTGTAAGCCATCCATGAGCCCGCTCTGTTAGGGCAGCTTTGTCCTGCAGCAATGATTCCTTCCGTACTATTTTATTGACCACCTTTTTGAAGAGAGCTGTGGAGCTTGAAAGTTCCCAAAGTTGCTGTAAGCCAAGGTCCTCAATAGCTGCTTCTAGGTACCTCCTTGCCGGGCATGTTTCTTTATTTTGAATCTCCTTCCACAGGAGAGCGTTTAGGGTCTTCGGGTCTCCCCTGCTTATTTTGTGCCAGGTTTTTATGTAGGCTCCCTTGCGCGCCAGCTCTTCTTTTTGTAATCCGAACTCTAATCTCATTTGGGCAGGCGATGCATACCTCGGAAGGCTGTAGATCATGCGCAATGCTTTTGCTACTGTTCTATCTAGTGTGGGAGCGTCCCTTCCCCTCATGGCTTCGCTGCCATAAGTGATTGCTGGAAGTAATTTTGCCTGGATTACTTTTATGAGAGGAAGCAAGCTTGGCCCAGAAACTGTGTTTTTTAGTTTTCTAAGCCCCGCTGCAGTGATTAGTCCTCTCCTTTTGATGGCTTCACATTGCGGCTTGAAGTTGCCCTTGTGGTCTATGATGACCCCCAAATATCGATATTCGCTGACCTTTTCTAGCTTTCTGGATGACAGGAGCCAGTTTCGTGTTACTTTCTTTTTAGAAAGATTAATACACATGATTTTGGATTTTTCTCGATTGATGGTAAGCCTGTTGGTAATGGAATATCTTGAGGTGATGTCCAATAGCCGCTGAAGGCCAACCGGAGTCCGGCTGATGAGTAACAGGTCGTCTGCGTAGAATAAGTTTGAAATCTGTGAGCCCCCTAACTTTGGAGCGTGCGAGTTGCATTCGTTTAGTAGTGTAGATAATTCTCCCATAAAAAGATTAAAAAGTATTGGGGCGAGTACACAGCCCTGTTTTACTCCTGTATATGTTGGAATCTTTTTTGTTAGAAAGTCACCGGTGCCGAGCCTAACTTGCACCCATGTCTCGCTGTGTAGGAGAATTAATTGGTTTAAAAGCACCGGGGGAATGTTCAGCTTGTCTAGTTTTTCCCACAAAAGATTTCTGTCCACATGGTCAAAAGCCGAGCTATAGTCAATATAGCACAAGTAGAGTGGGTGGTTCGCTTCTTGGGCCGCATCGATTAATAAAGAAAGAGCTAATATGTTAGAAGTAGTTCCCATACCTTTGCAGAAACCTGTTTGGTTGTACGGGATTGCTGAAACTTCAGTTGCCCAGGATGACAGTTCCTCTAGAAGCAGACCTGCGAAATATTTGGCTTCATTATCGAGCAGAGCCACTAGCCGATAATTTTTTGGGTCGTTTTTGTCACCCTTTTTAAAGATGGGGGAAATAATGGCTCCCCTCCATGATGGCGGGATTGAAGATGTCTGCAGAATCTTGACAAACATTGGTCTGAGGGCAGCTGCCCAGTAGTCGGGGTCTTGCTTAAATAATATGGGGGGGATCCCGTTTGGTCCCTGGGCCCCCTCACGCTTTCCCTTTGATATTCGGTAACAGATCGAGGCGCACTTAATTTCAAATGTCTGGTCTTGCTGCCAGGGATCGTTATAGACACGGCTGAGTGTTAAACGTTCCTTGGTGTCTTTTGTGGATTTGGACATTCCTTGGATGTTAGTGTCGGTGCCCTTGAAGTGAGCGCTAAGAAATGTTATCCAATCGTCTTCAGGGACGAAGGAATTAATGCCTTGATTCCCCCCCGTAGGCAAATTGTTGATTTTTCTCCAGAATTGAGCGCTGTTGTTTGATTTGGCTTCATATAGGAGTTTTGCCCACAGATGCTCTTCAGATTCTCGCTTAAGCCGCCAAATCAGCCTCCCGCGATCACGCTTTAACAGCCTCAGTTCGTCCTTGACAGCAGGGTCTGTCCTTACCCTTTGTAACTTTTGGCCGATAAGAGTTTTTAGATGTTTTAGGTGGACATTATTTGTAAAAGCGTGATTCGGATGCCACGTCGGATTAACCGGCTTTCCCCCTCCATAACGCTGGTTTTTCCTCAGTGATTTTCCCATGTTTTTACGTAGTGTTTCTGTAAATTTCTCCCAGCTGGCAATTAGATCTGTTGTTTCATTTTGGGCTTCGCCAAGTGCTTGCTTTGCATAGAGCAGGAGGCCCGTAGGGTCATCTGTTCTGCATTTTAATCGCCTATCGTTTGCTGTATAAACTAGTTCGTGCATGGCGCATGCTGGGGTTGAAGTTGCAGAAGCCTCTAAAGTCACTTCTTGTGGTAAGTGATCACTGTAGTCAAGTGAACCGATATGGAAGTCAGTTGTCACTTGAAACAAACTACCAGAGAGGAAGGTGAAGTCAATTGTTGAGCTGGTTGTTGTACTATGGAATGTTGCTGCTTGGGGGCGGTCCCCTGGGAATCTCCCATTAAGCGCTCGTAGACCAAGCTCTTCAAGAGTTGCTAAAAGTTGCTGTGCTGCTTTAGTCCTGCTACCCCCTGATGAGTTGTCTTGAGAGTAAAGTTCCAATGCAAATGGATCCTCAATGGTGCTGACTTCAGTGGCTGATTTATTAAGCATGTTCTGATTGAAATCGCCGGTAACCATCAGATTATTGGTATCCTCTGCAGTTATTAGCTTTATAAGCTCTTCTTTCAGTTGCAGGGCTCCTTGCTTCTTACCTCGGGGATGTAGGTAAAGGTTGATTAAAATTAAGTCCTCCTTCTTTCTCTGATCTCGGATGGAGATTCGTGAAACTTGCATTGCGTTGGGGGAGTCTAGATTGTATGGTAGCTGGACTACTGTACGCGTTCTTTTTAACGAACAATAAGTGACGAGGCCCCCTTTTTTGTGACCAAATCTTGCAGACTGGGTTGGAGGAATGAAGTGCAGGGTAAATCCTGGAAGTGGTGGGGGAGAGTCTGACCAAGTTTCTTGCAAGGCTATGATGTCGAAGCTTTGCAAGTAGAGATTTAAATCTGAGTCCATAAGCTTATCCCCAATACCGTTGATGTTCCAGGAACAGACTTTGAAGTTTTTAAGAGAATTCCCAATTTCAGACTTGTTATGTCAATGATTTTCCGGCTTATTATTTATGGTCCTGGGTAGCCATGACCAGTCTGAGTTAGATCGCACATTCCCGGCATGTTGCCTTCTTGCGCCTGGTCCTTTTGGTTCTGAACTGGACGGGGAGTTGCTGCGAGCCCCACGCAGTACAGAGAGTGAATGGTGGTCCTGGTTTGCCTGGTTTTGTGCGTTCCGGTGTACAAAGTCACTTGCCAAGGGATCTGGGTATCTCGGTTTCACATATGGGCAAAGTATTATGCCCCAACTGTTAAGTTTCACTTGTTCGTTGAGCACGCGCTCAGCCACCTCGGTTGAGGCCCATACTGTTTTAGTGACCTCCACCCCCGGATGTTCCGGTGAGACTGTGAATTCAACTGAGTCGAGATCCTTGGTGGATATGTTTGTTAGGGTATCAATGGAGTTTAGCAGACGTAAAATGTTACCCCTGTTTAAGATGTCAAAAGCGCCCCTTGACGTGTATTCCGGGATTAATAAAATTGTGGGGTTATCTAAGTGCTCCTTTATCCGTTTGGGGCTGCTCAGCTGACTTGTGGGGGTAATTTCAACCCTATTGGATTTCTCTGCTGGCATTCCATGATCAGGGGCCTTTGTTTCTTCTGCTTCATTTATGACCTGTTTTGAAGAACTTCCGGTTGGTATTGCCTCAGGGGAATGGTCTGATTGTTTCCCTTTGTCCATTTTGGGAGCTGTATTTTTGGTTCTTATAGCGCTCGTGCTAATGGTAATTATTTCTCCACAATCGATCAGGCCCTCGCTCGTGTTAGGTTTTATAATATTTGCGCTGCCCCTCGGGGCGGGGCCGTCAAATTTTGGTAGGGTCGTCATGTTAGGAATATTTATTTTTCGATTCTTTTTCCTTTGGCTCGTGTGCCACTGGTCCTGAGTAGGAGAGGAGCGTGAGTCTAATTCCGTGTCAGTCTCAGGCCTCGTTAAGGTCCACTTGTCAGGCATTGGGTCCGAGGGCAGAATGCTGAGTTTGCTATTTTTAGCTTTCCTTTCAGCCAAAATTCCTAGCTTTGATTTACGGCCCTTCCTCCTTTGCTTTCTGCCTCGTTTTGGGGAGCGCCAGTGGTCCCTTGGAACATCATTTTGGATTGGTTCCCGAGTCGGGAATGAGTCATTGTTCGCTGCTACCAGGGTTTCCCCGTCCCTGGATTGTCCTTGCGCTCTCGGTGGTGTTGCATTTTCCTCTTCCCTTGCCAGTTTGTCTTTTTGTATTAAGGGGTGCGAGTCCTCAGTGGGTGTTACCATTTCTCTGTTGTTTGTTTGCCGAGCTCTATTGGTACTCTCCAAATGAGCCGTTGGTAAACTATTTTTGACGGTCTCTCTGATACCTGTAAGGAGGTTGTCCATTGCTTCAGGTAGTGTAGCCAGCTTGTCCACAATTGCGATGCCAGGACAGTTTGTTTGTATAAGTGCTGTCTCCTCTTGTGCTCTTTTGACCAGACTATTCAGTTCAGCTAACTTATTGTCGATGTTAGAGACAAAAACTGATAGTGAGTGTAGAACTGTTAACTGAAGGTCCATTTTGTCCGATTGGTATTGGATGGCATTAACAGACAGTTGCATTGTGTGCAAGAGAGATTCCCATACGTCTACTTTGGTTTGCGGAGATGTGATCGTAGGGCCAAACTGTGGGGCTTTGCATCTTGGGCTTATTACAGCTTCTTTTGGGGCCACGTGAGGCTGAGAGGTGTAGCGGGCAACCAGTTCTTCCCACTCTTCTTGTGTGGGATACGAAGCCACTGGGTCCAAAGGTTTTGATGGAGTGGGGACTGTGGTTGCCTGCACCTGGAGGTGACCTCGAGGAGGGGTTAGAGGTTGCTCAACCTGTGCCGAATGGTGAACTTGTGCCTGAAACACGAGCGGCTCCAGTGCCGTGGAGAGGTCCCCCGACCAAGGCTGTTCCGATGGTATGTCAACATATTCCACGGTTACCCCTGTGCACCTCGTAAGTTCTAATTGCTCTTGCCCGAGGTCTTGTGGAGAGGGTATGTTTTTTTCTACCGTAAGATCCTGTATTGGTCCTGGGGGGCTTTGCCCTGCCTTTGTTGTGGGACTTAGGATCCTCATCTTCAAGTTGCTTGGTATGCTAGGAACTGGTGCCGGGGAAGGCGGGACTTCTGGTATGCCAGGGATGCTGGGCTCCTTAAGAGCCATTTGGATCCCTGGATTTTTCTCAGAGACTCTGGCGATCTTGGACCAGACTTCTGGGGAGCATTTTTCTCCCGATGGTTTGGTGAGGACCTTCTGGGTTGATTTTATTATGGACCCCATACTGAGGGCACTCTGAATAGATTCCTGGTGTTTGCTCGTGAGTGCATTTGATTTTAATTCATGCACTTGGGCCTGAATTGAGTCTGAGTCTGGATCGAGGCCCCTCTTTCTGATGGTCATCGAAGAGATTCCCCCTCTGTGGGATTCGCTGTTGTTTTCACTGTGATTTTCGGTCTGTGAAGTGTCAGGGCAGTCCATCTCGACGCGGTCTTCTTCTCTGACATCTTCTTCTTCTCGTCCTCCTTCTCCGTCTTCGTCAACCAACTCCTCCGGAGGGGGCTTTCTTTTCAGCCCTCTCGTTGGCTCTTTCTTTTGCTCTATCTGAAACTCTTGTTCTGGTGCGTAGGAAACCGGTAGTATCGGTGTTGGCAGGTTGTTGGGCTGCCGAGTATTCAGGCAAAGAACCGAGCCTGCGTCCTTGATGAATGAGAATTTTGTATAGATTTTTGGTTGGTAGCTTAACCCTTTAAGGTTATGTGATAGCTCAAGGCTTGGAAGGTGTGGGAGGAAAGGGGTCAGGGGGATCAGCCGCTCATCCCCCCCTCCCTCGCCCCCAGCCGCGGCCCCCTTCTTTAGATCATCTTCTTTGCCGACACTCGTAGAGTCTGTGTTGGAATTCTTGTTACCCTTATTTGCTCTCTTCGATCTTTTAGTAGGGTTCAGGGGAACATGTGAGTCCCTGGATCTTCCGGATCTCATTGTGATCTTCTTGTCTTCCTGCTTTTATTCCAGCCCTTTGTTCTCAACTACTTGTGTCTTTGACCTCTTCTTCGCGTGGTATTGCTTTTGCCTTAGCCCTTGCTGCGCTTACTCCCCCTTGAGCCCTTTAGAACCCAACACCCGTGGTTGAGTAATCTGATCTAATAGGGTCTGGGATAGGGTAGAGTTGACTGCTGAGGCCTAGGGGTGGGGAGCCAGAAGACGGTGACCACGGGTTGGGAGGGGCTAGGTCCCAACCAGGTGCTGTGGCGTCTGAGGCGACTGTGGATGAGTTGCTACTTCCTTCCTTCTGACAACTTGGCTTAAAATACTGGGGTGTCCTCCTGGATGTACCACTCGTGAGTTCTCTTCCTCTTGCTCTTGCTGGTTCTGTAACCCCGCCTCTGCCTTGGGGGTTTACTAGTAACTCTTTCCTTCCTTCCAGCCGCCCAAGCAGCCGGTTCCAAGCCCGATTCCAGGCCCAGCCGCGGCAGCTGGGTAGTAGTGGGGTAGCTGCAACCTCTGTCACTCTCGCTTGCAGGAGGGGGGATGGAAGGGGGGGGAAAGGAGAGGGCAGGAAGGAGGGGGCAGGACAGGGGGGGGAAGCAGACAGCTCTCCCCCACTCACCCCCACTCACCCCCTCGTGGCCGAAGGGCGAGAAGAGTGCTTGGGATCCTGCTATTCGCTTGCTGCTCAGTCTGCGCTAGCCCACTGCCACAGCTCACCTGCTCTCTATCCGGTCTTGGTCTGCCGGCCGCAGCGGAGGTTTAAAAAGTGGAGTTGCAAGGTTCCTTTTTCCTGCTGTAGCTGGCTGCTCCAGCTGTGGTTGCGCAGTGGCCCCCCTGGCTCCTGGCAGTCAGCTGGTCCGGGGGAGCAAGAGGGGGCAGCTGCGGACTGGGAACGCGGGGCTGGGTCACCTCCCCTGCAGCACCTATGCAGCGTGATGTGAAAGGCTCGTCAGCAGCTCCGGCCACGTAAAGTAAAGTTTTTTGTTTTGAGGTTTATTCCACTGGCATCAAGGAGAAATATGTTTGCTCCGGTTGCATTTGAGCAAAGGTTTGTGGCGTGTCAGACTGCTTAGCGGGCGAAAAGCGAAATCTTTGGTGGCTACAGCGGAGAGCAGAGTTTTTTTTTTTTTTGCTGTTCTCGCCCAGGCAGTTTGGCAGCCTCTGCACTGACCACCAAAAAATGCCCAGCGGCTCCGGCCCCAGCCTCGCCAAAACGTTGACCTCGCTGCTTCGCAGCCCCCCGCTGCCGAAAAATGCTTACAGACGCTGTCTCTGACCGCCAGGCTCTGGGTCAGCTCTTCTTCCCCCGTCCGAAGCTCATCTCACTTCTCACTTGCTTGCTCGCTCGCTCCGTCCGAGCTAGTGGCTGGGTACTGGCTGCTCTGCTGCCCGGCTAGGGGGTGGGGTGCTGTGGGGGTGCAGTAGACTGCAGACTGCTACGGGCTGATACAAGCCGCTGTACTCCGCAGCCACTCTCTGCCCTCCCGCCTCTCCTCTCTCACACGGCGGTGTCAGCCTCAGCCTCAGGACAACTGCAAAAACACGGACCGGATCAACACAGCAAATGTTAATATACAATGATAAAAGGGTTGGTGGTAGGACGCACCCTTGACGTACCCCTTTGTCTATAGGAAACATTTACGTAACACTACCCCTAGTGTCCCCACGTACCTGTGCATAATTTGCATTGTGTACTGTAACTAAAAAAGCCAAGATGTCTAATGTCTTGTTCTAAAAAAATTCTCCACATTTTGGCATGGGGAACAAGGTCAAAAGCCAACTTAAGGTCGACAAATGCGGCATAAATTGTGCCTCCACCTAAAATTACCATGCACAAGTACACCAAAATACATCTAGAAACCTGAGCAATGGTGCTGGTACATGGGCAAAAGCCAGGCTGGAGCGGGAACAAGATATCAGATTCCTCCATCCAGGCCTGGATTCAGCTCAGTAACATTCTAGCTAAAACTTTCTGTATACAGCCAATGAGGTTGATGGGCCTATATTTACCCTTATTGGAGCGGTGACCTTTCTTAAAAATCAGAATGATATCCACTCCTGACCAGGTATCGGGCATAGTCGCTCCACTAGCAATAGCATTCACGAGGAGCTGAATGTAAGATGCCTAAATATCTATATCGTGAAGAAAAAAGTCAGCTGGAATACGATCCGGCCTGGGCGCCCTGCCTCTTGGGACTGCCTTTAATGCTGTTTCCATCTCTTTTCTAGTAAAATACAGAAATGATTCAGAGGGTGGCAATTCAAAAGTTTGCTGGGGAGTATTTGTTATGGCAAACTGAGTCTTAAATTGTGATGCCCAGAGCGCCGGGGGTACATGATTTTCTGGCACCTGGTTTGTTTCTACCCTACCCCCTTTCACCAGGTGCCAGTAGGCAGCCATGCTTCTCCCTGAGCAGGCCTCAAGCAGCTATGCCCAATATTGGTCATCCCATTCCCTTTTTGGTTTGAATTCCCTAGCCTTCCCTATATCATGCCCTCTAGCTAGGGCATGATATGCATGCCTGATTTATTCTCTGTACCAAATGGCAGCCTTAGTGCCTAATAGACACTTTGATCGTTTGCCCTTAGTAATAAAAAAGCCTTTAAGCTTACTAAACAAATCACTGTGGACCCGTACAATCTAAGAATTCACATCCTCTTGAGACACGCAATTTTGGAGAGTATCTAGTGCGCTCATCACTAGCTCCCTCATCTCTTGTAGGTGCTCTACGTTATTGATGACTTTTGCCCATTTGACCCTCTTAGCATCATTTGTCCTGAGAACTTCTACACAAGCTGGTCCTGGAGCTTGCTCTTCAAAATTAGGAATGCCTTTAAGTTGCATAGAGAGAACCAGTGGGTTGTGATCACTGTCCACCAGCTCCCATACAATCAGGTCTAGCAAGAAAGGCCAAAATTCCTCATTGAGAAAAATGAAGTCAATACGACTGCTACGCAGCCCATTGTTAAAAGTATCTAAACCCCGCCTATCTGAAGGATATCTTCCATTTACAGCCCTTACCCCCTTTTCCAAGCAAAACGCCTTTAACTGGAGGGCTGCCCGGTCCATTTTTTAATAGGTGGGATGACCAGATGTGGTATGTTCCACTGGGCATCCTCCTCATGACAGAGGTGAAAATCATTATCATCGAGGGGCTCAAAGGAGCAATTAAAATCTCCTGCTATTATCAAATTGCTAACACCTTTATGATCATTTAAAAATGTATCTAGGAGAGCTGCAGTGGGGGAGGCCTTCCCACCTTGCATACCCCTAGCATAAACATTAATAAGCAGCAAGTCTGGAGCTTCTAGCATCTTTAATCTAATAACTAATATATCCCTACAATCGATAAACAGTTTGTCCACCCTATAACAGTCAGACTGTCTTACCCAGGTTGTCAGGTCCCCCACTGGTCTTCCCCTCGGGCCTCCTTGGGCCAATTTAGAAAAGTTTATAAAACCCTGGCGATAGACATGATCCAGGGCCCAAGATTCCTGGAAGGTCATTATATTGATAGGGCGCGGGCTCATCTGCTCAACATACTCACCTGGGCCCATATGTTTATATATACATTAAACAGGTAAACCTAAACTCAATCTATTGTGTTTTTTTTTACCATTTTGATTTTTTACCATTAATCTTACCAATCCAAGTCCCCGATACCTATAGTCCTAAAGGATCAATGGAGTTAGAGAGAAAATAGGTAGCAATAATAACATTTAGCATTTCATAAATGACCACAAACATGGGAAAGGTTTAAAATCTTTATCTAAGTTAGATCTTTAAAAACTTATAAAACATAAAACTCAAATGTATTTCTTATTTTGTTCATACTAATGCAGATTTTAAAACATAAACATTTCAAAATGATTTGGAGGGAAAATGTCGTTAAGCATTTAAACAGAGGGTGGGTAAGGGAAAAGGGAAAACAGTACAATGACAAACCCACACTCTAGAATGGTGAGATGACCAACCCTGGTCATAGGCTGAGTCAAAGAATAAGAATCCCAGAGTATAAGTGCCAGCAGGAAAGAACAGGTGCAGGCCAGAATCAGAACGAGTTACGGACCAAATTGGATCAGGATAGGACCCCCACAGGCTAAGGCCAGCACCAAAGTTAATGTTCAAAACTCCAGCGTTGTAAACCCTCTATGCAGCTAACAGTTGAACCCCGATTGGGTCATCGATCTCCTTCCCAGAACCCCGATTGGGTTATCGAATCTTATGAGAGAGTGCTCCGCCAGCAACTCTGCTCCCAATCACCTATTGAGTGCGTTGGGTCAGTGACAGGTCACCTATTCGGACAACTCGGACAATCTAACTAGCTAAACCTACCTTAGATATACTATATTCAGGTCAGTGTACCACCCCCAAATGTTGCAAATGTGTGAATCCCATAATTTTATTGGACAGAGAACGAGGAGTAGCCATCACACCATATTTTTCTAGAAGCAACTTGCCAATCATGTATTCAAGTCGTTCCCTCCCATAACTTTATCCACCCATGTTCTTTATTCCGCCCGGTAGTGAAATGTATCAATAATCATTTTAAAATATTTAATAAATTTAGCTTCCTCTGACAAGGCAAGGAGTTCACTCTTCTCCGCCTTCCATGTCCGTCTTGGCTTTGATTCAAGACTACAGCTTCTGTGGCTTCAAGACTTGTCGCGGAGGTGCAGTTTCTCCAAAGATGGAGTTCAGCAAAGCATTTAGGCCCGTAATTTTGTAACATTAATTAATTTATTAATTTTGCGGAGGTCCTGTACGACCCTGTATTTTCCGCTTGGTTTCTTGATGCCAATTATGGGGGAAATTACATGGACTGCTCATTATTTCCTGCAAAATTTCTGCTTCCACTAGACGTTTTATTTCTAGTGCGACTCCTGCTTTTATTTCTGGGCTCATTTTGTACTGTCCAATATTTGGATAAACTGCACCTTCTTTTACAGTCACTTTTACTGGGTCAACATTTGCTATTAATCCTACATCTTTTCCTGTGAAATCCCACACTTTAGGATCTACTGTATGTTTTAATTCTTTTGGCAAGTCTTCTATGGTAAACTTTTGTTTTTCAGTTTCTTATTTTGTTAGCATAATTTTATGAATTCCATCTTCATCTGGAGTTTGAATTTCAACTCCATTTGGTGTACAAAAGATAGTGCAATTCATTTTGCACAACAAATCCCTGCCTAATAGATTTACAGTACTGGAGTCACATACAACAAATTTGTGCATTTCTTTAAAATTGCCTATTTTAACTTCCATTGGTTCTGTAACTGGGATACTAATTTGTTTATTAGAAACGCCCACTACTTGGATCGCTTCTCCCGAGAGGAGTAGGTTTGGAACGTCTGCTGTTCTCACAGTAGAACGGGTAGCACCAGTATACAACAAAAAGGTAACGTCATTTCCTTCAACTTTTCCCTCAATGTATGGACCTGACTGATCTACCTGCAAGGATGCCCAAGTACGCACTCCTCGTCCTCCCCCTCAGGCACCGTCAGAAACTATCTTCATCAAAGTATGAGCTGCTCAAAAGAATTTGGGGTGCCACTGTGTCCCTTTTACCACTTCCTTCCCAACTTGTGGTATCTGTACTGTATGCTGGTTGACACCCAGGATTTGGCATAGGCGCCAATGATAACTGATTGTGTATTACTTGTTTTTGCTGCTTTTTTAATACCTCATTCTGCGTCTGTGGATTCAAATTATTATTATTATTATTTAGCACAGCCTTACACTCGTTCTTCCAATGCCCCAACTTGCTGCACCCATGAAAAGGACATTTCTTTTTCGCCTCTTCTCCTTTATATTTTCCTCTGGGTTTATTACCATTTCCATCTCCTTGGGTCTGAATGTTTTTCAATTGAAGTTCTTGTTGCTCTTCTAATTTTACCTGTCCCCACATTACTTTTTCTTCCAAATTCTTTCGTTTATTATCCAATTCATCGTCACAATATTTTGCATATTTCAGTATTTCATCTACAGGTTTGGCCTGCCAACAGATTTCATAATCCTTAATCCATTGTGAAATTTCTGGTCTTAGTCCATACACAAACCGATAGATAAAATGCATCATATCTTTTGTGTCAATATTTTCTAAACCACTATACTGTTTAAAAACTTGTAAAATATGTTCATAATAGGCATGCACAGATTCAGCCTTATTCTGAGTAGTTCTGTCTTTTCTAATTCAGTGTGTCTCTTTTGGAGGTACTTTCCCTGTGAAGTACAATATAACCTGATTATACTTCCTCATCACCTCGTCTGATGGTGCTCCTGTTTTCGGGTCTCTAGGATACTCATAATTTGGCCAGTTGACTGCAATTTTACATTAAGTCCATAAATCGACAGGAACAACGATGTTGAGTAACCCATCTTGATCTTTTAATAACACTTTTGAAACCTTTACAAATCTCTCAACCTGACTGTACCAATCTACAGGTTTGTAAATGACAATATATCTTGTCGGGACCATGGAACATGCACATAACCTCCACCTGGTACTTCTCTCATTGGACACAACCTTTCCACTTTTTCTGTTTCTTTCAACAAAAATTCTGATACAGTGCTTTTGCCTTCTTCTTCTTCTTTTTTCTTTAACAATCTAGCTTTCCATCTGTCTATGTCGCCCCATATTTGCAACAATGATAAAAATTCTTTTATTTGTTATTTACGACCCAACACATTCATATTTTGTAAATCTTGGTCAGAAAATTCAGCTCGATAGGGTTTCTGTAACACTTTTGATTTACCAATGTCAATCCCCATTTCACTTGCTAGACTCGTCAGTTTTTCATGAAATGTTTTCGTATTTCGAGTCATACTTCGACATATGAACAACAATTTATCTTCATTTAATGCATTAAATCAATATATTCCCAGCAATCATTTCTTCTTATTCAACTCTTAATTTAAAAATATCCAATGTCTTTGACTGTGATTTTGGTTTTTCTATTTCTCGGGACCATCTTTCAATTTCTTCTGGAGTAACTACAGTTGCACTTCTCATACCTGTTGAGGTTTCTATTTGCACTTCCCTAGTATTTACAGGTGTAGTTTTCCTAGCTGATCTACTTACTGGTTCTCTTATAGGAAAATCCATCAAAGAAATTTCTGACCCACATTCACTTGCTTGGCCATCCACTATTAATGTTTCCTTCCTTGGCTGCACTACAGGTGTAGTTAAAACAGGAGGTCTTGGACTAGTCTGTTTTTCTCCATATAAAGGAACAACTGGACCTATAGTCACCGGAATTGTCAAGGCTTCAGGACTGATATTTAACTGTGTAATTTTCTGAATTAACTCATTCCTTTGCTTAATTATTGCTTCTAGTTCCTTTTCCTGCAGCTCTTTTTCTAATGAAACTGAGCACTAGCAGTTGTCTGATTCTGCTTCTCATTATAAGGTGGCGGATTTTTCATTAATAAATCCTCCAAGTAATCATCTTCTGGATCAGCACTTGTCATTACATTTTTATTTTTCTCAGTACTTTTACTTCCTGTTTGTTCTTCTAATGCACGGACAGGATATAATCCTTTCACCAGTCTAGACTTTCTCCATTATTTCATCAGTTTATCTCTTGTTTCTGTAGGAAATTTAGGATAAAATTTACTAATACTTTTATCACTTCTAGATCTGGCTCGCTTAAAAGCTTCTGTATCCCATTCCTCCAATGCCTCATATTGAGTTAACCTAGGTCTTGGATCTAATTCATTCATGCATGCTCTTAAATTATATAAAACTCTACCACTAAAGGTACCATTTTCTGGAAATACCAAACTTCCATCATCTTCTGTATATTCTATCCAGTTTTCTAACCATATGCAAGTATGGTAGACCCTTTCAACCATCATATATGAAGCGGGCGTAATCGGTGGTGGAATAACAATCCCTTCTCTGGTTTTAATCGGTTTATATTTTTTAAAGACATTTTTACGTTTCTTGATAAATTACATTTTTCTTTTTTCTCCGTACATGATATAATGTCTCCCTCTTATCATCTGTTCTTCAGCAAAACCTAGATATTTTCTATCTGGTCTATTTCCTATGAATTCTGGATCTAAATGCCACATATATTTTATGCCGCTTTACTTCGTAATGAAAATCAGTTTGTTTACGAGAAACCTCCAATACCAAAAGATTTCTTATTTTTAATGACCAATCAACAATTAGAATTCAAAAATATTTTCAACCAATAGTTGCATGTCTTTTTCCCGTGAGATGAGTTCTCGCTCTCCTGTACTCACCCCTCCTTTACAAAATTACTTCAACTACACACCTGCTGTATTAACCAATACCAGTGCGGCTCTGAGTGACGTCAGTGCAGCTCCTCAACTGACTCCCTCCTTTGCAAGGTAAAATGAGAAATTTATTTTAAATCCTCATTTTATTAATTAATGATGTAAAAACATTTGCCACTGTGTCCGAGTAACTATTTCAAAAGAAAAGAATGATTTATATTCACTGCGAGTAATTCCCGTCCGTTTAGTCTTCATACACTACAAGTAGATCCCTTCCGTCTACCTTTCACGCAAACATCGGAGAACCTGTTACTCCCTCGGGCTTACCCTGTCTAGGTTATGCAAAGCCAAAGTTTCACCAATGAACCCCTTTGCTGTCAATCAAGCTTAGAAGAACCTGCTACATCTTCAGTGTGACCCTTTCTAGGTGATATCACACCAAAGTTTTACTAGCGAACTCTTTGCTATCAATTATTCACTAATTTTTATGGAAAAGTCCCTTAAACAGTGCTTCCGGTTTTAACTAGCCATGCACTTACTTCCTCGAACAAGTGACCTCACTACAGAATGGCTTCCATTTACCACCTGTTATTCTGCCCCCAGGATTTCCAGACAAAACATAAAACAGGTATGAACAATTTTGGTTAATGCATAAAATCAATAATCAATCAATAATCAATATTTTCTAACTACCTATCTACACTAATCCCTAACCTTGCCTCTGCTACCAAAAAAACTGATACAGCGCAGGCTCGCCTGCTCAACATACTCACCTGGGTCCATATGTTTATATATACATTAAACAGGTAAACCTACACTCAGTCAATTGTTTTCTTTACCATTTTGATAGTTTACCCTTTGTCCCGATAGTTTACCCAAGTCACCGATACCTATAGCGCCAAAGGATCAAGGGAGTTAGAGAGAAAATAGGTAGCAATAATAACATTTAGCATTTCATAAATGGCCACAAACTCGGGAAAGGTTTAAAATCTTTATCTAAGTAAGATCTTTGAAAACTTATAAAACATAAAACTCACATGTATTTCTTATTTTGTTTAGACTACTGCAGATTTTAATAGATAAACATTTGAAAATGATTTGTAGAGAAGATGTCGTTAAGCATTTAAACAGAGGGTGGGTAAGGGAAAAGGCAAAACAGTACAATGACAAACCCACACTTTATAGTTACCTAGAACGGAGTGATGACCAACCCTGGTCATAGGCTGAGTCAAAGAATAAGAATCCCAAAGTATGAGTGCCAGCAGGAAAGAACCGGTGAAAGCCAGAATCAGGACAGGTTACGGACCAAATTGGGTCAGGATAGGACCACCACAAGCTAGGACCAGCACCACAGTTAAAGTTCAAAACACCAGCAATGTAAACCCTCTCTGCATCTAACAGTCGAATTGGGTCATCGATCTCCTTCTCAGAACCCCGATTGGGTTATCGAATCTTCTGACAGAGTGCTCTGTCAGCAACCCTGCTCCCAATCACCTATTGAGTGCGTTGGGTCAGTGACAGGTCAGCTATTCGGACAAGTCGGACAATCTAACTAGCTAATCCTACCCTAGTTGTACTATTTTCAGGTCAGTGTACCACCCCCAAATGTTGCAAATGTGTGAATCCCACAATGTTATTGGACAAAGAACAAAGAGTAGCCATGACACCATATTTTTCTAGAAGCAATTTGTCAACCATGTATTCAAGACTTTACCTCCCATAACTTTATCTATCTATGTTCTTTGGCCCACATGCATCAAGCATTTTTGTAGTCGCAAACGGTGCGATTACTTAAAATCGGCCGTTTGCGAATGCAAAAGTGCTTTTTGGGATGCATGAAGCAATTTTAGAATTCGCAACATTGTTGCGAGTTCCAAAATTGCGGGTGCTTTTAAGAAGTCGCAGATGTGCGACTTCTTAAAAGCAATGCATCATTACTTTGACAAGTGGAAATTCGCAATTAGGGTTCCAAATTTACCGAGTGGTTGAACCACTCGGTAAATTTGGAAAAAGTGTTTAAAATGCTTTAAATGTTTTTTTTTCAACATTCATGTTTCACACACACATGTCCTTAGGACATGTGTGTGTGAAACATGATGCGAAAAATACATTTCAGGGGTGCATGGGGGGGTCCTTTGGACCCCCCCCTGCACCCATGAAATTTTCTAAGTGCCACTCGCAATTTGCATTGACTCCTATGGGCCTTTTGGCCCATAGGAATCAATGGGAATTGCGAAAATTAACTTAAGAATTCGGTATTTCTTTGGGATTCGGTAAAAATTGCGATTTTTACCGAATCACAAAGAAATACCGAAAAAAATGATGCATAGCATTTTGCACTTCTTAATTTGCGATTCCTTATTTTTCGCAAATTAAGAAATGCAAAATGACACAATGATGCATGTGGGCCTTTATTCCGCCCGGTAGTGAAATGTATCAATCATCATTTTAAAACATTTAATCAATTTAGCTTCATCTGGCAAGGCAAGGAGTTCACTCTTCTCCGCCTTCCATGTCCGTCTTGGCTTGGATTCAAGGCTACAGCTTCTGTGGCTTCAAGACTTGTCGTGCAGGCGCAGTTTCTCCAAAGATGGAGTTCAGCAAAGCACTTAGGCCTGTAATTTTGTAACATGTAAAAATAGAAAAGAAACAGTTTTAGAAACACAGAATAAATGAATGCACTGTATACCACTTCTTTATACTCTATTCCCATTGTTTTATTTTATACTATTGCATTAAATATTAAGCGAAAACAAACAGCTTAGCAAAGCAGCAATGCAGGCTTCTTGCACGTTGGGACACATAACAGCCATTTTAGTTATATTGTGCAGAAGCAAATGTTTTCCCACCAAGCATGTCACGTGAGCATGACAGCCGCAATCACAGTAGGAAATCCCTCGTAGCAGCAGCCATTTTAGTGCAAGCGGATTATAGTTAAAGCACTTTGGCAAGCTTCCCATAGATGCCTAATATGTTGTGTCATGCAATATTAATAAGCCAAAACATGTTAGTTAGTACATTAATAATATTATCGAGAGGGTTGAGTATGAGCAAGTCACTTTACGAGTGAAACCTTGCTCCATCAATATTGTGGCCTTCGAGGAAAGTAGCCCGGTCCACTAAAGTTGTTTTGGAACATAGCCCAGCTACGTTCCAAGAGACTAATTTCAATTCAGGGCCCGTGTGAGACTTATTAATTTTACACAACTCGGTCCCGGACTGGTCTTCATAAACAGTCCCTGGGACCCCCTCACCTATTGTTTTGCTCAATTGCAGAGAACCATAGTCCCCCTCACCACACACATTACATTTATTACCCAATAGACTATCCAACCTTTGCTCATTTAATAGAGTTGGTGAGGGTAAATGTAAATGTAAATGTAACTAGATGGCTATTAACGTGTACTTTGCCTCTGAGTCAATCAATGTCCTGTTAAATGTTGGAACCGCATAGTTAAAGGGGCCTTGCGTACAGGGGCATCCCTCAAAACTCCCCTGCCTCTAGTATGGTTACCACGTGGTTGATAGAAAAAGCCCAGGGGGAGTACGCTAATATCATCTTTAGCTAAGTGGCTAGTCCCAAGCCTATCCAGGATTTCCTCAACTAGACATGGGGACCTAAAACTCAGGACAACACAGTCTCCTGGGAGAGTCTTAGGAGAGTAACCAACCCAGGGAAGTCTTCGCACCATTTTAAATTCACTAAATAGTGTGTTCCCTACCCCCAACCTAGCATTTAACAAACGTAAAGCTTTATTCATGATCGATGACAAGTGCTCATGTGTGTTTGAGGGGAGTAGGGTGACATTAGCTAGTACCACTGTATAGGGGGTTGCTTCAGGTGGGAGATGCCAGGACATACATGCTTTCACATCCCCTCCCCATAATTATACAGGGGTCCGCAAACCAACTGAGTGCTCCTTGGTGATTATGTTTGTATTTGACATGGGGTGTTCTAAACGGTTGGGCGCGGGCACCCTTTCCTCAATGTGAGGAGCTATAGTAACATCACTTGTTGATGGTCTAAAGTCATCGGACCTATCTCTTCTGGGCTCAACCATTCCCACTCGTCCTTGTCCTTGCTTACCTGACTGACCAAGGGAGCTAAATAATTGCTGCTCCATTTTTGCCAGCCTACAATCTATATTGGCCGGTTTTACGATTAGCGGATCTGGCTAATAGCCATTAATTTTGCCTCAGCCCTGTTCAGAAACTCAGTTTCACTAGCGCTACTTTCGTAAGTAGGTCTACTTATTCCCTGGGTGGCCGCTGCTGAGCTCCTTAACTGACAGGTTATTTTATTAACAATGGGGTTAGATATAGTAGATGGAATACTGGTAGATGGAGTACTAGCTAAACAATGGGGCAGGGGGGATTCATTAAGTGGGCACTCCGTAGGTTTTGGGCTCAATTGGGGCGGTGACAATACAGTTGTTACAGTTGTCAGAATCCCCCTAGGGAGACTCTGAGGCTCTAAAAAGAGTCTTCTTTCCGTTAGCTGAATCTCGTGAATTAATACGGATTCAGCCCATGATAAAAACACGTCCAAAGTGCTCACTACACCATGCCCCCCTCCACCTCTTCACTTGTTTCTACTCATTGCCCTAATACATGCAACAATGTAAAACAAATTCAATAATGATACTAACAGTCAGAAGATCAGCTTGCAAGAAGTATATTGTAAATCGGGTGGCGTAGAACGGTCTCCTTCGCGCTCAGACGGGCCCGCCCTTGGCCCAGGCTTTGCCCAGGCACTGCCCGCGGGCATCCAGTACCGCGGAAGTCCTGCCGGTGATTTATGCGCCGGGAGGCGCTGGAGCGGTGCACGGCTCCTGCCGTGGTGTTGCTGAGCCCCTGGGGCTTGTAGTTCAGCCCTGTGTGGTCTCCACTCACGCTGCGGCTGCAGCAGAACAAACGGGTGAGGTGGCGTGGCAAAGTAGCAAGCAGCAAAGTGTTGTGCGGTGTCCCTCGCCGCGGGAGCCCTGTCGGTGATTTATGCGCCGGGAGGCGCTGGAGCGGGGCGCGGTTCCTGCTGCGGTGTTGCTAAGCCCCCTGGGGCTTGTAGTTCAGCCCTGTATGGTCCCCACTCACGCTGCAGCTGCAGCAGAACAAAAGGTGGAGGTGGCGAAGTAGCAGGCAGCAAAGTGTTATCAGGCGTCCCGCACGGCAGGAGCCCTGCCAGTGATTTATGCGCAGGGAGGCGCTGGAGCAGTGCGCGGCTCCTGCTGCGGTGTTGCTGAGCCCCCTGGGGCTTGTAGTTCAGCCCTGTGTGATCCCCACTCATGCTGCGGCTGCAGCAGAACAAACAGGAGGTGGCGTGGCAAAGTAGCCGGCAGCAAAGTGTTGTCGGGCGTCCCCCTGAAAGATTTCAGCGATTAAATTATCGGTGATATCTTTTATTAGTATTTATGGTATCAAGTGTGCAATGTTTTTTTACAACTTATGTTATTTTACTTATTGTACATATCCATATGATTTTATGGTGTTACCATATTTTCATAGTTCGTAGAAAAGTGTTAAAATAATGTTGGTTATTTTGCATTGGACATAAGTATTTCGTAAATGTTATTTATCAATCTGAATTTTTGTCTTTGAATTATTTATCGTGTGTTACATTCGTTTTAATAATATGTAAACACAAATAATGATAAATCATGAGAATTTTTGATGTAAGGAGGTTCATTTTTGTGTGTACGTTTTTAAAGTAGGGTTCTTGTTTCTAGATATGGTAGGCCTGGGATGTTAACAAAGTGTCTTACTTTTAATGTTAGAAGTTTATACAATTGTTTGGATTTTGAAAGTTTTGGTTTACGTTGAGTCAGGGAATGTTCCATTCTTAGGTCCTGCAAGCCTTGTTCTTTTTTAAGTATTTCCAGGAATTGGTAGATGTAAAAAAGTACTAATTGGGGTGGATGATTAGCCCACCACAAGCAATAATGACACTAACCTGTTAGATACAGTCAAAGGTTTCAGTAATTTGAATCTGAGCCCACTCATTGGTATTTATGGCATAGAGCAGATATGCTTAAGTTAGAGAAAATGTGTTAAGCATGTAGAAGTAACAAAACAGCGAAAAAGGCAAAGACACACAAAAAAACACTAAGTTTATAAAAATAGGAACACATTTATTAAAAAATTATACCTGAAAGTCACAAATTCAATAGTGGAATTGGAGTTATGATTTTTTAAAGATTAAAGTGAAAAATGCACTAAAAAGCGCAATGTGCAAATGGTAGTAAATGGTGACCTTGTGAACTAAGGGTGATTTGTTGCTGACCACAATTTAGCCTGGGTCGCATACCCCAAGGGTATTGGTCCAGGCCTAAAAGTAAACAAGTTAAAACATTTTTTATCTAAACTCCACTTCAAAAAGGGACTTTGTCACATTTGTATCAAAACCTATGACATCTACCAAAAGCCCCAACACAGAATGGAATATTCTCACTTTTTGCAAAGAGAAATCTGCCCTGAGTGGGTTGCACCTGGAACTTCAGCTCCCACTGTGGAACCGAAGGCTGGATGACTGCCCTTCATGCAGCCTTTGATACCTTGTCTCCTTTGAGAGTGGTGGAACGGCTCAAGGAGATAGGGATCGGGGCACGACCCAGATAGTGAAAATGGGTCAATTCCACTCAGCTCCTAATCCTCTGTTAAGTGGAGTTCCGCAAGGCTCCTCTTTAAGCCCGACCCTTTTTAATATTTATGTTGCTCAGCTGACTAAGTTTGTAAGATATTTTGGATTCGAGGTGGTGTCCTCAGCTGATGACATGCAAATTATGAATTGAATTGAATTAGATTTTTGTATAGCGCAACTGCCACCCTACGGGTATCCTGGCGCTCAGACTTAAATAGATAAACCTAGACAGAACGGGTCAACAGTTGGGGGCATGCTTAAGGATCAATCCTGGGAAAGAGCCAGGTTTTCAGACTCTTTCTAAACTCGCCAAAGAATTGGCTTGTCTGATATTCTGGGGCAGCTCATTCCATAAGTCCCTTTGTCAGCACACTTTCGTAGGTTATCTCTTACGGTAGCCAGAGCAGTCTCAGTGCTGTGACCTGGGCGAAACCAAAATTGGTCCTTGTCCAGCAGATGGTTGTCTTCCAAATAGCATGAGAGACTTTTGCTAACTACTTTTTCCAAGATTTTGATTGGATAAGGCAAAAGGGAGATGGGTCTGAAGTTCGCTGGTGGCTTAGGTTCTAGCAAGGGTTTTTTCAACAGAGGTGTCACTACTGCCAGCTTCCACACCTCTGGAACAGTTCCTACTTCCAGGGATTGGCTGCAGATCTGTTGCAGCCAAGGGAAGGTTTCTTGGCCAATAGTTTTCCAGATTTTGTGTGGAAGGGGGTCAAGTGGGGAGCCAGAGGACACACTGTTAGCCAAATTGTTAAAGGAGTCATCCGTGAGTACTGGAAATTTGTCCAGGGAGGTGTTCACCCGGACCACTTATGGTGTCTATTACACACAGCATTAGGGAATCTACCACAAACTTCAAAAACTGTATGCAGGCAGTCTCCTCTTGGATTGTTGAGAACTATCTCAAACTTAACAAGGAAAAAACAGAGGCCCTTTGATTTGTAAACAAAAGAACATCTGGTCCAACGACCGGTGGCCAGACACACTTAGTTGCTGTCCTTGCCTTGGACCCATGGTAACAATTTAGGGGTTATAGTGGACAACTCTCTTTCTTTGAGCCTGTAGATTAGCAAAACAGTGTCCACCTGCTTTGGGATCATTAGGATTCTCAGGAAAATGTCCTAGTTCCTTTTGTTTGCCTCATGAAAGCAGGCAGTTATTTCCTTAGTGATGTCCAGACTGGACTATTGTAATGTCCTTTATTTGGGCTTTTAACAAGGGCCTGGTTCATAGTTTGCAGCTGGTGCAGAATGCAGCAGCCAGGCTGGTGATGGATCTTCCGAAATACCACTCAGTCCCGGCTTCTCTCATCAAGCTGCATTGGTTTCCTCTTGATCAAAGAATTTTGTTTAAGGCCATACGCTTACCCATAATGCTTTCTATGCCCTAGGCCCTTATTCCATTAAAGGGCTGTTCCAACGCTATGTCCCTACTAAGCAGCTTAGATCTGCTTGTAAAAATCTGCTGACTGTTCCGAGGGGCTCTCTCTGGACAAGTGTCACACTTACTCTTCCGCAATGATTTGAAGACCTGGCTCTTTACAGAAACGTCATTTTGACGAGGTTATCTTAATTCTGTATGACAGTCCCTCCTGTAGAGCATTGTTGCCCTTGGGCTACGTTTGTGCTTTAGAAATCAAATATTCACTGAAGTAGATTGATCCCACTGGGCTCTAGAGCTTTAGAAATTTCTCCTTAAAATTTTTTTTAAGTCCCAACGCAAAATGTCATTTTTCATAAATGTGAGGATCTTTGAGCGTGATGAATCTGAATCCAATCTGACTCCATGGAATTGCCAGTAAGATACTGATTCCAGTGGGTCCGCTGAAGCTTTGTGGGAAAACTTTTCAAAGTATCCAACATTTTTTCCTTGTCCCCAAAGAACTACAAGAGTATACTTCTAAGGCCCCAGATGATGAAGTGAGGAACCTAGAGACTCAGAGTGTGTCCAAGTCCAATTGCTACTGGTCAGTTGGGCATCTCAGGAAGCAGGTATCTTGCAGGTTGTTGTGTCCCTGAAACTACACAGGTCAGCCAACTGACCCTTGGAGTCCAACCCTTCAGATGTCCTCATGGGTCTCCAACAACAGGTCCAGTTCTTCTTATGATCTTTTGATGGTACAGAAAATATTATTTGGACAGTGCCTTGGGCTGCTGCTTTTATGCATAACAAGAAGGTAGGAGTTAATCCTGGTCCTTCCCAAAGCACTTGGAAAAGGTTTCTAGGGTTACCTACCTATCAACGTTTGAGCAGTCCCTACTGCAAACAATAGCATAGTGTTCACCACTCTCAAAATTCCAGATGGGGACACCAATTTCCTCTTGTGCTGAGCCTGTGTGAGTACCCAGGGGTCTGGCCAGGGTAATGGAAAGTACCCGCCTCTGTAACCACTTAAAACCAGTTCTAGGATACCATTATTTCCTAACGGATTGTGTGCCAGCTGGGCCATGAGGACAAAGACTGGGCTTAACTTATTTATGACAGGCCAGACATTTTGAAGTTAATTAAGTTCCTGTGCCCACCCCCTATGGCCATTGTACCTGTTGTGGGAGCAGTTTTGACACCTTTTTCACACCTCATTCAGGCTAGGCACAGGCTAGACAGTGACTGGGGAGATATTACAAATTAGCCTCCAGCAGGGTAAAAGTAACTTTCTAATTGTTACATTTGCCATACATTTAATAAGAATATGACATCACCATCAGGTTGAACAGTAATTAAATATACAATTAAGTCTTCAAATTGAGTGTGTAGCTAGAACAGGTCAAAAGTTATAGATTGCATTGCATAATTCAAACCTTGTCTTTGCCTATGTGCCCGTTGCAACCTGACGAGTAAAAGTGTTATTCTGGACCTAGTCACTGGTGGAACATGCCATTTCTAATGTCACTCATGTTCCACTCTTAAATATTAGGCACCTTACATTGTGAGGGAGACAGGTGTGCTTGGGGGGTCACTAATTTGTTATTTTAAATCGGATTGTCCTACCTATCAAAATGATAATTTCTATAGGTCTTTGTAGCAGGGTTCAAGCTACTGTTGCCAGACTTCACAGGGAGGGCCTCAAACCTTTTTCTTGCATGTCAAAACTAGAGAATTGCACAATAAGTAATGCAATATTTGGGTGACATTTAGCTTTCCATGTCATGGGTGTCATTTCGACCCTTATATGCTATGACCTGGCAGGACACTTAGATGGAAAAATCAGGGGTTATATAATTGCGACATGTTTTATGGGTCAGACCACACACATTGGCACTGTACAGCAAAACAATTCAGCAAAAATAGGTGAATTGTACCACCCTTCCACAGCATTATTTGTTGCTGCTTCTTAAGACATGGTGCTGTGAAGGACATCCCACTATGGAATGTGATACTTGGGTTGGCATCTGTGGTCTGATCGGTGCAAGCAACTGACCTAATTAGCCTCAAAAGTTATAGATTGTCCTACCTATCAAAATTATCATTTCTACAGGTCTGTGTAGCAGTGTTCAAGCTACTGTTGCCGGACTTCACAGGGAGGGCCTCAAACCTTTTTCTTTCATGTCATACTAGAGAATTGGACAATAAGTAATGCAGTATTTGGGTAACATTTAGCTTTACGTGTCATGGGTGTCGTTTCGACCCATATATGCTATGACCTGGCAGGACATTTAGATGGAAAAATCAGGGATTATATAATTGTGACATGTTTTATGGGTCAGACCACACACATTGGCACTGTACAGCAAAACAATTCAGCAAAAATAGGTGAATGTACCACCCTTCCACAGCATTATTTGTTGCTGCTTCTTAAGACATGGTGCTGTGAAGGCCATTCCATTATGGAATGTGATACTTGGGTTGGCATCTGTGGTCTGATCGGTGCAAGCAACTGACCCAATTAGCCTCAAAATAATCCATTAATGAAGCAAGTATTTTTCATTTTGTTGGTAATAGGTAGATTTTCTTAGCATATCATAATGTTTAGTGAATTCTGTTACATGTGTGTATGGTAAAGGTATTGGCTTTTTTATGTTGTGTGCATATTCGAGGTTACTGGCATATTCTATGCTCACGGTGGATTTTTGCACATGCCTCCATTTGCTCTTGGGAAAGAAATATATAGGAACCCTGAATTACAGCATGTGGGCAAATTTTAAGTATGATCAAAATAATACCCTTCTCAAAATCTATGTTGATTGTTGTGGTTATTGTTTTAGGGTTATTTTATATGTGTTAACATGTCATTGTAAGTGCACTTTGCTTGTCAGGTAACAGTACATATACTCATGTGTGTGTTTTGAAACTGAACATATATTTGACTGAATGATGGAGGGTATGACTTAAAAGTGGCATCTATCATCCTTGTATTACATTGAATTTACGTTAGTAAATTGTAACTAGCATACATTATAATTTTTTGTCATTACTGAGTTTGTTATGTAGCAAAATGTTTCTTTGCTATGTGCAAATATTAAGTGCTGAAGTACATCTATATATTAATATTTTTATGTGGTACTGGTGTTTCCTGGGGTGTTTTAGTGTGATTGCAAATATTCTTTTCAGAGTTAGCATACCAGGGAGTTAGCATGTTGCATGTTCAGAAATCTTTGCTGTAATATTTTTAAGTATCATTCCTGATTACTCTTGTGTGCTCATACTGGCCTATTGTTAGAAGCCAGCGCATACAAACTTGCACTAATCTGGTGATCCAGCCAAGTAGGAACAATAGTTAAAGACAGTCCGCCATTCCCCTTAGCATTCTCCAAGGGGAACAGATATACTGCTAGCCTGGAAGTGGAGGGGAATGGGAATGGGGGTGTGGAGACAGCCTACTGGAAATCTGCTGTCTGGGTTGTTATTTCCCTCTTGATTTGCCACCTTAATTCATCTCCAGGAAGTGGCTTGCAATATGGAGCCAGGATCAAGAATGCTACCATCTAATGTGTGTGCTATGGGACTGTTTAAGCTTGATCTGTGGTTTCTGAGAGGAGGGTTGAGGGAACTCCTTGAGCTTTTTTGTCCAATATTAGTCTAGCTACAGGTTGGGGCTATTGATCAAATCGGACTATGCTCTTGCACAAGCTTCCTTGTAGTCAACATGGCTCAATACTTCAAACAAGATTTAAAGTTCACAAATAAATGTTCTCTTGTTCAATAGATTTACTCACTCCCTACCACTGATCTCCATTCTACAAACTCAATCACATTGACAGGCCTTGTAATGCATGCACATTATTTCATGTAAGTTGCACTTAGCTTAAACTTTTCTCTTTTTCTCTTCCTGTAAGTCTACAAGTTGCTGTGGCGAAGAAGACTGAAAGCAAGGCCCACTGAGGCTGCTCTGGCGAAGTCTGATCATCTTAGTTGAGACTCACCATCAGGTAGCCCCCCTGGCGGGATCTAGGATCTGAGATGCGATGGTCCGTCTTCTTGATAGGCACAGCTTGCCTAGCAAGGGCATGGTTAAAGAGAGTGTTTTTATACCCTCTTCGTTTCATAATGGCCGCTGAGATGTTATAATCTCGCTTGACTTCGCTTGCAAGTCTTTTGCAACTGGGATTTGTGGGCAACTGAGCCCTCCCCAAATCTGCCTTTCATTAGACTTGTTACTGCAGATATGTGCCCATGTTCACTATTATGCATTTGTTTGCTTTCATTCTGCATTCCTTCATGAACTGCAACCTCTAATCTGTCTGCTCACTGATCATTCTTTAGGGGGCATTTCTATGCTGTGTGATCCATGTCATAACTTCTATTTCAGCAATCTTAGGGGAATGGTAACATTCCCTAATGTTTTCAAATATTTCATTTTTAGTAGTAGCCTTGCATATCTTCTATAATTTAGTTCCAGCTTTGCTTTTCAGGTTTTTGATATATTTTGATGCTTCTTACATTTTAACTAAGGGCTTTAGAGCATTGAAAATATAAATCCTTTTTAGAAAAAAATTGATTTCATATTTATTTTATATGTTTTTACATTGCAGGGGCACATTTTAACTTACATTCTGGATGTCGTCTTTACTACTAGAATTTTGGTTTGCTAGTCTGTTTGGTGTTGTTGTAGCACTTTCTATGCAGCAAAACATTGCTAGCTGTGTTGGGTTATTCTTTAATCTAAAACATATCAATGTGTTATATTAAAGTGTTATTTTAGTTTAAATTTAGATTTGTGCTTTGCTTACTATACTTACTTTTAAGGTAGGCTTTTTTGAATTTCGAGCAATTTAGCCTCTGCAGCTTTTTTTTCTTTTCATTTTAGCACTGTTTTCCTTCTTGTAGAGGTTGCACTTTTAATTTGGAAAAACAGACATGCTTTATTTTTTTGTCATAACATACTTTTTGTTATTTACTAATTTTATTAGCTATAATTTTCTGTCAAACTTACTTTGTTTATAGTATTTAGTTCTTCGTTGAGGGGTTGCAGTCTTCTTTTGTAAGTTTTCAATCGGGGCAAGTGCCGCTGTCTACTGTAATTCTTTTAAGGACAAATTTTGTTTTTCTGCCTTTTTTGCTGTTTGTTAATTGGAAAAGTATTTCTATTTCCTAAATGTTTCTGAGTTTAGTTTCCTTGCGTAGTTAAAACCTAGTAAGAATTTTTGTTATTCACCATTTAAGGTCAATGCTAATTAAACCCAGGTCCCTCCTGTCCTCGTCCTATTCCTGAACATAGGGGAGATAACCATCTATGAAACTGAAAAAAGAACAGGAGCATGCTGGGATACCTAAACCACTCCCTACCACTGGGAGTACATAAGCGGTACTAACTCAGCATGCAGCCTGTTCTTTTTTTCTGTCTTCCGACGGAATGGGACGTGTTTGCTGCCTTACCTGATGGTTTCTTCACTGCATGTCTCGTTGGGGTGCTGGGCTGTCCTCGACGTCCTGTTCAGCGTTCTCTTGGCTGGCTGGACTTGCCTGGAGCCGCGTTGATGGACGCCCGGCCCTTTGCGGCTTGGGCACCGTTCCTCCGGGTTTCTTCTGGGTTACAGTGCGCATCTTCCTGGGGCTTGGCAGGTGTGGGAGACATGCGGCTGCTGCTGTTTGGAGAGTCCAGGGGCTGCGCTTGGATGTGCTCCGGGGCTCCCTCCCTTTGGAGTTCTGCTGGCCTTCTTTCCTTCCTGCCACCCCTGCTGTTCGTTAGGCCGGTTCAGGGGCAATCCTTCTGTGGCCTCGGCGGCCGGTTGCTGCAGTCTCCCCTGCCCTGCGTTGGTGCCTGGAGTGCACTTGGGCTGGCTCTTGGGGGTAGTGAGCTTGTGGTGGGCTCTTCCTGCCCCTGTGGTGGTACCGTGTAGTGGTTCAGTTGTTCTGTGATGTTCCTGGTGCTCATGTAAAGTGCTCTGCTGCTTTCAATTTTATTCTTCCTTGCAGCATTGGTTCCCTGGGTTTTTGCTGGTGCTCGGGGGCCCGGCATCCACGGGTCTCTCCCTGTGCTGGTTGGTTCTTGTTGAGGCCTCTCTGTACTACCTTGTGGCGCTCCCTGACCCTGAGTGCTGGGTTGGGGGCATTGAGTGGCTTTCTGCACGGTATCTCTGCCTTGTTTCCAGTACTGCAGGAGGAGCATTCAGGGGTTTCTTCCACAGGTTGTGTGTTCCCAGGTCCTGGCTTTCAGCTTGCTCTGCGCTTGTTGATGGTTGGTGTCTGGGCTGGGGGTTGGGGGTTGGGGGACGGTCTCTGTGTGGTGGTGTTGGCCTGTCTCCCTGGTAAGTACCACATAGCGGTTTCTTTCTTCCCTGTGCTGGGCTCCTGCTGCTGTGCTGGCCTGCAACCTTTGCTCCTGTTTCCCCCTGCTGGGGGTGTCTCAAGGCTGGAAGAGTGTTGTGGCTTTGTGCCCGAGTCCTGGTTGGGCATGTTTGGGTGAGGTTCAGCCTGGTTTGTGGCCTCTGGCCCTTCCGCCATCCTGCCCTGTGTGCTTCTGTTCTACTTGCTCAGACCTGGTTGAGTGTCCGCCTGGGTTTGCCTGTTGCTCTGCCCTTCTCTTTCCTTTGGCCTCCTGCTGCCTGTCCACCCTGTTGGTTCCTGCCCTCTCTTGTGGGTTCGGGCCTGGTGCATACCTGTCTTTATGCCTGCATGCGGCTTCCGGTGTTGGGCGCTCCTTGCATAGTTTCAGGGGTGTTTGCCTGGCATCTTGCTTGGGGTGACTTGTTTCTTCCTCTTCCCTCTGTGCCTGTCGCTGTGGGCTTCGCAGGGTGTGTTTTCCTAGCCTGTAGCCTTTCCTCCCTGCTGGTGCCTGGTCATGTCTGCTCTTGCTCCTTGGGCGGGATCTGGCCTGTCTGATTACCTGCCTGGGGCTTCTGGTTGGTCCATCTGCTTGTACCTGTAGTATGTGCCAATTGCCTGGTGCTGGGTTGTGTTGCACTTGGTTGGCGGGTGGGGTTTGGTTTCCTGTTCTGGTTTCCTTCTCCCCTCTTGTTTTTCTTTTCTATTGCTTGGTGCACTTTGGGGTCCTTTGCCTCTCGGTTGCCGCTCCCTTTGTCGCCTGTGGTGGCTGGGTGTTGTGGGTCTTCCTTGGCTTCTGCCCTGGGTGGCTCCTTGGTTTCTCGGGTGCGCTGCTCCTGTGCCCCGCCCTGTTGGCCAGTTCGGGCTGCCCTGTGCCCCTTCACTGCTTTATGGGTGCCAGTCTAGGTGTCCTCCTCGCCGTGCCTACTCCTGGTCTTGCCCGGTGGGTTTGTTGGTAAGGCTTCCACTTGTGGGTCTGGTGTCAGCCTCCTCTGGTGTGTGGGCCTCGTTACTGATTTCCCGCTCCTCTTTGTCAGTCTTGTAGCCGCTGTTGGCTTTGCCTCGGCTCTTGGGTTGTGGCCTTCCCCTTTGGGCCCTGTCGTTGAGCTTGTGTGTTTTTTCCTGCCTTCGGGCAGGCTGCTATCGGCCTCTAGTGTCTCTGGCCGATGCTCTCTTGCTGGCTCTGCGGGGTTTGTTCTTCTCTTTTTTGTGTCTGTCCCCCCTCGCGGTTGGTTGTGCATCTTTGGTTTCTCTGGGCTCCTCTCCTTTTGTTTTGCGGTGCCTGGGGTGTTCCTGGGTGCTGTTGGGGAGTGGGCTCAGCCTCTGTTAGGTTTTTCCCTTGGGGCGGCTGTGTTTGGCCTCACATTTGCTTGTGTCTATGGGTCACTGTTGTGTTCTCGGCTTGGGTGTGTCGGGTTTTTGTTCGATGTGGGGGCCTTGGTTGCTCTGGGGTCCCCTTTTGGTCCCTGGCTTTGATCCTTTTCCTGGCCGCCTGTTCTCTGCTGCTTTTGGGCCTCTTGGTGGCTGTTTCTTCTGGCTCTGGAGGTCTGGGTGCTGGGTTGGTCTTCGGTCCTTTCCTGTGTCGCTCGTTCTCTGCTGCTTTTGGGCCTCTTGGTGGCTGTTGCTTCTGGGTCTGGAGGTCTGGGTGCTGGGTTGGTCTTTGGTCCTTTCCTGTGCCGCTCCTTGCACCTGGCTGTTGCGCTGGGGCCTTTTGGTTAATTGGCAGTGGGGGTTGCCGGTCTCCCTCCATGTCTTCCCGCTGCTTCTTCTCTCTTGGTGTCCTGACTGTGGCTGGCTCTGGTGCCTTTCCCTGCGCCCCTTCTTGGTTGCGGGTTTTTTGGGGTTGGGAGGGTTAGCCCTTTGCCTCCCCTTCCGGGTTCTGGTTGCACCGTGTTGGGAGCCTACTGGCTGGCAGGCCTGTTGCTTTGTCCGGCTGGCTTCTTAGGTGTTTCTGTGTCTCCTGCTTTGTTGGGCTGTTGGCCTCCTTGTTGGTCCTGCCTGTTTTGCCCTTCTTGGGGTTCGCCTTGGGTGGTTCCTTGGTGTTCTCTTCTGTCCTCCTGTTCAGTGGTCGGCTCTTGTTTGGTGGCGGGTTCCCCCTTCCCGGTTCTGGGTTTTTGTTTCCCCGGTTCTGTGTTCGGCCTTCTGGGGATGTCTATTGGTTGTGCCTTGGTCTTGTGTGGGGTCTGCTTTGGGTTGCGCTTTGTTGCTCTGTCTCTGGCCTCGGTTGGGTGGGTTGCTGGGTTCGTTTCACTGTGTTTCCAGCTTTTGAAGGTGTGCCTTGGGCCTGGCCACGCCGGCCCTTCCTGCCTTGTGGCCTGGGCCTTCTGTGCTGTTTCTGTGCCTTCTGCTTCCCTGTTGCTGCTATGGTCGGCTGTGGAGGGGCCTTGCTTGTGTTCCTTGACCCCTTTTCTTCTTGGTTCTCCCTCTGGGTCGGTGTCTGTTTTCTTGTCTAGTTCCTCCCTCTTCGGTGTTCGCGGCTCTGCTGGTGGCATCCCCTGGTGTGTTGGGGTTGGTCCTGTTATTGTTCTCTTGCTTTGGCATGCCTCTTTGGTCTTGTCTTCCTTCACCATGCCTTTTGGTGTGATCGTTTGTGGGTTCCTGCGGCTGTGTGTCTTGCCCCTGCTGTGGTCCTTCTTGAGCCTTTGGACGTGCCATCCTGTACGGCCTGCTCTCATCCGCTCTCGGGTGTTCGGCCAGGTCGGCCTGTTTTGTCCCTGGTGGGGCAGCTGCCTGGTGGTGCCAGGGACTGTGGGCTTCACCCTCAGTGTCGTTTTCTTCCTGGTCGGTTGCCATTCCTGGCTGGGTTGCTCCATTGGGTGCTTCTGCTTCTCCTGGGCTCCCTTTCCCTGATGGTTTGGGGGGGAGGGGCGTTCTTTGTTTCCACTCCTCTGGGTATTTCCTTGGGGTTTGGATCTGGGTGCAGGGCCTCCTTCAGGCTTGCTTGGGGTTTGTGTGCTCTTTTGCAGTCCTTCTTGGTCGTCCCTTCCTTGTTTTTGGGACTTGGCTCTGTCGGCTTGGTTGGGGATGTGGCTGGTTGTGTGCTCCTGCCTGCGTTTTCTTCTTTCTTGTGGGCTCCCTTCTGCTTTGGTTGGTTGGCATTTTTTTTTTTGGTCTGGTCCGCCTGGCGGTGCTGGATGTCCGTAAGGCCTGTTTTTTTGCTTTGATATTCTCGACTATGTTCAGGAATGGGACGAGGACAGGACGGACCTGGGGTTAATGTCCTATTACTTACCGGTAATCTTCATTACTCCTGGCCCCGTTGTCCTTGTCCCATTCCTTACGCTGATTTTAGGTTGTTGGAAATTTTGATGTTCATGATTGTTGTTATGTTTCCTCAGTTTTAATGTGTATGCAATGCCTGTTACATCTTTATTTTTGTGTATGATATTATTGAATATTAGATATGTTTTTCCACAATATTTTTTTCATCAATATTTGTCAGTCTACTGCTAAGTATAGGGGTGGCAATATTTATGTTTTTGATATTTTTTATGATATTTGTGTATGTCAATATTGTTTTTCATGATATAATGTAGAACTGTAGTTGATTGTATCCTGCCGAACCCTCAACAAGAGCATTAATCGAACTCTGGCTTCTATTGGAAACCTCTTTCTGCACAACAATTCCCACAGGTTTTTCATAGTGAAGGTCTTCAAATAGCACATTGAAGTCCATTGATTTCGAATATATTTGAATTTAACAATAAAAATTCAGGTAAGGGACCCACTGAGTTGACACAGTTTACAGCAACTTTATGGTGTAAGGTGAACAATAACCGCAACATGTCATACATTGAGAAAATATCCCCATCACTGATGTCTGTCAAATGAACAACCAACATACAAAATATAGAAAATAGAAGGTTGTGTCGGTAAGAGATGGTCTGATACCTCAGACTGGGAAAAATCCCAAAGAGATTACATTCTGAAAAATGATAAATGATATTAACAAGAAATTGAGTAACATGCTATATTAATTTTATCCAGGCAGGCACTTTCACAGCGCATGTTTGCAGCTCTATATTTGTCAGCAGGAACATTGAAATGGTTGGTAGGTGAAACATGAGCACTAGTTTTAGTTCCTTTTAACACTATGTATTAGAATAATTCAAGCAACCAAATAATTCAGAATATCCATTGGCATCCTTGAAGCAGTTTTGCTATTTTGGGTATGCCAAACAAGTACACTTTCCATAGGTAGTTTGGAACTACAAAGTGTCTGAAGTCTTTAGCGTGGTTCAATATTGTAACAACTATTCAAAGCGGTCAGTTTACAGGCTGATAGCACTGTTAGATAATATGGCACATGGTATTTGCAAACATACTCTTAGATAATTTTATTAAATTGATAAAAGATTAAAAAGTTTAACAGATTTTTTAAGCAGGCTTTTGAAAAGCGTGTAAAACTTCGGACAATACAACTGACATTAATTTGACTGCACCTCGTGTAGTAGTTTCAAAAGGCCACAGTTTATATCCTGCTTCCTGGAATATTCTGCCGAGTCTGACAGAGAAATGTGTTGCTACCAACGGAGCAAATTCGTCAAATGTGTCTTTCATCTACGTTTCTTTATGCTTTCCACCTGCTTCCCTGGAATGGGTTGCAGTCATGGTGGGAGAAAGCTCACACATAACACCTTGAGTATTGACCAACTAAAGTTTGAAAAAGGGCTGTATCCTTGTCTCCTTTTTTATTCTGATCACCGTGGGCATGGGAATTGTTTAAAAGGCCACAACACTTTTCTTACAAACTAGGAAGTAGACTCTGCTCTTTTATAATATACATGAGATTCTGTTGTTCTTTACTCCATACCTATTGGGCTACAAAGTGATTTGAATAACATTTATGGGGATAATTTGGGCGATAATTTGGTAATTAATATTAAAAGAAGAACTTCATTCCGGGAAGTCACCCAGGTCTTAAAAGTGGTCATTGAGAGGCAACAAGATAACTAGTGTTGCTACATAAATAATCGTGGGCTTGCCAGAGAGGAGAACTGGTCTTAAAATGTGAATGAATTTAATTAAGTTTGAAGCTTGATACTTGTAAAAGTATTTTAGAAAACATTTTCTTAACCTGTAGAGACCATCTGTAGAAACACTTTTGACAAGATTGAACTCTAAATTCTGTCCTTTTAAAAGTTATGGGCCCTTTACCTTTAGGGACTGGATGTGTATTGTTCTAATAAAAATTATGGGCATAGGCCTAAAATGCACTTTTAATCATCCAAGTTCCTATCCTAGCTCTCAAATGAGTTTACGGTTAGCTCTCTAAGCAATGAGTTTTGGTAGATTATTTTTACATCAACTACTGTTACAGACTCTGCAGAGCTCTGTCAGGTTCTCTTAAATTCATGGGATGGGAAGTGAAAGTAAACAAACTGAACAGACAGGCAACTCTCTAGTCTGAATATTTTTGTAGAGCTTTGGTTAAGTTAGATGCAAATGGAAGCCAAGAAGAGAGGGGTTCTCAGGAGCAGTTTAAGCCAACAGATGAGGAAAGGATTTAAGAGCTCTCCTTTAGGTAAGATGTTCAAAATGTTCACTGTGAAAAGGGCAGTAGCCTTACAAAGGAGTTCGAGTATGTTATACCCACAATTTAATTTAACAACTGCTTTGAAATATCAGTTAATTGTTGAACAATTACTTTTGTTAACTTTAGCCAATTTGCGTATGAAGATTGTGTGGGATGCTATGCAAGCAACTGCCGGCAACGGTGTGCATGATTCCTGTTGGTGTGACCTGTTCATTGAGGCAACTCTTCTGTTTTTGTGTAGTGGCTTGTCTGGCCACGAACAGGTCCTGCTGCGTTGAAGGCTGTGGTGTAGTGTTACCCACTATACTGTATATAAAGGAGAAAACACTGTCAAAATTACTTTTTTTTATTTAGGGGTAACTAAATTGACCACAATAATTCATGGAAGTTTTCCCTTCTTTCTTGCTTATGACCCTGTATTAGAATTGCTCACAACCATGTTAGTATGGTAACCACTGTTCTTTGTGTAAACACCATATGGGAATATACTTCAAAGTGCTTCTAAAAGTGCTTTCTAAAGTGTATTTGTGCTTCAAAATCTGAAAAATAAATAGGTAAATAATCACAATTGTAAATATTGTGATCAGGAGTTCTGGGGAAGTTTAAGCAAATTGCTGATTATAATTTTGATCATAAGTATACTGATTGATGGAGAAAACTTCTTCGATCGATGTCAGTTTCCTAATTGGAGAAGAGGCTTTACATAATATTATTGTCACTGGTGGCTCGATTCAAGTTTTAATACAGGGACAACAATGAATCCTGAGAACCAATCTAAATCACGAGACACACTCTCAGGATACAGTCCTTTGGGGACCTTGAAGAGACAAATGGGGAAGTCTTAACAATTAGTGCATTTGAATATGTAAATAAAAAAAAGAAATAGGGAGGTCCATGCTAACGTATAGACTCACTCAATACCATTCCACATATAGTAGGTTGTTTAAATTGTTAAAATTATAATATACCTTCAGAATTTCATAAATAACTACTAAAAATATATATAAATATTATACTATAGAACAATGTAAAATATTCCATTCACACAAAATACAAATATTCTAAAAGACAATTCACAAAATCTAAAAGGCATTTTTTATTCTTAAAAGTTGTACAACTCTTCCCCATTATTGAGTCCATTCGGAGTGCAAATGTCTAGTTCGAGTATGAAATTTGCTTCCAATTGTCTAAGGACTTTTTCCCTGTTCCCTCCCCCTCGCATTGGTGGGACTGCAGCTATGACATAATATTTAAGATCTTCTAGCTTGTTCCTATGTACTGCCTTCAAATGTCTAGCCACTGGGTAAGGCATATCTGAATTGACAATTGCTCTAAGATGCTGCAAAATGCGTACATGTACCTGAAGCTTTGTGCTGCCTACATATTGCAAGTCGCATGTGCAACTCAACACATAGACAGCAAATTTGGTACGGCAGTTATATCTGGCCTTGATTTGGTTAACTGATGCACCGTATACTGTAGTGTACTGTGATGTGTTTATTCCAAATTTATATGCTCTGCATGGATTGCACTTAATGAAACCGTTACGTGGTGCTAGCCACTATGTACTGGGCTGGCTGGCTAAGGTTGTCAATTCAGGTCTAGGCCTCACTAAGGCATTGTACATAGACTAAGATTTTCGAAATGCCAAAGCTGGGGGGATTGAGAATAACTGACTGAGTACTGTATCAGTTTGGACCATCGGCCAGTGTTTGTTTATGATAGTCCTGACTTTCTTGTGTTGGCTACTGTATGTTGTTATAAATCTCATTGAAGTGGTTTCTGAGTTCTCCTAGATTTAGTTCTGAATTTGGCCAACACTGTATTAATGACCTGGTCACTGTAACCCTGGCTGAGAACCTATGTTTACTCTCATTAATACACTTTTCAAAAAATTGATCAGTGCTACAGATTCTACGCAGCCTTAAGAATTCCCCATATGGGTTACTGTTAGACCTGGCACCATTTGCGTGTGCCTCCCTACCATTTTTGCTGATGCCACATGTGTTTTTGCTGGTATTAGATGCTTTGGGCACTGTGCCACTGCTATTCAGTGCCACAGTGCAAGTTCTCCCTATTGTAAATTGATGTATTAATCAGTGTTTCCATGTTTGGCTATTTGGTTTAACTTGTCAGACCCTAGTACAGCGCACTGAATGTGCCCAGGGCTTGTAAACCCAAATGCTGCTGGTGGGCTTGTAGCACTGGTTGTGCCACCCACAGAAGCAGCCTTGTAAAAAGTGTCTAAGGTCTGCCATTGCAGAGCCTATGTGCAGTCTGGTACTGTCACATTGACTGGGCAAGTGCACCCACTTACCAATCCCTAAACCTTCCCTTTTCTTCATATCACTCACCACTACTGTAGGCCCAAGGACAGGGTGCATTGTAATATATAAGGTAGGACAAGCCCTGTTGTGTGTGGCATGTCCTAATAGTGACGTACAGGCATTTTTGTTTTTCACTATTGCAAGGCTTCCTGTTTTCCATAGGCCAGAATGGGCTGTTAGAATAATGCAGGTTTATAATCCTAACTGTCTCAGAGAACATGGTAGACATTCGAGTTTAGTATGCCTGCACTCAGAATTATAAAATATATCTTTTAGTGAAGTTGGTTTTAACATTCTGTGTTTGCAAATGCCACTTTTAGAAAGTAGGTATTTGCTTGTCTAACTATCCAAAGCCTGCCTCTGCTAGGTTGTGTATTCCTTGTCTGGTTTTGTGAGTGACCGGGCTGGGGGATTCCAAGAGACAGGATGAGTCACCCAGTGGTGAATAGAGAGATCTGCATCTATATGGGAGGGAGGAGTTGCACCTGAACCTTGAATATGGCTGTGCCTGCCTTCCACAATGCTGGCTCAACCTCCTGGGGTGCGGCTGATGTCTCTGCCCTGCACACTGAAAGAAGAGAAGGAGTCCTATAAACAAAATGCTCCAGGACTGTACTTGCCTTCCACAATGCTGGCTCCACCTCATGTGGGGCGTCTGATGTGCCTGCCCTGCACTGTGAAAGGAAAGGAGAAGTCTGGTAAAGAGAGTGCTTCAGAACTGATTTGGATTGGGCAAAGGCCCCTCTCCCCTCAGAGAACAAAGGATTTTGGGGTCTAAATATTGGGACCCTTTGGACTACAAGAAGAAACCTTTACTCAGGAGAGGAACCTGAAGAAACTCGGGAGAGTCTATTCCCAAGCTGAAGTGCTGCTTGAGGGATTGGCCTGCAGTGGTTGCCTTACTGCCAAAGGAAGGAGAAAGGAACTTTATGTTCTTTGCTTTCAACTTGTGAAGGATCTCCTAGGGCTTGGAAAAAAGCTTGCCTCCTGCTGAAGTCTCAGGGACAACAGACTTCACCCCCCAGCTCCCCAGAGTTCTTTGGAAGTACCTGCTGCTGTTTTTGGCCTACTGACGAACTGCGTGTCGGAAGGAGCTGGAAGCGCGAAGCATCGAAAAGAAGCGTGTCGCTGTCGCTGTGCCTACCTTCGCAACTCCGAAGGAGGGTGTCGCCGCTGGAACTGTCACACTGCAATGCATCAGAGAGAAGCGTGTCGCAACAAAGAGGAAGCACGTCGCCGTCACTGCTGCTGCCGTGACAACTGTGAAGGAGGGTGTCGCCGCTGTAGCTGTCGCATTGCACCACACCGAGAGAAGAGTCTCGCAACGAGGTTGGAGCATGTCGTCGTCGCTGTGCCTGCCGTCGCAACTCCAAGGGAGGGTGTCACCGCTGGAACTATAGCACTGCACCACATCGAAGAAAAGTGCCTCGCATCCCCGAGAAGCGAGGCTGCCGTCACATCATGGATGTCGCCACTGTAGTTGTCGCATTGTGCGGAAGCTTCACGCATCGTGGGAAAAGAATGTCACAAGTGGATCTGCTGCCAACGCATCGCGGAACAAGGTTGTCGCCGCTGCAGTCCACGCATCGAACCGAGAGCTTCTCGCATCTCCGGAGAAGCGTGCCACATCTGGAAGATCTTCACGTCTTTATTTCTTTGCACCTGAACGTTGCTGCATTTCTCTTGATGTGACATGGCATGTCGTGGAAGCGCAACACAGCCTAAGGTACATTGACGCAAAGTGTTGCATCTAAGAACTGAACTGAACTAAGCTAAAATCTACCATTCTAAAGTAACAGTATTGTGTATTTTTGTATTTTTGTTGTTTATCTTCTTGTGGTAACTCTATATAAAGTATACATATTTTTGATGGGGGTGAGCAGAGGTTATTTTAGGAGTGTAATACCCTTATCGTGACTAGAGGCAAGGGTTCTTATTTGTCACAAGTACCTACCTGTGCCAACTAGAGACCCCCAAATCTAACAGATACTTCTTATCAAGTGGGTGGGGTGAAAACTTGAGGCATGAAGCGTCGAGTTACCTGCTGTACTCTTTCTGTGCAGAATGCTCTCGAGACCTCCTTCTCCAATGCATACATTGACATCAAAAAAATCTATGGACTGATTGTTGAATGGTTTTATGCGAGTAAAATAAGGTTTTGTAAATGCAAATCCCTAACTATATATGGCCTAAAACCAATGGTTTTTTCATTGAATTTTCAAGGTTTTGTAAATGCAAATTCCTAACTATATATCCACTATAACCTATGGTTTTTTCTGTGAATTTCATTGGTTTTTTAATAGCAAATATGAAAAGCTTTAAAATGTCAAGTACGTGATAGATAAAAACATTTTCGTATTTATGCACGCTGATGTGCTTTGAACGCTGCCCCCCTCCCCTCTTTTCTCTTAGTAGTACTCTCTCTTTGCAGATAGTGAAGAGTAGTTAACGCAGGCCTTTACCCCCGTTGTAATCCGTCCTGCCTGCTTGTCTCTCCATTTGATTGATTATTATCCAAGCATTTACTGTTTTACAATTGATTCTCTTTGGTTCATTCTCTATTTACAAACAAGCACAAAGTCGCAATACTCTGTTTAGTCTTTGCAGATCGTGAAAAATCGTGTAAAAAAATAAAAGTAATCGAGCAGAATCAGTAGGCCACTAATTGGATCTCTTTTTGACCTCGCTAAAATAGAAATATTATAAACAACCCTTCATGAGAAATACGAAAATAGTGAGATGAACTGAGCTCCACACCATGAGGGCTGCAAGACAGCTCGGCTCCGTCACCCACCCCGCCCAAAATAACGACAAACCCTATGCAAATATTAAAAATATAGACAACACACCAGCAAAGAAACAGGGTAAAACATTTTATTAAATACCTATTTACATAACGTTGGTTTATAAGATGATGTCAGTAGTGGACCGATGTGTGAATAGGTCGGAAGCAGCACAAGGCGCCAAGATCCGGATGGAAAGTCCTGGATGTTGGGTGCCATAGTTCAGAGTTCTGAGTTTGAGCCTTTTTCAATGCCTGTGCTTTGTTGTTTCCCCTCCATCAAAAACAAAAAAAAAATATAAAACTGTGCAAAAATACAAAAAAATCAAAAAATGTTTACAAAAGCAGTGCTTGTAAGACTGTCTGAAGCTTATTTCCACCTACTGCAGCTTCACTATTCTCAAAGTAAGTGAGGGTCGTTTGTGGACCTGACTGCATTTGAAAACAATGTTATATGGTACCTCCCTAAACCGCTTGACGGAGGCCCCCGAGGGGCGGTGTGATGGCACGGACTCGGAGAAGACGCTTGGCTCCGACCCCCTCCCCAAGTCTTATAGCACTGGTGTAGCCTGAGATCGCCCCCGACATAGGCGGCCGGCTCCCGGGGTCCGGCGGAACTTTTTGCCTTTTGATGACTCTTCTATTCTGGACTTTGTCCCACAATCCGTTTGACCTGAAGACATGCTGTAGTGGGGCGCCCCTTTACCGTTTTAGTTGCCATTCCGCCCGCTTTTGCTACACTGTGCCTCTTCCGCCATTCAGCTGTTTACCGCCCACTCTTGCGACTACAGCGTCTCGCTCACCATGTAGTTAAGTTGTTCCCGCTCTTGCGGTGCAGCGATAGGCGGCTGCCACAGGACTCTCAAAATGGCGGCCGGCTCTTCGGTTTTGGGCCTGGTCCACTAAAATGGCCCTGGGACACCTTGGAACTCGGACGCTTCCCTGATAGGGCTTGGGTCCCATTCTCGAAAGCGTCCCCTCAGCCGTGAAGATTCTACAAAAGTCTTGGGGGCCCCCGACTCCCGCAGGCTTCTGGTGGGGAGCGGCTGCCATGTCTGCTCGTGGAATGGCCACGACGGAGCTACGAGATGGTAGTGCTCTCATGCTGACGCCAGCTTTAGTCTGAAACATCCAGAAACACTGTAGACTACCAATTCGATCAGTTCCGGTAGCGCCCCAACATGACCCGGAAGAGAAGAACTTGCCCTCCCCTCTTTGACTGATGGTTCTTGTTGCCTGTCCTCTCTGTTGTCATTTAACAGAACTTTTTGGACTGCTGAAAGGGGTTGTGTTCCGAACGCTGGTTGGTGGAGACATTTTGACTATATTCTTGACCTACGTTGTCGCGTAATGCGTTATATGACACGCCGCGTTAGCGCACCCGGAAGTGATCCGGGGCGCGGCGCGCAGCGCGTAACGTAATCATAACAGGTCATGTGACTTGTTAATAAAACTTTTCATTGGTTCATTTTACTTTTGTTATTTTAATGATGAAAAGCTTGGTCATATGACCTAAAAATTACGCTTTTTACTGTTTTCGAACATTATTTTTTTAAAAACATATATGTTATAATATTCCAGGCTAATGTACTTTCCCGGAAAATTTACAACTGTCCTGCAAGTAAAATATATTCCTTTTTCGAGAAAAAGGGCGTTTCTTCGTTCCATGACGGAGCCGTTGAGTAAAAGAGACTCGGCCTGCTGTCTTAGTCGCCGATACGCCTGATTATCAGATTCTTATCGATCACTTTATGTTGCAGGAGTGGAAAACACAACTGCCCTTGACCATTTATCTTTACTACGTTCCTACATACTATACCTTTTATCCGTCATGTAATTGGACTGCTTTATTTCACTTGCCTTTTACTGATTCGAAAACAGTGACTAAAAGTAAAAACTTTACCAATGTAAATACTACTACCGTGTTTTGTTTTAAAAACCTTTATTGTGAAAATGGCAGTATACAAATACGGGCCTATAACCACCTGGGCCGGCCACGGAGCAAACTGAAATCGTATATGATGAGGAGACATTTACACTGTAGAGGAACGTAACGAGCGGGCCTAGGTTGCAAGAACTAAGGTGTCTAACAGTTGCGGAATCGGTGGACGTACATTTTGTAATTAAAATAAGACAGGGCCACTTACAATAAAATTTTCTAGATATACATTTGCGGGCAAGGAGTTACGAGTCCCATTTATACCGGCGCCATTTTGGGCGAGGCCGGGCAGGTCCAAGATATAGTCAAAATGTCTCCACCAACAATCGGCCAGACCAGAACCCCTTTCGGCCCTTTATGCTACAAGATGGTGTCTTCCATTCAGAAAATATTGTTGGCAGCATTTTGAAAGGAAAGATAAACAGCCGTTCTCCTAGTGAGTCTCACATTGTTACATTTAGGAAGAATGTTGAAGAGTAATATGTGGAAAATCTGAAGCCATTTTTCTACAAACTCTCAATCAGCCTAAGTCATGGGCGATCTTTGTCCACACCAGGGCAATAGTGAAGCTGCAGCAGGTGCAAAAGAGCTTCAGACAGTCTTACAAGCACTGCTTATCTAAACATTTTTTTGTATTTTTGCACAGTTTTATATTTTTTTTTTGTTTTTGATGGAGGGGAAACAACAAAAAACAGGCATTGAAAAAAGCTCAACAGTGCAGGGCGCCTTGTGCTGGTTCCGACCTATTCACACATCGGTCCACTACTGACATCACCTCATAAGCCAACGGGGCACCCCACACTGACTTTCGGCGCAGCATTGTAGGATGGCCACACCAGTGCGGCAACTTGCTGGACACCACCTCGGTGCCATCCGGATCTCGGAGCGTTCGAGTCACTCTACCGCAAGAGTGACCGGAACTCAGCTGGACACGCCGTCTTTCGGCGCAGCATTGTAGGATGGCCACACCAGTGCGGCAATTTGCTGGACACCACCTTGGGCAACAGTGAAGCTGCAGCAGGTGCAAATAAGCTTCAGATAGTCTTACAAGCACTGCTCAGAACTCTCAACTATGGCACTCAACATCCAGGACTTGCCAATCGGATCTTGGCGCCTTGTGCTGGTTCCGACCTATTCACACATCGGTCCACTACTGACATCACCTCATAAGCCAACGGGGCACCCCACGCCGACTTTCGGCACAGCATTGTAGGATGGCCACACCAGTGCGGCAACTTGCTGGACACAACCTCGGTGCCATCCGGATCTCGGCGCGTTCGACTCACTGTACCGCTAGAGTGACCGGAACTCAGCTGGACACGCCGTCTTTCGGCGCAGCATTGTAGGATGGCCACACCAGTGCGGCAATTTGCTGGACACCACCTTGGGCAACAGTGAAGCTGCAGCAGGTGCAAATAAGCTTCAGATAGTCTTACAAGCACTGCTCAGAACTCTCAACTATGGCACTCAACATCCAGGACTTGCCAATCGGATCTTGGCGCCTTGTGCTGGTTCCGACCTATTCACACATCGGTCCACTACTGACATCACCTCATAAGCCAACGGGGCACCCCACGCCGACTTTCGGCACAGCATTGTAGGATGGCCACACCAGTGCGGCAACTTGCTGGACACAACCTCGGTGCCATCCGGATCTCGGCGCGTTCGACTCACTGTACCGCTAGAGTGACCGGAACTCAGCTGGACACGCCGTCTTTCGGCGCAGCATTGTAGGATGGCCACACCAGTGCGGCAATTTGCTGGACACCACCTCGGTGCCATCCGGATCTCGGCGCGTTCGAGTCACTGTACCGCAAGAGTGACCGCAACTCAGCTGGACACGCCGTCTTTCGGCGCAGCATTGTAGGATGGCCACACCAGTGCGGCAATTTGCTGGACACCACCTCGGTGCCATCCGGATCTCGACGCGTTGTGCTGACTTCGGCCTATTCGCACATCGGTCCGCTACTGACGCCGCCTCACGTGCCAACGATTTTCTACGCTTTTTGTAGCCCTATGCCGCATAACAGGTCATGTGACTTGTTTATAAAACTTTTCATTGGATCATTTTACTTTTGAATTCCTAAAGATGGAAGGCTTGGTCATATGACCTAAAAATAACACTTTTCATTGGTTTAGAACATTTTTTTTTCCCAAACGATAAAAGCCCCACCTTGTTTCTGGATCATTCAGACTGAAGCTGGCGTCAGCATGAGAGCACCACCATCTCGTGGCTCCGTCGTGGTTATTCCGCGAGCAATCATGGCAGCCGCTCCCCACCGGAAGCCTGCGGGAGTCGGGGGCCCCCAAGACTTTTGTAGAATCTTCACGGCTGAGGGGACGCTTTTCGAGAATGGAGCCCAAGCCCTAGCAGGCAAGCGTCCGAGTTCCAAGGTGTCCCAGGGCCATTTCAGTGCACCAGGCCCAAAACCGAAGAGCCGTCCGCCATTTTAAGAGTCATGTGGCAGGCGCCTATCGCTGCACTGCAAGAGTGGGAGCAACTCAACAACATGGTGAGTGAGACGCTGTAGCCGCAAGAGCGGGCGCAACTCAGCTGGATGGCCGCCACCTGGGGAGGCCCGTTCACGCCGCCTCCCCCACGCCCCCCCCCCCCCCCCCGGGCCGCCGCACGCAAATTTTCGGAGCAGCATTGTAGGATACCAAAACCAGTGCGGCAGTTTACTGGACATCACCTGGGTGCCATCAACATCTCAGCGCGTTCTGCTGCCTTGGGACTATTCGCACAACAGACCGCTACTGACGAGGCCTCCCCCCGCCCCACCCGGGACGCCCCACGCCAATTTTCGGAGCAGCATTGTAGGTTCCCAAAACCAGTGCGGCACCCAGGCGACATCACCTGGGTGCCGTCCAGAACTCTGCACATTGTGCTGCCTTGGGACTATTCGCACAAAAGACAGCTTCTGACCATTGTTGCTTTTTGGGGTGAAAAATGTTTAAATGTTTTTACAGTTTTTGTTCCGTTCATTATAGTTAAATGTTAATAAAGTTTTAAAATCTAACTTTGTTGGAGTGCTATATATGTTTAAAAAATCGGGTGAATGGGGCCTTGAATCGGGTTATTGTCATGTGTGGGCTTTGCAAGTGTTCTGCTACAAGATCGGACATTTCAAACTCAAATGCACGTTCTTTTTCTTACCTTTCCGAAGCATGGAGCGCAATAGCAGGCAGAGAAAGGGTGATGCACGTGTTGAACACTGCCTGGCCTGGCAAGTTGCTGGCAGTGCCCCCCCCCGCCCGCTCCTGAAAGAGGGCACACACACACCGCCGCCCCGAGTACTTCACAAATCTTTAAAAGACCATGCGCTTGTTCATGAGGCTTAAATGGTTTATCACCCCTTCTAGAACCCCTGCATCGACCCTCTGACGTTTCCTGGAAGAATTAGCACGTAACACAATACCAAGCCCTGTCAGCTGAAACCCCCGAGAAATCATGGGGCATATTATCAAGGGGGTTTATTTCCGCTTTTTGGGCTTTAAAAGCCAAAAAAAAAAGAGATAAAATTATCTCCCTATTACCAAGCTGTCGCTAACACCAGTTAGTGACAGCTAAAAGGTGATAGCGACCATCTTGGGCCCCGCTTTGCATATCAGTGATATTTATCACTAATGACATGCAAAGTGGGCGTGCCAAGATTTTAGCGACTGGAAACAGTCCCTAACCATCGCTATCTCCTATTACCAACTTTTGGAGATATTCGCGCTAAGCGCGAATATCTCCAAAACCTAACACCTGCCCTGAGCAGTTTTAGCCATGTTATCCAATGGGAAGTGGATAACATGGCTAAGAGCATTTGCTGGATAATGCATGAATATCGCTGACTTTTCAACGATATTCATGCATTGCGGCCGTTTTTTATCGCATTTGCGATAAACCTTGCTAATAGCAAGGTTTATGTGCGATAAAATTCGCCGATGTGCGGCGATAATTTTTGTCTCTAAACAAGTTAGAGACAAAAATTATCGCTAGTTGTTGGTAATATGCCCCCGGGTTTTTGCTTGCAGGAATCGGGAGGCGGGAGACTAGCACTGAAATCAGTAGTCTCACGCCTGAATCGGGAGGGTTGGCATGTCTGGATACTCTACAGCTGGGGCCATAAACTACATCCGCAGGGCTAGGTGATAGCCTAGGTCCGGCCTGGACAATCGGACACAGAGGAAGAGGAGTGTCAGAGGGTGCGGTAGTGAATAGGGTGAAAGGGAGGTGTCGGGCGGGCACAGGGTGTGATTCTCAGAGAAGAGCAGCGCAGATGGGGGGAAGTATATGGCCCATGCATGAGAGAAACAGCGGGGGTGACCAGTGCGTGGGGGAGATGCTTGCGAGGGTGGGGAGCCATGCTGAGGATCAGCGGCGTGCAGAGAGTGGCCCTGGTCAAGGCATCTAAAATGGCTGCCGTGCACGACAAAATTGTGGCATTGGACAAAAACGCAAGATGGCGCAGACAATGTTTATCAATAAGGATTCATTTATAACAAAATATTTACTCGCAGTGACAAAATGGTGGTCAACACTTCCTGATTTCCATCGAATCGAACGTTAACAAACGTCACGCAGCAAAAAAAAAAAAAAAAGCTCACGCACAGAGCAGTTTTTAGCCATGTTATCCAATGGAAGGTGGATAACATGGCTAAGAGCATTTGCTGGATAATGCATGAATATCGCTGACTTTTCAGTGATATTCATGCATTGTGGCCGATGTGCGGCGATAATTTTTGTCTCTAAACAATTAAAACGAAGCACAAAATGGCGAATTCCCGTTTCGCTACCAGTTTGCGGCCCAGTTCGCGGCCCGTGAAGCGCTTCTACCGTGAAAAATCATTTTTTTTTTATTTTCCCCACGGGACCCTTTAATAACCCCAACAACAATCCTAGGGGGTCAAGAGGGGTATACCTTGCCCCCTTTCAATAAATTCCCCCTTCGTTTTTCACCTCTTCTTCTCTCTCGATCCTACCGAGAGATAAGATGGCGGCCGCTCCGGACTGTTTAGAATGTTGACAGACACCGGAGAGCCAATCAGCTTTCTGTTATCCAATGGAAGGTGGATAACATGGCTAAGAGCATTTGCTGGATAATGCATGAATATCGCTGACTTTTCAGCGATATTCATGCATTGTGGCCGATGTGCGGCGATAATTTTTGTCTCTAAACAATTAAAACGAAGCACAAAATGGCGAATTCCCGTTTCGCTACCAGTTTGCGGCCCAGTTCGCGGCCCGTTAAGCGCTTCTACCGTGAAAAATCATTTTTTTTTTATTTTCCCCACGGGACCCTTTAATAACCCCAACATCATTCCTAGGGGGTCAAGAGGGGTCTACCTTGCCCCCTTTCAATAAATTCCCCCTTCGTTTTTCACCTCTTCTTCTCTCTCGATCCTACCGAGAGATAAGATGGCGGCCGCTCCGGACTGTTTAGAATGTTGACAGACACCGGAGAGCCAATCAGCTTTCTGCGCGCAAAGTTCCGTTTCGCGAAAAGTAAGCGGACCGGATCGCTGCCCAGAGCGCTGTTACAGATATATATCTTGTTTTGAACGTTAATTTCTCAAAAACTACTGGAGCACATATATTGAGACCTAGCAAAGGCACATCGGGCTAACAGTCCCTACAATTTAGCCAAGTTTCGTGCAAATCCATTCAGCCGTTCGAGCTAAAAGTGAGTCCAACCGCCCTATGGAAAAATGAATGGGAAAAACGCGTTTTGGGACCCCCCTTTTTTCTCGGCCCCCCCTTGATGAAACCCCACCAAATTTTCGGGGGCTGCTCAGAAACAAAATGTGCCATTTTCCTGAAAATTTCAGCCGATTCCGTGCACAAACGCCAAAGTTATTAGACATAGAATTTTCAAAAATCCCATAGGGAAAAAATCCTAACTATATATACCTACTGGCGATAGCCAGTAGGTAATATATATATATATAAATTCACTGAAAAAAACCATAGGTTTTAGGCATGTTATAGTTAGGAAATAGCATTTAAAAAACCTTACAAATTCACTAAAAAACATAGGTTTCAGGGACATTATAGGTAGTTGAACATTTGACTCATTTAAAACCAGAGAAATTTGCCTGTTATAGTCAGTTGAGCTAATTATAACTTGCGTGCATGCAATGCACTGATGATGATGATGTCACATATTAAATCACTACGTTGCGTATGCGACAAGTAAACGCTGCCAGGACCTGTGTTACATCACAGACATATGGTGTCTCTTTTTTTTGTCTCAAAAGTATATCTAAATAACTTTAAACAGTATATGAGAGAAAGCGATAATCTAAAGTATTTCAAACATTTATATATTTCTAACTGTAATAAACTTACATTATGATAAATATATTTTGTCATAATCGTGTTAGGTGCCGCCTCCATGAGACCTTAAAAAAAAGCATTATTGCTTCAAACATTCCTCATTGTAACAATTGGATGACCCCACCCATTTTACACATTCTCTCTTTTCAGCTTTTGATGATAGACACCTCTTCTGCTTAGAGAGCTTTTTTGAAAACTTTTTTGGTTGTGTACACATATCTTACACTACACACAATATGCAACGATCATCTTGATCAATATTCATGATCTGTACATACTTCCATGTGTGATGGCCATGCAGCAGAAACGTTACATCAAAAAACAAATGTGTGTTACACGATGCCCCTGGTGTGTGTGTGTGCACATTATTGTGCTCCCTTTCGGCCTGGGTATTCGTGGCTCTAAGAAGTATCAGAAGCCACGGGCAGTGTGCACATCCTAGATCACATGTGACAAAGAGCAAACAGCAATGTGTAGATGTATTTTGCTGTTCGCTCTGTTGTCAAGCTTTACCAATATACTAATGTGTTATATGTGAGACTTTCAGATTCACATTTGACATGTATTCCTTGACTGTAATGAGTGTTATCACTGTGTATGACCTAGCCTTACTACTGATCCTCCCTGCATCTAACCACATTCATGTGTGTACGCTTCACAGTAGCAACACTTTCAAAATTACCGCACACCATTGACATGCGTGTCTGCGCATATACACAACCTTGACAACGACATGTAATGTTCACAATTCAACCTTTTCAAACACCATCTCACTAAAGATAGATTCCCAACTCCCGACACATGCTACACTAATCTAAATTGCTCACTCTTCGAGGTCAAAACTATAAAAGAAACATACATTAGTACACTTCCTGGCCAGACAGGAACTGAACAACACCAAGGTCCTCGGAATAATTATTCATACCCCTACTCTGTCCTGGCATACGCAAACCCAGCCCACTTTGCGCACGTATAAATAGGATAACCACGACAGCCCATGTCCCTCTTCTTCCACACTGCCTCAGGTGATATGGCTGCATCCACCTCGCATATCATAATGTACAATAAAAAAAGGGATCCATGAGGTGTACATCATCCTGACAATCAACACCGGCTCTAAATTGTGAGCCCTACTGCCCGTCGTCTACGAAAGGGATCATGAGGTGTACACCGTCCTGCAATCATCACTCCACCTGAATTGTGAGTACTACTGCAAGTAGTGTTTGCTCACACAATGACAGTAGGTAAGCACAGGGCCTCCAATTGAGTGTGGTGCGGCGGGACAGGTGGGGTGCATCACCCTGGCTGCGCAGGTGCCAACAAACGATGTTGCTGTGCATAATGATGTGATCTCTGACCTGATTCAGTCACATCTCTGTCTCATTTTAAAGACCTGCTGGACCGTACTGTAGGCCTGAGCCAGAGGACAGCGCTGCCCTACAGCCACCTCTTGAGCGCGGTGCTGCGCCAGGGAGCTGTGTTGCAGAGAGGTGTTCGGAGGGCAGGCCCCCTTTTTACAACACTCTGCAACGCAGCTCTGTGGCGCCTAATCGAGATACCTGTTGGACTAGTTGGCCCCTAGGGGACCTCTGGATTGAAGAGGAATTAATTCCCCAACTTAAAACGCGCCACAGGGCATGTTTGCACACATATCACCTCAAGCCCCGCCCCCTAACTTCACCACTGTGCAAATGCACGCCATAGCACATTCTAAGTTGGGGGATTAAGTCCCCTTGCATAATGGGGGTCCCTGGAGGCCAACTAGCCCACCAAGAACCTTCAGTATGCACAGGGGGCTGGGCTGCAGAGAGGTGTAAAAAGGGGCATGGCCTCATTACACCTCGCTGCAACGCAGCCCCCTGGCGTGTTTACAGAGGGGGAACTAATTCCCCTTGCATACTGGGGGTCCCTGGGGGCCAAGTAGCCCACCAGGAACCTCCAGTATGCTCCAAGGGGCTGCGTTGCACAGAGGTGTAATCAGGTCCTGCCCCTTTTTACACCTCTCTGCAAGGCACCCCCTGGCGTGTTTGCAGAGGGGGAACTGCTTCCCCTTGCATGCTGGTGGACCCTGGGGGCCAACTAGCCCAGCAGGAAACTCCAGTGTGCGCCAGGGGGCTGCGTTGAAAAGAGGTGTTCTGAGGTCACACCCCTTTTTTTCACCTCTCTGCAACGTAGCCCCCTAGCGTGTTCACAGAGGGGGAACTAATACTCCTTGCATATTGGGGGTCGATGGGGGCCAACTACCCCACCAGGAACCTCCAGTATGCGCCAGGGAGCTGCATTGCAGAGAGGTGTAATGAGGCAACGCCCCTTTTTAAAACACTCTGCAAAGCAGCTCCGTGGCGCTTACTGGAGTTACCTGGTGAGCTAGTTGGCCCCCAGGTACCCCCGGTATTCAAGGGAAATTACTTCCCCCTCTGCAAACGCACCAGGGGTGCTTTTGCAGAGTGGTGCAGGGAGGGGACAGGGCTTGAGGTGATGGATTGCACCACTCTAGCGCGTTTGCAGAGGGGGAACTAATTCCCCTTGAATACTGGGGGTCCCTGGAGGCCAAGTAGCCCACCAGGAACCTCCAGTATGCGCCAGGAGGCTGCCTTGCAGAGACGTGTAAAAAAGGGGTGTGGCCTCTTTACACGTCTCTGCAAGGCAGCCCCCTGACGCTTTTGCAGAGGGGGAACTAATTTCCATTGAATGCTGGGGGTCCTTGGGGGCCAAGTAGCCCACCAGGAACCTTCAGTATGCGCCAGGGGGCTGCGTTGCAGAGATGTGAAAAAAGGGGCATGGCCTCTTTACACGTCTCTGCATGGCAGCCCTCTAGGGCATACTGGAGGTTCCTGGTGGGCTACTTGGCCCACCAGGGACTCCCAGTATTCAAGGGGAATTATTTCCCCTTCTGCAAATGCGCCAGGGGGCATGTTTGCAGAGTGGTGCCTAAATGTATTTTGTTAGGATCGACAGGGTACGCGTATCCTGGGCATATCCCGGGATTAAAAAAAAAAATTCATTTGGGGTCCTTGTTGGACCCCCTGAGCAGGCCTGGGGGGTCAGGAACCTCCAGTATGCACCAGGGGGCTGCCTTGCAGAGAGGTGTAAAAAGGGGCGTGGCCTCTTTACACGTCTCTACAAGGCAGCCCCCTGGCGCATTTGCAGAGGGGGAACTAATTTTCCTTGAATACTGGGTGTCCCTGGGGGCCAATTAGCCCACCAGGAACCTCCAGTATGCGCCAGGGGGCTGCGTTGCAGAGAGGTGTAAAAAGGGGCGTGTCCTCTTTACACGTCTCTACAAGGCAGCCTCTGGCGCATACTGGAGGGTATTGGTGGGCTATTTGACCCCCAGGGACCTCCAGTATTGAAGGGGAATTAGTTACCCCTCTTCAAACGCGCCAGGGGGCACGCTTGCAGAGTGGTTCCTTACTTTTTTGGGGGGGATCGGCAGTGCATGCGTACCATACGCGTATCCCGTGATTTTTTTCACATTTTTTTTCTGCCTTGGGGGTCCTTGTGGGACCCCCTGAGCAGGCATAGGGGGTCAGGAACCTCCAGTATGCACCAGGGGGGCTGCCTTGCAGAGAGGTGTAAAAAGGGGCGTGGCCTCTTTACACATCTCTACAAGGCAGCCCCCTGGCGGATTTGCAGAGGGGGAACTAATTCCCCTTGAATACTGGGGGTCCCTGGGGGCCAACTAGCCCACCAGGAACCTCCAGTATGCGCCAGGGGGCTGCGTTGCAGAAAGGTGTAAAAAGGGCCGTGTCCTCTTTACACGGCTCTGCAAGGCAGCCCCCTGGCGCATACTGGAGGTTGTTGGTGGGCTACTTGGCCCCCAGGGACCTCCAGTATTGAAGGGGAATTAGTTACCCCTCTTCAAACGCGCCAGGGGGCGCGCTTGCAGAGTGGTGCCTTACTTTTTTTGGGGGAATCGGCAGTGCATGCATACCATACGCGTATCCCGCAATTTTTTTCCCAAAAGTTTTTTTCCCCTTGGGGGTCCTTGTGGGACCCCCTGAGCAGGCCTAGGGCGTCAGGGTGTTTCTACCCTGACCCCTTTTTTTCGTTTTCATCTTTTTTTCCCTGTTTTCTTATGACTCGGTTCTACCGAGGCACAAGATGGCCGCCAAAGTGTTGACAGACAGTTGACAGCCAATCAGCATGCAGCTTGTGCTCGTAATTGTTTGCGTACGGTACTTCCTCTCTAGATATCAGTATGATTTTACTTTTGATTTTCTCAGGAACTATTGAATGGATTTACACCATTTAAACAAAAAGCACAATTTGCGAACCAAACTCTACCTTTTTGCCAAATTTGGTGTAATTCCATTCAGCCATTCGAGCTGTAGCCCTGGCTAATGGTCTCTATGGAAAATTGCATGGGGAAACATGCTTTGGGACCCCCCTTTTTTCTCGGCCCCCACTTGACAAATTACCCCCAAAGTTTCAGGGAAGGAGCGGAGCGGAGCAGGCCATTCTCTTCGAGAATTTCGCTAAGATTCGTCCACCGGCGCCAAAGTTATTCCAAATAGAATGTTGTGGATTTCCTATGGAAACTAGGTCCTAACTATATCTACCTACTGGCGACCGCCAGTAGGTAATATATATGTATATATATTTAAATGACTAGAAATCTAATTAACAAACATCCTATTATTAAAACATTAAAATCTTCAAAAAATCTTGAAACTTATATTTCCCACTAAACTCACTGCAACAATAGGGAGAGTGTTGATTAGCGGAGAGGTAACAATTACTATTGCCACTCCAATGAGTGCAACAGTAGGGAAAGTGGTGGATAGCAGAGGGATACAAATTACTATGACCACTGCAGTGAGGGCAAAAGTAGGGAATTTGTTGGATAGCAGAGGGTTCCGATTTACTATTCCTACTCCAGTCTGTGCAACAGTAGGAAACGTGTTGGATAGCAGAGGGGTAAAAATTCACAACCCGCACCTAAAATTTACCCAAAAAAATTGAAAACACAATTAACATTATACAACCTCAATTAAATAAATGTTAATAAATTAAAAATATTCATCAATTTATTATAACTAAATTACTTCCCAATCTATCTCCCTGTAAACCTGTAACCTGCTACAGAACTAAGAAACACAAAACTTAATTAAACAAAAATGAATAGCTGCTAAAAATGTGCGACATGTATTTAAGAACATAAACAATGCTACTTCACAGATATATAAAATATATACCAAAATACATAACACTTATTAAAAAATCAATATTTTAAACAAATATATTTTTGCAAACAATATTAATGACTTCTAATTTTTTAAAATTGATATTACCTTTAAATCGATATTCTTGACAACGATATTCTTGTACTCGTTATTTCCATACCTCAATATTTTTAACTCAATATTATGGTAGGTCGAATTTTTTACCTTCGATATTCGGTCTCCTTACCCCAGGGAATTTAGTAAGTCATCACATAACCCTCTACAAAGAGGGAGGTCATTTATTCTTCTGACCACTAGGTGTCCAAAACTTGTTTATCCAAGGTAGTAATGTAGATAAGGTGATCCTTAATGCCCTGACGTAGACTTAACAGCTCATTATGGCTGGCATGGGCAAAAGTGTGTTTAGCAAAGAAAAGAAACATAGTCTCTTAAACATTCCAAAATCATGTTAAATTGGTTCAATATTTTCAATGTGTGGAATAACGCAATTAGCAGCTGCCCCTTGAGATAGGATATGATAAAGCCAATCCTAGTTGCATCACAGAGAAAGTCTGTGGGTTTACAAAGAAACTACAACTGGCATTGACTTCAGAATGCATAAAATGTGTGACTATTCCCATAAATAGTTTGGGTGGGGCCAAAGGCACTTGGCCTGGAGTTGGAAGTGTGAAATGAATTGGAATAAGCATTTCAGATAGTAGAACCGCTTGTTTGATTTCCCACATCTTCAAAGTTTGAAGGTTGCAGAATGGGATGTGTCGCCTTGGGAACTGCCCCAGCTCCCCCTTCAGATAATCATGGAGAGTGGCAAGGGTGACATTGTACCAGCTATCCTTCAGTGACCAATTTTCCACTCGCAAGGACTGATCTTCATGCTGTACTTCCCGTAAAACCCTTGATAGATTTAAAACACTCAGGGTGTTTTAGGACAGGGCCTGGGCCAGTTCATGAATGTGTATCTGGTCATCCAAATCATCCATATAGTGGAAACATTCATGGCTTGGCCTTCTGTCAAGCACTCCCCTGGTTCCAACTGAGAGAACAATATTGGAGCTGATGCTGGACCACCTTTCCCCCTGATAGCCAAGCATGTTCAAGGAACGCAAACTCCCTAAACCGAATACTGCCCTTTGGGCAAGGGGGGGTTGGGATAAAATAATAAAAGAGAGACTTGCGGTTCTGGATTTGTCTAGAGGCTGTGTAATACTGCGTGTTGGACCTGGCCCTTTTGGCAGGTTCACCCCGAAACGTTTGGCTTTTGCCTTGCCTGTTTCTGTAACCTGTAGTTTGGTGATTTTACGTCTCTGCGCACTTTTTTCACTGTGGTCCAGTGTAAAGTGTGTGCACTCTCTGTGTGTGTGGTGAGAGTGACCTGTACTCCCATAGGAATGCATGGGGAATATGTGTGACCATGGTAGTTCCTGATGTGTGGGGAGTGCAGGGTCGAGTTTGGTATGTGCAAACTCATGAGATTGAATGCTGCGCAATGATGTATGTGGCATGATTGTGTCTAGTGTTGGAGTGACACTTCTAGAAGTTGGCATGTTTGTGTAATTTGTGTCTGACATGTGATTGGCTGGAGCTGGCTGGTGAGCCTGGCTCCAGGAGGCAGGATAGGTCTGCCCCAGTGGTGAATGGAGAGATTAGCATGCTGATGTGAGTGAGGGGTGCACCTGGGACCTGAATAGGGCTGGTCTTTCCCTCCACAATGCTGGCTCTACCCCCTGTGAAGTGAATGAAATGAAAAAAGAATTGTATTAAGCGCACGTACACCAACGGCTTCTTGGCGCTTTGGATAGCAGAGGAGAACCTGACAGTTGATATCCTGAGCAAAAGAAAAAAACAGCTAAACGAAGGCTTGAGAAAATAACCACGTTTTCAGGGCCTTTCTAAAATTGAGATAAGAGGGGATGAGACGGAGGCCAGGGGGTAAGGAGTTCCAAAAACGGACATGACGATAGCAAGTTGGAGCTTGAAGAACGAAGGGCTCGAGATGGAATGTATCGATCAAGGCGGCAAGAGATGGATGCCGGGCCTTGCTGAGCGAGGGCTTGATGAGTGAGGCAGCCCAACTTGAAGAGGCAGTGCTGGATCACAGGGAGCCAGTGCAATCGCTTCAGGAGGGGCCTCGCTGAGCTTGTTCTGGGCTGGCGAAAAACCAGCCTGGCCGCTTGGTTCTGGATCAGCTGGAGAAGCTGGGATTGATAGAGGGGAATCCCCGCATGAAGCGCATTTCCGTAATCAATACGGGACATGACCTGCCCCAGCATGGTCTGAACCAGGGCCTCATGGGTGAGGAACCTGCTGATCTTCCTAATGCCGCGAAGATGGAAATAACAAGCTGAGAGAACCGATTTAATTTGTGGTTTCATAGTCAGGTCCCCACTGATGGTGACTCCAAGACTCTTCACTGAACTCACCGGGCATGGGGCACTGCACAACGAGGGCGGCCAGAAGTTGGAACTCCAGGGGTCGGCCGGAGGCCCGGTCAATACTATCTCGGTCTTTCCAGGGTTCAGCTTAAGTTGGTTTGCATTCATCCAATTACCAATAAAAGACATGGTGGACTGGAATCTTTCGATAGAGATAGGGAAGGAATCAATATCAAAAATGAGATGGAGGTCGTCTGCGTAATTGAAGACGACCCCAGGAAGCTCTTGCAACTTAGAAATAAGGGGAGAAATATAGAGATTAAATAGAGATTAAATAATAAGGGGGAAAGAGAAGAGCCCTGTGGGACACCACAGGTAAGGTTTTTGGGTTCAGATGTGAACGGACCGAGGCGAACACCTTGCTCACGATCCTGTAAAAAGGAAGTGAGCCAACTCAGTGAGGTGCCCCTGATGCCGGCGCTCTCGACCCGTAGAAGAAGAATGGTATGGGCAACGGTGTCGAAAGCTGCCGACAAATCAAGGAGCACCAGAGCTTGAGAGATGTTATTGTCCGCTCCCTTTCTCAGTTCGTCAGGAACTGCCACCATAACGGCTTTAGTCGAGTGGCGTGGTTTAAAACCAGCCTGATGTTGATTCAAGAACTGAGAATTTTCTACAAAAGAACTAAGGCAGTTCGTTACATAGGCTTCCAGAAGTTTACCCAAGAAAGGGAGTAAAGATATTGGGCGGAAATTACTCAAGACCTGAGGGTCAGCCCCCGGTTTTTTAAGAATTGGTGAGACAACAGCGGATTTGAATGCATTAGGAACTGTCCCTAATGCAAGGGAATTATTAAGCAATGAGAGGGGAGTCTCTGGGAGACTAAAAAAGATTTCACGGGCAATATGAGCAGGGTAACAATCGGCAGGGGAGCCAGAACGGACCATTCTAAGAAGGGATATGAACATTTCCAGTGTGATTGGGGGAAAGGTAGAAAATGAGGCATTGTTTTCTGAAGCACTAGCTGTATATGGACCTGCATCAGGTGAGGGAATGCTGGCCTTGATTAGGGCAATCTTCTCTACAAAATAATTATTCAGAGAATCACAGAGGGGCTGTGAAAAAGAGGGGGTCATGGTGATCCGGTCAGGTTTAGCCAATTCGTCAACAATAGAGAATATCTCCCTTGGCTTGTTATTGGCGTTCAGCATTTTTTCAGAAAAATATTTAGTTTTGGCCTCTAGAATGGCCAGCTTATATGCTTTAAGTGCTGCAAGAAATGTGAGCTTTCTGAATGGGTAGTAGTCTGCTCTCCACTTGCGCTCAGTTTGACGGAGTGATAATTTTAAGTCAAGTAGTGATTTATTAAACCAGTGTTGCGCATCATGCTTGCGCTTGAACCTGAGTTTCTTCAAGGGAGCAACAATGTCTCGGGCGTCTGTAACCCAGGTATGGATTCTGTCAGCCTGGGCGTGAACAGACAGGGGGAGACCTGCCTCATCCAACAAGGAGGGAATGGTGGAGGCCAATGAAAGACAAAGTGAGGGGACGTCTACCTTACCCCAATTCCGAGTAAGCGGGCACTAAGTGGGGCAGCATGTAATAGAGGGGGCTTTAGGTACGAGAAAGGAGATAAAAGAGTGGTCTGACCAGGCACATGGAGAAACCTGTAAGTTTAACATTTCCTGGTTTTGAGCCCAAAGCAGGTCAAGAATATGGCCCTTGTTATGGGTAGCAACATGAACATACTGAAGAAAATTCAAGCTAGTTAAAAGGTCAGTGAATTCCCTGGAGGAGGTACTTTCCTGTGGAGATTGGGGCCAATAATTAAAATCGCCTATAATGAGAGTCCACGCATGGTTAATAGCCAGTTCAGCAGCTATGTCACCAAAAGAGGGCAGAAAGCTGGGCATTTGTCCTGGAGGGCGGTAAAAAACAGCGACAGTGAGGGAGAAGCTTTCTTGGTCAAATTTAAAAATTACGTAATCCACCGATTGTATGGGGATCATGCTAAGAGATTTAACTTTATGAGTATGAGAAATTATAGCGGCAGCCCCACCCCCCATCTTACCCTGCTGCCGGTTCGCCTGAAGGATATAGTAGCCATCAGGAATGGTGGCCAGAATGTCAGGGGTGGTATCCGCTGTAAGCCATGTTTCAGATAGTAACAGTATGTCTGGCTTAATTGTTTCAAGGAAGTAGAATATCTCTGCTTGATGTTTCACCAATGAGCGGGTATTTAGGTACCAGAAAGATAATCAATTCTGGTCATGACCAGACCGGTCAGGGAAATCGCTATGTTGCAGAGTAACCAGACCTGGGCTAGCGGCGGACTCAGTGGCCGGTGTGGGCTGAGACAGTCGGGAGGATTGTAATGAGGTAAGCCAAACATCGGGAGCTAAGCAGTGTTCGAATGGAGGATTATAGCCATATAGGGAGATGAGTTTTTGAGGGGAATATACCCTAATAGACTGTTGGCCGGCAGGGGGGGTAGCCCCTAGGCCCGGACTGGCACGGACGGGCGCAGACGGGCTGCACATTGTCATATGGGACTGGTTTTAAGGTGAGGGGGGCGTGAGCGCTAGACCGCTCACATCCTCCAAACGGAAGTAGAGGGGTATTGCAGAGTGTCACACCGATGGGCTCCCTCCACAACAATCGAGCGCAGACTGATCGCGTTGGAACTGGGAGTCCAGCGGGGACGTCATGCCTATAGCGAGTAAGTGAAAATGCAGGCGTTTAAAAACACACAAGAGCTAGCAGTCAGCTCAAACAAAGATAAACAAAATGAAATAAAATTGGCTATAGCTTTTCTTTAAAATGCTGCAAGCGATACCATCTGGCACACCACCTCAGTGCATCCAACGCGCATTACTCTCCCAGCCCGGTTTTAAGGTGAGGGGGGCGTGAGCGCTAGACCGCTCACCTCCTCCAACCGGAAGTAGAGGGGTATTGCAGAGTGTCACACCGATGGGCTCCCTCCACAACAATCGAGTGCAGACTGCTCGCGGTGGAACGGGGAGTCTGATGTCCCTAGCCTGGCCAGGAAAAGGGAGTTCCCCATAACCAGTTGTACCTGGTTCTCACATTGCCTGCACCCTGCTAGACAAAATATTGCTGTATAAAAGAGGAGCTGTGACCCCATGTTAGTGTTCTTGTTCCTGACTTGAAATTGCTAGGGGCGTGCTGCTGCTTGAGCCCAGGGGAAGGCTTGCCTCCCTGGGCCCTGCCCAGACCCTGGATACTCTGCCCCTGGATGCTGGAGCACTTTTTCCTATGCTGGGAGCTGTTGTGCTCCACCTTGAGACTTCAAGGCTTCTGGGACCTATTGCCTCCATTTTTGGATTTTACCAAGGCTTATTACAGCCTTCCTACACCTTATTTTTGGGCCTGGGTGCTTTGATTTAACTTCCCTGAAAAAGAGAGAGCCTGGGGGCTGAGCAGCGCGGCGCCGTAGCCCTGGCTGAGGGAATCCCCCCCCTTGTGGGCTTATTGCGGGTGCCACCCCGCTCCTTTAATTATTTATATTTCGGGTGCCCACCCCGATTATGGCCACTTATTTGTTATTTTATTGGGAGCCCATCCCCGGTTTATTTTACTAAACCGAGGGTGCCTACCACTCGGTTCTGCGGGGAAAAGAAATCACCGCGGCGGCCCGAGTCAAAACCGGAAGTCAGGCACTGTGGTGCCTGACGGCGGGCGGGACTTCCGGTTTCGCTAGGGAAGTCCTGCGCCTGCCGCTGGCACCAGAAAGAGGAGAGAGGAGGTCCGTGTCTGCGAAGCAGGGCTCCCGTGTCCGGTGAAAGCCCTGTGTGTGAGGAGTGCAGCATAGGGAGAGGTGCTGCAGCAACCAGCGAGGCTCCCCAGTGTGAGGGAGAGCCCCACACCCTACACGACTGAAGCCCCGGGTAAAGGAGCAGTCTGGTGCAGGATTCCCCGCAGGACTCGGTGACGAAGACGGAGTTTCGCATTTTTTCCCGGGGAGTCAGGGCTGGGCCGGGTGATGCGGGGGTAGTTCTGTATCTGTTCCACGAGGGAGCAGATAGATTGTTGTGGTGCCGTTGCGAGGCACTGCGTCAGAGCGGCCCTGTGTGTCAGTGGGCCGCTCCAACAAGGAGTATGGGTGTCCCTGGGTCTGAGGAGCCCATGGTTGCCCCAGGAGAGGGCCTGTGTTGTTTCCAATGTTTGGGGGCATCCTGAAATCATTTAATGAGCCAGGGGGCTCCAGGCCCATAGTGGATGTGAGAGCCAGAGGGCTCCAGGGACATGGCGATTTCCTGAGCCGGCGGGCTCCAACGAGGGGAAATTATTTTTTGATGAGCCCAGAGGGGCCATGTTTCCCCCTAGGGTGTGGCACAGTGGTGCCCCATGTTTGTCCTGCAGAGCCTAGAGCTCTAATGTGCGCAGTATGTATGTTCAGAGCAAGAGGGCTCCAACCCTGCGGCGCAGTACACTTTCCAGCCGCCCAGCAATTAGTGGGCAGCTGCACTGTTTAGGCGCCAAGGGAGAGGGAGTCCCTGAGAGGGACAGAAGTGGCACAGAGGTGCCAGGCCTTTCACAGCTGTGCAGCACTTAGTGCCAGCTGCAGCGTTTAGGCCCTTGTGATTGTCATCAGCTGCCCAGCAAGTAGTGGGCAGCTGCAACGTTTAGGTTTGCACCGGTGGCGCACCGCTGACTGGCGCTGTGATGGCAGCGCACCCTGACTACTGGACACAGGGCATTTGAGCCACTTCTTGGATGGCCAGTTGGCCAAGGGGACTGGTATGTGGATAGGACGCAAGGCCCTGATGTGATTTTTGCTCAATGTGATTTTACTATGTTTATGATGGTAATTACCTAATGTGATTTATGTGGTAGAGTGATGTGGTGCAAGGAAATGCAATGCATTTAGTATGTTTTACGCACCCTGTGTTTTATACCTCTAAACTGTGGGTTATGATTATGAGGTTAGTTTACCTATGTAGGTTTATGCTAGTGAGATGTTTTCACTCTGTGAGTTACACCTCTAAATTTGAGTTATGCTTAGGGGAGGGTCTAATGTGTTTAGACTAGTGAGGAGATTGCCTACTGTATTTTTACTAGTTAGGCCTAAATGTGAGTTATGCGTAATGTGCAATGCCATTATGCCTGTGATACCTCTATATGTGCTTTCATGCTTAGGAGGTTATTTTGCATAGTATAGTTTATACTAGAGAGGTTATGTGTCCATGCGTGATCTATGCCTATGGTTATAAGTATTGCGTAGTGTGTACCTACCTGTTACCAGTGGTTAGTGGTTGTGATCTTTCATTGTTATTTGGTGTGACAGTCATTCTAATTACTAGTTCTACTAAGTGCTGATTCTGACAGTGGCCCACGTGGCCCTGTCCTGGTGTAAATAATCCCTTGTGAATATTGCCCATGCCAGTTGGCACAATGTATATTGTGTTATTACTATCTAATGTGTTTTGACAATTCAACAGTTATTTTTATATAACCTTGTGTGGAATTTATTTTGTGGTGTGCCTAGGATGTTGTTGCTGTTGTGTGCGTGTGCAAATGCTTTACATTTTGCCTCCGGGATAAGCCTGTCTGCTTGTGCCAAGCTACCAAGGAGGTGAGCAGGTAGTTTGACTCCCTTACCCTGACTAGAATGGTGGTTTCTGCCTGGCTTTGGCATAAGCCTTAGCCAACCAGAAATCCCAGTTCTAACACTGCACAACAAGATTTGTCGCTCCTTAGACCTTCTGTGCACTGGATCTCAAACAGGCCTCTATATACAATCATCATGCATTGGCTTTAGTGACATACACTTACATGTTTCATCAGCAGCATGGCATTAGATTACAAAAACCTCAATCACAGATTTGAGTGTGGAACTATCCCAAGAATTAAACTCAGAATAAAGATTGAAATTATTGTGATCCCAGGGATAAACTCGGAATACAGATCTTGGTACAAGGTTCATACATATATCAAATGCTCTGATGTGCTTTCTCTTGGCACTACTGTTCATCAAAGAAATACAGAGCTGAAGTCTTTAGTTCTTGCACAATCAGAGCCAAGGTTGCACCAAAGGGTCCAGGGCATAAACACAGAGTAAGTGCTTGAGGAAATCACGAAGAGGGCATCGAGGAAATGTCTATAGTCTTTGAAGATGCTGATACTTGGGCTTGTACTACTATAGGAGGATTATTCTACACTAACCTGATATGACATACTTATTCTTGTTCTTCCACTTGGACTCAGGGAGTTGCAGGGAAACAAGAGTAGTTGTGCAGGAGGAGGAGATGAAGGAAGGGACAATGAAGATAGAGTCACGGGAAACACCAGTTCTACTTGGACTTAAAGTAGAGTAGAACACTTCTTGGTTCTGGCTGGATTCTTCAGGTGATTCAGAAGGGTGACATTTTTTCCACAGGGAGCGAGGCCAAGCCACGACTCGGGTTAGTCGTGATTTATATATCCTCTCGAAGGCTCAATGGATGTAGCTAGTTCATATGTGGCACATGGAGCACTTCAATCTGGAAGGTTTTCAACGACCCTAAAAGGAGACACGTGTTAGTGCACTCGCTTTGACCTTACAGGATGGGCAGCTACAACTTGATGATTGGAAACAATTAACCCGGAAAAAATGTATTGTTTTTTCTCAAATGTGCATAATGGAAAACTACACCAAGGCCCTTAGTAACAGCAGGTACAGGATACTCGATTGGTTCACTTGAGTCTGAGGGAAGCTTGCGGAGACTCAATGGAAAACCACACCAAGGCCCTGGTAACAGCAGGTGCATGACACTCTATTGGTTCATATGCTCTGCAGAAATCTTGCAGGGATTCAAGCCCAATGGATTCACAGGCTTTGGGGAGCATTAGTCATGGTATCTTAACATGCCATTAAATGTCAAAGAGGTAATAAAATATTAGCCCTGCATGCTAGGCCCACTACACAGAAGGCATATAGTGGGTCGTGACAGTAAATCTAGTGCCTGAAACAGGAAACAGCCCAAAACGCGACATGGATACACAGATTTTCCCACGCAAAACTGACCCCTTTCTTAAAGTGCATAGCTGTAGATTTTGAATCTAGCTCAGCTGGCACATAGAGAAATGTGGATTCCAAAGAGGGAGGGAGGCAAAGGGACACTATTTACCACTCAAGATAGTGGAAGGTCCAGTAACAGCTTAGTGTCTGTACAAAGTACTAGGAAGTCAAACCAAAAAAGGGGGTTGCTGTACTGTTCCTAAAGAAGTCAGAGATAGGAAAGTTCTTGCTGGCGTGACCAAGTAGAAGGGAAAGAAAGGGGATACTATTAATACCCTGGGGAATCCATTATGTTGGACATGTTTGCCTCACACACCCCGAGGAGTGTCATGCTTCATCATCGGCGGTTGCTCCTCGTCGGGGAGGCGGTGCAATCCCCGACGGGCACACCTCAGAGAGGGGCTCTTTGGCGGAGATCTTTTTTCCAACTGCCTGTAGGTGAAGTGGGGGTATGTGGGCAGGGAGGTGTATACCTATGGTAAGGTAGCTAAAATGTAATTAGGGGTACCGGAACGGACTTTATTCTGGGGGTCCCCTGACTACGGTTAAAAAAGTGAAACTAGTCCCCTAGGTGTCAACCAATTATGTTGTGTTACCCTAGAAGGTACTAGTGGTGCATGTGGTCAACATGTTTCTCGCTCTTGGTATATTTACCGCGATTCTTCAGGACCAAAGTGAAGACAACAACATGCTCGTGTCATATGTGTTGAAATTATTTACCTTAGTGGATCCTCCTATGTCTATGTCTGGAGGAAGGATAAGGGAACAACAATTAAATAAAATTGCCAATCACAATATTGCCAGGAAGAACATATAATGACATGCTGGTGGTATTTGATGCATGCCAAGTGTACTGAGCGTGCAATGCAGAACTGTGAAGCACACGCTCTAACTGTGACTCATACTGTGGAAAGTGAAGGTGCAAATTTAAAAACACAAAGTGTAAATATATAAGGTTAAAAATGCAACATTCATAGATCTCAAAAAACCTGCCTGTGGTATATCAGATATGGTGCAGGGTTTTTAAGAGAGGACACCACTATGTAGTATGCAAGGCATAACAGCACACTATCACTGTGATCTTCAAAAACCAGTAAAAAGGAACATGTCAACATTACCCTACTCACCTAATGATCAAAACCTAGAGGCCACCTGAGTGTTCGGCAGGGCTGAACCACAGCGTTAAGCCCAGGGTGTGGCTGGAGTAAAGGTAAGTAAAGGTAAGTAAAAGCGCGTTGATTACCAGTTAAGTAAAATGCAACCCAGCAGAAACAGGGCTAAAAATCTGTTATGGCGCTAAGTCTTCTCCCCCTCAACCGTTCGCTAGACGCTCTCACCTGAAGTCTGCTGCGTTCCGGTGTATTCACCTACCCATCCCCGCCGAGCTCGAGTAGATGTGTGAGCTCGGCGGCGGGGATTATTTCAATCACACCGGCAGGTCGGCGTGACGCGTTGGGCATCCGCCCACAGCCCTAGGTCACGTGTGCGCTCCCGGGAGCGTGGCGGCCATCTTGTAATGGTGTGGTGGAAGCGGTGAACGCTATTACCCCGTGCAGTCGCCCCGTTTGGAATACCACGGAGGCTTTTCTAGTTAGGTGCCCAGGATATTGGAACCGTTTGTTGGACAGGTGTGTCCGTTAAGCCCACAGTCGCTCGTTGTGGTGGCTGAATTCACGAGTGGTGAAAACCGATTTATGAAACGATTTTCAAAAAAACCAAATTGTCAATAGCGGCCATGGTTGAAGAGGTCCCTAGGGGTTGTCAGTATGACTATTGTACAATTAGCTTTGCAAAGTGGTCTGGGTACATAAGTAGTGAAAAAGCCTAGTGGTGAGTGGCGGCCATGATGGAACAGGTCCCTTGGGGTGTGAGATAGGAGGTTAGTTATTAATGATGTGTAAATGTCATTGCGAGCTCATCTTACCCACTGGTCGTCCTGGTGTATAGGACTAGCCTTAACTACCTTTAGGTCTCTAGATATCGAAGGATATGGTAACCAAATGTAGGGGTTCGTAAGTACCCTGGGATTAGTGGTGTTGCTTTCAGGGTAGGGAGTGTATTAAAACCATGTACAAACCCAAATTCAGAACTCATGTCTTAGGAATGTGTCAGATCGCCGTCGCTCATTGGTGGACACTCTGGATGTGGAAGTTCATAGTGAATGCCAGGGAATGTCTTCGTTAAGGCCATGTTGGTCAGAAGACAGCCGGTGTACCCATCTCTGTTCCTTTCTGAACAGTATTTTCGTTGGGCAGTTAGGACTGGATTCCAGAACTACCCACTTCATTGAATTCTCATCGTGGTTTGCTTCCACATAATGCTTGCACATTTTAGTGTGGGTCTTTCTGCAGCGGAAGTTGCTGCGATGTTCTATGATTCGAGTCTTAATAGGGCGTGTTGTCATACCTATGTATTGCAGGTTACATGGGCATATAAGCAGGTATATACAGTGGGATGTATTGCAATTGGTGTGTTGCCTTATTTCCCATTTGAAGGTGTCTGAAAGTTGTATAGTTTTGAGAGTCAGGGAATACCTGCAGACACCACACATCCCGCAGGGGTAGTGCCCCGTCACTGGGGGTAGGTCCCATAAAGTTCTTTGGCTTACTTTCCTAGTTTGTTTAGGCCTAGTGCTAATCAAGATATCTTTCAGGTTTTGTGATCTTTTGAAAGCAAACCTAGGTTCCTCCTGGGAAATAAGGCAACACACCAATTGCAATACATCCCACTGTATATACCTGCTTATATGCCCATGTAACCTGCAATACATAGGTATGACAACACGCCCTATTAAGACTCGAATCATAGAACATCGCAGCAACTTCCGCTGCAGAAAGACCCACACTAAAATGTGCAAGCATTATGTGGAAGCAAACCACGATGAGAATTCAATGAAGTGGGTAGTTCTGGAATCCAGTCCTAACTGCCCAACGAAAATACTGTTCAGAAAGGAACAGAGATGGGTACACCGGCTGTCTTCTGACCAACATGGCCTTAACGAAGACATTCCCTGGCATTCACTATGAACTTCCACATCCAGAGTGTCCACCAATGAGCGACGGCGATCTGACACATTCCTAAGACATGAGTTCTGAATTTGGGTTTGTACATGGTTTTAATACACTCCCTACCCTGAAAGCAACACCACTAATCCCAGGGTACTTACGAACCCCTACATTTGGTTACCATATCCTTCGATATCTAGAGACCTAAAGGTAGTTAAGGCTAGTCCTATACACCAGGACGACCAGTGGGTAAGATGAGCTCGCAATGACATTTACACATCATTAATAACTAACCTCCTATCTCACACCCCAAGGGACCTGTTCCATCATGGCCGCCACTCACCACTAGGCTTTTTCACTACTTATGTACCCAGACCACTTTGCAAAGCTAATTGTACAATAGTCATACTGACAACCCCTAGGGACCTCTTCAACCATGGCCGCTATTGACAATTTGGTTTTTTTGAAAATCGTTTCATAAATCGGTTTTCACCACTCGTGAATTCAGCCACCACAACGAGCGACTGTGGGCTTAACGGACACACCTGTCCAACAAACGGTTCCAATATCCTGGGCACCTAACTAGAAAAGCCTCCGTGGTATTCCAAACGGGGCGACTGCACGGGGTAATAGCGTTCACCGCTTCCACCACACCATTACAAGATGGCCGCCACGCTCCCGGGAGCGCACACGTGACCTAGGGCTGTGGGCGGATGCCCAACGCGTCACGCCGACCTGCCGGTGTGATTGAAATAATCCCCGCCGCCGAGCTCACACATCTACTCGAGCTCGGCGGGGATGGGTAGGTGAATACACCGGAACGCAGCAGACTTCAGGTGAGAGCGTCTAGCGAACGGTTGAGGGGGAGAAGACTTAGCGCCATAACAGATTTTTAGCCCTGTTTCTGCTGGGTTGCATTTTACTTAACTGGTAATCAACGCGCTTTTACTTACCTTTACTTACCTTTACTCCAGCCACACCCTGGGCTTAACGCTGTGGTTCAGCCCTGCCGAACACTCAGGTGGCCTCTAGGTTTTGATCATTAGGTGAGTAGGGTAATGTTGACATGTTCCTTTTTACTGGTTTTTGAAGATCACAGTGATAGTGTGCTGTTATGCCTTGCATACTACATAGTGGTGTCCTCTCTTAAAAACCCTGCACCATATCTGATATACCACAGGCAGGTTTTTTTAGATCTATGAATGTTGCATTTTTAACCTTATATATTTACACTTTGTGTTTTTAAATTTGCACCTTCACTTTCCACAGTATGAGTCACAGTTAGAGCGTGTGCTTCACAGTTCTGCATTGCACGCTCAGTACACTTGGCATGCATCAAATACCACCAGCATGTCATTATATGTTCTTCCTGGCAATATTGTGATTGGCAATTTTATTTAATTGTTGTTCCCTTATCCTTCCTCCAGACATAGACATAGGAGGATCCACTAAGGTAAATAATTTCAACACATATGACACGAGCATGTTGTTGTCTTCACTTTGGTCCTGAAGAATCGCGGTAAATATACCAAGAGCGAGAAACATGTTGACCACATGCACCACTAGTACCTTCTAGGGTAACACAACATAATTGGTTGACACCTAGGGGACTAGTTTCACTTTTTTAACCGTAGTCAGGGGACCCCCAGAATAAAGTCCGTTCCGGTACCCCTAATTACATTTTAGCTACCTTACCATAGGTATACACCTCCCTGCCCACATACCCCCACTTCACCTACAGGCAGTTGGAAAAAAGATCTCCGCCAAAGAGCCCCTCTCTGAGGTGTGCCCGTCGGGGATTGCACCGCCTCCCCGACGAGGAGCAACCGCCGATGATGAAGCATGACACTCCTCGGGGTGTGTGAGGCAAACATGTCCAACATAATGGATTCCCCAGGGTATTAATAGTATCCCCTTTCTTTCCCTTCTACTTGGTCACGCCAGCAAGAACTTTCCTATCTCTGACTTCTTTAGGAACAGTACAGCAACCCCCTTTTTTGGTTTGACATAGAGAAATGTCGCAGATTTGACATTTTTTTAAACTAGACACCTGGGGGAATCCAGGTTGGGATGACGTGTGGCTCTAACCATCTTATATTTACCCAGAATACCTTGCAAACGTCAAACTTTGACAAAAAGCACATTCCTCATATTTCAGTGATGCAACGTTCTGGAATCTGCGGGGAGCCCCTAACTTCCTTCCACGCAGCATTCTTCCAAGTGTCCCAATAAAGGTTATACCCCATATGTGTGAGTAGGCCTATTGCCCACAACAGATAAAGGTCAAATATGCAACAATACCTTTTCCACTCAAAATTGACTCTTTTTTTTGCAAAGTGTGTGGCTGTGGATTTTGGGCACTACCTCAGCTGGCACCTACGGAAATCAGGAAAACGTGTACATTGTTGAAAACTAGCCATCTGGGGGAATCCAGGGTGGGGTGGCATGCATGGTTCTAACCAATTATTTTTTTTGCCCAGAATCCCATGCAACCCTCAGACTAATAAAAACACATTTTCCTAATTTTTTTGTGATGGTAAGTTCTGGAATCTGCTGGGAGCCACAAACTTTCTTTCACCCTGCATTCCCCCAAGTTTTTGTGTGGGTAGACCTAGTGCCCATAACAGTTAATGGTCCAAAACGCAAAATGGATACATCACATTTTTCCACAAAAAACTGTCCCTTTCTTTGCAAAGTGAGTAGCTTTGGATTTTGGGCCTGGGACAACTGGCACCTAGGTAAGCTTAGCAAAGTTGCACATTTCTGAAAACTAGATATCTGGGGAAATCCAGGATGGGCTCACTTGCATGGCTCTCACTAGGTAATTTTACACAGAAGCCCTTTCAAATGTTATAGTATGTTATGTTAAAACAACTTACACTTTTGGATTGTGAACCCCTAAACACCAGAGCATACTTCATAGTCCAGAGAATCCAGAAATCCCTACTTGATTTGCAGAACATCCTTCTCCTCACTGAACACTCTATCGCCTCCTTCAAGCCCTGCATTAACTCAACCCTTCCCCTGCTCACCGTACCCACCAAACCATGCCGCTGGCCTCCAGACGCCCTCACAAACTTACTCATTACCTCTGGGAGGAGGAGACTCAAGTCCTCCTCTCATCCTACATGACCTCCACCGGCGTCCCCCTTCCTCCTGAAAAGGAAATCGTTTGCCCGATCCCTACTATCAAAATCAACACCAGTAGATCCTCATCCCTCTGTAATAGGGGAGTAGACAGCTACAACTTAACACACATACCCTTATCCTCCCCTTCTTACAACATTGGTACTGATGCTCCTCTCCCTGGCCTCCTTCTTAACTGCAGTTCAGCTGCGAGACACGCCTCTGACATTGCCGCCCTCATCCTAAGCCATAATACAGATGTAGGTATACTTACCGGGTCATGGCTCAATGAATCATCATCGCCTTACCTTGATTTATTGGTCCCACCCAGCTATACCATCATTAGACTGGCGAGTCAAATAAAAAAGGGGGAGGCCTTGCATGCATCCACCGCTCAAACCTCTGTATCACGGAACACCATGCAGAACCCACAGACTCCTGCGAATATCTTGCTCTCTCCATTAGTAAAAACTCTACTCAGTTATGCAATTTGCACATCTTCTACCACCCCCCAGGCAAGAACAACACTTTCATTGATCAGCGGCTGTCTTGGAGCTGGACGTTGCCCAAGAGTCGAGCCCCAGATCAGCGTGAGTTGAAGGAATTGCTGTGATAGACGCGGTGAGCCCAGGAGAGTGCCGAGAATAGCATCCAGGATATTGGAACCTTGTAGCTGGTACTCCCATTAAGAAGGGCCAACGTCTGGACCTGTATTGAGAGGGGAGGAGAGAGGAATATATGATACAAAGCTGCTGCTGCAACTTGGCTACATAGATGGAGTAACCAATAGGAGCTTAAGTGAGGAGGAGGAGGAAAGAGTGCAGGCTCATAGAAACAGAGGTAAGTGAAGTTATAATTCTTCTTCCCCTCTATACATATATATATAAATAAATAATAAATAACTAGGGGAAGCATACGTGGAGTGGGGATTGCTGTGCACCAAACAAGTGGTGAAAGCCCTAAGGTGAAGGAAATCCTTTCGCAACCTGTGGGAAGCTGAGAAGAAGAACGCAAAGTAAGGACACAGTAAAAGCAATGGCCCTAGGAAAAACTAAACCACGCAGAGTGTTAAGAAATGGCAAAAAAACAGCAAATAAATTGGGAACAGCGGACGTGACCGGCTCACCTAAAGCTTGGTTGACGTAAACAAAGAGATGGTAACACCAACCGTTGGCAGAACAATATCCATTAGAGCAACCCCCCCCTCAAGCACAACCCCGCAGCCAGCGCCGGCATCTACCAGGTCAACAGGCGCAAAAGGGGGGTCGGTGGTATCAAAAACCATTAAGGATTTTATCGGCAAACATTTCAAAGGAAAAGAGAGAGCAGAAAAGGAGACAACTATAATTGAGACCCCGCAAATTATCGAGGATTCGGCTGCATCAAGCATTGAGGCCTTGATTCAGACTGACTTTAACATCACTTAGATACCAACGGAACTGCGTTTATCATCTTCGCCAAGGATGTTTCAGTCGATTTTCACCCAGGACTTAGGAGCAGATATGGTGAACGAAGAACGAGTAGACTGTAGTGACTCCATGGGAGAAGGGAACATTACTGGGGAGGCTCCCTGCCATAAGAGTCATGAAAGTCTAGGGTCCCCAAAAATAGTTGGATTAGATGTATCAGGCATATCTTTACGTAGCCTGGAGGTAACGGGTTCTACCGGACAATCTATGCTCAAAGTTATGCTACTGCTCCAGAAGACTCCGAAGGGCATTTTAGAGGTTACAGTTCTAATTAATGACATTCTAAAAAGACATGGTGATCAATTCAAGGGCATAAATCGTGAATTAGCACGGATTAAAAACTTGATGCACTCAGTTGTAAGACCTGTAGAAACCCAGGAGGAAAATAAAGTGGCCAGGGGGGGAAGAAGTGGAAGAGGAGACTGGTCCCCCAGAGAATGCACCTACAGAATATGTACCCGATGCTTATAAAGAGGTATGGGGATGAGAGGTATAGAAGACCTAATATACTAAGGCGAAGGAAAGGGATTAAGGCCCGACCCAGTTGCTACCCCATAAAGTACCAGGATCATAGGGGGGGGTAACGCCGGTATATAAGACAATAGATAAGGTAGCAAGGCAAGGAACTAAAAAGTTAGATTTCGTAGAGAAAGGTGCAAGTAGCAGCAGACCTGAAGAACAATTCAGGGGGATAACGAGGAAGGATATGGGAGAGAACAAAAAGGTTACCAGGAGAAATCCCCCAGGGGTAAAAAAGAGTGTAAGAGTAGAGTGGGAGAGGGAGATGTCCCCAGGTGCGGAGGGACCCCACTCAAGTAACTGGAAGGGGGCCAAAAAAGGGGGAGGAGAAGAAGTTAGTAGGCACTTAAGGTGAGTAACGTTAGGAGGGAATTGCCAACATCAGCAGACAGTACCACCCACTGACACTTGGATATTTGTAGAGCCAATAGGACAGGTGAAAGGGGGGAAAAGAATCAAGAAATTAAACCCCTTGAACCATTCCCAGCTACTATCCTCATGTGGAAAGTGCCCCAGCCAAAGATATGTTAGCACTGATGATCTAAAATGAAATGAAATGAAATGAAATGAAAAACAATATTTAATAAAGCGCACTGCTGCCAAGCGGCTTCCTGGCGCTGGGAGACCTGGGTCAGAACTCACAGAGGGGGACAAAGGGAACCTAAGAAGGAAAAGCCAAAGAAAAAAGAAAAGTTTTTAAGGCTTTACGGAAATGACTAAAGATCGGGATGGAGCGAAGATGAAGTGGGAGACTGTTCCAGAACTGGGGAGCCAAGACAGAAAGACGAGTGCCCCCGGATCTGGCTTTGCGGAAACGGGGGATGTGAAGAAGGGAGAGAGAAGAAGACCGGAGGGTACGACTGGGAACGTAGGAAGAAATAAGGGAAGTGATGTAAGCTGGGGCAGAGCGAGAGTGGGCACGAAAGGCAAAGCAGGCTAATTTGAAAAGGGATCTGAAGCGGATGGGGAGCCAGTGAAGGGATTTCAAAGCCAGAGTGATGCGAGAGGATTTGGGGAGGGAGAGAATGAGACGAGCAGCTTGGTTTTGAATGGCCTGTAAACGTCGAGATTCGTGGGAAGGGATACCCACGTACAGGCCATTGCCATAGTCGAGGCGAGAGATGACTAAAGCCAGGACTATGGTTTTAAGCGCGTCGATGGTAAAAAAACGAGAGATTTTGCGGATAAGGCGGAGGGAAAGGAAACATGAGGACACAACAGAGCTAATCTGGCTGTGCATGGTTAAGTCAGAGCTGACTTTAATACCAAGGGTACGAACGGAGGAAGAGGGCGTGGGGGGGGACCAAAAGAAGGGGGCCAGTGAGCAGGGGACCAAGGGTTAGAAGGGCCACCCGTGAGGACAAGTTCCGTTTTATCAGGGTTGAGCTTGAGATGGTTAGCGCTCATCCACTCAGAGATAAAAATAAGAGTGGAACTGAACTTGGGAATAGAGTCGGGAGAAGAAGACAGATCAAAGACAAGCTGGAGGTCATCTGCGTAGTTATATACAGAGACCCCCAGCTTGAGAAGGAAGAAACAAGAGGACAAATGTACAGATTAAAGAGGAGAGGGGAAAGAGAGGAGCCCTGAGGAACACCACAGGTGACCGGACGGGAGGGGGCAGAGATGAACGGCCTGATGTCTATCCTGAAGAAAGGATGCTAGCCAGGAGAAGGCCACGCCCCGAATGCCCGCTGCGCTGACATGGTCGAGAAGAATAGAGTGGTCGACCGTGTCAAACGCAGCGGACAAGTCGAGGAGCACCAGGGCTTGGGGAAGGTTCACATCTGCCTTGCCCTTCAGTTCATCCAAAACCGCGAGGACCACCGCTTCTGTAGAATGACCAGGGCGGAAGCCTGCCTGGTGGGAAGCTAAGAGGCCATTGTCCTCGATGTATGAGGAGAGGCAGGAGGTAACGTGGGTCTCTAGGATCTTACCCAGGTAGGGGAGAAGAGAAATGGGACGGAAGTTAGCGGGGAGGGAGGGATCTAGGCCAGATTTTTTTAGAATAGGGAGGACGACAGCAGATTTAAAGGAAGAGGGGACAGCACCGGAGGCCAGTGAGGAGTTGAGAAGAGTGAGGGGAGGGCCAGGACAATTGGTGAAAAGGGTTTTGAGGATGCGCGCAGGAGCGCCGTCCACAGGAGAGCCAGATTTGACTTTGATCAGGTAGTTGTGAAACAAGTCAGAGGAGATAGGGGGAAAAATGTCGAGGGAAGAGGAAGAGGGAGTGACAGGGCTGGTGAGGATAGGCTGAGGCACAGAAGGAATGTTAGCTTTAATTTTCGCAATCTTGTCAATAAAAAAGTTATTGAGTGAAAGACAGAGGGATTGAGAGATAACCAAGCCGGGGGAGGAGCGATCGGAAGTGGCAAGATTGCGGACCAAAGAGAAGATTTCGCGGGGTTTATTCCTGGAGAGCGATACTCTCTCCGTGAAATAAGAGGTTTTGGCGTTAAGGACTGCTTTTTTGTAGTTGGTAAGAAGTTGTCTATACTGAACGCGCAGAGGAGGGGAATACTGGCGTCTCCAGAGACGTTCCGCCCGCCTGAGATCAAGTTTTAGTGCCTTGAGCTCAGTGGAGAACCATTTGTGCGCGTCGTATGGGCGAACCGCTTTGATCTTTTTAAGCGGGGCCACACGGTCACACGAAGCAGCAAGCCATGAACCCAAGGCTTTGGCCTGGGATTCAAGGGGGAGACAGGTAAGGTCAGGAGCGGAGGAAACCAAAGAAAGTGAGAGGGAATCCAGATCGGTTTGATTCCAATTACGGGCTAGAAGGTTTTTAGGGGGAGAGGGTTTGTCGACCACACCTAGGTGAACAGAAAAAGAAATGATAAAGTGATCGGACCAGATACAAGGAGAGATGGAGGGAGGTGAGGCTAGGGGGCAAGACGACCAGATTTGGTCAAGTATATGGCCATGCACGTGGGTCGGGACAGTGACGTGAGAAGTAAGGTTCAGACAGTGAAGAGTGGCAGAGAAGTCTTTGGAAGAAAAGTCTTCCTTAGGGTCTCCTGGCCAGAAATTGAAGTCACCAAGCAGGAGTACAGAGGAGTTATTGACCACCAGGGTGGCCAGCAACTCCTGAATAGAGGCTACAAAAGAAGGCATCGATTGAGGGGGGCGATAGACAAGGACCACGGTGAGAGGGGAAGGGAGGTTGAGGGAACGGGCCACCAGGTAGTCCACGTTAGAAATGGGGGGGTGAGGAAGAAGCTGAAATTTCAGTGGCGACCGGACAATCATTGCCACCCCCCCACCTGCCTTACCATCCGGGCGGTCAGCTCGGAGGGCATAGTAGGTGTCAGGGAGGATGGCTAGAAGATCAGGAAGGGAGTCAGTAGTGAACCAGGTTTCGGTCAGAAATAAAAAATCAAGAAAATCAGTGGTTAAGAAGTTGAAAAGTGCAGTCTGGTGTTTAACTGCGGACCGGGTGTTAAGTAGATAAGCAGAGGCAACCGTAGGGGCGGGAGGGGGACGAGGAACCGGAGGTGAAATAGAGGGGAGAGGAGGGGAGTCAGGAGAGAGAAGGGTAGGGTGGGGTAAAGAAGAAGAGAGAATACCGAGTGATTGTAGGTGATGAAAGGGAAGAGGGGAAAGCGAAGGAAAGGCGGATAGGGCAGTAAGTTGGGCAGCAGTGTAAACCAAACGAGAGGCAGAGTGTGTGGCCCCTGGTCCCGGCCCGTCGCGGACGGGCGCAGACGGGCTTAACTTAGGCGCAACTTCGGATTGAAGTGGGGTTCACGGTAAACAGTAAGGGGGAGGAAATAACTAAGGTTTTACTCCACTCAGCTCTAATAAAGGACGCTATAGAAAAGGCAGAGACCGAGGTGCTACGGGAAGGCATTAGAATACTAAAAAGGAAGGAAGTATTATCGGATAAGTTAGGGAATTCATTCCTCAGAAATCACACAGTTTTATGCGAGAGACAAATAAAAATGATCAACCTGGGGAGAGGTATTAAAGACGCCCTAGAAATCACGATAAGACCCAACGACCAAAGGTGGGATATGGAAGATGTACTTGCTGGGAATAGATACAGAGAGCTGGCATACATGAGTGGTGAGGAAGATGGTTTTACGAGTGAGATCAATTAGGAAGTAGGATCGCCGCACAGCCTATCTATAATGTCCTGGAACATAAATGGGTACAATAGAATAGTGGCACAGGAGGATGTTAAAAATATCTTGAGGAAAAATGACATTGTTTGCCTCCAGGAAACTTGGCTGTGTAGCGAAATTCCTGCTACCGTAGGCTTTACTCATTATGTAAAAGCCGCTAAAAGGAACACGGTGGGTAGACCTTCAGGGGGTTTGATGACGTTGATTTCTACAAGGATTGCCAAGGACATTGAACCCCTGGAACTAAAGTGCAACTGGGCACTGGGCAATATAGTGTTGACAATAAACAATATGTTGGGGGGTAAAAGCCTATGCATTATTAATGTATATATTCAGAAAGGGAAAGCAAATGAATATAAGGCAAACTTGGAACGTTTAAAAACTGACCTGGATGAGGTGTGTAACCGGTTTCCAAGGGATGTGCTCATAATATTGGGAGACTTCAACCATTAATTGAACCCTAAAATAATGGACTCTTGGTTGAATGACTTGTTGGATGCATATAAAATAGAGCGGGCGCAATTTCCCTGCTGCGAGACTTCAACTAAAGATGATGAGCTTGGGCAACTGTTGGGGGTATGGGATTTGTATGTACCAACGGTAGAAAGAAAGCAGACAGGCCTGCGAAGCGTACCTTTAAGGTAGGGCAACAATTTTGCCCCATAGATTACGTATTCATACAGGCCTGGCATTTCCATCTTATCAAACAGTTTGAAATTCTGGGGTGGAGGGTAGTGACCACTATCCACTGCAGGTTGAACTTCAGGTAAATGGCCCCCCGCAAAGACAAAAAGTGTTATTAGTAGATGTAGAATACCCTAAGCGGTTAACAACACGAATCACCGAGGAATATATACAGAAACTAAGTGCATATCAGCTAACTTATAATTTGGGTAACCTTGTACCAGAAGAGAGCATAGCCTGGTACGAGGGTATAATAAGGCAATTGGTGGAATGCCTCCGGATTAAGTTAAAGTGTAATAACCATAAATCAGTAAACAATGCGACATTACGCCCTAATAATACCAAACATTGGTTTGATGCTGAATGCCAGAAAATAAAGGCCAGTATTAAGAAACAAGAAAGACGCCTCAGAGGTAACTACAGTAAGGAAGTGGTATCAGAACTCAAAAAAATGAAGTTAAAATATAAGACAGTTATCAGAGATAAAAAAAGGAGTTTTAAGGACAAATGTTGGGATAACGTATTCGTGGTAATTGAAGATAAAAATGTGAAAGGCTTTTGGAGGTTAATACAGGACTGTATGGGAAAAGCACAAGGGACCATGCAGTGCTCAGTGCCAGAGGACAAGTGGCTGACCTACCTAGAGGAAATGTATGGGAAATGGCCAATGAGGGAGGGAATAATGGTAAATGCTTGGCCAGGAATAAGTGAAGAATTAAAAACCCACTTTTTCCCAGATCGAATTAGAACCATAATATCTAGGTTAAACCTAACACGGGCAGCTGGCCCTGACAACCTGCCTGCTGTCATAATAAAAACAAACATAGAATGGTGGGCAGAGTTCCTTTCAAATATGTTTTTTGCTCTGTGGTCCATCGCACGGAAGTCAATTGATCAGAGGGGTAATTTATTCTGCTGTTTCGTTGACTTCCGTGCAGCCTTTGATCTTGTGGACCGGGAACAGCTGTGGTCAACACTAGTAGGGTATGAACTACAGGATGACCTGCTGGTCCTTATCTAAGCCTTACATACAGAAAATTGGGCACAGATAATATTGGACACGGATGGAGGACTGACCGAGAGAATTCCTATTGTGAACGGCTTAAGGCAGGGGTGCGTCCTAGCCCCCCTGCTGTTCGCCCTGTTTTTAGCTGACCCAAGTATTAAGAGATGTCAGAGGGGCAAACCCGAAATTGGGAGGAAAGCACATATCGTGCCTCCTTTATGCCGATGACCTAGTAATTATGGATCAAATGGAGATAGACCTCCAGAGAAAACTAAATAGGTTTAAAGAATATTGTACGATTAAAAAATTAGTGGTAAATATGGATAAGACTAAAATTGTATGTTTTGGGAGAAGGAAAGTGAAGTTCTCGTGGTATCTTGGCACAATTTTGCTTGAGAGGGTGACCAACTACAGATATTTGGGAATGTGGTTCTCAGGTAACTTGAAATGGCACACATACCTGCAAGCATTAAAAATAAGGGCATTGGCGTCGGTCAAAGGCCTAAAAAGATTTAATAATACCTATGGTGAAAGGTCAGATAGGCCGGTCTTAAAAGCCTATCAAGCAATGGTCCCCCAACAATTTTGGTATGGAGCCGAGGTTATTTATATCAGTGGCAAGTCCTCCTGGGATAGAGAGGAGGGAAATATATTAAAAAGCTTATTCGCTCTGCCAAAATCCTCTATGGTGCAGGCAGCACGACTGGAGCTGGGAATAACCTCCTGGGCTATAACAGCTTGTATGAGCCTTGTACGCTTCTGGCAGCGGTTGGGAGTAGGGGAAATCACTAAAATCTCCCAATGGGCTAAGGAGGAAATTACCATTAGTGAGCTTCCCTGGGCAAAAGTGGTGAGAGCCTCAATAAGCAATGCTTATGGGGTATTACGTTTGAAGGTATACTTTCCGCAAGACCCCATAATATTTGGGAAAAAAGAATTAAAGATTCAAGGGGTCAATATGTCCCGTAGTTATGATCGGGAATACCTTTCTCAAAAGACCTCGGTAGCACACATGAAAGTGGCTTGGGAGAGCAGCCAACACTTCCCCTACGTGGATCGACTACCCAGCCATAGTCTGAGGCGAGAAGTCTTGAAAATGCGAATTGGCATAAACCCAGGTTATGCGAATAACGGGGTTTGAAACCTAATGATAGGATGTAATGGGAAATGCACTTGCACTTTAGGAACCACCTGCGATATTTTACATATTTTATTAGATTATACGAGATTTTTAGACTTTCGAAAGGAGTTTTTATGTCCGATTTTTAAAAAATATAAGATTACGCACAGAATGCAAGCTGCTACTCTTTTGGTGGAAATGGAGAATTTAGATATAGCCTGTGCGTTGGGGAAATATATGAATAAAGTTAAGTTGTTCCTCAAATGCGCAGAAGAACATGTATAGTGCAGCCCTTACCTTTGAATAAAGGTAGAAATACCAAGGAATAACAGTAGTAAAAACTGCATTCTGAAGAAGTTATGTATAGGCAAAATTTTAGCAATTTTAACAAATAAATGTTATAATACTCCGGAACAAGAGAAGTTAAACTATATGTATCTTGAGGTGTAATTGTGGTTTTAATATTATCATGTTAGGCTGCTGTTCTTTCTCTTTGTTGAATATTGTCATGTTTTGCTGCTGTCCTTTCTCTTATCACGGAATGTGTAAAATGTACTTTTAAGGTTTTAAAAAATCAAATAAAGTTTTGTTTGACTGACTGATTTTCATTGATCTTCTCAATAAAATCATTACCGCTAAGGTCTACCCCACTTCAATGACATTTTCCTTGGTGACTTTAATCTGCACTGGAACGACCCCTATGACTCCCAGGTCAGCACTTTCAAACTCTACCTCGCTGACCAATCACTCATTCAGGCATACACACTGCCCACCCACTCACAGGGAGCTACCTTGGACTGGATAATTGCTAAGGCATCAGTGGTCAGGCTGAATCCTATAGAGCCTTGCAATTGGTCAAACCACAACACCATCACCTTCATAATACCGGACTACCGCATGAAAAGACTTGGGCAACCTAAACACTAGCTCAGAGACACTAAGAACCTTGACCTTGAGAAGCTGACTACTCGCTGCAAGAACGACCTACTCCCTCCCGAATCTATCTACTGTCAACGAATTCACAGAGCACTACAAGTCGACTGTGACCAACATTTTGGATGATCTAGCCCCTCTAAAGCTCTTAAGGTCCCTAACCAAAGACAAAAACTCCTGGTGTCAGCGGACCCCTTAATAGCGAAAGTAGAGCTCTCCAACTCAAAGAAAGGAACTGGAGACAGCATCCCTCAGCCTCCCAACTTAAACTTCTAAGCCAGGCCAGAAATACCTACAATAAGAATATCCTCACATCCAAAAAAGAGTTCTTCAGGTCCAAACTGGAAAATGCCAAGAATAGACCCCACAAACTCTTCGAATTAGTCAAACTCCAATCTAACAAGCTAGCAGTCATCCAAAGAAACTACTAAATCCCTCTTTACCTGCAATGAGTTCTCCTCCTTCTTCACAACCAAACAAAACTTGCTATAAATCAAACTTAATGCTACCTCATTCTCCCCTCCTCCTCCTACTGAGTCCCATCTCTCCTCTCATCCCCTCCTAGCAACACCCAAAAACAAGGCTCACTGGTCAACTTCGAGCTTTATGATGACTATTCCATCTCGAAAATTCTATCCGCCATAAAACCGAATACCCTCTCCCCACCAACTGCTTGGCAGCGACCTCCCTACTCATCGTTCCCATCTAGACCACAAATATCAACGCTTCCCTTCTTCAAGGATCCATACCTGACTCTCTGAAAACCGGCCAAGTCATCCTCATCCTAAAAAAACCCACTCTGAATCCGAAAATTCCAGACAGCTTCAGACCAATTTTGAATATACCTCTGCTTGCAAAAGTACTCGAGAAATGTGTGCAACTACAACTGAGCCAGCACATCGCTAATTTCAATTTGCTTGATGATTTCCAATCTGGGTTCAGGCCAGCTCACAGCACTGAAACTACCATTCTTTACATCATTGACAATGCCATCCTAGCCCTTGGCCAAAACAAAACCTGTCTCTTGATCCTTCTGGATCTTTCCTCGGCATTCGACGCAGTCAACCATGAGAAACTTCTTGAACGCCTCGAACATAGCATGGGTCTAGGAGGTACTGTCATCAAATGGCTTCCTCCAGAACCGGACACAGAGATCTTTTTGTTTACAGCAACCTATCTGCTCCATCCACGATTTCCATTGGTGTCCCACAATGCTCTACTCTGTCACCTACCCTTGTCAAACTCTATCTTGAAATATTAGCTGAAATTCTTTGCACGACTAACATATCCATCCACATGTATGCTGATGATACTTCAGATATAAATCAAAATCTCTTCTCTTGAGGAGATTACCTATCTGAATAATGCCCTGAAACTGACTGTTCAATGGCTTGCCAACAACCAACTCAAACTGAATGCCCTAAAAACAGAGTTCCTTCTCACCAACCCCCTCAAAAAAATCCAAGGACATCCTGAAATGGATTAATTCAGTCACAGCACTCACCTGCACACCGACAGTAGTGGACTCTGCCAAATCTGCCAAATCTCTCAGGATAACCTTGGACAGCAACCTGAATATGCGTGAACATATCAATTTGATGGCCAAAACTGCCAGGTTCCATCTGAGCTACTTGAGAAAGCTGAAACCCTTCCTTGAAATTGCCAACCTCAAATCTGCTGTTTATATATAATCATTCTCCTGGCTTCAACTGGAATGAAAGGGAACAGTTTCTTCACCATTCTGAGAGTATAAAAGCAAGAGGAAACCACAGAATTGACATGACTTTTAAAAGACAGATTGCCATCTAGAACAACACCCACATTCTTGGCCTTAGTAACTGGGACAGGGAGCAGTCCCAGTTTATCTGGCCACCATCGAGGAGACCAGGCAGGGGATAGATTTCCAAAGACCTTAACCTCAGTTTTGAAGGAATTTAGTTTGAGGCAGTGTCTGGACATCCGAACGCTGATGGCCAGCATGCCATCATGAAAACTAACCAAAACGTTACTCCATTCTTGTGAACAGAGAGCAATATTTGGGTGTCGTCAGTATAAGAAATAATCGCTAGGCCAAACAATTTGATTAACCATGCCAGATCAGTAACATAAATGGTAAATAACGTGGGACTGATGGAAGAGCCCTGCAGGACTCTGCAAGGTAGTGAAAAGACAGGGGAATCAAAATCGCCCAAGCTAACTAGTTGAGTGCATTTGAACAAAAAAGAGGTCAACAACAATTTTGCCTTATTCCTAATGCCTAAAGAGAAGATACCATTGATCAGGAGCCCATGAGCAACCGTATCAAAGGCTGCTGATAGATCTAGTAGAACAAGGACAGCCGCTCCTTCTCTGTCAAAAACAAGCCAAATCTCATCAGTGGCTTTGATAAGCGCTGTTTCTGTACTACGGTCTTTTCTAAAGCCGAATTGGGTTTCATCGAGCAGCTTATTATCATAGATGTATTGGGTCAATTGGTCATTTATAACTTTTTCAGATAGTGTGATAGGTCGACAGTTATTAGAAATCATTGGGCCCATATTGGGCTTCTTTAGTAGCGGAAGAATAGAGGCCTTTTTCTATTGCAAAGGATCGGTGTCTGAGTTGAAAATGAGTTAAAAATGTTGGTCAGATTTGTACCAATGAGATCCAGGATAAGTTTCAGGGCACTAGGGGGACATGGATCAAACAGTGAACTGGATTTTGTAGAACACACCAAATCAGCCATCACTTCGGAAAAGAGTGGCACAAATTCCCTAAAAGAAGTATCAACTCAATGTGAGAGTCAGACTAACTTGTGGCAGCAAAGGAGGCATTAAAGTTAGAGTAGGATTTTTGATCTACTTTAGTCTGAAAGCTGAGGGCTAAGGAGTCGCAGAATGCTTGAGTTACTATGTTAGCATGGCTACCAGAAGGAGACGCTAGTTTAGACTTGTTAAAGTTTGTTTAAAAATACACATTTCCATTTCATTTCTGTGACAGAAAGTTTTGGAATCTGTGATTTGTTACATATTTCAAACCATTCTGAGTTCTCACGTTTCCGCCAATACAAACAGTACCCCACATGTGTGCCTGGGCCATGAGACCACCTCACAAAAAGTCCCTAAAGCACTAACTTGATGGATAAGCAATCAGGGTTGCTGCAGGATTTTGGGCCTTGTTGTCACCCATGCAAACCTATGAACCACAGACATTTAAAAAAACTAGACAACAAGGGGATTCTAGTGTTTTGTGCCTTGCATGGATCCCATGAGGGTCTCTTACCTACAATTCCCTGCAAACCTCAAACTATGCCTGAAATCACACATTTTCTTTATATTTCTGTGATGGAAGCTTCTGCAATTCGCAGGAATCCACAAAACAACTACGGCCAAGAGTTACCCCACTTGCACCTATAAAAACGCTGCGCCACTTGTGTGGCTGAGACTAGTGCACACAAAAGGAACAGATCAAACCAAGGTCAATGGGAGTCCTCAGATTGTCTGTTCCTGTTGTGGGAACTTATCACAGCTACGCAAGTGTCAGCATTATTATTGATACTGATATAAGTTGGGAAACTAAATATATGGGATCCACACAAGGCCTACCACACTGGAATCGCCTGGTTGTCTAGTTTTAAAAAATTATCTGTGGTTCGTAGGTTTACATCGATGGTGGCCGAGCACAGCCCCAAATCACCATTGCAAGTGGAACGATAAATGGAGTTAGTAATACTCTCCTGGCCCATGTGTATAAACCACACCCAAATGTATCAAATGTCCTCTCATCTGCCATTGGGATGGGATTTCTTAGCCTGCAGGGGAGCAGAGGACTGTTGAGGTTTTAGGGGTGAGAGTAGTGAGAATGTTATTATGTGGCAGACCGACCTCATTCTTTTATCAAAAAATAGATTCCCGCCATACAGTAGGCTTTCTGGCCCCCAGGGGTCAATTGAGAGAAAACCCCTGTCTCCCTGGGGAAGCACAAAAAGGCTGGCTTGTTCAATTTTGGGGGGTGGGGTGTGGCCAATGCCAGAGTGCAACACCTTCACCACCTGTTTTGCCACAAAGGCAGAATCCCTGGTGTCAGGTGGACCGTATACCCATCCAGGGACCTATTAGGGGAAATCTCTGCAGTTGGGATAAACCTTCTATCTGCCCCCAGGGGGACAGAGAGGCACCATTGCCCCTTCTGGGGAGGCGATGTGGCTCAATGCCAGGGTAGACCACATACTCATTTTGTTTGTTTTGGCACCTTTTTGAAATTCCTGATGTTCAGTTGGCTTTCTGCCCCTCAATGGGGGTAGAAATTCTATTGGGCCACAAATTGGCAGAGATCATGGGCCAAATACTGTTTAAATGTATTCCTTGGTGTCTAGTGTGCTTTCTGCCCCGTGGGAGGATACATTGGGGTAATTGCCCCCAATCTACCCTGATAGAGGTAGAAAGACTCTCTGACTTCTTTTTGGGGTGGGAGAATGAACATGCTTATGGTGGGCAGACGCAACCCCTACATTTTAGACAAAATAAATAAACATACCCTGGTGTCTACTGGTCTTTCTACCCTCATAGGGTTGATGTCATCACCCCAGCTGGACTCTGGGGTGATGAAAGACTGCTACTGTTTTTCTTATTGGGGTGGGTGTATGGCCATGCCAAAAGGGGGTAGCCTCCACCCCATATTTATTTATAAAAAAAAATTGATCCAGGTGTCTAGTGGGCTTTCTGCCAACTGGGGGCAGATCAGGTGTAATTTCCCCCATTAACCCCTGGGGGGCAGAAAGACTAACCCTCTCTTGTTGGGGTAGGGGCATGGCCATTCCCATGATGGCAGTCCCCAACCCTAAATTAAAAACACATCCTGGTGTCTAGTGGGCTTTCTGCCCCTGAGGGGAAGATCGTGGTAATTTCCCCATCCGCCTTGTTGGGGGTTAGGGTATGGCAATGACCATTGTGGCCAGCCCCAACCACTATATTAAAAAAAAATCCATGGTCTCTAGTGGGTTTTCTGCCCCCCCGGGACATATTGGTGGTAATCACCTGCATCTGCCCTCCAAAGGGGGTACAGAAATACTGTTACCATAGTGTTTAGGGGGAAGGAGCATGGTCATGACCATAGTAGACAACCCCCACCCCGATATTTATTTTAAAAATAGACGCTGGTATCTAGCGAATTTTCTAGACCCCAGTGGGCATATCAGGTGTAATACCCCCATCTACCCACAAGGGGGCAGAACGACTATCTCACTCTTGTTGGGGTGGCCATACCCATAGTGGATGGTCACCAAACCAATATTTTTTTTTGTAAATGTCGTAGTGTCTAGTAGGTTCTTTGCCTCCTAGGGAGTATATTGTGGGTAATCATCCCAGTCTGCCCTCTAAGGGGATCAGAAAGACTGACATAATCATTTTTTGGGGAGAGGGTCATACACATAAAGGGCAGCTCTCAAACCCATAATTATTTAAGACACCCTCCCTGGATTCTAGTGTGCTTTCTGCAAATACCCCAACAACCCACCCAAGAGGGAGGTAGAAAGAATGATCTATAGGAGGTGGAGGGAGAACAAGCCCTTGCCCAATGGGCAGCTCTCCCAAAATCCATGGTGCTAGTGGGTGTATCCCTGCTTGGAGATTGCTCCCCTCTGATCAGCCCCAAGCAGAGATGCACTTGAGAGAGATAAAATTGCAAAGGGGAGATTCTTCCCTTTCCAACGATTTTGATTTGATTTAAGAGTTTTACATAGCGTAAACTAGACCCGAAGATATAAGATATCAGAGCATTTTACATGAGCACCAGTTTTGTTACAGATGGACACATTCATTTTTTGTTAGGCACTGGGGGATTAAGTGATTTGCCTAGAATCACAGGATGTTGATAGTAGTTGTCGAGGCTCGAACACGGTTCCGCAACTTCGAGGTCGACCTCGACCACTCTAGCCGTAAGGCTACATCCTCTCATCTCTCCCACTCCATTCAGTGCTTGAGGGTTGAAATTTGCCTCCCAAGCACAGATGCAGTAAAAGTAAAAAAAGTCAACATGCTTGTTTTACTTTCAATTTCATATAATAACATCAGCACACCCTAAGTGCTTATCGTCATTACACTCAAAAAAAGAAAACGACTGCTCACAGTTTAAAAAATAATAAAGAATCCCTCTGGTGCCCTGCACTAAAGGGGTCTTTATGTGCATACCCAGTGTCGGTCAATGGCCAACAGACACGCTGGGGAGGTGATGGGGCTGTAGGCCACAGGCAAACACCTGCACTAAAGGGGTTAAAAATGCCTGTTGTATACAAAGCATCTATGAAATAAAGAATTTAACGTGTGATTACTGAGGGCACTTTAGTGATGCAAAGTAGTACTGAATGTATTACCATGTGAGCAGCACTCCGTGGGGGGTCGATTGATGAATCAAACAACCAATAACAAGACAGAAAAAGGAGCTACTCCTTAAAGCGGCCCTAAAAGCAACTCTCTAGTTATTTTGAAGTCTTGGCCACAATAGTATTTGTAGAAAGCTGCACTCTCACCCAGACTTAAAAGGTAAGTGAACTAATTCATTAAAATGTCTTCTCTTTGAGGACAACTTTGCCTATTTTAATACATTTTTTCTTTCCCGTCTATCTTACCAATCTACCGTACCTTCCCATACACCTTTTCTTCATCAATTGGCTGTTTTCAAAGTGCCTCCTAGTGGGTGCCCATAGGGCATAGTAGCAATGGCCGGCCGAGGAGCTAAGTCAGTGATGAAGCCTGACACTTATTTGAGTGTGTGAGGGCCCTTGCTCCTTTTGGAGTGCATCCCTCCTTTAACAAACTATTGCTGGACACTGCATAGTCCCTATCGTCACAAGGCAATGCATACTATTGTTTAATCTTTAGATGTTGTAAGGGGCTCTATGCTGGACTTAAATTTGCTCCTGCCCCCCTCTATTTGTTACATAGTTTCTATTTTTATTCCTGATGCCTCCTTTAAGTAGGAGACGTTTCTAGAGTTTCCCTTTGAAAAGTGCTTGGAATTTCTTTTCTTCCTGCCCTGGCTTCAGCCTGGCTGCAGGCAAAATGGGCTTGGGAGAATTCATTTGTGTGGAGGCAAGGCACAGCCTTTAGATTTTCAAGTGGGGCGGTGCCCATCTCTGCCTCTCCATCCTGCCAGTGATGGCCCATCCAGGCACACCTATTCCCTCAATTGAGTGGCTGTTCAGGAAGAATATACAAAGTCCAACTGCAAACTACACCCAGTCATCTTACCCAGGAACAGGCTGCAGGCACCAAATAGTTAGAACAGAAAAATTATAACTTTCTAAAAGAATATATAATGAAGTACCCAAGGAGGAATTATTAAAAAACAAATCTAAATTCGAGGACATGTAAATGAATTGTCTTGACCTGTGGCTTTATTTCCAATTATTTGATTTTTCAAGCAATGTTTTTAAAACATACACTTAAACATGTCCGTTGGACAACATTTAGGTAAGCATAGTATCATAGCCTTGGAGGTCAAGGAAGTGGGCTCTACCGACCATTAAAGGCCCGAGCTGAAGGCGAGTGCCTTTAACAAGGGGGCGAGCCTTTAATGGCAGGTAGAGCCCACTACGGAGGGCTCTATGGCTAGTAGAATATTACTCCCCTAGAGGGCAGAATGTTTACATTTGTAAAAAAGAAAATCCTCTCAGAGCCTAAGGGGGTATAAATTCCCTAGGGCTCTGTGAGGCCTTAATTCACATCAACAGCTGTGAAATAAAAAAAACTTTGGAATGTTGCTCTCTGGGATTCTACCAGCCATTGGAAGCGTGGAGCACTCCATTGTCTTCAATGGAGCACTCAAAATTCCAATGTTTTAATACACTCTACATTAGTGTACATTGCTTTAAGAATACTTATACTGTGATTGCATAAACACAAAAATAAATTTGAAATTGTGCTTGGATGACCAGTCTTATAATGTACAAAAAAGTAGAGGTTCACAATTGCTACTATAATTTATGAAACTACAGAAATCTGAAAAGGAGCGCATGCAATCACTGACATTCTTTTTTATAGAAGTGTTCTAAATCTAAGCTTGTGACAGATTGATACCGGGACAATAAATGAATAAGAATATGGGTGTCCCCCAAGGGTCAGGACTCTCCCCTCAACTCTTCAACATTTACATGGAACACCTCACCAACTTACTCAGAAAAGCTAACATTCCCTTCCACCTATACGCTGATGAAACTCAATTTTACCTGGGAATATCCTCTGTTAAAGACATTCAAAGACTCAACGACATACTGAGGAAAGTGCAACTTTGGCTGTCAAGTAACCACTTAAAACTGAATCCGGACAACATTGAACTACTCCTCATATCGAACAAAGAAGAGGACCCACAAATGGTTGAATGGTTAAAAGCTATTGATGCAGTCAATGGGAACCTCACCCAGGCCGACTTTGTTAAATCATTAGGCATCATGCTAGACTCAAAACTGAACAAAGCCAAATGCATTAAGACCTCGGCTAAGAGCACCTTCCTCAACCTGAAGCTACTGAACAAAATAAAACCTTTCATTCCGCCCAAAGATCTCAAACAAGCCACCCAATCATTGGTGCTGTCAAGATTGGACTATGGAAACGCAGTCCTCGCAGGAATAGCTAAAACTCATCTTGCTTCTCTGAAATCAACTCTCAACGGTGCTGCCAGAATGGTCACAGGATTAAAGAAATTTGATCACATCTCACCTACACTCAAAGAACTCAAGAGGCTACCGATAGAATTGCGGGCAAACTTCAGAACAGCCTGCCTCACTCACAAAGCCCTACACACCCGCAAACCCAAATATCTGGCTGCCAAACTCAAAAAAGCAGGTCAGAACAGGACCCTCAGAAGCTCTAACACCCTACTACTCATCCCGCTGAAATCTTGAAAACAAAAAACTGCGGCCAGGTCCTTCGCCGGAAATGCGCCCAAAATCCGGAACTCTATTCACTCCCACATCAGAACTATTGCCTCCTTCACTAAATTCAAAAGTCAGCTCAAAATCTCATTCATCAATCGATCCCTAGCGATCAGATAGGAGCAGTCGGAGTGCTGAAGTAGACACCTCACTCCTCTCCGATGCTGTGTCAACAAGACCCCGAAAGGGAACCCATCATCTTTGACATTATTAATATTCTTATTCGGATCTTCTCGCTTTATTGTATTATGTTTTGCTCTGTTTTGTTCTGCTCTCTAACTGATATGAAGCACTCCAATACTCTCCAGTCAGGTTAGCGATATATAAATCTTCTAAGATAAATTAAAAAAATTAAAAATGAATAAATAAGAGTACATCTACTACCTAAAGCCAGTATGGTAAATGCCAACCAATGTTGGAATATAAGAAGACTCTAATTTAGAAGCATCAGATGAAATAAATAAGTCAATTGAAAACATAATGGAAAGGTCCTTGCACTACAACTACCAGCATTCAATAGTGAGGCACTATGTGTGATTTACTACTCAGGCCTGAATAAGTTTGAAAGCCTTTGCAATGAGAAGCGTATGAGACTGAAACAAGCAGATACCAGGGAGCAATGTCATCCTGACAAAATAAGTAAGTCTAAAAGCCTCCAAATCCACTCTTGGCATTGCAGAAGGATAACAATATGAGCAATGCAGTTTATTAAAAGAATCTAAAGTTTTGTAATCAATAGATAGCATGAAAAACGAGTTTGGTATCAAAACGCTCACCTTAAAAAGAAACAATGTCAGGTCGTTTTAAAATCTAAATCGACATTACCGAAGTTTGATACCTACTTGTTAAACAAACATGAGTGTTATTATAATGACTAATCCATCTGTGCAGCTACGGGAATTATGAAAGACAAGAAATGTTGGCTAAACAAGAGCACCCATTCATGTCTAAACACTAGAAGGCAGATTTACAAACCCCTTGCGACACTTTTGCGTGAGATCTTTTCCCATGTTAAAGGTGACGCAAAAGTGGCGCAAGGGGTTTGTAAATCTGCCCCTGGATTTTTCCTAAATGTGTTCCTGGTTATAAACAAAATTTAAAACAGGTCCTTTGCTTCTAAATTCGGTCAACACTGTATGATAAAAAGTATTAAGTCTAGTAAATAATGAAACTGGAGCTGAATTATTTTTTTTAAATATGAATTGAACTACAAGCACGACACACACTACTTCGAAAAGAATGTATGCACAATGATTAAGAAGCAGTTCCAGCTCTGAACAACAGCTCTGCTGAATTATGTTTTCAAATTATTAACCGAAACGCTTTGCTAGATAATGAGTGGCAAACGGCAAGCTTCAATAAAATCTATACTGTGTTTGTATGGAAAACACCTTTCAAACACAGGAATATACTGAATATGTGAGCCTGAAGAAATTATAAAAACGGTTTATACAATTTCCTGTTACAAAAAGTGCATCAGAAAAATGTGAGCTCAGTATAAACAGCTTTGCTTCACTAACAATGCCTCCTAATCCAAAGAGAATGAGGTAACCTAGAAGAGCAAAGTGTTTGAAGTTAAAATAGCAAAAACTGAATAATAGAGAGAAGTGTATTAAAATGTATGCATTTATTATTTCACTGCATTTAGCCAGTCAGGGTCTTGAGGAGAACCAGAAAGAAATAAAAGCTTTTTAAGACAACAGACATACTTGAGGAGTGTCATATTTGGACAAAAAACGTACCCCAGACATCTAAGAAGAAACTTCAAAATCGATAAGGTCCATTGTAACAAATTTATCTAGAAACCCCAAGAGACACCAATGGCAAGAGGGCCGGTGCATAAATAATTGTAGCGATGGTGAACCTCTGCTTTTTTGTAATTTATAAGACTGGTCATCCAATCACGATTTGATTTTTATTTGTGTGTGTTTATTAAATCATGGTATACCTTTTCTTAAAACAATGTATGGTATCATAGAGTGCCATTTGTGTGCAGGCAAGGCACAGCCTTTAGATTTTCAAGTGGGGCGATGCCCATCTCTGCCTCTCCATCCTGCCAGTGATGGCCCATCCAGGCACACCTATTCCCTCAATTGAGTGGCTGTTCAGGAAGAATATACAAAGTCCAACTGCAAACTACACCCAGTCATCTTACCCAGGAACAGGCTGCAGGCACCAAATAGTTAAAACTGAAAAATTATAACTTTCTAAAAGAATATATATTGAAGTACCCAAGGTGGAATTATTAAAAAACGAATCTAAATTCGAGGACATGTAAATGAATTGTCTTGACCTGTGGCTTTATTTCCAATTATTTGATTTTTCAAGCATTTTTTTTAAAACATACACTTAAACATGTCCATTGGACAACATTTAGGTAAGCATAGTATCATAGCCTTGGAGGTCAAGGTAGTGGGCTCTACCGACCATTAAAGGCCCGAGCTGCAGGCGAGTCCCTTTAACAAGGGAGTGAGCCTTTAATGGCAGGTAGAGCCCGCTACAGAGGGCTCTATGGCTAGTAGAACATTACTCCACTAGAAGGCAGAATGTTTAAATTTGTAAAAAAGAAAATCCTCTCAGAGCCTAAGGGGGTTTAAATTCCCTAGGGCTCTGTGAGGCCTTTATTTACATCAACAGCTGTGAAATAAAAAAAACTTTGGAATGTTGCTCTCTGGGCTTCTACCAGCCATTGGAAGCCTGGAGCACTCCATTGTCTTCAATGGAGCACTCAAAATTCTAATGTTTTAATACACTCTACATTAGTGTACATTGCTTAAAGAATACTTATACTGTGATTGCATAAACACAAAAATAAATTTGAAATTGTGCTTGGATGACCAGTCTTATAATGTACAAAAAAGTAGAGGTTCACAATTGCTACTATAATTTATGAAACTACAGAAATCTGAAAAGGAGCGCATGCAATCACTGACATACTTTTTTATAGAAGTGTTCTAAATCTAAACTTGTGACAGATTGATACCGGGACAATAAATGAATAAGAATAGGGGTGTCCCCCAAGGGTCAGTACTCTCCCCTCAACTCTTCAACATTTACATGGAACACCTCACCAACTTACTCAGAAAAGCTAACATTCCCTTCCACCTATACGCTGATGAAACTCAAATTTACCTGGGAATCTCCTCTGTTAAAGACATTCAAAGACTCAATGACATACTGAGGAAAGTGCAACTTTGGCTGTCAAGTAACCACTTAAAACTGAATCTGGACAAAATTGAACTACTTCTCATATCGAACAAAGAAGAGGACCCACAAATGGTTGAATGGTTAAAAGCTATTGATGCGGTCAATGGGAACCTCACCCTGGCCGACTCTGTTAAATCATTAGGCATCACGTTAGACTCAAAACTGAACAAATTCAAATGCATTAAGACCTCGGCTAAGAGCACCTTCCTCAACCTGAAGCTACTGAACAAAATAAAACCTTTCATTCCGCCCAAAGATCTCAAACAAGCCACCCAATCATTGGTGCTGTCAAGATTGGACTATGGAAACGCAGTCCTCGCAGGAATAGCTAAAACTCATCTTGCTTCTCTGAAATCAACTCTCAACGCTGCTGCCAGAATGGTCACAGGATTAAAGAAATTTGATCACATCTCACCTACACTCAAAGAACTCAAGAGGCTACCGATAGAATTGCGGGCAAACTTCAGAACAGCCTGCCTCACTCACAAAGCCCTACACACCCGCAAACCCAAATATCTGGCTGCCAAACTCAAAAAAGCAGGTCAGAACAGGACCCTCAGAAGCTCTAACACCCTACTACTCATCCCGCTGAAATCTTGAAAACAAAAAACTGCGGCCAGGTCCTTCGCCGGAAATGCACCCAAAATCCGGAACTCTATTCACTCCCACATCAGAACTATTGCCTCCTTCACTAAATTCAAAAGTCAGCTCAAAATCTCATTCATCAATCGATCCCTAGCGATCAGATAGGAGCAGTCGGAGTGCTGAAGTAGACACCTCACTCCTCTCCGATGCTGTGTCAACAAGACCCCGAAAGGGAACCCATCATCTTTGACATTATTAATATTCTTATTCGGATCTTCTCGCTTTATTGTATTATGTTTTGCTCTGTTTTGTTCTGCTCTCTAACTGATATGAAGCACTCCAATACTCTCCAGTCAGGTTAGCGATATATAAATCTTCTAAGATAAATTAAAAAAATTAAAAATGAATAAATAAGAGTACATCTACTACCTAAAGCCAGTATGGTAAATGCCAACCAATGTTGGAATATAAGAAGACTCTAATTTAGAAGCATCAGATAAAATAAATAAGTCAATTGAAAACATAATGGAAAGGTCCTTGCACTACAACTACCAGCATTCAATAGTGAGGCACTATGTGTGATTTACTACTCAGGCCTGAATAAGTTTGAAAGCCTTTGCAATGAGAAGCGTATGAGACTGAAACAAGCAGATACCAGGGAGCAATGTCATCCTGACAAAATAAGTAAGTCTAAAAGCCTCCAAATCCACTCTTGGCATTGCAGAAGGATAACAATATGAGCAATGCAGTTTATTAAAAGAATCTAAAGTTTTGTAATCAATAGATAGCATGAAAAACGAGTTTGGTATCAAAACGCTCACCTTAAAAAGAAACAATGTCAGGTCGTTTTAAAATCTAAATCGACATTACCGAAGTTTGATACATACTTGTTAAACAAACATGAGTGTTATTATAATGACTAATCCATCTGTGCAGCTACGGGAATTATGAAAGACAAGAAATGTTGGCTAAACAAGAGCACCCATTCATGTCTAAACACTAGAAGGCAGATTTACAAACCCCTTGCGACACTTTTGCGTGAGATCTTTTCCCATGTTAAAGGTGACGCAAAAGTGGCGCAAGGGGTTTGTAAATCTGCCCCTGGATTTTTCCTAAATGTGTTCCTGGTTATAAACAAAATTTAATACAGGTCCTTTGCTTCTAAATTCGGTCAACACTGTATGATAAAAAGTATTAAGTCTAGTAAATAATGAAACTGGAGCTGAATTTTTTTTTTTAAATATGAATTGAACTACAAGCACGACACACACTACTTCGAAAAGAATGTATGCACAATGATTAAGAAGCAGTTCCAGCTCTGAACAACAGCTCTGCTGAATTATGTTTTCAAATTATTAACCGAAACGCTTTGCTAGATAATGAGTGGCAAACGGCAAGCTTCAATAAAATCTATACTGTGTTTGTATGGAAAACACCTTTCAAACACAGGAATATACTGAATATGTGAGCCTGAAGAAATTATAAAAACGGTTTATACAATTTCCTGTTACAAAAAGTGCATCAGAAAAATGTGAGCTCAGTATAAACAGCTTTGCTTCACTAACAATGCCTCCTAATCCAAAGAGAATGAGGTAACCTAGAAGAGCAAAGTGTTTGAAGTTAAAATAGCAAAAACTGAATAATAGAGAGAAGTGTATTAAAATGTATGCATTTATTATTTCACTGCATTTAGCCAGTCAGGGTCTTGAGGAGAACCAGAAAGAAATAAAAGCTTTTTAAGACAACAGACATACTTGAGGAGTGTCATATTTGGACAAAAAACGTACCCCAGACATCTAAGAAGAAACTTCAAAATCGATAAGGTCCATTGTAACAAATTTATCTAGAAACCCCAAGAGACACCAATGGCAAGAGGGCCGGTGCATAAATAATTGTAGCGATGGTGAACCTCTGCTTTTTTGTAATTTATAAGACTGGTCATCCAATCACGATTTGATTTTTATTTGTGTGTGTTTATTAAATCATGGTATACCTTTTCTTAAAACAATGTATGGTATCATAGAGTGCCATTTGTGTGCAGGCAAGGCACAGCCTTTAGATTTTCAAGTGGGGCGATGCCCATCTCTGCCTCTCCATCCTGCCAGTGATGGCCCATCCAGGCACACCTATTCCCTCAATTGAGTGGCTGTTCAGGAAGAATATACAAAGTCCAACTGCAAACTACACCCAGTCATCTTACCCAGGAACAGGCTGCAGGCACCAAATAGTTAGAACTGAAAAATTATAACTTTCTAAAAGAATATATAATGAAGTACCCAAGGTGGAATTATTAAAAAACGAATCTAAATTCGAGGACATGTAAATGAATTGTCTTGACCTGTGGCTTTATTTCCAATTATTTGATTTTTCAAGCATTTTTTTTAAAACATACACTTAAACATGTCCATTGGACAACATTTAGGTAAGCATAGTATCATAGCCTTGGAGGTCAAGGTAGTGGGCTCTACCGACCATTAAAGGCCCGAGCTGCAGGCGAGTCCCTTTAACAAGGGAGTGAGCCTTTAATGGCAGGTAGAGCCCGCTACAGAGGGCTCTATGGCTAGTAGAACATTACTCCACTAGAGGGCAGAATGTTTAAATTTGTAAAAAAGAAAATCCTCTCAGAGCCTAAGGGGGTTTAAATTCCCTAGGGCTCTGTGAGGCCTTTATTTACATCAACAGCTGTGAAATAAAAAAAACTTTGGAATGTTGCTCTCTGGGCTTCTACCAGCCATTGGAAGCCTGAAGCACTCCATTGTCTTCAATGGAGCACTCAAAATTCTAATGTTTTAATACACTCTACATTAGTGTACATTGCTTAAAGAATACTTATACTGTGATTGCATAAACACAAAAATAAATTTGAAATTGTGCTTGGATGACCAGTCTTATAATGTACAAAAAAGTAGAGGTTCACAATTGCTACTATAATTTATGAAACTACAGAAATCTGAAAAGGAGCGCATGCAATCACTGACATACTTTTTTATAGAAGTGTTCTAAATCTAAACTTGTGACAGATTGATACCGGGACAATAAATGAATAAGAATAGGGGTGTCCCCCAAGGGTCAGTACTCTCCCCTCAACTCTTCAACATTTACATGGAACACCTCACCAACTTACTCAGAAAAGCTAACATTCCCTTCCACCTATACGCTGATGAAACTCAAATTTACCTGGGAATCTCCTCTGTTAAAGACATTCAAAGACTCAATGACATACTGAGGAAAGTGCAACTTTGGCTGTCAAGTAACCACTTAAAACTGAATCTGGACAAAATTGAACTACTTCTCATATCGAACAAAGAAGAGGACCCACAAATGGTTGAATGGTTAAAAGCTATTGATGCGGTCAATGGGAACCTCACCCTGGCCGACTCTGTTAAATCATTAGGCATCACGTTAGACTCAAAACTGAACAAATTCAAATGCATTAAGACCTCGGCTAAGAGCACCTTCCTCAACCTGAAGCTACTGAACAAAATAAAACCTTTCATTCCGCCCAAAGATCTCAAACAAGCCACCCAATCATTGGTGCTGTCAAGATTGGACTATGGAAACGCAGTCCTCGCAGGAATAGCTAAAACTCATCTTGCTTCTCTGAAATCAACTCTCAACGCTGCTGCCAGAATGGTCACAGGATTAAAGAAATTTGATCACATCTCACCTACACTCAAAGAACTCAAGAGGCTACCGATAGAATTGCGGGCAAACTTCAGAACAGCCTGCCTCACTCACAAAGCCCTACACACCCGCAAACCCAAATATCTGGCTGCCAAACTCAAAAAAGCAGGTCAGAACAGGACCCTCAGAAGCTCTAACACCCTACTACTCATCCCGCTGAAATCTTGAAAACAAAAAACTGCGGCCAGGTCCTTCGCCGGAAATGCGCCCAAAATCCGGAACTCTATTCACTCCCACATCAGAACTATTGCCTCCTTCACTAAATTCAAAAGTCAGCTCAAAATCTCATTCATCAATCGATCCCTAGCGATCAGATAGGAGCAGTCGGAGTGCTGAAGTAGACACCTCACTCCTCTCCGATGCTGTGTCAACAAGACCCCGAAAGGGAACCCATCATCTTTGACATTATTAATATTCTTATTCGGATCTTCTCGCTTTATTGTATTATGTTTTGCTCTGTTTTGTTCTGCTCTCTAACTGATATGAAGCACTCCAATACTCTCCAGTCAGGTTAGCGATATATAAATCTTCTAAGATAAATTAAAAAAATTAAAAATGAATAAATAAGAGTACATCTACTACCTAAAGCCAGTATGGTAAATGCCAACCAATGTTGGAATATAAGAAGACTCTAATTTAGAAGCATCAGATAAAATAAATAAGTCAATTGAAAACATAATGGAAAGGTCCTTGCACTACAACTACCAGCATTCAATAGTGAGGCACTATGTGTGATTTACTACTCAGGCCTGAATAAGTTTGAAAGCCTTTGCAATGAGAAGCGTATGAGACTGAAACAAGCAGATACCAGGGAGCAATGTCATCCTGACAAAATAAGTAAGTCTAAAAGCCTCCAAATCCACTCTTGGCATTGCAGAAGGATAACAATATGAGCAATGCAGTTTATTAAAAGAATCTAAAGTTTTGTAATCAATAGATAGCATGAAAAACGAGTTTGGTATCAAAACGCTCACCTTAAAAAGAAACAATGTCAGGTCGTTTTAAAATCTAAATCGACATTACCGAAGTTTGATACATACTTGTTAAACAAACATGAGTGTTATTATAATGACTAATCCATCTGTGCAGCTACGGGAATTATGAAAGACAAGAAATGTTGGCTAAACAAGAGCACCCATTCATGTCTAAACACTAGAAGGCAGATTTACAAACCCCTTGCGACACTTTTGCGTGAGATCTTTTCCCATGTTAAAGGTGACGCAAAAGTGGCGCAAGGGGTTTGTAAATCTGCCCCTGGATTTTTCCTAAATGTGTTCCTGGTTATAAACAAAATTTAAAACAGGTCCTTTGCTTCTAAATTCGGTCAACACTGTATGATAAAAAGTATTAAGTCTAGTAAATAATGAAACTGGAGCTGAATTATTTTTTTTAAATATGAATTGAACTACAAGCACGACACACACTACTTCGAAAAGAATGTATGCACAATGATTAAGAAGCAGTTCCAGCTCTGAACAACAGCTCTGCTGAATTATGTTTTCAAATTATTAACCGAAACGCTTTGCTAGATAATGAGTGGCAAACGGCAAGCTTCAATAAAATCTATACTGTGTTTGTATGGAAAACACCTTTCAAACACAGGAATATACTGAATATGTGAGCCTGAAGAAATTATAAAAACGGTTTATACAATTTCCTGTTACAAAAAGTGCATCAGAAAAATGTGAGCTCAGTATAAACAGCTTTGCTTCACTAACAATGCCTCCTAATCCAAAGAGAATGAGGTAACCTAGAAGAGCAAAGTGTTTGAAGTTAAAATAGCAAAAACTGAATAATAGAGAGAAGTGTATTAAAATGTATGCATTTATTATTTCACTGCATTTAGCCAGTCAGGGTCTTGAGGAGAACCAGAAAGAAATAAAAGCTTTTTAAGACAACAGACATACTTGAGGAGTGTCATATTTGGACAAAAAACGTACCCCAGATATCTAAGAAGAAACTTCAAAATCGATAAGGTCCATTGTAACAAATTTATCTAGAAACCCCAAGAGACACCAATGGCAAGAGGGCCGGTGCATAAATAATTGTAGCGATGGTGAACCTCTGCTTTTTTGTAATTTATAAGACTGGTCATCCAATCACGATTTGATTTTTATTTGTGTGTGTTTATTAAATCATGGTATACCTTTTCTTAAAACAATGTATGGTATCATAGAGTGCCATTTGTGTGCAGGCAAGGCACAGCCTTTAGATTTTCAAGTGGGGCGATGCCCATCTCTGCCTCTCCATCCTGCCAGTGATGGCCCATCCAGGCACACCTATTCCCTCAATTGAGTGGCTGTTCAGGAAGAATATACAAAGTCCAACTGCAAACTACACCCAGTCATCTTACCCAGGAACAGGCTGCAGGCACCAAATAGTTAGAACTGAAAAATTATAACTTTCTAAAAGAATATATAATGAAGTACCCAAGGTGGAATTATTAAAAAACGAATCTAAATTCGAGGACATGTAAATGAATTGTCTTGACCTGTGGCTTTATTTCCAATTATTTGATTTTTCAAGCATTTTTTTTAAAACATACACTTAAACATGTCCATTGGACAACATTTAGGTAAGCATAGTATCATAGCCTTGGAGGTCAAGGTAGTGGGCTCTACCGACCATTAAAGGCCCGAGCTGCAGGCGAGTCCCTTTAACAAGGGAGTGAGCCTTTAATGGCAGGTAGAGCCCGCTACAGAGGGCTCTATGGCTAGTAGAACATTACTCCACTAGAGGGCAGAATGTTTAAATTTGTAAAAAAGAAAATCCTCTCAGAGCCTAAGGGGGTTTAAATTCCCTAGGGCTCTGTGAGGCCTTTATTTACATCAACAGCTGTGAAATAAAAAAAACTTTGGAATGTTGCTCTCTGGGCTTCTACCAGCCATTGGAAGCCTGGAGCACTCCATTGTCTTCAATGGAGCACTCAAAATTCTAATGTTTTAATACACTCTACATTAGTGTACATTGCTTAAAGAATACTTATACTGTGATTGCATAAACACAAAAATAAATTTGAAATTGTGCTTGGATGACCAGTCTTATAATGTACAAAAAAGTAGAGGTTCACAATTGCTACTATAATTTATGAAACTACAGAAATCTGAAAAGGAGCGCATGCAATCACTGACATACTTTTTTATAGAAGTGTTCTAAATCTAAACTTGTGACAGATTGATACCGGGACAATAAATGAATAAGAATAGGGGTGTCCCCCAAGGGTCAGTACTCTCCCCTCAACTCTTCAACATTTACATGGAACACCTCACCAACTTACTCAGAAAAGCTAACATTCCCTTCCACCTATACGCTGATGAAACTCAAATTTACCTGGGAATCTCCTCTGTTAAAGACATTCAAAGACTCAATGACATACTGAGGAAAGTGCAACTTTGGCTGTCAAGTAACCACTTAAAACTGAATCTGGACAAAATTGAACTACTTCTCATATCGAACAAAGAAGAGGACCCACAAATGGTTGAATGGTTAAAAGCTATTGATGCGGTCAATGGGAACCTCACCCTGGCCGACTCTGTTAAATCATTAGGCATCACGTTAGACTCAAAACTGAACAAATTCAAATGCATTAAGACCTCGGCTAAGAGCACCTTCCTCAACCTGAAGCTACTGAACAAAATAAAACCTTTCATTCCGCCCAAAGATCTCAAACAAGCCACCCAATCATTGGTGCTGTCAAGATTGGACTATGGAAACGCAGTCCTCGCAGGAATAGCTAAAACTCATCTTGCTTCTCTGAAATCAACTCTCAACGCTGCTGCCAGAATGGTCACAGGATTAAAGAAATTTGATCACATCTCACCTACACTCAAAGAACTCAAGAGGCTACCGATAGAATTGCGGGCAAACTTCAGAACAGCCTGCCTCACTCACAAAGCCCTACACACCCGCAAACCCAAATATCTGGCTGCCAAACTCAAAAAAGCAGGTCAGAACAGGACCCTCAGAAGCTCTAACACCCTACTACTCATCCCGCTGAAATCTTGAAAACAAAAAACTGCGGCCAGGTCCTTCGCCGGAAATGCGCCCAAAATCCGGAACTCTATTCACTCCCACATCAGAACTATTGCCTCCTTCACTAAATTCAAAAGTCAGCTCAAAATCTCATTCATCAATCGATCCCTAGCGATCAGATAGGAGCAGTCGGAGTGCTGAAGTAGACACCTCACTCCTCTCCGATGCTGTGTCAACAAGACCCCGAAAGGGAACCCATCATCTTTGACATTATTAATATTCTTATTCGGATCTTCTCGCTTTATTGTATTATGTTTTGCTCTGTTTTGTTCTGCTCTCTAACTGATATGAAGCACTCCAATACTCTCCAGTCAGGTTAGCGATATATAAATCTTCTAAGATAAATTAAAAAAATTAAAAATGAATAAATAAGAGTACATCTACTACCTAAAGCCAGTATGGTAAATGCCAACCAATGTTGGAATATAAGAAGACTCTAATTTAGAAGCATCAGATAAAATAAATAAGTCAATTGAAAACATAATGGAAAGGTCCTTGCACTACAACTACCAGCATTCAATAGTGAGGCACTATGTGTGATTTACTACTCAGGCCTGAATAAGTTTGAAAGCCTTTGCAATGAGAAGCGTATGAGACTGAAACAAGCAGATACCAGGGAGCAATGTCATCCTGACAAAATAAGTAAGTCTAAAAGCCTCCAAATCCACTCTTGGCATTGCAGAAGGATAACAATATGAGCAATGCAGTTTATTAAAAGAATCTAAAGTTTTGTAATCAATAGATAGCATGAAAAACGAGTTTGGTATCAAAACGCTCACCTTAAAAAGAAACAATGTCAGGTCGTTTTAAAATCTAAATCGACATTACCGAAGTTTGATACATACTTGTTAAACAAACATGAGTGTTATTATAATGACTAATCCATCTGTGCAGCTACGGGAATTATGAAAGACAAGAAATGTTGGCTAAACAAGAGCACCCATTCATGTCTAAACACTAGAAGGCAGATTTACAAACCCCTTGCGACACTTTTGCGTGAGATCTTTTCCCATGTTAAAGGTGACGCAAAAGTGGCGCAAGGGGTTTGTAAATCTGCCCCTGGATTTTTCCTAAATGTGTTCCTGGTTATAAACAAAATTTAAAACAGGTCCTTTGCTTCTAAATTCGGTCAACACTGTATGATAAAAAGTATTAAGTCTAGTAAATAATGAAACTGGAGCTGAATTATTTTTTTTAAATATGAATTGAACTACAAGCACGACACACACTACTTCGAAAAGAATGTATGCACAATGATTAAGAAGCAGTTCCAGCTCTGAACAACAGCTCTGCTGAATTATGTTTTCAAATTATTAACCGAAACGCTTTGCTAGATAATGAGTGGCAAACGGCAAGCTTCAATAAAATCTATACTGTGTTTGTATGGAAAACACCTTTCAAACACAGGAATATACTGAATATGTGAGCCTGAAGAAATTATAAAAACGGTTTATACAATTTCCTGTTACAAAAAGTGCATCAGAAAAATGTGAGCTCAGTATAAACAGCTTTGCTTCACTAACAATGCCTCCTAATCCAAAGAGAATGAGGTAACCTAGAAGAGCAAAGTGTTTGAAGTTAAAATAGCAAAAACTGAATAATAGAGAGAAGTGTATTAAAATGTATGCATTTATTATTTCACTGCATTTAGCCAGTCAGGGTCTTGAGGAGAACCAGAAAGAAATAAAAGCTTTTTAAGACAACAGACATACTTGAGGAGTGTCATATTTGGACAAAAAACGTACCCCAGACATCTAAGAAGAAACTTCAAAATCGATAAGGTCCATTGTAACAAATTTATCTAGAAACCCCAAGAGACACCAATGGCAAGAGGGCCGGTGCATAAATAATTGTAGCGATGGTGAACCTCTGCTTTTTTGTAATTTATAAGACTGGTCATCCAATCACGATTTGATTTTTATTTGTGTGTGTTTATTAAATCATGGTATACCTTTTCTTAAAACAATGTATGGTATCATAGAGTGCCATTTGTGTGCAGGCAAGGCACAGCCTTTAGATTTTCAAGTGGGGCGATGCCCATCTCTGCCTCTCCATCCTGCCAGTGATGGCCCATCCAGGCACACCTATTCCCTCAATTGAGTGGCTGTTCAGGAAGAATATACAAAGTCCAACTGCAAACTACACCCAGTCATCTTACCCAGGAACAGGCTGCAGGCACCAAATAGTTAGAACTGAAAAATTATAACTTTCTAAAAGAATATATAATGAAGTACCCAAGGTGGAATTATTAAAAAACGAATCTAAATTCGAGGACATGTAAATGAATTGTCTTGACCTGTGGCTTTATTTCCAATTATTTGATTTTTCAAGCATTTTTTTTAAAACATACACTTAAACATGTCCATTGGACAACATTTAGGTAAGCATAGTATCATAGCCTTGGAGGTCAAGGTAGTGGGCTCTACCGACCATTAAAGGCCCGAGCTGCAGGCGAGTCCCTTTAACAAGGGAGTGAGCCTTTAATGGCATGTAGAGCCCGCTACAGAGGGCTCTATGGCTAGTAGAACATTACTCCACTAGAGGGCAGAATGTTTAAATTTGTAAAAAAGAAAATCCTCTCAGAGCCTAAGGGGGTTTAAATTCCCTAGGGCTCTGTGAGGCCTTTATTTACATCAACAGCTGTGAAATAAAAAAAACTTTGGAATGTTGCTCTCTGGGCTTCTACCAGCCATTGGAAGCCTGGAGCACTCCATTGTCTTCAATGGAGCACTCAAAATTCTAATGTTTTAATACACTCTACATTAGTGTACATTGCTTAAAGAATACTTATACCGTGATTGCATAAACACAAAAATAAATTTGAAATTGTGCTTGGATGACCAGTCTTATAATGTACAAAAAAGTAGAGGTTCACAATTGCTACTATAAATTATGAAACTACAGAAATCTGAAAAGGAGCGCATGCAATCACTGACATACTTTTTTATAGAAGTGTTCTAAATCTAAACTTGTGACAGATTGATACCGGGACAATAAATGAATAAGAATAGGGGTGTCCCCCAAGGGTCAGTACTCTCCCCTCAACTCTTCAACATTTACATGGAACACCTCACCAACTTACTCAGAAAAGCTAACATTCCCTTGCACCTATACGCTGATGAAACTCAAATTTACCTGGGAATCTCCTCTGTTAAAGACATTCAAAGACTCAATGACATACTGAGGAAAGTGCAACTTTGGCTGTCAAGTAACCACTTAAAACTGAATCTGGACAAAATTGAACTACTTCTCATATCGAACAAAGAAGAGGACCCACAAATGGTTGAATGGTTAAAAGCTATTGATGCGGTCAATGGGAACCTCACCCTGGCCGACTCTGTTAAATCATTAGGCATCACGTTAGACTCAAAACTGAACAAATTCAAATGCATTAAGACCTCGGCTAAGAGCACCTTCCTCAACCTGAAGCTACTGAACAAAATAAAACCTTTCATTCCGCCCAAAGATCTCAAACAAGCCACCCAATCATTGGTGCTGTCAAGATTGGACTATGGAAACGCAGTCCTCGCAGGAATAGCTAAAACTCATCTTGCTTCTCTGAAATCAACTCTCAACGCTGCTGCCAGAATGGTCACAGGATTAAAGAAATTTGATCACATCTCACCTACACTCAAAGAACTCAAGAGGCCACCGATAGAATTGCGGGCAAACTTCAGAACAGCCTGCCTCACTCACAAAGCCCTACACACCCGCAAACCCAAATATCTGGCTGCCAAACTCAAAAAAGCAGGTCAGAACAGGAACCTCAGAAGCTCTAACACCCTACTACTCATCCCGCTGAAATCTTGAAAACAAAAAACTGCGGCCAGGTCCTTCGCCGGAAATGCGCCCAAAATCTGGACCTCTATTCACTCCCACATCAGAAATATTGCCTCCTTCACTAAATTCAAAAGTCAGCTCAAAATCTCATTCATCAATCGATCCCTAGCGATCAGATAGGAGCAGTCGGAGTGCTGAAGTAGACACCTCACTCCTCTCCGATGCTGTGTCAACAAGACCCCGAAAGGGAACCCATCATCTTTGACATTATTAATATTCTTATTCGGATCTTCTCACTTTATTGTATTACTAGCAGCCTGTCCCGACGTTGTCCGGGAGCAATTAGGCTTCAGGGCCCCCGCCCACCCCGACGTTGTCCGTGGGTCCCCCCGAGCCTTCCTCCATATATTGCAGTATTATACCTCTATGTTTACTTTGTATGCTTTTGTAACCTGCACACGTCCATTTTTCCTCCTATACCTCTATGTTTACTTTCAACGCTTTTGTAACCTGCACACGTAACTTTTTCTTCCTGTAATGCACCGTTTGGCTCACTTTTGTAATGCTCCGTTTGCTTCCTCTTGCTCACGATTGTCATTTTTTGCTTCATTTTTCCGCCGCTCACCGTTCCTCCCCGCCTGTCGGCCGCTCCTCACTGCCTGTTCGCCGCTCCTCGCCGGTCCATGTCCGCCGGTTCTCCTCGTGCTCCTGGACGCCGCTCCTCCCTGCGCTCCTCACGCAGCACGCACGTCTAGGCCGGCGCTTCTTCCAAGGGACTACTTTTTTTTCCGGTACATTTTTTAAATAACGTATATTTATTAAGTTTATATAGCCTATGTCCATCTGCACACCCTGACGATTACAACGATGTATCGGTGTGTGGATTGGCGCTGTGGTTCCCGAGTTTACCCGCCTCAAAGGTTCAAAGTTCTTCCTTTATAATAGTAGTATATATATATATAACTATATATATATATATAGATAGATAGATAGATAGATATATATAGATATATATACATATATATATATATGTATATATATATCTATATATATATTTATATATAGATAGATATATATACATATATATATATATATTATCACAGGATCTCCCCGGTCCCGGGGAGGAATGGAGTCGCTGAAAGACGGCACTGACACGCTGTTTTTCAATGAAGGTGATTTATTTCATCAATCCGTGTGGGGGATTTTACAACAAAAAGAAACCAACGCGTTTCGACAGCGTCCGCTGTCTTGATCACGGACCGTGATCAAGACAGCGGACGCTGTCGAAACGCGTTGGTTTCTTTTTGTTGTAAAATCCCCGACACGGATTGATGAAATAAATCACCTTCATTGAAAAACTGCGTGTCAGTGCCGTCTTTCAGCGACTCCATTCCTCCCCGGGATCGGGGAGATCCTGTGATAATTTACAGCGGTTGGCTCAACCGCAGGAGAAACGCGACCGAGAACCAAGGAGCGCCTAGCGAAGGGAAAGCGAGCCAAGCAGTGGAATATATATATATATATGTATATATATCTATCTATATATATATATATATATACCTATATATATGTGTATATATATATATCTATATATATATATATATTTCAAAGCAGAGAGCTGGCCTTTATTGCGATCACCAGTGTAGTTGCTGCTATAGAACTCTACAGGGACCTCTGGGGACAGCCTGCGGTACTGTGTCCGTGCAGCCCTATTCAGACTCTACAGGGACCTCTGGGGACTGCCAGTGGTACTGCACCTCTTCCTGCTCCTCCAGAGATATTTAGTAAATTGTTCCTCGGCCTCGAAGGGGGGCGCTAGAGGGCGCACTGCGGAATGGCTGGCTAGCTTGTCAGCTCCGCCGGACGGTCGCGTAACTAGCGGCCTTTAACCCCTTGTAACTCCACAAAATTAAGCGGAGATGGCAGTTATGGACATCGGAAGGTGAGGCCATCGTCCCGAGTAACCGCAATAGGGCGATCTGTGCGGTGTAAGGGAGAATTAACCGAAAACCCAGACCCCGGGCTGCGACATCACCAAAATGGCCGCTCCGGACACCTGGCGGATCGGTGCCTACCGAGGCTCCAGAGGCAGTGCAACGAAGGTGCACACCCAGCGCCACCTGATGCGTGGCCTCTGACCACCAGCGCGACAACGGCGAAGCTTGAGAAGGCCCCCTGGACACAGCGCCACAACAGACAAGTGTGCGTTCCACCACAGGCAAGATGGCGGCGCCCGTGAAACGCATCAGACTGGAGGCGGTGGCGCCGGACGACAACTCAAAGTAAGCAACCTGCGCGGGGCGCGACTGTGACCGGCGATAAAGGGAGGCTCCCGGCGCTGTCCTAAGCACATACCTTGCATCGGCGCTATCAGCGGGACCACACAGGGGGAATCAACCTCGGAGGTGAGCGGACTGCCCAAGCAATACGCGGGGCGCCTGTGATCTATGCACAGCAGCACATGAATTTCGACACAGCACGGGCTCCACCGCCCACGCAGGGTCTGCCCCCCCACACACAGCGGGTTGTGTAGCTGCGAAATACCGCCCTTGTAGTGCCTCAACAGCCAGGACAGCGAAACCGCCTCCAAAGAGCGACAGAGGTGTCTGGGTTGGGCGCCAAATTTCATCCAGGCGCTAGATGACCACCAGATCGACCAGAGGGGGGGCGGCAGTGTCAGCGCCACGTGCTATCTCCGCAGCCAGCGCAACATCGGGCTACAGCCCAAAATTACCTGAACTGCACCCGTCCAAACAGCACCCTGAAATGGGGAAACCTGACCGGAATCAAACCAAGCTCCAGTTTGAAAAGCGGATCCAGGGCAAGAGTAACGCGACGGACCTGGAGGTGGAAGGGAGCCAGGACTCAACGGAGGGGGCAGGCATGGAGTCAGTTCTGCGAGCAATACAGCAAAGTTTGCAGGAAATGCACGGAAAACTCGACAACGTGGTGCAAAGAGTCGACAACATGGCGGCGAAAATCGAACAACATGACGGACGCCTCACGGAGGCGGAACAGCGGATCTCAAAGCTGGAAGATGACCAGAGAACCACAACCAAGACCTGTGATGGCCTGGAGAAGACAGTAGAACACCTGAGAGCGAGGGTTGAGGACCAGGAAGCCAGGTCCAGGCGGAACAACGTGCGGATTTCGGGCCTGCCGGAATCCACAAACACAGGGAAGATGGAGACCTATATAGAGACCCTGCTGAAAGAAATCTTTGGTGCCGACAAACTATCATCTGTGTTCCTGGTGGAACGAGCGCATCGATCGCTGGCGCCTGTGCCGAAACCCGGAGCTACCCCGCGCATGATTATTGCCCGCATGCTAAATTACAGGGACAGAGACACGGTCCTAAGGCTGGCACGAGAAATGGGGAAAATAACACACCAGGGGAACACGCTAGAGTTTTACCCAGACCACACTATGGCGGTGCAACTGGCCAGGAAGGAATTCGCTCCTGTCAAAAAGAAGCTCAGGGAACTTGGACTGGAGTACGCCATGCTATATCCGGCGAAGCTAAAAGTCATAACTGGCGGGAAACCAGTCATACTACAAACGGTGCAGGCAGCACAGGACTTTGTCAAACAACAAGGCAAGAGGAGAAAACAGCACGACAGAACGGAACCAACCAGTGACGTGGAATGAACGTGGAAGGACGTTAACCAGCAAGATGTCATTAAGGACTTCGCCAATGCATAGCGACTGACTAAAAACAGTTTGGCCTGCAGACATTCGCATGGACCATAGTGGCCACATTGGTGGCGCAGGTCGTGAGAGGTTGGCATTTGCGGACATACAGTAAGTGTGGCCCCGATGGCTGCAGGAGCCGAGGGAGTGGCACGTCAACTGTGAGTATGCGAACCGACATTATTGATATGGAGGGTCGGGGTGGCCGGCTGCCAGGATGTGGGGCCGCGAACAAGTAGCCATGAACATAGCCGACCTGGTGGCACAACGGATCCCCATACAGGGGACATAACACGCAGTATGCGGCACGGCCCATGTACACGCCGGAACTGGAGTCATGGGGGAGTCTGGACCCATTGTGATGTATCACTGTAGGGATGTCATTATGATTAGTGGGAGGCGGGGGGTTGGGGGATGTCGCAATCACGCTATACTCTAACACACGATTACGACCGTCCACATCCACTACGTGGGTGGAGATGTGCGAACCTGGTGACACCCCCAGGCGGGTGTACCCCGAACTCTGTTGGACATATAAGTTACTGTTTACGTTAAAGTTAAAGTTAACTCAGGGATGGCTTTGGCACAGTTTGGGCGCTGAAGTGGGTGGGGGGAGGGGGGGGGGATCAGAAGCTAACCGACTGCAACCTCTGTATCTAAGAAGCATGGCGAACTCCTTGGGGCTATGCTGGAATGTACTTAATGTTTGCAAGCAGCGAAAAATGTTGTCAAATCTGCGAGAGGCACACCATGGCACCACACATGCAGGTTATGGCATGATGTCTGACCAACTGAAGTGTGCAAATCATCACCACACACACGCTCATGTCACGTAGTAACGCGCTGAAATTTCTAACGTGGAATATTAGGGGCCTAGGAAACCCGAGGAAGATCAGACGACTATTTGCATATTTTGATAGAATGCACATTAACATTGTTTTCTTGCAGGAAACGCACCTAGACCGAAACGGCACTTCCGCGCTGGGGGACAGGTGGGCTGAGACCGTGGTTCACTCTAACTACTCCACGTACTCACGGGGAGTGTGCATATTGATCAGGAGGGGTACGGGCTTTGAAGTCACAGATGTACATAGAGACGCAGAAGGGCGGAGCGTTATGCTAGCGGGCAGACTTAGGAGACAGCAGATTTTATTGGTGAACACTTATGGCCCAAATATAGATGACCCGGGGTTTTACAGCAAGGTCTGGCACAACATTGCTAACATGCAGGCACCGCAGGTACTGTGGGGTGGTGATTTTAATGTTACACTGCAGGACACTCTAGACAGAGCAGCTCACACCTTAGAACAACATGGAAATGCCAGAGCTATGGTGAAAGAGGTGATGGAGGACATAGAGTTGGTAGATCTATGGCGGGTTCGCAACCCAGGAGTGGCAGCAGCGACGCACATAAACGCAGCAAACAACAGTTGGTCCAGGTTAGACTACTGGTTGGGCACACAAGCAATACTCCCATGGGTTGTGGATATCACACACTTGCCACGTACGCTATCAGACCACAGTCCGGTACTTTTGGAAGTTAACATCCCACACTACGACCCACCACCCTTCACCTGGCGATTTAACGCAGCCTCATTGAAAGACCCAGTATACGCATCCACCATACACAAGGCGATAGGGGAATACTTCGATCTAAACGGCCCGACCACGGAAGACCCAGGTCTGCTGTGGGAGGCCTTCAAGGCTAATATCCGGGGAGTCTGCCTCAGTACGGCCTCGGGCATCCTAAAGGATATCAGACGCCAATTGCACACAAGGGAACAGGCCATTCAAACGCTAGAACAATCCTACACACAGACGGGAGACACCAAGCTACTAGGGGATATCCAGTCGCTATTGACGGAACATGCTAAATTTGCAACGGACGAACTTAACTACGTCACTAAACGAGCCACGGCGAGAAGGTATGGAGAGGGGGGTAGACCCGGCAGGGAGCTGGCCGCAAAGATATGCGCAGGCAAAACACCACATACTGTCACATCCATAACCACTAGCACCGGGGAGTTGGTCACAGACACTAAGGGTATATTGCGAGCTTTCATGGGCACATATGGCACACTATACGAGGCACGCCCCTCGCCGTCCCCACCTGACTTACTGGAATACATGGAAGACATCGAAATGGCGTGGTTAGCAGATGGGCATAGAAAATACCTAGAACGCCCCATAACGGTAGAGGAAGTCACGGACACCATCAGGCGCCTACCAAACAACAAAGCACCGGGTCCTGATGGCTTTGTAGCGGAATTCTATAAGACATACGTAGACCTCCTTGCGCCGCACTTAGTGCGAATGTACGGGATGGCACATGAGGCCCAGAAATTGCCAGCTTCACTAAGGGAAGCCCTGCTTATCACGCTACTAAAACCGGGCAAAGACGCTACTAAATGCGACTCCTACCGTCCGTTATCTTTGTTAAATGTGGATACCAAAATCATAGCGAGTCTGCTGGCAGACAGGCTGAAGCCACTCATGCCTCTCTTGATTAGACCCGACCAGTCAGGATTCATTCCTGACAGGGCCACCACACACAACACCCGGACGCTGTTCGCATTGGCACATTATCTAGCACCGGAAACGAAAGCTGTGGCAGTGCTCCTAGACGCTGCTAAGGCATTCGACACGATAGGCTGGCCCTTTATACACGCGGTGCTGGCGCGCATGGGGTTCCCCTGGATATTCCGAGGGTGGATAGCGATGCTCTACACAGACTTGACGGCACGCATCAGAGTGAATCGATACATATCAGAACCCATACAAATCTGCAGAGGTACCAGACAGGGGTGCCCACTCTCACCGATGCTTTTCGCTCTAGTGCTAGAACCATTAGCCTGCAAAATCCGACAACACTACCACCACTCAGCGATTCAAATGCCCTCCCGACCCATACACATCTCATTGTATGCAGATGACATGGTGTTATATGTTAAACACCCGGAACAACACCTCAATCCCCTACTGAGGGAATATATAAAATTTGGTCACCAAGCAGGCCTACAGATAAACTGGGATAAATCTCTGGTGTTAGCACTAACTGACAGCACGAAACCAATCAAACTAGACTACCCATTGGAATGGCAAGACGAACCCACTAAATATTTGGGTGTATGGTTCCACAGAGACCCAGAGGTGGTCATTAGGACGAACTACGGGAGGACAATTGCAACCCTGGAGGATAAAATCAGGAAATGGAACAGACTGCCTCTCTCATTAGCAGACAGGGCAGCGATAATAAAAATGGTGCTCTTGCCGAAATTTCTTTATTTATTTAATAACATCCCAATAAAACCCCCCGCCACTGTCTTCCGCAATATCAAAACGCTAGTGCTTAATTTACTATGGGCGGGCAAGCAGGCGCGGATGGACCTGCGCACCATGACATTGCCATATGCCAGGGGGGGGTTCAGGGTACCAGACTTTTACCTCTATTACTTGTGCGCGCAAGCGCAATACGCACATTTTTGGTATCATGAAGTGCCCTTCCTGACTCATGTCGCGGTGGAGGCGGGCGACACGGACCCGATTCCATTGGCAAATATACTCACACACAAACGTACCAGACTACACGAGCGGGATATTAATACAGTCAACGCGACCACTGAGGCTTGGCGGCTAATAGGCAGGGAAGCAAGTTGCCTGCCACTGTACGCGCCCGCGCTCCCACTAGCACATCACCCAGCCCTCTCGGTGACACAGGAAAGGGTTGGCATGGATCTACTCAGGCAGGCCGGAATAGACACAATAGGGGACCTATACAAAGATGGAGAATTCCAGACACTAGATAAATTGCAGTACATCGTAAACCCATCTCCGCTGTTCACTTTCAACTTCTACAGGCTGCAGCGAGCAATACGAGAACACTACCCAACATATCCAGAGGAGCCAACAACCCTGGTGCCCCTACAACTGCTCTTGACTACGCCCAAAGCATCACACATGGTGTCCAAACTGTATGCGAGTACACAAGGGGCGGTGGGACACACTACACAAAAGGCCAGGGAAAGATGGAGTGCAGGGCTAGCAGAACCCCTGACAGAGGTGGAATGGGACACCGCATGCATGCTTACGGGTATGCTGACACCCAACGGGAATTTGAAAATTATACACTACAAATACTTACACCAGGTCTACCACACCCCCCAGAGGCTGCACAAGCATGGCCTGCGGGAGGATTCCAACTGCTGCCGGTGTAGACAAGCAGATGCGGACTTCATGCATCTAGCATGGCACTGCAGAAAGGTGGCGGGATATTGGGAACAAGTCATGCAGGTTTTGAATGAAATGTTGGGGGTTAACATGCCGTGCGAAGCAAAAATTTGTTTATTGGGCATAACTCCGAACCTGAGAGCCCTGAGGCGTAAATTCTGTGCTGTTGCCCTCCTGTTAGCTAAAAGGAGGGTGTCCATCCATTGGAATAGCAAAAGGGCACCAGAGGTGAAACGCTGGCTTGAAGACATGGTATATTGCCGAGACACGCTCAACACGTACGAGGAGGAACTACCGATTGGCTCTAGGCCCAGAGACTACTGGGGGTACCTACGTGACTATTTAATCGAACATGGAAAATCAGATTCAGAATCGGAAGAGATGTAATTGGTCTTCTGATGGAGACAACATAGGACGAACGAATGTAAAGTGCTGGCACCTTGGAGGGAGGATGCTGTGATGCAGGGGGGAGGATGCAGGGAGGGAACTACAAGTTGGGGAATGTACAGTTAAGTTACATATAAGTTTAAAGGGAAAAAAAAAACTGAAAAAGTAAGATCATTGATGTAACAGACAGCGACCATGGCACTGTAGTGCGACTGGACTCTTGCTAACAAGGCGCCGCCGGTCCTCTGGATGTCGGCTGATGGGCTGTGTGCATCTCACATTGTGGCTGTCGATAGTAGTTGCTGTACGCCGGCCCATGAGGATGTAGGCAGGCAAGCTATTGATGTTACCTGATTTGTCTTGTATGTATTGAACAAAAGTGCAATAAAATTCTTACACCAAAAAAAAAAAAAAAAAAAAAAAAAAATTGTTCCTCGGCCTCGGCCTTCCCTCGTGGAATCCATATTTCGCACCTCGACTGTGATGTCACTAGTGTCAGTGTCTCTTTAGCCAGTGGGCCCAGGGCCCGCTACTTAACACTGTGCAAGTCTGTTTTGTTAAACTTTTAGCTCGTTGCAATCATTTATTTACCGCTGGAGGGACAACTTCTCGCAAAGCATTCTATTTAGAAGCAAATCTAGAACGGAGGTAACCTGGAATTAAAAAATCCAGTTAACAAAACAAGCTAAAATTAATTGGGCACTTTTCGGCAATCAACAATGAACCTCACTGTACTCGTTTATATAAAATCTGCTGGCAACACCCACCATTGAGTAGCATAGTAAAACATATCCATAAATGGACCGTGACATTATTTCCCACTACTTATTAAAACGAGTTTCGTATTAGGATCCTAATAACACAATATAATTTTTCAGCGTTCCAACCGTTCTAGATTACAACAGGAGACTTTCTTCATATTTTTTATTTACAATGATGTGGCGGCTTCTCCTTATAAGAAACCTTCTAGGCAAATAGTAAAGAGCTATTCTAAATATGGTATGTTCAATTTCACCTGGTAGCGCTTAAAAATACCTACTTTAATAGGTCCCCTTTAATATATTAATTGTTGATTGAAATGGAAAGAAATAAAAGATCTGAGGGTACTAAAATAAGTTATTATTGACAATTTAACAAAGAAAAACAAAGAAAAGAAGTCCATGGCATTGCACAGAAAATATGCAAATATTAGTACCTCGGCCATGCCCTGCTTGAGATCCGACAAGCCAAACACCTCACTGGTTTAGAATGGCTCGCCATTGGTTTGGACGTCACTGGAATGAGAGGCGTGGCGTCCATGCTGGATCGGGTTGAAAGACTTAAAACCAGGAAGATATTTTGCTAGCAAGCGGCCATGACAGATTGGGGTAAAATGCCGGCCTTGACAGAATGACGATAAAGTTGTCTCGCGCACATGTCTGAGGAGCTCTTTTTCCGCCGAACAACTAACTGCTCTCATCAGTCTGTCCTACTTTATTATGTTTTTACCAGGAGAGTTCAGGACAACTATCTAAAAGAACAGATGTCATTTCTCTGTATTCTAATGAGGGTTTACTTTATGCCTCTATATTTTGCACCAGGTCCTGATGAGACCCACTGATTCACTCTTAAATCGGTAAAAACATTGGGGCATATTACCAGGCAAATGCTATAGCATTTAAAATATTACACATCAAGCTGCAGTTCACCTCATGTCCCTAGATGTCCCTGATGATGCAAATGCAACATTTAAAATATTATATATCAAGCTGCAGTACACCTCGCAGTCCCTAGATGTCCCTGATGAGGCAAATGCAATAGAATTTAAAATATTATACATCAAGCTGCAGTTCACCTCGTCGTCCCAAGATGTCCCTGATGAGTAAAATTCAAAAACATTGAAACCCTTTCATGAATGCTAAAAATTATGCTAAGCTTATCCCATAATGCTTTGCAGGGCCTTTTAGTTGTATTTTTGCCAATAACTGTGCTTGGGGTGGTTCTAAGAGAATGGGACCTCCACTGAATTACTATTTAAAGGGAGCAGGAATGTATAGAACCTGGGAAGAAAAAACAACACTCGTGACGGAATGCCCCCAGCGATTGTCACGCCCCAGCACACTCCCACAGCACAATGCAGACACCCCCACAAGGGACTACTTTGCTGGCACGGTTCTTTTACATTTTAAATGTATATGGTGGGCGTCTGCATAGCCTATGTCCTTCTGCTGCAACTGCCCTTTCCAACGCTGTATTGGGTGTTGTGATTGGTGCTGTGGTTCCCGAGTTTACCTGGGCAAAAGGTGCAAGTTCTCTCTTTATAATAGTAGTATAGATGTTTTGCTCTGTTTTGTTCTGCTCTCTAACTGATATGAAGCACTCCAATACTCTCCAATCAGGTTAGCGATATATAAATCTTCTAAGATAAATTAAAAAAATTAAAAATGAATAAATAAGAGTACATCTACTACCTAAAGCCAGTATGGTAAATGCCAACCAATGTTGGAATATAAGAAGACTCTAATTTAGAAGCATCAGATAAAATAAATAAGTCAATCGAAAACATAATGGAAAGGTCCTTGCACTACAACTACCAGCATTCAATAGTGAGGCACTATGTGTGATTTAATACTCAGGCCTGAATAAGTTTGAAAGCCTCTGCAATGAGAATCGTATGAGACTGAAACAAGAAGATACCAGGGAGCAATGTCATACTGACAAAATAAGTAAGTCTAAAAGCCTCCAAATCCACTCTTGGCATTGCAGAAGGATAACAATATGAGCAATGCAGTTTATTAAAAGAATATAAAGTTTTGTAATTAATAGATAGCATGAAAAACGAGTTTGGTTTCAGAACGCTCACCTTAAAAAGAAACAATGTCAGGTCGTTTTAAAATCTAAATCGACATTCCCGAAGTTTGATACATACTTGTTAAACAAACATGAGTGTTATTATAATGACTAATCCATCTGTGCAGCTACGGGAATTATGAAAGACAAGAAATGTTGGCTAAACAAGAGCACCCATTCATGTCTAAACACTAGAAGGCAGATTTACAAACCCCTTGCGACACTTTTGCGTGAGATCTTTTCTCATGTTAAAGGTGACGCAAAAGTGGCGCAAGGGGTTTGGAAATCTGCCCCTGGATATTTCCTAAATGTGTTCCTGGTTATAAACAAAATTTAAAACAGGTCCTTTGCTTCTAAATTTGGTCAACACTGTATGATAAAAAGTATTAAGTCTAGTAAATAATGAAACTGGAGCTGAATTATTTTTTTTAAATATGAATTGAACTACAAGCACGACACACACTACTTCGAAAAGAATGTATGCACAATGATTAAGAAGCAGTTCCAGCTCTGAACAACAGCTCTGCTGAATTATGTTTTCAAATTATTAACCGAAATGCTTTGCTAGATAATGAGTGGCAAACGGCAAGCTTCAATAAAATCTATACTGTATTTGTATGGAAAACACCTTTCAAACACAGGAATATACTGAATATGTGAGCCTGAAGAAATGATAAAAACGGTTTATACAATTTCCTGTTACAAAAAGTGCATCAGAAAAATGTGAGCTCAGTATAAACAGCTTTGCTTCACTAACAATGCCTCCTAATCCAAAGAGAATGAGGTAACCTAGAAGAGCAAAGTGTTTGAAGTTAAAATAGCAAAAACTGAATAATAGAGAGAAGTGTATTAAAATGTATGCATTTATTATTTCACTGCATTTAGCCAGTCAGGGTCTTGAGGAGAACCAGAAAGAAATAAAAGCTTTTTAAGACAACAGACATACTTGAGGAGTGTCATACTTGGACAAAAAACGTACCCCAGACATCTAAGAAGAAACTTCAAAATCGATAAGGTCCATTGTAACAAATGTATCTAGAAACCCCAAGAGACACCAATGGCAAGAGGGCCGGTGCATAAATAATTGTAGCGATGGTGAACCTCTGCTTTTTTGTAATTTATAAGACTGGTCATCCAAGCACGATTTGAATTTTATTTGTGTGTGTTTATTAAATCATAGTATACCTTTTCTTAAAACAATGTATGGTATCATAGAGTGTAATAATATGCTTATCTGAATGTGGTCTAATGGGCATGTTTAAGTATATATTTAAAAAAACAATTATGTGAAAAAACAAATCTTTGGAAATAAATCCACAGGTCGAGATAATTTATTTACTTGTCTCAGAATTTAGATTGTTTTTTTAATAATTCCGACTAGGGTACTTGGTTATATATACTTCAAAAATGGCCCAACCTAGCTGTTTAAAAGGGCCTAAATACACATCTTTCTAAAAGAGTAATTTAAAATGTTATTGTAACATTAAAGAGGGTTTAAAATTACAATTGTTAAAACACAAAATAGGACGTTCCTACCTGTTCCCAATGAAAATGAGCACTTATTAAATGTAATAAGGTAACCCAATGATGTCTTATGGGAAAGGTGAGTCTCACAGTAGTGAAAAACGAATATGTGAGCTTTTCACTACTATAAAATATAAAACTTGACCCCTTCGCTGCGAGGCTAATTCCCCCGCGGTGCGGGGGGAGGGGGGCCACGCGCGGCACTGCGGTGCCCATGACGAGCTCAGCTCGTCATGCTGCACGGTGGCGCAGTGCTCATGACGAGCTGAGCTCGTCATGACCACGCCCGTTTCTTAGAACGCTCAACCGCAGGGGAATTATCCAAGCGTGGGAGCGCTGCGGCGGTCATGACGTCACTGTGCCTCATGATGAGCTGAGCTCGTCATGAGCACCGAAGGTGTTAAAAGTACATGCCCAACCTTTTATTACAAACCACCCTGCTCTATTATCTGCATAGGGCCTACCGTTGAGATGACTTAAATGCAATAAAAGGATAGCTTAAGGCTTGACAAGTGGGTTATTTTGCCAAGTTGAATTGACAGTTTAACACTGCATACAAGCTGTAGTGGCAGACCTTGTGGTTGCCACAGTAAGTGCTGGAGGCCCACTATTAGTATTTAATTTACAGGTCCTGGGTGTATGGTATACCACTTTACTATGGACCTATACGCAAATTAAATAAGACAATTTTATCATATTTTAGGTAGTGAGCACAAGTCCTTAGTCCAGCAAAAATAAATTAAGAAAAATAGAAAGGGTGAAGGCAACGTTTTTAGGAGTGTGTCTGCAGAGAGGGCTAAGTTTGCCACATGGCACAACCCTATAGCTTGTTGCGGAGCATGGAAGTCACTCCCTTTCTCTCCAACATTGGTAAGTTACAGAGCACAACAAGCGCATTATATATGTATGCCAGCTGACTTTGCACGAGTACAACCTATCATGCATACTTGGGTTGATGTTTGTAGGGTGTTATATGCTGGATGCAAAATATTATGCTGAATTGAATCTTGCATTGCACAATGCTACCTGAACATGTTCACAAATTCTGGCCCTCCTTTGGTCAATAACTATGATGTAAAATAAACTTCACAGTTTGCCATTATCATATGGCTGTTTTACTTTCAATCAATGACCGTAGTTTGGAAGAGTGAGGATACATCGACAATATTCTGTACACAAATTGTGTGGGCAAATCATCAAGGGCTTAATATCAAGAATGAAAATATAATGAAATTAGGTACTTATTTGTAAGTACAGGCTTTCTATAATTAACGTCACATACATGTTTTTTTTAAGAAAAAAACTCTGATTAGCACTTGGCCCTCATCAGCAAAAACAGGCATATAATTGCTACATAATGCCACACTAAGTTGTATACCTACATCAGAACATAGTTTTAGGAACATTATAGAAATGTAATCTAGTTTGCAGTCTCAAAGAGAAGTGCCACCACATTACCATGTTTTTCAGAAATACTGTGGTTCAATGTAGCCATCCGATCAGTTAAAGTTATTCGATTGGTTATATACAAAATTCCTACATGCCTTGGTTTATGGCTCTTGGAAACATTTCTGGGCAGATATTTAGAGGGGCTGGACTTGAGCCAAAACAATCTATATAGAACCACCTTTAACTTCTCCAATCATCCACTGTCTAGATCTAGGTTTGTTTCGAGTTTTACCTTTTAAGAAGTGCTTTTTAATGGAGACAGAGTTAATAAACACTGTCTCTTTCTTAGAAACTGTTGCCCGAATCCTTCAAAAGTCTGACCTTCAAATAAATCTGCCCCTCAATTATATCAATGCCTAATTCTGCACTGTAGGAAGATATACTGGTGGAACTAAAAGTCATAAACCTAATACTCCTTATTTGCATTTTAAATGAATGTTAAAATTGAAGGCAAAATCCCTGTCCTTCGAGTTTCACATGGGAACCATAAGAGAATAACAAACTAAAAATACACCAAGCATATATATATTTTTACAGAGTTTTATACAGCACAAACTTGACCCGAATCGGGTATCAGAGCGCTTTACATAGCACCAGTTACATTACACAAGGACACATTCCTTTTTGTAAGGCATGGGAAGATTAAGTGATTTTCCCCAAATCACAGGATGTTAAGCGTCATTGCCGAGACTCAAACCCAGTTCCCCAGATTCAAGGTCGACCTCCCTAGCCTTTAGGCCAACTTCTCTCCCCTATTCTGACATATTTACTAGTGGATTGCTGCAGGGGGACCCAACTGAAGCGTTGGTGAAGAAAACTTGACAAACAATTGGTTGTATTAGGTTTTATCACCTTGCCCCTTGACCCTTAGGATTTCATGGCTGGTCGTCAGACTTCAATCCAAAAAATGGAGGTTCTGCAGCTAGAACAAGGATTCTTTAGACAATATTATTTGTGTAAGCTCATTCCTATCGAAGAGTAGATGGCATTGGCTACTTCCATCTCTCAGAAGGGAGGGCTTTCGAAAAAAATTGCAGCCGTCACTAACTGGAGAAGTGCGGCTCAGGGGTTAGAGGCGGCAGACCCGGAAGCTGAGATCGGCCCTGGACCAGGGTTCAATTCTCCGCCTCGGCGGGTCTTGGGCTAAAAAAATTCCACGGACTCAATAATTCTCGCTCCGGTGCCATCTCGACTCACGGGTTCACACTCTGCGACTCTGGGCAATAGCGTGCTTAATCTCCACAACGGCCCCTCGCAGCGGGATGCCTGGCTTTCACCTTGTGGATACCCTGCCGGGGTTATCTCACAGGGGAATACCAGGGCGGGTTCCCTAAGCAAGCGCCGGGAGACCCACTGCGGGTAGCTGTGCGCTATATAAGCTCAAGCTCAAATACATGTGATAATTGCGAGTTCTCAAATTGCGATTCCTTAAATGCAATGCAAGAACCACTTTCAAGTAGCGATTTTGCTACTAGAGGGCGCAAATTACCATTTATTTATTTATTTTACTTATTTATTTATTTGATTTGTATAGCGTGTTATAACCCAGGGGTCTCTAAGCGCTTTGTCAGGATCGAACATCGAGTACAGTGGAAAACAGCTAGTCATAAAAATTACAGGCCACCCCACGCTTGCTGAAAGAGCACTGTTTTTAATTTCGTTCGGAAGGACAACAAATTGGTTTCCTTACGCAGTTCCATTGGCAGCTTGTTCCAAGCTGCTGGGAGTGAATAGGAAAAGGCACGACCACCCACCGTGGCCAATCTGCAGCGTGGTTGAGTAAGAAGGGTGGCTTCTGCAGATCGAAGCACCCTAGCTGGCATTTAGGGGGTTAGGCGGGATTTCAAGTAGATTGGCGCCTTACCATAAAGGGCTTTGTGTACAATGCACAGCCCTTTGAACATCACCCTCTGCTTAACTGGCAACCAGTGCAGTTCTCGCATGAGGGGGGGATACATGGGTGTTCCTCGACTTTTTAAAAATAAGCCTAGCAGCGTCATTCATGACAACCTGCATCTTATTCAGGAGTTTTTGCGGCAGCCCTATGTATAACGAATTACCGTAGTCCAGCCTGGCTAGGATCGTGGCAGAGACCGCACGCCTCAGGGTAGAAAAGGACAGCAGCGGGGAGACTTTCCTAAGTTGTCGAAGGAGGCCGACACAGGTCCCCACAACAGCCATAACTTGTTTCTGCATGGACAGCTTGCCATCCACATGGATGCCCAAGCTTTTAACCACGGCCGCAGGTTCCTGAGGTGACCCTAATTCTCTTGGCCAGAATTGATCGTTCCATGGGTTGCCTGATATGGTAATAGGCAATACCTCGGTCTTGTCCGGGTTGATCTTTAGTGAGTTCATGGACATCCAATCGGCTGTGTACTTCAGGATGTTTTGCAATCTTGCGAAAGCACCCGGACCATCATCTAATTGGATTACTGTCTGGGTGTCATCTGCATAATTGTACACCTGGCAGTCCATCTGGTTGAGCAGTCTAATCAGAGGCTGTAAATAGATATTAAAAAGGAGTGGCGACAGGGCAGACCCTTGCGGCACTCCGTGAAGTTGCACTTCATGGTAATTTGCAAAAACGTTGAAAAATGCACTAAAGTGCATTTTTCAAAGTTCCATTTGCCTTGGGGCATGTGTGTGTGCAAGATGTACTCATATGCAGATTTCAGGGGTGCAACAGGGTGTCCTTATGACATCCTGGCACCCTTCAAATTGCATTCTCAATTTGCGATTCTCTAATTGAGAGTTGCAAATTGAATATGTCTTCCCATTCATTCCTATGGGCCTCAAGGCCCATAGGAATGAATGGGAAGGTATTCCTTTATTGCGAGTCACAATTTGTGATTTGCAATTAAGGAATGTTTAGAAATCGCAATTTTTTAAGCGATTTCTACATGCATAGGCTTTTGCGATTCCTTAATTGCTATTCCTTAAAAATCGCATTTAAGAAATCGCAAATGCCAACATTGATGCATTTGCCTAATATAATTTTCTAAAGCATGCGGGAGATGAATGTTTAATAGATCCTGAAAGAATGAAGCTTTTTATTAATTATGAATGGTGGCCGCGAAATTAAGATCACAAATGTTGAGGTTGAGAACTAGACTTAGGCTTTTATCATTACACTGAATTATTTGCTTTTGACTGTATGTTTCAATATTGGTACCGCCTTGCTTAATTACTTATTATGTGGTGTGATTTTGGTTTGTATGCCAGGAATCACTCGCTTTTAATGGGTGGGTTCTTTTATGCAGCTGCATTAATGTGTCATTTTAATTTAGTTTTTGCAACGGTTTTAATGTACACCGCAAAAATTATGTGATTCTATCATGACGATGATAAAAAGTGAAAAATATTATTTCTAATTTTGTATTGTTTCTCATGGTGAAACACGGCATTCAATTTTCCAGGTTTTGATCCTCAGACATTCAAATTCAGAATTATGATCCCAGCTCAGATTAATCATTAAAACCGACTAGAAGTCAAATGAACAGCCAGGTATGCCCGTCATTCAGCACACATCCTGGTTGCCCCATTTCCTTCTTAACAAGAATCAATTTCTTAAACAGTTAACGCACAGTAAAATCTATTCCGTTGAAGCGCATATCAACGTGTAAGAGAACAAAGGCTATACAAATAGCTTACATCTCAAGTAGTCTTTTGTATATGACTCTTCTTACACTGAATGCAGTTAAGAAAATCATTAGCATGAGTGCAATAGACCACGTTCAATACTTGCTTTTTTGACTGAAATATCAATAGCTAAACAGAGAGCAAATTGTCTGTGCTGAGAAGCCTGGCTGAAGTGTTATTGTCAGCTTTTCCATCCTTCTACATGCTCTGCAGTATTAATGGACTGCTGAGAAAGGTTAGTTTGTGTCAGCTATTTTACCATTTATGGCTTGTTGCAAGCCATTTCAAATGTAAGTTTGTTGAAATCAAGTTATCCTCAACATTTAAATGTAAATTCTTGGATTTCATTGATTTAAAAACTCTGTGGACTAACTTGTGTTTTAGTGCATGGCCTCCCGGCATTGTCCCTCAGATACACATAATGGCTGACAACTTTCATTTTTACGAACTGTGAAGTCTGTCTTCAGCACATGCACTAACTGGTGAAGTATAAGAGTTAAGGCATGCCCTGTAGGCGGTATGGGTCAATACAACAGCCAGGATGGGTCAATAAAACAGCCAGGAGCATTAATGACTTACTTTTGTAGCTATCCCGGTTTAACTCCTGAATTCCAGGCTTACTCTTGAAATCCAGACTCACGATGGACTCTAGATTTACTCTGGGAAGTTAGGAGTCACCCGTAAGTGCTAACATGGAATTCACAGCTAAACGTGAATTGGGCCTGCTTTAAAAGCAGATGCACAGCTCACATCTATAGTTGTGTGCAGCACGGGACAGACAAGTTGTAAGCTATGCACAAAATAGATGTCAAACTACTTGATCAACATGAACCACGCTGCAGACTTTCCATTGGAGCAGACTTCCCGCATGGATTGTTGAGTTGCAATGCTGTAACAGAGTTCATACTTTCTAAATCGCATTTGTTGATAAAGGCATAATAGAAGAAACCCAGATCAGAATGACAAAGTGGTACTTCTTTAAAAAAAAATGTGTGCCCCATTTCTAATCAAGAAATATGTATGAGCACTACCGTCCCTTGCAGGTGAAATAACAAGATGATTGTCATCGTCACTTCCAGATACTATCTAGGGTTTGACGGGGAGGGGTTTTAAAGGACAGGTAGGGGTTACTTGTACACAACCATGATTGTGGCGGTTTCTTTCTCTGGTGTCCCGGAGCCTGTCCAACTATGGCTATCCAAACTGCCCCAAGTGCATGCTTTCTGCTCTTGGCTCCCAGGATAGTAGGGGAGAGGATCGTAGACTTCTTAGGGATGTGGTGTGTGTGGGGCTGGAGATTCAGATCTCATAGAGGCAAACAACAGACACAAAAACTTACTGTCCAGTGCAGGGCTCATCCAATAAAGAAAGAAAGACAAATAGCACAACAGAACAAATACTACACAAATTAATGGGAAATCAGCTGCATAGTCATATCAGTGGGGCTTTAGACCAATACAAAAATGTCTACACTAGCACAATTGCTACAGTTCCTGCACTGCTAGAACCTTTTAGTAGAGTTGCTACAGTTTCTACAACAAGTCATGTTTTTAGCTGTAAAGGAAAGCTTAGAAATGAGATTCAGAACAGATGTGAGTTCGCTGTTTCACTGTTTGGCTGAAGCGAGCAATCACTGTGTTCATTATCCTGTAGGTAAGTTCAGACTGCATCTTACTAAAGTGTTCACACTGGCAGTTGGTACTTCAAATGTGCACATCTATTTTTGTTTTGCACAGGACACAATCTCTCAGCCTTCTAACAGAACCTCATATTACCTATCCTTGGGATGTTGCTCATCACAGATGTTGTTGTGGTGAGCCCTTCACATTGCATAGTCAATATCACTTATTAGCAAGCATGGATTCTCATGTCAGCCCCATCTCTTGGATCTCGCCACTGAACCCAAAGGGCGCAGCAGGCCATAGCAGTGGTTATGCATTTCAGTAGCTTTGATCTCATGTTGTCGGGATCTTCTACTGCAGCCTTTGTAGTTCACAAAGCACATCGAGGCACTTGAAGAACTGGCCCCTCAGGACGCTGCAGGGATCCTGGATGGCATTTTGTCAATCCAGATTGGCTGATGATTCATGCGGCTTTCTGGATGAACCATGAAGGAAGGCTGCTTGAAAACTCAGAGCTCAGCTCAGAACCAGCTACACTTCTGGTACAAGTCAACTCATTCAGCTGATATACATGCCAAGGAGAAGGCTGGCCTTCCATTCTTAGATAGTGTATCCTCCCCCAGGGCCAGATACTCCACTTTCCTCTCTGACCGGCAGGTTTCTAGGTGCTATTCAGGTCCACAGCCTCTCCAAATAGTTGAATAGACCTCAGATAATACTCCCTCATCCTCCGGTCGGCAGGCTGTGAAGCAGAGAGCAGGCCTTGATAAAAAAAAAACTTCTTGATTTAAGTGCTGTGCATCAAGAAGAACTTATAACAAAGTGGCATTATCCTAATTTTTCAGACAGGGGATGTTAATCCACTGTCTAAAGTACTGGAACTTGTTTGGCGTGGCTCCCTTTTATTGTAGGTGTGCAGTGCAGACTCATCCTTTGTACAAAGGGATGGCTCTCATGGCAGGTGAAATGATGCTGCCTCCCAGGAGGAGTACCCAAACATATACAAAATGATAAATGAATATTCTGCATCTGGCTGTCAGTAGCCATCAAGTAAAGGGAAAAGAGTAGGACCTGCCAATAAACTTCTTAGCAACAGAATCTGTTGACTCACCAACACTCCCATACAATCCACCAATGGCAGTGCTCAGGAAGAACTAATAAGCAATCCCCTGCTAACAGCGCCTCATACAATTTCTAAGGGTAGTGTTGTCTTCATCCTTTCACATGCCAGTGTCCGGGGCACCTTTCTCCATCTTCAGGAATGCGATGAAGCTGTATTCTGTCCTAGAATAAAATCCGTATTGTATCCTACATCTTGGGCCATGTCAAAACGGGCAATCTAAAATGGATCCTGCCAGTCCCAGAAACCATAGTCTTACCACAACACCAAGGGGCATATTTACAAGCTTCTATCACCAACGGAGCATAATTTATTTTATGCTCTGGTGGCTTAGAACCATTTTTTATACTTACAAGGTGGCGCAAAGCCATTTAGAGTGGCATAATGCCACCTTTTAAATATGCCTCTTTCCGCCACAGTCCTCTGAAGTGCATGCGATGGGTTTTGCTGTGGTCGTTCTACCACAACACCCATTGCTTTATGATGCTGCCTGAAATTTATAAGGAGGCGTAAATCTGTGGCAGCACCAAAAACTAATGCCATGCAAGAGCAGGCATTAGAATGGTGCACTAGAAGAAATGCTTTTATTTCTCCTCGATTTGGGATTTTTTCATGTGTGTTGCATTCTGCGTCATCTGTATCTTATACCCACACACTCTGGGGCCCTTATTTATGAGGCCTTGCGTCAGTTTTGCGCCGCCGGTGCGTCACTTTTTGTGACGCACCAGCAGCGTAAAATATGCGCCTTGTTGCGCCATATTTAAAAAGTGACGCATCTAGGTAGATGCGTCACTTTTTAAACCCCTGCGCCACATTATACCTGCGTCAGGTGTAATGTATGCAGAGGGGGCGTTCCCCCGCAAAAAGCCTCGAAATAGTGACGCAGTGAAATCTATGAGATTTCACTGCGTCACTTTTAGGATGCTGTTGCGTCAAAATCTTGCGCCTGCCTCACAGCAGGCGTAAGACTGACGCAAGCCCTTTCACATGGGGCTTTCCCCATGTGAAAGGACGCATTGCTGGAGTTGCGTCACTTTCGTGACACACTCCAGCAATGCGTCACTTTTGCGCTTACAGATACGTCAGAAATACTGACGTATCTGTAAGTCCTTGCGACATGATGCGTCATACATTAAATATGAGGCATCATTGGTGTCGCAAGGAGTGCGCAGTGAAAAGTGACGCATCGCTGTTTTCACGCAGCAATGCGTCACTTTTCATAAATGAGGCCCTGGGTGTCAAAGCAAGGCTCTATTATCACACCAAAGTAGAGCTTTATGTTAGGAGACTAGTAGGAACCATGCTCTTCCAAAATAAAACAAAAGCAGCACATATTTATTAAACCACAAGGATATTTGAACCCACCCTTCTCATGCCACATTCAGTAAAGAACTCAAATACTTCCTTGCTACTCAATTCCTCCAAACTTTCAAAATACGGTCATGTGTCATGGCTAAATCATACCACTGAGGCATGTTCGGAAGAGCTGTTTTTCCACCATGCTTAAATCAACCCTACTATATTAAACTACTTCTTTACATGCACTGTATTTAACTACTGTAAAGTGCTCTGATACACAGCTGGGTCGGGTTGGCACTATAAAAAACACAAATAAATCAATACAAAATGTCCCTGCTGCCCCCAGCATTTCATGTAAACAAACCAGGATTTTTGATGTTCTGATTATGTATTGACAAAGTTATCTTTCAAAATGTTCATGAATAGCTTTTGAAAGTACAATAGATCTTTGTAACATGTTATAACAAAAGACGGACTAACAGATAAAAAATCGTTCATGTATACAGTTAATTATTTTTCCAGTTTGAATCATCTCTAAACCCGTCTCTTGATGACATGGCTCATGCCAAGAAACATGGGTAGGCAATTGGATTAGTTCTTAAAAATTCATCACATTTGGAGGAAATCAGTACTTTAAAATTAAATCACAATTTTTCTTTTTGCTTTGTTCTTTTACACTACAAATAAATGCCATAATAAGAAACACGCTAAAAATATGTGATGCAATGCTGTTGTGCAATCAAGGTATGGTTAAATTATCTTAGAATCGTCATTTTAGGTTTTTATCCAATGTGTGAGTGACTCAAACTTGGAAATTGCGGCTGCAGTAATTACCATTTCTCACATTGTCATGTCCTGGAATGTCCATAATTCTGTAGTTAGCTAAGTGTTGAATTATTTTGTTCACTTCGATACCAGAGAAACATTGCTCGTTGTCAGTGTTATAGGGGGCCACCGCTTCTGTTTTGCATAACCACCAGCTAGCCTTTTGAAATATTAGAGTTTGAAAGTTTAGATAAATAAATAGGTATTGGATAAATATTAATGAAGAGATAGCAGAAATAGAGACAAAGATACCTGGAAATGCAAGCTAAAGTGAAATGGAAAGAAAGAGAAAGTAAAAAGAAATAGAGGGTAAAAGAAAAAAAAGGTTGAAAAACAGTGGAAAAAAGCAGAAAAGGTTAAGGAAAGAATACTAAAAATAAAAGCGAAAAGAAAAAGAACGGATAAAGGTGAAAAAATTTAATAATTGTTATAAAGGAAAGGAGACAGCACGATTATTGTAAATCAATAAATATATGCAAAGAAACTCTGCATGTGTATTGGAAAATTAAAACAGTCAATTCTGACCCCAGTTGTACCTCGAAGAACAAGCATTTGCAATACAATACGACTCGCATTAATACACTTCAAGCTATTGGCGTTGTAAATGCTAATGTTAGTTATTTTATTTTTTGGGTAAAAAAAATCCCAACAGTAGCATCAGTACTAAAAGTTATTCCACGAAGCACGGAAAAGATGCAGTACCACAGGTGGTTACTAGGTGTCCCTGTGGAGTTGTAAAGGGACCTCTATTAGGCACATAAGATACTGCACCGTTAATGCAATTATAAAGAGAAAGATTGCAGCTCAGCATGGAAGCGATATATATGTTAGCTTGAGTTTTAAAAATGCACCACTGTTTATTTGAATGGTGCCTTTTTAAAACGCAAGTTATCAAAATTCTCACTTCCAATAAAAAACGAATGGAAATGTATGCTCAGCTGAACTGTGTCTATTTGTAATTGCATTAAGGGTGCAGTGTCTTATCTGGCTAATACAGGCCTCTTTACAACGCCACAGGGTCACCTAGTAACAGTCTGTGGTAATGCACCCTTCCCTTGCATAGTGGAAGTTTTTATTTATTACTTATGCTAATGCTGGGAATTTTTTTTATAAAAAAAAGAAACATCAATTGCAATGCCAATAGCTAAAAGTTTCACTATTGCGAGACCTATTGCATTGAAAATGCTTTTTAAACATGTTTTTATTGATTTTCCTTCAAACATAGAGAAAGTCAGGGCAGGTCCGCCGTGATAAACATAGACATCATATCAGAAGTACTTAGTAATCGCAGGCCAACTCAGGCAACTGCACCTTGCTGCAATGGTTCCTGAACAAGGCGCAGAATGCTGCCCATTTACTCTAAATTCGAATTAAGCCTTACACCCTGCTGAATCACTGTTGCCAAAGACGTTGTCCATGTTGAGGTGCTGAGCAAACCAAAAGAGATCTGACATGAGCACAAGTGCCAAGAAACTCCTCTGTAGTCCTCACCCTAGACAAGAGTCGGTCTAAGATCAAACAGCATGTGCAGAGTAGTCGAGAGGTGATTATGCCTGGGGATCACCTCAATCTGTGCTTGCTTTCTTCACCTTAATGAGGCCCCAACATGCCCTTTTCTCAGCAGCCACTGGCAGCAGTCATTGACCCCGGTAGCAGCAAGAAGAGTTCCAAGTTTAAATTGCGGGTCTCCTGTACTAGTAAACGGAGGCCCGTAGCCCGGCTGCCTTGTGGTCGAGCCAAATCTAGTCTTGTGTGGTCAAATGAGGACATGGCTGACATGAGGAGGGACTAACAAGCCTAAAACCAATCGGAAGGCTGCATTTAGGACCTAGGTAAATGATAAAGTGGGGCGGATAATGGGCCGAACTTCCACAGAGCTTCCACACTATACTGAATACTGTATGCCTCGCAAAGCGAGCACCGCATGGGCTGCAATGATAGGCTCGACCTAAAAAGCAATATTGACAAGCATTCACCTTGAGGTAAATAAATAATGAGAATCAGTTGAACAGAACCCCTTGCTCTGTTATGATTACATAATATGACCAACATGAAATCAAGAGTCTCTAGAGTTCTATTCCAGGTCTGAAAGCTGTTAATAGGAATAACAACATTTGTAACAAACAACACAAATAATAATAATAATAATACAAGTAATAATAATAATAATAATATTAATAATATTAATAGTAAAAGTAATGTCATTATTATTAATAATGTAGTTGTTATTTAATAGTAGTAGTAGTAGTAATAATAGTATTATTGGTATTTCTGTGTGAACTTAATATAATCTTCTTTCAGCAACTTGAACTCCTGACCCCTAATTAAATGAACATTTATTATAAAGCCTAATCTGCTTGTGAATAATGACGCATCAAATCCAAAAATACTGCAAAAAATGCAGCAGAAATAACAATGCAACTTGTAATCACAGATAATCCGAATTATATATTTGAATCTATACATCTACAGCTTTATAACGCAATTTATAAATAATATTATTTGATATGAAAAATAATCGCTTATGCCCATCTCTTTGAAGGCTTATTCTTTAGTTACCATTTAACTTTATTTTTCTCTTCTTTTGTAATTCTTTAAAATGTGTCTGTTATTTGAAATAACAAAATAAACTTGTTCAATAAAATACACGTTAGCAATTCCTCAACAAGCATTTGCAATGCAATGGTCTCGGCATCATTAAAGGTAGAGCTATTGGCATTGCTCATGACATTTCTTTTTTTTCTTTAAATCATAAATAAATGGCATTGTCATTTACATTGCCAATACACAGCACTCTGCACTCAACAGCACACACCACTCTGCACCTGCACTCACTGCTCTGCACACTCACTCTGCACACTCACTCTGCACTCACTACTCTGCACTCACTATTCTGCATTCTGCACACTCACTCTGCACTCACTACTCTGCACTCACTATTCTGCATTCTGCACACTCACTCTGCACTCACTACTCTGCATTCTGCACACTCACTCTGCATTCACTACTCTGCACTCACTATTCTGCACACTCACTCTGCACTCACTACTCTGCACTCTGCACTCACTACTCTGCACTCTGCACTCACTACTCTGCACTCTGCACTCACTACTCTGCACTCACTACTCTGCACTCTGCACTCACTACTCTGCACTCTGCACTCACTACTCTGCACTCTGCACTCACTACTCTGCACTCACTACTCTGCACTCAGTCACTACTCTGCACTCACTCACTACTCTGCACTCACTCACTACTCTGCACTCACTACTCTGCACTCACTACTCTGCACTCACTACTCTGCACTCAATACTCACTACTCACCACTCTGCACTCACTACTCACTACTCTGCACTCACTAATCTGCACTCACTACTCTGCACTCACTACTCTGCACTCACTACTCTGCATTCACTACTCTGCACTCACTACTCTGCACTCACTACTCACTACTCTGCACTCACTACTCACTACTCTGGACTCACTACTCTGCACTCACTACTCTGCACTCACTACTCATTACTCTGCACTCACTACTCACTACTCTGCACTCACTACTCTGCACTCACTACTCTGCACTCACTACTCTGCACTCACTACTCTGCACTCACTACTCTGCACACACTACTCTGCACACACTACTCTGCACACACTACTCTGCACACACTACTCTGCATTCTCCCTTCCGTAGTGTAAATGCCCTTCACGGCCGGATGCAGTATGTAGGTACTCTCATATATTTCTTGGCACCTACGATATAAGACTGTGTGTTGGATGTAGGAGGACATATATAGCAGTTTTGTTTCACTCATTGCACTAGCACTGTGCTTTTATCCTCTCTTCTCCGTTTGATTAAACACATCACTTATTAAGAGGGGGGCTTCGGGCAGCGCGCCTGGCGCTGTGACAGGGAAGGGACGCATGTCTCCTCACAGGAAAGGGTCGGCGGCAGCAGTGCTTTACTGCACATTCTGCAAAGCAACCCGCCGCATCAGCATCATCTCCAGCGCGTCGGGTCAACCGTAAAAAGTGCCCCGTGTCCAGAAACAGCATAACAAGTACCCAGGCACACGCGCTCCTCCGAGAGGGGCTCTTGGATAAATGCAGTTGGGTGGCACGCGCGGTATTTTTCGATGGGCCGCGAAATGGATTCGTCAAGATATGTTCTAGACCACCACCCATCTGTGAAAGTTTTCAAAAAATCTTTTACGTCGCTGCCAATACAGGCACAGCAGAGCTGCCAGACAGGCACGTGGCGAGCCAGCGAGCCCCGAGCTTACAGCACATTAGACTGAGAGGCATATTATAACTATGCTGTTATGGGTATGGCTTAACACTAAAATACCTAGCGTACAAAGGCCAACATGTCATAACTAGTTTAAGATAACCTACAGAAACGGCATTGTTCCCTTTGGCAGACATGGGACCCTATTCGAATGACTCAGATATTGTGTCACTGTGAAAGTACATACTGCATTCCCTTACTCGTTTGTATAAATATTCCGTCAATGGAAAAGCAGAACGAGCAAAAAATAGAAAACGAATGTCACACGTGGTATAAAAACATTTGTATTAATGAACACTGTGCCCCGGAAGTCAGGCACGGTCGCCTGTGACGTGGGCGGGGCCACGTCCAGACCGGAAGAGGAGGCAGGCGGAGTCAAATGCGTCTCGCGCCCGGGGCTCATGTGAGCGGTGTGGAGCCCCGGGGCCGCGCCAGCAGGAGGTTGGGCGCCGCGTGCTGAGAGCAGAGTCCCCGACATTGGCCAGTTAAGTTCCAAAAGGCTGGGGGGCTTGGTGCACTTGTGTGTGTGTGTGTGCGTGTATGCTCGTGCGTGTATGTATGTGTGCGACGGTGACGGCGGGGGAGGGAGGGGGGGCCTCGGTGCACTTGTGTGTGTGCGCGTGTGTGTGTATGTGTCAGGGGGGGTGTCTCTGTATGTATGTATGTGCGTGCGTGCATGGGCGCTTGTGTGTGTGTATGCGCATGCGTGTGTGGTGCTTGAGCTTCCCAGGAGACAGCGCCTGGCCACAGCGCGCGGTCACGTTTCAAATCAGCTCCAAGGATGCGTGTGGCCGAAACTGTCTCCTGGGAAGCACACTCGCTAACAAAAGATCTCGGCGAGACGCGCTTCCGCGCGTTGAGCCGAGACCTAAAAAAAATACATTTCTTTCGTCCTTGAAAAAACTGTACAAAAAGAAATAATGTCTAAGCATATGCCCTTCTCAACATTATACTCAACAAGACCACCTCAACTCTCCAGTTTATGGAAAGGGGATCAAAACAGTGCACGCTCTGATGTTAGAACGTCTCTTGTTCAATTTTAACCAAAGGTTTAAGTGACGTTGACTCTTTATCCCGTCGCTGTAAACACTTCAAAGAAGTGTTCATCCACACATTAACCTTTAACTTCTCAAAACCAACTAAAAGACACACCAATTTAATTTTTTCGTACTAATATTGTTCATAAATATATATAAATCTTGAGTAACAGAAACACAAGGATTACAGTGCAACCTTAAATGGTTTATTTTAAGCAAAATGTTAAATATTTCATACTCTTCCACTTTTAAACAAACCTTCAACTTAAGAATGAATTTCATAATTGGCTTTCGCAGTGTTCTCCAAATATCCACTGAAAGCTGCGTCGAAACACCCCACAATAAACATTAATTTAGAATGGCACGTTTCCATAGTATTTACACTGCTTCAGAAAGATAGTTCTTGCAGGACATATGTATAGTGAATGGCTATTTTTGGTGAGATTTCCCCACAATTGTTCCCATGTCTGTTGTTTTGAATGCACTTTACTCATACCAAACAGGAGAAAAGTGAATGTGTTCTATTTTTAAATAAGGTGAAAATGACTTATCACTGTTGGGTATATTTAATTTACCTATAACTCCTTAGTATATGGTGTAGAAAATATGTCCATTGTTTGGAAGTTAATGCCACCCGCGGACTGCAGCACATATTGTGAAATATGCAGAATGGGCATGTAACATCTGACTTCAGGCATGTCATGAATAGCCTGACTGCAGAAACCCGAACATGTGCCGTCAAACCTGTCAAAATAACCATTTTTGAAAGGCGAGAAACGCTGCTTTTAAATATTCATAAATCATTCTTAAGTATACCTTGGTGCCCAAAAAGTAGAGTGCCTGATATTTAAAAGTAGAACTTGTGTAAAATTAAAGTTGACATGCTCCTCCAGTGAGTAATCCCAAAAGCTATTTCACTGGCATGGCTGTAGTTGGATCCTGGAACATGACAGTATAGATTCTAAGCTTTAATGTGCAGCATTTGACAGGAAACAGCTAAAAGTTCTTTGCATTTTTTTTCATATTATTTAAAAAAAATTCAATCCATTGGTCGAGTCATATTGTTTTTAAATGTATGGCAAAAGTAACTTTCAGTACGGTACACGTTTGCTGCTTTAGCCCTGGTTACACCAATTAGCATTAGCCTGGAACACCGGCCACCAGGTTAGTGACTCTCTGGATATGGGGTATTACGGTTGCCTGGATGTGGGAAAATGTTTTTCTTTCCCTTTAAGTGAACCCAAGAATTTCATTAACTTGCAAAGGGAGAGATGAGGTATGCTCTTTCAGATACAAATGTAAAGTGAGACCCAGAGCTAACAGGTCTTTACCCCTCATGCCCATACTAGCCAGGCCAGCTCCAAACCCAGTGGGTGGGAAGCTGCCACTAATACCAGTTGTGTTACAGCAAACAAATGATGGATGGATTGCTGACAATGCAAAAATTCTCCCCCATTCAAAAGATCTGGGTAAATCCCTGTTATCTTTTGCCCACTACACCAGCCCAGTTTGGACCCAGCCATATGCAAATCAGTCTTGACCCTGTGTCTCATGGGAGCAGTCCAGACCGAACTGCCAGGCCAGGTCCTCCCTGGACCGGAAAGAAGCATCCTGGGACCGGTTTCAGGGTATGTCACCCTTCTTCAGCCAGGCTAGCTTGAATCCAGTGGCACAGTGAGCAAGAGACCCACGTCTGGGCATACCCATCCCACTTAGAACGAAAAGCGTTACAGCAAATAAATGATGGAAGGAATGATGACAATGCAAACATTCTCCCCCAGTGAAAAGATCTGTGGTAAATCCATAGTTCTTTTGCAAACTATGCCGCCCCAGTTTGGACCCAGCCATATGTAAATCAGTCATGAAACTGTGCCCCATGGGAACAGGCCAGACTGAACTGCCAGGCCAGGTCCTCCCTGGACCGGAAATAAGCATCCTGGGACCGGTTTCAGGGTATGTCACCCTTCTGCAGCCAGGTTACCTTGAATCCAGTGGCACAATGAGCAAGGGACCCACGTCTTGGCATACCCATCCCACTTAGGACGAAAAGCGTTACAGCAAATAAATGATGGACGGAATGATGACAATGCAAACATTCTCCCCAGTGAAAAGATCTGGGTTAAATCCATTGTTCTATTGCCTACTACGCCACCCTAGTTTGGACCCAGCCATATGCAAATCTTTCTTGATCCTGTGCCCCATGGGAACAGTCCAGACCGAACTACCAGGCCAAGTCCTCCCTGGACCGTAAACAAGCATCCTGGGACCGGTTTCAGGGTATGTGACCGTTCTTCAGCCTGGCTAGCTTGATTCCAGTGGCACAGTGAGCAAGGGACCCATGTCTGGGCATACCCATTCGACTTAGGGCGAAAAGTGTTACAGCAAACAAATGATGGACGGAATGCTGACAATGCAAAAATTCTCCCCAGTCAAAAGATCTGGGTTAAATCCATCGTTCATTTGCCAACTACGCCACCTCAGTCTTGACCCTGTACACCCTGGGAACAGTCCAGGTCGACCTGCCAGGGCAGGTCCTCCCTGGACCGGAAACTAATACCAGTTGGGCATGAACTCAGGATAGGGAATTACTCATTTACCAGACCACATCTCTTGCTGGACGCAAGAGCTCTGCACAAGGAAGGAAGAAAGTGGGATTGCTTGCACAAGGGTAAACAGGAACTGCTGAAAAGTGAGTAGGGGTAACCCAGAGAATGTTTAACCCGTTGATTAGGGAAGTATCAAAAGCCACCAGGATAGTGCTAACTTAAAATGTGCACCTCAAGGAATCATAATCAGAACACTTTTTGGACTTGGGGTAGATGAGAAGTTGCTGGACCTTAGAGGAGACCTAGAGGACTGTAACTGCCTTCCACTTGTACCTAGGACAAAGATGTGCACTTCAAAGGTCAGTGGGCTAACCTACTCTGTGGTTAAAAGTACACAAGCAGCTTACAAACGTTTTCCTGGTTTCCCAGTTGCCCAGATACAATTAGACCTGCATTGGACCCGTCTCATGGCACTTGCTGGATCAGGCCCTTAAGTCCTAGGAGCCTCACCTGAAAACTGGCACCTTTAGGTGAAGAGCTGAATAAAAGGAGCTTTCTTTGGAAGGCTGGGGACAATCACCAGATTTGATAACTTTGTTATTCTGAAGAATAGGTGGATCCTGTTTGAAGCTTCTCTAAAGCAGCAAATCAGATTCAGTGGGACCTCATCAGGAAGGTATCTGGCCTATCATGGAGCCCTCTTCATATGCAGCCTGCTGCCTTTTCCCCGCTGAAGAAAAAGGTCTTCCATTTCAGAAACTAAATCTCAACAAGAAAATCTTGACTGACTGAAAGCATAAAAAGTTTCTTTCCGATGGCTGGACTACAAATCTACCATTGCAGCCTGTGTGCAGTTTTAAACTGTTAAAATCAACTTGGCAAAATAAACACTTTGCCACACTAATCCGTCCTTTTTAATGCATCTGAATCACCCATAAGGAAGTCATTTAAACAGCCCATAGGACAGGGTGCAATTTATGTAATAAGGTGGACATGTACTTTAATGGCTTGCATGTCCTGATAGTGAAAAACTCTTCAATTTGTTTTTCACTACTGCAAGATCTACCTCTCCCATAGGTTAACATTAGATTTCCTTACTACACTTAATAAGTGTTAACTTTTGTTTCGGAACAATTGGAAATAACATTTGTGGTTTTAAAAGAATTGCAAACATCCTCTTTATTTGTAAAGTGGGATGGTAGGTCACAATTCAGAAAATGACGCATTTAGAAAGTTGGACATTTTTTGCCCTAGTCATTTGGTTCTAGCAGCCTGTGAGCTGGGTCACATGACTGTGATCAGAATGGCAGTTGGCCTTTGCGTATTTCTCCCAAGCAGTTAGACCAAGGGGGACTAGTTGTTGGCAGGATGGGCAATCCTGTCAGAATGAGTAAAGCAGAGCTGTTCCCTGCCTAATCACATTTCAAAGCTCTGCATACTCACTGACTTTGACACCTGCCATTTGTCGTCTTTGCCCTCTTGACTCCTAGGCAGGGAAAGAGGAATGTAACATTTCCTGAACCAGATGAGGGGAGAGCTTAAACATTTCTTGCATTTCACCAGGTAAATAATATTGGATCCTCAGAGCCTCTCTTCAGTACACTCCTGGACCTGTGGAAGAATTCAGAAATACTGCCTTGTACTCAGACAACTGCCATGCTGCTTGAAGGAGAGACCAACTCCTTGCTTTCAGGAAGACCTGAGTGACTTCAAGGGTTGGTTGGCTTTCCTCCTGTTCTGCATGACATGCCACAACAAGATTCAGAAGTTTCCCTGTAATTGTCCAGGTGGCCTGCAGCAATTGGGCATGCCTGGACATGCAACTGGACTTGCATGAGACCTGTGGGCCTCTGCTGGAGTGAGTACATAAGCCCCAGGAGTTACATTCCCAGGTCCTGGATTATTCGTTGACATCAGAGTGCTCTTCTCTGGGAGTTGAGGAGAAACCTGAAGTTTTAGACTTTTCCAACTGCAAGCGGGCCGGTTCGCATGAACAGGCCCATTTACACCAAGATGACAGCCAACACCAAGCCTCTGTAGCTCTAGTCTTCTCGCTACAGAGATCTCCAGCAACAACCTCGAATGCTGGATTTGCAATTTGCTCTACAGCTCAGACAGCATGGGGTGACCACAAATGTGAAGCTCTAAAAATGACCACCCATGATGCCTGAATGGATATACGCACTACCGCAATGAAAGTCATGATGCCAAGCCTACACTTTGCAATACAGAGATAACAATCCCCAACACTCTCCTCGTGGCCTTCTCCAGCATGAACTAGACTCTTCATACTGGATTCTGAGAAGATAACTTTTTCAACAAGACTAACCTGGTATCTGTATTTGACCTGCACTCCATTGCAGTCAGCCAGAACATGTGACTTTACCACGGTCTAGCATGACCAGATGACTATAAGTGGTGCTTTGTGCTTTTAGGCACTATACTTTAAAATTGCATATCTCCTGTTCTACTGATATGATGTTTGTCATTTAAATATTATTTTATTCCTAGAAAACTTTCTCTAGTTTTCTAAATTAGTGTGGTATTTTTTTCTATGTTGTATTTTTATTTTGTTACTGGTTGTGTGCTGCATAAATACTTTGCACATTGTCTCTAAGATAAGCCTGACTGTTTTTGGGCCAAGCTACCAGAGGGTTGACAACGGGTTAATTTTGTTACTTTTGTGATTCACCCTTACAATATTTTGTTTGTTCCTTGAGAAGGGAGTTCATCCTCTTTCAACACTAACCTAATTTTTCAAAGTCAGACTGCGATTGGGTATTGTATGCCTCAATGGTTTGCAGTTGCGAGCCATTGATCATTAGTGACACGTAAAAGGAGAAGGAAACTGATTCGCTGAGATGGCACCATTCAACCTCTGTGTAAGGTGTCAACCACCCTAGTCCTCTGTCCAAAGAGGAAAATATTTTTCTTTAAAGCTGCACCAGTTCCTTCTGAGAATGTGAGCTGCTTAAAAAAGTTTCTAGTTTAGGAACGCAAACAGCAGCATTATGCGCCACCTTTCCTTGTAGGCTGTTATCCCTGTGTTTGCAGCCAATTGAAGTGGGTTGCAAGTAGCAAACTGCCTAATTCATATTCACTAAGAAGGTCATTCTACTACCCCCTGTGACTGGACATTTCACAAAAGAACATTTTTAGTTCATAAGTCTCAGCACAAAATTAAATACAGATCACAAAAGTCATTGGCAACATTGGGACTTGTGTCTTTGTACATCGGATCCTTAGAACATCAACTAAAGGTGGAATGTAATCAGAAATCAAAATTGAACTTAATGATGGCACTGAGGCCAGCTCTATTATCGGAGACATTCTCTTTGCAACTGACAAGGCATAGAAGGAGCAAACAATTAAGGCGGTTTCAGCTACCAACATTCCCACTAGTGAACCTTCGTTCAGGACTGTAATTAATGCCATGATTGTTCCAGATGGATTTTTATTTTATTTCTTACACACAGTGATTGGGGGCATTCATTTTGTGAGTCCTGTAGATAGACCATATGTTTTGGAATCAATTTTCAGGAGCCACATGTGAAACAGAACTTCCTCGAATGGGGCGGAGCTAAGCCTCAAACGAGATGGTAGTTAACAACAGTTGTTTCGCCGCACCCGACATGCTTTCGTTTATCCTTGGCCACACCGGTCAGCTTTCAGGGAAACTCTGGTACCCTGCCACCACCCGCTGCTTGGTAATGGGCTTCCAGCCTGCTGCCAGTGCCAACAATAATGTTTCTCCAAGCTGCTTGTGCTTGATGCATCATCTGCTGAGTCACATTGTGCTGCCACACACATGGCTCCCCCTCCCATTCAGCAGGGTCCCTTTGTTGCTGCAGACAGAAAGAGGACATCCTCACCAAGCTATCTGACTGCCCCCCTGGCCCACATGCTTTCTTCATCTACTTCCAGAGTCATGTCAAAACTTTGTTGGCCCTTGGTTTCAGCCCTTGGACAGGCACACCTGCTGCTACTGTCGTACCATTTATACCTACTCCAGCACTCTTCACAACCCTAAGACCTGCAGCCTGTTATTTGACCTGCAGAGATGCTCCCAACTCTCTGCTACCCTCCGTGTATCACTTAAGACTATGTCAAAGAAAATCACCACTAAAACTCTTCACAACATCTTTTCTTGCAGTCAGTAGCAGGTCAACACCCACTTTTAGTGCACGATCTTTCACCCACAATGGAATCAACTATTTTGAATGCAATTCTTATGGAGCTAAGATCCATCAAGTTGGCTGAAATGACAGTGGAGCAGACCATATCAACAGACGCCATGGAACTTAAGAGTCTTCATTCTGATTTTAACTCTTTCCAATCCCAAATTTCTCGCACCAATGAGAGGGTAGTAGAATTGAAGCAGAAAATGGATCATGACCCACACCTGAGTTCAGAACTATGGAGCCATTAAAAGGATGATGAACCTGGTAAACCAAAGCCAGCATGGCAACATCTGCTTCTTCTGGTTACCAGAACAGACAGAGGACCCTGACACCGGGAAATTCCTTGCTGCCAAGTTGCCAATCCTCCTGAATACTATTTTTGACCCTCCCCTGGAGTTTTAGAGTGTGCAACACCTAAAGACGATATGAGAACCCACTCCAGCTGAGCGCTACCCAATTAAAACCTGTCTCCTGCACTATTCCCAAGCTACAGTCTTCAAATGCTCTATAGACAAGGGTTTTAATCCCTGATGGCAGGAGAATCACGGTGGTATCTGACTCCTTCCCCCAAAACACTCTTCTGTGTAAGCAGCTCCTATCGCTATGCCCAGCAGGACATTCCAATTTGAAGCCAAATTACCTTCTTGACCCAGCAGTTATACTCATGATCAATAGCATCACTCATGAAATATTCTGATCACACCCTTCTTAGATAGTGCCTAGACGCAGTTGTGGACCTCTTGATGGATACAAAAGGAATTCCCTTTTCTGCACACCATGACATGTCCAGTGCTAGCACCCCACCAATGCTTGGGGCCTCACAAGTCCACCCATCTGGGAATCAATATCACCAACTCACCAATTTGGCAGTATCTCCAAACCCCAGAATCGTTGTGGCCATTCCCCTGGCAAAAGGGATAAATCTCAATCACCAATGAAACCAAAGAAAGATAACACCAGTGCTGCCCCTTGATTGTTTAGGTGCACCAAGGCAGCCAATATTATACTTTTCCAGGCCCGGCATGGCTACTACTCCCCAACTTGTTTGCCTGAATGCATTCACCATGTTACTCTCTTCTATTTCCTTTCCTCCCTTCGTGGTTCCAGACCAGCCTTTAGGTACAACCCTCTACTCAGACCACCCTCATGTTTGGCTGCTTCTGAAAAAGCCATGTTGACTTCTGTACTCAACCTCAATACTCAGGGCCTTAACAACTACTTAAAATGCAAGAAAGTGTTATCCTTACTGAATGCTCATAAGCTGGACATAGTGTTGCTTCAGGAAACATATCTGTTGAAAACTGAATCCCAACAGTGGAGGGACTGGGCTTTATGCATGTGGCACACTGTGGGAGCACTGCTATATACCTAAACAAAAGTCTGACTGCCAGCATCATATCAAATTAGTTGAGCGAGTAAGGCTGTTATGTTAGTGCAACATTTGGCCATATAACCATCTCCCGGACCTACTTAGTGATCAGTCTCTTTTGGATCCCTGGAGACTTCTACATCAAAGAGATCAAAACTAGACTTTTTACTCTCACCACATCAGATTCAAGGATTAACTTCTTCCTTTTTGCAGGCACACTAGTCCCAAGCCTCCGGGCCTGTGACATAATCCATTCTATGCATTCATTAGAGTGCTTTTGGACATGTCTATTGTTTGCCTGACCAGTGGCCTCTGGGATATGCTGACTGTTATAAATGGGATGGTTGGCTAAGGCTTGCGCCAAAGCCACCCCCTTGGTAGCTTGGCACGAGCAGTCAGGCTTATCCCAGGGGTCATGTGTAAATCATTTGCGCACGAACACAGCAACAACATCCCAGACATACCACAAAAGGAACTCCACACAATGTAATATCAAAAATAGCCTTTGTATTCTCATAACACATTAGAATAGTAATAACATAATATACATTGTGCCACCGGGCCCTAGGTCAGATTTACAAGGGATTATATAAACCTGACAGGGCCCACTGGACCACTGCCAGAACTATCACAAAGCAGACTTTGTAAAGATAAGACAAATCATAAACGTACAACCAGCAATCACTGGTAACCACTGTACTCGGCATCAGCCTGTAACATAAACCACATTATGAACAGTATCACATTAGGCGCATATTACATTCTGCACCAACCTAACCAGCATAAACACATTATGCTATCCTCTCATGAGTCTAAACGCATTAAACCCTAACCTCCTAAGCACAACTTACATTAGGAAATAATCTCACTGGCATAAACATATTATGCAATAACCTCATAAGTCTAAACACATTAGACAATAACCTCCCACATAAATGCATTCAGCATAAAACAGGGTGTGTAAATCATAGTACATGAATCACATTTCCTTGCACCACATAATCACCTCAGGGCCTGGTGCCCTATTAACCTCAAAGTCCCCCTGGCCAACTATCCTTCTTGGAGGGCTCAAATGCCCAGTGTCCAGAATGTCAGGGCTGCTGCCTGTGCAGCGGAATCCACTGGTGCAACTGCGCAAACCTAAATGTAGCAGCTGCCCACTAATTGCTGGGCAGCTGTGAAACTCACTGGCTCTCACTGTGACTCTGGTCCCACTCAGGGACATCTCTCTCAACTGTGCCCAATTTGTTGCAGCTGCCCATGCTGGCGCAGCTGTGGCACTTCTCATGAAGGGGGGGCCGGCACCTCTGTGCACTCGGGACCCCCCTCAAGGCATTAAACCCATGCTCCCATAATTGGGGCGGCCCGCTCTCTTGCGGGACCGCCCAGACGTGGACACCACATTTCGATCTGTCCACTAGACTCTGGGGCTCACGGGGACTCTCTTTCAGGCCAAACAAACATTGGAGCAGCCCGCTGCCAGATGGGGTCGCTGTGCCTCTGGGCCTCTGTCTGGCTTGCCCCCCCAGCCATATTAACTCACCAGCTCTCTGTAGGGACTGGGGCGGACACGGCGCTTCTGCCTCCTTCACCCGGGCCCCCTCCTGGGGCCCGGGACTCGGCATTGAAAAGACAGCCCTTCTTTTGCAACGCGGGGATTCCCTTCACTCCTGGGAGCCCCATGCTGCCATCAGTGGCCTCTGCCGCCTTTTTCTCTTCACCCAGGCCCCCTCCTGGGACCCAGGACTGAACTGCACATCAGGCGGGGCTCTCACTGGCATACGGGAGCCCCGCTCAATGCCGCCATGTTAGTTGCTCTCTCTCTCTTCCATCCAGTAGACCCCGCCCACAGCCAGGCGGTAGCATATCCTCCTATTTGAGAAATATGAAGCGAGGTGGGCTCCCGCTATGAATACAATATGCTGGGTGGGCATCCGCTCCTCTTGCCTAACACGGCCACAATAAACATAAAGCGGGGTGGGTACCTGCTCCCACAGCATCACCGGGGGAATCCCTACGCTGGGGATTCCCTCACTCTCCCTTCAGGCAGCAAGGCACTGCAAAACCGGCTTTCTCCTCTTCTGGGCAAAATAGGAATACAGCACAGCACTCACTAGGCGCCTAGAAGCAGGCAAAGGTCCTGCAAGCAAAATATTCAGTCCTAAGATGAAGGGGCAATACAGGGCTCAGGGAGGTAAGCCCTCCTGGCAGCCTTTCCCTGGGACCCAGCAGCAGCACGCCCCAGCAGGAGCAGCCCAAATACAGCACACTGCACCTTTAATTGGGGTCACTGCCCCTACAGAGCTTTATTACTACACATACACTCAGCCGGACGGCTGTTAAACTTTTTATCTTGTACTTTTAATATTGTATCACTGCTTTTCCCTTGTGTCCGACCCCTTCCCCGTTTTTAGAACGGAGCCAACACAGCGCACCTACACTATTTAGGGCTGACACACGATCTTTCTCTCGTCATTTGGGGCAGTTTATTTCCTCTGGGTGACTTAGAAACTGGTGACTGATTCTAGGGCCATTCATTCAGGTCGGCCGAATTGACGGCGGCCATCTTGGGTAGGGCTACCTTTATTCGGCGCTCTAGTCTCGGCTATAAAAACGTTCAGGCATGACTCCGCGCAGCGGACGCGTTCAGCGGGCGCGCCGGAGTCAAGCCTGAGTCCTGCCCGTCTGCGCCCGTCCGCGCACAAACGGGCTTAGGGCCAGAATCTATGCCGGGCACGGACACCGATAGGGTGAGTTACTCGCGTCGTGCCTTATTAAGTCTCAGACCTGCAAAGAACACACAGTGTAATTATGTACACGATTCAGATGGACATTTTATAAATTGCGTACTCTGCCACCCGGTCCATTTACAACTGATTCAGGCACCAATTTCACACTCCGGCCTGAAATTAGCAGAACTGAACTGTAGGTCGCTCCCCAAGCACGCCCTGCTTATTAACCACCTGCTCGTGGACCATGACTAGACATCCTGTTTCCTATGGAAACTTGGCTCACAACACACTCGGACTCGGATGTGGTCTTGGCTCCGGCCCCGGGTTTTCTTATCCAGTCCCAAGTACGTCCCTCTGGTAGAGGGGGCGGCCTGGCCATTTTGCACAGAGATCATTGCTCATGCAGAATTAGCGATGCTCATATCACGGACTCAGAGAGCTGCCATATTAACATCCATCTGACCCCGACAACCTCTCTGGCAGGTCTTCTGGTGTATCGCCCCCCCCGGCCATTTTGGTCCCTTTGCTAGCGCCCTGCTAGAATCTATTTCAGCACTTGCCCACTCTACACCTAACTTTACTGTGCTAGGGGACCTCAATATTCACTTTGATGATCCCCTAGACACAGGGGCTGCTGACTTGATACTAGACTTGGCTGCCTATGGCCTCCAACTGGCCAATACCGGAGCCGACCATATTAAGGGCGACCTGCTAGACCCAGTTTTTACAAATGTCCATACCCTCCAGGCCAAACCTCCCTGCCCCCACCCCTGGACAGACCATTTTTTGGTTCCTCTTTTCTGGCCAGGAGAATTCAGGAAGCCCCACAAGCCTGTCACGTACATCCAGGACAGGGCATGGTCCAGACTCTCAACCGAGGACTGGGCCAGAGCTCTGGAATCGACGACCCCCGCCCCCTCTGGGGACCTTTCTGTAGCTGATAGCAATTTCAGGAAGTGGATTTCCGACTCACTCGACTCTATCATACCTATAAAAACCCGTGAAGACAAGAGCGGAAAGACAGGCTCGGCCCCCTGGTTCAGCCCGGAACTCAGAGCCCTCCGCAAGGAATGTAAAAAAGCGGAGCAACTGTGGAGGAAGGACTGGCTCCACTCTAGTAAAGACTCCTACCGGAGGACTGTGAGAGCATACAAATCTGCTCTGAAACTTTCTAAAGCCTCTTACTATGACAATAGGATAAAAAATGCCACAAACTCCGCGTGAGAATCCTATTTCATCGTCAAAGAACTCCTAAAGGTACCACCCCCTTCATTGACCAGGGCCCTACCGGACAGGAGTAATGAACTTGCAACATATTTTGACTCTAAAATCTCCCACATCTTAACTTCACTCCGGCAGCCAAGCCAGCTACCCTGCTGGGACAACGCGACGCCTGACACTTGTTCAGTAGGCGACCCTCGCCCGCAGCTTAATGCTTTTCGGGCGGTCTCATCGGACGAAGTTGAAAAGACTCTGGCCAAGATGAAAAGTGGCTCTCCCTGTGACCCTGCTCCCATGAGGTTTTTGAAAGCAGTCGCCTCCGCGATTGTTCCTCCAGTTCTGGAGTTGATCAATGCCTCACTGTCCCAAGGCTCCGTCCCTCCAAGTTGGAAGGGGGCGGTAGTTAAAGCCCTTCTCAAAAAACCCCAATTGGACCCCGCTGATCTGGCCAACTACAGGCCAATCTCGCTCCTTCCGGGCATCAGCAAATTTGCTGAAAAACTGGTTAACGTCCAGTTGTCCCAGTTTCTGGAACCTAACAATCTGCTGCGACGTTCCCAAACGGGGTTTCGCCCTGGCCAAGGTACGGACACTGCCCTCCTCGCCGTCATCGAGGAGGCAAGGTGCATTCTGGATTCGGGGGGTCAGTGGCAGTGATCCTCCTGGACCTTAGTGCAGCCTTTGACACGGTGAATGACCATGTCCTGGTCCATCGGCTGACCAGGGCAGGACTCAGGGGCACTGCGTTTGCCTGGATAGAGTCATTCTTGTCGGGCAGCTCGTTCCAGGTCTGGGATGGCAACTCCCGTTCTGACTCTCTTCCTTTGACAAGTGGGGTTCCCCAGGGTTCCTCACTTAGTCCCACTCTTTTTAACGCCTATATGGCCCCTCTGGAAGATGTAGTTGCCCCCTTCGGCATCAAGATTGTGAGTTATGCAGACGACACGCAATTGGTCGTCTCCCTCTCACATCTTGATCAATGCCCAGATAATCTCCTGCACTGCCTCCAGAAAATCCATCTCTGGATGTGCAAGTCCTCACTCAAACTTAATGGGTCCAAAACAGAAATTATGCTGATGGGCAAGAAGTTGTCAGCAATTCCATCATCTTTTTGGCACGATACTATGGGTGAGGTGCCCGCCCCCAAGACAGAAATTAAGAGTCTGGGGGTCTGGCTCGAACCGGACTTATCAATGAAAACCCAGGCAACTAAAACAGCTGGTACCTGCTTTGGACTTATGCGGTCAGTCCGCAAGATCCTTCCTCTGCTTCCCTTCAATCTAGGAAGCTCCTGGTTCAAGGATTTGTACTTGCACGATTGGACTACAGCAATGCTGTCTACTTAGGAGCCCCTGAAGCTGCTCTGGGCAAGCTACAACGAACCCAAAATGCGGCTGCCCGGATGCTGATGGGTCTTCCCTCCAGAACCTCTGCCAGACCAGCGCTTAAGGCTCTCCACTGGCTGCCAGTGTGAGAGAGGATCGAGTTTAAGGCAATGTGCATCGCTCACAAGCTCCTCAACGAACAAGGCCCTTCGATCCTAGGAGATATGGTTACCCCGTACAAAGCCTCGAGATCTCTGCGCTCGGACAATGAGCGACTGGCAAATGTCCCCAAGTTTAGGAGGGTACGTACTGGAGGCTGTCGCTTCTCCGTAAAGGCAGCTACACGCTGGAATTTGCTCCCAGGCAGTGTGCGGTTGGAACCCTGCTACTTGCGTTTTCGCAAGCAGCTCAAAACTTTTCCCTAAATACGTTTTTTCTCCCCTCTTGGCCAATTTCAAGCTCTCACAGCGCGGGGACGCCTCCGGGTCACCAGGCGCTTTACAAATCTTTAAATAAATAAATAAATACATTTATATCACAAAATCCCTTTGTGTCACAGCACACAACTTGGGGATCCCAGTCAGAACTGGTTTAGAGGGGCTTTGGTGCACTTTTTTTGCCAAGCTCCTCTTCCCCTTTGTCAAGTGGGGGCTCAGTGATCAGACAACCCACAAGGGGCTGAGCCAGCATTGTACAGCCTGGGCACAGTCTTATTAAGAGTCAGGGGATCACCCCTCCCACTACTCTTAGCCCAGGTGTCCCATGAGCCTAGCTGACTCACCCTGCCCCTCCTGGAGCCACCCACTCCTCTCAGTTCCTGTCACTCACAAGCCAGACATGCAATGCAATTCACATCAGGAAGGAAGACAAATAGCACACAGAAAGGCCAACTTCTAAAACTGGTATTTCTCCACCAGTCACCATAAATCTGCACGCACCATTGCGCAGCATTTATCTTCATGCTTTATACATACTAAACTCGACCCTGCACTCCTCTCATACCAGGAATTACCATGGAAACACTTATCCCCCATGCATTCCTATGGGAGGGGAGGCCAATCTCATCACATGCACTCAGAGAGCCTACCCACTTTACACTGGGCCACAGTGCTAAAGTGCCCAGAGGCCTAAAACCACTACCACCATGTCAGAGCTTAAGGTAAAAATGTCAGGGGTGAACCTGCCAAAAGGCTAAGTCCAAGACTGACATTGAAGTTCAAAGATTCCAAGGTGAAACAGATCTTCCATACCCACCTACAAGAATACTTGGAAAGCAATGACGGCTCTGTGGAATACCCTCAGATACTGTGGGTGGCTTGCAATGCATTTATGCACGATCAACTCATGAGGGAACTGGCATTGTGAAAACGCCAGCTTGCCTCTCACCACACAACAATTTGAGCATACAATCCTCCCACTATAGTTGTCCTTCCATGTACATCCCACACATGACAACTTCCAATAACTATAGACGTATCAAGAGAGAGAGAGAGGACTAGATAGCTAGTCCGTGTCCCTGTGGGATTATGTGTATCAACAAAGAACACCCACCAACCTAGTTGGCGGCATGCTTCATCATCGGGCTCACCCAGTAACACCTAATGTGACCCCAACACTGCACTCTCAGTAATTTACCAGCAGTGCTGTAATCAGGCGTTGTAGCACACCTGGGACACATTAGGTGTTACTGGGTGGGCCCGATGATGAAGCATGCCACCAACTAGGTTGGTGGGTAAGGGCTTCATGAATACACCTATAAGGTGCCAACTGACAAAACTAGTCAGAGTCCAACCCTTAACGTCATATATAGCTAGGCTTCTTTGTTGATACAACTTCCAATAACTAGTACAGGCAGAAATTGACTTAAACTCGTTATGCACCTCGCTAGCAGAGAAAACGCTGGCTGAATAAACCATCATCATTATGAGTTCAGCAAAAGAGCTAACCATCTGTTGGTGCAACAGCTCAAGCAGTCATTTTCCCAAAGGGCTGTTCCAGCGTTTAAGGTGGCCTCAGGCATATGTAAAGCCCCTCCATTGTTTCTTTAAAGAATTCCTTGCCTTTTGCAAAGAGCTCTACATGGCCCAAGCGAAAGAGGAAGCACTTTTTTGATGGCACGGCTTTGTCCCACCTCACGTAGGAAGCTGCAGAAGCACTGGAAGCAGATGTTTAATCAGCAGAAATCTTGGAGGCTATAAAAGAATTGCCCACCTGTAACATGCTGGGGGACGAAGGCTTCCTTAAAGAGATTTACAAGATGATGTCATGCTCCTGGCCCATCTACTGCCAAAAGTGGGTACCCATATGAGGGAAACATCCTTGTTTTACCCTCAATGTAATGCAGACCATCATCTACCTTCCAAAAACTTGAATAAAGACCCACATCCATGTGGCAGCTATATGCCCATCTTGCTGAATAATACAGATATTAAGATCTTAGCAAAGGTTCTAGCCACCAGGCTCCAGAAATATATCTCCCTACTGATCCACAAATTGCAGGTTGTTTTTTTGCCTCGGAGACCTCCACTAATCATATTTGGCTCCTCTCTTATGTCACCTGGCAGGCTCACAGAAACAAACATACGCAAGTTGTGTTTTCCATCGATGCTAAAAAATCTTTTGACTGCATAGAATGGCCTTATCTCTTCTCTACTTTGGTGAGAGCCAGTTTCCAAAACCCCTTCATCCAACTAGCCAAACTTCTCTAAACCCTTCCATCACCCTGGATTAACAGCAATTGCTTTTTGTTGAACTGGATTGCCATTCCAGGGGAACAAGACAGGGCTGCCCGATCTCAGAGCTCCTCTTCCTCCTTGTGCTTGAGCCTCTACAATCAAGGTTCAAATGACTGCACATATCCCTGTCATCCCAACATTGGCGGGACAAATTAGACTCCTGCTCAACGCACATGACTCAACATCCTTATTCTCCTGTTGAAGGTGGAATCCTCCTTCTGGCTGCTTATGGCACTAATGACTGACCTTGGTCATTTCTTAGGGTACAATATTAGAAATGCAAGGCATTCTCACTGAACCACCACACCCCTCCAACTCTGCTAGCTAACTCCCAGTGTCAGTGGGTGACGATAACCTACCTAGGGCTTTGAATCTGCAGTGATCTCCTTTCAACAGCATGTGAAAACATGGAGTTTTTATTGGCCACCACGACTCTGGACTTTAAGAAATGGTCCTACTTCCTCCTGTCTCTCGAGACACACACACAGACAATGAAAAGTGTTACAGTGCACGGGTCTATTACTTGTTTGGAATGCTCCCTGTAGGCGTCCCGAGACACCTACTACTGCAAAAGTCCAAGATATCAAAGACTACCATTCGGATGGTCAGAGAGCCCGCCTCCAACTTCCCAAACTGAAAGCTTATAAGGCATCGGAGGGCCTTCAGCTTCTGAACATACAGGTTTACAATAAAGCACAATGCCTGGCCCTCATGGCCTACTTTTTCTCTAAGGACTTGGAAAGGCTGGACTGGATCATGATCTAACAGGCACTTTTAGGGTGCCCGACTATCCCTGACCTGCTATAAGAGCCTCTCATGGCAGGTGAATGTGCTCAAAATCCATTGCTGCAGACAACAGTGAATATCTGGGACTTTATGCAAAAATACCATGAGGTCCATGTCGGCTTCCATTGCAAGGCTCTCATTTGGGATAATAAAGCATTGCAAATAGGCAAAAAGGTAATCTGCTGGACATCCTGGAATGACAAAACTATTCTCACGGTATACCTGCTTCGAAATGGTGCCCTTATATAATTTCCATCCCCCTTATACGAAGAATAATTGTTGGCACCAGAACAATACTGGCAATACTCGGAACTACGTATTTAGAGTCCTACAGTCACTCTTGATACCCTCTCTGATCTGTTATTTATGACTACCTACACCATTAGGGTGTGCACACAGGAGTAGTCTCGAGACCTGCACAAAACGTTGCTCGAGGAACACCATTCACCATCACTCTGTCTACTCCTGAAAGAAAGGTGGTGCACCAGGCTGTCTGATGAATACCTGGACAATGACTGGGATGAACTCCTAAAGACTGAGGATAGAGGGCTATGGGAGGGACAAAAGAAACTGTCTTTTCAAACTCTTACACTCTGGCATTGGTCCCCGTACAAACTATCTCAAGCTTGCCTTTGCCCTGGCCCGGCATGCTGGTGCTGTGCACACCACCGTGGGTACATCATACACCATGTTTACTCCTCTGCCCCTCTCCAGGGATTCTAGACCCAAGTTATAAACACCATTATCATTACCAACTTATTGGCTCTACAATTATCTATGGAATTGATCTTTCTTCATGGCACACTAGACGTACCAGAGATCTCCCGACAGACCAAGCGTGAATAGACACAGCTCTCTCGGTGGCTGTCATGGCCATCCTGCTACAGTGGAAGCAGCAACTACCTCCAATGCACATGGACTGGATCTGTGATATGGCTGTTGCCGCTTCCCATGTACAGTTCATCTACCGCCTACCGGAGCGACTGAACATGCGGGGAACGAGATTTTGATATCAATTTATGATTATGATAAATTTAATAAAGAATCTCATTCATCTGTTTTGGACCGCTTATATCTGTCATTGAGGAAAGGACCACCCCCGCATTGGTTAGACAAACCCCATTAACTGACGCCACTCTGAAGAACCACTTACAACTGATGAAGTTTCAAAAGTTTATATAAAGATTAATTTGAATACGATACAATCCACTCAGGATAAAATCTCAAAATATACAAAATACAAAATCAATTAAAATATCAGCTGCTTAAGCTTCGGTGTGAAGTGGTTCCTTCTGCGTTATCTGCAGTAAGATAAAAAATATCATCAAGTTAATCTGTCCCTACTCTATGCTATGTGACAATCCTACTTCGCAAGTTTCTTCCCTGAAAAGGTGTCAGCAGTTTGACTTCCAAAGAAGTTCAAACTCTCTTTAGCCTCTAAAGGAAATCTTAAGTTTCAGAAGCAGTACCCTATCTGCCTACCCATCCGCTCTCTAAGGGTCCTCGGCCTACTGCTCCCTTGCGCTCTGATCTCTCAGCGCATCTGCTCAAGGCATCTACCCTTGCCTTTCTCTCTCTGAGCTCCCTACTGGGCTGTTCGCTATCTTATCCCCGGGGTGCTGTCCCTAAAATACACAATCACCGTGTGGGTGGAACGCCCCTTGACGCCCACCACGGACTTTCCCCGATGATGTCAACTTCCTGCTTCTTCCATTGGTCCACTCCTTGCGTCGTCCGTTAAGTTGACCCTTCTCCTTTGGATGTCATCTTCATCATTTCATCGTCGACATTTATCGATTCTTTCAGATCGTGTAACATGTGAATTTAGGCAAGGCCTTAACTCTATGTCTCTTAACTTGACCCTGCTAGGTCCTGTGAATGGTCTTGTCAAAACATAGTCTATAGTCAAAGTGTCTCTCCTCACGTTCGAGCAATAAGCTCCGTCCGGCATTGTCACCTTAAATCTAACAAGTGCTAGACTTCTCGGCTCTCACGTCCACATCAAACTATTTACGACCTTCACAAGACCACTAAATTACATTCATGTGACTATGTTCCTTCGAACTCTTGACCAGTTAGGTTATAAACACAAATGACCTAAACTCTTCCAGCATTTCTACAAAAGCCCTCTACACAGTATAACCTTTGGCATACATTTATATATTCGTACTTTAGCAAAAGCCTTAGTTATACTTAAACATTCTACATCAAATATATACTACATAGAATACGACTGTATAGAGTATAACCTATACATTTTCCTTGGTTACATCTTTATGTAAGTTCTCTTATACATTTATCCACGTTTCTCCACGTTTACACCTTTCCACGTTATTTCTCGCCGCTTCTCCCAATGTAAAGTTACACATTTAAGGTTACACACATACACGAATTCTACTGTGCATGTTCTACATTTCATACACATTTCTACATCTACCCATCATGTATACGGGCCTTCTAAATCTAATGCATGTTTAACATATGAATACACTTACATTTCCTATATTATGTTATCACTTTTCGTTGGCCTTTACGTTATAGTTGTCAACTGTACATTACGATATGCGTTTCATTCCTACGTTTATAACATATACGTCTAAATATGGTTACTATATACTATATATTCAAATTGCGCTCTCTCAGTTCCCCCCTTTGATGACTTTTAGGAGTCATCACTAAAGCAATTTGAATACCCCACTTATACCGAACTAGTTACATCTGTTCCTCTTTTTATCGATTCAAGTGTTCTCAGACTTTTATACTGTTGATCTTGTAGAACAGCTAGTCTCCTTTCTTGGTCTCTCATCGATCTTTGTAACTGGTTCGACCTATACCACTTATACAATTTTACTAAACCTACTAATGTAATTATACAAATTAATACTATTAATACAGGCTTCAAAATATACCAAAATATGCCTTTGCCTATATTAGCAAACCAACTTCCAACCTTACCCACTCCATTTCCTACTTTTTCCCAAACATTTACTTTTGATAAATCTTCAATTTCTTGATGAATCTGTGTAATGTTCTGTATGACTTTCTCAAGTGGTTTTGAATTATCAGGAATATAAGTACAACATTCCTGAACTTTCAAAGCCTTACAAACTCCGCCTTCTTTTGCTAATATTACATCTAAAGCAAGTCTGTTCTGTAAAACCATTGCTCTAATCGACTGCATTTCACCTTCTACTAACATTAATGATCTTGCAGTGCTAGCAGACAATCTATCCACGACTGTCGCTAACCTTCTAATCTTAACATCGTTAAGAATCAAACCTAACAATGGAAACATCGCTCCAAATACATCTCCTACTACTTCTGCATCTCCTACTTCCCTTTTCGTTCTCCTCGAAGCCTTTCCTTCTATCATTGCTAAATCCCTTGCATGATATATTTTGGGGAAGACAATTGCCAAGTAACACGAACCATACCAATTGTCTGGAAGTTTTACATAGGCATTTCTCCCACATACAAAATACACATTCGGAATAGCTTGCATCCCTTTCATAAAATCCTTTGTGTAGTACTCCAGTCTGAAAGAGTGCTCACAACTAACTTCACCTACAAATTCACTCTCATAATACGTTTTGCTTCGAGTTAAACATAACTTTCCTTTCTGCGTTTTATCCAATGCTATTGGACCATTGCTACCTTTCTTTCTGTGTGCTTTCTCTTCTTCTGTCCAGTCTATTTTCCATTGTCCTGACATTTTTAGAATCTTCTGCCGTCTGCATCGATCATCCACTTGTGCTATAAACCTTTTCTCTACTTCCGATACTTTGCAAGTCAGATTATTTCTACGTGCATATGATGTATCTAATGTATCCCAAGGAAGAAAGAATTTAGCTAGTCTATCTTCCTTTTTGTAGTAGTCCCACTTATTCATTTGCTTATAATTCGGAACTTCAGGCAGTACCGAATCATAATTTGAAAAGTAGTACTCAAACCCTTCTCTACCATAAAAAATACTAAGCAGTAAACTACATGTGATCCCATAAGTCAATGGGAGATGGTGATACCTAATGCCTTCGTCTACAGAAGCCGGCAATTGCATACAAACGTAGCAATCTTTGGCCTCCATGGCATCGATATATTCATACAATAATTTGGCATATGCATTTGACCTAAAGTTTCCCTGTGACTCGTCTATGTGTAATCTACGAGCTTCATCTGTAAGTAACGCCTTTTCACGTGTAACAGTGCTCTCCTCCTTCTTTCCCACAAGAGCAGGTTTCAAAGTCGTTACAATTTTTACATTCACTATTCTTTTATCATTCTCATGTCCTGTTATGTAAGATATCGTTACCACTATGATTATGAGAAATATCACTATTGCTATAAGTGTACCTACTATCCATCTAGCTTTTCTGTTTGGGTTGCCGTTCTCCATGTTATCAAAACAGCGTACCTCGTTCTCCAGCGAAAGTTCTCTTTCCAGTCTTTGGTTGCTTGTTTGCTTTCACAGTCTTTTAAAGTGCTTTTTATCAACAGGTATCTTTTCACCACAATGTCTTTTTCTCTTTTCAGCAGCAGACAACCCTAGCCCTTCTCTGTCCTCTAAATGTAATCCCTAATTTTATTCTTCTTTCCACTCGGCGCTAGGTTATCTTCTTCTTCATAACATATGTACAAAAGTCTTTTATGCATCAACAATTATTGTCGGACCTGCAGCTTTCACAACAATAATTAACAGTTCAAAACGAATAACTTTTTCTTCTTCTTCGGTCATTTGCTGACCAACTGTTGGAAATTGTAGTCTTTTTAACACTAAATCTTGAATTTTACTCAAACGTGGGGGTCGGGGAAGTGTGAAAGTCAGTAACCCCTCAGTCTCAAGCCCAGGCGCCAACATCCATATCTCCACTGTCACGACTGGATCGAGAGTGGTTACTTTCACACTCTTCACTCTCCCAGATTTCTGTCCCCAATACATCTGCTAGATAAGTCCACTCTGGGGTGGCGTACCTTCTGCAGGGCACACGTACCCTTCTTGACCTTCGTGGACTCTCAGTTCCTGAATCTGTCGTCTCGTCCTCCTGATCCGATTCTTCAGCGATCGGGGCAAGAGTTCTTTCCTTCTTCCTTTCCGAACTTGGCCTTTTCCTTCTCTCCGGCCAACTGGCTTCTTCACTCTTTGTCTTTCCGCTCCTTGTTCCAGGAACTGTCTCTTGGTCACTCTCAGTTTGTCCGATATCTGTGTCGGATTCCCAATTACTTTCTTCTCCTGAGGCAACTTCGGTCCCACTCGTGTCCTGACCTTCGTCGCCCTGTTCCAACACAGTTTCAGCTTCTTCGATCACCTCTACAGCTTGGCTTTCCCCCTCTATGGCTTCTCCGCTTCCCGCCGGATTTTCATCCGAGAGAGGAGCTGTGTCTTCTGGAGGTGTTTGCACTTTTCGGGTGTGTGAGGCATGTATCCAGTTTGGCAGACCTCCACACTTCACTGCAGTATTCGTTACAAGTATGACTTGAAACGGCCCTCGCCAACGCACGTCTAAGCAGTTCTTCCTGACATGCTTCTTCACCAGGACCCAGTCTCCTGGACTCAGGTCATGGCACAAGTCTTGTACTGATGGAACCTCTGCAGCCTGGACCTGGAGGGACACAGAATTAACGGCATCAGATAGTCCCTTGCAGTAGTCCAAGATCAAATCGTCTGTGATGTTCACTAGCGCTGCAGTCGGAACCGATGGCAATCTCATAGCTCTCCCCATTAGCACTTCATGTGGAGAGAGGCCTGTTCTTCTATCAGGTGTGCTACGTATACTCATAAGAACTACTGGAAGTGCGTCTGGCCAACTCAGGGATGTCGACGAACAAACTTTAGCCAGTCTGGACTTGATAGTACTGTTAATTTGCTCTACGATCCCTGAAGCTTCCGGTCGATAGCTGCAGTGTAACTTCTGATCGATATTTAAAGCTGAACATAGCATCTTCACCACTTCGCTATTGAAATGAGTTCCTCTGTCTGATTCCAAAGAGGATGGCACCCCAAATCTTGGTATCAACTCTCTAAGTAACAATTTTGCTACTGTAAGTGTATCGCACCTACGTGTAGGGTAAGCCTCAACCCATCTAGAAAATATACAAACAATCACTAGCACGTATCTGAGTCTGTTGCATGGAGGCATTTCTATGAAGTCAATCTGCATCCTATTGAAAGGCCCCCCAGACCTTCCTATGTGACTCAAGGTAACTGGTGTTCTCTTTCCCACATTTAGTTGCTGACAGATTGTACATCGTTGACACACTGCTTCTGCCGCTACTCTAAATTTAGGGTTAAACCACGTTTGTCTGAATACTCTCACCATAGCATCTCTTCCTATGTGTGCTGATCCATGCAATTTCCTTGCCATTGGACTAATTAGTTCATTTGGTAAAACTGCCCTTCCATCGGCGGACACCCAGAAATTCATCTCACTCTTTTCGCACCCTGCTGTTTCCCAGCCCTTTTTCTCATCATCTGGTGCATTGTCCTGTACTGCTCTCAGTTCATCCCATGTATCCACCGTGTCTAACAACATGGTCAATTCAGTCATTTCCTGGATTCCCCCCACTTTTGTATCAGTGTGAGAATATCCCTGCTCTGCGCAATAACGCGCTACCTCATCTGCATATTTATTTCCTAGTGATACAAAATCCGTGTTTTTGGTATGAGCTACACATTTGACCACAGCTATGGCCATTGGTTTTTGCAAAGCCTCTAACAGTAGTTTCACGAATTCTCCATTCCTAATAGGAGAACCCGAGGAGGTCATGTAACCTCTTTGAGACCACAACTGCCCGTAATCATGAACTACGCCGAATCCATACTGACTATCGGTGTATATAGTGACTCGAAGTCTATCGCCTGCTAAGCAAGCACGAGTCAAAGCCACAATTTCAGCTACCTGTGCGGAGTGTACTCCTTCCAGGCAAGCGGCTTCTATAACTCTGGTAATCGTGCATACTGCATAAGCTGCTCTCAGCTGACCGACATCGTTTCTTACGCATGAACCATCAACGAAGAAAATTTCGTCTGGGTCTGTCAATGGCTCATCTACGATATCAGGTCTCGGTTTGGTACATAGTTCAGTCACATCGAGGCAGTCATGTTCTGTACAATTTTCGTCGTCTACTTCATTCGGAAGTGGCATCAAGGTTGCAGGATTCAAGACAGAGCATCTCTTTAGGGTCACATTCTCGGCAGCCAGTATGACCTGCTCGTAGCGTGTGAGCCTGCTATTCGTCAGATGCTGAGTCTTCGTCCTTGTCATTAACAGTTCTACAGAATGTGGTACATACACTTCTAACGGATGACCCATAACTACGCTTTCAGATCTTTCAATGCTGACACCCGTTGCAGCTACGGATTTGAGACATCCGGGCAACGCTGCGGCTACTGGATCTAATGTAGCCGAAAAGTACGCCACTGGCCTGCGCGCATCTCCATGGACCTGTGCTAATACCGCTAAAGCGCATCCCTCTCTCTCGCAGCAGTAAAGCAAAAAAGGTTTCTTATAATCTGGCATTCCTAAAGCCGGGGCGCGACATAAGTCCTCCCTCAGCTGCAAAAACGCCATCAAACAATCTTTGTCCCATGGTACCGGATCACTTACTCCTTTGTGCGTCAGTTGTAATAACGGTTTTGCCTTCAGTGAAAAGTTTGCTATCCACTGTCGACAGTAACCGACCATGCCTAGAAACATCCTGACTTCTCTTTGTGTTGTAGGCGCGTTTATTTTCATAATCGCCTCTATTCTGTCCGGAGACACCTTCCGCTTTCCCTTTTCAATCCTATGGCCCAAGTATTGCACCTCAGTCTTACAATATTGCAACTTACTTGGAGACACCTTGTGCCCGTTCTCGGCCAAGTGATTTAACAAGGTGATGGTGTCTTCCTTGCAAGCTTCCTCAGTTTCTGACGCAACTAGGAGGTCGTCTATGTACTGGACCAGAACTGAATTCTTGGGCAGTACTAGACTCTCAAGATTCCGTTTCAATAACTGGTTAAAGATCGATGGGCTCTCTGTATACCCCTGAGGGATACGACACCATGTTAGGACGCGATCTTCCAGCTTGAAAGCGAAAAGATATTGGCTCTCTTCATCTAATGGTATCGAAAAGAAAGCCTGACACAAATCTATCACTGTGAACCATTCAGCTTGGAACGGTATCTGAAACAATATGACTGATGGATTCGGTACCACTGGACAACATGAGACAACAATGTTATTAATCTTCCGAAGATCTTGCACTATTCTGTATTTTCCACTAGGTTTCTGCAAACCCATGATCGGGGAGTTACACGGACTGCCCACGATCTCCTTCAGTATTCCCTGCTTAATCATAGATTCGATCACAGGTTTGATCCCTGCAATCGTCTCTGGCGTTAGCTTATACTGTGGGGTTCTTGGGTACTCAGCATGGGGTCTTACCAAGATTTTTACCGGGTCTACTCCTTTGATCAATCCAATTTCTTCCCCAGTAAAATCCCATACCTCAGCTGAGACTTTCTCTCTTAGGTCTTGCGGAAGCTCCTCCACTGTTAAGGTAGGATAAAGTTCCACACATTCCCTTGAGTTTACAACTTTGAAATCTGCGTCCTCATCATTGGTCTGCACTTCTACTCCCTCAGGTGTGCAATGTATCGTGCAATTCAGTTTGCACAGCAAATCTCTCCCTAATAAGCACACAGGACTAGAGTCGCAGATCACAAACTGATGTTCGTCACTGTAATTCCCTATTCTTACTGACACTGGTTCGGTCAAGGGATTTGTCATCCTTTTGTTCGCAACTCCTACCACCTGTACCGTTTCTCCTGACATTGGCAGACCCGGGACTACCACAGATCTCAACGTAGATCGAGTGGCCCCTGTATCCACCAAAAAGGTTGTAGGACATCCCGCTATTTCAGCCTCTACGTATGGTCCTCTCTGATCTACTTCCAAGGCGGCTCCTAGAGTACAGTCTTCGTCCCTACTCGCCCGCTGCCCTGTAAGAGGATCAACGTAGTAACATTCCTCTCCTCCTACAAACAATGGCATCTGTCTGTAGGTTTTTCCTCCGTTCGTGATGCGAGGTGGTTGAGGAAACGGGGCTCGAGGAGTCTGAGTCCCCCCTTTGACAAGCCTGCCCTTCTGGACTACGGCTCCCTTAACCACGTTGTTCTGGACCTCTTCCTCCTCCTGCTCTAATTCCCCTGACTCAACATTGTAAGGACACTCGCGTCGCCAGTGTCCCACCTCATTACACTGATGGCATCTCGTCGTCTTTTTCAGTGTCGCGATATCCATTCTCGGTCTCGGTCTTTCTTCCTCGTCTCTGCTCTGATTATTCTGTTTCTTTGCCTGCGTTCCTGTTCCCTGCTGCCGTGGTTTATCCTTTCCAGCAGCTTGCATTTGCACTAGCATTAACTTTTCTTTAAGCTTCTTTGCTTTAGAGTCTATCTCGTCACTACAATACCTTGCATACCTCAGAATCTCGTCTAAAGGTTTGTTCTGCCAACAGATCAGATGCTGTTGGATCATTAGGCATATTTCTGGTCTTAATCCGAGGACAAACTTTGAAACAAACTGTCCTATGTCCTTGGGATCCATCACATCTAACCCGCTGTATTGCTTGAATGCTTTCAGCAATCTTTCGTAAAACTCATGCACTGTCTCTTTCGGCTCTTGGGTAGTCCGATCTATCTTTACCCAGTCTATGTCTTGTACCGGCACTGTCTCTTTTAGCCATGTTATTACTCTCTCGTACTTTTCCATGACTCTATCAGATGGACCATTCGTCCGGGTATCCCTTGATGGCTCACGAGTGGGCCATTCAACACTAAGCTTGCACGCCGTCCATAGGTCTCCGGGTACTACGATATCGAACAGTGTGTTCAAATCGACCCACAGTACCTTTGAAATCTTCACGAATCTTTCTACCTGCTTATACCACTCGACAGGATTATCTCTAAGCTTTGGGAAGGAATTGGTGAATGCCGCCAAATCCCCCCTAGTCCAAGGCACATGAACGTAACTTCCGTTCGCGATTTCTCGCAAAGGGAAAGCTTCCATTCGCATCAAGCCTGTGTCCTGGGAACCCTCAAGTACACTCCGTCTAACGGAGCCCTTTCTGGACCATCTTTCCTCCCATCTATCTAGATCTCTCCATATTCTGATACTTACGATCAATTCCCTTATGTGTACTTTCAGCGCGATCGTTCTGCGGTCATCCAAATCCTGATCTGTGCAAGTTAGCCTGTGGTTACTCTGTAAAGCCTTAGTTCGTGACAGGTCTACCATGTACCTGTTTGCTAAATTAGATAAGTTCTCATGAACTGACCTCGCTCTTCGAGTAATATCTTTGGATAGAAACAGTATCTCATCTGGTGTATACGAGTTTAATCTCTCTAATGACACTGTACCGTCAATCAATTCATCCAGATCTGCCTTCAAACTCATCACATCAAGCCGTTTCGCTTTTATTTCGGCTTTCAGCATTTCAGTTCTATGTTCCTCCCTCATATCCCTCTCACCTCCACTATGCGCCCTACGCCTGAGCACAGGTGAGTTATGAGGAGTCTTCCTTCCATCTCTTCGTTCCCACCCTTCTAGATCCCAAGCCTTTCCATCGTCCCGTGGGGTGTGGTGGAATAAGGCTCCTTCCCCCAACCCTACGTTCCGATTTTTCGACTCGGTTTCTCCAGATGTGAGATAGGATCCACCGTTCAGTTCTAATCCATTATAACTTGCTTGTTGTCTGGTGTCACTTAACAAAATGAAAGGCCCTCGCCGATCTTCCGTGTTCCCGTGATCTCTTCCACTGTCCCCGGATGTATGTCGAGACGCTTCGCGACTCTCCATATTTCCGTGACTCCAATGTCTCGCATTCTCACCTGGGGCATGGTGTGTGCACCTGAAGGTATTCCGGTACTCCTGTGTCCTATGTTCCCCTTCACTGAAGGTGACACGAGGCACTTCGCCACCCCCTGCACTTCTGTCTTCGCACATTAGCCTATTGCTGTTCTCAGTAGGATAAGTATCTCTTCTGCTCTCTTGGCTTCCTCCCTCCCACTCGGGGCTGCTTTCGCCAGCTCCACAATGAGAGAGAATCCTGTTATCCTGCTCTCTCCATTCGGATCCCGTTTCTAAACTTTTATTCCGAGCCTCTTCGGCCGCATCCCATTCTCTCAGGTATTCCCTTAATTCCTTATGGGTTTTCGGTTTTGGTCCCCTTAAGTCCATTGGTCCTCTTCGACCTCCCTGTTCTACCCTGGGACCTGCTGCGGAATCAAATGGGGTACTCCGACTTATTGGTGCTCGTATCTGCCTGTGGGAATTCATCGTGGCATTCCTATTCTCCCCTTCTGCTCTTTCATTGTCCCATCGTGCCTGTTCCTCCTGCTGGACCCCTTCTGGGTTATAGATTGACACAATAGGGCCTATGGTGACCGGGACCTGCAAAGCATCCGGCATTTGGTATGACCTAGCGCATTGCGTCTCCGGCACCTTCTGGACCACAAATCTTCCCACCACTCTCTGTTCAGGACTAGCTTGGGGTATTTCTACGGTCTTAGTAGCGTCCCACTCTGATACCGGGATCGACTTATACTCTCCCCACCTAGTTCCGTCTACTTGCGGTAATATGGGACTCGCAAGTTCACCGCTATATGGAGGTGGTCTGTCTGTTAACAACCTGTCTATTAGATCCTCCTCCGACTCACTTTCCTCATCTTCCTGTTCTAGAGGTTTCCTTTCTCCCGTAGCCTCTATCATGGTGAACAGTTTGTCCGCTTCTATCTTTTGTACTCTCCACTTCTTAGCTTCTTCGTCCCATTTAGCATCCTGCACTGCTTTTACCGATCTTCTCACTCTTTCTTGTCGCCTCTTTACGCCCCTTTCGTGTGCTGTTCTAAACCACACACCAAGAGCTTCAAATTGTGTTGGCCTCGGTAGAGGTCTCATTGAAAGCATCGTCGCCTTCAGTTGGTTCAACACTTCTAATTTAAACGTTCCGAATCTTGGGAACGCCAGTTCTTTTTGCCCTTCAGTTAGCCTATGCCACTCGGAAATCCACAATATTGAATGTAAACCTACATTTACTGCCATATGATATGCTGGTGTGCCTTCTGGTGGAGCTTCTTCTCCGGCATATAAATTTCTCCTTTTCTTTTTAAAGATTTTCCCTAAACCCTTAAAACACTTCATTTTGATAACGTACGATATTTCTTACTTATTTCTCTTCCTTGTTTACGTCTTGATGACAACCACCAATCCCTGTGCGACTCTCGCTAATCAGCCTATCCCAGCGCGGTTCTACACCAACCGACCAATCTCAGCGCGGCTCTACGCTGACGTCACTCGTCTCTTCCTCAGCAGTTTCCCTCGTTTCTCAACTCGTCTCACAATTTCACATGCGTTTTCATTCATACATTGAAAAATGATTACTTCCGTCCAAGCGATCACTTTTCTCTGACTGTACGGCCACAGTCTACTGTAATTGCTACCTCAACTGGCACAGCGTCTTTCCTCTTACGATCGGACACTTGCCTTAACTGATAGGTTACTTACACACAGTAACGTACGACCAGCGTCCGCTACTCATTCACTCATACATCCGCTCCCCCTATCATCGGTCTGTTGGGAAATCAATGGTACCTCATGACCCCCTTTCAATGGTAGACAAATTACTCTAGGTGTTCGATACACCTGAACCACTTAAGTCCTCTGGACATAAGATTTCATCCAGTTGCGCGCGCTCACAACTTTCCCTCAATCACACTACAGGCATTCAACTCCGCTTGACATTACAACACAGGAACAACATAAAACACCGCAATCTTACAACGCATGACCCTTATACTCACTCTCGACCGACTCTGCTGTTTTTCTCTCGACGCACCATCAGCACCGTCTTCGGCTGCAATTCTTCTTCTGGTCGACGACGACTAGGGACCTTGGGGTAAACTAACCTGGCCTAGGTCGTCTTCCTCAAGAAGATAACCATCATACTCTGCTACCAACTGCGGGGAACGAGATTTTGATATCAATTTATGATTATGATAAATTTAATAAAGAATCTCATTCATCTGTTTTGGACCGCTTATATCTGTTATTGAGGAAAGGACCACCCCCGCATTGGTTAGACAAACCCCATTAACTGACGCCACTCTGAAGAACCACTTACAACTGATGAAGTTTCAAAAGTTTATATAAAGATTAATTTGAATACGATACAATCCACTCAGGATAAAATCTCAAAATATACAAAATACAAAATCAATTAAAATATCAGCTGCTTAAGCTTCGGTGTGAAGTGGTTCCTTCTGCGTTATCTGCAGTAAGATAAAAAATATCATCAAGTTAATCTGTCCCTACTCTATGCTATGTGACAATCCTACTTCGCAAGTTTCTTCCCTGAAAAGGTGTCAGCAGTTTGACTTCCAAAGAAGTTCAAACTCTCTTTAGCCTCTAAAGGAAATCTTAAGTTTCAGAAGCAGTACCCTATCTGCCTACCCATCCGCTCTCTAAGGGTCCTCGGCCTACTGCTCCCTTGCGCTCTGATCTCTCAGCGCATCTGCTCAAGGCATCTACCCTTGCCTTTCTCTCTCTGAGCTCCCTACTGGGCTGTTCGCTATCTTATCCCCGGGGTGCTGTCCCTAAAATACACAATCACCGTGTGGGTGGAACGCCCCTTGACGCCCACCACGGACTTTCCCCGATGATGTCAACTTCCTGCTTCTTCCATTGGTCCACTCCTTGCGTCGTCCGTTAAGTTGACCCTTCTCCTTTGGATGTCATCTTCATCATTTCATCGTCGACATTTATCGATTCTTTCAGATCGTGTAACATGTGAATTTAGGCAAGGCCTTAACTCTATGTCTCTTAACTTGACCCTGCTAGGTCCTGTGAATGGTCTTGTCAAAACATAGTCTATAGTCAAAGTGTCTCTCCTCACGTTCGAGCAATAAGCTCCGTCCGGCATTGTCACCTTAAATCTAACAAGTGCTAGACTTCTCGGCTCTCACGTCCACATCAAACTATTTACGACCTTCACAAGACCACTAAATTACATTCATGTGACTATGTTCCTTCGAACTCTTGACCAGTTAGGTTATAAACACAAATGACCTAAACTCTTCCAGCATTTCTACAAAAGCCCTCTACACAGTATAACCTTTGGCATACATTTATATATTCGTACTTTAGCAAAAGCCTTAGTTATACTTAAACATTCTACATCAAATATATACTACATAGAATACGACTGTATAGAGTATAACCTATACATTTTCCTTGGTTACATCTTTATGTAAGTTCTCTTATACATTTATCCACGTTTCTCCACGTTTACACCTTTCCACGTTATTTCTCGCCGCTTCTCCCAATGTAAAGTTACACATTTAAGGTTACACACATACACGAATTCTACTGTGCATGTTCTACATTTCATACACATTTCTACATCTACCCATCATGTATACGGGCCTTCTAAATCTAATGCATGTTTAACATATGAATACACTTACATTTCCTATATTATGTTATCACTTTTCGTTGGCCTTTACGTTATAGTTGTCAACTGTACATTACGATATGCGTTTCATTCCTACGTTTATAACATATACGTCTAAATATGGTTACTATATACTATATATTCAAATTGCGCTCTCTCAAACACTTTTAAGGAAATATGGTACTCCTCCCTCCAAGACCCACCCTGACACTTGTCCATCTTCGCTTTTACCTCACCTCTGCTCTCTATCATGGTAGCGCTCTTTGGACCCGATGGAAAACCAATTCTGAATCCCGTAGAGTTGAGCCTCGCCTTACTGATCAGATTCTTTCATGTTTTATTTTCTGTGTCAATGCATTTATTAGCTATATGACCCTTGCACGCTCGACCACAAGTTCTCTGCACTAGTTTCCCATGACACTGCTATATGCCCACATCTGACCCTTATGTTTTGGACTTCACATTGTTTAATCAAGGTGAATTTTTAACGTAATTTAAACATATTATGTATACATGACCAATTCTTTGTTTCCTTTTCCTTTTTTATTTTTATTTTCAATCTTTAATATAATATTGATTACTATTATGATTTTCTCCTTGGCTGGTAACTGTACTTCTTTTCTCAATGTGCATTTGCATGCTGTCAATTGTTACTAACATGCTGATATACAATCTTGAGAAAGCCCCAGGCCTGCGCATCGGCTAGGGGGTAAAACACATGTTGGGTGGTTGTTTTATTTTAGAGGAATAGCAAAAATGTACTCAACTTTAATCTCTCAGTAAACATCAATCTAATCACTAATGTTCCATTGACTGGAGATCCTTTAACTCTTTGCCTTAAACAAACTGTCTATCTAAACTGATCACACATGAATTGTGCACCTGTTTATTCACATTAAGAAGGTATGTAACATTTTCAATATCTGCTACACTGTTGACCAGAATCTGCTATAATAATTTAAACAAATATAAAATATGAGCACAGTTATAAAATAAGGGTTTCATTAACAACGTTCGCCATCAGTCATGACATTTAATAGACTGTTCCCAGTCACGTGCTCTACCCGTAGGACATTTCTGCCTCGAAATTGGCAAATTCAGGTATCCCCATTAGGGAAACAAGAAATGTGCCTGATGAAAAATTGGAGTGCACACCTTGAACACAAATGTAAAAAACATGCTTGACATTCATTAAAATATCCAGACATTTAAACTCTATTTTCTTTGTTTCTAGATTAGCAAAGTACATTTCTAATATCAAATGTAGCCATGAGGCATGAACGACTGACTCAGAATCGGTGACACTTTCAGAACAAGGTAGAGTACATTCTGTTCCTCTACTTAGTCAATATGTGGGAGGATGGATACTTAATCCAAACTGAAAATAATATGAAAATCCTACTGCCTGTGCAAAAAACAGCCTTCCCTTCATCCTCTGAAGTACCGGCTGCTGGTAGCTCTGTGCATCATTACAAGAAGTACCAGGTGTGGGCAGGCAGAGGGAAAATTGGCAGAGATGTCCTTAGTAGCCAGAAAGAAGCAGAAGTGATTAAAAAAAGTAAGAGAAAATATACATAACAGACATTACATAAATTGTGTTTTCAATTTAATTTACATTAGATTAGGTGTGCAGTTTATAGAGCAACAACAGTGCAAGTTATAATTTGCACATTAATTAAGAATGGAATAAGAGGTTAATCTTTCTTCTTGTATTAAGATACTGAGCTATTAAGCTAGAGGTTTTTAATGCGTGAGTATGTACGTGAGTATGTGCATTTTCTAAATCACACAATACAGCAGAGCATGATTATACCTATGCATTATAAAAAGTTTACTGTTCAAAATGGAACCAAAATGTATACTAGATTAGTATCATAATACACTAAAGTTGTCGACACCCTTGTCTCGTATATGTCCATTGTGCATATTTCAGGTCAATTTAAACCACAAACGACCTATACACAAGGGTTTTAAGAGCCATAACATAAACCAGCATCATGTAAGGCATGATGGAGCAGTCAGTAGTGCAACCTGGTATTATACTTTTAGCCCTTATGCCACCATCTTAATGTTTTATTCAGAATACAGAAGCAGGATATTTTATTGTTGTAATTTGCCGTATGTTATTTCATGTACCCCTTTCCTGTTACAGAAAGTCTATTTCATCTACCATCAATCAATGTTTTCAGAAACCTGTATTGACTCAATTTTATTATAGCCATACTTCATATCACCCGCAATATCATTGTTCCATTATTTGGACATTCTACCTTTTCTGCTTCTTTATTTCAGACTTTTGGCTTTCATTAACTTTGACATCGAAGGCTCAGCAAACTTTAATGTTACCCTTCAAACGCATGCTTGCTCCTTCAGTTGCTTATGCTTTCTTTTTTGACCACTTTCTGCCCTTTTCAAATGAAGAGGTACCCACCAGTCTTATAGTTTTAACTGCAGGTCTCCTCCTGATCCTTGCTCACTGGTTCATTGTGATGACTTTATCATAGGTGTTTTCATTGTCTTATACCACTAACTCAAATGTTCCATGAATACTCCTCTGTTGCATCCTTTCAAAATGGTAATTGTAGTACCTCTGCTTAAAAAACCTTCTGTTGATCCTTTGATTTTTATCTGCCTTTGCCCTATTTCATTGATCCTGCTTTGTACAAAAAGTCTGCTAAATCCAAACTTTTTATTTTTTTGGGAGTACTCTCCTTCCTTGGATACTCTACAATTTAGGGCTCAATTATGATGTTCGTTGGAAAGCATTCCAACCGAATCGATCTTGGAATGCTTCCTGACCGAATTAGATTTGGGGGAGTCTGACCGACTGATTACAATGGTTCCAGATACCACTGGGTTGTACTCTCATTGACTTCGATAGGGAGCCTGTGTTCCGACCGAATACACATGCTTGCATTGAAGAAAGGTGTGGCTGAGGAAAAGCGGGCACCCTGTGGCAGGCACCCCTTGGTGCCTGCCACACTCTGCATGGTCTGAAAGGGGGGTGCCTTGGGTACCTCCATGGGTCCCATTCAGAAGGCTCTGGGTGAAAGGGGGCCTGCTACGGGCCCCCAAAGTCAGATTCCGACAGCCTATCCATGTTGGAATACCCAATTCAGAAAGGCTGTCTGAATCTGACATCGTAATCACTAGGTCAGAAAGGCGTCCATAGACATGTTCGAGTCGGCACCAAATGACTCAGTTCCTCCGACTGCCATCCGGAACCAGGTCAGAACCGACTTGAAAATTCTGAACGCTTCCCTAACATCATAATTGGTCGTTGGGATAGCTTTTTGAATTGGTCGGAAAGACAGATTCTGAATCAGATTTGGCAGACCCAAATCCAATTTGGAGACTTTTTCAAGACATCATAATTGACCCTTTAGTCTTTGGTCCACCCCAGGACAGAGACTGCATTTATTGGTGCATTATGCATCATCGTAGTGGCACTGAATTAAGGCGGTGACCTTTTACATCCATTGGCAGCCTTTGGCACTGTCAAGCATCTAGAATAGGCTAAACTTATAGTCCGATATAAATCATTTCTCTCACCTGGAGTAAATCAAATCTATCTTCACCCAGTGTCTCCAGGCAGCTTCCATCAAATCTTTTGACTCATGGCTCAAACTGTTTCCAATGTCGAGTTCCAGGCACTCCTCTCATTTTAAGCTTGACCATTCCCACTACTCTGATTAGAAGCTTTGTCTCCTCCTCTCATTTCTTTGACAATCACACACTACTACTGATCTGACTTAGCGGCATCCAGACAGAAAATCCGAATAAATAATTTGCATAAACCTGCCTAGAGTAAAATGAGAGTATTGCAGTCTGGAGTTAACTTGACCAATGTGTATGTTGCATTCGCTGGCAACATACACTATAGCTACTTTTTTCCTACAGTGATATATTATACGGTTTGCCGGGGTTTTGATGGTTAGTGGATTCTAGGTAGGTTAAAGAAACACAAACTGTACTGTATGCATTTCTAGGAAATTAAATCGACATTATAGTCACGTATAACTTTATTCAATCACAATTTATGCAAATAACTCCAAGACTGAATTCATGTGTGTGTAGAATATCTGCTCTTTTCTCAAGGTTATCACCGCATAACAACTATCACATGCCTTTGTTGCAGGTGATGCTGGGTATGCTTTCTTTCAACATATAACAGATTTCACATTGAATTCTTCCCATTTAAAGGTAAAACTGTTTAAGTCCCCAGTCTAAATTCAATAATGCTTACCCAACAAACAGACTTCGGTTGGGCTTCAATAGAGCTGGTCATACAACTAGGGTCATCCTATAATTCATTTAACCCATTTGATGCGTTGGACGGCCCCCGGCAGTCCGACATCACAGTGGGCATGTGCAGTGGGCATGTGCAGAGGATGGCCGGGGGCCGTCTGAAACACGCCTTCTCATTATTTCAACCGCGCCAGAATTTTCGTTGCGGTTTGTATGTATGTTAGAAATGGGAATCCTGGTTGGCTGAGGTATGCATCCAGGGCAGGCAGAAACCACCACTCTACTCAGGGTAAGCTAGAAACAGAATAAGATAACCTGTGCTCACCCGCTGGTAGCTTGGCATCAAACAGTCAGGCTTATCTACAAGAGAATTTGCAACACACACAGTAACACAATAAATACAACACAAAAAGACTCCACACAGGTTTCGAAAAATAGAAAAATGTATCTCAGTAAAATAAGACCAAAATGAAAATATGAATTTGTAAAGAATAAACCAAAAATTGCACTTAAAAGTCACTAGTGGTTAAAAGGTTACATGAGGTCACGAGTGATCGGTGCAAATCCAAGGTTTAGGCTAACCATGATGGATGGTAGGCCGGCTACAGGACCCATGCAAGGCCCACTGAAAAAGTACCTTGGATGGAGCAAAGCGCCAACACTGAGGGCTTGATGACTCAATCATTTCAATGCAAGTCAGGTTGCTGCGTTGGCATCGAGGTTCGTTGAAGTGAAGGCAATATGTTGTTGTCGAGCCACAAGGAGTGCCATTGTTGATCCGTGCAGGCTGTGGAACCACTGTTGTCAGGCAGCTGCTGCATCCGCGTCTAGTGGCGAGCAGCGAAAATTCTCACACAGTCGATGCAATGCATTGTTTTTTGGTAAAAACAGCTGCAGACCCCATGTCTGAGGCACAGAGATTGGAGTGGGCACCTCAGGCAAGTCTTGTACTCATAGAAGGGTGAGTACAAAGGCACCAGCAGAATTGTAGGAAGACATTTGTGTCCTTGAGACTTCAGAAGAACATGCAGCTAGCCAGCATGCCCTTGGAAAGACTCAGTCTTTCCAGCAGAATCAGGGAAGAGAAGGCAACAGGACAACAAGCAGAAAGGTCCTTCCATAAAAGCAGTCCATTTGAGTCCTTTAAGCAGCACAGCAGTGCGTCCGACAGAGGTTCAGTTCAAGATCCAGAAGTGTCTCATTGTAGGAGGTCAGAGACTCAGTACTTATACCCAAAAGTGACTTTGATAGAGGAGGAGACTTCAAAGGAACTCTCTGAAGTGAAAAAGGATCCCTTGCAACCAGTACTGTTTGCCAGTCTAAACCTTGGTGGTAAAGCAGTGCTTTGTATGAAAACAGTACCCAACCTATTTAGATGTAAGTGTGAGCCACTTCTCCCCCTTCCTGCCCAGGAAGGATATCAGAATCCAGATTAATGTAGATGAGTCCTCTGTCACACCCAGCCCTTATTGTGTTTGTGGCTGTCTAGAAGGAATGCACAAAGTATAGCTGTCACCCAGCTGAGACTTTTTTTGAGGCAGGCTGCCTTGCACAAAGAGCAGTAAGTACAAAGAAATGTCAATTTTCTGAAAGTGGTATTTCTAAAACAGTAATGTCAATTACAGCTTTACCAGTAGGGAGATTTTATCATTACCATTCCAAATATAACAGACATAGTTAACCTACTACTCTCTGATCAGGAATTACTGCTTTAAAGTATATTAAGGAATTCACAATGCTGACTAATGAGAGGGGAAGGCCTCACGGTAGTAAAAAACAAAATAGGCTTGTTGTCACTACCAGGACATGACAAACATAAAGGTACATGTCCTACCTTTCACTTACAGAGCATCGTGCCCTAAGGGGTACTTATTGCCTACCTTACAGATGACTTATATGTAGTAAAAGGAAAGTTTAGGTTTTGGCAAGTAGTTTGAGATGCCAAGTCATAGTGGCAGGAAACTGCACACGCAGGCACTGCAGTGTCAGGCCTGAGACAGGTTTGAAAGGCTACTTCTGTGGGTGGTACAATTCATGCTGCAACAGCTCACTAATAGCATTTGAATGTCAGGCACTTATGGTATATGGTATGCAATCTTATAGGGGACTTACAAGTACAACAAATATGGTACACACTAATGTCGCCCTGTTTAGGTGAGAAGCACATGCACTTTAGCACTAGTTAGGAGTGGTAAAGAATCCTAAGGCCAACAAAAAGAATCATCACAAATGGGAGGCAAAGGTCTGGAGGAAAGACCACCCTGAGGATGACAGTTCTAACAACATGCTTCAACCAAGGAGTCATACATGCACGATCCAAGACTAAGGGCTCCATTAGGATGACGGGCTGACTTTGCCCGCCCGTCATCCCATCGTAAATCAGGACCGCCCGCCAAAAGGGCGGGGGTCCCGGGGGTGCCATTAGGATGTGCCTGCCACAGTGGCGGGCACATCCTGTATTTTCAGCATTGTGGCGGGCGGTGCTTTCTGCACCGCCCGCCACAATGCTGAAAATGCACTTTAACATTGTCATGTGCAAAGCGGCAGGCACTGCGCGGTGCCTGCCGCTTTGCAAATGACAATGAAGGGGGGTACCACAGGTACCCCCTCAGGTGCACCCCCCACCTGTACTTCACTCTGGGGGCCCGCAGGGGGCCCCCAGAGCGAAGACCGCATGCCTTTCCGTGGCGGCATCACCGCCGCGGAAAGGCACTGCACACCATCCATCATAATATGTCTGGCGGTGTCTATTAGACACCGCCACCATATTATTCCTTTTCCACCCCGGCCGCAAGGCGACCGGGGCAGAAAAGTGGCGGGCGGTGTTTCCCTCCGTTGCGTTCCCCCGCCATTGTAATGTGTCGGGGGGAAAGGGTGGCGGGTGGGCATTTATGTCGGGTGGATCGCCACTGCCACCATGGCGGTGGCGATCCGCCCGACATCCTAATGGAGCCCTAAGAGTTCCCTAAGGCCATTCGTATAGTGTTCTACTTTTGGGGTATACCATCTCCTAAGCCAATGTGATAATGGGTTCAAGGTAGAATGATATGATATTCCTTTTAAATCCATATTTGAAAAAATAGAAGTAACTGCAGGGTACTTTCTGGGACATTTATTATGGATCTTAATAAAAAAAAATTCTGCTAATGCTAAAATATTTGTTTTATGCCAACCCCATAATACAGCTCCATATAATGCAGCACAGGTTTTCCATGGTTCTGTGCTGAATAATCCTGCTACTCTTCTTAGCTTAAAGACCCCAGGTAAAGTAACAGGCTATCTTTAAACCCACACAGTTGAAACTGCTGACACACTCAAAAACATCATCATCCACAATGTGCCTACCCTTGCTATCTTAATGTACTTTAGGCACCATATATTAGTTTTCAATGTATTGAGCTCAAGACCCCTTCATTTAGATACTACAATGACTTTATTAAGTAGGGTACTGGCCCATAGCACTTTTTGATAAGCAAGGGATCATCTGCAAATAATAGGACTGGGATTTGAACAATAGCAAGTATGAGAGAATCATTGTTACAGTCCAACAAAAATGCAATCACATTGTTAATGTAGAGAGAGAATAATGTTGGGGCTAATATGCAACCTTGTGTTATTCCTCTCTTTATTGAGATTCTCTCAGTAAGTCTCCATTTGCCCATGAGCTTGCCTAGGTGTAAGCCTCTTTATGGAGTCTATCCAAAGTTGACACTAGATTTTTAGGAGCTCACATATCCATCAGTGCCTTCCATAAATTATCCTCAGGACTATATCAAAATTGCCTCTAAGATCAACAAAGGTCACTTATAGATTTTCATTCTGAATGCAAATGGAATGGTCTAGTCCACCGTACTGATATTTGTAGGAAAACCGGCTAGGATGCTTATTTGGAATATGATTAAGCTGCATCCAATTTTGAAAACTTGTCAAGGACCTTCCTAGCAAAGACCTTTAGTATGTTTTCCAATAAAATGTTAGGTCTATAGATGAACAAATTGTCCCGATTCCCCTTCTCATAGATAGGATAATCTTAGCCCCCTTCAATTTGTGTAGAGTCAAATCTCCAGGTGCTTATTCACAGGGCCCTTGCGCCGCTGATGTGTCACTTTTAACAAGGGAAAAAGTGATGCACCGGTGGCAGAAGGAGATTGTAAATATGCCCCCAGATGTGCTAGCATTGGATAATAAAGTAACATAAGGAGCACAAATATCAAGTTCAGCATAGTATAAATCTCCAGGTGTTTATCTGGCCCAGGGGCCTTCCCTGTGTTTAAAATTTCAATAGATGTTGATATATAATAAAGAGTAAATGTTAAAATTCCTCAATGCTCAATTTGTGTGTAATTGTTACAAACCTGACTGGTTGAAATTGGATTCAGATTCTCCATCAGTGAAGAGGAGGAATAAAGATCAGTAAAATGCTTTACCTATTTTTGAGGATGCGTATAATAGACCATTCTAGTAGTAATATATTTACTTCCATGTGCCACAACGTGACAAAATGTTTTACTATCTTTTACTTTGCAGCAATAAAAATATCTTCCAAATTCCCATTCCCCCAGTTCCTCTTACTAATGTCTAATGTTCTTTCGTGAAAAGTCCTTGCCTTTAAAAAAGACGATTGTGTGTGAGATTCAAGTGCACCCAGAACAATGCCTTTGCCAGTCCTACAGTCTTTATTATACTTGGGGGGTAATACACTAGGTGGAGGTCTTAGACAAAGTTTGTTGCTTGTAGTTACCTAGCCTATATGTTAGACCTGGTATCCTTGGTGTGGTTTCTCCTACATTTCCGCCTTCTGAACTCCTATTTGCTAACTTTGTTTTGCTGGCTTTAGGATTCTGGGCACTTTACTACTGCTAAACGGTGCTAAAGTACATGTGCTCTGTACTCTAAACATGGTAAAAGTTGCTTCTCCACAATTGGCATATTTAATTTACTTTTAGGACCCTAGTTAAGTGTACTACATGTCCCCAGGGCCTGTAAATTAAATGCTACTAGTGGGACTGCTGCACCGGTTGTGCTACACCTAAGTAGCACTTGACTCAGGATCCTGTGTGTGCAGTTGTAAACTGCCATTTCCACCTGGCAAGTGAAAATACTGGCCAGGCCCTATGCAACCTTATGGGCAGGGTGCAGTATACTAAAAAGCTAGGACATGTATAGTTGATTTTTTCATGTACTGGTGATGAAATACTCTTAAATTCATTTTCCACAACTGCAAGGCCTAACCCTCTCATAGGTTAACATGAGAACTGCATTGTAACATTTTATAAGTGGAGTTTCCTATTGGGACAAGATAAGAAAATTAAGATGTGTGTCTCTGGAGTCACAATTTAAAAACACAACCCATGGTAAACTCTACATTGATCGGCACTTCGTTACGATGTGCTCAGTGAGATCGCTGTGTCTACAGCTGTCTTTCTGCATATGCACACATCTATGCTGGGTGCTGACAGAGCATTTCATACCTGCAGCTGCTTTTTTCCATAAGCATACATCTGTTATGGGTGCCAGCAGAGCTTGCGGTATCTACGGCTGATTTTCCCCATGCGCAGACATCTGCGCCAAGCAAAAATATCTGCATGTCTGCCTTCCCGAACCGCAGCAGAGCTCTGATTATGAGCAGCGTGTCTCCCCCGATAGCATCATTCTGACACGAGCATTTGCCAGTCAACTTCGTGTCTGGCCTACAATCCTGAAAAAAGATCGGTGCACATGGACGGCTCAGCGCAGCCCCTCATTTGGCCTGAGGGAGGAGATTGCGACATCAGGAGCCCAATCTATGAGGCCATCAATGCTGACAGCTCATATTTGGAACATTGTACGGAAAAACACTGGGCCTCATTTATGAGGCTGTGTGTCACTTTTACGCCGCCGGTGCGTCACTTTTTGTGATATACCAGTGGCGTAAAAAATGCGTCTTGTTGCACCATATTTACAAAGTGATGCATCTAGGTAGATGCGTCACTTTGTAAACTCCGGCGCCACATTATACCTGCGCCAGGTATTATGTATGCAAGGGGGGCGTATTGACGCAGGGAAGGGTTGTAGAAGTGACGCAGTGAAATCTATGAGATTTCACTGCGTCACTTTTAGGACGCCGTTGCGTCAAAATCTTGCGCCTGCCTCACAGCAGGCGTAAGACTGACGCAGGCCCTTTCACATGGGGCTTTCCCCATGTCAAAGGACGCATTGCTGGAGTTGCGTCACTTTTGTGACACACTCCAGCAATGCGTCACTTTTGCGCTTACAGATACGTCAGAAATACTGACGTATCTGTAACTCCTTGCGACATGATGCATCATACATTAAATATGACGCATCAGGAATGTCGCAAGGAGTGCGCACTAAGAAGTGACGCATCGCTGCTTTCAGGCAGCAATGCGTTATTTCTCATAAATGAGGCCCACTGTACTTAGTAGGACGTGGGAGGTCCCTGTGGATGGCCTTGCTCTCTCTGGCAGGTGCTGAGATGACATAAGGTCAATGGTCTGAAAGTACCAGAGGAGAGATTTTCATACTAGTTGCTATTTGGCACGGTTCTTCAGAACGTTTGAGACTGTATAATTTACAATCCACTGTTTGTGTCTCTCCCTGTATAACCCTGTGACATGACTACAAATAATATACTAAACATGAGTGATCTTTCAGCACTCATCTCTTTAAGCACTGTGGGGCATATTATCAAGAACGGCAATAAAATTATCGCCGCTTTAACTTCAGGAAACTGCAGCTAAAACGGCAATAATGAGCTTGATAATACGTCCTTGTGAATTCTCATAGCAGCCCAGGTTCTGTTGTTAACCTGGGATGCTATGGGAATTCACAAGGGCATAATATCAAGCCCATTATCGCGATTTTAGCGGCAGTTTCCTGTCGCTAAAGCGTCGATACTTTTATCGCCGTTCTTGATAATATGCCTAGTGTTTTTTACCTGCATTTTAAAAAGCTCCTAGCTCGTAAAATACTCATTGTATGTTTGTCATTTTGGTCATGTTTCCATCATTAAAAAGTGTACTATTTCATAACTCAAGTTTGGAGTCTTTTTGTGGTGTTGTCTCTGTGTTACTCTATGTTGAGTGAACACAAATACTTTACACATTGCCTCTTATGTTAAGCTTGACTGCTCTGTGCCAAGCTACCAGAGGGTAACCACAGTTTTATTTGTGTGCGATTACGTACTCTGACTAGCATTGTGGCTCCTGCTTGGACAGGGTGTATACTCTGTTAATCAGAAACCTCAATTTCTAACACTATAGAATACATTTCTCAAGGAATTGAAAAGGGAATTATGCACTTCAATATCAGCAGCAGGAATGTTGTTATGTGTATTGAATTTAACATATTCAAATGGCTCAGTTGAGGAAGTTTAACATTGTCTTCTAACATTTAATGAATGGCACGGACGCGTGGATCTAATCCTGTGTGGTATATTATTCTTGAGAGACTCAGCATCCTCAGTGTCTTCCTGGGAGTTTGGTTTAAGTTTGGGCTTCTTTGTCAAGTACACCAAACATCCCTTGTCAAATTCCTTCCAGCTTTCAACAGTACTACAATAATTACAAAATGACTGTACATGAGTCGAATTTGTTCTGACATTGAAGTGCCTTTCAGCTGAGGTACTATTAGTGAAACCGTTGGGAGGTGCATACCTACCTACAGAATGCTTATTTGGCTGCACTGTCTTGGAGCAAGTTCTACTGAGTTTTAGAGTAGCATTTCATTTACCAAAAGCATGTTATAATTCCTTCTCCTGTTTCCGTGCCACATCGCTTGCTATCCAGAAGGTGTGTCCTCGAGTCACCCCATGAAAAGTGAAGTAGAGACGAAAATGTATCAATCACCCTGAACATATTATAAGCAAAGCAATTGTAAGAATTGTTTGAAACAAACTAGCAGATATTAAACATTTGAGAAACTAGACAATAGCTGACATTTAATAAAAAGCAATTGAATCCCTCGAAACCCATCAAATCTACCTTTAGATCAGCCATAATAAGTATTTGCTTAATAAATCCTTTGTTCAGACTTCAGAAGTAAGAAAGAGAACTGATTATGATAATGGTCTCCAGAAATCCATAAATACTCTTCAAGCAACTAAATTTCAAATTTGTGTACAATGTTTCACTATAAAAATATGAGAATTGATATTTATCTCTCCCCGAGCTAAAAGTCAGAATCTGTGTTTGCATGAAGGCCTGCTTCAAATTTAAATTATGCCCTTGTATTTTGCCTAATTTAGGAAATTTTATGTTGTGCTTTTTAAGATAAATTCCCAAATTGCGTCATTATTCCACTTTATGTAATTATGCTGAATTTACAGAAATAAATGTACCGCAAATTGAACAATTCACTGTAAAAATGACCTTGAATGAATCCGAACAACAGAATCCAAGCAGCTGTTCTTTGCGGTGCTATTGCTCAAATGCATCTTGTGTCATAAATTGAAGCAAGGATGAATTTTGTGCTAAAATATAAGATGCATAGTTATACATAATTTTGCCATAATTTCACATAATTATACAAAAGCAAATTACACAAATATCGCACACCTCGAGTTTTCAATTTGCATGGCTGAATGTGACCAATAATAAATAAATAATAAGGTTAACTCATATTCATGAGGTAAGCATATTACGTGTTCCAGCAATTCTAAATCAGCTGAAAGAAAATAAAACGTACACAGCATGAATTAATTTGATTTAAAAAACAATGTTTTATGATAACGTATATAATGGTGGAGACAGTTCATAAATGGTGTTAAATGGTGATAAACATGATCGACCTGTAAAAAAGAAAGTAACTGTTATGTTTGCTGTATCTTTAAGAGTCTCCTAGCTGATTACTTATTTCTGTCGATTTTTGATTGGTCTGGACAGTTTGGAATTACTTATTCTGAACATACTACTGCATTTGCACACCTTGCAATCCTCTCATTGGATTGTTTTACCTTGGATTATTGGATCTGTGCGTTTTATTGAGTTTCCACTCTTATTTTTATTAATTATTGGATTTCCTGACTTTCACTCCGCCTTCGTTGTGTCTCCTTGTGAAAATCTACTGTCTGGCCATCTGACTACACACACCACACTCGTGTGTAAGAAATAGGAAAATTCCCAAAAATCGTATGTATTTTACCCTTTCTTTAGACATTTGTAATTGACACACCGTTGTGTGCAACGTTTCTTACATTGTTTACCTTTGAAATCTATCTCGTGTGGAGCGGATGTACGACGTTACGACGCGTACTATAACAACGCGTGCTTTCACAACGCGTCCCTTACAACGCAAGTCGTTACCACGACTTGCGTTGGGGGCGCGGATTGAGAATAGTATAATTTACTATTCTAACACCAGTCCCCGTGGACACTAGTGAAGGTGTTGGAATAGTAAATATACTATTCTTAATCCTCTAGCGCCCTCCAGCACAAGTCGTGGTTACGACTTGCGTTGTAACAGACGCGTTGTGAAAGCCTTGCAGAGTAAAATCCGCATTGTAAAGGATGTCCCCCGCGTGGAGCATCGCGAGCAGCCTTGTAACCTTCGCGCTCTGACTCTACGTTCCCTGATGATGTCTCCTCTGCGAAGAGCCTGACGTGTCTCCTCTGCGAAGAGCCTGACGTATACACGCAACGTCCTGACGCTCACGCGCAACGTCATTTGTCATCACGCTGGCGGCCATTTGTTGTCCTGCTTCCATGACAACTGCCTGAACGCCGATGCGCATGGCTGTGCATCGGTAAAATCTTACTGCGCTTAGTACTTTATAGATATGTACCACAACTTGTTAGTTTTCTAGTTATCATTGCATTTTTTTTTTCTACACTCTTTTTCCAAGTTTTTTTTTGTTTTGTTTACTTACTCCTTGTTTCATTATGGCTACTACATCTAGTATGTCACAACCACCACCTTTTCTTTCAGAGGAAGTTGAACCCATTCTTCCTTGGAAGAGATGGAGGAACTTGTTTGACTCTTATTTAGTTGCAATTGGAGGAGAAAAGTTTTAGGCTTTTAGAAAACAAGCCATTTTGTTACATAATTTGAGAGTGAAGGTAGACACACTTATGATAGTATGGACAGTATACCTGTTGGTGGAGCTGATGGTGAACCTGCAGATGTTTTTGAGATGTCAATGACTATATTAGAACAGTATTTTGGTCCAAGAATTAATGTTGTGTTGGAACAACATAGGTTCTTTACTCGTGTCCAAGGTTCTCGTGAACGTGTTGGGACATATGTTGCTGCTTTGAAAACTCTTTCTCGTACCTGTGATTTTGGAGATTTGGCCGAATCTCTTGTCAGAGATCAACTTGTTCGATGTACGAACAGTTCTAGGGTTCAAGAGAAGTTATTGTCTAGGAATCCCACTTTGAAAGAAGCTGTAAGTATTGTTGAGGGCATGGAGAACACCTCTACATCGGTCAAGGAAATAAGGAAAAATAAAAAAGATGAAAGTCATACTGTTAGTGATATTAAAAAGAAAGTTTCTGACTCTGTACATATGCTAGAGGAAGAGGAATTTGCTGGTGAGTGTCTTGAAGAAGTTGCCAAAGTCAGTGTTGGTTCTAAAAACAAATCGCTTTGAAAGACTTCAGTGCCTCAGAAAAGTTCCTTTGATAATCGTTCTTCTCTTTCTAAAGAATCTGCTTCGTCTAAGGAACGTGATTTTTGTCAACAACGTCCTTTTAACAGCCAGAGAATGTGTTGTTTTAGGTGTGGGAGTTTTTCCACACACTTCTAATTTTCCCAATTGTTTTGCGAAAGACAGAATTTGTAATAACTGTGGGATTAAAGGACACTATGCACGTGTGTGTAGGTCTGGTAAGAAGAGAGACACCAATGAATCCAATTCTGACATTGTACGTACAATAGTAGTTTCTAATGTTAAAGATGAGATGGTTGACACAGAACATATTTATATGCCATTCTGTGATATAAGAATTGACACATTTGAATTTAAGCTCATGGCAGACTCTGGGTCTCCCTTTACCTTAATTGGAAAAAAGATTTGGGATGAAGTTGTAGGTTTAGAAAATGTTCAACTTTTACCTGCTGACATTTCTCCGCTAAGTTATAATAAGTCTAAAATAGAAATTTTGCGATACACTGTAGCCAACATCTCTTTCAGAGGTAAGAGTATCAATGGCAAGGTTTATGTTGCTGTCAGAGGTGACAATCTTCTGGGATGGCGACATCAGCATGACTTAGGTATTATTCTTAACCCTGGGGCCGTAGATCCCAATAATCAAGTCATGCTGATGGAAGATTTGCTTTCTAGTTTGCTTCCCACTCAGGTAGATTTTGTGAGTGGGTCTGACAAATATTTTGCTGATTATCCTAAAGTTTTTTCTGACACCTTGGGGTGTTTGAAGGGATTTGAACACAGGATCATTCTTAAGAAGTCTGCCAAGCCATTTGTACACAAGGTCAGGAAAGTACCTAATATGATGCTGGAGCCACTGAAGCATGAGTTTGAGAGATTGTTGAATCTGAAAGTGATTGAAGAGATTGAGTCCTCTGAATGGCTAAGTCCAGTAGTTTTGGCACCCAAGGATGGTGGGAAATCGATCAGAATTTGTGTGGATTTGCGTGGTTTGAACGAATGGATCTGGGTGGATCGACAACCACTGCCCAACATAGCGGAGAGTATTAGTATTTTGAAAGGAACAAAGATATTCAGTGTTCTTGATCTTTCCTCTGCCTACCACCAGATCGTTTTACATGAGGATTCTAGACATCTGACATATTTTGTCACACTGTTGGGTGCTTACCAATTCCTAAGAATGCCTTTTGGTCTAGCTTCGGCTGCTGCTTGTTTTCAAAGAGTAATGAAAATGGTTCTTGGCAGTCTTTCCAACGTGATGTTTTTTTCAAGACGATATCTTGGTTCATAGAATGAATGAGAGTGAGCATGACAAGGTATTGAGATCAGTTTTAGATAAGTTAAATGCTAGTGGACTTACTGTCAAGGCAGAAAAATGTCGTATTGGTTTAGAGTCGGTCACGTATTTGGGACATGTCATCTCTGGGAGCGGGATTCAGCCCAAATTAGAATTGGCGGAGAGTATTGTGAACGCACCAACACCCGTGGACAAAGATCAAGTCAAATCATTCTTAGGAATGGCGGAATTTTATTCCAAATTTGTGAAGGGTTTTGCCAGTGTTGTTGAGCCCATAAGATCTCTTTTGAAGAAAGGTGTACATTTTTTGTGGTCTGTTGACTGTCAGAAAGCTTTCGAATTGGTAAAAAAGGAATTTGGTAAAATGCCAACTCTGGGTCATTTTGACGCAAAACCTAAGACTATTTTGACAACTGATGCCAGTCTTAAAGGTCTGGGTGCTGTACTTTCCCAAGTTGTGAATGGAAAAGAAGTTGTTGACTCGGAAGTCATCTGGCTATCAGAACATCGGTGGAGATGGACATTGCTGGACTTCGGAAGGTGATCGATGACACCAACATGAACCGTCTGAACCTTGAGAATGAAATTGAGTCCCTGCGCGAGGAGCTGATCTTCCTGAAGAAGAACCATGAGGATGAGGTGAACAACTTGCAGGGTCAGATTGCCAGCTCTGGTTTGACCGTGGAGGTAGACGCACCCAAAACCCAGGACCTGGGCAAGATCATGGCTGAAATCCGGTCACAGTACGATGAGCTGGCACAGAAGAACAGGGAGGAGGCAGAGAAGAACTTCCAACGCCAGGTGGAAGAGTTCACAGTCCAGGTCACACACGAAAGTGAATTGTTGCAGTCCTCCAGGACCACGGTCACAGACCTTCGTCGGACTCTCCAAGGCCTGGAGATCGAGCTGGAGTCCATGCGAAGCTTGAATGCTAACCTAGAAGACAGCCTTAGAGACACAGAGGGGCGCTATGCAATGCAGGTGGATCAGATCAACAACATCCTCTTGCGGCTGGAGGAAGATCTCACCCAGGTGCGCAACGACCTTCAGCGGCAGTCCCACGAGTACCAGTCCCTACTCAACATTAAGATGAAGCTGGAGGCAGAAATAGAGACCTACAGGCGGTTGTTGGATGGTGGTGATGATTTCACCCTGCAGGATGCTCTGACCAGCAGTTCTGCCTCCAGCACACAGATGGTGAAGAAGGTCATCACCACCACACAGAAGGTTGTCGATGGAAAGGTGGTGTCCGAGAGCAACGACACAAAAGTCATCAAGTCCTAAACCGCGCCCTTGACGTCCCCGTACCATGCATTGAAAAAAGTGAAGCTGTGATTGGTTGACAATGTTCAAGAAACAGAATGCAACTTTTTTACCTCCGGCCCTTCTATTTGCCAATAAATGATGATAGCCAAAAAAAAAAAAAAAAAAAAAAAAAAAAAAAAAAAAAAAAAAGGAAAAGAAGTTGTTGTAGCTTTCGCCTCAAGAGCCTTAAGGGAAGCTGAGTTCAATGATTTGTGTATTGAAAGAGAGGCGTTGGCAGTATTTTGGTCTGTACTTCACTTTAAATTTTACTTGTGGGGGATACCGTTCAATGTTAAATCTGATCATCGTCCCTTGGTTCCAATTTTCTCTTGTCATCAGAGTGATCATATGACTCCTAGATTAAAAAGATGGAGTGAAGGTTTGCAGGAGTATAATTTCAGGGTGCAGTATATTACAGGACAGAATAATAAGCCTGCTGATTGTTTATCACGTTTTCCCATTCATAGAGATTGTGTTGCTGATGGTGTCACTACATGTTTAAATTGGGTATTGGAGTCTAGCATATCCAAGGAAGCATGGTTACAGTGTGTCGAGGATGACGTCATTTTTCATCATTAAAGAATGTCATCAAGAACGGGTGGCCAAATTATGATACTCTTGAGTGTGATTTGAAACTTTATTGGACAGTGAAGGATGATTTGTCTTTTTTCGAGGATAATTTAATGAGAAGTGACAGAATTGTGCCCCCAAGTAGTCTAAGAGAAAGAGTTGTTAATCTTGCTCACGAAGGGCATTTGGGAAGGACTCTTCCGAAGGCTCGGATTAGAGAAAGGTACTGGTGGCCTGGTATGGATCGAATGGTGGAATCTGTAGTCAAAGATTGTCATTTATGTGCTGTCAATGACAAATCACGCACCACTAGTCAAGCTCTGCTTTCACCTGTTGAGGTTCCTGCTGCTGTCTGGACCAAGTTGGGGTTAGATATTGCAGGTCCGTTTGAACTTATGCCTTCTCATGAGAGATTTGTTGTGTTGTTGGTCGATTACACTTCTAAATGGGTGGTTTCCAAATGCATGAGTGTTGGTAATTCTAGGACTGTGATTGAATTTTTGAAAGAAGTGTTTGTGTCTGAAGCTGTGCCTAAGTTTTTGCTCACTGACAATGGGGTACAATTCACCTCCAATGAGATGAGTTGTTTTTTGAGTAAATTGGGGATCATTCATCAGAAAACAGCTCTTTACTCTCCCCAAGCAAATGGTCTCACAGAAAGGATGAAAAGAGTGGTGAAGAGTTGTGCGCAGAGGGCTTTGGAGTCCAAGGTCCCTTTTGCCAGTGTTTTGAGGGAGACGTGGTGGGCACATCGAACGACTCCTAATGCTGTCATGCAGAGATCTCCTTTTGAAGCTTTGAGGGGGAGATTAGCTTGCTCTAAGCTGAATCCTACTTGGCTTCCGGAGAGAGTTTGTGGTGACAGTGTTGAAAAGGTAGTGAGAACGAGAGAGGCTGTGACAAACTATCAGCAGAAATATAAACAACTTTATTATGCTAAGATGGTTGTCAAATCTAGGAAATGGAATGTGGGTGACTGTGTTCTTGTGTTTCGAACTTCACTGGTCCTTTCACCATTGTTTCCATTAGGAAAAGTGTTGTCACCTTGGATAATGGTTGCACTTGGAATATGTCTAAATTAGCCAAGTGCAATGATGTCAAGCATCACTTCAATAGTGATTCCAGAATCTCCAGTAATCCTTGTGCTGCTCCTTCAACTAGTTTCCGAAGAGTTACTCCTAGGAGGTCTTTACAGCTTCCTAGGAAGTTCAATGATTTTGTAATGCATTAATTATTTTTTATTGCTAGTGTTCTTTTCTTTATTGATGCTCTACACTGTTTTTTCAAGCCTTGTTTTATTTCTTTTATTATGTATAGGGAATGTGTTATGTTTGCTGTATCTTTAAGAGTCTCCTAGCTGATTACATCATTATTAGAATGATGACATTTCAATTGCTGATAATTCAGTTGCTGTTGCTGTGCTTGTTGATGGTTGCATATTAAAGCTACTCTACAACTACTACATAAATTGAGTGCTTTTATCAGTAATGCTAGACACTTCTCTTCAATAAGAAAAAAAAACATAACCTCTTCTGCAGAGATGAATGCTAAAGTAGCATTCCCCCTCATCACTTCCAGAAATTGCTAAATGTATCAATCCTCAAGAAACCACATGCATACCCTGGAAAGTAGGACAACACATACATTTAGGAAATGAGACTTAAGAAGTGTTAATCATTGATTTAAAGAAGCAATAGAAGCACCGTTTGAAGTAAGAGGCTAGGCCCAAAAGCAAAATCTGTCACACCCCCTTCAAAGAAGAAGGTGAAAAACTTGTACCTGGGACCAATGCCAGTCAGAGGCTGTTGGACTCCAACTGTGCCAAGGGGAGTCGTGCCATGAGATCATGGCAATATTAGACTTCAAACTGGATAACCACACACCACTCTTTAACACTTTTAATCTTGTAAATTGACAAAGCAAAGCAGTCTAAAGCTTATTCAAGGAGATCGATTACACAAGACAGTCAGAGGCATATTCCGAAAGTGAATTTTGTAGTTAGTAAAGTAGTACTGCATCAGTACTTTTTACTAACTAAAAAATACTATTCACACACCACCCGCCTGAGACATCTGACTGTGTGCAGCGAGCTCTGTCACATACACTAAGATCTGCACACATAGGTATACCTTGTTATAGTAAATATGGGAGGTTTCGAGCGAGTGGCTGAAAAATGGAGAATACTTATGTCAACATGGAAGGGGGTAGGGAACTATAAGGAGGGGTTTAGGGAGAAGTAAGAAGGGATTTGGGAAGGGACATTCTAATGCAAACATCCTCTCACAAAAGAGAAAGATATCTGTTGACAGTCTAAGCAAACGTTACACTTCTAAAGTTACAACAGCGCTAAAGTTCGCAAATCAGTGGCGAATGTACGGCAGCCAAGTCTTGGCGTAAGTCTAGCACCACACTGTGGACATTCACTGTTATTGCACCACACCCCCATAAACGATAATGGACCCAGTGACTTAAAATTTCACATACAGGAAATAATGGTGAAGTAATTTAATTATTTATAACAGTTAATAATTTAATACAGTTTATTCCTTTCTCCTAAACATTCCCATATGTGAGATCTTTATCTCCACCTACTGGTGAAAAGCTATCATCAGTAATTTTACACATAGAGTCTTAGATTTAACTGAGAAGGGTTGAGACATGTAGGTCTGCACTTGCATAAACCTGCATTCAAAAATGGAGAAAAGTGAAAAGTGTAGACACCTAGATGCAGGAGTAGATATACTTGCGAGATATTCTACATGTGTAAATTTACGTTTATTGATGTAGCCCTCAGAATGCAATATGAAACTTTAAGAAACCTTAATAACCAACTGGACTGTCACTGCTTTACATCATAAAATAAAACATGCTGGAAAAATATTACAGTTAAATGCCATATATGAAATTATGATAAAGTTAGAAGAAAAGAATGTCTTAGCTCCTTACTAGCCAGAGATCTGAACCTAAACAATTATGTACTTAGCATTATAATGTGTGTTAATTTTGCAGTATCTGCCAATGCTAGCATATGGGAGTGTTTAACTTCTTTAGTTCCGAATTTGCAGGCGTGAAACCCAGGGGCAGAGGGCAATAACCATTTATTGTTCAGTGGGGGCAAAATCCCAATCAGAATCAACGTTTTGGAACTTCAGATTAAGCATCAGTTCTTCCTCAAGAACAAGCACCCCAAAAAATAACTGCTCTTTCTATCTTTCTGTTTACACAGCAGTGGTTTGTGTTTTTAGTGCTGGTTTGTTTTGCAAAAAGACGAAAGCAAGTGGAGCTGGCCGCAATGATCATTCACCCATTTCTAGGGTGGGAGGAAAATAAATCATGTGTTAGGAAAGATAGTGTGGACAAATTGAGCATTCAACAAAAGTTCACGCTGTGGTTCACAACTGATTTAGTTAACAGCCACTGCTTAAAAAACAGACACCCTGATTTGTATTCATAACAACGATCAAAGAGAGATAAATAGATTTTGGGTATGATGCAGATAGACATGGAAAAATGCAAGGGTACCTATTGAGGCAAGACTCTGGTGTGGATGCAGTGGCTCAAGTTGCAGAGGCAGCAGTTCATTGATTCCAATTAATCTGAAGGAAGATGTATGCATTGCTCAGAAACCACATTTCCTACATATATTTAGTTTTTCAAAGCAAAATATAATATAATAAAACATTTATATATGCATATAAAAAAATAACACTTGTTTCAAGATTTTTACATAAGAATCCCGGTGTGTAATCTTACAGAAAACAGCATTTACAAGAAGGCAGACAGAGATGCACCCAGAGAAATATAGCATGAAAAAATAAAATCTAGGCATTGAACTTCAATTAACCTTTTCCCTGGAGAATAAGGAAAGTCAAATAGTGATCTTTACTAGGCCCAAATCTGAATAATTCATACTCTGAAACTGGAAGGATCAGAATTGCATTTATAATGTGGTTTGCAATAGTAACTTTTTTACACTCTCCTCAACTGTGCCTTATGGGTTACTAAGGTACACACTTTTACTTACATATTAGCAGATAATTAATCTTTCAAACACATTGCGGGCCTCATTTATGAGACTCCTTGTGCCTCCGGAACGTCACTTTTTGTGATGTTCCGTGGCACAGAAGTATGCGTGATATTTATCAGGCAGCACCAAGACACTTTTTTTGGCTTAATGCTGCTTGATAAATATCAATCCCTTTAACGCATTGTTCTGCATTAAAGGGGTGTGCAATGGGTGTTGCTTGGGGTGTCCCCAGCAACATCCATGGCCTTTGGACTCTGCCCCAGATTTACGAGAAATCGTAAATCTGAGGCAGCGCCAAACGCTTACGCCTCCCGTAAGGAGGCGTAAGGGAGGCACAACAAGGAGAAATATCTTTATTTCTCCTTGTTTTTCCTTTTTCTATGTGCGCTACATTGTGCAGCACACATAGAAAGAAGAAAAAGCCTCTTGTGATTATTTTCTAAAAAAAGTTTTACCTTCCTGTACATAAATAATCACCCACAATGCAGGCACCCTTGCGCTATGGTGCAAAGGTGCCTGCACAGGCGCATGGCAGCCCAGTGTGCACCAGCGCAGGGGAAAAGGACAGGAATGCACCATATCTTATAGATACGGAGCATGAAATGAAATGAAAAGACCCTTTATTAAGCGCAATAGTTACCCTCAGGTGTCCTAGCGCTACAGACAAAATGCGTATGGATGGACAGTTGAAGGCTATTCTGGTTTGTCAAAAAGCAGGGTTCTTAGGTGTTTGCAGAAGGAAAGTAGTTTGGGCTCGGATCTCAGCTGGAGGGGAAGGGAATTCCAGAACCTAGAAAAGTTATGGGAGAGCGAGCGCCCCCACATCTGGCTCTCTTGATCCCGGGCACCACGGTGAGGAAAGAAGATGCAGATCTGAGCTGTCTGTTTGGGTGGTAGGAGGTTATCAGAGATTGGATGATGACAGCACCTGTTCCCCAAAAAGCTCGATGGGCGATGCAAAGTGCCTTAAATTTGACTCTTTCCCTCATTGGGAGCCAGTGGAGGCCCTTCAGCCTGGGTTTGACCGGGAGTCGGCGAGGAATCTGAAGGAGGGTTCTGGCTGTGCAATTTTGAATGATCTGAAGTTTGTTAGGGAAGCCTGGGGGGCCCCTAAGTAAAGGGCGTTCCCAAAATCCAGACGAGACAGAATGAGACCCTGGACCATTATCTGTCTTGCATGGAAGGGAAGAAAGGGGAGGATTTTACGTAGAAGCCAAAGTAGGCCAAAGCAGGTAGCTGAAAGTTTAGCTGCTAGACAGTTAAAATTAAGGGACTTATCTAACCAGATGCCCAGGCGCTAGAGTGTGTCCTTTGGCGTGGGGACTGGTCCCAGGCAGGTAGGCCACAGTGAGTTGATGGTGATGTTGGTGAGGTTACCTAAGAGTATGAGCTCAGTTTTGTCTCTGTTCAATTTGAGACAGGACGATGTCATCACTCAGTAACTGCTTTTAAGTAGCTCCTCAAGCAATTGCGTGTGGTGGGCGGTGGATTGAGAGCCACCACTAGCTGAGTTTCATCCGCGTAGGTTATAATTTTTACCCTGAAGGGGCGGACGATCTCAGCTAGGGGGCTCATGTATATATTAAATAGTGTAGTGCACAAGGAAGAGTACAGTGGCACACCGCAGCTAAGAGGCGTGCTAGGGGAGGTGCAGCCACCCTCAAAAACCTGGAAGGAGCGGTCGGAGAGGAAAGATTCGAGCCAAGCAATTGCCTTCCCTGAGATTCCCAAACTGATAAGTTGATGCAGTAGGATGTTGTGGCTCACAGTGTCGAAGGCAGCACTTAGGTCAAGGAGAATGATAGCTGCTTAGCCTTCTTGGTCCAAGATATTCCTGGCCTCCTCCGTCACTGCCATTAGTGCGGTTTCAGTCTCATGGAGGGGGCGGAATCCCATCTGGGTGGCGTCCAGCAAGCGGTTGGATTCTAGGAACTCTGCAAGTACTATATTGGCATGTTTCTCAAGAATCTTACTTAGCCAAGGCAGCAGGGAGATTGGTCCGTAGTTGGTGGGGTTGTTTTGATCTGAATTTGTTTTTTTGAGGAGTGCTTTGACCATGGCTAGCTTCCGAGGAAGTAGGACAGTGCCGGAAGATAGGGAGGCATTAAGTAGATCAAGGATGGTGGGTAGAATGTGGCCAGTGTCTGAGAGTAGGGTATGTGGGGGTGCCGGGTCATTGGGGGAGCAGGATTTTACCTGGTTCATGATAGATTCTAGCTTGGTGGGGTCCAGAAGAGGGAAGCAATCAAGTGTGGCTAAGGACTGAGGTCCTAATTCAGATGGTTTGGTGAGCGGGGTCTGGGATGGGGGGAAGGAAGTATAAATGGTTTGTATTTTGTGGAAGAAGAACTCTGCTAAGTTGTTACAGCGAGTTTGTGCATTTAGGGATTTTTGGGTTTTTCTGGAAGCTTGAGGAAGGTTTTCGCATCGCAATATATTTCCTTGGGCCTTGAGGCAGCTGCGTTGTTCTTCTTTTCGAAAAAGCTTGATCGCTCGTGTTTAATTCCGGATTTGTAGGGTTTAATCACTGCTCCATATACAATTTTCCTGGAGGGAGAGTAATCCGAGCACCATTTCCTTTCCAGTTTTTTGCAGATACGTTTCCATTCACATAGTTCCGAGGAGTACCATGGGGCGGACCCAGTGCTGCGTTTGGGTTCGGTACGTTTAATGGGGAGTACAGAGTCTAGTAAGTTGGAAATCCATTTGGTATAGTTCTCATTAGCTAGAGTAGGGTCAGAATTGCTGGGCGGTTTGGAGATTTCAAGACCTGCCAACCATTCAGCTTGGGGGAGTTTTGACCAGTTTCGATCTTTACAAATTAAAGTGGAGTTGGGGGGGGGGGGATCTGGAGTGAGCCAGGAGAGGGGATCAGGAAATGGTCCGTCCATGGAAGGGGAGAGGGATTTCCTACTAGGAGATCTGGACAGTTGCTAAAGACGGGATCAAGGAAATGGCTTTGGTATGTGTAGGTTTCAGCACTAGTTTAAATTGTAGTACTGAGAGACCAGTGGTCCCTTCTAGGGCGATGTGGTATGTGGTGTCATCAAAATTCAAAATGGATGTTAGAATCCCAAAAGAGGGTAAAATTAGATGGGCTATATGCCAGATTAGCTATGGTGGATGCAAGGGTGTTAGAAAATTGTCCCAGGGTTCCGGGTGGGTGGTATAAAAGCATCCCCGAAAAGGTGCTGGTGGGGGAGAAGTCTATGGTGAAGGGGAGACTTTCGCAGTTTGGTATTGGGTTGGGGGTGCAAAGACACCCATAACAGTCTTTATAGATGACTGCTAAACCACCTCCCCTTCCCGTATTTGACACCCTTGGGGGTGGCCTGGATGAGATCAGGTTCTGACTCTGCATGGAGCCACATCACTGTCAGAAATCAAACATCTGGGTTTAGCTCTTCTAAAAGCATGGAAATTTCTAAGGAATGTTTAGGGAGTGACCTTCAATTTAAGAGGTACATGCTTCACTGCGTTTTTTTGGTTGGAGGGTGGGGTGGAGTTTAAAACCACAATGTGAGCAGGTGGTATGTTGGTCTGCTAGGTTCCAAGAAGAGTGGCAAGAAGCAAAAGCTTTTCCTCTTAACTTGAGTCGAGAGTTGGGGCTGTACTTCCTAATATGGGAAGGGAAACGGGCAGAGGTCGTGGCCCCTGGCCCCGACCAGCCACGGACAGGCGCAGATGGGCTGTATTTGGTGTGCATTTGGCACGACTCGGGTGTGCCCACTGCGCGCGTCCGCTGCGTAAAGCGTATGGCATCAGGTTTTTATGTGGCGCTTAGCAGTGTGATCATCCAATAGCACTGCGCCCTCCTCCCCTCTAGCCCGGAAGTGGTTTGATGTGCCGTGCCTCCCTCCACATCAATCGGGAAGAATCCCATGGTGGACCAGGGAGATTACGGGGAACTGGGTGTCAGAGGGTGCTGAAGAGCGAGTGAGTTGAAATCTCCTTTTTTAAAGCGTTATTCTAAAATATGGCGATTATTAAAAGTAGCAAACACAATGAATTTCAAGTTTTTAAAATACCATGAGGGGCAGAGAATTGTTCCATCACAGCGCGCGTCCACTGCGCAAAGCGTATGGCATCAGGTTTTTATGTGGCACTTAGCAGGGTGATCAGTCAATAGCGCTGCGCCCTCCTCCCCTCTAGCCCGGAAGTGGTTTGATGTGCCATGCCTTCCTCCACGTCAATCGGGAAGAATCCAGTGGTGGACCAGAGAGATTGCGGGGAACCGGGTGTCAGAGGGTGCAGAAGAGAGAGTGAGTTGAGATCTCCTTTTTTAAAGCGTTATTCTAAAATATGGCGATTATTACAAGTAGCAAACAGAATGAATTTCAATTTTTAAAATACCATGATGAGCAGAGAACTGTTCTTTCACAGCGGGCATTCCTGTCCTTTTCTTTTGCCATAGGGAAGCGCAGCAGGAAGGCCTGCTGCGCTGCCCTATGGCAAACCCTCATAAATGAGGCCCCACGTATTTAATTTATCCCCTTCAGTGACAGACCTACAACGAGTTACTGCACTCTCAATGCAGTTTCCACATGTTCTCTGCTTTGTGTGCACTGAACTCTATTAATGATTGAAGTTTCACTCCTCTGTTGAGACACTAATCATGAATGCACTCTTGCAGTGTCTGACAGATACATACTCAACTTAGCTGAAAAATCCTGCTGTATAAGAAAGTTAAGTGCCATGGTGCCATGAATTCCCAAATTGTTGTCGATGCATTCAATGACAAGCAATATTTGCACATGATAAATAGCACAGAGCATGTGATGAGGAACAGTACACATACCTGAAAAATTGTGGTATGGTTTTGTGGTGTAAAGTCTGTGTTTCAAACTACTGCTCAAGTGTCACGTTTATTTAAAAAGGAGTTTAGCTCATATCATTAAAACCAGTAGGAAGGACAGCCCGACAAAAGACAGCTAAAAAAGCTGACCAGGCTAGAAATATAATACTCTCCCGATTTGAAATAAAAATATACATTTTCTTTCGTATCATAAAAATAATCAACATCGAATACGCATGACGAAACATTCTGTTTGTTGTGAAGTATCAATATCACTTCACTGTAGCATACTCACCTTCTATGTTCGTGCTGTATTTCCAAATTTCCCTCTAAGAAAAAATAGCGTGCCATGCTACTAATGGTGGCAAAATTCTGCTGTCAAAACAAAATAAGCAATACAATTCCCAAACATGGATTTCTGAACACTATCAAAGTGTTTTTAGGCCTACAGAACTCACTTGGATCTAAAGGCTTCATAATATGTCCATAATTAAGTAAATACAATGTCAGTGAATACCATGATATGTGCAGGCCCAACAACTGCAATACCAATAAAGTAAATATCAACGTATGCCATAACCTTTGCCCGTATGACTATGCCAATACCGGTCAATACAATGTCAATGTATGTCATAACATACACTGGCAATGATGATATCAATGCGTGATGATCATGGATAAAGCGCTCTGTCTGCTAAGCTCATTTCTGTCAGATAGATCTCAAATGGTGGCTTACAATGAATTTGTTTCCCCAGCTTTCTCACTTCCTTGTGGAATTCCTCAGGGTTCGTCGTTGAGCCCCACCTTCTTTAATATGTATGTCACCCACCGGACTAAATTCATTAAAAACTTTGGCTTCACTCTCGGATGACACGCAGATCATTGTGTCAATCAAGAGAACGTCCACAGATACTGCATTTCGCTTTCAAGAATGTATGGGCCACTAAGAAAGTGGAGGCAAGACAATTGTTTAATATTAAATTTGTCAAAAAGGAACTGATGCTTTTTGGAAATCTGTCCCTAATTTGGTCAGACAGTTGGTGGCCCGACCACATGGGTCCTCTTCCTACACCCTTAAAAAAGTGAAAAGTGAAAAACATGGGGTTTTCTTTGATACTAAGCTATCATTCAAAACTCAGATCAATCACACTATATCTACATGTTTCTTTATCCTTAAAATAATGAAACAAGTTCTTCCTTTCATTCCTTTTGATTTAAGGAAAACAGTGGTCACAACATTGATTGCATCCAGGCTAGATTATTTCAATGCCTAATTTACCAGTGCGAGCAAGCGCAGCATAAATAAACTTCATATTGTTGAGAACGCTGTAGCTAGACTCCTATTTGGGCTCACTCGCTATGACTCGGTCACCAGGGCTTTTACACAGTTGCACTGGTTGCCTATAACTAAATGTATTCAATCCAGAGAAGGCCTTGGTCCGTGGGAATTGTCATAATGTTTTAAATCTTACAACCAGCTAGACCACTTAGGTCTTTAGACAGTGGAAACATGATCATCCCCAAGGTGCAGAAAGTAAAATGGTGAGAAAATAGTTGATCCTATACTACCACTAAGCTCTGGAATTCCCTACCCATAAATCAAAAAAAATAAACTAATTTGCTTAAATTTAGGAAAGGAATGAAAACCTGGCTGTTTTAAGGTGCTTCCACTATAATATGTACTATCTTGTAAGCTGAGTGAGTGCCTAGACAACTTTGGGTATATGTAGCGCAATGAAATATTTCATTTCATTTCACCTTCCAAGGATGTCTTCCCTGTCCCTGGCTGATGTAACCCACAACTGAGCCTGCCTCCCTATTGTCTTTCTAGCTATCTGAGCTCCAATCACAGTGAGTGAGAAACTGCCCCTAGAACCGGTCTTGAGGAGGAGAGGTTGTTTCTTTCCCTGGCCATACCTGAGCACAATAGCTCTGAAAAGGGTTGGGAAGGTTCTGCCATGTTGGATTTAAGGAGAGAGGAGCACTCTGAGATTGTCTGCAACATGGGACACAAAAATAGCTACAATAGTGGATATGGTTACCCCTATTGGTTAGGAAGGGACCTGCAGTCACCCCCACTCACAGGTAAGTTCCAGGCATACATGTGTAGCTCCCCCCCCACAAGGTGAAAGAAGGTAGGCACAAGGATAAAAAGAGGGAGTTCTCACAAGGAGCCCCAGAATTCTATTCAAGAGGGGGAGCACAGTGCCTTTTCCAAAACCAAGTTGGGAGTATACAATGGGAAGAAACATTTTATACTATGAAGGCCAGAATGGACCTGGACTGTCGCCAGCAGGTACATAATAAAGTAGAGTCTGTCTGTTCCAAGAAGCCCCTCACGGTGGGAAGTCCCAAGGGGTTGTAATTGTAAGAATTGGGAATGAAGTTCGCCCAGGGGATACCAAGGGTTGCACTGAATGACGCCACCTTAGTTTCTGTGGGTGGGGTGAATGTTGAAGTGCTGGCTGCCTTCTCTTATAGCATGGTGAACTACAGGCAATTGTGATTTATCATTTGGGGCCACAGTAAGGGTTCCGAAGAATACAGGGGTCAGCATGAGCTTGGTAGTTTACCTACGGATTTCCCCAGAGCAGATTGTTCCAGATACTTTCCATAGGCTGACAATGAGGGGATGTTCCATCCCATGGCAATGGTCACCTTCGAGTCGGAATTAGTTACTTGCCAGAATAAGGTAGTTATGAGCCCTGAAATTCCAGGTTAGTGTCTGTTGGGAAACAACTTAGAAAGCTCTGCTTGGGCTGAGGAGGAAAGGAAGCATCATGGAGACAGACATATTAGGATTGCAGGAGTAAGATGGTGTAGTTATAAGGGCCCAGGCAGCCCAAATGGGAAGTCAAGGGAGTCTGGAACAATGGCCCAGGTTCCCACACACATGAAGAACCATGAGATGCATGGCAAACAGACCTCAAATCTTCCTGTGGCCTACAAGGAGTATGGCAATCCGGGGGGATCTGGAGTCTAAAAGAGAAGATCCTACCCTGAGAGAATTAGTAGAACTCTCTGAATAGCTTGGGGCAAGAATGTAGTCTGTCAAGCACAGAGAACATGCCCAACCCTTGAAGGCCTTCAATACCAGGCTAAAGTCCAGGAAATGGAAGATACCAGTGTAACCCAAAGGATGTACTGGGAGGAAGGTGCCCCCAACAGGGAGACAAGAGATCTAAAGCCTGGGGCAACCCAGGCATTGTTGGTGCCCCAACAATGGAGAAGTGTGGCTCACTGGTTAGAGGCGGCAGACCCTGAAGCAGAGATCAGGCCCGGGGACCAGGGTTCAATTCCCGACACGCAGGGTCTTAGATCAATGTCCGCGGACTCGATAATTCTCGCTTCGGCGCCTTCTGTAATCATGGGCCCCACGCTGCAACTCTGGGCAATAACTTGCTTAATCTCCACAACGGCCCCACTAGCGCTGGGATGCCTGGCTCCGCCCCTCACAGGGAGAGCCAGGAAGGGTTCCACAGCCTAAGCGCTGAGATACCCTCATGGGTGATTCAGCGCTATATAAATCAATAACTATAACTATAACTAACAATACAGGGGCTTCATCTTAACTGTATCACATTATATCCCCTTGGCAAGGCATTTTGAGCATGCCAAAATCTGGGGAAAGTTAGTCAACCAATTTTACTGGCTCTAGATGTCTGAACTATGTCACTCCTTCACCACCTCTCAAGCCAGTGACAAGACAAGAGGGCAACACAAGACTTCCTTAAATCCAAGGCCGGGTCTCCATTTGAGAGACTGGAGAATGACATTGTGGGCCCCTTTGACCCTAAAACTGCATCAGGACACAGGTATAGCTTGCTGGTGGTGGACCATTGAACTAGGTACCCTTAAGCAACACCTCTGGGGACAATGATTTGCAAAAGATAGAAAGTGGTATGCAAACTTCAGAAACCACTGCATATCATCCAGGGGATGTGTTCAGGCCTGGGCATAGTTTACAGTGTTTTGCTACACGGCACTCCACAAAGTTACAAAAAACTCAGCCAAGATCCGCAAGTGGCGGAGTGCAGTGCAAACTGAAGTTTGTGCTGGGATTACTGCAGCTCGGGTAGAAATCCTACCCAAGAGGCAGCTCACGCTTGCGAACTTACCGTTTGCATTCTCGAACTTACCGTTCATGATCGATAGCGGGGAAAAACTCAGCTTCACATTGTGAAGTGGAGTTTTCTGCACTCCGTGAGTCCACGGAGTGCAGAAAACTCTGCAAACTTCACAAACGGAGCGAAGTTCACTGCCTAGGCCTAGATGTTTTGTCTCTCAAGTCCAGGATCAAGACAATCATGGCTTGGGATCGTCATAAAACACAAACTCAGTGTCATGAGCTAGGAGACAACACCGACTACAATCTCTTTGTTTTACAGGCTCGTCCCGATGAAACCCAAAGTCGGCGGGCTGGAGAGGACTAGAACTTCTGTTATATGTCAGCCAATTTAGAGGCGGGAACGCAGGAAGCACAGAAGAAAATGGGCATGAATTGACAGCAGCTTTTTCCTCGAGAAAGTTGCAAGCAATACTTGAAACGCAGAGTGTGGTGTGATCGTGTAACCGGAAACCACATAGAAGTGTGCATCATCGACCAGCACCTTAGGAGAGTGACTCGCAGGCACAGAGAACAGGAACCAAAAGGAAGCAGAACCTAAGTGAGATCAAGGGTCGCCTGGAAAAGAAGAAACATTCCCTGTCAACCAGTGGTCTCCTGCTCCTGGTCACATCCAAGGAGGGGCGTGGCTTACCCAGGTGCAGGAGCATGTCTTCAGTAAAGTTAGATGGCATAAGTCACGGGCTAGAAATTAAAAAGAGGGGGAACAGGGCTGTCCTTATTCTATAAAACCAAGAACTCAGCTGTTTTCCTAACCCTCATACTCCCCAACTCTAGTGTCACCATCCTTCCTACTAAGAGCGCAACCACATATAATAAGAAAGAAAGCAAAGAGGAGCACAATACTAACACACTCAGAAGAAGAAATAATAATAAAGGTATTCACTTACCCAAAAGGCCCTGTGAAAGAAAAAAGAAAAAAAGAAGCCATAAAGAAGTGAGCAGTTTTTTTTACCTATAATTTGTTTATTCTTACAACAACTATTCTCCACTATAAATTAAGGAGAATTAAGTGTAACTTAAAAAAGTGATTCTTGTTGTTTTAGGAACGTCTACTTGACAGTCAGGTTATTACAGAAGGTTTGTCAAGCGGTATGACACTATTGTAGCTCCCCTGAAAGAAGTAGGCAAAGATGGTCATATGAACTGATGAGTGTCAGAACTTATTTGACGACATGAAAGAGGCCTCTGGACAGCACCTGTAGTCAAGAAACCTGAGGCCAGATCTACTAAGCCCTTGTGTCAACAGTCATATTTACTAAGCAACGTATTGTTTTTTTCATCATTTTTGCAGTCCTGCGCATTGCAAGGTGTGTGTTGGCTTACCTTCAATCAGGGAGATTTTTAGAAATGCAATGTTGGTGTTCCACATGTTAACCCCTTCTGTGTAGGCCGACGCAAGCACTCCCTCCCAGGTGCTGCATACGACCGTTGGCCGACGCTGTCCCGTCCACCCCTTAGTACACCCGCACTGCGGTGGAATGTTCGCCATGGGAAACAGGTTAAAGAAAGATTAACCTATTGTCATTTACTAGTGCAGTTTCTTTATCTTTGTTTGATGCATGTTTGCTTAGAATGTATCATTGTTAAGAACTCATTATGAGTATTCCGCACATTTTTGAAAAGTACACAAGTTGTCATACTTTCTTTAACATAGAATAGTGATACATTTTCATGGATGGATGTGTGTCAATGGCAATGCTCCACCCCTCACATATTACAACATTCATGACATGGTCAGTGACATCACTGTCAACATCTCAAATTATATTACTGATGACATTCTCAAGTGAGTGTAAGTGTTTTTTAAAAGTTTATGGATGTTAAAAATATATCTTAAGCTACTACAAAAGCTAGATTATTAAACTAGTTGTACTACTAATGAGTGATACCATCTCTAACACATGTGATCTAAGTGGGTGTGTGACTTTATAATCATATGTGTGTATGCTTGAGTGACTGTATCGTGAGTAAGTGGATTTCTGACTAGGTCTGTAGGTGTGTCAGTCGTTGTGTCAGTTGTATGGGTTTGTGAGTGTGTATTGGAGTGGTTGCATGGGTGTGTGAGTGGGTTATGGAGTGGCTTTATAGGCATGGGTGTGTGAGTGGCTAAATAGTTGTATAAGTAAGTATCTGAGTAGCAGTGCGGATAAGTGAGTGAGTAAGTGAATGACTATGTTGCTGAGTGAGTCCGTATATCAGTGACTGCATGGGTGAGTGAGTTGGTATCTAAATTACTGCATAAGCAGGTGACTGGGTGTGCAAGTAGCTGCATTGGTGAGGGAGTGGCTGTTTCAGTGAGGTTAAGTGAGTTGGTGGGTGAATGGTTGTATTGGAGAGTGAGTGCCTATGTGAATGACTGTATTGGTGAGTGAGCAGATATGAGAGTGCATGTATGGATGTGTGAATGGGTATGTAGGTGGTTGTGTGGGTGTGTGAGTGAGTGTGTGAGTGCTTGTGTGGATGAGTGAATGCTTGTGTTGTGAGGCTGTATAGGTGTGTGAGTGGATGTGTGAGTGGTTGTATGGATCCATAAGTGTGTGAGTAGCTCTAAGGGTATGTGTATAACTGTGTGAGTGGCTGTGAGTGTGAGTGACTGATTGTATGAATGTATGTATGGGTGTATGAGTCAGAGAATGGTTGTGTGAGTGGCTATTTGAGTGTGTGAGTGAGTGTAGTGAGCGGCTCTATGGAGGAGTGAGTGGGTGCTTGAGTACTGGTATGGGTCTGTGAATGGATATGTGAGTAGTTTTATGGGTGTGTGAGTGAGCATACAAGAGGTTGTATGGGGGTATGAGAGGGTATGTGAGTAGTTCTGTGGTTGATGCTCAGGTAACCATAACTGCTGAATTTTTATGGTTTGTACGAGTGAAATATGAGCCTATCTATAATGTTCCTGTAACCTTTGGGTTGTTCAGTGAATTACTGTTTTTTTCAAAATCTATTTCCAAATAATAATGTCCCTGTAACCTTTGGTTTTTTTAAGTGAATTTGTAAGGGTTGTTAAATTCTATTTCCTAATTATAACATCCCTGTAACCTTTGTTTTTATTAATTAATTTCTACATTTGTTTAACTAGTACTCACATTTGCAAAGTGGTGGAGAAAGGGGATGGACCTACAACCAGCTCACAGCAATCCCGCTGTGGGACACACTGGAGGTAACAGGAGGGGTTCTTGGCCCACAAGGACCCTCAGAATCCAAGGGGACGTTATTCCCTGGCCAAAAGTTTCCCAGGAGTTTGCCAGTTTGCCTATCTTCACCTCCAATGTGGTGGAGAAAGGGGGCGGGCCTCCGATGACCACTCAGCAATCCTGCAATGTGGAACTTACTGAAGGTAACAGGAGGAGTTGCTGCCACTGAGGACACTCATAAGCCAAGGGGACTTCATCTCCCAATTAGTAATGCAGCAGGGCGTGCATATGCAGAGTGGCGGTGAAGGTCCTCCAGCAACCTCTTGGCAAATCCATTGTGTGTGACTTACTGGTAGTAATATGAGGGGTTTTTAGCCCCCATGGACCCTTAGCAGCAATTTGCAGAGTGATTGTGAAAGGTGGTGGGGCATCCAGTGACTTCTCTTGGCTCGTGTTTTTTTGTTTTATTAGGTAAGGGAAGGCCTTTTTGAATGATGGAGGGGGCACTGGGCCCCCCTCCCTGGCCCATTTTGGCCCTGTGATGCCATCCCCTGGAGTCCAGCATTTATTTTAATTTGTTATTTTTTAATAGAAGGGATGAGGCGTTGTAGCCCATCTTCCTGGGCCGATTTTGTCCCCAGAGACACCATGCCCTAGAGCCCATCCTTTTCTTTAATTTATTTTTTTGACAGAGGGGAAGGACTACGGGGCCCCCACCTCTCCCGGTTGGTGTTTTTCAAAAATGTTTTTTTATTAGGATAGGCAGGCCAAGTGGCCCCCCTTTGCTTGGATGATTTTAGTCCGGGGGACCACATCCCCCAGGGCCAAGCCTTTTTGAATGGTGGAGGGCAGCCGGTGGGATCTCCCTCCCCAGGGGGATTTCAGCCCCGGGCACCCCATCCACCAGGGCCCATCCTTCTATAATTTGTTATTTTGATAGAGTATAATCACTCACAGTACTCATTTTACCAACCTTCGGAAGGATGGATGTCTAATTTGACCTTACCAGCAGGCTTGCCGGATTATTCTGGAGGGGAGAATGTTCAGTTCATTGAGCTATCCCTCCACCACCATCCATAGTAGAGATTCCCAAGGAATTATATGCGTAAATTCCACGGTGTAGGCAGTCACTACATTATTAATCTCTCAAGTACATGTGCTCTCTGAACAAAGTCTGGTCTGAACAAGGTCTAAACTATTTAGGGCATCATAATGAGCGCCCTTTCAATTCCAAGTAGGACAGTGATGATTGTGTCTGGTCCTTCCTCCTCAAAATTCTTTCTCTCGTGACTACCAGTGGTGACTCGGTCTCTCTTCCAGGATGTAAGCTTGGTAGGATATCTTCCTATAACCTATGAGATCTCATGTTTGGTGACATCTGCACATTAACTACTTTTTCCAAGGTTTTGGTTAGGAATATGACTCCAACAACTGACTGATAATTAGACGCATCCAGTACAAATCGTTGATGTTTTATATAGTTAGGTTCCTGCCTTCTACAAAGGAGGCACTCTTAACCTGTGCAATATGGCCTTATAATACACACAGGCAGTCCAGGCACAGCAATGCAGTGAGCGCAAGGTAAGGGGTTTTATTTATTAACGTATTTTATTTTCACTATCTAGTCGTATGTCGACTCCCCACCCCCAGCTCTTACCTGTACCAGCTGTGCCTGACAGACACTGTTGTGTTCTCACAATCCTTAAACATTGGAAACATGTTGCATTCTGGAACTTGTCATTTCAAATTCAAGAATTAGTAAGGACTCAAAAATTCCAACATGCAAAGTTCTGCTGCCCACAAACCAGGACTGTGTCAAGGTGCTATGTGATGGGAGGTGCTATTTGACAGCCATGCTTTGCTGCACAAGACGAGGGTTCGATGGCTCAGCATTGTAAACTATTTGCAGCAGAGATCTGTGTTTTATTCTACGTTTACAAGTCTGCTCATGCTTTCATCCTCCTGAGGCAATAAAATGAGTGCCATGGAGTTGAATAACAACAAACATCTGTCATTCAGCACCATGATCCATTGTGTGCTTTACAAACAAACATGATCCATATTGTGCTTTACAAATAAACATATTTTAATTTAGCACCTGTGTCACTCCCTCCTGTAGAAGCCTCCGTATACGCAATAACTTAGGACAGGGCCGCCCCACTCTGTCCTAAAGTCATTTATAAATTCTGTCTCCAGAACTGCCCACTGCTCCCAACCAGTGGCTCAGCTTCAGGGAAGGTGTTTGGGGTGTTACACCCCCTCCCCCCCTTATAAATATTATTTCTGATAATAGTTGGGTACAGGTTCTTTCAGTCGGGCATGGTGAGGTGTCTGTCGGATTTCACCAGGAAGTTTTACATACACACAGACGAAAACGCACACAGACTCTCTCTTTTTTGAATGTCCTCAAAAATGTTAATTATTTTACAAAATATTGTGTTTTCTCACTTATTACTCCTACCAAACTGAATTCCTCTCTCTTTCCACTGCTCCTCTTGCCCATCTCAAGCACCCCGCTTGTAGTATAATGCATTTAAACAATATATGCCAGCCTGATTGGAAAATCTGAACCCTATTGCTCCCATCTTACCAGCTGCATATTCACCCAATCATTCCTTTTTAGTTGTAGCATTTTGAAATCTGGGACTTGAGACTTTGCTGCTCCTAAATTCCTATGAGCATACAAGTCCCAGCAAGCAACGGGCCGTTAGCTAACATTAAAAAGACCGCATTGGGCGAGTGTGCCCCTGGGGGCCCAAGAGTTGAGGGACAATTTTCAGCAGCCTTAAGCACACAGCTCCAAAACTCACTGGAGCTTGTCTGAGCAGGGACAGACACGCCTTACTCCAGAGGTCTTCAAACTGGGAGGCCGGCCCCCCTGGGGGGCCCTCAAGTGATCCCAGGGGGGGGTGCCAGGCTCTGGTCAGAAGAAACATTATGCTTTGTTTTCAGCCTAGAAAAATTAGCAGCAGTACGCACGTCTATAATAGGCCATCATAAACATCCTTTGTCATATAAATCCTGGCTGGGAGAAGGTGTCAAAAGAGAAGGGACTTCAAATTTTCTCCAAGACCCACACTACCATTTCGAATAACCACACTGTGGATCCTTTGCACATTAGAAAGGCCTGCCCCGCTGGAGTAGTATGTTTGGAAATCATGTATTTGTTTGCATTTCTAAAACAGTGACAGAACCTAGCTGCAATGTTTAAACAAGTCTAGACATATTTAAACATTGACAGTTAAATAGAATAATTGTGAACATTTTTGAGGGGGTGGCCCTGCACATTGCTTTACTACACTAGGGGGGCGCGGAATAAAAAAGTTTGAAGACCACTGCCTTACACAGACTGAAATGATTGAAGTTTGAGGCAGTGGCGTTTTCCTCACTTTTATGGATTTGCTGTGACTGTCACATAATCCATCATCTGCTGTATAATTTGCAAATCTTTCTAGCTCAAAAGGATTAAAGGTTACTAAATATATGGCAACACGTTTGCAGCACAGTGGATGGCCCTGTGCAAAGGTTGACTGATCACCTTTGCTTGTTGCTGTATTATAGGTTCCGGACAGGAGTCATGAGGATGGTGAAACTTTTGCCTGGACAGTGAAGTCAAATAAAAGAGTACGATCACAAAATCTGCTGCATTATGCTCCACAATTTGACTGTTATTGCCACATAATTTAGACAACCCTGCCGTATAGTTTGGTCCTCACAGAATTCCAGCTGCCTCGGTCTTACCATACCAATAGCACCTCCCCCAATCACTACTCAAATGTACCTGATCGCCTCAGCTGCCACCATTGCAATCGCCAGGGGTTAAAAAAAAGGGACTAGCAACTTGCAAGATTGTGACCTGGAAATGGGCGTGGCCCTCACCTCTCTGTTATCCCTTGTGGCTTGGTCTATTGGTTATTTTTTACATTTTCTGCTAGATTACCCTAGGCCAAACAATCCTCACTATATTGGCTGTCTCAGCTGAGAGGCCACGTGCGTGCCCGAGTGGCTTCAAGGTTCAAGGGCTGGTAAGTGAGAAAAGCTCGACAGACTAGTATAGAACTGCTAACTTCGAACCTTTCATACGAAAACTTGCAGCTTAAAAAAAAAAAATCTAAGCCCTAAATTCTACCAAGCGCCTTGAGGAGATTTAGAGGGAGGGTTTTCTTCACCCTCCTTGGTGATTTTAACCTCCATCTAGAATCGACAACAGACATTCATACCATCAATTTCGTACAAACCCTCGATATATTCAATTTTAAGCAACTTGTCACCTCACCCACCCACTCCCTAGGTCATACCCTCGATGGAGTCTGCACAAACTTCTCTCTCTTGACCACACTATCGCCCTTGCCCCAGATCTGGTCTGATCACTCCTTGATCCCATTTCACATCCTGAACGAAAACCTATCCAACCGCAACAAATCTGCCTCCCTCCCCGCCAATCACATCAATTGGAAAAAGGTCCAGGATAACATTACTCTCAATCCGTCAATACAAACTCAAGCTCCCACCCTCTCCGGTAATATTGATACCGACGCCGATCTTTTTCACAACTGGATCACCCAAGAAATAAAATCCAGAATCCCGCCCTCACGCCCCCGCACCTCCCGGGGCAAAACTAAACCCAATGCCCCCTGGTTTACACCAGAACTCGCTAATGCACATCTGCTTTGTAAAAAGGCAGAAAGAAAATGGCGGAAGACCTACGAGGTTACTTATCGTACCTCTTATATCGCAACAAGGAAAAACTACCTTTCGGAAATCAAACTGGCAAAGAAAAACTACTACATCAACGCCATAAAAAACGCAGGCCAAAAACAAAAGGCGCTGTTTGCGATAGTCAAATCATTTACGCAACCCAAGGCTCTTTTGCCTGAAATCCCCCCCTCCCAGAAATTCTGCGATCAAATTTCTGACTTCTTCGAGGAAAAAATTGCCTCGATCCAGATCAACTTTCCCCCCCCCCGCCACTCTCCCAGTGCCCCCCCCACTGGTCCCCCAAAGCTGTACGCTAAGTCGCTTCTCCCCTATCACTCTTGAGCAGTCGAAAAAAGCCATCCTGGCCTGTAAATCGGGCTCCCCGTCTGATCCTTGTCCTCCCAAGATACTTCACCAACTAATCGACGAGGTTAACCCGACCATCAACAACCTAATCAACTCCTCGCTTAGCTCAGGCACAGTTCCTAGCCGCTGGAAAAAAGGAATCGTCAAACCTCTTATGAAGAAGGCGAATAAACCCCCGACGGATCTCACCAACCTCCGCCCAATCTCGCTACTCCCGGCCTTGGGAAAAATCACGGAACATCTAGTCCACAATGAACTGAAACACTATCTAGATGAAAACAACCTTCTCCATCCTCAACAATCCGGATTCCGCCCCAAGCACTCGACAGAAACCGCTCTCATTGAACTGTCTGACACTATAAAAACCCTGCAAGATCAGAGAAAAAACTCCATCCTCATCCTTCTCGACCTAACGGCGGCGTTCGATACTGTCTCTCACACCATCCTTATCAGCAGACTCAGGGACATCGGCATCTCTGACTCTGCCCTATCCTGGATCTCGTCTTTTCTCTCCGACCGTTCCCAAACCGTTTCTTTGGGCCCATTTCACTCCAAAGACAAACTTGTCTCCTCAGGTGTCCCGCAAGGCTCCATCCTGAGCCCTCTCCTTTTTAACGTTTACCTCATTCCCCTCCTTAATCTAATAGAATCATTCGGCATACCTGTTACCTCGTATGCCGATGACACACAGCTCACTGTGCCATTGGACAAACTATCTACCAAAGCTGAACTCAACCTGAAACACTGCCTGACTGAAGTATTTCGATCGATGGACAATAACCACCTGAAATGCAATTCGAGCAAAACGGAGATCCTTCCGATCGGCACAAATATCTCCTTTTGTCCAGCACTTTGGTGGCCGGACAATTCTGTTGCCCCCCCCAGACAGTTTCGTCGGCCAGGAACCTCGGCGTTACCTTTGACTCCGACCTCTCCTTCGATCAGCATGCCAGAACCGTCGCAGGCAAATGCTTCGGAATGATCAGATCCATGAGAAAGTTCTTTGACTTTCTTCCCATCGATGCCAGAAAGACGGTGACAGTAGCACTCATAATCTCGCGACTGGACTACTGCAACGGCTTGCTCGCAGGAGCCAAAAAGAACACCATCCAAAAACTGCAGAGCGTACTACACACAGCCGCCCGTCTTGTCCTGGGCCTTCCCCGCAGATCCTCTATTTCTGCAGCACTTCGTTCACTTCACTGGCTCCCCCTTCACAAAAGGATTCTCTTCAAGATCCTGATTATAGCCTTTCGTGCCTACAACAAAACAGGCCCTAAATACCTCACCAAACGCTTCCCCCACTACCTGCCCAGCCGTCACCTTCGCTCAACCAACGACAACCTCATTCTTCTCCCCAAATACAATCTGAAAACGAAGGGTGAGAAGACCCTCAGCTTCCTTGCAACTAAAGCCTGGAACAAACTACCCAAAACCCTCAGACAACAAACCCAGGAAAAACCTTTCCGAAAACTGCTAAAGACCTGGATCTTTAATCTCCCGGACGATCACTCCAAAGCTTCCATCTAATCCTCTTGGACTGGCTCACTTAGGTTCCCTAGCGCCAAGATGCTCCCTCCGGAGCGAACGTCGCGCTCTATAAATACCCCACAAATATACAAATATACACAGTGCGCTGTACACGAAAATTCACCCTCTACATGTATCCTACTCCTTGCACTGGAGTTTGGCACATTTCACTTTTTGAGTACACGCAAGTTCCCTGCTCGGTCCTTTACAATAAGTCGACACATTTTATTGTCACACGCAAACACTGTCATCTGCCTTGCTCTAATTAGTGTGTCACGATATGCAACTTCAGCGCCACTGGGTGTATAAGCTTCAGTGGCAAGAGATATGTAAATACAAGCATTATTAACTTTAATTATGCACACACAGTACGTAGCATGTACAGCTCCCCAATCTAGCAGTGGTCAGTACATGATGTGGTCTGTTACTGTTAAGCGCTAACAATGGCATCGAAAAGAGCCTCGAGGTGCGTAGTTTTCCACTCAATCACAGTGTGCTCCAGCAAAGTGGCTATGTGACACTCTATATACTTAATGGAATTAAAACTTGAAGACATTGTAATTTCATAGAAAGCAACTTTAAAAACAAGTAAGTGAAGAAATAAAAAATAATAGCACAGGTTTTAGGGACACCTTTAGAGTGATCATTTTACTGAAAGATTTCCCGAGTTAATGTGGTGTCAGCAAAATGAAAAACAAAAGTCGAGAACCCTAGTGAATTTTCTGAACGGGCCGCCACTCTCCATGTATGTTTTGAAGAACAAATGATTACAAATATTTGTGCAATTCGTAAGAGGGGAGCATTGAAATGTTTTTTCCCTTATAAATAACAGAGGACACTCTGAAGTGCATTGCACGCCTCAAGGGCCCAGCAGTCTCTGCTGTGCTCAGCTCTGGCCCCTCCCCTTGAGGGTCCTTGCTCTTTATTAGGCCTTTGTTAGTCTATGAGGCAGCAGGCATAGGAAGAAATGTAGGGAGCCCAATCCAATTTTTGTAAGCAGTGGATATATATATATATATTTAGGCCCAGTTAAAGGTATTCTAGGCTGGGCCTATGACACACCCTTGAGTAGCAGCCCAAGAGGGTATTGTGCCATTCTGACCTCGGACCAAACCCACTTTCATGATGATGGACTGTATCTTTAAGGTAGGGGTGTCCAACATAGGGTAAGGAGAGCCAGGATCTGTTTGCAGACTTTTTATAGATTTCAACATAAAATTAGGGTGGGCTTAGTTCGTGAAGTAGCGCTATGCATAGCTACTCAAAGTGAACTTCGCACTATGCGAGCTACGCGTAGCACTACGCGAACTGCGTAGTAGCATGTTCGCACTGTGCAAGATGTAGTTTTCAATGATTGCACAGTGCGGACAAGCATCCGGCACTGTGCAATCATTGAAAACGGCACCTTGCACAGTGCGAACTGTACTTTTCTGCCGCTCGAGTAGATTTTTACTCGAGCTGCAGCTTTCTCAAAGCGGACATGGTAGTTTCTCATCGCAAGCATTCGCGACCACTCGAAATGAGAAACCTGACTTCCCCACATTGAGAATCTCGCCAGGAGGTTTATTTTCCATGTTTGCAATCGGCAACTTGATGTTGCTGATCGCAAACAAGGAAAAAGTCTCGCAAGGATGTCATTTTGCTTGCTCGCGGTTGCCAACTTAATGTTGAGGACCGCGAGCAAGCAAAAAATGACCGCTGCACTACGCTACGCTATTCTACGCATGTTTGCACTGTGCTATGTGCAGTTTGCGTAGTGCGAAGTTGCGCAAACTACGCAAGCGTAGTGTAGTGCTTTGCCTAGGGTTACATAAAATACATTTTAATAAAACAAATCTACATGGGGAAAAATGTGTATTATCTGTGTTACCTGAAATTCTTCATGGATCTGCCCTGTTAGCCCTATGTTGAACACCCCTGGTTTAAGAACTAGTAAACGGGCCTCAGATCACTCAAATGGCTTCCAGGCAGATGAAACATGGAGACATGGCCCTTGGGGTGCTTGGGCCTAGGCCGAGGGGTGCTCTGGGCCCAGTCCTAAGGGCAGAAACGTGCTTCGGGAGAAACAGACCTGGACAGCTCGCTCAGAATGGCCGGTTTGCCTTTGGCGGTACATTTGAAGAATTCTTGGGGTGGGGGCAGTCCACCAGCTTGAATCCAACACCCTCACCATAGCAGCACACATATTAAGATGGTTAGAGCATTTTAAAGTTACAGAGATGTGTAGCGCTTTATAAATCTGAAAGCACATTAGGCCTCGCAAGGGAAATAGCAAGTGATATCACAGTAGCCATACAATTCAATACTTAATACTAAGACGTTGAGAACTTGCACATTCGTTTAATTAAGCACCTGAAATATATTCCAATTAATCAGTTACAATATTATAACCATCTGTCCAGCCTCCTCAGATTGGAAGCCCTCAAACCTATAAGTCCTCCCTTCATACTGAGCCTCGCAATTTATGACCCGTTACATCAACTACAAGGATCGCCAGGTTTAATGCCACATACACACGTCCACATGTTTTAGGCAAAGACAGTATGTATGAAGGTGCCATCTGATGTAGTAGGTCTTAAGGCCACAAAGTTGCCTTCTTCGTTAGCTTTAAGTACGGTCAAGAGTATTGGGGTTTGCAGATAACGCAATTCCAAGACCACAGTAGCCTTTAAACCTCCACTAAAATACGAATAAAGGGGACATATCAGCAAGCGCGATATCGCTGCTTTAGCTGGGCGTTTTTCCTCTAAAGTGGCATATTTACATCGCCCTATTAGCAAGCTGTCACTAACAGCAGTTAGCGACAGCTTGTAAGTGATAGCTACAGGTTTGGGGCCTGCTATGCATGTCAGCAATATTTATCGCTAATGACATGCAAAGTGGGCGTACCCAACCTGTTAGCGACTGAAAGCAGTCGCTAACACAGCTATCGCCTATTAGCAAGGCAGGAGAAGCGATAAAACAAATCGCCTGCTCAGACCATGACGTAACGTGTATATACAATGGACGGTGGATATTCAGGTTAAGTCCCCATTAGCGTTAATGCCTGAATATCGCTGGATTTCCAGCGATATTCACGTATTGAGCCGCTATCGCCGGATATTTTATCGCTTTGGAGCACCAGGAGCACGTTATCTCAGCGATAATATCCGGCGATTAAAAAAATGCGCTAAGCGCATTTAGCGATAATTATCACTATTTGTTGCTAATATACCCCTTAAGTGAGCAATCTTTTGACTATCACAGCAATCAAAAAAGCGAACAATGTGTCTGATTAATATTTTGTTTCCTGGTGGGGGAAGTCTGGCCCACTTAAACTATTCTATCACCTTTTTAGTAGGCTGAGAATGAGACACTGAGCGAACCAGCGCAATGTTTGCCATTGACTGGTAAGCGCCCAGAGGCCCTCTTTGGGATTGGTGACGTTACAACGCAGGCTATTGCAACGCCTGCTGTTACAACGCGTTTTTACATCGCATACCACTACAACGCATAGTGCTTTTAAGCGCTGGATAGTAAATTATTTAATTTACTATTCCAACTCCAGTCCCCGTGGATAGTAGGGAAGGTGTTGGATAGTAAATTAAATATATTCCCTATCCTAGAGCGTCCCCCAGCGCAATGCGTTGTAATGGTTTGCGTTGTAATGGTTGCGTTGTAATGGTAGTGCGTTGTAATGAATGCGTTGTAAGTGATGTTCCCCCCTCTTTGTATAGCGCTAGAGTTACAAATATAACAACGTGCCACACAATACTGAGGTTGGCTTAATGAGAAAAGTGTGAGGTTAATACGACATGGATACACACACAGAGCACGTCCCGCCATAACCGGACAAAGAAAATGAAAACAACGTCATGAATTCACCTTATAGTGGGTTAATCAAACAGTGACCTCACCTGTGCAGCTGCTGACAAACTCTTCATACTGCAAGCCCCGATTCCCGAGCACGAGGGTAGAGCCATTGCATTTGAAGGTTACCCTTGGGAGAAAAAGAACATGTGTCCACACTAGTTCCAGTTTGGAGGGGGGTTGTGCATAGAGGGGGTTACAGCTGTTGTTATTACACATGGGGACACAAAGATAGGGAAAGCTACACTATAGAACACATTATATAAATATGATGGTATGTGATATAGCACACATAGCTCCAAGATGCAGAGACCTCTATTGTAGCAAGAGCAGGAAGTGCTGTACTTAGATTGGCGCATAGTATAAAGCCTGAATGAGAACTGATTACACAGACATGCCAGTTGAAATCTGCTAAATGGTATTTAGGGCAGAGGGGAGAATACTGTTATTCGGTAATTCAAAGGTGTTTTTCTCAAGTTTCAATGCCAGCCTTAGAACAAAAGACAAAACCCTTGGTATGCTCCACACGCACCCTGCCCTTAGGGGGCGTTTATCAGCTCAGTTTAGAAGGGCGCGGCTGTGCGAGATAACATCTCCTTGCACCTAAACTATGATACTTTTTAGCGCTCGCTGTGCACAATAAGGAGTTGAGTGTGAGGTCGGGGCCTTGGGTCCCTGGTCACAATGAATTTGATCAACAAACTTCTGTAAACTTATTTGTCGTACTATTGTAGGTGTTCTGCAGTTAAGTATTTTATATCATCTTTGTGTCAGTGGGAATCAAAGCAGTCAAACCGGCTAATTTGACACTAGGGGGGGATCCAAGCTCCGATTCCGGCTACTCATTTGACCAGCGTGTTTGATCTGGTAAAACAAGCTACATCAGCTTGTGGCTAATTCCCCTCTCTGCAAAAAAATGTCCAGCCCTTAGAATCACATTAATTTTCAATACCAGCACTATATACCAAGCATGGCCCACCCTGGGGCTTTAAGAAGCAAAGCGCTGAAGGCCGCACTTAATTTTTTGGGCCAAATTCATGCACCCAGCATGAATTTGGCAAATTGTTATTTTAAAAAAAGCTTTTTTTGGCCCTGGTGGTCCTTGTGGGACCCTCTGAGCAGGCCCAGTGGGTCAAGGTGTTTCTACCCTGTCCCCTTCTCTTAATTTTTCACTTTTCCCCCTTTTTTATGTGACTCGGTTATCAGTCACAAGATGGCTGCCACCACTTCCTGGTTGGAGTGTTGGCAGCCAATCAGAGTGAAGCTTGTGTTCGGGAGGAGTTGTGACTCCGTGGTGCTCAGATATCGATATTTTTCTTTTTTTAATTTCTCAGGAACTACTGAACGGATTTACAACATTTAAATGAAAGGTCGCTTTCTGATCCAAGACCTACCACTTTTTGCCACATTTGGTGTAATTCCGTTCAGCAGTTCGGGCTGTAGCTGTGTCTAAAATTTTCTATGGAAATTAACATGGGAAAAATGCGTTTTGGGACCCCCCTTTTTTTAAGGCCCCCACTTGACAAATCACCCCAAAACTTGCAAGACAGGAGCTGACCTGAGTGAACCATTAGTTTTGAAAATGTTGTGAAGATTTGTCAACCGGCGTCAAAAATATAGGCTAAGCAAAAAACGCTTTTTGAATACAAATGAGATCCTAACTATAACTAACTACTGGTGACCGCCAGTAGCTAACATATATATATATATATATATAAATATATATATATATTGTGGAATTCTGCGTCTCGATGCCAGCATCTAGCCTTCTCGCTAAGCCGCAAGGATACCTCGGACACGGACCAATTCTGTGCAACTCTTTTTATTGAAACAGAGTGCGCCGCATGACGTTTCGGCTCCTCGGAGCCTTGCTCACATGACAACGACCCATATTCACTTGCTCATTTTTAAAGTGCCAGTACTCTGTTACCTCATCACCACGTGACTAGTCCCAATAGTAAACAGTGAAAAAAGATTCTTAAAATGAAATAGGCACACCAGTTCATAGACATTATATTAGATTCCTGACGCAATCACATTAATACATTCATCAATGATAAAAGAAAATATTTAGAAAATCAGTATAGTGATTTAAAAGAATTTGCAATATCTGTAAAATACCATATGCCCCATATCAACGTAGTTCCCCATACTCGACATAATTATAAAAGCAAGCATTGGAGAATATTATGGATCACATTTAAAAGTCTATTTTCCATCTTAAAACCACATTTACAGTTGTTGAGCTAACAGTGAGTCTGAATCCAAAAGAGAACAACTTATTAGCAATGTCAGCACTTGTGTCCAATTTTGTGAATATCAGTGCAAATAGATGCTCGTAGTGCAAATACGCAATGTAAACAAACACGCTAGATTGATAAAGTGCAAATGCCTAACGCACTTTGTGCAAATACGCAATGTAAACAATAATCTGATGTAAACACCTGTAGATATCCCCAATGGTCATCCTGCTGACGTGTAGCTAGATTTTAGACTGCAATATTGTAATATCGATTGTAATATATATATATATATATATATATATATATATATATATATATATATATATATATATATATATATATATATTACCTACTGGCAGTCGCCAGTAGGTAGTTATAGTTAGGACCTAGTTTCCATAGGAAATCCTCAACATTCTATTTGGAATAACTTTGGCCCTGGTTGAAGAATCTTAGCGAATTTCTCAAAGAAGATGGCTCGGTCCGCTGCGCTCCTTCCCTAAAAGTTTGGGGGGGATTGGTCAAGTGGGGGCTGAGATAAAAGGGGGGTCCCAAAACGTGTTTTCTCTATGTTATTTTCCATAGGACCTTTAGACTCGGCTACAGGTCGAACGGGTGAATGGATTTATAAGAAATTTGGCAAAACTGTACAGTCCGGCTTGCAGATTACGCTTTTTTTGGAATGGTGTAAATCCGTTCAGTAGTTGCTGAGGAAATTAAAGTTAAAGTCAATTATATATCTATACACGCGCACGGGTGCGCGCACTCAAGCGGCTGCGCGCGCGAGCGGAATTTTGCTGCGTGACGTCTGTTAACGTTCGATTCGAAGGAAATCAGGAAGTGTTGACCGCCATTTTGTCATTGCGAGTAAATATATTGTTGATTTCAAAGCGTTGGAACATGGAAAGGGGAGAAGGTAGAGATTGTTTTGCTGCGTAGGTTTTCTCAGGGTGTGCAGTAAGGCCCTTAAAGGCGAAAATATATATATATATTTTTTTTTTAAAGTCGCGTGGTGCGCGCACTCAGTCGCGCACACCTTTTTACAAGAGTGTGAAAATGGAGACAAATCAGAAGTTTGAGTGCTTTGATATAAGGTGGCTCTGAAAAGAGCCATTGTGTTAATTGAGTGTTTTCTGCATTTATAAGTAAGTACCGATGCAGAGCCTGATGTTGCAGAGGAAGATTCTGTTTCCCTCATTCGTGAAATGAACACCGTCTCTCCTATAGACGTCTTGCATGTGGTATCGCAAGTTGTTGTGGTAAATTGAACCCATGCTATAATCTCTGAGGAACGCAGAAACAGATTTATTTACATGTCTCCTTGCTTTCCAAATTGTGCACAATGTTGATTGGACCAATTCCATTTCTGTCTTTGGCATATATTGGAATATACTAAGGCAGATCGAGGAAAAAGTGTCATCAATTGTCGAAAGGTGTCTTTTAGAAGCATTTCCAGACCTACCCCAGTGATTGTGCCTAGATCGTTCCCACCACAGTGCACAATTATAAGGTCTGGTTCTGAGAGATGCATAAAAGTTTTCACCAATGGAATCAATTGGTGACATTTCAATCCTCTTTTGGCAATCCATGTTATGTGTACATTTGGTAAGCCGAGGTTGCAAATTCGTCTGCTTACTGCATATTTTTCACTCCAGTGAATATAACTGTGTCCTATTAGCCAGACCTTCATTTTCAAGGGATTTGTAGTCGTCCTCCGATCGGTTCTGGAAGTGGAATGGTAGTTAGAAGTTGAAATTCTAAATAAAGAAAAAGGAAGAGGCTGGGTGTGGTTTAAAAAATAAAAATGATTGGTTGATTGTAAGAAGTGGAGATTGAACAGTACGTTGCATGTTAATGTTTATGTTAAACGAAAAGTACTATTGGGTGTGAAAAAAAAAGACATGTAACAGAGCTGTGGATTGGCAGGTGTTTCTGGAGGGAAAACAGTGTTGTTACTTTGCTGTAGAACGTTGAGATATGAACTTTTGACCTGTGCCTTCAGCCAGGTGCAGAATGAGGTGTTACCATGGAAACAGCCAGAGATGGCAGTGGGTGATGGGTGACTTTTATGTGACATTGAAAATATTGTGAGGGAGAACCAACTGAAATGTAAATGCTTACGTTACGCGCTCCGCGCCGCGCCCCGGATTGCTTCCGGGAAGCTGCGCTTCGCGCCTCGCGCACCGGAGCACTTCCGGGTGCGCTAACGCGGCGCGTCATATGACGGATTACGGAACAACGCGATACGTCGTTGGGGCTCCACCGGAACTGATCGAATTGGTAGTCTACAGTGTTTCTGGATGTTTCAGACTGAAGCTGGCATCAGCATGAGAGCACCCCCTGGCTACGTCGTGGCCATTCCGCGAGCAATCATGGCAGTCGCTCCCCACCGGAAGTCTGCAGGAGTCGGGGGCCTCGGTGACTCTTGTAGAATCTTTAAGGCTGAGGGGACGCTTTTGGGAATGGGGCTCCTGCCCTAGCAGTCAAGCGTCCGAGTTCCAGGGTTGCCCAGAGCCATTCTTGCAGGCCAGGCCCAAGTCTGTGGAGCCGACCGCCATTTCCTGAGCTCCGTGGCAGCCGCCTGTCGCTTTATCGGAAGAGTGGGTGCAATTCAGCCGGATGGCGGGTGAGACGGTGTAATAGCAAGAGCAGGCGTAATTCAGCTGGCCGAGCGAGGCACTGTGCCGCAGGAGCAGGCGCAACTCAGCTGGCCGAGTGAAGCGCTGGGGTGTATCTAAGAAACCTCCACCTGGTGAGGTGGGAGAGGCTCGTTCGCGCCGCCTCTCCCTTCCAGTGCACCCCACGCCGTCTCCTGGCGCAGGTATATGTGATGGTCGGACCAGGGCACCGCAGGACGTGTCTTCAGGTCAAACGGATTGTGGGACAAGGTCCAGAATGGAAGAGGCATCAAAAGGCAAGAAGTTCCGCCTTACCCCGGGAGCCGGCCGCCTATGTCGGGGGCGATCTCAGGCCATACCAGGGGAACAAGACTTGGGGAGGGGGCAGGAGCCAAGCGCCCCCTCCGAGTCCGCGTTTCTTGGACCCTGAAGTATGGCACTCAACATCCAGAACTTATGACATTTGTGCAAGGCAGGGACATTGAAGCCTCTCAGGGACCAAGCATATCCAGAGTCCTTCCTACAGAAGGTGGTGGGGGTGGCGGCATTAGCAAGGCATCCCCCCACACAACTTGTCGGACCCTGAAGTATGGCACTCAACATCCAGAACTTATGACATTTGTGCAAGGCAGGGACATAGAAGCCTCTCAAGGACCAAGCATATCCAGAGTCCTTCCTACAGAAGGTGGTGGGGGTGGCGGCATTAGCAAGGCATCCCCCCACACAACTTGTCGGACCCTGAAGTATGGCACTCAACATCCAGAATTTATGACATTTGTGCAAGGCAGGGACATCGAAGCCTCTCAGGGACCAAGCATATCCAGAGTCCTTCCTACAGAAGGTGGTGGGGGTGGCGGCATTAGCAAGGCATCCCCCCACACAACTTGTCGGACATCACCTCTGGATGTACTGGGTGTTCAATTTCAGAATTGAAACTACTAAGAAGCAATTAGAAGTGTTGTTTTCATGTTGCAGCAGGCTGCCATGTAAATAGTTATTTAATAAAACGTTTTATCCTGTTACTTTGCTGATGTGTTGTATATATTTATAATATTTGCATAGTGTTTGTCGTTATTTTGGGCGGGGTGGGCGGCGGAGCTGAGCTGTCTTGCAGCCATCATGGCGTCGAGCTCGGTTCCTCTCACTAGTTTCATGTTTTTTCTAACGATTTATATGTTATAGTTTGCTAGCACGATACAGCGGCTAGTCCGCATTTTATATATATGTCCTTTTTATTAGGGGTGTCCTCCGGTGGAGTTGGACGATCTACCTCTAATAAACGGTCCGGGTTGAACCAACTACCATCCTGATTTTGTATATCTTCTGAGCTGGATTTAAGCACACAATTGTTAAAGTATGAAACGTTTTATATTTCTAAAAAAAATACCAAGGTGTGTACATCCGGTAACGCACGAAAGTTTAAAAAGACATTCGGCTCCATTTACTGAAAAGTTTCATAAGAATAAAAAAGAAGTCTAGGTACAGTCTCTTTGACGTACTATAAGTTCTTTGAGGGGTGTATGAAGAAATTCAATAAGTTCAAATTGCAAAGTTTTCACGAAATATATAGGCAGGTGCACGCACTCGGTCGCGCACGAAAGCCTGGAAATGCGATATCCATTTTATTGACAACTGTTGCCGAGAGTGCGCACACCGGGTCGCGCACGAAAGTTTAGTAAGGCTATTTTTATTTACAGACAAATTTTAATGTGTTTAAAAAAAGGCAAGGTACAGACTTTCAAATTCTGTATCGCTTTACAAGGAGTCTCTATGCAACTTGAACAGTGAAGAAAACGGCTTGTTTTCGAAAAAAATATTGCCAGAACTTTATTGACAAAAGTATAGGTTGCATACACGACATTTTTCTGAATTAGCATTTTAAAAACCAATGAAATTCACAGAAAAAACCATAGGTTTTACACACGTTATGGTTAGGAAGTAGCATTTAAAAAACCTATGAAATTCACTGAAAAAACCATAGGTTTGACACATGTTATAGTTAGCTGGAAATTTTACTGATATAAAACCAATGAAATTCCACGTTATAGTTAGTTGGACTAACTATAACTTGCGCGTGCAATGCACTGCTGATGACGTCACATATTACATCACTCATGACATGGTCAGTGACATCACTCATGACATCACTGATGACACCATCCAGTGAATATGTGTCTTTCTGAAAAATAAATATTAGTGAGTAATGTTTAAATATTTAAATATATATATTAGTGTTTCACTTTGTGTATAAGTGGCTACATGTGTTGGTAAGTAGCTACATGCGTATGTATATGGATTATTAGATGTTTCTCTTAGTATCAGTATGAGTGTCTATATGGTTTGGTGGGGGTATTACTTAGCACATAGATGCATGAGTGACTGACTCTCTGTTTGTATGTGTTTTGAAGACAGCATATGTGCAGGACTGTATGGGTGGATGAGTGTGTAAATGTGTTTGTTAGTGAGTGAATGACTGTCTCACTAGTGTATTTATCAGTAACGACATATGTTTTAATCTAGTATATGTGAATATTGATGTATATAAGTGAGTATATGTGAGAGTAAGAGATTGTAAGAGTTCCTGTTTAAATAAGTATGTGTTTCTATAAGTGATTGTTTAAGAGAATAAATATGTGTAATTTTCAATAGAAGTAAGGTGGAAGTGTGTGTATAACTCTATATTCAAATAAATGGATGTTCAATAGTGTATTTGCACGTGTGAGTATGTGTGTGAGTAACTTTTGGATGACTGTCGGTGTGTAACAGGATGTATAGGTGTATCACTTCATATCATGAGTGAGTATATGTATGAGTGACTATATAGAACTGTTGGTGAATGAGTGGATGTGTATATAGATGGTGGAATTACGGAATTACTTGTTGTAACTGATATGGGTATCTCCATTTTTTTAAAATTTCAGTTTCTATTTTTGAATATGTGTTTCAAGGGTTACATTACAGTGAAAGTAGGTCTGTCACTATGTCACAAGGATGGTGTCATCAGTGATGTCATGAGTGATGTCACTGACCATGTCATGAGTGATGTAATATGTGACGTCATCAGCAGTGCATTGCACGCGCAAGTTATAGTGAGTCCAACTAACTATACTGTGGAATTTCATTGGTTTTATATCAGTAGAATTTCCAGCTAACTATAACATGTGTCAAACCTATGGTTTTTTCAGTGAATTTCATAGGTTTTTTAAATGCTACTTCCTAACTATAACGTGTGTAAAACCTATGGTTTTTTCTGTGAATATATATATATATATATATATATATATATATATATATATATATATATATATATATATATATATATTCACTGAAAAAACCATAGTTTTCACACCAGTTATAGTTAGCTGGAAATTTTACTGACATAAAACCATTGAAATTCCACGTTATAGTTAGGTGGACTCACTATAACTTGCGCGTGTAATGCACTGCTGATATGATATTACATCACTCATGACATGGTCAGTGACATCACTCATGACATCACTGATGACACCATCCAGTGAATGTGTGTCTTTCTGAAAAATCAATATGTTTTATATATGTATTTGTAAAGTCAATGGACGAATAAATGTTTAAATAAGGGTGTTAATGGATGTTTTATAATAAAAAAATTGATTGGTTAACTGGCTTATTAAGTGTATCTTAGTGAATACATATATTAGCGAATATTGTTTAAATATTTAAATGTTTGTATCAGTGTTTCACTTTGTGTATAAGTGGCTGCATGGGTTGGTGAGTAGCTACATGTGTGTGTATATGGGTTATTAGCTGTTTTTTTAGTATCAGTATGAGTGTCTGTATGGTTTAGTGGGGGTATTACTTAGCACATAGATGCATCAATGACTGACTCACTGTTTGTAAGACGGCGTATGTGCAGGACTGTATGGATGGATGAGTGTGTATATGTGTGTGTTAGTGAGTGAATGACTGTCTAACTAGTGTCTTTATCAGTAACTACATATGTTTTAATCTAGTATATGTTAGTATTGATGTATATAAGTGAGTATATGTGAGAGTGAGAGAGTGTAAGAGTTCCTGTTTAAATAAGTATGTGTTTATATAAGTGATTGTTTAAGAGAGTAAGTATGTGTAAGTTTCCTTAGAAGTAAGGTGGTAGTGTGTGTATAGCTGTGTATGCAAATAAATGGATGCTCAATAGTTTATTTGCATGTGTGAGTATGTGTGTGAGCAACTTTTGGAAGACTGTCGATGTGTTACAGGATGTATAGGTGTATCACTACATATGATGAGTGAGTATATGTATGAGTGACTATATAGAACTGTTGGTGAATTAGTGGATGTGTATATAAATGGTGGAATTACTGAATTGGTTGTTGTAACTGGTATGGGTATCTCCAATTTTTTGAAAATGTTAGTTTCTATTTTTGAATATGTGTTTCAAGGGTTACTTTACAGTGAAAGGAGGTCTGTCACTCTGTCACAAGGATGGTGTCATCAGTGATGTCATGAGTGATGTCACTGACCATGTCATGAGTGATGTAATATGTGACGTCATCAGCAGTGCATTACACGTGCAAGTTATAGTGAGTCCAACTAACTAGAACGTGGAATTTCAATGGTTTTATGTCAGTAAAATTTCCAGCTAACTATAACTGGTGTGAAACCTATAGTTTTTTCAGTGAATTTATTAGGTTTTTTAAATGCTAATTCCTAACTATAACTGGTGTGAAACCTATGGTTTTTTCAGTGAATTTAATAAGTTTTTTAAATGCTAATTCCTTTCTATATCGAGTTTCTAACCTACGATTTTTTTATAAATTTGCTGTTTTGTGTAAGTATTAATTATTATTATTTATTTTTTTTATCATTTTTTCCTGGGGCGCTCTGGGTGCGCGCTCCGGTAAGCTCTCCAGAAAGCGCACCCAGAGCGCCACTTTCGTTCGTGGAAAAAAAATATAAATGAAAACTAAATAGTAACGCAAGACATTTAGTACCATACATATAAAAGCAGTTTTTTTTAATAAGAAAATGAAAATGATTTTGCATTTCCGTCAAAACGTCACTTCGGCGCTCCGCGTAAGCGCCCCCAGAAGCGCCTCCGTTCGCGCCGCGTAAGCGCCCCGGAAGTGCCTACGTTCGCACTGCGTAAGCGCTCTGGAAGAGCCTAGGTTAGCGCCACGTTAGCACGCCAGAAGCGCCTACATACGTGCCGCGTATGCGCCCCCGGGAGCGCTCCGGTGGGTGCAGCGTCAGCGCGTCAAGTCATGTGATCTTAAAATAACACTTTTCATTGGTTGCTAACAGTTTTTTTTCCAAAGAATGAAATCCCCACCCATTTTCTTCACTTCTTCTTTCACTTGAAAGACCTGCCTTTTTGCTCTTGCATATTTCTTGGTTAATCATGGCTGCCAGACCATCCAGCAGTGAAGATGAGCCGGAATTCATCGATGAAGAGCCTCCTCAGCCAAAGGTGAAAGAGCATTTCATTTGGAATTTTTTTTCCATACCAGAAGGACTGAAAAAGGTGAATGCTCCAAAAGTGGAGTACAGGATCTGCAAAAAAGTCCTGTCACGGGGTGACCCCAAAAAGAAATATTCTTTTGGGAACTTCACAATGATACGCCATGTGGCGAGGAGGCACCCCCAGAATTTTGCCCGGGAAAGTGTCAGGGCTCTGGCACAAGAGGTTCCCAGTGATGGGGCCTCTACATCCACCGGAGGAGCAACTACTTCTGTAAGGGGGCGATCGCAGGAGCTGGTTCCAAACATTCAACCTGCATTCAACAAAGGTGTCCTGAAATGCAGATACTGCGAGCAACTCCTTACCTATGGGGAGCAAAGTGTCCTGCTCATGGTTCGAGCATTGGAGAATCATCACTACAGTTCCCAGCCCTAATTTTTTTTTTTTTGCTCCTGTTGAGCAGTTTCCATTCCCTGTTTTTGTTTCTGTCCTTAAAAAGAAAAAGAAAAAAAAAGTTCTTTTCAGAACTACCTCCAAATCTCATCAAAGAGCTATATTCTTAAAAAAATGAAAAAGAGTAAGTGAAGTGGAGTGCATTGATAATGGAAAGGAAAATGAGAGAGAAACAACAGAAAGGTATGAGAGGAGAAAGGAAGTGAAGTAGGGGGACTGAAAGAAGGTGAGTGTTGGGAAGGAAAGTAAGGAGAAGGAGAGTGAATATGGGGAATGTGGATATTCAAAGAAAATGTTTAAAAGGAACGGGGGTGTGGAAGGGTAAGAAAAGATGCATTGCTGGAGTTGAAGACTGAAGGCCTCATTTATGAGGCCATGCATCCCTTTAACGCCACCAGAGCGTCACTTTTTGTGACGCATCAGTACAGTACAAAATGCACCTTATTCAGTCATATTTACAAAGTGACGTATCTAGGTAGATGCGTCACTTTGTAAGCCCCTGCGCCACATTATTCCTACGTTAGGTGTAATGTATGCAAAAGGGACGTATTGAAGCAAGAAAGGGTCGTAGAGGTGACGCAGTGAAATCTATGAGATATCACTGCGTCACTTTTATGACGCTGTTGCTCCCAAATATTAAGCCTGTTTCACAGCAGGCGTGCAGGCCCTTTCACATGGGGCCTGGCCCCATGTGAAAGGATGCATTGCTGGAGTTGCATCATTTTTGAGACACACTCCAGCAATGCATCACTTTTGCGCTTACAGATATGTCTGAAATACTAACGTATCTGTAAGAACTTCTGACATAATACGTCATAAATTTAATATGACGCATGAGTAGAAGACTGAAGGCCTCATTTATGAGGCCATGCGTCACTTTAACGCCAATGGTGCGTCACTTTTTGTGACGCACCAGTGCTAAATAATGCACCTTATTCAGTCATATTTACAAAGTGACGCATCTAGCTAGATGTGTCACTTTGTTAGCCCCTGCGCCACATTATACTTACGTCAGGTGTAATGTATGCAAAAGGGATGTATTGACGCAAGAAAGGGTCGTAGAGGTGACGCAGTGAAATCTATGAGATATCCCTGCGTCACTTTAATGACGCTGTTGCTTCCAAATATTACGCCTGTTTCACAGCAGGCGTGCAGGCCCTTTCAAATGGGGCCTGGCCTCATGTGAAAGGATGCATTGCTGGAGTTGCTTCATTTTTGAGACACACTCCAGCAATGCATCACTTTTGCGCTTACAGATACGTTTGAAATACTGACGTATCTGAAAGAACTGCCAAAATAATACGTCATAAATTTAATATGACGCATGAGTAGAAGACTGAAGGCCTCATTTATGAGGCCATGTGTCACTTTAACGCCAACGGTGCGTCACTTTTTGTGACGCACCAGTGCTGTAAATAATGCACCTTATTCAGTCATATTTACAAAGTGACGCATCTAGCTAGATGTGTCACTTTGTAAGCCCCTGCGCCACATTATTCCTACGTCAGGTGTAATGTATGCAAAAGGGACGTATTGACGCAAGAAAGGGTCGTCGAGGTGACGCAGTGAAATCTATGAGATATCACTGAGTCACTTTAATGACGCTGTTGCTTCCAAATATTACGCCTGTTTCACAGCAGGCGTGCAGGCCCTTTCACATGGGGCCTGGCCCCATGTGAAAGGATGCATTGCTGGAGTTGCATCATTTTCGAGACACACTCCAGCAATGCATCACTTTTGCGCTTATAGATACGTCTGAAATACTGACGTATCTGTAAGAACTTCCGACATAATACGTCATAAATTTAATATGACGCATGAGTAGAAGACTGAAGGCCTCATTTATGAGGCCATGCTTCACTTTGACGCCACCGGTGCGTCACTTTTTGTGACGCACCAGTGCTGTAAATAATGCAGCTTATTCAGTCATATTTACAAAGTGACGCATCTAGGTAGATGTGTCACTTTGTTTGTCCCTGCGCCACATTATACCTACGTCAGGTGTAATGTATGCAAAAGGGACGTATTGACGCAAGAAAGGGTCGTAGAGGTGACGCAGTGAAATCTATGAGATATCACTGCGTCACTTTTATGTTATGTTATGTTATGTTATGTTATGCGTTTTTATTTGGCGCACAGATGCTCCAGCTAAGGAGCGTCCTGGCGCCCGACAAGGCAGCTGCACAGTACAACTAAACAAAAAACAAACATGTGTATACAAACTAAGGGAATAAAAAGGTTTTCACCGCACGGCGAAAGGAAAGCAGATCTCTCATAGCGCGAATCGCCGGGGGCAAGGAGTTCCAAAGGGCAGCTGCGCGCACTCGAAACGAGCGTCCACCGGCCCTACTCCGCTTGAAGCGCGGCACAACGGCCAGTTCAAGGTCTGCAGATCTTAAGGGTCGCGCTGGGATGTAGTTGGCCAGGAGGGCCGTAAGGATCGTTGCTGGGGACCCCTTCAGAATTTTATAGGCGACGCAGAGGACCTTAAACTGGATCCGCTGGGCCACCGGAAGCCAATGCAGTGACCGCAGGGTACTGGACGTAGGACAGAATCTTGGGAGGCCTACCACCGCTCTAGCTGCGGCGTTCTGAATCCTCTGTAAGCGCCCGATCTCTGCCAGATTCAGACCGGCCAACAAGGAACTCGCATAATCCAGCCTGGAGATGACAGTAGCTTGGATCATGAGTTGCCTGGTGGGGGCATCGAAGAACTTAAGCACAGGACGGAGCCCGCGCAGGATGCCAAAGCAGCATGCAGCCGTGCATTTGGTATGGCACACAAACGTGAGGGAGGGGTCCAGCCAGACCCCGAGGTTCTTAAGCTCGGCGACTGGGATGGGAGCAGGACCCAAATCCCCCGGCCACCATCTCTCTCCCCACAGCTCCGGCTGTCTGCCAAAAACCATGACCTCGGTCTTGCTAGCGTTCAGCTGGAGACAGTTGGACGTCATCCAGCTGGCGACCGCCCGCAGTCCTTGTTGAAACCTGGGGGCATCGACTTCGGCATCCCCGCTGATCGTGACCGCCAGCTGGGTGTCATCGGCGTATGACACCATGGTCATACCCCATTGTTTGACAACCTCAGCTAGCGGCCTTACGTACAGATTAAACAACGTAGGGCTCAGCGAGGAGCCTTGGGGGACCCCCAGGTTTAACGGATGGAATTTGGACTGGTAAGGTGGGACGGTCACGCTAAAGGCCCGGTTGGTTAGAAACGACCGGAACCACTCGAGAGCGGTGCCGGTGACACCAGCCTCCTCTAGGCGCAGCAGAAGGATAGGGTGCGAGACGGTGTCAAAGGCAGCGCTTAGATCTAATAACACAAGCGCTGCCGTTTGTCCTGCGTCAAGCACGGAGCGAAGATGCTCCACCATATAAAGCAGAGCCGTCTCCGTGCTGTGACCAGCCCTAAACCCGTTCTGCGTTGCGTCGAGGATATCTGCGCGGCAAAGATGTTCCGAGAGGACGGCATTTACGTGCGCCTCCATAACCTTAGCCGGCCACGGCAAGAGTGAAATCGGCCGATAGCTCTCCGGCTGGCTACCATCCAGGCTGGGTTTCTTAAGAATAGGCCGAACCATGGCTCGCTTCCACTTCAGTGGGACTTTGCCGGATGTTAGCGACAAGTTGATCAAGGAACATAGCGGTGAGATATCGTGTACCGCTAGGTCCTTGAACACATCAGGGCAAAGTGGATCCTCTGGGGACCCAGACTTCACTCTGCGGGCCAATGTGTCTAGGCTATCTGATGTTAACATAGGTAAGGAATGTAGTCCCTCAGATGATAACGGCTTAGAAGATGGATTAGCCGAGGGACTGACCGAAGGAAAGGCCCGATAGATGGCATTCACCTTTTCCAAGAAAAACTCTGCCAATTTTTCACAATGCTCAACAGAGCTCTGGTGTGTCGTTGTGACTTTTTTGGCAGTAAGGTCTTTCAATACCTTGAAAATAGCCTTAGACGGGTTCGAGCTATTCCTGAATTGTGCAGCGTAAAATGCGGCACGAGTTCTACATACCGCCCGATGATACACTTTCACAGTCGACAGATATAGAACTTTCTTCGTGTTGTTATAGGCTTTACGCCAAGCCCGCTCTGCGCGCCTACAAGAGACCTTCAGAGCCCGCAGTGAGTCGTCATACCAGGGGCTGGCTTTACCAGCTCCAGTTTTACAGGTTACCAAGGGAATAAGGGTGTCCAAGGCCCTGGAAACCCAGTTGCAAAACCTGTCATAGACCTGATCAGGCGATCCCAAGATGTCAAACGGGTCAGCCGATAGGAGGTGGAAAAACTCATCCAGCTTAAGTTTGTTCCAGCGTCGTCTTGGAACCGAACACACCACTGGCTTAGGTTGAATAGCCACAATAGGGCAGTGGATCTGTATCAAATAATGATCAGTCCATGCCAGAGGTATGTAGCTGGTGACGCAGGCTTCCGTAAGATTAGTGAAAAACGGATCAAGGGTATGACTAACCCTGGGCGTAGTTCGCGGAGTCGGACTCCGCTGAGCTACGCGAAGACGTAGTTGCACTCCGTGAACTACGCGTAGCTCCGCAAGCATGCGGAGTTGCTTGCTGGGCCCGTTCGCGCGCCGTTTTTCGTCTTCGGGAGCGCGGTGCGCGTGTTCGGGGCGTTGCCTGCATGCTCGGGATGGCTAGCGCGCTAAATTACCCCAGAGGTTTGTCCCGCCTGCTTGCGTTCCCTTATTTCCTGTTCCGGGTCACAATTAACGTGGTCGCGTTGTGCAAGACATGTTCGGGAACTCATCTTCTCGTTCGCACTACAAAAGTGCGTGATCGCGCTAAATATCGCGCGAACCTACCCATGCGGTCGCGATGGGCGCAGCCATCTTGGATCACACACTCTGGCTATGGTTTTGGGCCTACTTTTGCATCCTGTTAAAATCTCTTTAATCCTTGTCTTTTTACCCACTTTTTTTAACTTTCTTTAGTTATTACCTATTTCTCTCTGTGCCTAGGTTTATATTTTTCATTTTATTTCTACTTTTACAACTTTTCTATTGCTTTTTACTTCCTTCTTGTTCTTTTACCTTGCTTCTTCTTTCCTCTACCTTTTTGTCTTGAACTTTTAGTTTTCTTCTACCCTCCACCCAGAACCATGGTCAAGGGCGCCAGCAGCAGCGGCGGCTCAAAGGGCAAGGCGCCAGTGCCCCAAAAAACTAGGCTGCCTTGCGGCAGAATGCGCCCCCTAGGGGTGAGGCCCCGCCAACTTTTTGGGGAGGAGGAGGTGGCTGCCCTGTTTTTTTTTATCCAGCGCTACCTCCCCTTGATGTTGGCAGCAGGTGGCAGGCCCGGCTCCGGCTACCAGCATATTGAGGAGCGTCTCCGGCGGTGGGTGAAGGTGCGCCGGGCAGTCTTCCGCTGCTCCGGTATCCGGCGTACCCACCACCAGCTGACCCACCGTTGGGCAGACATTTTGGACCGGGAGCAGGACCTGTTGGACCTGCTTGGCGTCGAGGTCGTGGGTCTTGGTGAGTGGCTACCCAAAAAAAAAAAGTGTGTGTATAATATATCTCTATAGTAGTATAAGTATTGTTGTTGTATCTTTGTAAATCTTGGCTGAATAAGTAACGCGATGACTGGTGCTCCTAGTTACATTTCCGATGTGTTCCGTTATTATATCTACTGTAATTGTATGACACTGGTCTATGCTGCGCTTCTTCATCTTCACTGACTCTTGCGTGTTCAATTTGGCGCTAGCTTTTGCTGTTTATTGGTGTGAGATTTTCTTTATTGTAGAGAACTGAAGTTAGTTAATGCTATTAATAGAGTCTTGTCCTTCCTTTGTCCGTCAGTGAAATAGCCGTTGATGGATAATTGTACGTGTTTGCAATGCATATTGTATCTTTTTTTCACGGCCTTCTCTTCTGCATGAATAATACTCCTCTGGCAATGAATGCAAAAGTTACTTTGTTCTTCTTACCTCAGCCAGGGCCGGATTTAGGCATGTTCAAGCTGTGCAACTGCACAGGGCCACCAAACGCCAGGGGCCACCCCACCAATATATATCCTTAATTTAATAATCCTCAGAGGATGGATACATATTTGCGTGGCAGCCCCTGGCAGGGATTTGGTGCCTCCGGCTCTGTTCCACTTCCAAACACCCTGACTCCCCCCTCTTCACTGGCCTCCGTGCTCCGCCCCGACCTCCTCTTCCGGGCCCCCCACCTACGCTCCCTGGCCAGGAGTCCAGGACCACCATGAGCCTATAGCCGCCCCTGCCTCAGCCCTCCATAGAACTGATGTAGTTTGTTTATTGAGTGGGTAGGGCAGCAGTAGCATTCAGTCAGTAGCAAAACAAAATATGATGCCATGAACGTACAATTTCGTGTTAGTTAGTATGCACAAAGTTAAGCATGTCTCCTCCTTGCGATCTATGCATTTTGCTGGCAAAAAATGAAAAAGAAATGGCTACTTACAGATAATTGATTGATTACCCCATTCTTGAATCTGTGGTGTTGTTCAGGTCTTACTGCCTCTGTGTTACTTAGTAATCTGCAATCAGAATGTTTATGGAACATTTGATTTGTTTTCACCAAGTACACTAGTCAGTGAATCATGCAAGGCAGTAGTCATTTGGTAGACCAATGTTTGTTTCTTTTAATGTTGTAGCAGTGGTTTTTGAAATGCTTGCTGTCTATGTTTCACAGCACTCAATGTTTTCTCTTTCTTTATTATTTCTTACATGAACCACAGAACCCAGGGGCAAGCAGAAGGCTGGGACCGAGTCGGCGGGTGAACGTGATTGTGAACCACAGGCACAGAGCTCCTCTACTGAGGATCCTGCTGCTGTCCCTAGTAAGTCCAACAGTGTTTTCTTTTGGAACAATGATATTTCCCTAACTTTCTAACGGAGCTTTTTTTCCAACCGATTAATGACATTTCACCTAACTGTTTAGTTAAGGTATCAATCTTTTCAAAAAATCTGTGATCGAATAGCGGAAGGCACAGGGTCCACTCCTGTCTTATGCTTTTTCCTCTGTAATGTCTCTTCTTTGGCAATTGACACCAACCAAGTATGCATGCAGATGTTGGTCTACTATTTTGTAAGCGTTAGTAATGAATACCACTACTACTCTTGCGGGTATTCTTCTATGCAGTGACATACATAACTATGTATGCACCCCAAAATTGGATGTTGTTGTTGATAGGCAGGTTGGACCTTACTTACTTACAGTCTTACACCTCAGTCACAGAACTCAGAGGAACCCACAATTCAATGAACGACAACCTATATGGGCTCAGTCATTGGTCAATTATTCAATTACCCCTTTCCTGAACCCCAATATGAAGATGCCAAATGCTTTTATTACACAATCCATAACCTAAGTAACCCCCTTTTTCTCACTCTCTCGTGTAAGTCTACAAGACAACAGACACTGAAAATATACTTCCGAGTCAATGTGGTACTTCAAAACCTTTATTTTGTTAGAAGTAACTAAGTAAGTAACATCAATGTTTTTAAGTTGTTCTGTCAAATACGTCAAGGGCAGGGCCACCAGAAGAAATCCAGAGTTAAAAAAGGCTCAATAAAAAGTATTCTACATTTGTACAGCTACCAGTGCACGATAGGGAAATGTGGGAAATGTCGGAGACCCCTCACCATTGAACGTATACTGGTTGCATATGCCTCTTGTTGGTAAGCTCTACAAATCTTTGCTTCGTAGAAGTAAATCTTCTCATCTGCCGAAAGATAATGACAAAAGTGGTGCACGTTAGACAGTATGAAAACATTACATACATTTATTCAACTTTTTAGCTGTCATGCTAAAAAAAAGGTGTAACCTGAGGCTGTAAGGAAACTGGATTCCACAATCCACATTCAAAAAGTAAATACGGGCCTCTATTTTCCAAACTCTTCAGGTGTATGCTTTGAACTATCATGTGGCCTCAAAGGCGTCTTCTCGTACTGCGCAACAAGCTGTGAGGTAGCATGCGCAAAACTGTAGACATGTCATTGATGTACAAACTGGTTAGGTTACATGGTTCAGTCTAACTTTCCAAGGACTAGAGTAGCAGTATAGATGAGATGAGCTTGGGTACCATACCATACCAAATAAATGCTGATATGTGTAGTGTGTTACTTACTCTGCTGTACTAGGCAATGTGGACTACTAGTGATTACGTTGTACTTAACTGTTTTGCAGAACTCCGTTCTTGGTGAACAAGTACAATGGGGGCTGTGCATCCATCTAAAAAGGTGTACTTAATTACTTATTTTTATTTTTGCAGAACCGGTACCATCCACCAGTGCCAACGGGGGCAGCGGCGCTGCAACGCCGTCAGCAGAGGCGATCCCGGAGGGGAATGGAGGACCACCAGAGGCACCTACAGCAGCACCGGCAGCAGCGGGGGAGGAGACAACAACGGTGGGCGATGGTAAGTTACATTCAATAGTGATCCGCATTACTTGGTGGGTGGGGAAAACTTCCTCACTGTACTCTGATATTTATAATGAACTTGAAGTTCTACTGGACAATATATGACGCCACTGTTCTCATTACCAAGCTTAGCAAAAGCATTACCTTTTTATTTTAAGATTAGCAGTTTTGCACCAGAAAGTCATTTTTAATAAGAAAATAAATAACACAAATAAAAGAAGGGAAAAAGTCACAATTTAACAGCCTATTGGTCAGGGAAGAGGTGCTCGTCCTCAAACTCTGCGGGTCCGGACAGCAGTAGGTCATGTAACCCAGCAGTGATGAATTCTTCGGGCTCGCTTTCTTCATCCTGCTCTGATTCACGTACAGTATAGTCTGGTGGTATGAAGTGTTGATTCATTTTTATCATTGTCAGCCTCTCGATGCTTTTGGGGGAGAGACTGGTCCTTTTCGATGTCACAATGGCACCAGCAGCACTGAAAACCCGCTCAAAGGCGACACTGGCTACAGGACAAGCCAAATACTTTATCGCCAGCCTGCTCAGCACTGGCCACTGTCTCCTTCTTTCATACCAATAGACCAATGGGCTTTGCTCCATGAACACCTCTGTTGTGTCATCCAGATAGGCCTGAACCATCCGCTCAGTGTTCATTGGTGCTCGGCTTTGCTGCTCCTCTTTCCCCTTTGCAACAGCAACGGACTTACCCATCCCCTTCTGTAGAAAAAAAGCAGTTATGCTTTTGGTTGTGTCTGCTGAATCAGATCGTGTAGGTGCTGCTTTTGGTACTGTTGGTGCCTGCTGGGAAGCGGACGCACCGCTCTCATGCTGTGATGAACTTGCCTGAGTTGCCTCAGGAGGATGGCCTGGAGTACTTTGACTGTCCTGGGCTGGCACTGTCAGGCCTTTAAGTAACAGCCGTTCAGTTTCGAAATCATTAGCTTCCACAGCTATGGAACTTTTGTAATTGGCAACATCCCCATCTGAAAAAGGAATGACTGCGCTACTGCTGACAAACAATTTGTACCGTGGATCCAAGATTGTTGCAGTTATGTAATTTGGATCTGACACAATCATTTTAAGCCTTGCATTTACAGATAAGCGGTTGCGTAAGGCCTTGGCCAAGGTACATGCATCAACTTTTTCTTCGTCACCTTCGTATGTTTCACAGACCTCCTTCAGCTGTTGCTCGAGCATGTACAACAATGGGATGGCTTGGCCCATAGTACAGTCCTCCCTGCTAACTGCACGTGTGAACACCTCAAAAGGTTGTAGCATCTCTGTCAAGCATTTAATGATGTCCCACTGCCACATCTCAACGGTCAGGCTTTTAAGATTAACAGTAGGATCCACTAATCTTCTTGACATTACATAAGCATTCAGTGGTATGTACTGCTCAAAGAGACGCTCAAGCATGAAATAAGTCGAGTTCCAACGTGTTGGGACCTCCTGGATCAGTGCTTTGACTGGCAAATTATGCTCCCGCTAAATGACGCGTAGCAGCTTCCGCGCTTTGAAAGAATGGTTAAAATGCGTGCATATTCTTCTGCAGATGGTCAGTATGGTGCTGACTTGGAGTTCATTTTTCAGAAAGTCTTGCACGACTAAGTTAATACAGTGTGCCAAACAGGGTACCCTGAAATACTGTCCATCTTTCATTGCCCTCACTACATTACTGCCATTGTCGGTGGCAACAAAACCAATCTTAAGGCCTCTTGGTTTCAGCCATTCAAAGACCTTGCTGTTAAAGTCAGACAAAATGTTGTCAGCAGTATGATTTTTCTCCATACCAAACATGGCTACAGTTGCATGTTTGCGAGTGTCATTGAAAATCCCAGCAACGTCAAGAAGGCCTGATGTTAACTTGTCTTTCACACCTGCAAAAGAGATCCAGTGTGCGGTGATGCACATGTAATCTGCTGTGGCTTCGCGACTGCTCCACATGTCGGTTGTCAGGTGGATACAATGGACAACACTCTGTTGTAAGGCTTTCCCAATCAATCCCAGCACGTCGTGGTGTAGTGCTGGAATAGCAACTCTTGCAAAATAGTAGCGACTGGGAACGTCCCATTTTGGGGCGAGTGTTGCCACTAATTGCCGAAATCCCACTGCCTCAACAAATGAAAATGGGAGAAGGTCCAGTGCCAATATTTTTGCAAGTTTCGCATTGTACAAACGTGCTGTTGGGTGGTTCCGCTCGTACTTTCCCTCCTGCCTAAACATGCCAGTAATGGTAAGCTGCTTGGTAATTCTTTCTGTTCTGCTAGACGGACCACCTTTCAACGCAGACTTTTCACTCCTTGCCCTTGGTGTCTCCGGCTGACTCTGGTGCCACTGAGAAGTTGCTGATGCTGAGGATTTGGACTGCACCACTCCAGTGCTGGCGACAGGGCTCATTTGTGTACCACTCCCAGATACAAGGTCATCGTCTCCCTCTTCTTCCATGAGTGGACCTTGTAGTACTGTATCCTCCCCACCAACACCAGTGCTTACATCTTTTAAGCTTGCAAGGTGGTTCTCCCATACAATTGTGTGTGTTTTTTTCATATGGGTCGTTGGGCCTCCAGTACCATAGTTTGTACCAATCTTACCACGACTAACATTGGTGTGACAAATGGTGCATATAGCAATGTTCTCCTGATGTGGGTGAACCGTAAAAAAATCCCAGACTGGGGAGCTAAACTTTTGTCTCCTGCCATAGGAAGAGGAGGACCCACTTCCAATCCCGGATGAACTGGAGCCTTTTTGTTGAATTTCCCTATGTGACAGTTCAGTACTAGTACTGCCACTACCTCCTTCTGTTGAGGTGGTGCTTGCGCTGGATGTCGCACGCTGCCGGGCCTTCGCTGATGCAAAAATGGGAGCTGGTGTTACTTTGGGCGCTGAGTGTGTAGGAGTTACACGTGCTACCTGCTCATCACTAATCGTAGCCCTTCTGGATAGGGTGAAAATGCTGGTCTCTACATCCTCTGCACCAGGAATAACGTTTGTGATGATGACATTGTCAGTGTCAGACCCGTCTTTATCACCATCAGTATCCTGCTCACCTACATCGAACTCCGGAAGTTCAAGCCTTGCCGGATCCTTCCTTTTTCCAAGCCTGGTCTTAGGATGTCTCTCCTTTGAATGCTCAGTTACTCGTGGTGGACGCCATTCGTTATCAAGGTCATCTGAAGGGATGCTATGCGAAGAACTCGATGCACTGCCACTAACACTGCTTTCCTTTCGTAAATTTAAAGACAGTAGATCACCTCCAGAAGTGGCTTCCTCTTCTTCTTGCTCGGAATGAGGCTCTACTTCCTGAACTGCCCCGACATCGGGAGGAACAACTTCTACTATTGCGTGTGGAGACGGTGGTTGTTGTTCTTGAGGAAGTACTATAGCGTGCTGTGGTTCTTCAACAACTACTATTGTGGGATTTGGTTGTTGTTGTTGAACAACTATTGCGGGCGGTGGTTGTGGTTTTTCAACAACTATTGCGGGAAGTGGTTGTGGTTGTTGAACATCTACTGCTGGCGGCCGTTGTTGAGCACTTTCATCTTGCGTGGATTGTGTGCTACTTTGAGACAGCGATAAGTTAAGTTCAGGCTCAGTATCACTGCTTTGTAACACTAGGCTGGCTACCTCTTCGACCCTCATGTGCTTGGCCCTGGGTTGGTGGCTTGCCCCCGCTAATGCGGATGTGCTGGCCCCAGCTTGCACCACGGACACGGCTGCTGCAGGCGTACGTTTTGGGGGCCCAAAAAAGGTTTGGGGGTCCATACCAGCCTTAAGTGACACTTCCTTCTTCTGTACCTTCTTCTCAGCAACTTTCTTGGTGGTGGAGGACCTGGTACCTGCTCTCTTAGGGCCCATCTTCTTCTGATGTCAGCACACAGCAGCACTCAGTAGCACAAATTGCAGAGATGTGTGGTCAGATGAGTCACACACCACACGTGGCGTACAATTGAAGGACGTCCGTCTGGCAGTTGAACGGGCGATGGATGAAAACAACCCGCACCTCCTCAGTCTTTTTCTGTGCACCTACAAGCAAAGAAGACAGAACACGTCAGTGAAACAAGCAGCAAGCCAGCACATGAACAATTGAAAGACACACAGGCCAATGTATAAAACACAAAAAAGAAGACTAATACTACCAGCACCACAGCTCCCAGCCACATGAAGTCCAGAAAGAACCAATAATAAAGTCAAGCAGGCCTATCATATACCAATATGGACAGAAAAAGGAGGATGCCTGCTACACATGAGTCATGACAGGTTAATGCAAGGAAAATCAAAATACCCCATGGCTAAGAGTTTGTAAAACTTCACTGCAAAAACACATACAAGCCATAAAATTATTACACACACAAAAAAGTTACCTACCCCCCTGCCCAGACAACAAACTTGGAAATGCAATGGCATACACACATGCCGTAATGATGGTAATTAAATAGACCAAATAGAAACAGCTACATAAAGCAGCCCCGCTAACTAGTAACTACCACCTCTGGGACTCTGGCCTACTATCAGATCAGACCAAAAGCAGGGAGGCCAATGATAAATGCACAAAGGAAGTACCTACAAAATGGCCGCCACCACATGGCCTGTCCAGGAAGACAAAACTACAACCAAATAACAGATAAATGAGGACTTTTTTGTAGCATAGGGGACACATTAAACATTTTCGAGGAACTTTTATGCAACTCGGGACATATTGTTCTCGAGAATGCAAAATCGGCGTGTTCGGCAACGCGAATCGAGTGAAAAGTCGGTATCGCGTTCCCGAGCCAGTACATTGAGCGCGCGAACAAGACAAAAAAGGTAAGGTCGCGTTCTCACACGGTGCGACGTTACCAAAACTACCCGAGATGTATTCCTAGGGTTACCTAATGGCAGGGAGTGCCATAATAGCTACACACAAGCAACCAAAAAACTAAAAGTACCACCATTACAAAAAATGTGAAGCAATCCAAAGCCATACACGGTGTAATTAAAGTTACACCACAAAAATAGTTGATTAACTTGAATGCACCTATGGCTGTGAGTGGTAGTACCTACAAAAGCCTTGGATGGCTATGGCAAAAGAAGAGAACCAGGAAAGGACACAGAAAATGGCCGCCTCCATAGGGCCAGGAGGACAGGGACACCCAAAAACAACATGGAAAGGGGATGCACCCAAAATGGCCTCCACCACATGGCAAAATCAGTCACAAAGGAAGCATACACAAAATGGCCGCCACCACATGGCCTGCCCACCAACAACAACATAGCAGAATCATCACAAAGGAAGTAAGTACACACAAAATGGCCCTCACCACTACATGAAAAGAAAGAGAGGACAGACAATAAATGCCTATGCCAAAGGCACAATGCTTAGCTTCACAAAATGGACACACCAGACACCACCCCCCAAATTGGTCACCCCAACCATAAACAAGAAATCATTACATAGAGGACAGAAAGGAACTGGGAGTGGCCCATGCTCCAGGAAGACAAAACTACAACCAAATAACACAAAAATGAGGACTTTTTGGTAGCACAGGGGACACATTAAACATTTTCGAGGAACTTTTATGCAACTCGGGACATATTGTTCGCGAGAATGCAAAATCGGCGTGTTCGGCAACGCGAATCGAGTAAAAAAGTCGTTATCGCGTTCCCGAGCCAGTACATTGAGCGCGCGAACAAGACAAAAAAGGTAAGGTCGCGTTCTCACACGGTGCGACGTTACCAAAACTACCCGAGCTGTATTCCTAGGGTTACCTAATGGCAGGGAGTGCCATAATAGCTACACACAAGCAACCAAAAAACTAAAAGTACCACCAGTACAAAAAATGTGAAGCAATCCAAAGCCATACACGGTGTAATTAAAGTTACACCACAAAAATAGTTGATTAACTTGAATGCACCTATGGCTGTGAGTGGTAGTACCTACAAAAGCCTTGGATGGCTATAGCAAAAGAAGAGAACCAGGGAAGGACACAGAAAATGGCCGCCTCCATAGGGCCAGGAGGACAGGGACACCCAAAAACAACATGGAAAGGGGATGCACCCAAAATGGCCTCCACCACATGGCAAAATCAGTCACAAAGGAAGCATACACAAAATGGCCGCCACCACATGGCCTGCCCACCAACAACAACATAGCAGAATCATCACAAAGGAAGTAAGTACACACAAAATGGCCCTCACCACTACATGAAAAGAAAGAGAGGACAGACAATAAATGCCTATGCCAAAGGGACAATGCTTAGCTTCACAAAATGGACACACCAGACACCACCCCCCAAATTGGTCACCCCAACCATAAACAAGAAATCATTACATAGAGGACAGAAAGGAACTGGGAGTGGCCCATGCTCCAGGAAGACAAAACTACAACCAAATAACACAAAAATGAGGACTTTTTGGTAGCACAGGGGACACATTAAACATTTTCGAGGAACTTTTATGCAACTCGGGACATATTGTTCGCGAGAATGCAAAATCGGCGTGTTCGGCAACGCGAATCGAGTAAAAAGTCGTTATCGCGTTCCCGAGCCAGTACATTGAGCGCGCGAACAAGACAAAAAAGGTAAGGTCGCGTTCTCACACGGTGCGACGTTACCAAAACTACCCGAGCTGTATTCCTAGGGTTACCTAATGGCAGGGAGTGCCATAATAGCTACACACAAGCAACCAAAAAACGAAAAGTACCACCAGTACAAAAAATGTGAAGCAATCCAAAGCCATACACGGTGTAATTAAAGTTACACCACAAAAATAGTTGATTAACTTGAATGCACCTATGGCTGTGAGTGGTAGTACCTACAAAAGCCTTGGATGGCTATGGCAAAAGAAGAGAACCAGGGAAGGACACAGAAAATGGCCGCCTCCATAGGGCCAGGAGGACAGGGACACCCAAAAACAACATGGAAAGGGGATGCACCCAAAATGGCCTCCACCACATGGCAAAATCAGTCACAAAGGAAGCATACACAAAATGGCCGCCACCACATGGCCTGCCCACCAACAACAACATAGCAGAATCATCACAAAGGAAGTAAGTACACACAAAATGGACCTCACCACTACATGAAAAGAAAGAGAGGACAGACAATAAATGCCTATGCCAAAGGGACAATGCTTAGCTTCACAAAATGGACACACCAGACACCACCCCCCAAATTGGTCACCCCAACCATAAACAAGAAATCATTACATAGAGGACAGAAAGGAACTGGGAGTGGCCCATGCTCCAGGAAGACAAAACTACAACCAAATAACACAAAAATGAGGACTTTTTGGTAGCACAGGGGACACATTAAACATTTTCGAGGAACTTTTATGCAACTCGGGACATATTGTTCGCGAGAATGCAAAATCGGCGTGTTCGGCAACGCGAATCGAGTAAAAAGTCGTTATCGCGTTCCCGAGCCAGTACATTGAGCGCGCGAACAAGACAAAAAAGGTAAGGTCGCGTTCTCACACGGTGCGACGTTACCAAAACTACCCGAGCTGTATTCCTAGGGTTACCTAATGGCAGAAATTGACAGACACCCGAAACCTGACATACCCCACACATAAACATAAGATTTTCTAAATCAAACCAGTCCATCCATGATTTCCTAATTAGAGGTACACCAGAAAAACAGTTGATTACCTTTCATGACCCTATGACTAGTACCTCTGGCCTACTGGAAGAGTAGGCCACAAGTTTGGAGGCCTATGGCAAGACCAAAGTGGCTGGGAAACATAAAATGGCCGCCAACAACACATGGCCAGGCCAACCACAGAAAGTTATTACAATGAACTCAAACATGCCTACACACTAACTACATGGAGTACTAGGGTCAGCTATTGGCTTAAAAAAATAAAAAACTTTTTCATTACACAAACAGAAATTCCACAGCAGACATTGCTATTGCATAATGATGACCATAATCCAATGCCAGCCATGATGTTTGTTTACAAACTTGAATAAAAATTTAAACACAGAATTATGATTTTACCCATGGGTACCTCTCTATGTAGCCTGGATGAAATTTAGAAAGAAATACAAGTTGGGACCTCATAAAAGTAGGCACCCATCAATAATTTAAATCAAGGAATGAATACTGTAGTTAAAAAATTTTAAATCAAACAAACACAAGTCTACAACATCATACTCACTCATACATTACTGAACTTACTTGAAAAAGAGAATTCAAAATCCAAAAGTCCTCAGTAAGATTAAAAAAAAGCAGTAATGCAGCCAACACACACAGAAAGTGATCCTGCCAGCCCAAAATCCAAATGAAAGTGACCACCTCATGGACAAAGCACTGGGAGGAGCCTGGTGGACAGGAAGTTGTAAACTCCAGAGCCCTTCCTCCTTAATATTCAAAAATAGAGTAGAAACAGAAAGAGGACTCCTTCCCCCCCAAAAATACATCCAAAGGTACAACTTTGAGGGGTTTTTCACTTGTTTGCTAACCAAAATGGTAATTTATTATTATGGTTTAACTTTTAACATGCTCGCGAGTTATTCTGTGCAAGATTGCAGGTTCTGCGTGTTCGGCAACTCGATCTTACCAACAAACATACTCGCGCGTCCTTATGGCTTTATCGCGCTTCCAATGACGTTATCGCGTTCGCACAGCTGCACGGAAGGGTTTACAAACATGGTGGCAGACGCGACCGGGAAAAAGCAAACGCAGAACCAAGGTAAGCCATTGCCGCGCACGCGATAATGTTATTTAGCGCGCGACAATGTTATTTAGCGCGCGACAACTACGCTCCGCACCGGATAGCGGAGTTATCGGCAGCTACGCGAACTCCGCGGAACGCGGAGTTGCCAAAACTCCGCAAACTCCGCAAACGGAGCGTAGTTCTTCGGCCAGGGTTAGGTATGACCCCCTGAATGGGTGGGCTGTGCCACCAGCTGATTCAGCTGGAGCAAATCGAGGTCTGCCACAAAACTGGATACCGAGGGACTGATGGAATTGTCAAAATGCAGATTTAAGTCTCCAATGATGGAAAAATTGGAGCACCCCGTAGCCAGTTCACTAATGGCGTCAGGTAGCGCTGCTCTAAAGGCCACTTCACTCCCCGGGGGCCGATAGACCAGTAGTCCCGACAGGGTGAAGTTCGATGTAATGGCAACCTTAAACAAAGCGCTTTCGCAACCCGGGATTTTTTGCCCATGCCACGTACAGGAATAGCAGGATTTAACAGCGAGAGCTATTCCACCGCCTCTTGAAGTACGGTTCAAGGTGAATACCGAGTATTCCGGCGGGAAGGCCAGATTGACAATGGCCGTGTCGGCATCCTGCAGCCAGGTCTCTGTCACACAGAATCGGTCAGGCAACTCCCCACCTAGCAGATCGTAAATGTCAAGATGATGCTTAACAAGCGACCTAGCATTAAGATTCCATACACAAATACTAGGCAGTGGGCTTATGGGCGCACGAAGGGCATCCCTGCAGCTCCTGCTTACGGGGGCGGACAAGGTGAAGCATCCGCAACCACACGAAAATGGGCCGCATAAGGGGTCCACCCGAGATGTAGTACAGGTCGGCCAGGACCTGTTAATGGCAACCAAACTGTCTCTGGTATAGCACCGCATGATGTAAAAAAGTACGGCCAGGAAGGGGGTCAGAGCCCAGCCACGTCCAGCACGTCCTGTCGCGGACGGGCGCAGACGGGCAGGACTCTGGCACGACTCCGGCCACGCGAGGACGCGCCCGCTCCGCGATCCCGCTACGGAAGGGAGGAGCATTTAGTAGGCGTCCCCTCACTGACACATGCGCAGTAAGCGCTGGCGGAATGAAGCTGCTCTGCCCCTCTCTACTATGGCGCCCACCCGAGGAACCAAGCCCGCCAAGCGGCGGTGGGGGGCACAATTTACGGTGAGGGTAAGAGGGATTTTTAAAAAGCCCAGATTATCTAAGCGCAACACTAAATCAGCGCGCTAAATACACAACAAACAGTTTAAAAACGCGATCAACATGCAATGCGCTCCTGTGACAAAGCGCTACGCTACCTTGTCTGCTGGACAATCGCCCGGGACTCGCCTTTAGTAGGCGTCCCCTCGCTGACACATGCGCAGTAAGCGCTGGCGGAATGAAGCTGCTCTGCCCCTCTCTACTATGGCGCCCACCCGAGGAACCAAGCCCGCCAAGCGGCGGTGGGGGGCACAATTTACGGTGAGGGTAAGAGGGATTTTTAAAAAGCCCAGATTATCTAAGCGCAACACTAAATCAGCGCGCTAAATACACAACAAACAGTTTAAAAACGCGATCAACACGCAATGCGCTCCTGTGACAAAGCGCTACGCTACCTTGTCTGCTGGACAATCGCCCGGGACTCGCCTTTAGTAGGCGTCCCCTCGCTGACACATGCGCAGTAAGCGCTGGCGGAATGAAGCTGCTCTGCCCCTCTTTACTATGGCGCCCACCCGAGGAACCAAGCCCGCCAAGCGGCGGTGGGGGGCACAATTTACGGTGAGGGTAAGAGGGATTTTTAAAAAGCCCAGATTATCTAAGCGCAACACTAAATCAGCGCGCTAAATACACAACAAACAGTTTAAAAACGCGATCAACACGCAATGCGCTCCTGTGACAAAGCGCTACACTATCCTTTATGACGCTGTTGCTTCCAAATATCACGCCTGTTTCACAGCAGGCGTGCAGGCCCTTTCACATGGGGTCTGGCCCCATGTGAAAGGATGCATTGCTGGAATTGCTTCATTTTTGAGACACACTCCAGCAATGCATCACTTTTGCGCTTACAGATACGTCTGAAATACTGACGTTTCTGTAAGAACTTCCAACATAATACGTCATAAATTTAATATGACGCATGAGTAGAAGACTGAAGGCCTCATTTATGAGGCCATGCGTCACTTTAACGCCACCGGAGCGTCACTTTTTGTGACACACCAGTGCTGTAAAAAATGCACCTTATTCAGTCATATTTACAAAGTGACGTATCTAGGTAGATGCGTCACTTTGTAAGCCCCTGCGCCACATTATTCCTACCTCAGGTGTAATGTATGCAAAAGGGACGTATTGACGCAAGAAAGGGTCGTAGAGGTGACACAGTGAATAAACTGGGTTTTCCCCATGCTTCGCTCCCCTGTCCGCTCCCTGGTGCGCGTACCGGGCGCTCACCCCGCGCAAATCGATTTTTTTTTGGATTTTCTTTGCCCCGCGGGATCCTAATATAGCCCCCACATCAAACCTAGAGGGTCAAGGGGGTCTACCCTGCCCCCTTATAGTCATTTCCCCCTTTTGTTTTTGCCACCTCTTGTGTCTCGATCCTACCGAGACACAAGATGGCGGCTTCTCCGGACTGTTTTGAATGTTTACAGACACCCGTGAACCAATCAGCTTTCCGCGCGCAAGTCGCGTTGCACGCCCGGCGCGCTCCCCGGTGCGTGCACCGGGGCGCGCCTATATATATATATATATTTTTTTTTTACCTAAATTACTCAAAATCCACTGGAGCACATATCTTGAGACATAGCAAAGGCACATCGGGCTACCAGTCCCTACAATTTTGGCAAGTTTTGTGGAAATCCATTCAGCCGTTCGGGCTAAAAGTGAGTTCGACCGCCCTATGGAAATTAACATGGGTAAAACACGTTTTGGGACCCCCCTTTTATTTCGGCCCCGCTTGACGAATCCCCCCCAAACTTTCAAGGAAGGACCGGAGCTCTGCGAGGCTAATTTGAGGAAATTGTCAGGCATATTAGTCAACCAACGCCAAAGTTATTCACAATATAATTTTGAGATTTTGCATTGAAAAAAATCCTAACTATAACTACCTACTGGCGACCGCCAGTAGGTAATATATATATATATATATATATATATATATTGAAAACAGTCCCGTTCGCTATCCACGCGGACTTAGCAGGCGCAGACCTCTCTCCCCAAGTATCAAATCCAAGATTTTAATAAATCGCCATCACACCAAAGTCGTGTCAGCAGTGGTAAATTTTCTTATTCTGCAATCATAAAGCGAGTGCTCTCCTCCACGCATTTCGCTCCGCAAGCGGAGCTCGGTCACATGATGCGCCGAAGCAGGTGTACCATTTTAAAGTGTAATAAAAGCACTAACACCCAAAGAAAAAAAGATGAAAGGCAAAGGATCAGCAGCAGGCATGGTAGCAATCAATAAAACGATGACAGGGGGATATATAAAATACAGGAAGTAAAGTGCATTTTACTAATAAAAGCATAGTGCTCCTATCCTCTATTGGTATATTGGCCAAACAATGCAAATATAAATGATGGCAAGTGCCCAATGATCTCAAAATAACAATTACAAAATACACATTGAATAATTATTAGCAGTACACATGATATATCAGGAATAAAGTGCAAGTGCAAAATTCCATAGGAATCTAATATGGTACGCTGAAGACAAAAACATTTCAAATCGTAAGAATATCATTTACATACACCATTTCATAAAGATGTGATAATCAATGAATCACATTCGACTACCTGCCCAATCCGCAAAAGTGCTGGTGTTCAATGAGTGAAAAGTAAACTATATTTGAAAAAAGTGACAGTCTTGGCTAAGGCTCAATACTAATATCCTACAATACAGCTGTAGTGTAGCTAGAGATTAGACTGCAATATTGTAATATCGATTGTAATATATATATATATATATATATATATATATATTTATATATATATATAGGTTTCAGGGTCGTTATAGTTAGAAATTAGCATTCAAAAAAATCATAGAAAGTCACTGAAAAAGTCATAAGTTTCAGGCACATTATAGTTAGTTGGAAATTTCACTTGTACAAAACTATAGGAAATTCTGTTGTTATAGTTAGTTGAGCTAACTATAACTCGTGCTCCGGCTATGCACTACTGATGTTGTCACATATTACATCATTCATGACCTGGTCAGTGACATCACTGATGGCATCACTGATGACATCTCAAATGACATAATTGATGATATCAATGATGACATCATCCAGTGAATGTGTGTTTCTGGAAAGTTTAAATAAGTATTATATATATGCCAATGTGTATTGAAGAATGAGTGGGTGTATAAGTGTCTGGATAGAGGATTTAGTAGCTGTATGACTGAATATTTAAGTGAGTTATTGCATGTGTCTTATTAAATGCATGGGTTAGTGACTAAACTGTGTGAATGTCTGTATCAGTCTGTCTGTTATTGTGTAAGCTGCTGCATGGGTTGGTCAGTAGCTACAAGAGTGTCTATTTGGGTTATGGATTGGTTGCCTGAATATTTGTATGGGAGACTGAGTGTGTGTGTGGGTGGTTGAACAGTATGTGACTGCGCACAGATGTGTGAGTTGTTGATTCACTGGGTGTATCGGTTCAAGAGTGCATGTGGAAAGAGCTGTATGGGTGGTTGAGTGTGTGTATGGGTGTAGTGCACCAGCCAGGGTGCCTGACTCCAAACTATGGGGTTCAAGGTTCGATCCCCGGTGCCGGCGACAGGTTAGCCCAGCACCATGCAACTCTGCGCAATAGCTTGCTTAATCTTCCCAAGGGCCCCCGGACACCACTTAAGAGGTAGCTGTGCACTTTACAAATACTGGAATTTCATTTCATTTCATAATTGAATGGATGTCTCAGTGGTACCTGTCCAAGTAACTACATATGTAAAAGGCAGTGTATGTGAGAGTTGAGGTATATAAATGACTATACTTGAGAGTTGGTGATTTTGAGAGTAACTGTATGGATGAGTATGTACTTGTATCAGTGATTGTATAAGAGAGTAATTATGTGTTTCTTTCTGTTTGAATAAGTGATGTGTTGTGTGTATAACTGTATAGGTCAGCAAATGGAAGTGTGAATGATTCTTTGCATGACTGACCAGGTGTGGAGTGACTGTGGATGAGTGCTGGTGTGTGATTGTCTGTGTAGGTGTATGAGTGCATATGATAGTGTTGTATTGATGAGTGACTCCATGTTTGAGTGATTGTATGGGTAAATAAGTGGATGTGTGTGTAGACCTAAGAACCAGTGACTTGATATGTAGTAAATGGTATTGTTGTGTCTATGGTTTCAAAAATGGTATTCTGTTTTTTGTAGTGGGTGTATCAAAGGTTATATTAGGGTGTGAGAAGGTGCATCAGATTGTCACATGGATGATGTCATCAGTGATGTCACTGACCATGTCATGAATGATGTAATATGTGGCATCATCAGCAGTGCATTGTGGGGGCACGAGTTATAGTTAGCTCAACTAACTATAACGCCGGAATTTGTATGGTTTTGTACGAGTGAAATGTCCAACTGACGATAACATGCCTGAAACCTATGTTTTTTTCAGTGAATTTCTATGTTTTTTTTAAATGCTAATTTCTAACTATATCGACCTTGAAACCTACTTTCATTTCAGTGAATTTCAAAGATTTTTTTAAATGCTAATTTCTAACTATAACGTCCCTGAAACCTATGTTTTTTCCAGTGAATTTCAACTGATTTTTAAATGCTAATTTCTAACTATAACGTCTCTAAAACCTATGGTGTTTTCAGTGAATTTCAAAGGTTTTAAAAGGGGCTACTTGTGTTACTAGATAGGCTTTACCATAAGGACATGACTAGTAACTGGAATGATTACAGTGCTGCAAAGAGAGTGCAAGGTGAATTTATAAGTGCTTAGGTATTGGCTGGATGGTTGATTGGAGAAGTGCATGGGACTAACAGGAGGATTACTAGACTGCATGGGTACTAACTGGGTGTTTACAGTAGTGTATTAATGTATGTAGCTGGTTAGAGGTCTGCATGGATAGTGCATAGAATATTGTAGCTGTACTTGTGTTAGTAGCTAGGCAATTCCATAATTATATGACTAGTAACGAGATGATTAGAGTGGGTAGTGCTAGCAGTAGTGTTTTAGGGTTTAGGGTAGCGCAGTGGTGTTTGTGTAGTGTAGGGGGTCGTGCTGAGGATAGTGTTTTAGGGTTTAGGATAGTGCAGTGGTGTTTGTGTAGTGTAAGGGGTCATGCTGGGAGTAGTGTTTTAGTGTTTAGGGTAGTGCAGTGGTGTTTGGGTAGTGTAGGGGGTCGTGCTGGGGGTATTGTTTTAAGGTTTAGGGTAGTGCAGTAGTGTTTGGTTAATGTAGGAGATCGTGCTGGGGTAGTGTTTTAGGATTTAGAGTAGAGCAGTGGTGTTTGTGTAGTGTTCGGAGGTTCATGCTGGGAATAGTGTTTTAGGGTTTAGAGTAGCGCAGTGGTGTTTGTGTAGTGTAGGAGGTCATGCTGGGAGTAGTGTTTTAGGATAATGCAGTGGTGCTTGGGTAGTGTTTGGGGGTTTGTGCTGGGGTAGTGTTTTAGGGTTTAGGGCAGTGCAGTGGTATTTGTGTAGTGTACGGGATTGTGCTGGGGATAGTGTTTTAGGGTTTAGGATAGTGCAGTGGTGTTTGTGTAGTGTAAGGGTCGTGCTGGGGTAGTGTTTTGGAGTTTACAAGTATGCAGTGGTCTTTGGGAAGTGTAAGGGGTCATGCTGAGAGTAATGTTTTAGAGTTTAGGGTAATACAGTGGTGTTTGTGTAGTGTAAGAGGTCATGCTGGAAGTAGTGTTAGTGTTTAGGGTAGTGCAGCGGGTTTTTGGGTAGTGTAGGGTGTCATGCTGACGGACTGACTCACAGAGCTCTGAGCCGACAAACTGCCTTCTAAAGGCATAGCCACGACCTGGTGATGTGGGGAGAGGCAGCGTGAAAGAGGTATCTCACACAGACACAGATACAAAATATTTTCAGTGAGGCCTTGCAGAGTTAGAACTACAGACCTGATGGCTTATAGACGGAGAGAAGCGAGCTGAGCGACTGAATCACAAAACGCCTGCCAACACTTCCTAGTTTCAACAGTTCACAGAAAATGAGCCGCAAGCTTGTGCTCGAGTCGTAATCCCTCAGCCAATCAGATGTCAGAATTCTCAAATATCGATATCTGTACAATGTGAGATTTCTCAAAAACTACTGAACAGATTTACACCTTTTAAACAAAAGTGTGCTTTCTGGACCAAGACCTTTCTACCTGCCATATTTGGCATAATTCCATTCAGCAGTTTGACCTGTAGCCTTGTCTAAAGTTTTCAATGGAAATTGCATTGAGAAAATACATTTTGGTACCCCCATTTTTCTCAGCTCTCCCTTGACCAATCACCCCCAAACTTTCAAGAAAGCAGCTGATCAAAAAAGAGAAACTTTCAACGCCAAAGTTATAAGCACATCGAATGCTCCAGGAGGGGGAGCGTGCAACCCCCCTCCCAACATGAGTAAAGCCCTGGGGCTGTGGGGGCCCCAGTGGACCCCGCAGCTCCAGCGAGACCCAGCTATTATTTTTTAAGAAATGCCCTGGGAACCTTGCCCACCCAGGGGCCTCATTAAAATAAAACAGGGGAACATGCAACCCCAGCGCATATTGTGCTGATTTTCTTTTTTTTTTAATGCTTTTTTGGGCTCTGGAGGTCCTTCTAGGACCACCTGTGCAGGTCTAGAGGGTCAGGGTGTTTCTACCCTGGCCCCTTCTCTTTTTTACATCTTTGTTTCTCTGTTTTCTGGTGACTCGCTTCTAGCGAGTCACAAGATGGCTGCCAACACTTCCTGGTTTGGAGCTATGGCAACCAATCACAGTGAAGCTCGTGCGCGGGAATTAGGCTCGGACCAGATATCGAAACTTTAATTTTTCTATTTTCTCAGCAACTACTGAACGGATTTACACCACTTGAAAAAAAGGTTGCTTTCTGATTCAAGCACTATCTTTTTGCCAAATTTGGGGTAATTCCGTTCAGTAGTTTTGGCTGTTGCCTTGGCCAAAATTTCCTATGGGAAATAGATTTTTTGACTCCTATTTTTTGATTTACTCGAAAAATACTGAACAGATTTACACCATTTAAAAAAAAAGGTCTCTTTTCGAACCAAGCTCTACCTTTTTGCCAAATTTGGGGTAATTCCATTCAAATGTAGCCTGTTGTAAGATTTCCTATGGAAATTAACATAGGGAAAATGTGTTTTAGGACCCCTCTTTTTTCTAAGCCCTCGCTTGATGAATCACCCCCAAACTCTCAGGATTTAAAGTGACCTGAACTTTTTTTTTGGGAGAATTTTGCGAATATTCGTCAAACGACGCCAAAGTTGTTAGCAAATCAAAAATGTTTTTCCCATGGAAAATAGATTCTAACTATAACTACCTACTGGCGACTGCCAGTAGGCAATGTATATATATATTCCAACAAAACAGGTTGCCTCAAGTGAGTACGCCCTCCCGGAAAGTACACCTCATAAATGTGACGACGGCAGCAGGGTCAGCTTTCAGCTTTAAATCCAAATCAACAAGGGCTTTACGCGTTTCAGACTCCCATCCTTGTTCACAAGCCCAGCAACAAACAAAAACAGCAACCAACAATTTAGATTACCTGCACTTTGTTACAGGAGTCCGGCCCTGGTGGGCATATACTCCCGCTCTGATGAGCAAATGCTGTGGTGCATTCTGGCATTGCAGTCTCTACACCCTATACTTATATGTAAATATATATACATATATATAAATATATATATTCACTGAAAAAAACAGAGGTTTCAAGAACATTGAGCTCGTTGTTGGATCACCTTAGATAATTAAATGTTAATTTTGCAGAGGGACAGAACCTGCCCTTCCACATATTATTAAATTTCCTCTAACAAAGTGACACTGTCCATTATAAGTGTGAACACCACATTATAAGTAAACATTACTGCTCATTATATTAAAGGAAAGCTGCAATAAGGCACCTGGTTATTTTCCCGATATGATTTCCACAGCCTACTGAACATTGCTGCACTGCCGCGCATTGTTGTTTTGCGGATGTGATTTTCACAGCCTACGCAACATTCACTCTACCTGTGTGTGCACCCTCCACACTGCTTGCCACAATATGGCGCATTGTTTTCCCGACAGGATTTCCAGAGCCTACGCAACCTTACTGCTTACCGCAATATGGTGCATTGTTTTCCCAATGGGATTTCCACAGCCTACGCAACATTCAAACTCCCTGCCTCTCCCTGCCTCTGCACCGTACAGACTGCTTAAACTAAGACCACAGTTTGCCTAATGTTAGAACTGGGGGTCTCAAGTTGGCAGAGGTAGGTACCACTTTCCAAATAGGAACCCTTACTTCTAGTCAGAGTAAGGAGGAAACACTCTTAGATAACCTCTGCTCACCCTCTGGGTAGCTTGGCACGAGCAGTGAAAACACCCAAAACTGGCTCCACAACAGTTTAGAAAAATAAAGGTATTTAATCTAAACTACACAAGACCCAACGACAAAAATCCAACATACACAGTTCAAGAATATGGTTTCAAAAGAGTTCTTAAGGTTGCAATAAAATAATCCACAGTTGTGTGAAAAGTACCAAAACAAAAACTGGTACGGTGGAAAACAAGCAATACGTCGCTCCTGAGACCTTGGGGAGGCAATGTGACCGCCCCGCTGGATGTAGCGGGCATGATGCGGTGACTCCGGTCTGTATGGGGAGGCATGCGATACCTTGTATGGATTCTGGTGCGGAGGTTCCGTAGTGAAAGAAGCTTGCAAAGGCACAATGCGATGATCTTTGGAGTTGCGAAGATCTCCGATGTGACAATGCGTGGACCAGCGGTGATCTTCCTCTCGCAGCTTTTCGATGCGATGGCCCTGCAACGACACTCACAGTGACGTGATGCGGTCCGCAAGCAAGCAGTGCGACAATCTCACCCAGCGACGACAGGCTCTGCGACGACCATCGCAGCAATGGTAATCTTCCGCGCACCGGTCTGGTGCGTCCCGCAAACGAAGGATGCGATGACTCCGGCAGTGGCAAAAGGCGCTGTGACAATCTCGGATTTCGTAGCGGCGGGAATTTCCTCGCACTGTCGGGGATGCGCTCCGCAAGCAAGCGATGCGACAAAAGTCTTTAAAAGCTTGGATTTTAGCTTCCCAACACAGGTACAACTTCCAGAGGCACCACAACTGAAAGGCCCAAGCACTCTAGGAAGGACAGAAATCTCTCAGCATAGTTCAGGGAAGCTGGAAGTGAAGTCCTTTTGTTCCTGGGACTTCTTAACAGGGAACCAGCTCTTCTCAGGCCCTTGGAGATTCCTTCAAGCAAAGGGACACAGCATCAAAAGCAAAGTCCTTCCCCTCTCCTTGGCAGCAAAGCAACAGCAAAGCAACAGCAGGTCAGTCCAGCAGAGCAACAGCAGGACAGTCTTCCTTCTTCAGTTTCAGCTTTCTCCTTGGCAGGGGTTCCTTCTTGATTCCAGGATGATCTAATATTCTTAGTCAGGGGTCCTGTACTTATACCCCTAAAAGTCTTTGTTCCCTTTGTGCAGGAGGGCTCTGAGCCAGGTCTGAACCAGTTCTGGGTGGTCCTTGAGCACTTTGTTTTCCTGGCCTCTCCTTTCTTTTCAGAGAGAGGGGCAGGGTCGTCAGCCGCCCAGCAGGAGGTGGAGCCAGCATTGTGGAGGCAAAGCGCAGCCCTGGAGAACTTTGTTGACATGATTCCTTCTCTCCTTTCACAGTGCAGGGCAGAGACATCAGACGCACCACAGGGGGTGAAGCCAGCACAGTAGGGGGCGGGCACAGTCCTATTCAGGTCCCAGGTGCAACTCCTCCCTCCCATCTAGATGCAGATCTCTCTATTCGCCACTGGGCAGACTCATTCTGTCTCCTGGAATCCCCCAGCCCTGTCACTCACAAACCAGACAGTCAATTCACAAACCAACCAAGGCACACAGAAAGGTCAGACAAGAGAGCAGCTACTTTCTAAAAGTGCTGTTCTCAAACGCAGGATTTAAAAAACACCTTTCCTAAAATATATGTTATTAAATTCTGAGTTCAGGGATACCAGACTTTTATGTCCTATCTTGCTCCTATGGGAAGATATGCTGGTAGCCACTGTAGCCTTACAATAGTGAAAAATGAAAATGGCTGTTATTCACTACCAGAGTATGTCACCTGCACCAGTACATTCTCTACATTTCACATACACTGCACCCTGCCCAAGGGGGTACCTTGGGCCTTTCATAGGGGTGACTAATGTGTACAGAAAGGTAAGGGTTAGGCCTGGTCAGTGGGGACACTGACCAGGAGGACATGACAGTTCACAGACTTCACACAGGCACTGCTGTGGCAGGCCTGAGACACCATTTTAGGACTACTCATGTGGGTGGCACAATCAGTGCTGCAGGTCCACTAGTAGCATTTGTTATCACTAGCCCTGGCACACTCAGTGCACTTTACTAGGGACTTCTGGGTGACACAAATATGCCAATCATGGATAACCAATAACAATAACAATTTACACAGAGAGCATATGCACTTTAGCACTGATCAGCAGTGGTAAAGTGGCAAGAGTCCTATTGCCAACAACTACGGGTCAGGAAAAATATGGGAGGAAGAAGCAAAAGGTTTGGGGATAACCCTGCAAAGAGGGCCATTTCCAACACAACCCCCTTCCAGCCTAAATTAGGGTAGACCAAACGATACCTCAATGGGTTTCCCTGCTTAAGGCAATAGAACACGGAAACTGACCCAAACAGCAGGGCACTATTCCTGTTCTACCCCGTCCTGAACCCAATTGGATCACTCTATCCATACTCTCAGGGTCCACCACGCTAATTGATGTGGAACCCTTCTCCTCACTGGTGGACACCACCTGTGGAGCACCTAAAGTGAATTGGTCATAGGTGTGCCCTAACAGACAGACAGCAAGCCACAGTGGCCACAGACAGTGTCAGGGATGAGACCCAGGCCTTATGCCTTCCAGGGCTCTCAAACCCTTGTGGCGTTAGAGGGTGGGGGGCAGTAACCCCAGGTGCTCGGCACCCTTTGTCCACTCTCCCTCCTGTCAGGTCAGGTCTGACATCCTGGCACTGACCCACCAGTCATGGACCAGTATGCGGCTGCTGGACAGCAGGCTGGGGGGGTTTCCCATCACCCGGTCCTCCTCTTCCTTGGGGCTCAGTACCCTCCCACCTGGAGCGGTACCCCCTTCTAGAATAGTCAGGGCACCTGTGGCAGGTGTCCTGCACCATTCACCCACCACTACACGGGTTCTATCCTGCAACTGGGATTCCAGGTCAGGGGGGACACCCAAGACCTGGCCCTCCACCTAGGTTCGAAATCCTTCAGGCCAGGCAACACCAGACCTGGCTTCCCCACCCAGGAACCAGCTCCTGCAGTGAAACACTTGCCCGGTGCACCAGGACTTCACTCACAGATGTGCCCACACTGGTAGACAGTACCCACCTGGCCAACACAATGGTGTGGCCCAGTCCACCCCCAGGGAGAGACTCCTGCCCCCTTCTAGGGGCAACCCTGTCTACCAGGACAACCAACCACAGGGGTCACGGACAGCTGTCAGTGATAAGAGCCAGGCCACATGCCTGTCAGGCCTCTCTAACCTCTGTGGCGTCAGAGAGTGGGGGACAGTAGCCCCAGGGGCCTGGCACCTTGATTCCACTCTCCCTCTTGCCAAGTCAGGTAAAGCATCCTGACACTGGCCCGCCAGCCCAGGTTCTGTACCCTCAGGCTGACTAGGGATCACAGGCGAGGCTCTCCTCTTCCTACCCTGCCTTCTGGGTTCTTGCACTCTCCTCCTAGGACAGGCGCCCTAAGAACACAATTCTCCTATCAGTTCAGGACCTCCCTTCAGCAACTGGTCTCCCAACCTAGGGTTTAAACCCTCAGGTTGCATCGGGGTCAGAGGACTCCCTCCCTCTGTACCTCCTTCCAGAGTACCCATAAAAGCCAAACTGGTCAGGACACTGGTTACAGATGTCTTTCCTTCCAGGTCAGGCAGATCATGAACCTGGTCTTCCAACCTAAGGACCAATACCTGTGGTTGTGTACTTGCCTGGCACGCCAGGACTTCTGGGGACTCACTGGGTACCCCCCTGAGGGTGAAACATGACTTATGTGTCCTGTGACAGTCTGCCTGGCGCAGATCTCCTGACAACAACAAAAAAACCCTGTCTAGAGGATGTGAACTGTTTCAGTTAATATTATAATTTTATCAATTTATAATTTTATAACACCTCACAAGAAACTATTTTAGTTACAAGGACCAGCTCTACCTCCAGATCTCGGGTACTTCGATGGGGGCCACTATGGCCCCCAGTCTGGCCTGTATTATTGTCGGGCAGTTTGAGGAGCATGTCATCTATCCAGCGAGCAATCCTTTCCAGAGCAACTTACGGCTCTGGAGGAGGTATATAGATGACGTGCTCTGCATCTGGTCAGGCACTGAGGAGGATCTATTGAGTTTCTTTAATTGGCTCAATGATCAAGATGCTAATCTAAAGTTTACTTGGACCTATGACAGACATAAGGCAGTATACCTGGACCGCGATATTGAATATAAAAATGACACTTTTAACACCTGTGTTCACCAGACGCCTACGGATAGGAACTCTTTGCTCTTATATGATTCATTTCACCCCCAGGCATTGAGAGATAACCTGCCGGTAGGACAGTTTTTTAGGTAATACTTTTGTGGAGCAATCACAAGAACTCACCAGAAAACTACTGAATCGGAATTATCCACAAAAAGTGGTAAAACAAGCTAAAAAAAGAGCTTCTAATACACCACACAGTGCCCTTCTGGAGAAAAATGCAAAGCCCAGAGAGGACTCTGTTCCAGTTGTGATGACATATGATCCTATGGCAACCAAGATAAGACCATCGATACGAAAACATTGGTCCCTTCTATCTAATAACGAATTTCAAATGCCACCTCCCAGATTTGCGTTCAAGAGAGCGTGTAATCTTAAGGACAAACTTGTTCACACCCGGGAACCTGTAGAGAGAACATCTTCTGTGTCTACTGTCCCCAGTTGTCACTACCCGTGTGGCACCTGTTCTGTGTGTCCTCTCACCAAAAAGAGCACCAGTGTGATGTTAACATTAGGTAAAGAATGGTTTCTTAACCAATTTAGCAATTGCAACATAACCCATGTGGTGTATAGACTAACGTGTCAATGTGGTCTACACTATATAGGACTCACGTCATGCAAAATCAAGGTCAGGGTGCAAGAACATCTAAGCACTATAAGGGCAGGCAAATTACCAACAAAACTGTTCCAACACTGTTTTAATGAAAAAGATACCTTTACCTGGACTGTCCTCGAAAAGGTGAAGGGGACCCCACAAAACATTGACAATATCCTACTCTCCAAAGAAGCACGTTGGATTTATAGAGAGAAGACGGACCAAGTGGGGCTCAATGACATTATTGAATGGAATAGGATAAGACTCTAATTAGGTGTCCTATTTTCCCTTGCTCTTTGGTGTCTTCGGTTAGTTGTTTGGGACTTGGTTTCCCCACACATCTATATGTCATGCTTAACCCCACGTGCTTGACACAGTAGTATAGTGCACAGGGATAGGTACATCCGCGTGTTACCAATGTTCATGTGAAAACAATAACCGTTTGATACCTATTGGCACTATAATGTATCATAAACACTGTGGGCCTTATGTGTACTGCTTGTTCGTTTTTTCCATTTATGACTTTGGGCCACTAACAATACGTGGAGTTGGGTCACAGCGTAGGGTGAGTCCCCCTACATGCCCGTAGTCTAGCTAGAATGGGGCCTCACCATTTTCCTCCATGACCAGCCTAAGTTGGCGTCCTTATTCATGGCATCGGATCACGTGATCCGCTTGATAGAAGGGGTAATGTTTAATTAACGGATCCCAATCAAGTGGACGCTGATACATACACACAAGACTATATGCCCGGTATGAGTGACTTTGGTGTGAATCGCGAAGGAGACGATTCTAGTGCCTGGAGTTGGTTGGAATAGAACCACATTTGACTCATTTAAGATGGCCGCCATGTTTGAGGCACCGCTTCACGTGACAGGTTCGCGGTAACGGTCACATGTCCCGCGTTTTTTATTTCAATGTGGCAGAAGGACGCGGAGTTGAATGAACGAGACAAGGTGCCCGTCAGGAAACAAAATGGTGAGGTGTAGAGTTACCGACCTGTACGGCGTGATCAATTTGAGCGACTGTCTGGCGATATGCTTGCGAGATTTTGCCTCGTGCACTGTGCAGATGCAATTTGTATGCTTATTTGCCGCAAGTCCGGGAGAATGATGCACTGGGCACTAAGTCAAAAGAGTGACAGATGCAACTCGTATGTTTGGTGAAGCAATGCCTGGAGAATGCTGCACTAGGCACTTAGTCACAAGAGTGGCTGTTGAAGGAAACCCCCAAAACCACTTTGCAATATGTCCCGGGGAAACTGTGAGTTTAGAATGGGACACTTCTCATTTAAATTTCTGATTGCATGAAAACCCTACGTGAACAAGAGAATCTTAACGTAGAAACAGTGGCGCCCTCACTTTATATATGTGTAAAGGGGACTGGTGCAATGTGAAGATGAATACTACACTCGATACCCAGATAACACTGACAGCATTTTTGGGTGTGTGTCTTAGATTGATGTACACAATCGATGTGAACGTGGAGACTCACTTTAGGAGTACTCTTTTTACCCCGTGGAATCCCTGGCAACTGGTACGAGCAAACAGGCTGCATCTGGGTAACTAACATTCACACAGCACTATTCATATATATATAGCTCTTAAGGGTGACCTGTTGTTTTTAACTTTCTGCATGTGCCTCTTTCTTTGACAGTTGACATAGAATAAGTGTCTGAATTGTGCGATCCTGATGAATCTGCCAAAGTTGTTGTGGCAGTGAAACATGTCGGCAATAGGTAATGGTGTGCATGAATAGCTACCAGCCTTTTTAAATCAACAGCACACACAATTATCTCTACGAATTAAGTTATGGAGAGTTTTGGCTATTTTTTATGCACTTTTTGATTGTCACTAGCAGACCCCTTCTGCTTCCACTAGTCCATGCACTTTTTGGTTTGCTGTTCTGGACACTTTCTTATTTTTTTCTTTTTGAACCAGATGACAACCACTGATGAGACAGGGGCCCTGTATGGAGATACCCCATTGGTGGTGTTTCCGTGAGGTGTCATTCAGTTCTGTCACATTTTTCTAATTAGTAATTGATCTAATCTGATTTGGTGGACACCTGATACTGAGTTAAGTTGGCAGACAGTTTGTTGGTCTTTTCTGTGCAATTGTCAAAGAATTGTTGGCCTATTCGGTATTTTTAATGAACTTAGGACGGAGTGTAGTGAAATATCCCCTTACCAGAACAAGAGTATAGAGGGTAGTATAACAGTTAGCAGTAACTATAGATCGAGCTGTTATAAAATTATACATTTATAAAATTATAATATTAACTGACACGGTTCATGTCCTCTAGACAGGGCTTTTTTGTTGTTGACTTGGATTTGAGTGGAGGGCAGCCCTGTCCGTTCGTTCCCTCTTAGCTCCTACGTTTTCTAGGCAGATCTCCTGACCCCTGTCCACCAGACAGTGCGCGAATATCCCCCAGGATAGAAGTGGTCTCACCTTTGTCAATCCTGGGAGACTCAGCCCTTCTAGCTGGCCCCTGACCCACTGGTTCTCCCACTGGGAACTCCCTCCCCCCCTCACCCCTCAGTCTGTAGTTCTGCACTCTCCCAACTGGAGTGATATGGCTCAAATAACAATTTCTCTCTACTTAACATCCAGGCTTTCTTGGAGGCAATTTCCAAAGTCTTAATTGGATAGCCTCTCTGTAAAAACTGACTTGTTATCTCCTTTTCCACAATTTTATAATCTGTCGCTGTGCTACACATTCTTCCTGCCCTATAAAACTCTCCAAACAGAATACTCCTAATGAGAGATGTTGGGTATGAGCTGGCCGCATGGAGTATCGTATTTACAGCCGTAGGCTTTCTAAAAACCATAGTTTCCAACTTGTCTCCTCACACCGATACTCATACATCCAAAAAGTCTATAGTATTCCTGCCATAGTGCCCTACAAAATTCAAATTCAACATATTCCCGTTCAGGTCATTGATGAATAAATCCACATCCGTTTCTGTGCCCTGTCACAACACGAAAACGTCATCTATAAACGTTAGCCAGATCAAAATATTTCCTGCCCACTGTTCCTGGTCCGGCCTTCTGAACACCTTCTCCTCCCATCAGTCAAGATGTAAATTTGCATAGCTGGTGATGGAGTAGGTAACCCATATACGTTCCTTGTTCCTGTTGGAACAATTCATTACCGAACATAAAAATATTCTTAGTAATGCACCATTCCACCCTTTCTAATAACATAGCTTTGTGGCTTGAAAATCTCATTGGCTTTGTTTTCAAGCCAATGGTATCATATAAAACACCGGAGTCACTGGATTTCTTGTTTAATAAATTTGTACTCGTCCCAGCTCTGTAAATCCTTTTCCTTCCATTCTTTAAGTCTCTCAGAAAATAGATCAATCACATTTCCATATACTATTGGTATTATTCTTTTATAACATTCTATGTTATTAAGTTGTTTTAACGATTCCCTTTTGTCGAGGTCTCTCTTTGAGAACAAAATTCCCTCCTTTGTCAGAGGGTTTCACCAGTATTCCTATGTCCTTTTTGATTTTCTCCAGAACTTTATTCATTTGTATTTATTTGGGGTCAGTTTTCTTTCTTTGATTCCCCATATTTTGGTACAATGTCTGCAGATGTCCTATAATGTTCTCAGAGAATATGTCTAGATTGTCCCTCACCATTTGAGGTATAAATCTAGACCTTGGATGAAAGGGCAATCACTACTATCAGGGTTAATGATGTTACTTTGCCTGTTGGTTCTTACTTCAGCAACCTACTCATTTTGTTGACAATCATTCTTGTTTTCATTTAATAGATCCCACATATCTTTAGAATTGGAATGTCCGATACAGTTAGAAAATTTTGATTCTTTAGGGGGTAGTGGCCAATTCTGATATTTGTGGGGATTCAGGGGTGTTCTTCATTTTGTGTATCTTCATCAACTTTAATTTCCAAACAAATTTATAAATGTCCATCCTACTGTTAGCATAATTACATTTATTTTAATGACAATAAGATAGTCCTAATTCCAGCACCGCTTTATCCTCGTCCGATAGTTTAACACAGTTTAAGTTGATGATCGTGTTACTATGTTCTACTTTTACCCCTTCTGTTTCACATTGGAGCGCATATGTTCCTCCTTGTAGTCCTCCGATATCCTTGTCCTCCTCGTCTCTGCTTTCTCTTCTTCTTCCTCTTGGTCTTCCCCGACAGTATGATCTCTGATCCGTTTGAAATAAACAGAGCTCATCTGTCACACATTTGGCCACACATAATAACAATTAGTAAAACAAGAGAAACAACGCTAATGCTACATATTTCCTAAAACAATTGAAAGAAATACTTTTATAAATGGGTTTATGTGTTTACAAAAGGTGCAAAACACATTAGCAACAGCTAAATTAAAAGAAAAACAACATCAAGGTTTAGTGACACATTCAAAAGTATACCTTACCAGCCTCCACTCCAACAGGGATACCTACATCAAACATTCAATATTCTATTTTAAAAAACAAAATCCCAATGCAGAATTGTCTTTTTGAAAAAAAAAAAAAAAATTAACCCCTCGCCATAGGAGGCTTGGGGTTAATTTTGCAGTTTTGACTGCCTGTTACCACAATGTTTTACCTAGTGATCACGAAAAGTGAAAGCTGGCCAAGTGTTTGCACATTCTGAATGGATGGTAAACACATGGCCAAGCTCAGACAGCCCTTAATTTATTGTTGGCACTTCAGAGGTATATGTAGGCAATAGAGTAGTCTCTGTCATCCACATACTGAAGTTCCACCAGACTCTAAATGAGTCTAAATCAAGCCCTAAGTCTCGAGTGTAAGTAGAAGCAGGTCAAGCCCTTCAGGTTTCCTTATAGATCAATGACAGCAGATCCAGAACTTGTGTTCTTTTCCAGGCCCACATATGTTCAGGTGAGTTCTGGATGAGGTGCCTTTTTATAGAATTGACTATCCAAAGGGTGGGGGTGTTTCCTGGACACTTCCTAACCAATTACAATAAAGGTTATAGGAGGAATCCTTCCCACTTTTGTAGCACATCTTATTTGCCTTACTGCAAACAACCCACAGTTCACTATTCATATCCAAATCCAATATGACAGCACCCTTCTGCCCATTGGAGCATGGTGGAATTCCAATAAAGGTGTGTTTAGGAAAGTGAGCTGTCCTGTGCTCCCCAACTGCACGAAACTGGTTCTGGGATTGGGTTTTCATCCAAATAGGCACCTGTAAAGCTAGCTACAGCCTTAAAAATTAAACAAGTTCCTGTATCCTGCCCTGTTGCCCTTCCGAAAAATGAGAGGAGTCCCATACGTTACACCTAGATCTTCATGCTAAACTGCCTAAGCCAACATTTCTGCTCTAGGACCAGTTTTCACACATTACTAAGGGGAAACACTGAAAGGACCCAGATGCTGGCAGGCTAATGCTAATTAGTCTGCTGGAGGATGAGCCAGACAACATGTAACGTTTTAAAAGCTACTTTTAGTTATTAAAAATGCAACTTCATCAAATTAAAGATAGTGACTGAATTATTCCCATAGATTGTCCTTAACTAAAGATAGCAGAATTATTATTTATTTCTGAACTTTAGTTTGTCAAATAGTCACACCCTAAGCCCTTCATAGACCATTTTTAAGGTAGCACTAACTTCACAGCTACAAGGTCTGGCTAGAAGATGCAAAAGTAAGGCTTCACAGGTCTGAATACATGATTCCTTTGTCAGCCGAGTGGATGGCATAACATCTGCTGTGGTCCACAGTTGACTTTTAACTTCCCATGCCATTGGTACATTTTACACAGCATATACTGCAGGGTACATACACTGCGGACTCAAAAGCAGTACTCAAGTTTGCAGAGTTTAAAAAATCAATAGGAGCAGTCAGCAAAAACATTATCTTTTTTAACAGAGGAGCACCATAGTAAGTGAGTGTATTGTACATAAAGTATAAACATATTATTCCTGTTCTGAGGACCCACCAATGGATTTGGATTTTGGAGTGAAAGCAGCTTTTGTCTGCAATCTCTGCTGGATCATCCACCTTTGGAATGTTAGCATTATTTTGAAAAAAATCAAGTTTACGGCAGTACTTTGGAAATGTGTGGTGCTTGAGGGAGGGTGGCCAGCACAATTGTGTTTTCTTTTTTGGATTATTTTTTTGGTTGCTGGATGTTCATTCAGAGCAAGCCTGTTTGGGAGTAAGGGATAATACAATAAGGACAAACAACATTCATGGATGGTTAGATGATGATGAAAACCTGGAGTATATATATTGCCTCCTTTTCCACAATTGCTTTTTTTTTTTTATTGAGCATGATCTGTAGTAGTCAAACAAAAACAGATTTTATACAAGAAAGAATGAATTCTTAATAATACAATAATACAATACAACATCCATAAAATTATTAAGAACAAGATACATACAAGAGACAGAAGGAAAAGAAGAAAAAAAAAAGAAGAAAGAAACAAAAGAAAGAGGGGACAATTATAATTTACATATTTTTCATTTTCTTAGCTTGTAGGCCCATGTCGACCCTTATCGTATCAGGGGGAGGATCTTACATTGTAGTACCAGTTAGAAATTGGGGCCCAGATCTGAGTACCCCAGGCTCTGGTTTTCCTACCCCTTGTGCGATATATAGCTATCTCCTGCTTATAGGTGGCAAGAAATCGACAGAGCCACATCTGAAATGTGGGAACATTAGGGTCTTTCCAGCATGCCGCCAGAAGAATACGAAAGATGGCAGTACCCAAAAAAACAATTCTCTGTTCCTCTAAAGTGCCCTAAGGATTCATCGTGACCCAGAAGATATAGGGTGGCGGAGGATCTGAGATTCCGCTCAAAAACTTGGGTCCAGAATCCTCCGATCATTGTCTGTAGGTTGTTTAATTTCAGACATTCGGAAAACATATGGATTAAATTTGCTTGTCCCTGTCTACATCTGGGGCAGCTGTCATCTACTCGCATACCCTAGGTGAACAGTTTGGCCGGAGTAAAATAAAGGTTGTAGATGGTTTTAAAGTATTGTGCTTTAAGGTTAGGTGCTAAAAATAATGGTGTGTAAAGAGTTATACTATAATTAATATCTACATCAGAATTACCAAGTTTTTGTGCCCAGGATCTCTCAACACTTTCTAAATCATCCTTAAAGGATTGAGAAAATAAATCATATAGAGTACCTATTCTAGTATCTCTTTTCCCTATAATAGAAAAAAAATTAAAGCTATCTAAATTAATAGTAGATTTAAAGTTACGGATGTTGGTATAAACTTGAAAGTATTTAAAATAATCTGTGGTTGGTATATCAAATCTCTGCTGTAGTCCCTCAAAGGATGGAGCAACGTTCTGCCCGAAAAAATGACCAAGTGTATGTATACCTGAATTTTCCCATCTCCTGGAGACAGTATCTTTTAGAGATGATGATATGATCTTGCTATGCCAGAGAGAGATGTACCTTGTTATTTTAGGTATGCCTAACTGTTTGGAGGCAAGTTTCCAAACTTTCCATGCATCTTCAATTACCTTAAACTTCGTTTTCTTATAGTAAGATGCTTCAAGCTGTTTCAACAATATTCCTCGGCATTTATCTCCTAGTCCAAGTTCAAAGATAGAGGGGATGTAAAAGTCTGTGATAGGTAAGTTGGAAGGTTTCAGTTTGAAAAGCAAGCCCATTTGTTGAAGTAGTGTAGCCCAGAGATAGAATGTCAAATTCGGGATACCTAGACCACCTCTATGTAGGGGAAGAGTTAAAGCTGGTAATGCTCTCCTTATTTTATCATAATTCCAAATGAATTTAGAAATTGTTGAATCCATGATTTTTACAATGGTTTGGTCAGCCATCAATGGGATAGCTCGGAATAAATAGAGTATTCTAGGAAATATACTCATTTTAATATAATTAGCCCTCCCTATTATTGAGAGGTGTAGATTATCGACCCTCTTTAGATCTGTTTTTATTGCATTGATCAATGGATCATAATTGAGCCGATTAATTTCTTTTATTTCGGGCGAGATATTTACACCTAAGTATATTGCGTTTTTCACTTTATAAGGGCTGTCATATGTGATATTATTTGTACATAAAACCATGGTTTTATCTTTATTAAGTGAATAACCAGAGTGAAGTCCAAAATTTTGAGTTATTTGTTCTATTTCAACTACTGCGTCTGCTGGTTTGGTTGTGAGCACAGCAATATCCTCGGCATATGCGAGAATTTTAGTAGAGTACGGACCCACCTTTACTGGTTGAATTTGGGGGGAATTAAGAAGCTTTAAAATTAAAGGATTAATTACAAGGGCAAATAATATCGGGGAACAAGGGCAGCCCTGCCTAGTACCTCTTTGTACCTCGACAAACTCTGACCCAAAACCCTCAATCGCTAATTTAGCCCTAGGATTGATATATAAAGCTTTTAGGGCTTTAATAAAGCCGGGGCCAAAGTTGTTAAATTTCATAATTTCCCATAAAAACCGCCAAGACACTCGGTCAAATGCTTTTTCAGCATCGAGTAGGACCATCGACATCTCTCCTCCCGTGGCACCCATGATGTCGAATAGGGCAATGACTCTACGAGTATGATCAGTTGTTCCCCTCCCTGGGATAAAGCCATGCTGCCATGGGGATACGAAATGTTCGATGACCCCCCTTAAACGGTTTGCAAGTATCTTCGAGTAAAGCTTTGAGTCAGAATTTATGAGTGATATTGGTCTATATGAAGAGGGAAGATGGGAGGGTTTTCCTTTTTTAGGAAATATCGCTATGTTTGTGTGCTTCCATGAATCAGATGTATCTGAGTGATATTGTACACCTAGAAACAGATCTAATAAGTAAGGTAGTATCTGTTTACCCAATAATTTATACAGCTCTAATGGAATCTTGTCGGGCCCAGCCGCCTTCCCGTTAGCTAGATCTGATAATGCATTTTCTAGTTCTTCCATTGTGATCTCTTTCTCCAATTCTTCTCTATCAACTCTGTCAAGTATTCTAGGTATTTCTGATTCCGGTAACCACTCTCTAAGGAAGGTGTTCATGTCTCTTTAGATAGGTGTTCATTCTCTTTTTGATATAATTTTTGATATATTTCCCAAATACTTCTACAATGTCTTGAGTGGTGGTGTATTGTTGACCCTCCTATTCGATATTTTTTATCCTATTATATGTTTGTTTTTGTCTGGTTTTGAGAGATAATTGCTTCCCTACTTTTTCCCCTGCCTCATAGATTCTAGCTCTGATCGCTTGATACATTTCTGCTGCTTTTTGAGTTAATGAATATTAATTTCTGTTTTTAAAATCAGTAGTTTTTGTACTATATCCGAAGTTGTTTTTCCTTGCTGAATTTGTTTGGCATGTTCTATTTCCAGATTGATGAGTTCTGTATTTAGTTGTTTATTAATACGATCCTGAGTTTTCTTATAATTTGCTATAAATGCTATTGTCTCTCCCCTAATTGCTGCCTTAAAACAGTCCCATACACTAAATATGGGTGCACTGTATTGATTATTATCAAAAAAGGATTGAGCGAATAGTGTAATATGATTAATGTAGTCTGGATTAGTAAGAAGCTTTCGGTCAAATGACCATTGGATATTAGGTCTATTAAAACTATCCAGTTCAAAAGTTAGTGTTAATGCGTTGTGGTCAGAGATGGTTTTGGGGGATTTGGTTATGTTTATTAAGGCTGTCTTGTGTAGTGATGTCATAATATAATCTAACCGGGCATATTTGTTGTGGGGATACGAATAATAAGTATAGCCGTTCGCATTATGCTTCAGCATATCCCAGACATCAAATAAATCGTGACTATCCATCAGATGGGATACTGCCTTATATACTTTGGGTTTACGGCCACTATAATTCTGTGGGAGTCGATTATTTACTAATTTTTCAATATTTATATTAAAATCCCCACACAGAATTAGTGGGCCGACCCAAGATGCCAATTCTAATTCTAGCTCAGTAAAGAGTTGTGGATCGTCCAAGTTTGAACCATAAAGTGAGCAAATGGTTATATCCGACTCCAATTGAACCACAGCCCACCTGCCATATTTGTCAACTAGTTGGCGTCTAGGATTCCCTAATCCTGGTCTAGCTAAGATTGCGACCCCTCGTGTTTTAGCCGTTTGTGATGTTGCTGCTAGCAGATTAAACCCGGGTATTTTTAACAGATTTTTATCGCAGCCAGCTATGTGAGTTTCCTGAATACAAAGGATGTCTACAGGGTATGGACGTAGCAGTGAAAGAGTTGGGCCCTTTTTCTCCCATCATTAAGACCTGCTATGTCCCAACATCGTAATTTTACTCTCCCCATTTAAGATTATTTCCAATTGAACCAGTACCATCTTTATAATATATTTTAGTCCACCACCATAGATTGACATTCCTCTCCCAAATTAGGTTAATCAAAATACAAGGTAAAGTACATCGGTTATTCACAAAAACAAAAATAGCCAAAAATTCTCCACAATTTCTTATACTACAAATCACTCTACAGATCACACTCTTTTTTTCATTTCCCCCCCCTCTAACCCTCCCCCTCCCCCTCCCGCTCCATACAGACCCCTGCAACCCACCCCCCCTCCCCCCGCAATGTGAGGCAATTAGACTCTATAAGAGTCTTTAGTGATGGAGAGACACTCCCAAGCCAGGCCCATATTAAAAATAAACACAGAAAAGAAAAAGAAGGAGAAGTGGGAAATAAGAAAAGTATATATATATATATATATATATATATATATATATATATATATATATATATATATAATCCACTAGATTAGCTGAAAGCAAATATCAGACTTCTCTGTTTTCTCTTTTCCTCGCTCAATAACTACTCAAAAATTCATCTATTCTAGTTTTATCACTAGTGTGTCATTAAGTGAGGCTATCTAGAAATTCTTTGGCTTTGATTTCAGAGGTAAAGAATTTAGTCTGGCCTTTGTATATAACTTTCAGTTTAGCTGGGTTATTTAAGTAGACTTGTGCTTTCTTCTCCATAAAGGGTTTGATAAGTTGTTGCAGACGCCACCTCCTTTCCACCGTCGTGTGGCAGAAATCAGGTCTTACAAAATAGGAAATGGTGTCCCTGGTCCTGCGAGCTTCTGGCCTGGCTTTCTCCGAGATGGCTTGTCGGAGGAGGAAATTTCTGAAAAATACAAGGACAGCTCGTGGATAACTCCCCTGCTTGCTAGTAGATTTCAAGGTAAATGGAGTTCTATGCACTCGTTGTACTTCAAGCTCCCAGTCCCATGAAGAGAGTTCCGGAAGAGTGTCTTTAAAGAGCTGGATGATGAAAGCTCGAATATCGGAACCTTCAATATTTTCTGGTATCCCAAGTACGTGCAGGTTGTTACGCCGTAGACGATTTTCCGTGTCCTTGAGCTTCCATCTGACATCACTTAATTCTGCTTCATGAGATTCTACTTTTTCCTGTGTTACTGTGGCCTCTGCCTCATTAATGACTATTCGTTCTTCCATCTCCGTCATTCTAGTGTTGAAGGCATTAACTGATCTTGACAATTTACGCACTACACCCTGAACCTTGTGTAGCGCTGATTGTGCTTTGCGCCCATCCCTTGATGTCTCTTCTCGATGAGAGGTGATAGCCTGGAGGACTGTATCCATTACCGTGGAGAGCGTGGCATCTGGTTGATGTGTAGAGCTCCGTTGAGCTGGACGAGATCCATTGGCAAGTTCTTGAGCCCCCAAGGCAATCGAAGTTGAGTAATCCCATGTAAGCCCCTGGGCTCTTTTCTTTCGTATGATAGTCCTTTTATTTTCCCTGGATTCTGTCGTTTTCGTCTCTTGATCGCTCTCCGTCTCGGAGCCTGTGTCAGTTTCAATCTCCAGCTCAGAATCCTCTGACCATCTTGCATCTTCTATCCCCTCTGACAGTGAATAAAAGTCTGATGGATCCCTATCAGTATCAGTAGGATCGGGAGTTATCGCGTCTCTGTAACTCCTCTCATTACCATCAGTGATCTCCAGCAAGCCCCCCAGATTTTTTGTGATATCTCTAAAGTCTGATGCCACGAAATCACTTTCAAGAACATTGTTTGGTGATTGATTTTGCAATATCTCTTGTACAATTACTGACTTAGCGGCTTCACAGATTGCTGGTGTGGCTTCTAGCACCGTTTCTGTTATTGGCGCTGATGCTATTATGCCTGCTGGACTAGTTTGTACAACTGTCAAAGAAGTTAGCATAATAGAAGATGTAGAAACAGGAGTTTCACACAAGGAGAGATTTTCCATACCTTGTATTCCTGCATCTGAATCCGCCCCAGCCTTAGGGTCTAATATCCCTGCCTCCGTGACTGTAGGTTCCATGCTTTTCACTGAGGAATCCTCTCCTGAAGTTAATGAATTATTTATGTTAGCATTAACATTAACATTTCTCTTCTCTTTTTCTTTGATTATGCCACTTTCTCTTTGCCCACTAGATGTCACTGTAGGCCTTGGATTAACACTCAGTATAGTGTCAGTTACCGGCAGGGCTGCTTGGTTTTGTGGTGCAGGAGCTGAGTTCATGGCCGGAGCAGAGGTTGAAACTGGGGCTTTCCGGAGCAGATCCATCACTGAAGGGCCGGCAATGGATGTACTCGGCTGTCGTCTCAGGGCTTTTAATTTACCAGCTTCTGCCCCTGCGTCAAGATCAGCAACATCACCGCCGCTCTCCAGACGTGAGCCGCCCCGCTTTGCAGCCAGCTCCTTTTCTCGAAGCAGAGCCTGCTTCGCTGCCCTTGTCTTGGCTGTAGCAGCGGCTGCAGCAGCGGCGTTTTTCTGCTCCATTCCCCCAAAATTGTCAGAGAGACTCGCCAGAGGTGGGGCTATGCGCGTGTGCTCAACCGGCTGTTCTGACTCAGGAGACCCATCCCGTCCCACCAGCACAGCTCCTCCACTGGTCCGCAGGCGGGCCAAGAGCCGCAAAACAGTCACGCCGATTAGAGAGGTGCAGAACACAAAACGCTGCTGCAGCACAATCGGGTCCTGCTGATCACCGACACCTTCAATCACAGATATTACACCCATCGGGGCATCAGTGCTTTAAGCAACCACGACGGCTGCAACAAAAGGGGTAAGTGCCTCAAATCCAGTCATTGCTTATTTTAACGGGGCAGTTTTTTCATTTCTCCTTTGCTACGCTGTTCTCATCATTGAGCTGGCTTGGGAGCAGCCTCACAGCGGTCTATCGAGCCGCCGCCATCTTTGCCTCCTCCAAAATTGCTTTTTGTTCAGATTTTTGATTATATTGCAGCATTTTACTGGCCACTGATGTAGTTTTGAATGCAGTTTTCTCACTCTCATAGCTACTGTACTGTAGGTATTTTTGTAATATGTTAGTGGTTTGTGGATGGCCTTGATGTCATGGAAAATGCAGGAGATTTTTACTTTGCATGTGGACTTGTTGTCTCAGGCATATAGGTGGCTGTATGCAGTATTTGCCATACAGGTAAGTGTGTTGAATTAATGGAGTGTAAGGGGTTTTAGGGTTTTAGGGTTTATGAATAGATGTGGGTAAGATAGAGTTTAATAAGAGGTAGTAAGTTGGTAGTCAAGAGTTTCTATGGCTAAGTTATGTTATGTTACCAATGGTTGGTTAGTTGATTGACATGTCAGTCCTTAAGTTTCGTGCGAAATTCAAGGAGAGAATAAGAGGCTCTGATGTTTAGTGGGAGGCTGTTCCACGCTTTAAGAGAAAGCGTATCCTCCTGATCTGGTTCTGTGTATTCAGGGGATATGCGTGAGTAGGAGTCTCACAGTCAGAAAAATCTGTGTGGTTGGTAGTAAGAGATAGGACTGCTCAGGTAGGTGGAGCCTGAACATTGTAGTGCCTTTAATATGTGTGTAAGGAGTTTGCATTTTTTGTTAAGCCGATAAACAGGAAAAGAAGAAGACAAAGCTGCTCATCTAGATGGGTTGCATAGCTTTGGATTTTTCATCTAGATAGGTTGAGGAGTTTTAATTGAGTGAGTTTGTTTATTGAGAGCCAGTGTAGTCCAGGCATAGGTAAGGGTATGGGGTTGTAAGGTTTTTTTTGGGGTTCCGGAATGGGTATGAGTAGGGTAGGGGATTGTAAGGGGTTAATTGGGTTCAAGAATGGGTAAGGGACTGGTGCTGTTAGGGTTTTTAACATTCAGGGTTTGGAGATGGGTAATGGTAGGGGCAGTAAGTGGTAGTACGTTATTTAAGGCTATGGTGATAGGTAAGGGTAAGGGGCAGTAAGAGGCTATAAGAACTCAGGGAAATGTACGTTTATGGGTTATTATTTATACAAGAGTGTATTTTAGGGGGTTCCCTCCTACAAATATAAATAAATAAAAAAATATGATGTTTTAACTGCCATTTTCACCTAAATATAACGTCACTTTAACCTTTCATTTTTTCAATGGATTTCTAAGGCCTTATGAATGCCTAACTATTATTGTCACTTTAACCTTTGTTTTTTCCAGCGACTTTCTGTCAATACATAAAATGCAAATCTATTGATTTTGTCAATACACATTTAAATAAGGCATTAATATTCAAAACAGCATGCGTCATTCTGTTTGCTAGAGTTGCCCTAAGTGGGAAGGGTATGCCCAGATGTGTGTCCCATGCCCACTGTGCCATTGGATTCAAGCTGGCCTGGCTGCTGAATGCTGATACCCTGAAACCGGTACCGTATATTTATTTTCCGGTCCAGGGAGGTTGGCAGTTTGGGCTGAACAGTTCCAATGAGGAGCAGGATCAATACTGATGAGCATATATTTGGGTCCAAAGTCCAAACTGGGGTGGCATGATGATGGATTCATGCCATATCTATGACTGGGGGCTGGGGTGGCATGACGATGGATTCAACCCATATCTATGACTGGGGGTGAATATTTGACAATGTTCAACATTCTGAACATCATCTTTTTGTGTTGCTATCCCCGGGACACTATAACTGAGCCAGCATATTTGTATTTGTGCTACACTGTACATCACACACACACAAGATTTTAAAAGTTTTAAACTATGTCTCAGCATAATGTCGTTTTGGAAGAATGACCTGGAAGTAGAAAACCAACACTAGACATCATAAAGACACCTTCACACTGTGGTGCACAGGTGTGTGCATGGTCCTAATAGATATAGCACTGCCCATCTATTTTCCCCTCCCTCAATGCAGGGAAGCAACTTTGATTGCTGAGCTGTGTTGCATTACAATTTAGTAAAGCTGCTCCAAGTCTTTACAATATAAAAGAATATATGCATGTTTGCATTGAAAAGTTAAAAGGTATAAGAATATATGTTAGCATTGGCCTTGATTTTAACAGGCATGTTAATACTTATGTTGCTTTTTGGATCGGTTAGCCACTGTTTAAAGATTTGTGAGACCACAGGCATTTGAGGCTTGAAATTGTGTGACATTTGTAGAGTAATGATTTCGCTTGGTCTCGTCTTACAATCTACCCATTGGTACTTCCTTCATCTGTGTACTGAATGTCCAGTAAACTATTTCATCTAGCACATTAAAACAGAGACAGGGTATAGTATATCACTGAATTAGGTGCAGTCTTACTACAGCTGCTCAGAATAGTAAACATTGTAATATTTCATACAAAAATGGTTTTATAAACATATTCATTCTAAATGGCTATTTTCTTTCCCATCAGTTGTATCACCAGCCAGAGACCGGTGACCATGTGTCTATATTAACCTGCTGCTGAGTGTCAGTGTAAAATGCAAGAAGCCACAAAAAAATAATTGACGAGGGATGTATATGTCATGTCAAATTTTCTAAGGGTTTTAAGGCAATCCAATAACGTACAGGAACACTTCCTTTAACAGAAAAGGATTTAGTCCCTCTATTTTAGTTTTGTCGATTTCAGATCGGTTTCGATCTTGTAAATAGGACCCTTCTATGGAAAAAACTTGAAGATTATGGAATCCCTGACACACTACTGAACCTTATAAAACTACTGTATTCTGAAAACTGGGTCAAGGTGCGGATCGGAGACGGCCGATCACTATCCAATAAAATACCGGTGACACGCGGCCTTAAGCAGGGTTGCGTGCTTGCACCATTACTCTTTAACCTATTTGTAGCCGACCTCACCAAAGCACTAAACGAAGTTAACTCACACCCACCTAGACTAGCGGGAAAACAAATGTCGAATTTGCTATATGCAGATGACGTGGTGTTGCTGAGTCACACAAAAGTGGGACTACAAAGACTAATCGATCGTACACTCAGGTATGCAAAGGATAACCAAATGATAATAAATGAGGCAAAAACACAAATAATGGTCGTCACAAGGAACAGAAGACAAGAAAAATAAATGGATGCTGGGACAAACTCACCTAGAGCAAGTGGATAGCTACCGGTATCTTGGTGTCCTATTTAATGAGAGTGGAAGTTTTCTCCCCCAAAGGAAAGATATCACCAGGAAAGCAAATAGCTTGGTTGCAGCATTTAGAACCATCCAAAAGAATCTAACTGCACTGACAAACGGTCCTCTATTAAAAATCATATCTGCTAAACTATTACCAGCTTTAACATACGGTGCCGAAGTCCTAAACGGTAAGAATGCGGAGTTAATTAACAATGCAGTGGCAAAAACCTACAAAATACTATTCAACCTACCATGTAATTTCTCACAGGCACAAATAAAGCTGGATTTTGGGATAAATAATCAACAATATGCCCGGCAAGGCCAAATTTTAAAAGTTTGGAACTGTATAAAAAATGATCAGGACAATCAACTGTCTCGAGCATTATGGCAAGAAGTAAGAGTCAGCCAGAAACTTCAAGCATGGACATACCTAAATAAAGCAAAAGAAGAATTTGGAATAACAGCAATTTGGGAAAACACAATCACCCAGGAAAGCTTTAAAAAAACAATGAATAAACTGGTTATTCATCTATCGCTCGTAAAAGACAAAGAACTATTGGTAAAAAAAAAACACTCATGGCCAATTGTAAACAACTATAAAAAAAAGCAAGTCCAAAATTATCTTCAAACTCCCTGGTCCGTCCAAAGTAAGCGAACATTTATAAGAGCACGCTTTGGTCTATGGCCAGGTTTGTGCCATCGTCCACCATAGAAGTCAAATGAAGGCAATATGATATGTAGACTATGTAAAGGTGGACAAGAAGATATTTTGCACTTGGTTTGTCTGTGTACGGCAATAGAAGGAGAAAGGAAAGTAATTCCCAGGTGGTTATTTAATGCTCGAGGTATAAGAACTTGTAGACAAGCAATATCGGCATGTCTAAGCCCGAACGATGTATTAATGAATGCTGCTTTTGTAATAAATGTACCTGTGATTGTGAAAGGCCTTAAGGAACATTTTATGTAGATTCCTCTTTTAAAAAGATTAGCATTACTATTTGTATGATGTTCTTAAACTTTTTATTGTTGAAGATATTTTAATGTGCCCTTTTATGTAAGATTTTAATTAATCAAACAAATAAAATTAAACTTGAAACTTGAAACAGAAAAGGAGTTAGATTATATCCCCATATACCAGACATGTTATGCATCTGTTCCCATAATGACATTAAAAATGTCAGAATGTTTACAGGTAAGTAATCTATTCTACCCTCTCTGAAGAGCAATCAAATTGCCACATGACTTCAATATCAAAGCCTTTCTCCCGACAGTGCTCAATCTTTTGTGTCGCAAATTCTGGGAACAGCTGGATGTCTTCTGTAGCAGTTCACGCAAAAACTGCTCTTGATTGTCAGTGCCATTAGATTTATAATGTGTAATGACTGGAGATCCTACATTAAAATTCTCATCCTGCAATACCATTGTTTTTATTTTAGAATTGAAAAGTGATCTGCTTTCCTTTCAAGTCTGCTGAGCTGTTCCCTGAACTGTCATGTCTGTCTCAGCTTTGGAAAAATTATCTGTAGCTTTTAATTATAAGCATGTGGAGATGCAATTTCAAAGGAGAATTGTTTGCATGATTAATAGCAGTCATATGTTTGTTTGCCTCTTATAATGAAGCTTCACATAAGTAAAAGAAAATGTTAACGCTTCACTACTGAAAATATGGTAAATATGTAATACTAAAAATATTACATTTTGAAACACAAATTGTTCAGCAGAGTATTCTTACAATCAATATATATTAGGAAACACGTGACACATCCTAGAAGGCATAAGCACTTGTCTGCACATGAATGGTCCATATTGTTTAGTGGCATTTGAGTAGAGGTGTGAGAAGTTTATGTAATTTGTTTTTGGGTAAATTATGCAAAATTCCACAAAAATGAAACAGAATCATGTGAAATGCAAAACAAGCCTCTAGCACGATATTTTATTTTGAAATGCATCCTTACATCCGTTTTTGACATGAGGGTATATTTTGTGCTAAGTAATACAGTACAAAAAACACAAGTGCTGAGAACAACAACAATTAGCATTGTAGTTGTTTGAGTTTTTCAGTGATCCTAAACTACATTTTCTGGCCAGGCAGTGTAATGGTGTAAATGTGGGAATTCCCAAACTGTACAGATAATGTCTGGCATCTCTGGCTGCTGTCAAAACTCTCAATCACCAGAATGTGGCCCAAGCAAGTGTAACCCACCCTCTTGTTACTTGGCAATTCAAGTGTAGAATTGGAGGTACGCAAAACATTGTAACCAAGCTCCACCCTCCTGGAGAGGCGCATATGGTAAACATGTGCATTGGGTTGCTTAAGTCCCAGTTCAGAGAGATAGAGAGAGGCTACATTGTCCTCTGTGACACTGATATGTAGTGGTGCAGTGTATGCGTTCTGTCCCTAGAATTGAATTGTCAAAATTGGTTCTGATTATTTTGGCTATTTAGCTTTCCTATAAGTCATTGGATGATGGATCAGAAATTCCTCCAGTTTCATGGAAGCTAAATTTCATAAATGGGCTGCAGCGAGTATTGTGAAAAACAAATAGAACAAACGTATTCAGCTCCCAGAAGCACCACTGTGCTCAGCCTTATTGAAGTTTGAAGGCATTAGAGTGGCATATGTAAAGTTAAAGTATCATTGCTATGTAGGGCAAACTATGGTTCTATATTAATAAGTCAACACTAAAATGTGACTTGTACACCAAAATAGGTGGGTGCTTAATATATACAAAAGTAGCTCATTACATATTGGAAAAAGTGTACCCTCACAGTGACTTAACATACAAAAGCTCTTTTCACAATGGAGGTACATCTAGATTCTACATGAACAGTCTTAGAACACAATACAACACTTAACTTTTCTGTTTTCCTGGGAAAATACTATAAATATGATTCAAAGTTATTTTCCACCTAATTCATGATATATAATTTCATGATGAACATTCATTTTTTTATATTGTCAGTAGAACAGTAACTTCCAATAAGGTGCTTTGTGAAGCCATGGCCAAAAGTAACGTATATTAAGTGTTGTCACTCCTCTCACCTGTAGAGGCACAATACAAATTCCAGTCTGAAGTTAACGACCATATTCTCCAGAGTACAATAGCCTGGACTATTGGCACAGGAAACCAGGATCTTGTTAACAACTTGTCTTTTAACATGATTAACTTTGGGTGGGGGTAGGATCAGTTGGCAGAACAAAGGAAAGACTGCATACTAAATGTTTTGAGTTGGAGATTCCAAATGAGGCTGACAGGTCTCATCTTCTTCATTTCCACACCTACTCTTGCTTGCCTCAGTACCAGCAGTGGGAAACAGTTCCATATCCTGGCAGAGACCTCATCTAGGAAGGGCAGAGGTTTAGGTAGAACCAACACCCCTTCTGAAGCATGAAGGTTTAAACCTTTTTGGATTTAGGGGGTCTGTAGATTTTTACAGTAAAGTGACTAGTAAGTGTTGCAAAAGGAAGTGGGCATGGTAAAATAAAGTAGACAGGAGTGAGAAAGAAGAATTCTCCAATCACTGACTAGTGCACAGGACTAGAACCTTAACACCACATCCTCAGAATATTCTGGACCTGGCAAAACAACATCTAAATAAGAAGACTCTACTGGAACAAAGAAGAAAAAAGTACTCATGACCCCTGCTCTCATTCAGGGACTGGAATTGCTCTCCAAAGGCCAGGCACCTGCTCAAGAGATACAGAAAGCAAAATAACTCCTGAATGCAAGCTGGCCCACTTTATTTCAAAGTATCAGATCATGCAGGATCCTTGCTGGAGAGAGACCTGGTACATAAAATGTTGCCTTGAGAAGCTGTTGGCTGCATGAGTGACAATAAATAACTTTGACATCAGCTAGTGAATAGTGGGTCTTAGTGGGGTTTTCCACCACTGGAGAACCAGGCAAAGGTTTTGAGCATGCCCAGGAATCATGAAAATCAAGTTTGTCCAGACCGCAGCTTCTTGCTTAACAGAAAACAGATTCAGTGGAACCTCATCATAAAGGTATCTAGCCTTGTGGAGGCCTACCTGGCTCCAGCTTCCAGCCTTGCCCCAATGGAGAATTCTTGAGGACTTAGGAGATGTTATAGCTTTCAATAATACATTTTAAAGGGGGATGCACATGATGTGGGCTGTTTGAGTCCAGAAGGGCGGAGGCCTTTGTGCAAATAAAGAAAACCTTCACAAAGCAAACATTCAAAGTCAAAGCCATAAGGTTTTACTCAGGATGTATTTATCAGTACAGAAGAGAAAATGTTGTGAATCAGTTAGATTCAAATCTTCATCACTGATGTATGAAATAAAACAAACCAATTGCAGGATGCCATAATTAAAGCAATTAGGCAAAAACGAAATGTAGTTCAGACAAGAACTAGCACATGTCTACTTTGTAAATCAAGGGAGATTCAAAATATAAATCAGAGAACAATCTAACATGAAGACTGCTCAGTATGTTTTTCGAGCAAAGTTCTAAATGTAAATCCAATAGCAAACTGACTTAAAGGCTGCTCAGTTTAAAAGAGAGGAAATGTCTGGAGGACATCCCAGAAATCAAAAAATGTGATGGACTGAATGCATAACGAATTTAAACATTCACCCCTGGTCAAGTTATCTGGGTTAAACCCATCATTCTTTTGCTCACCATGCCACCCCAGTTTAGACATGGCCATATGCAACTCAGGCTTGACCCTGTGCCTCATGGGAACGGTCCAGTCCAAACTGCCATGCCAGGTCCTCCCTGGACCGAAAATAAGCATCCTAGGACCGGTTTCGGGGTTTCACCCCTCATCAGCCAGGATAGCTTGAATCGAGTGGAACAGTAAGCCCAGGACCCACGTCTGGACATACCCGGCGCACTTAGGGCGAGAAAGCAAAAGACATAGAAATGATGGATAGTATGCAGAACAAATCAAAGCATTCACCGTCAGTCAAGAAATCTGGGTCAAATCAATTATTCTTTTGCTCACCATGCCACCCCAGCTTAGAACTGGATATATGCTAATCAGTCTTGACCCTGTGTGTCAAGACCTCTAAATTAGTCTTACCAAGAGCTTGCGCAGGAACAGAGATGCTGGTTCCCAGTTCCCTCACAAAGATGCCTCGGAGATCCAGTAACTTAACATAGACTCCAAAGATACCTTCAAGGGGGAAGGGGGAGTGGATGAAATAACAAATCAAGAAGAGACTGGTCCTGTAACTATGTCCTCTCTTTACTCGCCTACTTCTTCTTCAGTTCAGCAGGGTGAATTCTTCAGTGAGAATATAATATAAAAATAACATAAATTATTAACCTACTCTACTCCAGTTCTAAGTGCCTTGTAACTCTAACTATTTCTCCCTACCGTAAGTTCCTAGAGCTGGGCCTCTTCTCTATATTTCTATTTAATTGCTTCTTCTTTTGTTGTTTTTACTGCGCCATGAGAATTCACCTTCTAACACAAATCTCTTTTAGTATGGAATCTAAACCTGGTTTGTTACTTAATTATCTTTAATGATTTTCTTCACTCACTTTTCTTATGGTGCTTTGTCTCTCTAAGTTATTTCTCTTGAAAAATGTCTCATAACTTGCACTAGTCTTCCATTAAGTGGTACTAGTCTAATGATTATCTGTTTTATTCTTTTCTCTTGTCATTTGCAGGTTCTGTACTTTTGTTCTTCTCCTCAGATAAGTACTTGCTGTATTCAGCGTATTTTTATTATTCCTAAATTACTATGTATTACATATCTTCTTATGAATCTTGTTATCTTTTGTTTTTCAGGCCCGAGTTGTATTTTTTGTTTTAATTCTGATAAGTATTTAGTAATGCTCCCAACTATATAAAATGTCTTTTATAATTTCATACTTTCTTCATAAATACTGTTTTCAATAACATTTAAAAGCTCTGTCTTCTTTTCTCCTGCTCGTAGTTGGCGCTGCGGTACCAAGAACTCCGTCTAATTACTGTGACCAGGAAGATCCAATAGACGCCAACTGTTCTGCCTTCGTTTTCACCTCAAACGACTATGACTTGCAGCCCCAACTACTATGAGGAAGCTGCAACGAAAGTCCGACGAAAACTCGATGAGAGGTATTTCTCCTGACTAGAATTCTATGGAGCGGTAGCCTTAGATCCGCACTCTGGAATATTCTTTAGTGAAGTGCACATTTGTCCAGGAGCGGGAGCTTCAAGCCACCTCTGAACACCCGTGTGGAAGGAAGACTAGACCGCCGCTAGAACTTAGAAGCAGCGGCCATCTTTGAGTTCCTTTGTCGAGTTAGCCCCGTCCAGTCATTGCTCCTAGATTAAGGCACCAACAATGGACTTCACACTCTGTGGAGGTCTGACACTGTGCCTCACGGGAACAATCCAGTCCAAACTCCCTTTACAGGTAAAAAGCATCCTAGGACCGATTTCGGGTTTTCACCCCTCATCAATCAGGATATCTTGACTCATGTGACATGGAAAGCATGGGACCCACATCTGGGCTATATTGGCTGATGAGGGATAAAACCCCAAAACCGGTCCTAGGATGCTTGTTTCCAGTCCAGGGATGACCTGGCCCTGCAGTTCTGGCTGGACTGTTCCTATTGGGGGCAAGGTCAAGAGTTATTTGCACATGGCTGGGTTCTAACAGGAATTACATGGGGAGCAATACAACTATGGATTTAGGCCAATATCTCTGTGCTTGGTGAATGTATGACAATGTTCTGCATTCTGTCCATCAATTATTAGTTTTGCCTTTGTCGCCCCGAGTGGGATGGGTATGCCAAGACGTGGTTCCTGTGCTCGCCATGCCACTTGAGTCAAGCTATCCTGGCTGATGAGCGATGAAACCCTGAAACCGGTCCTAGGATGCTTGTTTCCAGTCCAAGGAGGACCTGGCCTGGCAGTTCAGGCAGGACTGTTCCCATTGGGTGCAGGGTTAAGACTGATTTGCATATGGCTGGGTTCAAACTGGAATGGCATGGTGAGCAAAAAAACAATGGATTTAGGCCCAGATCTCTGTACTGGGGTGAATGTATGAAAATGTTCAGCAGTCTGCCCATCCAGTGTTCTTTTTGCTTTTGTCCCCCGAGTGGGTTGGGTATTCCCAGACGTGGGTCCCTAGCTCTCCATGCTCCTGGAGGCAAGCTATCCTGGCTGATGAGGGGTGAAACCTCAAAAACGGTCCTATGATGCATGTTTCCCGTTCATGGGGGACCTGGCCTGGCAGTTCAGACTGGACTGTTCCCATTGAGTGCAGAGTCAAGACTGATTTGCTTGGAGAGAAAAAAAATGATGGATGTAGGCCCAGATCTCTGTACTAGGATGAATGTATGACATTGTTCTACATTCTGTCCATTAACTGTTATTTTTGCTCATCCATCCCAGAAATGGCATATTTTATAGTCTCAGAGAAGTGAAAAACCACATATACATCATGGTGTGCCTCTGGATCATAGAGCTGTTGTAAAATTGTTGAAATTCTGCAATCTAAAATAGGATACTTTAGAAAATACTACATCATGAATACATATTTGACAGCTATTACCCTACAAACAAGGGAAATGATATTGCACTATAGATGCAAACCAAAACATAAGTCATTTAGAAATGAATGAAGTACAGTTGTGGCTTGGGACTCACAATTACTTGAAAACATGTTACCTGTGTGGCATATCTCCCAGTACGTTGCTTTCTTCTTGAGGAACACAAATGAATATATTGTATTGTTGGGATATAAAATTATATATATTCATGATTGGCCCATTATGTACCATATAACTGTATATGCGTACGAATAACCACATAGTATCATGCTATATATTTAAGCTTTGCGATTGATTCATGTAGGCCCATCTAGACCTATTGATATAACTAGAGCCACCTTCTTTCTTTTCCTTGTGTTCATGTACTGCTTCCCAGAAGTCACGTGAGTTCGTTCTTGGTACAAAACCATGTTGAATTACTCAACCTGCTTCTCTGATCTTTAGTGTGTAGCTCAGGGAAACCCAAGGTCGCACCTGCCCCTCTTGTGGGATGCATGCATTCTAGCAGAGCCCGTTCCTGTACTCCCCGGGCTTTAGATAGACAAGAGGGCACCTCACCGACCTGCCCCCGGAATAGCTCTGGCTTAGCTACTAGTAATAATGGTGCCTTATATGGGTCTTCCTGCTGGCTTACTGACAACTTGTGTTTTTCCTTGTAGGGTGTTAACTTGAATGTGTGAAAACGTTTATATGCTTTGTATCACTTGAATTTCGTCAGTCTCCTCTGCGCACCTCCGTGGGTCGTGTAGACCGAGGCTCCCCTGGCAGGGCTTGTATTTGATTGAATAAACGATTCGACCTTCTCCATTGCCGACTGCCTTATTATTCCCTTATGTTATATATGGGCTATTGGTAAGTATAGCCCGGCAATGTTAAATGTCGATTCCTTCAGTATTTAGTATAAGAAAACAACACCATACAATCAATCCCATATCCTCTACTTTATGAAAAGAAAGGAAAAACACAGAAGCGAAACATGCACATAGGAAACTTGTTCATGCAATTTTAAAACAGATGTCAGTGAAAGCAGGCTAGTGCTTGGTAATTCAGGTTTGTGGCCTACTTATGGTAACATAATAACACTTAAATAAACATTATTTTCTGGTTCATAAAAATGCATACTCAAAAGCGACAAAGGTTGAAGATAAAACTATGGAAAAGGGTGAATCAGCAAATGTAATCCAGAAGTGAAGTCACCTTTAAAGCTATCAAGTGCAACTAGAGATTTTGGAACAGAACCAGTGTTTTTAGTGGGAGTTCAATGACGGTCTATTTAACTTTGAAGGATCCTCAATGACAACTTCCAAAAAGTAGATTACATCCTACCTAAACTATCTCATGGTTAAACTAAAATCACACCAAATCACAGTGAACTGCAGAATTATATTTTTCAATGGTGTTTTTCTTTTTCTAGATGACTTTTGACATACAAATTTTGAAATTAATATCTCTGGTACACCTTATCTAGTTTTAATAGTTTTGGCGTATTTTTGCTGCTTGAACTAAACACACATTTCTCTGAGGAAATTCCTGCTGCAAAGCAATCAGAGATTGAGTATAGTTTACCTGAAACTGTGTTGGGACCTAACCAAGATTTGATTAGTAACTTGGTAAGGGTTCAACTTACTCAATTTAAAAACCCACTTTGTGACACTAATTATTCAGAGTGATTAAATGTGCAGGTATCATTGATTACTGTTGCTGGCAATAAGGCCACCTCCTTTCTCATTCATAGGCCTGTCCCACACCCTAGCGTTGTAGGAAAGCGGTGTATCATTGGAATAGAAATCTTAAATGGACCCGGATACCCCATTCTCAGGCATTATTCTCACTGCGTCAATCATTTGTGGATAAGAGACATCAAGCCTCCTCCAAAATGGTAATCTGCCTCCTGACTCCTGCAGCTTTTCCTCTGGGCAATGTATGGAAAATCTTTGAGACCTTGAATAACCAACAGTGGATGCATAAAAAAAATCCATATACAAAATAGAGCTGCATACGTATCTTAGGAGAAACAAAATTACTAAAGCTTTATTTAAAGAGTGAGAGACAGGGTTCGTCATGAAAACCATGGCAATTGCCCTGCCCAACATATTACAAGTTCATTATAGTCAAAGCACTGTGGTTATTGCTTTCAAAAACAACTGATTTCTATTTAAAATCTAACCCTCACCGAGCCCTTCTTCTCTCTCCTCTCCCCTTCCCCCCACCCCCTCTCCGAACCCCACCCTGCCTCTCATAATACCCTCTGCAAGTTCCCCTGCAACTCTTTCTCTTCTCAATCCCTTAGTTCAAACTCCCTCCCTTCCTTCTGGATACTTTTCTATCAACTTGGGGCTTGAATTCATACTGTAACTCGTTTACTCAGCCCTTAACTTTGCCATTCAGCGCCAGTACGCCAGACTGTTTATTTCTGTTTTATTATATTGCATTGCTTTATTGTTTCATGAACACTTGATAAAATCTTACTGGAATTAAGTGTTCGGTTAGGTCTAAATGTGAGATTTAATTCCTATGTTCGCCAAGATTTTGGATTAAAGAAGTACAAACATGAGTAATAGGATGGGAATAGATCGCAATCTCTCCTGCCAACGATGCAGGATTTGCATGTTTTGAACCTATGGTGCCATTCAAAAACAGAAAAGAATAGAGCAAAATCATTATGACGTACATGGTCTGCACCAACAGTGTGTGAAGCAATTCCTTAATATTCACAGCAATGTTACTGGTATTTGGTAGTAGCTGTGCTATAGCAATCTTTTGTTAGCTGTAAATATTTGCAAGGTTTGCAATTTTGTAACGATTTGGTATGTATTTGGCGTGAAAACAGCGATGCATCACTTTTCACTGCGCACTCCTTACAACATTCCTGATGCGTCATATTTAATGTATGACGCATCATGTCGCAAGGACTTACAGATACATCAGTATTTCTGACGTATCTGTAAGCGCAAAAGTGACGCATTGCTGGAGTGTGTCACAAAAGTGACGCAACTCCAGCAATGCGTCCTTTCACATGGGGAAAGCCCCATGTGAAAGGGCCTGCGTCAGTCTTACGCCTACTGTGAGGCAGGCGCATGATTTTGACGCAACAGCATCCTAAAAGTGACACAGTGAAATCTCATAGATTTCACTGCGTCACTATTACGAGGCTTTTTGCGGGGGAACAACCCCTCTGCATACATTATACCTGACGCAGGTATAATGTGGCGCAGGGGTTTAAAAAGTGACGCATCTACCTAGATGCGTCACTTTTTAAATATGGCGCAACAAGGCGCATATTTTACGCCGCTGGTGAGTCACAAAAAGTGACGCACCGGCGGCGCAAAACTGACGCAAGGCCTCATAAATAAGGGCCAAGGTATTTATAGATGTGTGGTTACAAATTGTAAACTTACCCACGGGAAGCATATGATGTTACTTTTACATCCGTCGTTAATCAGATTTGAGAGGAAATTAGAAAAAGCAACATCAACAGGCTCTATTTTTCATTTGGAAATTTGCGGCTTCAGATTTATTTAATGGGGATGAAAATTAGGAAACATCAAAAAATATTTGTGTGGCTAGAACACGTAAATGTAATATCTTGAACAAAAGTGGAGTTATATACATCCACTGTACATAACATGCGTTTACAGAGTTAGTCAAGTTCAGAGGTTGAGTGCCACTGCGCACAGACTTCCCTTTTTGTAAACAATGCCTGGCACAGAGACTACTCGAGCACCTTCAGAGTTGCTTAAAATGACAAACAGTGTCTTTGCAAATATTTATTTTTCATTATGTTGACTTTGAGTACAGTTTTCGAAGCAGCACTGTCATTGTATTCATTCATATACAGCGGGCCACGACTACAAGTGCAGTGATATTACATCTGTCACACTTGAAATAAATATTCTTTCATCTTCGGGTGTAAAATGACATTGACAAGCAGACGAATATCATTCTCTGCTTGGATCATGTTTTCATCGGATGGAGAACAGGTTCTACTGCATAAATAGAGGTGATATAGAAATCTTATAAAGTGAGGATTGTACATACCTCTTTGCCCTCTTCTTTGATCCCCAGCCTTTGAATACCTCAAACATCATTAAAATTAACCCTGGGCGAAGCACTGCGCTACGCTCGCGGAGTTTGCAAAGTTTGCGCAATTTAGCACTACGCGAAAGAAGAAAACAACGGCATACTTTTCAACATTGAGTTTGTTTTCACAAACCGGAAACCAATTGGAGTTTATGAACACAACGGATCACCATGGATAGATTCTGAAAGCAGGGGTTATGGCAAAACTGGACTACGGTAATAACATCTATGAAGGGTCGTGTCACAATTTGCAAGCTTATTGGGGAAAATCCCCCAAATACTTCAATGAATTTACTGCCATTGCCCACCAACTAGGAAACTCACTCAGCGACTGCTCACTTCATTCCCCAAAGATCAGATAAATGATCTACAGAAAAGCAGATCTCTATGGGAAAATCCTTATGAGTTCAAACCTGGACCACCCAGTTCCACACAAAAGTCACCTCACATCACGCAGAACATTTCGCCCTCGCTTACAATTGAGCTTTGAGGAATCATAAATAAACAATATTCAACTAGCGTATATCTGCACAATCGGACTCCAATGCCCACACATGAGAAAGCTGATTTATAAGCATGTTTACTTTTTAGCACTCAAAAGTAGCCAAAAGAAGTCAGGGTTCACGCTATATAAACGCAGAAATACATTAATATTAGTAAATATTATAGTATTACCAGTGGCGGCTGGCACAGGTAAAAGCAGTGAGGCGGAGCGGCGTGGTAGGAGGAGGTGAAAGTCAGAAGATTTTCAAAAAAATTAAACCATTTACCTTGCGCTCGCCGCATTGCCTAGCCGGCGATATGGCAAGTGCAACGTAAGTAGTTTTATAATTTTTTATTAAATATTACCTATCCCGTCGTCTGTCGACTTCCACCACACCCACCCTGCCCCTCCCCAACCCTTCCTCACCGCATGACCGCTCTTACCTCTGCCTGCCATCAATGAGTATTACAAAATATTTCATGCTGACATAAATACATTTCATCTCGAAATTACGAGCATCACATTCTAAAATAAACAGGCTAATTGGGTTAATGCATAGGAGATTAAGATAGTTATACTAAAATTCAAACTTGGGAAAAACTGAGATATTTCTTAGGGAAAGAGACTCCCAAAATGTAGGTCTTCCATAACAGAATGCTGCATGCGTTTCCTTGCATCACCACATAGAAGGCTTTTGTTGCAAAGATTGGACCCCATAAGTTAGTCACCATTGAACGTGAGAATTATTGCACTTGATAAAAACCGGCAGCTAGATGACAGAAGTATATTTTCAAAGGATATATCAGTTTCTTTTTCACTAATGTCGTGTCAGTGTTTCTTTCATCTATGAACAATCATATACATTCATAATGTTCAAAACAATATATATTCAGTAATAGTCATCAGAAACATAAATATAAAATAAATACCCGAAAATTAATTAGTTTATATCTAGTGACATTTCTGGGTAGTTTACCTATTACAGATATCATATGGTGTATTATAGGTCTTATTTGCATTCGTTTAGCAGAGTGAATGAGGTTACTAGGAAACATGATACATGGATGATGTGAAGAATAAGGTCTTCTCTGGAGAACAGTGCATAAACAGTTATATTTTATATTAAAATATTTTTAAAAAATGTAAAGAAAAAAAATGGTTCATATTTTCCCCAATGTTTTCTTATAGGGAGGCGTCAATCATGGTGGCAGAGATCTTCACGTACAAGTTTCTAGCAGTGACTACTCATAAATTCTGTTGCGGGCATATCCACTAAGTAGAAAGTCTACATTTAGGTGTAAATTTAAACTTGGAAATGTTGAAAACTTAATGAATGTAGATTTACTCTGATGTACAGCAGTAGATTTACATGTGAGTGGGTCTACATTTTTAAACGTACCTTTCTGATTCAGAACCTTGTGGTGTTGTGCCTTCACAAATTATATTACTTACAAAAAGCAATGTAGAGTATATGGGCCATTACAGATCTGAGCTGTATTTTCAAAGGATTCCCAAAAATATTTTTTCTATATAGTAAAGAGACTCCATAAAGGTAGTGTGTTACCAGTTTTCGATTTAGCTGAACATATTTTTGAAGTTAATAAAGGATTAGGGCGATATGTTTGAAAATCTGGATTTGCGGTTTTCAAATAGCGAATCCGTGAAATCACTATTCAGGAATCGCAAAACAGTATATATGTAACCACGGATTCCATAAATAGCGAATCCTATGGAATCGCATTTTAAAATAGGAAATTACAAAATAGGAAATTGCAAAAATTGCTTTCTGGATTCAGAATGAAGATGTCAGACCAGGAAGGTTACAAATAAAGGGTTTGGCCATAACCCAAAGGCCTAGAATGGTGCTAGAAGAAAGGAGTGCTCCTGTGACACCACTGCCAGTGCATCACACCATTTCTGGATAACACCATGGCTACTTCAGATGGGGACTTGGACTCTGGGAGCAGGAAGAGTAAGATAACATTCTCTGGGAAGGAGCTGGCTTTCCTTACAGAATAATGTGTCTCCCATATGAACCAAATTTTGGGAAGGCCTCCTTCAAAGTACCAGAGAGCCAAAAAACATGGATCTGGACAAGGATCCTGGAGAAAGTTAACTTCCTATGAGTCACCCAGAGGACCAACTCAGAGTTCCCCCAAAGGTGGTATGACCTGAGGTCTCACAGGAAAGGAGAAGGTGGCCAGCAGGATTGCTAAGTGACATGGAACAGGTGGAGGACACTCAAAACACCTCTCTCTGACTTCCATGGAGACCCTCATAAAGGGGACCCTGGAACCAGCGAGTGTGGTAAGAGTAGCTGAAATCGACACCTCCAATCCAGCAGGCACCATGGGTAAGTCATGTTCCCATTAAATTCTTAGCAAAACATAATGTCATCAAATCCATATAACATACATTACCGAACAAATAACTACATTGAGATGTTATCCCCACCCTGGAAATGCATCATGGGAGTAGTAGTACACATCAGTTGCTTGCTGTACTGTGTGCTGATGACTACGCCAAACATATCGTTACAACATAAACATGTTACAAACACAGGAAGCTGAGTCACTACATAATTGTGGGCAAAACATCTACCATGTATTTACACGAACTAGACACATTTCCACCAGTCATAGCTCGTACGTGTCAAGACCCATTGCAGTCAAAGGGGCTACTGACACTGAAGTGGTAATTGAGGACACAACACCTCCATCCCCTCAGCCATCACCCTTACTCCAACTGCCAGGAGAGCAGCCATTTCACCACTGGTAGAGTTTGTGAAGAGTGATGAGGGACAACCGCAGCAGAGGTACTCACATCATCGGAGGGCAGGCCACACAGACAGCGTAGAGGCTAAACATCAGTCCATAATGATAACATATTAGAAAATATGTTGGAGAGTTTCCTTATGTCTGGTGGATTGACAAGGTCCAGCATCTTTGTCTAGCACCTGTAGACAAGAAAGATATGATCAGCTACAAATGTCTAGGTTGCTGTAGAAATTGGAGAAAGGGCAGGACCGGTGGCTAGCAGCAATTGAGACGGAGCTCTGTGTGCAGGGAGAAAGGCACAGGCAGTACCTGGCATGGTGTGATTCAACCTCCTGGCAGGAGCCACAACAATACTAGCAAAGCAGTCTGTGAGAATTCAGACTGACACTTCTGTCAGGGCATTGCATAGGGCTAGCACAGCCCATGAGAATACCCAGACCAACAACCTCTGTATCCCAACATCTTGTCCCCAGCTGAGAGCGGAGAGGGCTGCAAGCTCAGTGGGCACATCCATTCAGGGGGCATGCAGTTCCAGGTGCTCATGGCGATACATTTCTGAAACGGACATATCAACTGTCCCACAGCCCAGTGTTGCCTACAATCCCAGAGGCTGAAAGAAGTGTACCACTGTATACTCAGAGGAATGATTCTTGTTGCTATTGTTTGACATTACGTACTTTGTTGTCACAGCCACAAGGATACAGTTGATCCTTGAGTGAAGCAACCTACCAGAAATAGTTGTTGGTGATCTCTTTGCAATGTGCACGCCCCCCTTATGCACATATGCCCTCCTGCTGCACCTGTAGTGGTGGTAACTCATCATCAAAGTCAGAATCAGGCTCTTTGGTGATGCTGTGCAGACCCTTCTTCATTGCAATATTGTGAAGTAATGAACACGTGGCGGTGATCTTGCAGCATGGGTCCAGTCTGTACAGTACTGACCTGCTGGTCTTGTGGAGGCAGTAAAACTGGCACTTTATCATCCCAAATGTCCTCTCTATAATAGAACATGTTGTCCTGTGTACCCTGTTGTACTGTCTTTCTCTTCTTGTCCTTGGAGGGTACGATACGAGTATCCAGGGACTTAAGGCATATGCACTGTCACCTTAAACGCATGACAAGGAACACCAATAGGTCATGTTACACACACTTACCTGGCCATTGTATTAATTGAGTCTGCGATTCTCTTACCTAGAAGGAAACCATTGCCAAAATCACTCTTAAAGAGTCAGTTGTGTGTTCCACTGCTGTGAAACATGAATGAGTAGTGGATGCTGACTGGGAATGGCCACACAGTCTGTTTTGATAGAGGAGACATCACATACCGCCAAACAAATTGAGTGAGTGCGACATTTTTCTGTTCCTGTATATGTTTTTATTTTCAGAGGAAGAACACAAGGCAATATGTGTGACATCAACATAGCCAATTACATTGGGGAACTTTGTTGCAATAATTGATGGGTACTGTGGAATGATATATTTTGGTTTACTTTGCTCACCATGATGTCTAGAAACTTGCAGAAGAAACTGGAAAAGGCAATTGGTGACATCCGCCTTACCACTACTAAGACATCCTGGTAACTGCATTAGGTAAGAGATGTAGGCAACACAATACCTGCACATGTGGTGGGATCATGTTTCTTCTGAGGACTGTGGCCTGTATCTGAAGTTGTAACTCAACAATTAAATCAAGTTTTACCTGTATTCTGATTCTGTACTTTTCATAAATCTCCATCACAGTCTGTTCAAACAGGGTGATTCCACCCAAGATATCCTCTCCTGTCTCCTCCTCCTTCTCAGCCTCCCAGCCAAAATCCTCATCCTCCTTGCCAGAATATACAAAGCCACCATTGTGAAAAAGCCTGATGCATTTTGGGTTCCTTTTTTATAGTTTGCACCTGGTAAACAACTGATCCAAATCAATGGTAATAACATTTCCTAAATGGCCATTTTACGACCAGTAGCAATTAGAGAATTTGTTGTACATGTTATGTTAACCCCCATTTATAACGTGCATGGCTACTTGGAAGTGTCCCAGCGTGAAAGCCAAATGATAGAGACAGAGAGGAGCTGAACAGGCTGGAAGATTACTTGAATAACAAAGTCTTTAACTGTTTTTTAAACAGCCTGAGGTCCCCGATATTTTGAAATTGAAAGGGTAGGGCATTCCAGGCCATGGCCTCTCTAACAGAAAGGGAGCTGCCGCCCATTCTAGTCTGGCAGTGCCTAGGTACAACAGCGAGGCATTGACCTATAGAGCATAAATGTCTGGGCAGCACATAGAACGTTAAACGTCTCCTAAGATACTGAGGCCCTGTCTTGTAGAGAGCACCGTGGGCAAGCGTAGGAGCCTTAAAAAAATACGCTGGTCAACCAGTAGCCAGTGCAGATCCCGTAGAGTCGGTCTTGCGCTAAATCTGCCAGAATTACCCAATAAAGCTCTAGCCGTCATGTTCTGTACAATCTGCAGCTTTTTTAGCTGATACGTGATAAGCAATTAGTAATTTGCAATTTGGAAATCCTTAATTAAGATTTCCTATTTTGCGATTTCCAAAATAAAATTTCTACTGGGTAGGAATTGCATTTTGCACCATCTCAAATGCCTTTCGTACATTCAGAAATTACTTTTTGCATTTCCTAACAGCCCAAAATTATGTTTTGCATCGTTATGAAATGAAAAATGTCTTCATACATATGACCCTTAGTTTCCACCTAATGGCTCTGAAAGTGGAAGAAGTAGCACAGCATGAGCCCATCTGCCAGTTTTGAATCCCAGACGTAGATATTGAGCACCTAGATTAAGGTTCCCACTTATTGTTTTCTCCCTAATTGTGGTTTCATTGAAATTAACCTGTACATACCACTGTACATACCACATGCCAAATAAGTAGGACTAGAACAGGTCAGATATATGGAGAGTGATAATCTATTTTGTTTTAAGTGGGAAAAATGTCAGTGACTCTCCATTTGCCCTTGCTTTCTGGAACTTAGTAGCCATGTTAAGCACAGGGGCCAACAGTTCCATTTATGTGATAAGCTCTTCTAAGTAACAAAAGTGACTTTCACTGTGGCAATAATTACATACATGAGAACATATAAAGATAAGTGTATTTTATTTGTAAAAATTATATTTGGGAAAAATTATGTTTAAATTATACTTTGTACGGAGATTAGATTTTTGGACCCCTATACATCCCCTTTAATGGCCTTGCACTGAATAAAAACATTCACCTACTAATTACCTTTCCTGGTACCTTAATGGAAGAGAAGTAACAAAGCCAAGCACATCGTTGTGTTAATTCGCCCGAACAGTACAGTAATTAGCGCTCGCAGGCAATGGGGCAGACTTTTGATTCTAAACCTAGCAGATGAGGATCTATACGTGCTATGAAGGCTTGTACTTTAACTGGAAAAGGGGTGAAACACACATGAGGGCAAGTTCATTGAAGAAGGAAAACACTTTGCCTATATTTTTAAATTGGAAGACATGTAATATCTGAATCGGTAACCTAAATCCGAGAAGGCTTGAAGACTTGAAGGCTAACTTAGTGAACTTAGGGTTGGTGTACTGATAGCTTTCAAATTGCACAAGTTGGGTTAGGAATTGCTTAGTTAAATGACAACTTAGGACATACCTTACTAACTTGGCCACTAAGTAGAGAAGAACTGTCATCTCCTTATGGAATTCGCCTACCACAGAAGTGAATGGCAGCTTACTAATTTACTCCCAGGAATAGAGAGGCACGTCGGAATAATGCATGTGCCGTGCTACCTGCTGTTTGACTTTAAAGTGCCAAGGACACTGACTTTCCCATAGCATCTGAGTTCATGTACTTTCAGATATGGGTAAATCCGTAGCCATCCTGATGCAGGCTCTTTTTCTTGCTCTGAAAAAGGTGAATGATAGAGTGATTGAAACAATCCAGTAGTGTGCTGGGACCTGCCCACAAGGTAATCAGCTTTATTTATTTTTCTGGGTACAAAGTCAGCGAAGCTACAATCCACAATAATCCTGTGAGTGGCACCTGAAAAATCCCCACTATCACCTGTTGCAAATAGATATTACCCACTAACTTGGAGAGATACTTCTGAGGTGTGCAGAAAGCAGGAAACGTCCCTGACCATTGCGCAGCTATGAGCTACTGCATTAACCATTTAGACCTGCGAGGTCCTAGTTAAGTACAATGTCGATACTGATACAGCTGAATGAAATTGAATTTCACTGAAGAATCAATGCCTGAAGGTAAATATGTTCAGTGATGTAAACAATCATGTCCTTTCTGGCTGTATACACTCTAAAATAAGTTTGCACTTGTAAGATATGTAAAGCTTATTATCCTCCACTTTTCTTTAATGGTTTCAAACATGTGTGCAGTTACCAATACACATTGCCCTTTTAATATAGTAGTTTACGAATCATTTAACATTTTCCGTTAGTGGAGTTCATTTTTAGATTGTTTTAGGCAAATAAGAGTTTTGCTTTGTTCCCACATTTTTCCAATGCTCTTCGAGCCTTGTCAGCATGTTATGTTTCGGGACATGTTTTTTACTCAAACTTAGCATAACCATTGAGCCTCTGTGGTTTTGCGCAGCATATAAGATGGGTGCAGGATTGAAGGGAATCAATATCACACACGCACCTTAAAATGCAACACCGGGGTTTAAGCCATTTAAGGTAATGGACAAACAAGTCAAGCCCTTCACATTCCTCTGCAAAGTGGCGGACATGAACAGTTTATTGACCGCACCAACGTCCAAAATATGTCTACTGCAAGCACGAGAAGGATTTTCATGTATATGAAAATGCCTCTTTTTACATGATTATCCCTATTCTTTTTTAACAGATGCTCCTGTTTTTTTTTCTCTATGCACTGGGACTCTGCTAACCAGGTTCCAGTTCATGGTTTTGACCCTAAAGCATGCTGACAATCGCTAGATTCCTAATTAGCATATTTAACATACCTTTAGGTCCCTAGTATATGGTAGAAAGTGTGCTTAGGTTCTGTAAATTAAATGTAACTTATGGCCTGCAGTGCATATTGTGCCACCCACTACAGTGACTGTGCAAACATGAATGCAGACCTACTATTGTAGCCTGGCTGTGCAGTTTTACAACTTCAAATTCAACCAGTAAACACTTTATCATTTTGGCATGCTTAAATCTTCATTTTAAATATTAATAAGACATCACTCCCCAATAGGTGGACCGCATTTTTTTTAAAGTAGGTCATATAAAAGTTCAATGTTAAAAATGTTCTGAAAGTGAAAGGGTCCCAAAAGCTATTTTCACTGTAGCGGGATTGATTAGGTGTTTCATAGTAAAACATTGTAATGCATTGAATGGTATAATGTTGTTCAACAGCTACACATTTTATTCTTGGACTTCTTAAATTTTCAATTAAAAACCCAATTCACTAGTGAAGCAAGATTAAAGTTACCTGCTTTTAATTCACTACAGTAATTCTCTTTCAATGGAGTGTCACAAATATGATATCTGAACTCTCGGAACCCAGTCTCGCTAGAACTTGCAAACTTGCCCAGCTGGAGGAATCTAACCTTTTAAAAATGACTAAGTCTAAATGTAGAAATCTTCACTGGGCAAATATGTCAAATGTATCTGGCTGGTGAGGAACCTTTCTTGGGCACAAAGTAGGAATTTCTCGATCTTGAAGCTTTCCTGACAAAACTCACTGGGACCACGTCCCACACCTATACAGCCTCATTGAGCCCTTCTCAGCCATAGTTTTTTTCCTTGTCCCAGTTAGTACTTTTTACTAGCATTTTAGAGACTAAGGGACTTGCAAAAATGCTCAATGCCACCTTCACCATGGCAGGAAACTCTTATGCCAATGGGAACCTTTTTTTCAGATTTTATTTTGGAAAATAAAAAAGAAATTGTTTGAACCATATTCCATGGGCTAGTACTCTCCACTCAAGACACACACCTTCCACTCTCCTTGTCCTTAACTCAATTACCCTTCCATGAGGGCAGAGAGCCCACTCGACAATTGGGATCGAAAATATCAAAAATATGGTGGACAAACCACCCTGGCAATGGATAATGCATCCACTTCACCCAAAAGGCACAACAGTATGGTTGCCCCTCTGAAGGGTCAGATTGAGAGGTAGAAAGTAGACTAGACAAATGGCATGAAAATCAACCCCCTCCCTTTGATATTTTTCCAGAGTGTTCCTCCCAGGGGCAAAAAGACGGAAGATACATTATAGAGTCACAGGTTTGGTGTTGCCCACCCTGGCATTGAATGGCCGCTACCCTGGTGATGATCCACCAGTTGCCACCTTTCATGCGAATAATCAATCCTCCCATCTCAACTACATGTTCATCTCCCTAAACATGCTTTGTCGGGTAAAGTCCTTTAGAATAGGTACGACCGACCTCAGTGATCACCTGCCACAAGAGGCCACAATAAATGCCACTTCCTATCTGGGACTCGAAACATTCACAGGCCTCGACACAGACATTGCCCCAAATTTAAGGCGGCTTCGCTGTACCGCCGAGAACATCGATTCAATTAGCTCCATGGCGAAAAATCTCTTCTCCCAAGCCACCAGCTATGCATTCAAGGGATCGGACGTCTGGGACATTTTCATCAAAACCATTAGGGAGCAAATGGCAAAAAAGGTTCCCACCAAGCTACATCATCAACAGTTGCCCCTTTGTGGGATTCACTCATGTCCAGAAATGAAACCACAAAAAAGATTAGTAAATCAATTACTGAGACAGTTGCGAAAGGACTCTTCAAATCATAGCTTGCAAACTGCTCTACGGGAAGCTAAAACAAAATTGAAACGGACAAAATGGGCCAATCAGCAGCGAAGGAACGAAGATCTATGGGTGAAACTAGTGCACGAGGGGAAGCAGAAGAACAGCTCCAGATTCTGGCAAATGGTTAAAAGAATACAGAATCCTGACCTTCCAGGTCAGAACTCGCACATAACTGAAGAAGTATGGTCGAAATACCTACTGGACCACTTCAACAACGACGGGACCATAGACAAAGTTACTATAAATAAACCTTCTTTAACATTTACAAAGCTTAACAAAAAAGTAAACCTCAACCACTATACCCCGACAAACCCCCGTGAAATGGGGGAACACACTGTCACGAATACACTAAAAATTGATAAACTTAAATTGGATAAAAACTTAACAAAAGCTCCTGAGTCAGGGCCCAACCCAATTCGCCCATCAGACATCCAACGACAAATATCAAGGGGGCGACCAACCGGAGCTCCTGGGCCGAACGGTTTACCACCTATGCTCTACAAATCAGATGCCGAATTTTGGAGCGCAGCCTTGGCACCAGTGTTTAAAAGTATCAGACTCACACAGACCCTTCCTGAGTCCTGGCACGGTTCAATCATTAGCCCGATACATAAACAAGGTAGCAAGAGGCTTCCAAACAACTACCGCCTTATTGCTCTCATAGACGTGGAGGCAAAATACTTTGCTGGCCTTATCCTGGAGGAGTTAACATCATGGGCAACTGAGAATTGCATCATGCCAATCAACCAAACGGGTTTCTGTAAAGGCCAAGGGACCACAACCAATTTAATGGCACTATCACTGCTGATGGAAGCAGCAAAAGATACTAAGTCATCTCTATTCTTTTCATTTATTGATTATACCGCTGCATTCAACCACGTGGACCGCAACAAACTTTGGATGAAACTGGACAAATTGGCAATACCTAAACACCTATTAGACATCCTAATACTGCTCCACACAAACCCCTGGATTAAAATTAAACTTGGGGCTGGAACTCATCTTTCAAAACCCATAACGACAACAAAAGGACTGAAACAGGGATGTCTACTTGCACCAATCCTATTCAATCTTTTTTTAGCCGACTTACCTGGGCAACTAGACAAATGCTCCAACCACGCACCGAAACTAGGGAAAATCATCCTCTCAAACCTGTTATATGCAGATGACCTGTTGTTGATAAGTCGGACTCCAATGGGCCTCCAACATCTTTTGAACATAACCAATGCCTTTTCAGAAAAAAATGCACTACAAATAAACCTCAACAAGTCAAAGGTGATGACTGTGAACTATAAGAAAAAAAAGAACCCTTGCTGGTATTTGAATGACGAAAAACTTGACCAGGTCACCACATATAAGTACCTGGGAGTAATCCTGGACTCAAATAACACCTCGAGGGCGCAGTTTAAATCTTTGCGAGGGAAGGCAACAATAACTTATATGGCTCTAAAATCACTGAAGGGCAAACTACCCGATCTGACACTTAAACCTCTTCTCGATCTACTGAGTGCCAAATTAAAACCGACTCTCACATACGGTAGTGAATCACACCACGGTAAGGATGCGGCGTTACTGGACACACTCATTGCCAATTTATACAGGGCTATTTTCAATCTTCCCAAGTATGTTTCTCCGGCTCAGATTCGATTAGAATTCGGTATCCTGAAACAAACTCTAGAGAGGTGGAGCGTGTATGTAACAATCTGGCACAAAATTCGCAATGCAGATGCTGGATCTCTATGTGCAAACCTATGGGAAGAACTACTTCGGCACCGCAACCTCGCGCCAAGAGCCTACTTATATGAATCGCTCAAAGTTCTAGGCCTGACTGAAACCTGGGAAACATCAATGGATCTCATGTCCTTTAAAAAAGTAGCTAAAAAATCAGCTAGCATCATCTCAGCGATAGAAGATAAGAAAGACCTAGCAAACCGAGCACATGGATGGCTAACGGTGGGAGCCTATGAAAAATTGCGGCCACAAGCGTACTTTAGTATCGGCATGAAAATACATGTTAAAGAAAAATTTCTAAAATTACGACTTGGTGTAATTCCCATACTTCCACATCTTCCACCTTGGGAGAGAAATAACCCTTCACAACAGTGTCGCATGTGCAAAACCGGCAAGGAAGACATAATTCATGTGATTTGCATCTGCCCTAGCATAAAGGACCTGAGGTTTAATCTCTTACGTCCTTTTTTTAACCTTTACGCCGTCCGGACCTGCAGACAGGCAGCCATATTGTGCTTTTCTACTAGCGACACTAAATTGAACTGTCAAGTTGTGAAGTTCTTTGAACTAATAAGAAAGAGACTTAACCATGCTAGATGAACTTTTTAATCCTACGATGTTAACCATATAACTGTTAATATCACTGTAATTTTATGCACCCCAACTTTTTATTTCTTTCTCTTTTGTTATGTTACGTTTAAGTAACAATTACTATGGACACTTTTCAATTTTGTAAAGATTTTAATTAATCATATACAAATAAATATTTACTTACTTACTTACATCCTGGCATCAGTCTGTGCCAAACACCGAAAGGTCGCAACAGTCTTTTAGAGGAGAGAAAATGTTAAATCTTCTGGACAAAGGCTTGATCAGTGGGCTGGCAGAGAGAGAGTAAAGCCTAATTTCTCCTTACCTACTGTGGTGAATGACTGCATTTTTGAGCTTCTGGTCAGATGTCAACAAGGAAACCATATGAATCCTGACAATTTCTTGAATCTAGAAAGCCAGGTATATCAAAGGTTGTCCATCTTGCATGTTTCCCAATGTGTTTTCTTACCAAGAATGTCCTGAAAATTTCTGTGTTCCTGAACCCACAGGAGTGGTGTGTTTGCTCGTCGTTTTACCCCCAGGACTTCTGCCCACTTTTCGCGACCCCCGCTCCGCGGGTGCAGCTCACGTAAGGAGACTTTGCACAGAGGGCGGTCAAGAGACTCATTCCGGACCCCATCAGGACTGCGAGGACCAGCGGGCAGTGCGTTGCTAATCTGGCGCAGCTGGTCCTCTTCCCGCCCCCACCTCCCGGACTGAGTAAAGTGCTGTGCTGTCTGTATCTCGGCGGATTTCTGTGTTCCTAAACCCACTGGAGTGGTGTGTTTGCTCGTTGTTTTACCCCCAGGACTTCTGCCCACTTTTCGCGACCCCCGCTCCGCGGGTGCTGCCCACATAAGGAGACTTTGCACAGAGGGCGGTCTAGAGACTCATTCCGGACCCCAGCGGGACTGCGAGGATCAGCGGGCAGTGCATTGCTAATCTGCCGCAGCTGGTCCTCTTCCCGCCCCTACCTCCTCCCTCTATTTCATTGACCAGGGGCTCGCGCACGTGGAATGCACGTGGGCTGTCGCCGGGCTAAGCCCGGGCAAAGGGCGGGCCTTTTGAGGCCGTTCGAGAATGGTCGAGACCGGGACCGGGCCACCTCCCTTGCTCCGGTTACTAACTCTGAGTTTTACTACCGCGCTTCAAAAAGACGAATTATGGCGACCAGAGAAACCAGGAGCAAGAGCACGCTGACTGCCGGAGCAACAAAAGGTACTTTGGATAATTATTTTGCCAAAGCTGGGTCTAAATGTAGAAATCTTCACTGGGCAAATATGTCAAATGTATCTGGCTGGTGAGGAACCTTTCTTGGGCACAAAGTAGGAATTTCTCGATCTTGAAGCTTTCCTGACAAAACTCACTGGGACCACGTCCCACACCTATACAGCCTCATTGAGCCCTTCTCAGCCATAGTTTTTTTCCTTGTCCCAGTTAGTACTTTTTACTAGCATTTTAGAGACTAAGGGACTTGCAAAAATGCTCAATGCCACCTTCACCATGGCAGGAAACTCTTATGCCAATGGGAACCTTTTTTTCAGATTTTATTTTGGAAAATAAAAAAGAAATTTTTTGAACCATATTCCATGGGCTAGTACTCTCCACTCAAGACACACACCTTCCACTCTCCTTGTCCTTACCTCAATTACCCTTCCATGAGGGCAGAGAGCCCACTCGACAATTGGGATCGAAAATATCAAAAATATGGTGGACAAACCACCCTGGCAATGAATAATGCATCCACTTCACCCAAAAGGCACAACAGTATGGTTGCCCCTCTGAAGGGGCAGATTGAGAGGTAGAAAGTAGACTAGACAAATGGCATGAAAATCAACCCCCTCCCTTTGATATTTTTCCAGAGTGTTCCTCCCAGGGGCAAAAAGACGGAAGATACATTATAGAGTCACAGGTTTGGTGTTGCCCACCCTGGCATCAGTCTGTGCCAACCACCGAAAGGTCGCAACAGTCTTTTAGAGGAGAGAAAATGTTAAATCTTTTGGACAAAGGCTTGATCAGTGGGCTGGCAGAGAGAGAGTAAAGCCTAATTTCTCCTTACCTACTGTGGTGAATGACTGCATTTTTGAGCTTCTGGTCAGATGTCAACAAGGAAACCATATGAATCCTGACAATTTCTTGAATCTAGAAAGCCAGGTATATCAAAGGTTGTCCATCTTGCAGGTTTCCCAATGTGTTTTCTTACCAAGAATGTCCTGAAAATTTCTGTGTTTCTGAACCCACAGGAGTGGTGTGTTTGCTCGTCGTTTTACCCCCCGGACTTCTGCCCACTTTTCGCGACCCCCACTCCGCGGGTGCAGCTCACGTAAGGAGACTTTGCACAGAGGGCGGTCAAGAGACTCATTCCGGACCCCAGCAGGACTGCGAGGACCAGCGGGCAGTGCGTTGCTAATCTGGCGCAGCTGGTCCTCTTCCCGCCCCCACCTCCCGGACTGAGTTAAGTGCCGTGCTGTCTGTATCTCGGCGGATTTCTGCGTTCCTGAACCCACTGGAGTGGTGTGTCTGCTCGTTGTTTTACCCCCAGGACTTCTGCCCACTTTTCGCGACCCCCGCTCCGCGGGTGCCGCCCACATAAGGAGACTTTGCACAGAGGGCGGTCTAGAGACTCATTCCGGACCCCAGCGGGACTGCGAGGACCAGCGGGCAGTGCATTGCTGATCTGCCGCAGCTGGTCCTCTTCCCGCCCCTACCTCCTCCCTCTATTTCATTGACCAGGGGCTCGCGCACGTGGAATGCGCGTGGGCTGTCGCCGGGCTAAGCCCGGGCAAAGGGCCGGCCTTTAGAGGCCGTTCGAGAACGGTCGAGACCGGGACCGGGCCACCTCCCTTGCTCCGGTTACTAACTCTGAGTTTTACTACCGCGCTTCAAAAAGACGAATTATGGCGACCAGAGAAACCAGGAGCAAGAGCACGCTGACTGCCGGAGCAACAAAAGGCACTTTGGATAATTATTTTGCCAAAGCTGGGTCTCTCTTGATCGACGAGATAATGATATTTGGAGAGGAGCATATCCCAAGAAATAGAAAGGGTTCGAAGATCTTCTATAGGGCCCATAGCGCACGCAAAGACTCCGGAAAATAGACTGTTTTGTATTGTCTCAGAGAACGGGGAAAATGCGGTTGGTTGGGGCGTTAGCCCTGGTGTGCACCTGTTACAACGCATTTTTTACAACGCACTACTGTTACAACGCATCCATTACAACTCAGATACTGTTACAACTCATGTTTTTACAACGCATTTTTTTACAACGCAGGTACCTTTACAACGCATACCATTACAACGTAAGTATTGGTAAGTATATAGTTATATTTTAAATGTTATATGTTTGTGGTAAAGGGGTATTTTTAGGGTTTAGGGACAGTTTTGGGTTTTTGGGTAAAGGGGTATTTTTAGGGTTCAGGGTCAGTTTTTAGTTTTTGGGTAAAGGGGTATTTTTAGGGTTCAGGGTCAGTTTTTAGTTTTTGGGTAAAGGGGTATTTTTAGGGTTCAGGGTCAGTTTTCAGTTTTTGGGTAAAGGGGTATTTTTAGGGTTCAGGGTCAGTTTTTAGTTTTTGGGTAAAGGGGTATTTTTAGGGTTCAGAGTCAGTTTTTAGTTTTTGGGTAAAGGGGTATTTTTAGGGTTCAGGGTCAGTTTTCAGTTTTTAGTTAAAGGGGTATTTTTAGGGTTCAGGGTCAGTTTTCAGTTTTTGGGTAAAGGGGTATTTTTAGGGTTCAGGGTCAGTTTTTAGTTTTTGGGTAAAGGGGTATTTTTAGGGTTCAGGGTCAGTTTTCAGGTTTTGGGTAAAGGGGTATTTTTAGGGTTCAGGGTCAGTTTTTAGTTTTTGGGTAAAGGGGTATTTTTAGGGTTCAGGGTCAGTTTTTAGTTTTTGGGTAAAGGGGTATTTTTAGGGTTCAGGGTCAGTTTTTAGTTTTTGGGTAATGGGGTATTTTTAGGGTTCAGGGTCAGTTTTTAGTTTTTGGGTAAAGGGGTATTTTTAGGGTTCAGGGTCAGTTTTCAGTTTTTGGGTAAAGGGGTATTTTTAGGGTTCAGGGTCAGTTTTTAGTTTTTGGGGTACAGGGTAAAAATATATTAAAATTAATTAAAAAATTTTTTAATTGAAAATATATTACATTAAATTACATTACATTATTTTAGGGGTTGTGGGTCAGTTTTGAGTTTTTGGGGTACTGGGGTAAAGGGTAAAAATTAAGTAAAATTTATTTTAAATTACATTAATTAATTGGAATTAAATTAAATTAAATCAGTTTAATTTATTTTTGGGGTTGAGGGTCAGTTTTGAGTTTCTGGGGTGCAGGGGTACAGGGTAAAAATAAAGTAATATTAATTTAAAATTAAATTAATTAATTGTATTTATATTAAATAAAATTATATTAAATTATATTTTTTACAATTAATTTACCATTATAATATTAATATTAATATATACTTACCAATACTTACGTTGTAATGGTCTGCGTTGTAAAGGTACCTGCGTTGTAAAAAAATGCGTTGTAAATACATGCGTTGTTACAGAATCCGCGTTGTAAAATCCGCGTTGTAACGGTATGCGTTGTAAAAGTCTGCGTTGTAACATCATATATCCGTTAGCCCTATCTAACTTAACTAACTCTACACTGTAAAATATAGATAATGATATAAGTGTTGCTGACGATTTTAGCCTTTTACCCCTGCCCCAGATCCAAGTGCAACAGACCCTCCCCTCTCCCACTGAAACCATGGCTAACCCGGATAATATCGCTGATAGTGCAGGCTGTCTCATGCAGGGGGAAAGGGAAGGTGCCATACCAAAAAGGAAAAGAGGGGCGCAAAATAATGGAGGGCGAAAAGCGAAAATCCCTAAACATAATGGTATAGTGGAGGGTAGCAGACAAGGACCAAGCAAAAAGGGACCCACTTTACCGGAAAAAACTACGCCTCCACCCACTGTCCCACTGCCATCGCAGATACCAAGTTCGGCAATTTTACTTCCCCCTGTAAATATAGATGCCTATGATCTCACCGTACCCAGGATCGAAGCACTTTTTAAGACATTATTAAGCCCCTTAGACACACGCCTATCAAAGATTGAAGCCAGGCTAGCGACAATAGAAAAAACAACGGTTCAGCTAGCTGACACGTTTAAAATAAATAATAATACAGCGAAAGGTGGGGTAAAGCTTAGGAGTAAGAAGGCCATACCCAAGCCCCCACACAAGGATGCTGGGCTAGCTCCTAAGTTACTACAAACACAACCTCCCTCAGCACATACTGCCACCCCTCTGGTGATTGATTCTACTTTACAAACACAACCTCTGTTAGCACCCACTGCCACCCCTCAGGTGACTGATTGTAACTCAAGATCTAGCCGCCTAGAAAAGAAAGTTGTTGCCATGTAAAAAGTACATGCCACTACTAAAAAATCAGTGCCAACGAACCTGCCGCCAGAGGCAAGCCCGTACACAGTCATTTTGGCTGGTGTACCAGAGTTGAAGCCCGATTCTAAAGAATCCGTCTTTGCTATGAAAAACAAGGTCATCAATTGACTCTCTACAAATAGGCCCTTACCTCACGGAATCACGAGCGGGGTACTTATGGTTAGGAGAGTCCCATGGTTGGGCCACACAGAGAAATCAATTAATAGAGACTGCGTCATAATTAATTTTAGGGATTCTAGGACTGTTTCTCATATCTGTAGTTGGTCGCACTCCGTACAGGGGACATCTATCCAGTCGCTACCCCTATCCTTCTTTTACCCACCATTGTATAATCCATACAAGGAGGAGGGCTGGCATACAATTCCCAGGGGCGACTTTCACTACCCCAGATCACACCAGCCAGACTTTTTTCCAACATTTAATAGATAAAGTTGTCTGGACATGGTGGATTGACACATTCAGGGTAGGAGGTGGGAGATGGGTGACTCTCACAGGGTCCGCAAAGAAGGAAAAATTAGTCCCCACACCGCAAGCTTTGATAGCATCCCGAAGAACGATCACTATGGTGAGGATAACAATAATAACAAAATGGTTCATTTAAATACTGTAGGTCCCCCAAACGATCTCGTGGAACACAGAGGCCAAACACGGGAAGGATCCTCCAGTGTTCTATTACAGTCTAGTATAATGGATATGGTTACATCTACTGCTCCCGCCCCGAATTCCAGATCACCCTCACTCAAGATACTGTCCTGGAACGTGGCCTGCCTGGGGAACAAATTGAACTGTCCTGACTGGAGTTCGTTTATCAAAGATAAAGATATATGCCTGTTCCAGGAAACCTGGGCTAGAGAGGCTGTCCTTTGCACAGGCTTCACTGCATTTTCGATTCTGGCGAAGTGGGGAGGTAAGGGGCGCCCCTCTAGAGGCCTCGCAACCTGGGTGGCTGTAGACCTGGGCTGTAAGGCTACATCTCTCCCTTCAGCTTCCAATGATATCCTTGGGGTTTTGTTGGAGTGGCTGAACTCGAGTAGGCTAATCATGATAAATGTTTACTCTAGACCAGTAAACATCTCACAAGAGTCAGATACCATTGATCAACTCTCGGCTTTCCTTAGTGATATCCCCCAGGGTACACCGTTCTTGGTGGGAGGTGACTTCACCCCGCTTCTTCCACTGAGACTTGATCTCGGTCTCAGACCAATTTCGGAGGAACTGGGATTAAGACCAATAACCTTCTGGCGCCGTAATTGGAGTACGCCTGAACTTATGAACTACAGGAACGGGCTCCAAGAGATTCTTCGTCTACCCAAATCAAGACAAATCCCATGGTTAAGGTACAGCAAACAAACATGTGAGATATTAGGTAGACCAGAATTATGGCTAGATCCATGTAATGGATGTAGTAGGATTCCACGTAAACTCCTTCTGAGGGACTTTTACGAGCTGAAGCTAACAGCTACAAAGGGGAACATACGGGAGGGGTCTCTGACAGATCTGTTCAGTAAATCTAAAGACTCGTATCAACTTGAATGTGTGTTAGATGGTATTACTCCCGTCCTTACTAGAAAATTATTTATGCAATGGCGCTATGGAACACTTCCCATAAGGGCATTCACAAATCACTGGGCCCAGTGTCCATCTAGAGAACAATGCCCGTCATGTTCACACCATTTAGAAGATGAACTGCACATTATATTTTTCTGTAAGGCTTGCCAAAGATCCAGGAAATACTGGCGTGTTCCCCTTCTCAAAAACTTGGGTTTCAGCAGATACCTTCCTGCTTATAGAATTCTAAAGACGGATCTCTCACCTCTGATTGTGTTTGCGGTAGCAAAATTTCTAACTACGATGTGGCACAATCGCTCCCGTCTTTTGAAATATGAGCTAGACTCGGGATAAAAGAACTGCATAGATGATCTGTATTTGTAATACACAGCAAATGATTCTAATATGCTTTTATAATGTCTTTTTAATGTTGTTTAGCGGATATTAACTGTATATTGATTGAATACTTATTTGTACATCTTTTATGATCTAAATCGATCGAAATAAAGATTGAAATGAAATGCAAATGAAAATGTCAAAGGCTTGCTGAAATCATACATTTTCTTAACATTTCTCTGCATAAATCTGCAAGGACCAATACAAATCCTACCACCCAGCATTCCCAGACGTATCTCAATAAAACCAAGTCCCCACTTTGGTGGCTGGGCAGCTTGCACCATATTGACCCCGCTCATTTAGTGTCTTATTGAACTATTGTGCACCAACAACAGATCTGAGTAAGACATTCACAACGTCATCCTAGGATAAGGTAATGGATTTCATTTCTTCTTCCTAGGGTGAGGCAGTAGATGTACTTTCCTTACTGTTGGTTAGACCTGATGCAAAAAGCCAAACTCCTAGACTGGAACTACAACATCCTGACAAAAACAGAACTCAGGGCAGAGGATATGGTGTTGAAATCATCCAACTCAACTTTTTATCCTTCAAGTTATTACATGATCAATCTATGAGCCCTTTGAGTATCTCTTTACAAAGTAAGTTATAAGACCAACTACATCACTTGTATGCACTGCAAATTACCATCCAACCAAGAAATAACGCATTACCATCCACACAGATCTCTTTGATCCTGCCCAACACACTTCTAAACAAGTTCTCATATCATGGGTGACCTCAACATCTGTGCAGACGATCCAGCCATAAAATACTTTAAAAATGAGTTACCTTGTTTTTTTCCAGTTAAATAAAGAACCCAAGCCAAAGTGTGTTCATGTTTTAGATACAATGTTCTTCATGATACAAGAGCTCCAGGTCACTGAGAACCAATAGTTATGAACGTCAGGTCACTTGTTAGTCACATTCTCCATCAACAATGGGCTAGAGAGCAAAACTAAGATGTCCCATGTCATATATCAATTCTTGTCTTGGCATAACATGAACAAAATATGATCAAAGCCATTCATTACAACATTTATTTTATGTTGTTAGTGCCTCCCGGAAATTAGCTTAGACTAACCAATGCCTTGGACACTTTGACACCTACTTTTACCAGGAACTGTTTCCCCCTTAAATCCAACAAATGGCAAGTCCTGAGAGGTTTTGAAAACCCAGTGCCACTTGTCATGCTTCTGTCACTTTCCTCATTTCATCAAACTTAATTGCAGAAGGCACAGGGAAGCTTTGGGAGAGTGGAGGAGAGGGTGGGAGGGGTAAGACAGGGAGATGAAAAGAGAGAACGGATGTATGGGAAGAGAGACATAGAGTGAGTAGCCGAAGGGAGCCGGACTGGTTTGAGAATTTTTAACATTAATGATTTTGGTTACTTTGTCAGAATGGTAAAAAGACACTGGAAAAATGCAATCCTGCATTGTCCAGTACTCTCACCCCTTGTGAAAATCTCTACTCATTCTTTACCAACAAAACTCACATGCTACAAAATTGCATAGCCTCTACCTTAATGCATGCCATAGTACCTTGACCTTTTGTTTCTATATGATCCTCTGAAACACTTCTCAGTGGGTTTGTACACTTTTAAACTGACATCCATTTACCATCAACCACCTTAAGCCATCCACATCTGCAAACATAATAACACAATCACAGCAAATGCACACTACTCATCCGCAATAACCAAACTCTAACCATGCTTCTGTGTGTCAACAACCACTACAAAACCCCACAAAACATCTATACACCCTTCTACCCCTACTACTACACAATGCTACCTCCACTCTCACACAAAAACCTCGAGGAGAACAGCATACTGGACCCGTCGCAGTCCGGGTTCTGCAGCAACCACAGCACTGAAACCACCCTCATCGCCGCCACAAATGACTTCAGGACCCTGCCAGACAACAGAGAAACCGCAGCCCTCATCCTCCTGGACCTGCCGCCTTCGACATTGTCTGCCACCGCACACATTGTTCTGCATTCTGTCCATCAACTGTGCTTTTTGCATTTGTCACTCCGAGTGGGATGGGTATGCTCAGACGTGAGTCCCATGCTCTCCACACCACTGGATTCAAGCAAGCCGGGCTGAAGACGGCAGGAATGCCAGAAACCGGTCCTCGGAAGCTTGTTTCCGGTCCAGGGAAGGCATTGCTTGGCAGTTCGGGCTGGACTGTTCCCATGAGGCACATGGTCAGACTGATTTGCATATGGCCATGTCTGAACTGGGGTGGTGTGGAGTGCAAAAAAACGATAAATTTAGGCCCAGATCTCTGTAATGGGGTGAATGTATGACATTGTTCTGCATTCTGTCCATCAACTGTGGTTTTTGCATTTGTCACCACGAGTGGGATGGGTATGCTCAGACGTGAGTCCCATGCTCTTCACACCACTGGATTCAAGCAAGATGGGCTGAAGACGGCTGGAATGCCAGAAACCGGTCCTCGGAAGCCTGTTTCCGGTCTAGGGAAGGCAATGCTTGGCAGTTCGGGCTGGACTGTTCCCCTGAGGCACAGGGTCAGACTGATTTGCATATGGCCATGTCTGAACTGGAGTGGTGTGGAGTGCAAAAAAAGATGGATTTAGGCCCAGATCTCTGTACTGGGGTGAATGTATGACATTGTTCTGCATTCTGTCTATCAACTGTGGTTTTTGCATTTGTCACCCTGAGTGGGATGGGTATGCTCAGACGTGAGTCGCATGCTCTCCACACCACTTGATTCAAGCAAGCCGTGCTGAAGACAGCTGGAATGCCAGAAACAGGTCCTCAGAAGCTTGTTTCCGGTCCAGGGAAGGCATGGCTTGGCGGTTCGGGCTGGACTTTTCCCATGAGGCACAGGGTCAGACTGATTTGCATATGGCCATGTCTGAACTGGGGTGGTGTGGAGTGCAAATAAACGATACATTTAGGCCCAGATCTCTGTACTGGGGTGAATGTATGACATTGTTCTGCATTCTGTCCATCAACTGTGGTTTTTGCATTTGTCACCCCGAGTGGGATGGGTATGCTCAGACGTGAGTCTCATGCTCTCCACACCACTGGATTCAAGCAAGCCGGGCTGAAGACGGCTGGAATGCCAGAAACCGGTCCTCGGAAGCTTATTTCCGGTCCAGGGAAGGCATGGCTTGGCAGTTCGGGCTGGACTGTTCCCCTGAGGCACAGGTTCAGACTGATTTGCATATGGCCATGTCTGAACTGGGGTGGTGTGGAGTGCAAAAAAGATGGATTTAGGCCCAGATCTCTGTACTGGGGTAAATGTATGACATTGTTCTGCATTCTGTCCATCAACTGTGGTTTTTGCATTTGTCACCCCGAGTGGGATGGTTATGCTCAAACGTGAGTCCCATGCTCTCCACACCACTGGATTCAAGCAAGCCGGGCTGAAGACGGCTGGAATGCCAGAAACTGGTCCTCAGAAGCTTGTTTTCGGTCCAGGGAAGGCATGGCTTGGCAGTTCGGGCTGGACTGTTTCCATGAGGCACAGGGTCAGACTGATTTGCATATGGCCATGTCTGAACTAGGGTAGTGTGGAGTGCAACAAACGATGGATTTAGGCCCAGATCTCTGTACTGGAGTGAATGTATGACATTGTTCTGCATTCTGTCCATCAACTGTGGTTTTTGCACTGCACACTACGAGCACACTTCCATGATGCCGGAATCTAAGACAAGGCCCAGGACTGGACCGCCTACTTCCTCTCCGGCAGAACACAGAGCATCCGCCTCCCCCTTCCACTCCGAAGACACCAAGATCATCTGCGGCATACCTCAGTGTTTATCCGTAGGCCCAACTCTGTTTAACATCTACATGGCACCACTCGCCCAAGTTGCCCGACTGCATGACCTCAAGATCATCTCTTACGCCGATGACACCCAGCTGATCCTCTCCCTCACCAAAGACCCCACACCCAGCCAAAACCAACCCCTATTAAGGGATGAAGGCGTTGCAGAATAGATGAGGAACAGCTGACTGAAGCTGAACTCGGACAAGATGGAGGTCCTTATCCGCGGATCCACCCCTTCGGCTCGGGATGACTCCTGGTGGCCGACCGCACTGGGAACAGCTCCAACAACCACTGACCACACACTCAACCTAAGGGGTCATCCTCGACTCCTCTATCTCCATGACTAAGGCGGTCAACGCTGTCTCCTCCTCCCGCTTTAACACCCTCTGCATGCTGCACAAGATCTACTAGTGGATCCCCACAAAAACGAGAAGAACAGTTACCCAGGCCTTTGTCAGCAGCAGGTTGGACCACGGAAATGCCCTCTACGCAGGAGCCTCAGCCAAACTCCTGAAGCGGCTTCAACACATCCAGAAGGCTTCTGCATGCCTGATCCTTGACATCCCTCACCGCAGCCCCATCACATCCCACCTGAGAGACCTGCACTGGCTTCCAGTCAACAAGAGGATAACCTTCAAGCTCCTCATCCACGCACACAAGGCACTCCACAACACCAGACCCGCATACCTCAACAGACGGCTCAGATTCTACACCCCCACCCACCAGCTCTGCTCCACCGACCTTGCCCTTGCCACAGTCCCCCGCATCTGAAGAGTGACCTCCGTTGGCAAATCGTTCTCGCACCTCACCACCAAGACCTGGAACATCCTCTCCATCCACCTACGGCAGACCCAAGACCTGCTGACCTTCAGAAGACTCCTCAAGACCTGGGTTTTTGAGCAGTAGCAACATTCCCTACCCCCCAGCACCTTGAGACCCTCACGGGTAAGTAGTGCACTTTACAAATGCTATGATCGATTGATTGATTGATTGAAAACAAATCTGCTGTTAGACTACTCCTGAATGCAAAGTCACTAGCCCGCATCTCCCCTGTCCCTACATTGATTACAGGTTGCTAGAAGGTCGATGTTGAAGATGATTTGTATCACCCACAAAGCAGTTCTTGGAACTGTACCACTTTTTCTCAAGAGTAAAATCACTAAATGCATACAACAAAGGAACCTCTGCTCAAGATTTGCACCTCTCCTCAAAACCCCATCATACAAGAAAAAAGAAATGGGTGGTACATTTGTCTCTGTTCAAGCAGCCAAACTATGAATTCATTACCCCAAACATAGGAGCCACGGATAACTATCTTATCTTCAGGAGACTGCTCAAGAGCTGGTTCTTTCCTATATAATCAACACATCAGAACATAAATGTACAGCACATGTCTGTGCATGTAAATATAGATCATTTTAGAGATGTGCATTTCTTTCTACAAAAGTGTTTACAACTTATAGTTTAAAAATATATAGATAATATTTAGGAGTGCTTAACAAATGTATAGATACATTATGGTTAGAAAATATATATTAACATACAAATGTATTTATACATTATTTTTATGCTTGACATTTATATATTAATTTTACAGCAACAAGGGGCCCCAAATTAGTCAGCAGGGACCTCGGGGAACATACTTTGTACATGCAACATTGGTCCCATGCATACAAGAAAGTTGAAGAATTATAAAATATAGACAGAGACAATCTATATTAAGAGTGACATGCCCAGCCGGACAGTGGTCTTTCAAAGTTTACTCAATTTACACGAAGTTATATCACACAGAGTACCTTCCACAAGTCAGCCAGTGTGGAACACAAGCCTGTGCCAAGCACTTACAGAACGGGTACAGAAAGTGGATATAGAGAGCAAAGAAGGGCTTGATAAGGCAAAGCACATTTTTCTGTCATAAATACAAGTGTACAGAATATTTCAACAAAGCACCATTAAAACACATAGTAATCACGTTTAAGTTTTTGGTACTTAAAGGTCGACGGCATTTCGGACCCCTAGTAAATCACGGGGACCATCATCAGGACATTTTCAGTGAAAGCCTTAACAATAATTTAGCCTCTAAATGCCAGTAATCCTTAATAGGAAATGGCGGTGGAGAGATTACGATCGCCCGCAATCAGGCGAGAGGTGCCGCGGTACATGATGGTATCCGTCGGGGGCCAGGGGAACCGGGTGAGTCGGTTGGCAATCGTGCTTCCTGGCGTGCTTCTTCTTGGCTCTCTATATCCACTTTCTGTACCCGTTCTGTAAGTGCTGGGCACAGGCTTGTGTTCCACACTGGCTGACTTGTGGAAGGTACTCTGTGTGATATAACTTCGTGTAAATTAAGTAAACTTTGAAAGACCACTGTCCGGCTGGACATGGCATTCCTGACATTGATATATGTCATTGCATTGTTTTCATGTAAGTAATTTGATTAGATGCTTATGAGTCTTTGTTTATTTTATATATCTATCACAATATGTAAATATGATCTTAATAATTGTATCTACAAATGTTTCACTATTGAAATGTTGATAAACGCATGACATTACAATAGAATTATATATACATATATATATTCACTGAAAAAAACATAGGTTTCACACACGTTATAGTTAGGAATTAGCATTTAAAAAACCTTGCAAATTAACTGAAAAAAACATAGGTTTAACCCATGTTATAGTTAGCTGGACATTTCTCTCATACAAAACCATTGAAATTCCCCCGTTATAGTTAGTTCAGCTAACTATAACTCACGCGCCCGCAATGCACTGCTGATGACGTCACATATTACATCACTCATGACATGGTCAGTGACATCACTCATGACATCACTGATGACATCATCCTTGTGGAAGAGTGGCAGACCTTCTCTCACCCTAATATAACCTTTGATACACACATTAAAAATTAGAAAATAACATTTTCAATACAATAGACATACCAATGCCACTTACAACACACCTATTTAGTAATTCCAAGATATATACACACATCCAGTCATTCATCAACAGACCTATACAGTCACCCATACATGTACTCACTCATCATATGTACTCATACACTGATACATCCTGGTCATCCTGGTAAACACTGACACTCATCCATAGAGTTACTCACACATAACTCATATGTACCAGTTTACAACATATGTATTTACTCATAAATACACTATTGAGACAGTTATTCATTCACTAACACACCCATATATACACTCATCCACACACACAGTAAAAAAAACTAATAATGACCTATATAGACAATCATGTAGCTACTCACTACTAATGGTTTTGTATGAGAGAAATGTCCAGCTACCTATAACATGGGTGAAACCTATGGTTTTTTCAGTTAAATTGCAAGGTTTTTTAAATGCTAATTCCTAACTATAACGTGTGTGAAATCATGATTTTTCAGTGAACTTGCAAGGTTTTTTGAATGCTAATTCCTAACTATAACATGTGTGAAACCTATGGTTTTTCAGTGAATTTGCAATGTTTTTTAAATGCTAATTCCTAACTATAATGTGTGTGAAACTTATGGTTTTTTCAGTGAATTTGCAAGGTTTTTTAAATGCTAATTCCATAATTATAACGTGTGTGAAACCTATGGTTTTTTCAGTAAATGTGTACGGTTTTTTAAATGGTAATACCTCACTATAACATTTTTAAAACCTATGGTTTTTTCATTGAATTTCAAAGGTTTGGTAAAAGATGATTTTTAAATGTACTAATTATTACATTTCTTTCTTTTTAAACTAATTTTTCTTTTTTATAATAAATATTTACAAATTATTTTCCCCCAATTTATATTTCACATTTTATAGTTAAATAATTATAAAACTAAGTACAAAAATATTTTCTAAAAAAAATATTTATTTGCAAGCTTTTTTTTTTTGTTATGATCACAAGGTCTGTGCACCATAAGCACACTGAGAGAGCTCCATAAGCACACCGTATAAACTACGAGCGCTCACCCCCAAAAGATTTTTTAAATTTGAAACTTAATATCTATGTATTTAATGTTAATTTTCAAGATAGGCAATATCTGGTATAATGAAGAAAATGTTTTTTTTAAAAAACTTTTAAGAACAGTATATTACTTTTTAAAGCAATTATGAATCTTGCGAGGGTACGTCACACCGTGGGTGCACCGTGCGCGCACCGTAAAACCTACGAAACTTTTTTTAATTTCAAAAACGTCATATCTACGTATTTAATGATAATTTTAAAGGTAGACAATATCTGGTATAATGAAGAAACTTTTAAGAACAGTATATTACTTTTTAAAGCAATTACGAATCTCGCGATTGTGCGTATTACGTAAGCGGACCGGAAATGCATCGTAAGCGCTACGTAAGCGCTCTGTAAACTCTCCATAAGCGCTCCGTAAGATTGCGTCCAGCCAAGTGACCTTAAAACAAGAGATTCCATTGGTTTATAATACTTCCTACTACAATTATAGATAGACCCCTCCCATGTTAATCATTTTTCTTTGACTTTCAGAAAAGAAGCATCTTTTTTCTTCATCTCCTGGGCTTTAGAGAAAGAATTCCAAATGGCTGCACGTCCAGAGGAATCTGATTCTTCATCTTAAGAATTTGTACCAGAATTGCCAAGGCCTACAAAAAAAAGGAATCCATTGTGTAGAAATTTTTCACCTTTCCTGAACATTTAAAGAAAGTGAATGCCCCACTAGTGACATGTAAAATATGTCAGACTGTTTTATCAGAGGGTAATGAGAACAAAAAATACTCATTTGGAACTTTCAGCATGGAACGCCATGTAAAGAACATACACCCCACCAATTGGGCGAGAGCTGTAGTGCGAACATCAGAGGAGGAGCAGGGCTTTGCTCCCAGCATATCATCGGCACCACCATCAGCACTTCCACGTGCTATGGTTCCAAATTTACAGCCTGAATTCCGGAATCTCATCATGCATTGCATTCATTGCAACACACTAATATCTTATGGTCAACAGTCCATCGAAGTAATTGTGGAAAAGAGTAGGAACCACAAATGTCACCATTATTATTTTTTTTTCACTTATTTGTTCCTGTTGAACAAATGTTTTGTTTGAAAAGTTCTGTTTTTTTACCGTTTTGCACACAAACAAAATAAAAAAAACAGTTCTTTTCAGAACTACCTCTACTGGTCAAAAAAAGAACTATATTTCAATGTTTGTATGTAAACGTTTGTCATGGTGAATGTCTAGTGCAAAACTATAAGGATGGTACAGCATAAATCTATAGGGTGTTTACCTATAGTATACTACACTACTTTCAAAGCACTGAAATGTAACATATGTATATAAATATGTTACATATCTATGCTTCAATTTGCACTATTAGTGAAAGAGCGTGAATAGGAACGCTCATGACGAGCTCAGCTCGTCATGAGCTACAGTGCTCCGATGCTCATGACGAAATGAGCTCGTCATGGCCTGTAGAACACGCGTACGCTGGTGTAATTCCCCTGCTGTGCTGAGCGTTCCATGGAAATGGGCATGGCCGTGACGAGCTCAGCTCATCATGAGTGTCGGAGCACTGTAGCTCTATGCTTCAATTTGCACTATTAGTGAAAGTTTGTGAATGAATTTATATGTATTAAGGGCAGTTTTATAATCCCTTTGTGTGTCTTTAACACAACCATTGCATCACATTTGTGATGCAGCGGTGGTACAAAAGATGTACCATAAAGTATGGATTTAAAATCTGATATACTTGCAAGGTGCATCATATCGTAAAACTGTGCACCAAAAGGAGGCTTTCCTGTATACATGGGTAATGTTCTGGTGCAGGAACGCCTCCTAAAAGTGAATAAGTGAAATTTATAATATTTCATTCAGTCACTTTTGCACTTATACTACGTAGAAATCCTGCACCTGTTTGCAACAGAAAGCAAATGGGAGTAAGTGAAAGTGAGCGCAAAAGGGAAGGGGTGTGAGAAACAGACAGGAGGAAGTAAAATGGGGGAAGGGGAGTGACGGTGAGTGAAGGGTAAGTGATAGTTAAGAAATGGATAAGAGGGTGAGGGAAGGGTAATAAGGGAAAAGAAAATATATTAAAAGAGAGTGAAAGTGAATGAGGGAAAGATGAGGAGTGGTAGAAAGAGAAAGGAAAGAAGATTAAGTGTAAGGGAGAGAGCGAGAGAGATAGGGAAAGCAAGGAACTGAGAAAGAGTGAGGCAGTTATTCTGTCACAATAAGAGAGTAATAAGAAACTATTTTTTGTTTCTCATACTTATCTTATAAATAATGAAAAGTCAGACAGTTATGAGAAAGTATTTTTTTATTTGTTATACTTACCTTCTAAGAAATAAAATAAGTTAGTTAAATATTTTTGATAAATATAATATCGGTAAAGAGAAAAAAAAATTATTATAATATATACAATATATATTTCACAATACAAGAGAGAAGGAACGAGATTAAGAATCAGAAAAGAAAACTAAGAGATATAGTAGGAGTGAAAGAAACAGAAAGGGAAAGAGAATAAGAATGAGGGATAAACAGAGAGAGAGAGAAAGAAAGAGAAAGAGAGAGTGCCAAAGTTTGCCGCCATCTGTGTGTGCCAGGAGGCACTTACATTTACATCAGGGCTCCCGCACTGGAAGAGAGTACGAGAAAAATGGAGTGAAAGGAGTCAGAGAATAAAGAAATGAGAGTTATCAAAAAATAATGAGGTACGGGGAATAAGAGAAGACGATCGACGGATGGAGTGAGCGAAAGAGTATGAGAGAGAGTGACTGAATGGGAGCAGCTGAAATAGAATCAGAGTGATGTAGAGAGAAGAGAATTTAAGTGGAGGACCAGGACTCAGATTGAATGAAGGGGAGTGACAGTGAGGGAAGACATATAAAGTTGAGGGAAGGGGAGTGATGGAAAAAGAAGCATATTGAGAAAGGAAAAACAAATAAGTGAGAGACAGAAGGATTTATAGAAAGAGAGAGAAAAGAAAAGGAAGACTGGTGGAGGGAGAAGGAGACAGTAAAAGAGAGAAACAGAGGAAGCGTGACGGACTGTTAGGAACTAAATCAGTTATAGTGACTGACACAGAGGAAAAGACTTACAGATGGATGAAAAAAGTGAGTGAACGAAAGGGAGTGATGAAGTGAAACAAGTGAAGTGAGTGAAGATCAGTCAAGGATTAAGTGAAACAAATAGAGTAAGGGGACAGTGAAAACAGACTGATCGATACAGCAAGACAAAGGTAGTGATGGAGGAAGATTAAAAAAACAAGTCAGGGACAGACAGAAGAATGAGAGAGTTGAACAAAATGAGTGAGGGTGAAGGAAGAGTACTGATGGTGAAAGAAGGAGTGTAAAGGTGAATAAAGGGGAGTAAGTACAATAAGGGAAGTAGAGTAAGATGAGGAAAGGTAAAGGAGTAAGAGAGAAACTGAAGAAAGGATAGACAGAAAGAAAAGTAAGAAAATGAAGAAAAGGTATTTTTAGATTGTCGTACTTACCTTATAAATGTAATATCTGTGAAAGAGAATAAACAATTGAGTTATAATATATATTTCACAATACAAAATACAAAATAACTTGTACAATATGTCATATGTTTTATTTTGCTGTTCTCAGAATATATTGAATTTCACTAAAAACAGTGAGTTCAATATTACTCATCATATGACAGCGGGCAAAAAAAACACAATAAAAACGATTGTGTTTAAAAAACCCATACAACACCCATACAACATTTCAATAAATAATGTAAAAATTAGAAAAAAACATATCTTAAATGTTTTCTTTCAAACAGCAATTTCTTAAATAATAATAAATATACAAACTAATAAAAAAATGTACTTCTTTTTGATACTCACAAAAAAAAGTTATGTATAAACATATATTGACAACATTTACCCGAAATACTCATTTTTGATTGACATACTATTCCACATGGTCAAATAGTACATAGAAAGTTGTTTGTTTGGAAATTACTTAATAGTACTCTTAAACTTCCATTTCCCAACCTTCTGAATTAAAACCTCCAACATCTTTTCTATCATTTAACAATAGTTATATCTCCACCCGATGCTATTTATCATGTACATAGAACCTTAAACAACCAGTAAGATATCAGAATCTCAACATCATGTGGTATGCTGATGACACTCTGCTCATCCTTTATCTTTATCTTTATCATGATCAACATTTACTGTACTGCTAATATCACTCACTATGTGATACACTTACACTACCTCTATGAAAAATACAAATTTTTTTTTATCTTGATCACCCTCACTCACAAGGTAATTCTTAACATCAGACTTACTTTTATTAACAGCACTAATCTTCCTAGGCCAATTATTTTCCCTAAAATTTGGGTTGTAAAAACACTAGGTAAGAATTTTGTAAGTCAAAAGACAAACGTTGTTTAAAAGTCAATTGAGTATCCTTACAATTAGTTTAGCCTTTTTGACATTTTAAATAAGCTGTGTAATGTCCTGATGTTGTAGAAGGACCATCATGGAAAATAATTGCTGCAGTTACAAAAGTTCTTCCTGAAATTGATAATTGAGAAGCCACAATCTTTTTAATTAAAGTTGTCAATTTTGTTCCATCAGGTCTGCATCATTTCAGCATCACAATGACATACTGTCCATATCTTCCTAAAAAGAATGTTGATAGCATTTTAGAGTTACATTGGGTATAGACCATGTTTTGATTTGCTCCTATAACTACATTATTAAAAGACACTGATTTGCAGTCTGGTAACGTCATATATATGAATCTTTCAGTGTCTATTGTAGTACTACTTGAAAAGGAACAATTGTCACAGTCATGTTCCCATAAGAAAGGCCAAAAAGATTTTCAATATCTATTCCTTCATTTTGAAATACAACAAGCATATACATTAGAAATTCCTGACAATCTTGCTGAATATTCTGTGAAAATTGATTTAGACCAGTACATATGTCTAAAACATATCGAATATCAGAAACACTTTCTATTTTTGTTTTATCACTGCTACATTTCTCAAACACAGAATTCAACAAACAACAAAATCTTTGATCCCGATTTTCCACAATCTGTTCTTGCAAAGTTTTGAGAAAAAAAACAACATTAACCACTACATTAGCATAGCAGTTGACACCAGAACTGTTTTCAAACTGAAATCCAACAACATCTTCAACAGAATCCTTTTCCTCATTGCTTGCAATTACTGGTTCATCTAGTTTTTTTCTTTTCGCTACAACCTCGCTACAATTTTTCTCATATCTTCTTTTTCGACCTACCACACGCTTTTCAAATAAAGGATATTGAGGTAAATTTGGAGCATATTCTCTTCTCAACCTATTATATTCTTTTACACAATTGAGATCTAACCTAATCTTTCTGTCATCAAAATCAATCAAGTATAATCCAGATAAAGATCTGACTCCAGATAAAGCAACATATGCCATACCCTCCTTGAACACAGAACTTCCAATATTCACCAACGCACTATCTACACTTAAACCTTGAGATTTATGAATAGTCACTGCATATGCCAAACAAACAGGGAACTGTTTTCGGCGGACATAGACATCTTTCACAAGCAAAAACCAAGCAGAACAACAACTCAATTGTTGAACTTCTTCAATTTCATCAAATTTAATTTTCAAAAATTCAATTTCATCTCTATTTCGGTAATTCACAAAATCAACAACATGACCCATTGCTCTATTTACTAAACCTCTTTCCACATGTAAATTCCGTCGTAAAATTATAGGACAATTTAAACATGCACATAGAATCTTTTCAAAACCAGCAGTTTTAGATATTGTCTTCTCTAAAGAATCCAATTTTGACTTCAACTTTTCTGACAAAATAATAGTAGCTCCGTCATACTATATTCTATCAATAGCTTCCATGTTTTACAAATTCTTGATTTTCTAACTTTAACATTTTGTTGTTGAAGATTGAACATTCTTTCAGAGTTGGCATCAAACATATCACTGATTTATTTTCTGTAATTGTTCTATAAATATTCCCTTGGAGAATTGTTTCCTTTGGAAACAAATTAGAAAGTAATCATGCCTGTAAAGCTTCTTTCCCATGTTCACTTAATTTTCCAATTCTCATATCTTAAAGAATTCTTCTATAATCCTCATCCTTTGCCTGTCGCATATTTTTAAGAAGTTCTGTATATTTGAAATATAACCATATATTAACATTTCCAATACTTCCTAGGCACATCCTGGTATGTTTATGTGTAAGCATGTTAAACACTGGTTGTCCTTTCACAGGAGTTAGCTGTAGTAGATCTCCAAAAACAATGATGTGTTTGCCTCCAAATAACACATCATACCCTGTTTTAGGAATGTGTTGCATTCTTAAATGCACAAAAGCAAGCATTATATTTGATACCATGCTTACCTCATCAATAACGGGAAGTTTCATTTTTTTCAGGACTCTAGAAACTTCACAACAAGCTTCTCCAGATGGCTTGTGGTATACTAATTTATTATCATGCTCTACTGGCAGCATCAATAAACGATGTAATGTGATCCCTATAATGGTTTGTGCTACCAACCCAGTTGGAGCAGTAACAACACAAGAGAGTGATGACTCAGTCCTTTTCTGTAGATAAGTTGCAATTCCTTAATTTAGGAAACTTTTTCCAGTTCCAGCTTCTCCACTCACATACAGTCGGACAAGTTTAAATAACGTACATAAGCACTCTTTTTTCTCATGACATAAACCGTGCTCAATCTGCTCAGTCACTTCGTCATATATTTGTTTTTGTTCAACATTTAGTTGTTTTTCCAATTCTTCAAAGTTAATTACATCCTCCTGAGCTTGTTCCATTGCTCTTTCCACCTCATCCATGGCAGTGGCTGCTTCATTTTAGATAATTGGTCCTCCTAGTTGATCCTGACTCAACGAAGCAGAACTCTGACTATCTTGAGAACTGTCTCTTGCAATTTCTGCTGCAATTGTAGCTTCTTGCTGTATTTTGTCATTTAACATTTTCAGATAAGTAGCAAAAATAGGACATTCAATAATATCTTTAGTTGCGTTGAATGAATATTCATAACTGACAAAATCTCCAAGTTCTTCCCTTTCTGTACGCCAGGGCTTAAACAGTTGCAAAAGAGCTAAATAGTAAAATTCCCTTTTGTCAGGAGTTTTGCAACTCAGTTTTCAATGATTAATCAAATGTCCTTTTCTTTGTTTCAACAGACATCCTTCAGATCCAATCACAGCATATACTCCTTTATTGATATCTTCTGTACTATTCTTCTTAAAAGTATAGCTTTGCAGCACTTCATACAGACAAACGTTCTTCAGATGATTACTTCTATTTAGATAGTATGTATCCAACATATTTGTCTTCCAAATATCTGTACTGTTTCATTCTTTCGCTGCTAAATACTTAATTTCTTTTACAGATTTCAAAACTTGGTTTCGTGTTGCAGCAAGACCTAGACTCACCCAGATGATTGTCCTAGATTTGGCATATAGACTTGCAGATGATAAACAATCTGAACATTCATATGCTCCAATTCCTCAATGAGACAACATCTTCAAACTGTAGCTGAACAATTTCTTACTTAGGCTCTTTTCATGAGAAATTTCCTCCAACATTTCCTTTAGTTCTGTCTTCTCAGATTTAGTAATGTAAGATGTTACATATCGAGCCACAGCAATGGAGTTGTCTGCAACATATTGAATATCCATGTTAGCATTCCACATGGACAAAATGACTGGGTTATAGTAATTAATGTATTTCTTCTGAAGTTGTAGGAATTTTTGGTGATTTTCTTGTAACAGTGTGTCGCAAAGATGACATGAATTTGTTTACTCTTCCTTTTGATAATACTGGTCGTGGAAATCCAAAACGACATTTTTTGTAAAACTTGTCCTTAGATTTGAACTTTCGACGACAGTATTTTCCACAACGATGGCTTTGAAACCGTAAGACTTGATGTCTTAAATAGTTTTCTTCTGTACTTTTCGGAACAGCACATGTAGAGTACTGTTCAATAAATCTCACCACTGTGTCATCCGAATCTGTTCCAAATTTGGGAGCATCTTTGATCCATAGCAGCATATGTATGTGAGGAGCACCTCTTGCTTGATACTCCTGTCTCCAAAAGAAATCCAAAACCTCTCCAAGAGGAGGATTTTTTTTGTTTGTCATAAAAGACATCATAGCTTCAAATCTATGATTGAAATACCTGCATACATTAACTGCATCCAAAGAGCACAGTTCTCCAGGTGTCTTCAGTTCTATATTTTCTATGTTTGCATTTGCCTCTTGAAGAAATTCAAGTAAGTCTTCCCAAGCATACTCAGCACAGCTAAGAGTAAGGAACCATTTAGGAGTTCCTAAGTTTCTTAGCATACATTTCAATTCCCCATGACAATGGAACCAATACTCGTTAGTACCACGCTGACAAGCCATGAGATTAATTAGCTGAGAATCCAAAACACTGTCTTTCTGTTGGACTTTGTCCATAAAGTCCCTTGCCGAAACATTCTGCAGATGTACTCCACTTTTTAGTATATGGTTCACTGCATAAGAAAGTCCAGACAAGTCACTCTCAAACAGAAGATGAAACAAATATGGAATGCACTGGCGAAACCTTGCATCTTCTGCATATAATCTTGATGTCCGGTATTCAGATGCAGGAATTTGCACAGGTCAGTCATCGTATCTTCCACCTACACCTGTTGGAAATAACTGAGGAAAACAACGAGCTTCCAAGCTATCTTCCCATACACTTATAGGACTTCCTTTTGCTTCTTTCATTTGGAAAAACTCAATAGCATTCCCCATTACTTCTTTGGAATGCAGAGGATGAACACTATAATGTTCATAAATTTGTTCACTTCTGAACACATCCACTTTTTCAATTTGCCCACCTGACAAATCACTGTCCTCTTCTACAGTTGTTTCCTCTTCTTCTATGTATACATTTTTATAGTACTGATTGTTTTTTACCAAATACAACGTTGCCTTTTTGACTTTCATAACATCCACTAATTCTTGCCAGATTGTATTACTCTTTGTAGGAACACCATTAACTAGAATAACTAGAGGTTCCTCTTCCACTTTCTCTACACCAATTGTGTCAATATTTTTCTTAAAATCTAGAGGCAAATAAACAACTCTTCCCTTTAATCCTCTCCGTAAATCTGAAGGAGGCAATTTCCCTTTCTTAGGCTCCAGGCAAACAATAGCCTGAAATGGATGCACAGATTGAATCAGAATATACTCATAGGTATTTAAATTCATCAATTCAGAAGGAATCTTTACCAACTCAAGATTATTATGAACAGCTCTAGCAGGTATTTTGTTATCATTTAATTTATTATAAAAATATTTACAAATACATTGATCAGAACCCAAATCAAAACAATTCTCTATCAACAAATAAGTTGCAAAATCCTTCCACTCATTTCTATTTTCCTTTTCACTTTTTACATATAAATCAACTAACCTAGTCTGATTTTTATAATGAGTTGGTCGACAATACACACAACAAAAATTTGGCTTTTCACTTGAAATGACCTTAAACTTTGTAATTTCTTGGTCAAATTTTTCTGTACTGAAATTCTGTATATTTTCATTCACATTGCCTTCAATTACTGTATCAGTTTCTGCACTGTCCTCTTTTTCACCAAAATAACTAAACTCAATTTCTTCACAAATGTTCTTTACATCTAATACAGATCCATGCAGAGGAGCACTGTTTAACTGTTTTAGCTTAAGTGCTGGACTTTTTGCATAATACAACCTTCTCACTAATTTCATCACTTCAGTATGATGCACTGCTAACATCCTAAAATGGTGAAAAACACTCTGACAAACTTTTCTAGAAAGACAAGCCAGTGAATGCCCTTGCAAACCTGTTTTTTCCCTCAGTCTGCAAGGATCCAATTCTTGCAACATCTTCATCTTTTGTTTGAGACTTTTCTTAGTATACTTACGTCAGAAATTGCGAAACAAATCAATTGAATCCTGTCGCACACTACAAATACTACTACAATTCCAAGTGTACACCGGAGCCTTAGGACATCTCCCTAAAACTTCATCAGCTAACACCTCTTCTGCATTTCTAGACACAATTTTCTCTTTGTCAATTGGACAACCGTCCTTCACCTCATATGCTCGACCACTGACGTCAACTGCAGGCAACAAATCATTAGTCTGAAAGTAAGTCTCTTCATTAAAAAATGGCTCACAACTTGAACTATGCTTCCATTCTCCAGAAAAAACATCACAAAAATTAAATACTCTTTTTCACTTACTTTTTGCTTTCAAAACATTGATTGCCTTGTCCAGTGTACGAATTCTATTGATTACTAAAATGTATAATGTTTTTTTTCACTTCAAAAGCCTGATCAACTGTCCTCTCTATACTTTTCTTTATATTGTAAAAAACTGTTTTCCTTTTGCAAATATTTATATTTTTTAATAAATGTACAACAACTCGGTTATAAAACATTCGTCTACGAATGCCAATGAACTGATTTTTGCGTCTATTACTGTAGACAATATCATCTCCATCTACATTTCCAACATTTTTGGGGGGGGGCTCTGCTTTTTCTTTGTAGTTACAGAAGTTTTTTTTTTCTTTTGCGCACTCTCCACATTTTTTTACGTTGGGTTAATTTCCTAATAAAATCTTTAGTTGGCTCACCAGGAGCATTCTTCTTTTTCTCTGAACATTGTTTTTTGGATACATCTTCTAATTGTGTTTCCTTGGACAATAAAGCCTGTTTATATTTTTTTCTTTTTACATCCTTAGAAGGCATATTGCTTTTTCTCTCTGTAGATAATTATAATCTGTTGTGAAGAAAAAATAACATGTTATAGACCACTACTAACATACTACATAGCAATTAGAATCACTAAATGATATAAACACTGGGTTACTTCATAAGTAAGTTTAAAACACAGTAACTGTGTCTGACCAGAGTAGGAAATCATGCAGTGGTACAAGCAGAGGGTTAGATGGCACAGACAGAGAAAGAGATGGCGTAGGCAGAGGGTGAAATGGCGCAGGGAGAAGGTAAGATGACACCGTCACAGAGAGAGATGGTGCAGGCAGAGGGTGAGATTGCGCGCACAGAGAGATAGATGACGCAGGCAGAGGGTGAGATGGCACAGGCACAGAGAGAGATGGCGTAAGCAGACGGTGAAATGGCGGTGGCAGAGGGTAAGATGACACAGGCAGAGAGAGAGATGGTGCACGCAGAGGGTGAGATGGCGCAGACAGAGAGAGAGATGGCACAGGCAGAGGGTGAGATGTCGCAGGCAGAGGGAAAAATGGTGCAAGCAGAAGGTGAGATGGTGCAGGCAGAAGGTGAGATGGTGCAAACAAAGGGAGAGATAGCGCAGGCAAATGGTGAGATGGCGCAGGCAGAGGGAGACATAGCGCAGACAGAGGGTGACATGGCAGAGGCGGAGGGAGACATGGCGCAGGCAAAGGGAGAGGTGGTGCAGGCGGAGGGAGAGATGGTGCAGACAGAGGGGAGATGATGCAGACAGAGGGGAGAGATGGTTCATGCACAGGGGATATGGCACAGACAGAGGGAGAGATAGCGCAAGTAGAGGGTGAGACGGCACAGGCAGAGAGAGAGATGGCGTAAGCAGAGGGTGAAATGGCACAGTCAGAGGGTAAGATGACACAGGCAGATAGAGAGATGGTGCAGGCAGAGGGTGAGATGGCGCACAGAGAGAGAGATGATGTAGGCGTAGGGAGAGATGTCGCAGGCAGAGGGAAAAATGGCACAAGCAGAAGGTGGGATGGCGCAGACAGAAGGTGAGATGGTGCAGACAAAGGCACACATAGCGCAGGCAAGGGCAGACATGGCACAGGCAGAAGCAGAGATGGCACACGCAGAGGGAGAGATAGTACAGGCAGAGGGGAGATGGTGCAGACAGAGGCAGAGGGATAGTGTAGCCAGAAAATACATTCCATTTCCAATTAACAGCACTATCTGTATACCAGCATTTAATGAAACCATGAGAACAATATAAAAAAAGAGGACCCTATAAGCAAAGAGATGTAAACTGTGAGGAGACACAGATGACATTATAGAAAAATGTAAAAATATAATTCTTTAATTTACACAAACACTCAGTTTGATCCTAGTAAAAAATGTTAAAGCCATACATTTTACCAAAAAACATATAGCACAGTAAATTGTTTAAAACATAGAGCACAGCCCATATAAATCAGCACTACATTACAATGCAGAAACCTGACTCATTTCCAAAATACATTTCTAATATGCACCATTAGTTTTTTGCCAGCATTACATACAAACATGAGACACAATACACAGTCAAAGGTGGACTCTTCCTAGTAGTGTTGTATGAAGACAAAAAGGGTGCAAGCACAGGGGAGAGATGATGCAGGCCGAGGGGAGATGGCGCAGGCAAATTAGAGATGGCGCAGGCACAGGGGACATGGCACAGGCAGAGGGAGAGATGGTGCAGACAGAGGGTGACATGGCACAGGCGGAGGGAGAGATGGCGCACGCAGAGGGTAAGATGCTGCAGGCAGAGAGAGACATGGCACAGGCAGATGGTGAGATGGCGCAGTCAAAGGAAGACATGGCACAGGCGGAGCAAGAGATGGTGAGAGTAGATGGTGCAGACAAAGGTGAAAGACGGTGCAGGCACAGGGGACAGGGCACAGACAGGGGGAGAGATAGCGCAAGCAGAGGGTGAGATGGCACAGGCAGAGAGAGAGATGGCATAAGCAGAGGGTGACATGGCACAGGCACAGGGTAAGATGACACAGGCAGAGAGAGAGATGGTGCAGGCAGAGGGTGAGATGGCGCACAGAGAAAAGAGAGAGATGACGCAGGCGTAGGGAGAGATGTCACAAGCAGAGGGAAAAATGACGCAGGCAGAGGGTGAGATGGCGCCGACAAAGGGACACAGCGCAGGCAAAGGGTGAAATGGCGCAGGCAGAGGCAGAGATGGCACACTCAGAGGGAGAGATAGTACAGGCAGAGGGGAGATGATGCAGACAGAGGCAGGGGGATAGTGCAGACAGAAAATACATTCCATTTCCAATTAACAGCACTATCTGTATACCAGCATTTAATGAAACCATGAAAAACAATAAAAAAAGAGTACCCTATAAGCAAAGAGATGCAAACTGTGAGGAGACACAGGTGACATTATAGAAAAAGGTGCAAATATAATTCTTTAATTTAGAAAAACACTAAGTGTGATCACAATGCAGATACCTGACTCATTTCCAAAATACATTTCCAATATGCACCATTCGTTTTTTGCCAGTATTACATCCAAACATGAGACACAATACACAGTCAAAGGGGGACTCTTCCTAGTAGTGTTGTATAAAGACAAACAGGGAGCAAGCACAGGGGAGAGATAATGCAGGCAGAGGGGAGATGGCGCAGGCAAAGGGAGAGATGGCGCAGGCACAGGGGACATGGCACAGGCAGAGGGAGAGATGATGCAGGCAGAGGGGAGATGGAACAGGCATAGAGAGATGGTGTAGGCAGAGGGTGAAATGGCGCAGGCAGAAGGTAAGATGACACAGGCAGACAGAGAGATGGTGCAGGCAAAGGGCGATATGGCGCACACAGAGAGAGACATGGCTCAGTCAGAGGGAGAGTTGACGCAGGCAGAGAGAAAATTGGCGCAAGCAGAAGGTGACATGGTGCAGACAGAGGGTGAGAAGGCACAGACAAAGAGACACATAGTGCAGGCAGAGGGAGAGATGGCGCACGCGGAGGGAGACATGGTACAGGCAGAGGGGAGATGGTGCAGGCAGAGGCAGAGGGATAGTGCAGACAGAAAATAAATTCCATTTCCAATTTACAGCATTATCTCTATACCAGCATTTAATCAAACCATGAGAATCATTATACAAAAAAGAGTTCCCTATAAGTAAAGACATGCAAACTGTGAGGAGATACAGGTAACATTTAAGAAAAAGGTGCAGATATAATTCTTTATTTTTTACACAAACTAGTGTGATCCTAGTCAAAAATGTTAAAGCCATACATTTTACCAAACAACATATAGCACAGTAAATCGTTTAAAACACACAGCACAGCCCATATAAATGACAACTACATTACAATTAAGAAACCGGACTCATTTCCAAAATACATTTCCAATATGCACCATTCATTTTTTGCCAGCATTACATACAAACATGAGATACAATACAAACTTAAAGGGGGACTCTTCCTAGAAGAGTTGTTTGAACACAAAAAAGGTAAGGGAGATAGAAAGATGGAGTAAACACAGAGGAGTAAAGAAAAGGGATAATTGCAGTGAGAAAACAGTTATGTGAGTAAGGAAAGGAGAATGAGAGAATAAGAGGCATATTAAGCGAAAGGAAAAAGGAGTAAGTGAATCAAAAAGATTTATTGAAAAAGAAAGGAAAGAAAAAAACACTGTTTGAGAGAAAGGAAGACAATGAGAGAGAAGAGACAGTGAAAGAGGGAAAGTTAGTAACTTCCACATTAGAAGACATTTTTATTATTAACCTAAACTGCTCAACATATATCCCCTTTCAAATTATTAACTCACCTTTAGAAATGCTTTGGAAGATTTACAACAGTGGCAATGACACACCAGATTTTCTTAAGCAGAATCTCTGAAATGTACCTCAGACAATGCAACCAAAAATGGCACTGATTGCCTCTCATTCTTCACACATATCCCTGTCCTTAACCAATCAAATTTGTTCCCACAAAAATTCAAAACTAAACTAATATTTTAATTGGTTCTACATTTCAACACTATCAAACTCACATAATATTCAAGCTTTACCCCTCTACTCTTTCTACCTGTTACCATGGTAACACTCCACAGAACACCAAATTAAGCTCACAGGTGAAAAGTTCATCATACAATGTTGCAAATAAACTCAGAAAGGGTGTTTGACCTCTCAATACACCAGCTTATCCTGTGCAATGTTCCTTTCAATGACCTTTTCTCAACCATTAGCATTACTTCTTTCAAAAAACAGAAGAATACACCCTAGCTTTGAAGGTTTAAGTTTCAGAAATCACCAATCATTTCTTTTTTTTCAAGTGCACTGAATCTTTTCCACATTTTTTTCTAAATTCCTGCTTCTCAAACTGCCATTTCATTTCCAGAGCCCATCTGAGTACAACCAGATCTGCCTTCAAAATGCCTAGAGTGTGGATAGTAGGACACCATTTTATTTTCTGGAGTGAAAGGTATGCTGAAAATAGATGCTTTCTCAACCTTGATTTACCAAATGTGGACATTATGTGGATTGGCCAGAGAGGATTGAGATATCACCAATTGATTCCAGTGGTAAAATCCATTTGCATCTGCCACACCCTGGCCACATAATTGTGCACCTTGGTGGCAATGACCTAGGCACTTTGACTGGGGTAGGTCTAGAAATGCTATTAAAGGACACCTTTGGACAATTGATGTCACTTTTTCCACAAACTGCCTTTGTATATTCAAATATAACCCAAAGGCAGAAATGGAAATGGTCCAACCTATTTTGTCTGCATATTGAGAAAGCAAGGAAACATGTAAATAAATCTGTTTCTGCTTTCCTCAGAGACTATGGCTTGGGTTCTATATACCACAACAACTTGCGTTACAACATGCAAGGCATCTATAGGAGAGATGGTGTACATTTCACAGATGAGGGGAACAGAATCTTTCTCTATAAAATGAGAATCTGCATCGGTACTTACTTGTAGGTACAAAGAAATACATAATAAACACAACGGCTCTTTTTAGAGACAACTAACATCTAAACACTCAAATTTGATTTTAAACTTTTTTCATTAATTTTTAGGAAGGTGCGCGCACCGTGCGCGCACTCCGCGAAGGTTTTTTTTATAAAAAACAATTTTTATTTAACCTTCGGGGTCCTTCAGGAACCCCCTGAGAAGGCCCAGGGGGTCAGGAAGTCTCTACCCTGCCCCCTTTTCACGTTCTCAACTTTCATTTTTCACTCCTCTGAAACTACACAAAATGGCGGCTATAGGGTGCGCGCACCGAGCACTCATCGTACACTCACGGTGCACTCACCGTGCGCGCATCTTTCAATTTTTTTTTAAACATATTTTTTTACCCTTTGTGGTCCTTCACGGACCCGCTGAGAAGGCCTAGGGGGTCAGGGAGTCTCTACCCTGCCCCCTTTTCAAGTTCTCAACTTTCATTTTTCACTCCTCTGAAACTACACAAAATGGCGGCTGAAGAGTGCTTCAAAGAGGGAAAGTGAGAGAAAGGGAGCAGGAGATAGAAAAGGTGAGTAAAATGCTGAGAGGAAGAAGTAAAGCAGGGTAAAGGGAGTAAAAGTAACGGAAATGGAGTGATGGTGAGAGAAAGGGTATGAACATAAGAAAAGGGGTGTTAGACCTGTCGGCCCTTTGGGAGGTCCCTCCTATTATTTATTTCTTTTGTCCCTTTTTGCCTCCTAGTACTTTTCATTTTTATGTTCACTGGAAATTTTTGGTTTTGTCCTAGGGGTTAGGTGCTACCTTGTCCCTATAACTTTTTGAGGCCTAGGTGTCCCCTTATAATGGTGAATATTTAGTCACACAAAATGGTGGCTGGTAACTGCCACAACTGATTACCTCAGAGGTTGAGGCAATAGGACTTCAATGGGAAGGTTCTAGAACCTTCCAGCTGGTTCCAGTAGCCTGGGTCCAGTCTATATAAGGGTCAGAACCAGGGTGGCCATTTTAGGAGTGACCAGAGCGCTGTAGTAGAAAATGGTGAGGAGTGAAGCAACAGTGTGGGGAGGAAGGCGCCTTGTTAGGGGTTAGATCGTCCCTTGGGTCGGCTGCTCAACTTGATGACGTGCCCCCTACCTATTGACTGAGCCCTACTGCGGTTATAGCGTCACTAACTCTCTGGTTTTATCAGTACCTGAGTGGAACTTGTTTCTAAAGAAATGGTGGGGTATCATGAGAAGTTCATACAAAAATTCCACGAAGAAAGTAATTAACTGAAGAAGAGCCTGAGTAGTTTTCCCTTCCCCTGTCTTTAGTGGTCCAATCAGAACTGCTTTGATACTGATGGTGAAGAGGGGAAAGGCTCCCGTAATATCTCCGCTACTGACCCCTAGCACTACCGGTGCTGAAAGAAAGTGAATCCGATCCTACCTGAATGCAGCGGTTGTCGAAGTGCCTCTCCCTAGATCATTGCTGCTTGGTTGCTGGCCCCCACTGTGGAGATTCTGTGCGGGAGGGCCCTGGTTGTCATCAGTGGTGAAACACATCAAAAGAGGCGGTGTTGCGTAAGCCAGCGGCACTGATGCGGATGCGCTGAGGAGAAGGGGGCGGGTATCGGAAGAGGCCGGCCTGCAGAAGCACCTTCCCTCGATGACGACGAAGCTGTAGGAAGCATCAATGGGGTGTGAGGAAGTTCCGGCCTAGCCTGCTGTGAGGTGGTTGCAGCGGTATAAGCCTCTTTTGCCGCAGGGCGTATTGGTGAGAGGCTCACAAGGGAGCTTGGAGTGAATTCGGGCCAGCAGGGCCAAGGTCTGGAATGATTAAGATTTCCTTATGGTCTCGGGCCCAGGGGCGGAGCATACGTAGTGCCTTATTTCCGCATGGTACCGCAATCCGGATAGTACCGGCAGCGCCGAGTCGCGCTGGTGTCCTGGAGCCAGGAGTGGTCGGGTCAGTCGGCTGGAGTCGAGTTCCTGGCTCCGAGGCACTACGTATGATCCGCCCCTAGGCCCGAGACCATAAGGAAATCTAACTCTTTCTTGTTACCCAAGTCCCTGGCAAAATCATTCCAGACCTTGGCCCTGCTGGCCCAAATTCACTCCAAGCTCCCTTGTGAGCCTCTCACCAATACGCCCTGCGGCAAAAGAGGCTTATATTCAAAGGCAACTATTGTTTTGTCCTGATGATGGACCACATTATTTAGTAGGGGGTCCGAAACGCCGTCGACCTTTAGTACCATATACTTGTGTAATGTATCTCTATGCAATGATATGTAATGGTACCTACAAATTTTTTTCTGTATGATTGGAATTCTACAGAAACTGCTGCTCTTGCCTTGCAAGCCCTTTCATGTGTTGTCTGTGTCTATGTATTGTTGTGGTTGGGTACAGGCTTGTGCCCCACACATGTGATTTGTTGAAGGTATTACCTTGTGTTGTAAACTTCTAATTAAGTATAAACTTTGAAGACCTCTGTCCGGCTGGGCATGTCTTCATCAATATAGAACTGACTGGGTCTATATTTATTTTCAACTATCCTCTGTCTCCTTGCTTGGGATCATTGTTGTTTTGTATAATAAGCTCCCCTGGGTCCTTCGCTGATACTATTGGGGTCCCTTGTTGTTTGTAAAAGCTAATGGTAACTCAGGCAAGCGCAATTCAGTGGTGTTAATTCCATTCCTGCCTAACGAGATTGCCTGGGGAGAAGCAGGTATTGGAAGAAATTGATAGTACTGACTTGAGGAACCGAGTGAGTGAGTGGAGCTAGACACAGGGCATCTTGGTTGGAAGAGGGGATTGATTCATTGGTGCAAAGTGTGTGAAAACTACAAATTTCATCTGAGCAACCTGCCAATTGGGTGGGGAGATCGCGGACTATTGGCATATATGAACTGACAAAACAACATGCCTATCTTGTTTAAGATGCCAATGTGAACTCAGATATTGTTTAGATAACTGTGTCTTGTTTACTGACCTGCTGTAACCTAATGTCATTAATAACACTTATTTTTCTAGGGCCAGGTACCGATTTGGAGGAGTGCAGAGAATCTGATTATTGATTAATTGCTTCCATTGAAACTGTGGAATATTTAATGCAAACATAAGGGCCAAGAATTACCGTTGAGCTTCCATCAAGGAAGGAAGGGGAAGGTGACCTTACTGTTAATTGGGACTGTGAAAGTGCTAACTGTCAGATGTAAAGTAGATCTATAAATGAAATTTTAACACTGGTAAGAAGCCAAGAGTAACTACAAGAGAATTTTATAAAAACAGCCCGTATTTTTCTAAGCTGGTGTGGTGTCATTTATTTTTGGTGGTAGAGCGCTGAGTTACTGTGAGCGAGTGATGTAAGCACAACACAATTGCCTTTGGAGTGTTGCTATTTCCCCTCTGTGCCAGGCTACCCTATGTGGACTGGTAACCCCAGGTCCAACAAGGGGGACAAAAGAAAGTAAGGGATGAGGAGTGAAGGAGAGAGAAGTGCAGTGAAGGGATAGAGGGAGTTACAAAACTGGATTGAAAAAAGGGGACTCAGGATTTCAATAAGGGAAGGAGAGTAAGTGAGGGAGAGTGACAGAAAAAATACGTAAAAGAGAACAGATGTCAGATACACACAGAAGTGGGAGAAAGGGAGTAACTATAAGTAAACTTATAATGTTATGTTATGTTAATTGATTTTTTTGAGCGCACAGCTGCCCCAGCGATGGGGCGTCCCGGCGCTATATCTGAGAAGGTAACATAACTAGCAAAAGCAGACAAAGTAGGGAAATTTTAATAAGGCAGGGGGAAAAGATAAGTTTTAATAGCTTTCCTGAAAGCAAAACGATCTTCTAAAGATCGAATATGAACAGGGAGCGCGTTCCAGAGCTTGGAGGCCAGCACCGTGAATGATCTGCCGCCTAATCTGCATTTTTGGAAGCGTGGAACAAGTGCTAGATTTTGACCTGCAGAGCGAAGGCTACGTGAGGGAGTGTACAGGGTCAGGAGGTGCTGGAGGATGGTAGGGGTGTCAGTTTTAGGAATTTTAAACGCAAAACAAAGAGTCTTAAACTCTATGTGTCTAATTACAGGTAGCCAGTGCAGTTTAAAAATTGTACTGCGGGCTGAGCAGAAGCGTGGCAGGCCCACCAGGGCCCTGGCAGCCGCGTTCTGCACCCGTTGGAGTCGCAGGACCTCCGCCTGGTTGGCGCCCAAAAACAGTGAGCTCGCGTAATCAAGCCTTGATAATACGCTAGCTTGAATCACCATCTGGCGAGTGGGGGCATCAAAAAATTTGAGGATAGGCCTCAAACCACGCAGAATGCCAAAGCACATAGATGCCACCTTCTTAGTATGACACGAGAAGGTTAGTTTGGAGTCCAACCACACGCCAAGATTTTTTAGTTCGGAGACAGGTATTGGGGGGGTCCCAACTCGTTAGGCCACCAGCTCACACCCCACAGATCAGGATGTAACACAAAAATGTTGCACTCTATACTATAAATCTCACTTTATACCACAATCACTTGGCTACTACCTCATAAATTACAATTACAAATGGAAACATTTCTCAAATAATTTTTGATTTCTAAATATAAATTTATTCTTCTGAATTTTCATAATGGAACATCACTTCTGTTATCAAATCATCAGGAATTTCTTCTTCGTAAGTCTGCAAACATGATTCTGCAAACTCTATCATCTCCAAACATTCCAGAAATTCACTGTCCAAAGACTCATCAAAAAAGTCACTTGTTCCATCTCCTCCACTATGTTCTTCTTCATTAGTGTTGTCATAAAACGGAACATTCAGATCTTCTAAGAAAGTAGATGAAACTTCAAACACGATTTCCACTGTCTCCTCATTGCAATCCATATTTTTAACAAATTTATTTCTGTCATTTACAAAAAAAATAAACACTTTAACTTATCATTTTTAGTAATACATAAAATAAAACTAGCTTTAACAAGTATTCTGTCACAATATTCCCTAAAATACACTAACTCACTTTATCATTATTTCAGGGTTTAGGGCAGTGCTAAATGCTATTAAAAGAGTTTCTATGGCATTTATACAGCACACCCAGCATTACTTTTTACACAGCAAGGAGAGTACTTGAGAATTAAGAAGTCTGACAGACATACTGCATAGGACTTTCTAACACTACATCTCCTAAAGCCAGACTGACTTTGTGACTACACTCATATTTTTTAAAAAACACATCAACCATGCAAATTATTCTGTCAGAATTTTCCTGAAATGATTACTAAATGCTAGTAAAAGAGTTTCTATGGCACTTTTAGTGAAGTGAGGGAAGAGATATGAAGGTGAGGAAAAGAGAGTGAGAAAAAAAGCATATTAACAGAATAGAAAAAGGAGTAAGTGAAACAGAAGCATTTTTTGAAAAAGAGAGGAAGGAAAAAGAACAGATGTGGAGAGAAAGGGAGACTGTGAGAGAGAAAGAGAGGAAGAGTGAGAAACTTCCACATTAGAATTTTTTTTCTTTTTAATTGAAATTGTACAACATAGTTGCCCCTACAATTTAAGTACTCACCTTTTAAAATGCTGCTGAAGATTTACTACAGTGTGAATCACACAACAAATGTTATGAAGCCAAATTTTCACAAATGTACCTCAGACACTGCAATCAAAAAATGGCCGTCATTCCCTCTCATTTTACACATATATCCCCTACATAACCAATCAAATTTCTTTCCACGCAAAAACTAAACCAAACTAACATTTTAATTGGTTGTACATTTCAATACTTTCAATCTAACATAATGTTCAACCTACTCCAAATGAACTCTCTACCTCTTACCATGGTAACTCTCCGCAGAACACCTGTGTGAACTCAACTTTTCTAAACCAATAATATGCTGTTCATTTAGAGACAACCAACATCTAAACACTCAAACTTGTTATTTAACTGTTTTCTTTTCTTTTTTGGCGCTGTCCGCCCACCGTGCGCGCACCCCCGCGATTTTTCAAATTTGTTTTTTTTTACCCTTGGGGGTCCTTCTGGGACCCCCTGAGAAGGGCTAGGGGGTCAGGGAGTCTCTACCCTGCCCCCTTTACAGGTTCTACACTTTTGTTTTCAGCTGGCTTCTGCCTCGGAGACAAGATGGCGGCCAGCACTACCTGATTTCGACTGCCTGGAATGTGGACAGACGTCCAACAGCTAATCAAAATTCCGCTTGCGCACGGTGTCCCGCCTATAGATATATATATATTTTTCAAATGCGATTTTCTCAGAAACTACTGGAGCGATTTACACCATTTAAGCAGAAGACTTTACTGCCTACCAGTCTCCACCATTTTGCCAAGTTTGGTGTAATTCCGTTCAGCGGTTCGGGCTGTGGACTTGTCTAGATGTCCTATGGAAAATTGCATGGGGAAAACACGTTTTGGGACCCCCCTTTTTTCTCAGCCACCGCTTCACGAATCCCTCGAAACTTTCCGAGAAGGAGCGGAGCATAACGGGCCATCTTCTTTGAGAAATTTGCGTACATTCATTAACCAGCGCCAAAGTTATTCCCAATAGAATGTTGCGGATTTCCTATAGAAGTTATAGTTAGGACCCAACTATAACTACCTACTACTGACCGCCAGTAGGTAATATATATATATATGTATATATATATAAAGGCGTGGAAAGGCTACAAGGAACACTGAAAGGATCAACAGAAAGCCCGGTGGGATCCCAAACCAGATGGCAAAAAAAGATCAAAGAGTGGAGCAAGTAGACGTGAGAAAGCAAACAGTCCTGAACCTGTCGAGTAGAGAATTAACAAATTAAGAAATGGATGTGCTAGCATTGGGGTTAACATTTGTCCCTACTAAGGAGTTTGACTATACACAATCACGGATTTATTTATTTCATTTTACGAGGAAACTGAAGTTAAGAAAATGGTTTTCTACCAGAGTGAACACTGGAAGAGGACCTATAACGGAAAATGAGGTCAGTAATTTGTGCATTACCGACATTGAAATTCTGCATATGATGAATGAACTGGGAGATCAATGTGATTTTAATCCGGATCCCCTCTTAAATTTAGCCAATGACGATATAACAATTGACCTCAGTTACAAAAGTCACTTTAAACCAAAATCCATATTTCTGCCACAAATACAAAACGAAACACTGGATATTTTTGAAAAAGGAGTAAAAAATGACTTCAGAAAGTTGTCTAGAATTCCTTTTCAAGGCAGAAGAAATCTAACCTTGCAGCAAAAATTGGCTATCCAATCTTTCCAGAATGACCCCTTGATTGTGATAAAAAAAATCTGATAAGGGGGGAAATGTAGTGGTGTGGGGAAGAGACAGATATGTGGAGGAAGGTTTAAGGCAATTGAGTGACACAAAACAATATGAGAAAAGCTCCAAAAGTAACTATGACGCATCCAATAAGGAATATCATGATAAGTTACATGAATGGAAGGAGAAGGGATGGTTGGAAGAAAATGAATATTTGTTTTGCAAATTTCCAAAAACACCCGTCCTATATCTTCTACCGAAGGTACACAAGGACATGAAAAAACCGCCTGGAAGACCAATAGTCTCATCCAGAGGGTCGAAGTTGGAAAATACCTCAAGATATGTGGATTATTTCCTACAACCCTATGTGAAAAGGTTAAAGTCCTATATTAAGGGCACAGGAGACTTTTTGCGTATGATTGATGAGGTGGAATGGAATGATAATTGCTTGATGCTTAGCCTAGATGTGACTAGTTTATATACTAGTATTCCGCATGAATTGGGGGTAAAAGCATGCAGACATTACTTTGGAGAAAGATCAATTTCTTATCTTATGCATACTGAAGTATTGATAGATATGATAATGACATGCTTGATGAAGAACTACTTTATCTTTGGCAATCAAATATATCGACAGATCATGGGCATGGCGATGGGCACCTGCTTCGCCCCCAGCTTTGCGTGTCTTTACCTTGGCTGGTGGGAGGAGCAGGTGGTCAGTACCCATGAACTGTACAGGAGGCACGTCAAAAGTTGGAAACGATTTATTGACGATGTCTTTTGTATATGGGAGGGTACAAAAGAGGAAGCGGATGAGTTCATTGAAATTCTGAATATAAATGAGCTGAATTTGAAATTCACCCATCAAATCAGCTCGAAAAAAATTGAATTCTTGGATGTGATGCTTGAAGTTGAGAGTGGAAAGATTGAAACAGCCCTATACCGTAAAAATACAGCAGGCAACAGCATGCTGCATGCCCGGAGCTGTCACCCGAATAGTCTAATCCAAAGTATCGCTTATGGAGAACTATTACGTGCAAAAAGAAATTGCAGCACTGTTGAAGGGTACAAAAATGAGTGTACCATTATGGTCAAACGATTTAAGGAGAGGGGTTACAGTGACCAGTGTATAGCTACTGCTTGCAGCAAAGTGGAAATAAGAGAGAGAACTGATTTACTGATGGTCAGGGAGAGTGCTTCTTCTCAAGAGAAAATAAGATTTGTAACTACGTACAGCAACAAGGCATGTGAGATAAGAAAATGCCTGGAAGAACATTGGAATATATTGAGAACAGATCCAGACTTAGAGCAAGCAATAAGCAATTCGCCTCAGATAACATTCAGAAGAGCGCAATCAATCAAAGACATGGTCAGTCCAGCAATGTTGCCCAAACAAGTCAAGATGACAGTCGGAAAAGTGCAAGGGTTTTTTTATTTGTGGGAAATGCAAAGCCTGCAAATATAGTGCCAGTTGCAAATCTGTTAAATTATCAGCCAAGTGTAGTCCCTTCAAAATCCAAAAACATGTATCCTGTGAGACTGAGTATGCGATTTATGCCCTTAGGTGCCCATGTAATTTGTACTATATTCGTAGTAAGATTCACAAGGCCAAAAAAAGAGTTCTGGAGCACCTAAGGGCAATCAACCATCATGACAAGCAATACCCCATTGCAAGACATTTTTTCAAAGAACACAAGCAGAACACAAGCCTCTTATCATTTGTGGTATTAGATTGTATACCGCGAAGAGACAGAGGAGGTGACAGGTTGAAAGAACTGAGACAATTGGAATCGAGAACGATAATTAAATATCAAACACTGTACCCATCAGGGCATAATGGAGATGAGGCACTAGCGGTCCATCTTGGTTGAGAAGTAATCCAGAGTTGTTTTGTTGAAATTGTTTTAAAATTAGCTGCAACGACAAGTATATTGATAATCCAAATTTTATATGATCTGATTTAAGTATACATTTTAATGGATTGCTCACTCATTTACAGGTCAAATGAAGATTTAAGCATTCCTGAATGTTGTAAGGCTCACAATACCTGATATCACAAACTGGGTGATGGAACATGGTTACCAGAGGCCAATTTTGCACATAGATTGGATTTATGCCCACTGGGGCGTCATTTTGTCAATTTTCTTTTCCTTTTGTATAAAAAAATTGATTAATAATAATCCATGGACGAAACAATAGAATAGGGGAACAATGAATGCCCAGGTATTGTGCTAATGGGTTAGAAAAGCACTGTGAACATAAGCCCACTAGGGCGCAATTATTAGAGAAGGGTAGCGGACGCTACAAAGGGGCACTCGTGGATGTGTTGTGAAATAGACACAAGGGTTCCAATGAGACTATAGACATTAAGAGTATAAGCCCACTGGGGCAAAACGATAAAATGGTTAATGACAGATGTCGTAACCAATTTTCTGAACCGATTATTTTGTTTTTTTTATGAAAAGAGTGCCATGCGAGCAAAGACTAATGATTGTCTGAAATCTGAAGACAGCCTCTTTGATGTAACCGGTTTAGGGATTATGGGACTTGTAGTTCCGGAGTCAAATAATCAACAAAACAGTCGAGAATAGAACAACATTTGTGAGCCTGATAAACTTTGAATAATGCAAATGTGTGAATTAACACTGTTTATGACATCAAGTGATGATATATCAGTAATAACCGATTGTGAGAGAGTATGTTTTCACTGTTGATCTAAAGTCACATGATGAAGGTTTTTTTCACTTGTATATAACTTTATTGTTTAACACTTGAACTCACTCGTGATCAAGCGGCTGCGGCTGCGAAACGCGTTGGGTGTGAAACGCTAATAAACTTCACCGCGAAATGCAAATGGGCCTCAACTTGTTGTCTTTTTGATTAAAGATATGACAACGCTTTCGGCGGATTTACAGGGGTAAGGCGAAACCCTGCTGTGGCCCGCCTGAGAAAAGCGGCGCGGGCTCAATTTGCCATTGTTGTTGTGATATATATATATATATATGCCTACAACATTGCCACCGATGGGCAGTCAGGTGACCAAGAACTTTGCGCTCCCACAAATGGGAGGGTGCAGGACATTACATCAGCTCGGGTGGGGCAGCACCCTGAACAAACAGAGGCATCCGATGAAGGCTTGAATAAGCCAAAATGTATTATGCCAGTATGCTGTTTCATTAAAGGCCCTTCCGTGGCAATACCCCGTGTGGCCTCTTCCTTTCTACACAGGAGGGTTGTTTGGATACATATATATTTTTTTTCTGAACTCCGTTCCCAAATCCGCTTTGCCAGCTAGAAAGGATGCAGACCCAAAGTAGCTCTGAAGCAATTTTATTTCACCCGCACCTCCTCCTTATATATATATTACCTACTGGTGGTCGCCAGTAGGAAGGTATAGTTAGGACCTAGTTTCCATAGAAAATCTGCAACATTCTATTTGGAATAACTTTGGGGCCGGTTGACGAATCAACGCAAATTTCTCCATGAAAATGGCCCGCTCTGCTCTGCTCCTTTCCTGAAAGTTTGGTGCTGATTCATTAAGCGCGTTCTGAGAAAAAAGGGGGTCCCAAAACATGTTTTCCCCTTGCAATTTTCCATAGGACCTTTAGCCCAGGGCTACAGCCCGAACGGCTAAACAAAATTACACCAAATTTGGCAGAGACGTAGACTTTCGTTCGCAGATCACCCTTTTTGTTAAATAGTGTAAATCCGTTCAGTAGTTCCTGAGATAATCAAAAGTAAAATCATAGATATATCTATAGGCGCTTACCGTACGCGTACAGTACGCATACAGGTCTGCGTACCGTATGCGTAAATATGCGTACCTTTCTGAGCACGAGCTGCATGCTGATTGGCTGTCAACTGTCTGTCGACACTCCAAACCAGGAAGTGTTGGCAGCCATCTTATGCCTCGGTAGACTGAGGCACAAGAAAACTGAAAAACAAACGTGTAGAACGCAAAAAGGGGGCAGGGTAGAAACACCTTGACCCCCTAGGCCAAAACATTATTTATTTTATTTTTTCAAAACAAATCGCGGGGTAAGTGTACGTACACGTATGTACGCGTAAGCACGCGTACCCCTGCGGAAAATAAAAAGTCTGCTTTTTTTCGAATGAGCCCCCGTGGGGACCAAATCCCGGGGGCATAGTGAAAAAGAAGTGTCGGAGGCCCCAACCCCCCCACACTGTCCCTTGGACCACCACCCCCGGGGCAAAGTAATTATTTCACACCTCTCTGCAATGCAGCCCCCTGGCGCATACTGGAGGCTCCTGGTGGGCTAGTTGGCCCCCGAGGACCCCCAGTATCCAAGGGGAATTAGATCCCCCTCTGAAAAAGTGCCAACGGGCTGCATTGCAGAGAGGTGTAAAAAGGGGCGTGGCCTCATTACACCTCTCTGCAACGCACCCCCCTGGCACATACTGGAGGTTTAAGGTGAGCTAGTTGGCCCCCATGGACCCCCAGTATGCAAGAGGAATTAGTTCCCCCTCTGCAAACACGCCAGGGGGATGCGTTGCAGAGAGGTGTAAAAAGGGGCGTGGCCTCATTACACCTCTCTGCAATATAGCCCCCTGGGGCATACTGGAGATTCCTGGTGGGATAGTTGGCTCCCAGGGACCCCCAGTATGCAAGGGGAATTAGTTCCCCCTCTGCAAACGCGTCCGGGGGCTGCATTGCAGAGAGGTGTAAAAAGGGGCATGTCATCATTACACCTCTCTGCAACGCAGCCTCCTGGCGCATATTGGAGGTTTCTGGTGGGCTAGTTGGCCCCCAGGGACCCCCAGTATGCAAGAGGACTCAATCCCCCAACTTAGAACACTCTACAGGGCGCGTTTGCACAGTGGTGGGGGTAGGGGGCGGGGTTGAGCTGATGTGAGCGCAAACATGCCCTGAGGCGCGTTTTAAATTGGGGAAATAATTCCTGTTCAATCCAGAGGTCCCCTAGGGCGCAATTAGTCCAACAGGTATCTCCATTAAGCGCCACGGAGCTGTGTTGCAGAGTGTTGTAAAAGGGTGTGTGCCCCTTGAACACCTCTCTACAACACAGCTGCCTGGCGCAAACTGGGGCTCACAGGGGACCTCAGGATTGAAGAGTAATTAATTCCCCAATCTAAAACGTGCCACAGGGCGTGTTTGCACACATGTTACCTCAGGGCTCGCCCCCTTCCTTCACTATTGAGCAAAATATTCCTGTAAATTCTGCCTAACTATGAATTCCAATTTACTCACCTGTTATCACAAGAAACATCAGTGCTGCATCTTTGAGCACACTACTGATCCTGAAAAGTAATTCTAACCATACTTACACTGACTTGAATTTCCTTCCATAGGCTAACATTGACTGGTTTCACTTGGAAATTTTTCGAAGTGAGGAGTTTTGGAACTTAAACAAATTCCTCTAAAATCAGCCGAACTACGATTCCGATTTACTCACCTGTTATCAGGATAGACCTCAGTGCTGCATCTTTCAGCTCACTACTATTCCTGAAAAGTAAATGTAACTGTACTTACCAGTAACTTGAATTTGCTTCCATAGGACATCATTGCCTGATATATAAAATATATATAATGTAAAAAAATATATATATATATTACAATTTCAATTAAAAAAATATATATATTTTTTTCAAATTATATAAAAAATATATAATGTAATTTAAAAAAGTATAATATCTCAAAATAAATATTTTAAATGATGTAGTAAATCAGTATAAAAAATTATAACAATTAATACATTTAAAAATTATCATTTACAAAACCATTGAAATTCACTGAAAAAACCATAGGATTCAGCCAAGTCAGTGTTAGGAATTAGCATTTAAAAAACCTTAGAAATTCACTAAAAAACCAAAGGTTTCACACATGTTATAGTTAGCTGGACATTACACTCATACAAAACCATTGAAATTCCCCCGTTATAGTTAGTTCAGCTAACTATAACTCGCGCGCCCGCAATGCACTGCTGATGATGTCACATATTACATCACTCATTACATGGTCAGTGACATCACTCATGACATCACTGATGACATCTCAGATGACATCACTGATGACATGGATGATTTTTTTGTAAAAATGATTGTATACCTGACTTATTAAGTGTATCTTAGTGAATACATGTATTAGCGAGTAATGTTTAAATATGTAAATATCTGTATCAGTTTCTCACTTTGTCTATAAGTGGCTGCCTCGGTTGGTGAGTAGCTACATTGGAAGTTAAAGACACTAAAATTAGCGGCAAACTGTTTGGAAAAGTCATGGCTGGCAACATTGTGCTGCATGCCAACAGTTGCCTCCCCAGAAATCGTATCCGCAGCATTCCTTTTGGAGAACTTTTGAGGGCCAGGAGGAATTGCAGCACTGAGGATAATTACCAGGCTGAAAAACTAACTATGATTGACGATTTCTTGCACAAGGTTACAGTAAAACTCTAATTAAAGAAACTATTGCGAAAGTAGATAAACTGAACAGGGATGAGTTAGTGTTCCCTACTGCCAACACTGACATGGTAAAGAAAAAAGAATCCTTGTACAATACCCATGCATGGGAATTTAGAAAAAGTTTCAAAAAGTTCTGGGAGATACTTAGAAATGATGATGGTCTTCGCGAACCTGTAGGGGAGTGTCCGTCCCTTACTTTCAGGAACAACCGATCGTTACGAGTCAGCCTGTGCAAGAATCTGTTACCTAGCTGCAGTAAAACCAATGAAATTAAGGGATTCTTTACTTGCAACCAATGCAAAACTTGTGAGTTCAGTAACAATTTAAAATCTTTTCAACTCTGTAAAGATATGGGTCCTTTTCTGATACAGAAACATGTAAACTGCAACACTGAATATGCAATGTATGCACTAAAGTGTCCGTGCAACAAGTTTCTATATAGAGAGTTCCACCCATAAAGGTAAAAAGAGAGCGTTGGAGCACATTAGGGCAAGCAACAAAAATGATAAAACATATCCTGTTGCAATGCATTTTAACAAACACCACAAGATTAATTCCACCCTCGTGAGATTCACTGTCTTTGACTGTATACCATCTAAGCAAAGGGGTGGCAATAGAACGGCGGAACTCAGGAGGTTGGAATCTAAATTCATCATCAGGTTGGCCGCCAATGGGTTGAATCTTGACGAACAGATGTCTGTACATTTGTGAAATGACTCTATTTATCCACTGCTGTTATTCTTATCTCCTAAGATATCTTACCAGCTACGCTGTTTTTTATGATTTGTGTTGATTTATATTTGGTTAATGCACCTTTAAAAGTTTGTAATCGCATCATCTCTATCTGACTTTTTTGCAGATATCTAACTGGGAACAGTAAGAAGTACAGGGATGATTGCTCATACATTTGATGATACATGAAAGATTAACTGCACGCTAATTTGAATGGGGCTGTACTGATGAAATATATGTTGAATGCGGTAATTTTTGAAATATTAATATTTTTACATTGATTATGTATTACCCAGCACTCAACTGCATACCAATAGTTATGTTTGTCCACTAGCGTGGAATTGTGAAATACATATGTTGGGTCTCTGAACCCATGCAGAATATGCAATTGTTAACAGAGAAACTGGTTAATTGTGCCCAATTGGGCGGTATACAACGTGTTCTGTGTATGTCTTCACACTTGACATTTTGAATGTTGTTGTATGAAGAGGGACGCCCTCTTAGACTCTGTGCGCGATATGCGTGAATTTACTTGTCCCGATGCAATTAGCTTCTCAGTGAGAATAAGACACATTTATTCATATGATTTACAAAGGATTACTCTTGCCAAAAATATGATCTGAACAATCACCTAATCATGCGTGATTGTTATATGTTTTTCGATGTTTTTGAAATGTTTCCGATAGGCTGATTATATCTATATATACGGTACAAAAGGGGGTGGTGATGGACGGAGCATCTGAATCAATCAAACACTCACACCCAGTCAAAAGATCTGGGTTTAATCCATCACTGTTCTTTAGCCCACTCTGCCACCCCAGTTCAGACATGGCTATATACAAATAAGTCTGACCCTGTGTCTCATGGGAACAGTCCAGCCCGAACTGCCAAGCCATGTCTTCCCTGGACCAGAAACACGCTTCCGAGGACCGGTTTCTGGCATTGAATCCAGTGGCAAAGTGAGCAAGGGACTCACATCTGAGCATACCCTGCCACACTTATGGCGGCCAAAAGCGGTACAAAAGGGGGTGGTGATGGACGGAGCATCTGTTGCAGTGGCGGCTACCCCTGCCCTGAGCTCGCTGTGGAAGTGGCTTGGGTCAAAGCTGTACCAAGATGCGGATATATATATGTTGAGGGGGGCCACACTGCCCCCCTCCTAGAGCCCTTCATGACCCTGGGGACAGCGAAACTCCAGGACCGGCTCCTGCAGTGTCCTGGGGTACCCTCCCTCGGAACACTGCTGTTTGCTATGGTAGGACGGGAGCCCTGTCATAGCAACCTGAGTTTGAATTTAGTAAGCGACAGCAGGTTTCCTGCTCTCGCTTTACAAAATTCAAACCACATTGCTTTTCCACAAGTGGAGCTTCATGTCAGCAGCTCCCCATGTGGAAAAGCTACCGCAGGGTGCAGGAGAGCCCGCAGGGACCGTGGGGGCATTGGGGCTCCCCCCATGGTCCCAAACAAAGAGGCCAGGCCCCGGGGGATGGGTACTCAGAGCAAAAAGTGGCCCGGGAGGGGGGCCACAGTGCCCCCCTTCCATGTGTAAAAAATTTGTAAAAAAAACAGAGAGGCTAGGCCCTGGGGGATGGGATCCCCTGGGCCATATTTGGCCTGAGGAGGGGGGACACGTGGCCCCCCTCTCCACAAAAAAATAAAAAAGGATGGCCGAGCCCTCAGGGATGGGGTCCCCTGGGCCAAAAGTGGCTGGGGTGGGGTGCCACATGGACTCGCTCCCCAAATAAATAATTAATAAATAAAGGCTGGCCCAGGGGATGGGGTCCCCAGGGCCAATAGATGCCTCAGGAGGGGGCCCATGCAGCCCCCCTCCCCTGTGTATAAAAAAAATGGAGAGGCCAGGTATCAGGGGATGGGGTCCCCGGGGCGACATTTGGCCTGAGGAGGGGGGCCACGCAGCCCCCTCCTGAAAAAAAATTAAAAAGGATGGTCGGGCTGGGGGGATGGGGTCGGTCCCCGGGGCCAGAAGTGGCCCAGGAGAGGAGCCAGATGCCCCCCTCCCCAAATAACTAATTAATAAATAAAGGCCGACCCCAGGGGACGAAGTCCCCAGGGCCAATAGAGGCCTCATGAGGCTAATTCCATGCAGGCCCCCTTCCTATAAGAAAATGTGTGGCCATGCCCTGGGGGACGGGGTCCACAGGGCCAGAATTGGCCATGGGAGGGGGGCCTAGGCGGCCCCCTCCCATTGACAGTTAAAAAAGAAGGGGACCAGGCCCTGGGGGGGTGAGGTCCCCAGGGCCAGAAAAAGGCAAGAGAAGAGGGAGCAAACGCACCCCCTTGCATGCTGTAAATTGGGGATTATTTCCCCTTGAGTCCTGAGGGTCCCTGGGGGCCAACTAGCCCACCAGGAAACTCCCGTATGTGCCAGGGAGCTGCGTTGCATCGAGGTGTACAGAAGCCATGCCCCTTTTTACACCTCTTGGCAACACAGCACTGTGGCACTTACTGGAGGTACCTGGTGGGCAGGCTGGATGGTTAGTCAAGAAAATACGCACTTTCTAAAAGTGGTATTTTCAAACACAAAATGTTAAAAACAACTTCACTAAAATATGTATTTTATCATTCTGAGTTCAGGTATACTAAATTCGAATCTCTAACATGTTCCCTTGGTCAGTTAGGATTATAAGATGTTATAATCAAACTGTCCATTCTGGCCTATGGGGGACAGGTTGCCTTACAATAGTGAACAGCGAAAATGGCTGTAATTCGCTATTAGGAAATACCACACACACCAGGGCATGTCCTACTTTATACTTACAATGCACCCTGCCCTTGGGCCTACCTTAGGGGTGTCTGATATGAAGAAAAGGTAAGGTTTATGGACTTGCAAGTGGGTGCACTTATCAAGTCGACATGGCAGTACTAGATTGCACACAGGCTCTGCAATGGCAGGCCTGAGACTCAAGCTGCTTTTTGGGTGGCACACCCAGTGCTAAAAACCCACCAGCGGCATTTCATTTACAAGCACAGGGCACACATGGTGCACTGTACTAGGGTCTGACAAGTAAATCAAATAACCCAATCATGGAGTCACTAATCAATACATCAATTTACCATGGGGAGCACATGCACTGTGGAATAGAATAGCAGTGGCACAATGTTATGCAAGCCACTCACCTGATCTCCTGGCTCTTCTTTAATGATGAACGAACCCCGATCTCCCTAGGAGGGCCCCAAACAGCAGAAGTAATAGATTACTCTGATGTCTGGAAAATACCAAAGGGGAAAGGGGGATGGGAATCAAAGGGACAAGAGAGATTATTTCTGGATGCTGATACCTGGATACCCTGCCACTTCGTCGTGGGCTTCTTTATACTGTGCTATGGTTTCGGGACCTTCTGTACTGGCAGCATCCACGATTATCTAAACATCAGACCATAAATTAACTATGTCATAGCACAAGAATATATGCTTAAACTTTAAAATTATGTTGTATTCGCAATGCTTTGTTTTTACCTAAACATTATTAGTATTTTTTTAAATTCAAAGGTATTTTCTAAACTTGTTCTATTTTGTAGGTCTCTTGTCCTGTGAAAACGAGAAAAACATAGGTAACAAATTATAACAAAACCTTCTTAGCCTGCAAGTATATTTATCAATTCTCAAACTGACGTCCACATTTCACAAGTGGCTTTACCTCTGATTAGTGGTAATTCTTCTTACCACTAAATAACTTAATTTGTATAAGCACCTTAAAGTCTTTTAAAATCCACGATGTCCTTACGTTGTAAATTAAGCAAGAAAGGTCAATAGTTTCACCAAGTTCTTTGCATTGTCAAAGAAGACCCCTTGTTGTATAAAAGCAAAGGGGCATATAAGCAGGGGCCTTATCTTCGCTTATGTGGTCCTTTTTTGCCGATAAAGCGGCAATATTTTTATCGCCCTATTAGGAAGCCAGCGCTATCAAGCGTTAGCGCCAGCTTTCCGGCATTATCTGATGTTTTTTCTATCGCCTTGCAAGCCAGCGATAATTATCGCTAATGACATGCAAGGTAGGCGTTCCTTACAAAAAGCACATGGAAAAGGTCGCTAAAACAACTTTGCTCTATTAGCAAAGATGTCCTGCGATAACAAAAGTCGCGCTAAACCTGATCATCGCAGGAATTGAATGCCTGATAAAAACCTGACTAAAGCCCCGATCTCCATCAGAAGACCCACAGAAAGAGGTAAGGGGTATGCTGCATTACTATCCCTTCAGCACAATAGTCACACTTTCCAACTTACTAGGGGGCACTGAGTGACACACATAATATCGGCGATCTTCACATGGCTATGGGACAAGATAGGATGCACCGATGTATCAATACATAATGATGAAACTTGTGGCAATATATTGCGGTCATGTTCTCAACTTGTACTGTAGGTAGCAGGCAATGTCCTCTGCATTGAGACAGCAGTGCCTGATGATTTTGTCACACATCTACCCGGGTTTGCAGGCACTCCATTGGGCATAAGCTGCTTTAGCTGCAACTTAAATCCCGATAATGCGCCCAAGGCCGCCTAAGGCAAGGTATCGCCTGAATACTTATCGCCAGTTAGTGGGAGTTCTCGCGCCCTTTCCCGTCCACGGTCACATCTTACCGACGTGTTGATAATACGTCGGAAAGAAGACGAAAATTATCGGGAAAAGGTGGTGAGAAGAAAACACCCAATACTTGGCGTGGGCGATAATTTTCGCCCTTACTTGCTAATATGCCCCAAAATTCTTTGTAAATGAAGCTTGCCAAAAATAGCTCTCTGATGTCTTTTCAGCAATTTTTACTATTTAGGAATTGAGAGTCACTTATCTCTCTCTGTTTTCTCAGTTTTTTCAATTTCTTTGACCTGGAAGTGGAGGGAGAAATCCCAGAAGTCGAGGAAGTAAAGATCAACCCCGGAAATCAAAGAAACGCCAGGAGGCACTTCAGGGCTCAACTTCAGGGAAGGTAAGGGCTTTGGGTGACGAGACCAAGCACTGAGCGGTGAGCGCGAGTGGTTTAAATAGTCTTTCGCCACTCACATATGCTGCATGAGTCTGCTCATTGCTCCAAACTAAGCATGGGTGAATTTTGCGAATCTGGCGTTCGCGAATTTGCGTATTTGCGAACTCGCAATCCGCAAAATCTGCGAACTCTCACAAATTTGCGGGTTTTTTTGTGTTTGCAAGGGTTTCTGCCAGTTCGCGAGGGTTTTGTACCAGTTCGCAATTTTAAACTTACTTGTCGGCTCGCAACGGTCGCGACTTTGTTGTTTCTACGTCTGGTTCATCATCACAGGTTTACAGCACCCTCTGTTTCACCACTGCCATCCTCTGATTCACCCATGCCACCCTCTGGTACATCACTGCCACCCTCTGATTCATCACTGTAGATTATAGGGGGGGAAGCAAGCACACCTGCCCTGCTTCAACTGACATGAATTGATTTGGGGTTGATTAATGTGTCACTGAGTTTAAACTTCCTGTCTAGCACCTGCTTCCTTATCTGTAATTTGCTTTCTGTTGCAGTGCAATTTTTTTTCCCAGGACCTTTTTGGCCTACTTGTAGCTATTCTATGAGCCTGCTGTGAGGGTCAGAGCAGGGTCATAGAATAGTTGCAAGTAGGCAACTGAACTCTGGAGGGGCCCCTTAGGAAGCACTACAGTGAATGGTTACTAATGATGAGTTTGAACTTTTGCACCTGCTGAGTGCTTTCAGTTTTTCAAAACTCGTTTTTCTGCAGAACAGCAACTGTAATGCCCCAAACAAACGTAGGCAACTGTACTCTAGAGGGGCCCATCAGGAAGCACTACAGGGAATGGTTACTAATGATGAGTGAACTTTTGCACCTGCTGAGTGCTTTCAGTTTTGCAAAACTCGTTTTTCTGCAGAACAGCAACTGTAATGCCCCAAACAAACTTACTTGTGAAAGTTGATTTCTAATCCAAAAGTGATCCAAACAAAGTCAAAAAGGCCTCAAATCCAAAAAAAGGGCAGGCAAATGTCAACCAGAGGATTTATTCTGATAAAAATCATCATTTTCAGAAGGTTTATGCTGCTTGCTGGTAAGTGTGAGCGGGAAATCCGTTACGCTCGCGGATTTTGCGGATTTTTGGGAAATCCGCAATCCTCGAATTTTGCGGATTTCCCGAAAAATCCGCAAAAAAATATCCGCGAACGTAACGGGTTCAAAAGTTGAACCCCCACTCATGCAACTATTTTACAATGGCGCCATCAAGCTGCCAGCGCCGTTGTAAAATAGTTACAAAGTTAGCTTGCACAGGAACCACTAGATAAAACGAAGCAGGTGCTGCTTTATTTTATCTAAGTGCTTCCTGTGCAAGCTAACTTTGTAACTATTTTACAACGGCGCTGGCAGCTTGCTGGCGCCATTGTAAAATAGTTGCATGGCTGGGCACAGGTCTGCAGCTCACTCAAGGGACCCCTGCGCCCTTCGGGGCGATTGCATAGTAACACACACATGGTCGCTCGAACTAGTTGATGCTCAAATTCATTGACTCATTCATTAGCCCAAAAACAATCGCACTCCACACCACTGGAGTCAAGCTAGCCGGGCTGATGAGAGGTGTTACCTCGAAACCGGTCCGGTCCTCAGATACTTGATTCCGTTCTGGGAAGGACATGGCTTTTGTAGTTCGGACTGGACTGTTCCCATGGGGCACAGGGTCAGAGCTGATTTGCATATCGCCATTGTCTAACCCAGGGTGGTGTGGAGTGCAAAAAAACGATGGATTTGGGCCCAGATCTTTGGACTGGGGTGAGTGTGTGACATTGATCCACATTGAGTCCCTTTCTCACTGCACCATCAGGATTCAAGCAAGCCGGGCCGAAGAAGGCTGAAATGCCAGAAACCGGTCCCTGGTAGCTTGTCTCCTTTCTGGTGAAGAATTGGCTTGGTAGTTTAGTCTGCCCTGTTCCCATGATGCACTGGGCCAGAGACAGACTGATTTGCATATAGCCAGGTTCTGAGCTGGGATGGTGCAGTGAGATAAATAACGGTGATGGATCAAGCCCTGATCTTTGGACTGGGTAAGAGTGGTCTGCTTAATTCAGACACTCTGTTCATCACCACCCCCTTTTCTGAATCAGACGTGGGTCCCAGGCACTCCACACCACTGGAGTCAAGCTAGCCGGGCTGATGAGAGGTGTTACCTCGAAACCGGTCCGGTCCTCGGATGCTTGATTCCGTTCTGGGAAGGACATGGCTTTTGTAGTTCGAACTGGACTGTTCCCATGGGGCACAGGGTCAGAGCTGATTTGCATATCGCCATTGTCTAACCCAGGGTGGTGTGGAGTGCAAAAAAACGATGGATTTGGGCCCAGATCTTTGGACTGGGGTGAGTGTGTGACATTGATCCACATTCGGTCCATCACCTGTTGTGTTTGCATATTCCGCCCTAAGTGCGCTGGGGATGCCCAGACGTGGGTCCCAGGCACTCCACACCACTGGAGTCAAGCTAGCCGGGCTGATGAGAGGTGTTACCTCGAAACCGGTCCAGTCCTCGGATGCTTGATTCCGTTCTGGGAAGGACATGACTTTTGTAGTTCGGACTGGACTGTTCCCATGGGGCACAGGGTCAGAGCTGATTTGCATATCGCCATTGTCTAACCCAGGGTGGTGTGGAGTGCAAAAAAACGATGGATTTGGGCTCAGATCTTTGGACTGGGGTGAGTGTGTGACATTGATCCACATGCGGTCCATCACCTGTTGTGTTTGCATATTCCGCCCTAAGTGCGCTGGGGATGCCCAGACGTGGGTCCCAGGCACTTCACACCCCTGGAGTCAAGCTAGCCGGGCTGATGAGAGGTGTTACCTCGAAACCGGTCCGGTCCTCGGATGCTTGATTCCGTTCTGGGAAGGACATGGCTTTTGTAGTTTGAACTGGACTGTTCCCATGGGGCACAGGGTCAGAGCTGATTTGCATATCGCCATTGTCTAACCCAGGGTGGTGTGGAGTGCAAAAAAACAATGGATTTGGGCCCAGATCTTTGGACTGGGTTGAGTGTGTGACATTGATCCACATTCGGTCCATCACCTGTTGTGTTTGCATATTCCGCCCTAAGTGCGCTGGAGATGCCCAGACGTGGGTCCCAGACACTCCACACCACTGGAGTCAAGCTAGCCGGGCTGATGAGAGGTGTTACCTCGAAACCAGTCCGGTCCTCGGATGCATGATTCCGTTCTGGGAAGGACATGGCTTTTGTAGTTCGGACTGGACTGTTCCCATGGGGCACAGGGTCAGAGCTGATTTGCATATCGCCATTGTCTAACCCAGGGTGGTGTGGAGTGCAAAAAAACGATGGATTTGGGCCCAGATCTTTGGACTGGGGTGAGTGTGTGACATTGATCCACATTCGGTCCATCAACTGTTGTGTTTGCAAAAACAATCGTGAGCGTCGTCGAGGCTGGACAGGTGTGCCTTCTTCCCAAATCTACTCTGGAAAATCAGCTGTGATGCTGGATAGGCTTTGCATCCTTGACTTTCACGAGCGCAATACCCGTGCTGTTCCTGTGACTAGGAGCTTCTTTCTCTTCATCTGCTGAACTGATCTTTCTCTGACCTTTTATTCTCACAAGAGGCACATACCCTACTGGGCACATTGTGTTCGCACGGGTTTCTGCAAGTTCGCACGCGTTTTGTACAATTTCGCAATTTGCGAAATTGTACAAAACCCTCGCGAACTTGCAGAAACCCATGCCAACATAAAAAAAAAAAAATCCGCAAATTCGCGGGAATTTGCGGATTGCGCGGATTGCGAGTTAGCAAATCCGCAAAATTCGCGAACGCGAGATTTGCAAAATTCGCCCATACTTACTTGCTGGTGGATTTCTTGTGCAGAATTGCAAATTTTGTAATTTCGCGAGTGCGAGATTGTTGCTGCCTGCCGCACCTACATGTTCGCAATTGCGAACTCTCGCGATGCGTCGCCAAACTCCCGTGGGATCCCGCAGCAAGATCCAAAATGGCGCAGCACTCGCAAAATATTGGGAAAAACAACTCGGCAAACGCTGAATGACGGTAAGTGAACGCCGCAGGCCGCAATATTGTATCACCAAGCAAAAAAATCCGCTGCGTGCGAATTAGCAGATTTTCGGTAAATTCTCGAGAGTTCGCGGATTGCGAATTTACCGAAAATCCGCAAAATCCGCGAGCGGAACGGATTTTCCGGCCATGCTTACTCCAAACATGTGAATGCTAACTAGCACCGGTTTCTTCTCTCACACATTTAATCTGAGAATACTGATTATCTTGGGTATTCAAATGTTGGCAGCATGTGAATGCAAATGTTGGCAGTTGAAACGTGTTTTGCCCACGTTGGCAATCCAACCCTGTACAAAATCTTTTTTTAAATGTTATTTAGTCCTCATTTTACGAAAGGATGCTCTGATTTTAAAGAAGATAGAGACAGTCAGACCAATAAGAATCAGAAGGGCACCCGGTCACTCATATCAGAGGATGGGTACATTTTACCCCCGGGGTCTATTATCTGAGTGAACCTCATTTTGTTGACCATGGCCTCTATACTTTTACAGGCCTGTTTGGTCTAGTTTAAATAGACCACCATCATGACGGCCAATAGAGCGAGTTTGTAATCATTGGACCATTGGGTGCTCAAATTATATTTCTTACATTAATGAAGAGACAAGAGGAAAAGAGGAAAAAAGAAGAGGATAGACCCCACCTTGAAGAAATGTCAATAAATTAAACCTATAAAAAGGAGCAGTGAGAATAATGTTCATTGGGAGAAGCTAGAAATATAGGTTATAAACCAAGTATCCCAGATATCCCAAAATGTTGTTTTCTGAACCTGCTTGTTTGCACAGTCAAATTGTGCAGTTCTCTGTACTGAGCCAATCCATTCAATTTTAAAAGGGGGAGAAAGAAGGCTCCATTTTTCACAAATCTCCCTTTGTGCCAAAACTATCAAAACAAAAAAGAGCGCCTTCTGAATTTTAGAGAAAGTGGAGTTTTCTAACCCACCTGGGATCACCCCAAAAATAACTGAGGTTCCGGTCAACCCAATTTCTCTGCTCATAATGTCGGAAATGATCTTACCCACATGATTTCAGAAGGGCTGGATTGAAGGACACTGCCAGAATATATGGAGCTCATTCGCGTTGTTATCATCGCATTTTGGGCACCTCTTTGTCAGTTTTTGTGTCCTCCTGTCTGTTTTATGGACAGTGAGAAGATTTTTCTCTTTAAAGATGCAGCTTTCACATATGACCACAATATAGACACAGATACTTGCCCTAGAGTTTCGAGGTCTTCACCAGGCGGGTCCTTCTTTTAGCTCTCAGTGAATGGGCACTGAGTGTCCTCAATACAACAAAAAGTACGTATATTTGTTTTTGACTCCTGGGTACTTTTTGTTGTATTGAAGTTTTTGTAAGGGGCATGTATCCAGTACAGAGTCGTCAAAATAGCCCTTGGACCCTCCTCTAATTAGTGTGTGTTACAGCACTGAGTGTCCTCCCCTGTCTCGATTATCAACCAATACCATGCTGCTACTTATTTCCGCATTGTAGATCTTGTGCAGATCCTGTGCACCAGGTCATGATTGTCTTTTATCTCTTTTCCTAATGATTTTATCCAACTTGAGATCTGATAATATTTGAATTTTGAGACCAAGTTGTTTGATAGATCGGAAAATCGATATGAATAGAGGGGTCCCAGTGAGGGAGAGCAAATTAATTAGAAAAACAATCAAGTAAATCTCATAAACAAAAATACCTCTATAATGTTTTATTCACATTATAGGAAAACGAGCATTATTGAGTATTCAGGAAATATATACAATTGTGATGGTACAGGTGCCCCATGGGGAAGGAGGGGAAGTGATGTAGTGAAGGTAAGGTGAGGAGGGTTCTTTTGTGACAATAAAAAACACGATCTTAATCCAGTAATGTTGGGCATCGGAAAGGCACTGCCAAGGAATCAGCTCAAAGCCCACAATTAATTGCCCCCTCTTAAGTATTTCAGATTTACGCAGAGGGAGTGCAAGTGCATCCAATAGACATACCGGGATGCCTGGGGAGACCCATATAGGTGTTTCGTCATTATAATAAGGTATGTACAGCATTGCCCTTACCTGAGACCAAACTCTAGTTGCGGCTAGGAGGGTCTTCAACCTAACCTTTTCAAAGAATTTGGGGTGTCCAAACTTTAAGAGAAAGAAGTACGCTTGATTCCAATGTGTCATTGTTAAAGCCTTAAAAAGTGAAGAGAAAGCTGAGAGCTGAGCTGTCCTTTAAAAGTTGACGTAAGTTTATCAAATGGAAGGCACAATCTATACTAATATAATAAAGAGAGAGCCCAAACCTTTGAGGCGGGTAATCTCAGGAACCACAGCACCAATCACAACACCCAATACAGTGTTGGAAAGGGCAGTTGCAGCAGAAGGACATAGGCTATGCAGACGCCCACCATATACATTTAAAAGGTAAAAGAACCGCGCCAGCAAAGTAGTCCCTTGTGGGCGTGTTTGCGTTGTGCTGTGAGCGTGTGCTGGGGGCATGACAAATCCGGGCGTGTGGTACGTTCTGCCCTTAATGCCATGTCTCATATTGTGTGCTAATCCCACCCTGCTTCCTTTAAATACCCCTGCACCCCATATTCATAACCCACCCATACTCCTTAAAATACCCCAACACCCTTAAACACTAACCCATCTTAACCCTCTAAATATACCCTGTACCCCAAAACCCAAACCTATTCCTAAACCCTAAAAATACCCCTGTACCCCACAACCCAAACCTAGCCCTGAACCCTATAAGTACCCCTATACCCCAAAACCCAAACCTAGCCCTGAACCCTAAAAATACCCCTGTACCCCAAAACCCATACCTATCCCTAAACCCTAAAAGTACCCCTGTACCCCATAACCCAAAACTATATCTAAACCCTTGAAATACCCACACTCCCCAAAACATATACCTCAGTACCCCAAAACATATACCCCTATACCCATACTTACCTTATCCAAACATTAAAAAAAAAACATGCTTTTACCATTCATGCATTTACAACGAGTTTCATTGTAAATATATGCGTGGTAAAAGCATATAAAATGTAATGCCATGCGTTATAATGGCATTGCGGAGTCATGGTACTTTTGTAATGAAAGTATGCGGAGTGATGGTATGTGGAAAGAAAGTTGTGGATTAATGGGTGTTTACCCTCCCCCTGTAAGTACATTGGTGGCACGGCGGCCCACATCTCCAGCAACATACTCATATGTTTTCACCACCCATTTGAAAAATGCACAGGTCTCTCTCATTGATGGCCAGCACCGACATACACTTTTAGACACACCTCCCGCCACAAGTTCTGGAAAGGGGCGACCACTCGGTCCCCCCGAATGTATGGTAGGGTACCCTGACCCCCCCGGGAAACCATTTTGGGCGGGGGGCGTGTCCCGGCTGGTATGCCCTAAGCGGCGTAGCCGGGGAGCGCCTTTTCCCGCCCAAGAGGGGTTGTCCTAGACACCTACACCATTGGCCACGCCCCGTAGGCGGATCGGAGGAGGGTACACGCCCTCCCGAGGAAGAATAAAAGAGCAACAATCTAAGGAAGCATCCTCTTGTTCCTGTGCTTGGAAGCTGCACCTCCTCGTTGCACGTGAGCCCGAGACGGAACAAGGAGCCAATTTTGAGAACTTGTAATTTTTGTGTTTCTCCTTTCAGTGATTCCAAAGCTTTGGATCCAGGACCTCGCGTCAAATAGCCGTGAACGATGCCTGGCAAGAAGGTCGGAAAGAAGGTTGGGACCGAACAAATGCTTTGCATGCTGGTGAAAGACATGGCGAACATGAAGAAGCAGATGGCGGCAATGAATGGTACGGGTAGACCGAAGAAAGTCATCGGGCCAGCATTGCCGGGAGTATTCCCTGCCGGGAGAGGTAAAAGGGCCAGGAATAGGGCGGCAGGGGGGGAGGCCCCGGTTCCCGAGTCACCTCCGGCGAGCCCGGTCAGTCCAGTGGAGGCCCCAGTTCCGAGCCCGAACGCAGGACAGCCGATCCCTGTGGTAGTTACACCCCTTAACGAGGGGGATATGCCTCCCGAGCTGGCCGCCCAGTTGGCAGCATGGTTAGGCAAGAGCAGCGAGGGTGCTGTGGCACCGGGAGACACGGCCGAGGAAGCCAGGTTAATAATGAAGCAGTTGCGGCAATCGAGAGATGCTGCGAAGGCGCCTTGTCCTCTTGTTTCCCCGCAGAATCCCTCGGAGCAACCGGCGTCGAGCGTTGGAAAAGCAGCAACAACAGATCCAGCTACTGGTTCGGGTAAGCAGCCGTTGCCAATGGCGGGGGAGGGATCGTTACCCTCAAGGAGGGAAAAGGTGGTCCAACATATCCCAATGGATGTGAAAGAAAGGATTTGGGCGGATAAATATGTGAACATGTTTTCGCTGTTGACCAATCACTATGAGATAGAGCACGTTAAAAATCAGAAGGAGTTGTTGCATCCGAGTGTATGGCGTGCCAAAATGGCGGGTTTCAGGGTAGATGAAATGATCGCTAATTGGGCCAGAGCGTTTGGAATGTTTACTGCAATCATGGGGGAACGTAGGCCTGAAGTATTGTCGGGATTAGCTTGTTACCAGACACGTATAATGGAATTTTATGAAACGTATGAAGGCAATCAATGGATGGGTTATGATAAAAAATTTCGGAAGGCCAAGGAGCACGACTCATCCCTGACGTGGGATTGTTTCGACTCCATTTCTTGGCAGAAGCAGGTTATGCCGAACACAACGAAGTCGTCTTCTTTCGGCGGGAATAGGGTGGAGACTTCCCGCCATTATGTGGCGGCGCCCTTTCGGGCGGGCGCCAACAGTGATCAGCACACAAAGAATAACGGGAACTTGGGTAGAAAAGGGGTCTGTTGGAGCTTTAACAGGGGCAAGTGCACTAGGCCACAAGGGACATGCAACTTCAGGCATGAGTGTGCAGGGTGCGGACAGTCTTCACACCCCGAGAGTTCGTGCAGAGCCAAGAATGGTGATACAGGAGGTAGAGGGGGGGCCAAACAGGTCTAACGTCGACCGAGGGGCACCGTTACCTACTCCCGTTGATATCATGGCAATGATCCCTTGGCTGAACGAATACCCTGATCATGTCTCTGCCGGGGTGTTGCGAGACGGTTTCTCATATGGTTTCCGCATCCCGGCGGGGGATTTTAGGGGGGAAGCACAGTGTAAGAACCAACTATCGGTTCAACAAAATACGGCGGTGGTACAGGCAAAGATTGCAAAGGAGGTGGCCCGAGGTCGGGTTACGGGTCCATATGGAAACCCGCCGGTTGTTAACTTTGTTTGTTCACCGTTGGGAGTAGTCCCCAAGAAGGACCCGGGTGAGTTCAGGTTAATCCATATTTTGTCCGCTCCTAGGGGTCTTTCGGTGAACGATGCGATTGACCCGGGAGTTTGTTCGGTGCGGTACGCATCCTTTGATGAGGCCGTCGCCATGTTGAATCGCCTGGGGCCCGGAGCGCTGATGGCTAAATCAGAAATCGAGTCAGCGTTCCGGTTGCTCCCGGTACACCCACACGATCAGCGTCTCTTAGGTTTTGTGTTTCAAGGACGCTACTACATGGATAAATGTATGCCGATGGGTTGCTCCATCTCTTGTGCGTATTTTGAGAAGTTCAGTACTTTTTTGCAATGGGCGTTCACCAGAGCCACGGGCTTTACGCAGGTTATGCATTACCTTGATGATTTTCTGTTCCTGGGGGCAGCTGGGGACACGGAATGTGCACAGGCTTTGAGGGAATTCTGTAATCTCATGAAACGTTTTGGCGTGCCACTGGCACCAGGCAAAACGGTAGGGCCATCTACTTCACTCGAGTTTCTAGGAATTAAGCTCGATTCTGTAGAGGGGTGCTTCCGTTTGCCCAAGGAGAAGGTAATGAAATTTGTAGCCTCACTTGAAATGTGCCTCGGCGAGAAAAAAGTAACTCTCCATCAGTTGCAGCAAGCTGTGGGTCAGCTTAACTTTGCCCTTAGAGTGATACCGATGGCTCGCCCCTTTTCCCGCTCTATCGCACAAGCCATGGTTGGCCTCAAGGAAGGGCACCACCGCAAACGACTGTCAGCAGAGGTTCGCCAGGATATGTGCATATGGCGGGCATTTCTGGCGGATTTCAACGGTCGCGTCGTGTGGAACAAACCACCAGCTTCCTCCGAGGAGCTGGGGTTGTGGACCAACTCGGCAGGGAGTGTGGGCTTTGGCGCCATCTTTGGTAATCAATGGTCGGCACGAACATGGCCGGCGTGGTGGCACGATAGTGGGCTCACAGGTAACATTGGGTTTCTTGAGCTGTTCCCCATTCTGGTGGCCTTGAAAACATGGCCAGAAGGGTTTCGTGATCGCACTGTGGTGTTCTGGTCTGATAATATGACCGTTGTTGAATGTATCAATAATCAGGCAGCACGCTGCAAATGGATTTTGAGATTGCTGAAAGAAATTGTCCTGCTATGTATGAGACTAAACGTCCACTTTAGGGCAAGACACGTGCCTGGGGTACTGAACCAGGCGGCTGATGCACTCTCTCGTTCCCACATGCAGGCCTTCCGGGGTTTTTTGCCCTCAGCGGACTTGGTGGCGGCACCATTTCCCGAAGCTCTCTGGTCTCTCGGTGCCCCGGATTACAAAACCTTGTGGGAGAGAGTCTAGCACCCAGGACAAGGAAGGCATATGAAGGGGCGTTCCGTTCCTATTGGGAATTTTTTGGGTTCAGCTAGGGGGGAGCATTGGGGGCAGGAGGAGTATGTCCTGAAATTTCTGGTATCACTACATCAGGCAGGCCGATCACTGGCAACAGCCAATAGGCACAGGGCCGCCATTGCCTTCATGGCGCAGGCTCATGGCATCCAGGACCCCACATCGTCCTTTCTCGTAAGGAAGGCTCTGCGTGGGTGGCAACGCCTTGAGGGTCGTAGAGTGGATGAGAGGCACCCGATAGGTCTAGAAAGGTTGTCCCTGTTAATGTCCGTACTCCCTGCGACATGTTCATCTCAATCAGAGACAGTGCTGTTCCGGGCCGCTTTTGCATTAGCATTCCATGGGGCTATGCGGGTGAGCGAACTGGTAGCGAGGAATAAGCAGGATACGGGGGGAGGTCTGTGTCAAGAACACATTCAAATTAAGGGTGAGACGATGGTAGTCTCAATAGCCAGGTCCAAGACCGATCAGGGAGCGATCGGGGACATTGTGGTAGTCCAGCGGATTCCAGGGTCTCCCATGTGCCCGGTAAAATGCATGGAGGTGTATTTAGCGCAGAGGGCGGCATCATGGGGGGGAAGCTTGCTGAGGCACACCGACGCCACCCCACTGACTAGGTTTTAGTTCCAGCGGGTGTTAACAATGGCAATCGCGGCAGCGGGCTTGAACCCGAGCGATTTTGGGACCCATTCCTTCCGGATAGGGGCTGCTACAGAGGCTACAGCCAGGGGTCTGAGTGTTGAAAAGGTGAAACAGTTGGGGCGTTGGTCCTCGAATTGTTATAAGAGGTATGTGCGGTTGCACATGTTGTGAAGCTAATGTCATGCACTCACGCTTCTTGTTTTCTGTTTGGTTTACAGTTTCGCGAGCAGGCTTTGCAGGGCGGACTGTGCAGTTGACCCGACACCTGGGGACCAGCGGTCAAAGATCACCGGCTGAGGGAAGAGTGGTGTGGGTCATTGGCCACTCATACGTGAGGCGAGCCGCGGACGTATTCAAAGCAGGTGACATGATTCACGTGGCTGGGGAATACGGGTGCAGGGTGACCTTCAACGGAAGGGGCGGACTCTGTATTGACCAGTTTCAAACTTTTATGGAGGGACTGCTAGGGCGGACGAGGTCACCGCCGTCTGTAATCATAGTACATCTTGGGGGCAATGATTTGGTAACCATTGGTCGACGAGTACTTCTCGAGTTAATTTTATCCACAGTGAGTTGGTTGGCGAGAAGGGTTCCGGAGTGCAGGATTGCATGGTCACACATGATTCCTAGAAGGGTGTGGCGGGGGGCCCTCTCTGTGTCAGCTTTGAATCAGTCGGTCAAGAAAGTTAATAACAAACTTAGTAGGTTGTTTCGTTCAGGCCAGTTGCACTGTATTCCACATGGATGTATTCGGGGGGACCATATGTATCTTGAAGATGGGGTCCATTTGTCCCGGGAGGGGAATGTCTTACTCATAGGAGACTTCTTAGCTTGGTTAAAAAGTTTGTGTAGCCATGACCTTTAGTAGGAGTTTGTGGGGGGTCCGGATAGCCGGTCAACTATCCGGCCTGTGGCGGTAAGGTCATGATCGGTGATCAGTAATTGGAAGATCCCTAGAGGTGGGGCGCCACCCATTATGGATGGGAGCGCCCGGGGGGAGGCGGCCATTGGCCCCTCACATGGGGAGGCGTTACCCCTCTAAGGATGGGGCCGCCGAAAGGGAAGGCGTCATAGGCCCCTCCCTGGGGAGGAGGGGCTACGGGCCCCTCCTGGGAATTTCCCGGGGCCAGGACATCGGCGACGGCGGATGTGGTAAGCAGTGTGGGATGGGAGGGGGGTCTACGCTACCTTCTAGACACCTCACACGAGTCCTCGGACGACCACTAAGATGGCGTCGAGTAAATATGGGGCCCCCGTTAAGACAAGGGAAATTGGAAGTTGGCACAGAGGTACAGTCCTCTGTGCGCCCGCCCCTCACAAGTAAGGGGGGGAGTTCTGGTATTAGGGATCTGACACCAGTTACGACCTTGCCGTTGGCCCGTAATGTTAGGATGTACAATTTAATTTTGAGTATATGCATTTGCAGGATGTTTAGAATCGGCTAGGAGAACCTTTGTATTAGAGCTGTGTTAAGGTTAGCCAATAAACATCGTAATGTGAAAATGAAATTGTACATGATATGAAACTGTTATTTTAATGTTTTAATTTTGTTTCATATTTTAATAAATACGGCCGGGAGGGTAACTCCCTCCCGCCTTCCAAAAGTCAAGAACTGTGTCCGTCTTCCCATCATTGGGGATTGTGTTGGGAGGGGGTGACGGGTATCCCGGCCATATGGAAAGGGGCGACCACTCGGTCCCCCCGAACGTATGGTAGGGTGCCCTGACCCCCCCGGGAAACCATTTTGGGCGGGGGCGTGTCCCGGCTGGTATGCCCGAAGCGGCGTAGCCGGGTGGCGCCTTTTCCCGCCCAAGAGGGGTTGTCCTAGACACCTACACCGTTGGCCACGCCCCGTAGGCGGATCGGAGGAGGGTACACGCCCTCCCGAGGAAGAATAAAAGAGCAACAATCTAAGGAAGCATCCTCTTGTTCCTGTGCTTGGAAGCTGCACCTCCTCGTTGCACATGAGCCCGAGACGGAACAAGGAGCCAATTTTGACCCACCCAGCAGCCCCTTATGGCAACGAGTAGTACTGCAATAAAGTCGATTAACGGTGATATTATCTCTTTTACAGGTTGTTTTAATAAAGTCTGGATTGTCTTTTTTGAGGATAATAAAATGGTTGCTATTTAGCATGTTCTTAGGCGAAGTATCACAGCCTAGTTGAATGATGTGTTACTTGTGTAAATAAAGGTTATTGTGTAATATCCAGTCTAACCGTTTATTCCGTCCTCATTAGGTTCAAAATGTCGTATTTATTTTGGTCGGGCGGTAAGGTCATGATCGGTGAGCAGTAATTGGAAGATCCCTAGAGGTGGGGCGCCACCCATTTTGGATGGGAGCGCCCGGGGGGAGGCGGCCATTGGCCCCTCACACGGGGAGGCGGTACCCCTCTAAGGATGGGGCCGCCGAAAGGGAAGGCGGTCATAGGCCCCTCCCTGGGGAGGAGGGGCTACGGGCCCCTCCTGGGAATTTCCCGGGGCCAGGACATCCGCGACGGCAGATGTGGTAAGCAGTGTGGGGTGGGAGGGGGGTCTACGCTACCTTCTAGACACCTCACACGAGTCCTCGGACGACCACTAAGATGGCGTCGAGTAAATATGGGGCCCCCGTTAAGACAAGGGAAATTGGAAGTTGGCACAGAGGTACAGTCCTCTGTGCGCCCGCCCCTCACAAGTAAGGGGGGGAGTTCTGGTATTAGGGATCTGACACCGGTTACGACCTTGCCGTTGGCCCGTAATGTTAGGATGTACAATTTAATTTTGAGTATATGCATTTGCAGGATGTTTAGAATCGGCTAGGAGAACCTTTGTATTAGAGCTGTGTTAAGGTTAGCCAATAAACATCGTAATGTGAAAATGAAATTGTACATGATATGAAACTGTTATTTTAATGTTTTAATTTTGTTTCATATTTTAATAAATACGGCCGGGAGGGTAACTCCCTCCTGCCTTCCAAAAGTCAAGAACTGTGTCCGTCTTCCCATCATTGGGGATTGTGTTGGGAGGGGGTGACGGGTATCCCGGCCATATGGAAAGGGGCGACCACTCGGTCCCCCCGAACGTATGGTAGGGTGCCCTGACCCCCCCGGGAAACCATTTTGGGCGGGGGCGTGTCCCGGCTGGTATGCCCGAAGCGGCGTAGCCGGGGCGCGCCTTTTCCCGCCCAAGAGGAATTGTCTTAGACACCTACACCGTTGGCCACGCCCCGTAGGCGGATCGGAGGAGGGTACACGCCCTCCCGAGGAAGAATAAAAGAGCAACAATCTAAGGAAGCATCCTCTTGTTCCTGTGCTTGGAAGCTGCACCTCCTCGTTGCACGTGAGCCCGAGACGGAACAAGAAGCCAATTTTGACCCACCCACCAGCCCCTTATGGCAACGAGTAGTACTGCAATAAAGTCGATTAACGGTGATATTATCTCTTTTACAGGTTGTTTTAATAAAGTCTGGATTGTCTTTTTTGAGGATAATAAAATGGTTGCTATTTAGCATGTTCTTAGGCGAAGTTTCACAGCCTAGTTGAATGATGTGTTACTTGTGTAAATAAAGGTTATTGTGTAATATCCAGTCTAACCGTTTATTCCGTCCTCATTAGGTTCAAAATGTCGTATTTATTTTGGTCGGGCGGTAAGGTCATGATCGGTGAGCAGTAATTGGAAGATCCCTAGAGGTGGGGCGCCACCCATTATGGATGGGAGCGCCCGGGGGGAGGCGGCCATTGGCCCCTCACACGGGGAGGCGGTACCCCTCTAAGGATGGGGCCGCCGAAAGGGAAGGCGGTCATAGGCCCCTCCCTGGGGAGGAGGGGCTACGGGCCCCTCCTGGGAATTTCCCGGGGCCAGGACATCGGCGACGGCGGATGTGGTAAGCAGTGTGGGGTGGGAGGGGGGTCTACGCTACCTTCTAGACACCTCACACGAGTCCTCGGACGACCACTAAGATGGCGTCGAGTAAATATGGGGCCCCCGTTAAGACAAGGGAAATTGGAAGTTGGCACAGAGGTACAGTCCTCTGTGCGCCCGCCCCTCACAAGTAAGGGGGGGAGTTCTGGTATTAGGGATCTGACACCGGTTACGACCTTGCCGTTGGCCCATAATGTTAGGATGTACAATTTAATTTTGAGTATATGCATTTGCAGGATGTTTAGAATCGCCTAGGAGAACCTTTGTATTAGAGCTGTGTTAAGGTTAGCCAATAAACATCGTAATGTGAAAATGAAATTGTACATGATATGAAACTGTTATTTTAATGTTTTAATTTTGTTTCATATTTTAATAAATACGGCCGGGAGGGTAACTCCCTCCTGCCTTCCAAAAGTCAAGAACTGTGTCCGTCTTCCCATCATTGGGGATTGTGTTGGGAGGGGGTGACGGGTATCCCGGCCATATGGAAAGGGGCGACCACTCGGTCCCCCCGAACGTATGGTAGGGTGCCCTGACCCCCCCGGGAAACCATTTTGGGCGGGGGCGTGTCCCGGCTGGTATGCCCGAAGCGGCGTAGCCGGGGCGCGCCTTTTCCCGCCCAAGAGGAATTGTCCTAGACACCTACACCGTTGGCCACGCCCCGTAGGCGGATCGGAGGAGGGTACACGCCCTCCCGAGGAAGAATAAAAGAGCAACAATCTAAGGAAGCATCCTCTTGTTCCTGTGCTTGGAAGCTGCACCTCCTCGTTGCATGTGAGCCCGAGACGGAACAAGGAGCCAATTTTGACCCACCCACCAGCCCCTTATGGCAACGAGTAGTACTGCAATAAAGTCGATTAACGGTGATATTATCTCTTTTACAGGTTGTTTTAATAAAGTCTGGATTGTCTTTTTTGAGGATAATAAAATGGTTGCTATTTAGCATGTTCTTAGGCGAAGTTTCACAGCCTAGTTGAATGATGTGTTACTTGTGTAAATAAAGGTTATTGTGTAATATCCAGTCTAACCGTTTATTCCGTCCTCATTAGGTTCAAAATGTCGTATTTATTTTGGTCGGGCGGTAAGGTCATGATCGGTGAGCAGTAATTGGAAGATCCCTAGAGGTGGGGCGCCACCCATTATGGATGGGAGCGCCCGGGGGGAGGCGGCCATTGGCCCCTCACACGGGGAGGCGGTACCCCTCTAAGGATGGGGCCGCCGAAAGGGAAGGCGGTCATAGGCCCCACCCTGGGGAGGAGGGGCTACGGGCCCCTCCTGGGAATTTCCCGGGGCCAGGACATCCGCGACGGCGGATGTGGTAAGCAGTGTGGGGTGGGAGGGGGGTCTATGCTACCTTCTAGACACCTCACACGAGTCCTCGGACGACCACTAAGATGGCGTCGAGTAAATATGGGGCCCCCGTTAAGACAAGGGAAATTGGAAGTTGGCACAGAGGTACAGTCCTCTGTGCGCCCGCCCCTCACAAGTAAGGGGGGTAGTTCTGGTATTAGGGATCTGACACCGGTTACGACCTTGCCGTTGGCCCGTAATGTTAGGATGTACAATTTAATTTTCAGTATATGCATTTGCAGGATGTTTAGAATCGGCTAGGAGAACCTTTGTATTAGAGCTGTGTTAAGGTTAGCCAATAAACATCGTAATGTGAAAATGAAATTGTACATGATATGAAACTGTTATTTTAATGTTTTAATTTTGTTTCATATTTTAATAAATACGGCCGGGAGGGTAACTCCCTCCCGCCTTCCAAAAGTCAAGAACTGTGTCCGTCTTCCCATCATTGGGGATTGTGTTGGGAGGGAGTGACGGGTATCCCGGCCATATAGAATTGCGAACTTTAGAGCTGGGGAGCTACGTTCGAATACCGGCATCAGCTCAACATCCTTTGATTCCAGGCAAATCGCTTTGTCTCCCCGTGCCTACCACAAATGAATGTGTTCTTCTGTAATGTAAATTGTGCTCATGCCATGTTGTCGAGTTCGCGCTATATAATATTGCAATGAAAAATAAAGTAGGGAAACTCAAGTTCACACACTACTGAACGCGCACTCTTAAGTGCATCAGCAGTGCACTGTGAAGCGGAGCGTTTCACAGGCCTGTCACAGATAAGAAATGCTATCAAAATGAAATCCTACAAAACAATATACTACTGGCCGGCAGCAATTCATACCCGGACAACGTCGGGACGGGCTGCTAGTAGTATATATAAAAGTCCGGGGTGGCTATTCTACCATGGAATTTTTTCCTCCTATGCTTCCTTTGAGAAATTCTTGGGTTTTTCATACCCAAATAAAGGAGGAGAATAGTCCCTGCACGTTCCTAAACCTAGTTTTTGAAAATTCTAGTGGTATGGAATCAAAAAGGGAACGTAAGAAGATTGACATTTTAAGCAGGTTATTGACATTTTAAGCAGGTTAACCTGTGCAAAATCTTTGCTGATTACAGAAGGTTTACTGTTGCAGTTAGTTTCAAATAAACCAGTATGAAACAATAAAAAAGCATATTTCACATAACATCATATGTATGATTCATATAAGGCAATGCAGGAAGAACAAATCTTTAGGGGTATTCAGAAAACATAGAATTACCTGATCTACAAGAGAACATACGTTTTCAAAGGGACAATTTATGAATAGGTGTTTAAGACGGTATTGCATGAGTGGATTTACTGATAACTGTGACACACAGTGCCCAAAGCATCTAACTAGCAAAACAGATAAAAAACAGAGGAGGCAATCAGAAAAAAAATGGAAGGAAGACTCACGCCAATGGTCTAGCATGCCTCATCACGATCTTAGTTAGAAAGCTTTCTGACCAACTCGGATTTAGAGATTCCAACCGAACAATTTTGATGTCTCCGAACACCGTTCAGTCGGACTCCCATTAACTTCAATGGGATCCTGTGTTCTGACAAGAACACAGACTCCCATTAAAGCAAGGAGTGATTGTCAAAAACCTTGCACTCTGTGGCAGACACCCCATGGTGCCTGCCACACTCCGCATGGGCCCCAACCTGAGGCTTCCAGGTAAAGGGGCTATTGGCCCCGAAATATGGTTTCAAATATGGTTTCTGACAAACTGAGTCAGAAACGCTGCCTGAATCCGACATCCTAATACGTCGATCGAAAACGCGGACCATAGACCTGTATGATTCAGCTACAACGAACTCTTTATCCGAATGCCAACGGGAACCGAGTTGGAAAGACCAAACGGTTGAATTGCATTGTAATCGGTCAGTCAGAAATGTTTCTGAGTTGGTCGTAAACATGGGTTCTGACACAGATTTCAACAAACCAAATGCCTTTTGGAGCCTTTCTGACCGACATCGTAATGAGGCCCAATGTGCGATGAACATTAAATGTGAATTCGCCATTTGCAGTAAATATTTATACCCACTGCAGAGAAAAAATTTGACATGAGCGGCTGTTATTTTAATTTGGATTTTTTGCACTGTTTTAGCATGAAATGTGTCTTTGAAGAAAAGATTTATAGGAGGATGCATTTGTTCTCAAATTTTGAGCAAAATGACGGATTTGCAAGTCACATAATTACATGTCATTTCACATACCTTTTGCTGAAATTTTATGTAATCAAGCAAAAGCAAATCAAATACATTTCACACACCCTTGCTGTTATTTCGAAATGAGCAACTTGTTAACCCTTCAGTCCCAGTGGCTAAGGTATGGAAACAGTTGAGTTGTTTCATTGCAATCTCTCATTTATGCTATTAATGACTAAAATCTCCAAAACTAAAGTTCACCATCTTTGTCTGCTGAAAGAGGATCTGCCACTTTATATTGTTCCCTGGAAATTGCCTCATGCTAGCTGTGGGCATGTCATCTCTTGATAAATGAATTGGCTGTAAAAGGTAAGGAGGCCAGCCAAAGATGTGCATTCCGGTTCTGGAGGTGTGATGAGCAGCAGAACTGGTTTAAGGTCAGTATTAGCTTAGGCAGCCTAAAGTACATTTTTATGAAGTTACTTGTCTTATGTTATAGAAAATCTGACTTCATAATGAAAGCAGGTTTAATGAAGTAAACAATAAATAACTTTGAATCAATTGTGTAGCCCTTTCCTAAGTGAAAATTGAAAATAAAGATGTTAATCCCGTCCAGGCCTGTGAAGGAAAAGTCTTGTCCACCAACAAAGTGAAATAGCTTTTGGATTTTATTTCACTGTGAAGGCACTTTCACCACAATATGTAGCGTGCCTTCTTTCTCTATATTAGTATCCTACCCTTTGGCTTTACTAGGCACACTTAGGGGTGAATTATGAATATATATAAATTGACTTTTGCTATATGGCAAATGCATTTTTCCCTACCCTGTGGAACTGCATTGCATTTAAATTGCAGCCTAGCCAGAGTACATTAGTGCTCCTAGCAGAAATATGTATTTATATGTGGGGGGTAAGGCAAATGCACACAGCAGTGCACCTTTGAGATTTCACTTTCCATGTTACTGTCTAAGGATATTTAGCAAAATTAACCCCTTAACCGCAGAGCAAATTCTCTCGCTGTGCGGGAGAATTAAAGAGTGGGCGAGGCTGCGACGTCCAAAGGAATTGCGCAGCACCAGAGACGTAGTGCTTGCATCAGCCATTGACCGACGCAAGCACAGAACAGAAAACCAAACAGCAAATTCCAATGGACAGCAAAAATAGGGTCCAGAAAATAGGGGAAAATCTAGTTTAAACCATTCATAAAATGAGGATTTGCCACAGCTGTTTTCAGTGTACATCCTTGTTTGATGCCTATGGATGGATGTCTGTGCATCTTCACTGGGCTTTCATTGAGTCTTGTCTGCTGATTGTCTGCTGGTTGCTTTTCTGGTCCTCAGGTTCAACCTTTGCTAATGCCCTAATATGCCTCTGTTATTCTTTCTTGCATGTACGCTCCTATTGCGTTCTGAGTCTACTTAAGATGAGTGGTTGTGTTTTACAAATACATTAAATGAATAAGTCACTTACATATTTGCATTGCAGTGTTAGATGAACATGCATAATATGGATTGCATGGGGATTACACGGAAGAATACAAACGTATATGCTTGCTGATTTTACACATTAAATTGTATTTACCGCTCTAAGTTAGACAGAGTCCACTCAGGTACGGCTTAAGTGTTTGTACTGAGAACAAAGCTTGGAAAAAACCTCAGAGCATTCCTGAGCCAGAAACTGCTGTGAAAAAAAGTGACAATGTAGAGGGAAGGACACCTCTCATCAATAAAAGGAAATTCATAATGTGTTATTAAAAATAAACGCTGGAAAACCGTGGGCTTTTTTTCAAGAAAACAATTTGAAACATTGTTTTTATAATGTTTAGACGCCTTGCCTTGCTGATTGTGCTTCACCCGTTTGGGATTGACCTGCCATCTGACTCACTTCTTGCGGAACCCGCTCCGCGGGTCCCGCTGCGTGTGGAGTCCTTGCCTGCAGCAGTTTGAAGGGAAAGCTGAGGGAGTGTTTTCACGGGGCTGCGAGCGAGTACGTGTGCTCACCAGGGACTGCATTTCCCAGGAGCGCGCGCCAGCCCTGAGCAGCAACACCTGGGCCGCTCTCCCCGACCCCTCCTACCCTTCCATCGAGCCTTCATTACCAGCACTCGCTGAGGCAGCGAGTGGGACGCCTTGCCTTGCTGATTGTGCTTCACCCGTTTGGGATTGACCTGCCATCTGACTCACTTCTTGCGGAACCCGCTCCGCGGATCCCGCTGCGTGTGGAGTCCTTGCCTGCAGCAGTTTGAAGGGAAAGCTGAGGGAGTGTTTTCACGGGGCTGCGAGCGAGTGCTTGTGCTCACCAGGGACTGCATTTCCCAGGAGCGCCCGCCAGCCCTGAGCAGCAACACCTGGGCCGCTCTCCCCGACCCCTCCTACCCTTCCACCGAGCCTTCATTACCAGCACTCGCTGAGGCAGCGAGTGGGACACCTTGCCTTGCTGATTGTGCTTCACCCGTTTGGGATTGACCTGCCATCTGACTCACTTCTTGCGGAACCCGCTCCGCGGGTCCCGCTGCGTGTGGAGTCCTTGCCTGCAGCAGTTTGAAGGGAAAGCTGAGGGAGTGTTTTCACGGGGCTGCGAGCGAGTGCGTGTGCTCACCAGGGACTGCATTTCCCAGGAGCGCCCGCCAGCCCTGAGCAGCAACACCTGGGCCGCTCTCCCCGACCCCTCCTACCCTTCCACCGAGCCTTCATTACCAGCACTCGCTGAGGCAGCGAGTGGGACGCCTTGCCTTGCTGATTGTGCTTCACCCGTTTGGGATTGACCTGCCATCTGACTCACTTCTTGCGGAACCCGCTCCGCGGGTCCCGCTGCGTGTGGAGTCCTTGCCTGCAGCAGTTTGAAGGGAAAGCTGAGGGAGTGTTTTCACGGGGCTGCGAGCGAGTGCGTGTGCTCACCAGGGACTGCATTTCCCAGGAGCGCCCGCCAGCCCTGAGCAGCAACACCTGGGCCGCTCTCCCCGACCCCTCCTACCCCTTCCACCTATTGGGTGCATACTCTATATAAAGCCATTAGAACTCCCGCAGCGCGGGAGAGCGCGCGGGAGAAGCCCGGGACAAGGGCGGGGCCATCTGTGGCCGTCAGTGGCCGAAGGTGGCTGGGCTGGGACACCCCACTTACATCTACGGTGCCGGCATTGACAAAAACTATTTGCTCACTAACTGTATTTTGACCTGCTAGTCCATTGTTAGGTAGCAGGGGGGTGTTGCTTCATGGCTTGCTCGACAAGTATTTCCACCCTGCTGCCTCCTACGGGTGAGATAGAGACAGCAGTTATGGGCCCTCTTGATACTTATTTTAAACGATTGCCTCAGGACATCGATAGGGAGATCGCTCTGGCAGAAAGACGAGCCGGGCGTAGGCTGTCGATTGAGCTCATGAAAACCCCCCTCGAGAAACATCAAGGTCAAAGTTTCCCTTCGTTGGTTACACCTTTGTAATCCATTGTACTACCAGCTACTCATGATATATTGCATGGTTCGCTGCTATCTAATGAGTTACTGGGTACTTCTTCCACAGACACCGTAGTTACCACTGTACCCGCTGAGCACCCAAATGCATCTAGTCAATTACCTAATGGGCAAGATGTATTACAAAAAGTTAGTGTACAATCGGAAGCCATTAAATCTAAACCCTGCCCCAAAAGGAAATGGAGTGCCACTGTCAAAAAATGCCAACCACCAAAACCTGCAAGAAAGTATAGGAAGTTGGGTACCAAATCACCCCCAAGCCATGCCCCTGCAAAGAATGGCGCTGTTTTATCAACGGGAGAAGAGGAAGCTGCCCCAGTAGGTGCAGACTCCATAATATTGGTGCCCCCCACGACACCAGTGTCACCAGGTATAGATCCCACTATTATAGCACCCCCTGGGCCACTAACTTCTAACCATGATTTTCTACTGGAGTTGGAAAAATTAATGCGTTCCCTTTTAAACCCCTTTGAGCTTAGACTTAAAAAGCTAGCAGAACAACTTGACCATCTAGAGCAGGCTAGTTTAGACAACTTCTTTTCTATAAAATCTTTAATTAAGTCTGGCAATAAAATGGGAGAGAATGGGAAATACCAACAGACAGCCGAGCGAGACCCAGGTGTCGTGTTGGTTGACTTACAATCTCCAACTGCGAGTGGCGCTTCTATGCAGCGGAATAACAGGCTGATTAGTAAGAACGTAGCTGAGCCATTGTCCACCACAAGTAAGAGTAATTGTGGGAAAACTAAGCCCAAAAACACTATAGCTAAGGGTAGAAAGGACAGTGTAAAAAACTCAGCCACTACCACTAGTAAAAATATTCCATCTCTGCCGACCACCTCGGAAACAAGTCTGGGTACTTTGCCAGGAAATGATAAAACCCACTGTAATAATGGCACTGGAAATAATGCGGTGCCAACCTCCCAGATAGTAACTAGAGGTGGTTCCAAAAGGGATGGCCATACCATTGCAGATGGAAATAATGCTATTGTGGCATTGGAAAATATTGTTCCACCGTGCCGTGCTGTTCCAGAACACGGCCAATCAATGCCACATGTGACCATACCCCCGACTAGGACACCCCCAGTACAGCTCACCCCTGATTCCTATCCTTATGTGGCTATTCTCACCAACGTTCCACCCCTACTGGAAGGCCAAAGAGAAACTTAAGACATGCTAAAAAACAAGGTCATGCATTGGCTTCGGGTAAATAGACCCTTGCCAGGGGGAGTGGATGGTTTGATTATCGGGGTTAGAAGGGTCAATTGGATAGGGAACACCTCAAAAAGACAGGGGGGTGAGTGCATCATAATTAACTTCCAAGACCCAAGGGTTGTAGGGTTAATTACGGGACCGGGTTGGAACATTAGCATTGGTGGGATCGGTGTTGTGGATCTCACCTTCTTCTATCCTAGACCGGTGGCAATTTACCCTGGGGGTAGTAGGGAGCAATTGAGATCTAGTCTCCGTCCCTGGGCAGAGGCTGGCCCCCTCCCTGCCCCCATTCCAAGACCAAATGATTGTTATAACCAGGCACATAACCCTTATAATGGGCAGGGGTACACGAGGTGGGGATGTTGACAGAATCCAGCAGAACAAATGGATTTTGGAGGAAAAATGGTCAGGGGAAGCATCCCAGAGGTAACATTGGCATTTAATGAAGATGTAATGTGTAAAATAGTTGAAGTGGCTATTGATAGGGATTGTGTAAATATGCGGGGGAGCATTACTGCATGTCTGGAGGATTGGGGGGGTGAACTTGGACTTCCGCCAAGCATTGGCACAAAGGAGGGTATAGATGTAAATTGCATAGATACTTTTCCAGGAGAGGACGGTGATTGTGAGAGGCTGACCGATTTATCGCCCATGGTACCTAACGAAAGGGGGATCTGTAAAGACAATACCCAGGGGAGATTTCTCTCATGGAATATAGCGGGGTTGGGCACTAGACTGTTGTCACAGCACTGGATAGATTTTGTAAATGGGTTTGAAATGTGCCTATTTCAAGAGACGTGGGCTTGTGATCCAATTTACCTCCCAGGTTACTTAAACTTTTGTATACCAGCATGTAGAGGCACCAGGGTAGACCTATGGGAGGTCTAACAGTCTGGATCAAGCAAAACTCAAAAGTCAAAATTAAAGTTATTGATATAGGCTGTAAGGACATACAACTGTTGAGGTTATCACCAGGAGAGGGGGGTGTGATAGATATCTACAACATTTATGCCAGGGGTTCATCTGTTGGGAACTCGCCCACCCTAGAAGCTTTATACACCTCCCTAGAATCACAGTCGCTAGGAAACAGAGTGGTTGTGGCTGGTGACCTTAACAGGACATTCGAGCCTTTAGAAAATACGGAATACCCAGTAGGGCAGGAGGAAGATGTCCAATGGGGTGTCCCAAATCTAAATCTTATGCCGGTGAAGCGGTGGACCAAAGATATATTGTTGTTGAATGCGTTATGTCTAGAATTTGGCTTGAGAGCCCTAAATGGCAGGACAAAGAGCGACCAAGGGGGAAATTGTACATTTGATAATGGCCACAATAAAAGCAGGATTGACTATGCCATCTGTAGTCTTGAACTATGGCGTGGAGTGGGTGACATGGAAGTAAAGGGCAGATTAGAAAGCGATCATAATCCCCTCTGTGTTACCCACTCATGGTGGAGTGTGGCACCTGATAACCTTGAGCCATGTAGTGAGATCGTACCTGTTATGGCTAATGACTCAAGAAGGGTGAAGTGGCCAAACGTGCTGGCCAATTTATCCACCTTGGATCACATTAATTTGGAGGTTGACAAAGCTATCACTTCCATGGAAACAGCAGATCCTGTAACACCGGGTTCCTCTATAATAACTGCCATACATGACACATTTTTCTCTTTGATAAAACCACATTTTATCAAAACAGTTAAGGCAAATAGAAATGCTCCTATCAAATTGGCGAGGTGGTTTAATAAGCAGTGCAGGTCAACTAGATTGGAGTTGGGTAGGGCAATTAAAAGCAGAGATAAGGCTTTGATTAGTAGCGCCAGGAAACAATATAAGGACAACATCTGTAAGGCTAAGAGACAGTGGGACGAGGAATATTGGGAGGAGCTACTTGAGGCTTCTGGGTCAAGAGACTCCAGACTTTTCTGGAAAATCGTGAGATGGGGCAGAGGTGGCTCTCCCAACAACCCAGATAACAATGTTAATGAGGCATCATGGGTTGAGTATTTCAAACCCCAGTATGCGGAGATTAGGGACATATCGGCTACAGAACCTATCCCAGTGGTATTTTGCAAGGGTGATTTATTCTCAAAAAAAGAAGCTGAACTTGCAATTTCATCACTGCAAGGGGGGAAAGCTCCGGGGTTAGATGGAATTCCCTCAGACATGTTTAAACACGATAAGGTTCGGTGGGGAAGGTATGTGACTGTGCTGGGAAATGCGCTCGCCAAAGGTGCAAAAATCCCAGATATATGGAGGGGGGCAATAATAATACCGATTTTTAAGAAAGGCGATCGGTCTCTCCCGGCGAATTATAGGCCGATAAGTTTGCTGGCCACTATCCAAAAGGTGGTGGGGAAGATGGTGGTTGACAAACTTATGGCCTGGGTAGATGAGAACAACGCTTTATCCCCCTACCAGGCAGGATTTAGGCGGGCAACCAGCACGGTAGATCAAATATTCCGTTTCACCATGCTACGGTGGGGGACAGTACTCCTTGGCAAAGGCAGCCTTTATGTAGCATTCGTCGATCTGAGGGCTGCCTTTGACCTGGTGCCTCGGAGTAAGTTGTGGGTTGTCCTGAGGAAGATAGGCGTCCCGCTTGAGTTACTTACATTGATAATGCGTCTCCATGAAAGTAACTTTGCTAAAGTTCAGTGGGGGAGGAACGGGGAGTCCACTAGTAATTTCCCAGTTGACCGGGGGGTGCGGCAGGGATGTGCCATGGCGCCCCTGCTGTTCTCCTTGTTCATTAATGGTATAGTGGATAGGATGTTGGAAGCAAGGGTAGACGCACCTTCGCTAGCGGGCATCAGGGTCCCGATCCTGATGTTCGCTGACGACACCCTGATTGTGTCCAAAACCCCGGCAGGACTGCAGCGAGCCTTGAACATATTTGATATGTTCTGTAAAGAACAAGGCCTCGAAGTTAATGTAACAAAAACAAAGCTGATGGTTTTTGGACAAAGGCGCTAATCCCATCCAAGGGTATCCCTGAACAACACCAAATTAGAGGTAGTAAATGTTTTTACATACCTAGGGGTGGAGATAACGAGCAAAGTTGGTTGGTCGAGACAGATAGAGAAAGCTGTATTAAAACACCAACAGATTTCTGGAGCACTCCGGGCTGAACAAGTAAAATCTAAAACTAGGCCCATAAAACCGGTCCTTATGGTCTATGAGGCAAAAGCCCTGGGTGCAGCCCTCTACGGGGCTGAAGTTTGGGGTTTTGAGAGCCTTAACACCCTCCAAAGATCTGAGAATAGGTTTCTGAGAGGAATAACAAGTCTCCCCCAAAGCACCCCATTAATACCACTCGGTCTGGATCTAGGAAGGAGGTTGGTTAGTGATCGTGCCCGACTAAGGCCTATCCTCTATTGGAGACGGCTATGGACGACCCCAGAAATTAGACATTATGCAGAGGGGTTTCTAGCCTTAGTAAAACTAGATGTTTTCAACAAAATCACATGGCTGAAGATGCTTAGGAATGTCCTTGCTGAGCTTGGACTCTCCAAGCTCTGGGAAAATCCGCTAGGTGAAGTATTCCCTAGTAAAAATACCATAAAGGCTATATACTGGGATCACATCGAGCAGAGGCTCTGGAGGAGTGCAAACTCAGAATCTATGGGGGGTAGATTTATGGAAACTAAAACGAGACCTGCACTAGAACAGTATTGGGACATCATAACTGTTCCATTAGATAGGAAACTATTTTTCCAGTTAAGGGCAGGCTCCATCCCCCTAAGGTCACAGACGTCCGGCTGGAGAACTAGTAATAGCTCATGTTGCCCGACATGTGGTGCCACAAACGAAAGTATCGCACATTTTCTATTCTTGTGTAAGGCCTATGAAACACCGAGAAAAATCTGGTTGGCACCTGTCTGTAGAAACCTTGGTGTTCTAAGTGGTGTTGAGGGGTAGAGAATTATTTGTACCTCCACCGAAATGTCCATCGTAGTAGGAACAGCAAAATACTTGGGGTGGGCATGGTCCATAAGGCGAAGGGCTCTATCTCCCGACACGCATTGAGTTCCACCACTCCACGTGAAAGCTTGCATTGTTAAACTGTTAAATATCTTATGTATGTGAATTGTGAATTTTAAATCGCGATATGTTGCTAAATGTATGCAAAGAGTACCGTCTGTATGGATTTTGGGCGTGATCCGTAAGGCAGAGGGCTCTAACTGCCATCATATATTGTGCCTTCGCATTTTTGAGAAAGCTTGTTCTAATCATCATTGTTAAATATTTTATCTATGAAATTATGAATTTTAATTGTAATATGTTATTTTGTGCATGTAAAGTGTTTTTTAATGTATAAATAAGATGTTTGTGCTTTTATGAGTGAATAACTCGAATAAAGCTTTTTCAATCGAAATCGAATCAATCAATCGATAATGTTTAGACGTTACTCGTTCGGCTTGATTTATTTCATGTAGCTTTGCGATCATTATTGTACACGTAATGAAAACGATTTTGTGAATTTCCACTGAAAAATACTCGAAATATCCAATGTGCACACCTACAAAAGCTCAAGAAAGTATTCCTCTATGCGATGTAAATTGGGTAAATTATATTTGTTCCCATTCTGCATATTCAAATATCAACATTAATTGGGGTTCAAGTAATTTAATGCTTCTTAATAATCTCATGCAACTGTTTGCAAAAAGCGTTTTGAAACGTAAATTAATTTCTATCCCTTTCAAAACAAAAAGTGCTTTTAATTCGACGATCTCGATCTATCCTCTTTTCTATGGTTTGATTGCATAATTAAATTCCTTTTTTCATTTTAAAATGCGTCTTGTATTTTCTTGAAAGCTTTGAAAAGTGTAATTTTACCAAGTGTGATAAAGCAGAGAACCTACGCTGGAATTTGAGAAACAGAATAAAACAATTACCAGTGTTGAACAAATGTATACCCTGTGGTACATCTTAGATTACTCTGAAGAGGCAGCACGTGTGTGCGCAGCCAAGCATTTACAAAAATATTAAAGTGAAATAATGAATGGGGTATATGTCGAGTACGCCCTGGTATTTCTCATTTAAACACCGCATTTGCTATATTGAATGCTGTTTATTAGTGTGCACTACAGTCAGAGTAACAGACTGCATGTTACTTCAAAAGTAGTATTAGTTGTCACTATGGACAAAATTACTACTCTAATTGAATTTTTGGCCTTTCAAAGTATAAAAATCAAAATTGTTGCTATTATGGGTTTTCTAAGAGTTATATCGACACCGGTTTCACGCATTACATGTAGGAGAAAGAGCAGTTTATAAGTATGAAACCGATATCATGAGATACAAGACTTTGGGATCAATTTATCAAACAGTGAAGAGGAGGATGAAGACGCCAAAGAAGAGAGCATAGATGAAAGGAAAATCCCTTAAAGTGATGGGGCTGGGTGTGTTTCACCTGAGCTACATGCATCCACTGACACATGTGAGCTTGTTCTGCAAGTTACTTATTTCAATTAGCAAGCTCCCCTCTGTTTTTTTTCCTTCCTATTCTTTGTTTTTTCCCGCATGACGATTAGTCATAGTCCCTTCAATCGTCTCTTCCTTGTTAATTGTAGAGCCATAGTGAATACATGAAGCAGATACCATCTGATGCAAATAGTTAATCCATAAAAGTCCAAGAGCAGCGATTGCCAATGTAGTGGAGCCATCTTGTTTTTTAAGGTGAGTATTGTCACTTACTTCGCCCCTCTCCTGTTATCCGTGAACTGTACTATTATTGCCTCCTACTCAAGTTTATTAACAGCTCTTTCAATGTTGACATTGTACCACCGGATTGAAAAGCTGCCATTGCCTGTCCTCGGTTGACCATTCCCTGCCACGCTCTTTAAGTGTGCAGCCACAACTCCACTGTAGGCTTACCTTGCATTTTATCAATTTCGGGAGCCAAGAAGCAATTAAAGCATCAATTTGGTGAACGATGAGTACGTTTTGACTTTTCTACTTCAGTTCATTTGTAACCTTCTTCAGAACAAGTGAGAGGTGGAAGGCTGCTGGTGATGCATCACTATTCTCTAGTAAGTTAAGTTTAAATTTCTTTATTGCGGTTTTAAGTTGCAACACAGCAATATGGTAGCATGTATACAGTTCTCAGCCATAAAAGCCTTACGATTACCAATCATAGTAAGCAAATTCAAGGCGAAAATCTGACCGTAGGCGTCTCCGCCAACCATGTCCCAACCATGTATAGTGTAAACCAAGAAAAACAGTCCCCATAAATGCCCCCCTCCCCTCCACCCCATTCCTTCCTCCCCCCGTGTTCCATGTCCGCTGCCTAAAATGTCCGAGCTCCCCCATGGCTCCTTCCCCCCTTCAGGTCGGTCCCTGTGACCCCGTTAGACGCAATAGCCGAAGATATCTGGGACAGGTGATCTCCCTAAATTCCGTTGCTAGTAGTGACAGAAAGGGTTGCCACAGTTTGTTGTATTTAGTTTCCTTCCCTGCCAAGGTGAGCAACAGTTTCTCCATCCCAAGGACGTGTCACAGGCGATGCAACCAGCCTGTAAATGTCAGAGCAGTGAGGGTACTAGTAAGTTAAAATGGAAAATTGTGAAAAAGTGAAAAGATAGATGGACAGATAGATTTGAAGTCAGTCTCAGGGTATGTTTTGACTTTTCTACTTCAGTTCTTTTGTAACCTTCTTCAAAACAAGTGAGAGGTGGAAGGCTGCTGGTGATGCATGACTATTCTCTAGTAAATTAATACGGAAAATTGAGTAAAAGTGAAAACTTCACTATTCAGGGAAAACACTGGGCTATCGTTGTGGATTCAAAAAACTCATGGTAGCAACGTCCTGTCTCTGTCTCTGGGAAGCTCTCACCAACAGTCGGAGGCAGTTTCTCGCATTGACCTTGGTGAAGTCCACTCGTGTTTTATTAGGGACCAGGGATGGCTCTTATTGATGTGAACAACCCACAGCCTATGGATTTCCACCTGGAGTCCAGGTTTTGCAGTTTAAAGGTTAGAGGAGTAGACTCCAGCACCATCCAAGTGTTTAGGATCTGGTAGCACATCTTTGAGGGTTAAGACTTACTCCAGAAAAGACGATCAGATGAGTTTAGGCAGGTCCAGTTGGTTATTTGCAGCTGAGCAATTACAGGGAAGGCCTTTGGAAGCCTGTTGTGTCCCTGTAGCTCAAACAGGAGATCATCCAATTGATCCTTGGAGTCACTTGTGAGGTCCTGGGTTCAAAGCAGGTAGTTCCAGTCTTCCTTCAGGCTTCAGACAGTAGGACAGTACTTCTTCTGAGTCTTCTTGGTCCAGAAATGTTCTGATGAGGGTTTCTGAGGTTGCTGCTTGGAGTCCAGTTCTTGCTGTTTTAAGGGTGGAGCAGTACACTCTAACACCAGCCAAGGGTGAAAGATCTGGGACACCTGTTGAGGTTTTAGGCCTAGGCCTTGGTGCAGCTCACAGAGTTCTGCCACGCAGAATTCCATTTAACAACCCCAAGATTCTTGAAGATTCTGCAGAATTCCATAGATGGGCGGAGCTGCTTGACGCTATGTTTTTGGCGTTCAATAGTACAACGCAGATTCTTGCACTGGAAACTACACGTAAACTGGGCCACACTGTTCTCTTTGGCACATCCCTTTATTTTCTGTTCTATGCATGATTCTGGGTCCTGTTTTTACATCCACTCTTAATCTTTTCAATCCTCCACTATCTGACTCATTCACCCCTCATTTTCCTTTATTAGATCAGTGTGTTTTTGTGTTTATGTATTTTACATTATTTTGTCTATAAATTTTCCTTTCATTCTTCTCCTATTTCAGTTTTTTTTATTTGACCACCCAGCACCATGTCAGAGCAGTGTGAGAGATGTGGTGCCAGTGTGGCTGGTCGTCACACACCTTGCAGTTGTCAGAGCCACCAAAGGGTGCAGTCCGTGCCATTTGTCTCAGAGGTTGCTGCAGTTTTTTTTATATGTAGTGCCAACTCCCCTGTATGCAGGCAGCAGGCTTGGCAGCGAGTAAAGTCTGTGGGAGCTTTGGCAGCTCTGGGGAAGGGTACACCAGTATGTGCACCAGAGCTCAGACATCTAGTGCACCCAAAAACAGTTTACACTCCACTGTGCCGATATCCTGAACAGGGAGCATGACCTGCTCGACCTGCTGGGCATCGAGGTAACAGGGCTCGGTGAGTAATTATTTATTTGTTGTGTTCTTTCTATGCTAATATTTTGGTTCCAAATAGCATGCAGCTTGCACTCTGAGGTAATAAAGTTTACATTACAAATATTATGTGATACTGCCAGGTGTTCGGCGCTGGACTCATGGGCACTTATTTAGGAAGTCCTGCAGACTTTTCTGTCCTGTCACTGCAACAGTGGAAGTAGTAGTAATTTCAATGATTTTGCGTTCTCTGTGCCGTTTTTTATGTAGCTAGTACAATCCCAAGCAATCTTCCAGTGATGTGTAGCATGCATTTATGTATTGAAAAAAGGAAGCCTGAGCCAGCCAATCAAAGGAGGTTTAGATTGAGAATGAGATGAAAAGCAAAGATCCTTTGTTGCCATGCATTCGTAGTTCCAAAATGTAGTTTAAGGTTAGTAAATTTGGAATATGGCTTACATTTAGGAAATTAGGGGTGAGTCAATTTGATACTAGTACTATAGATGATCTGATTAAGAAAATTGCAATGTTGCTTCATTTGCCTTTACCTGGTAAAATATTTTTGGGGAGATTGTTAACTGTCCCACTAATATGTTTTTATGTTATCTTCTTTATTACTTACATCAGCATCCAGGAGCAAAAAGAGGGCTAGCAGCTGAAAGGTGGGCCAGGGAGCTGCAGGCAGGTGGAACTTTCCATCACTACCATCAGGGCTGCAGCCAATGCTTTTGGATCTGCTGGCCCCAGTAAGTCCTCTTGTGGTAATTATTATATTTCCCTAACTGTTGCCGCTCCACATTTAGAATTTTTTTTAGTTTTTGTTTTATTAATGTTTTCCAAATTCTTGTTTTCTTTGCATTATCCTAGTTATTTTGCATAGTTCAAGTTTCTCTAGTGTACTTCCTGTTGTCTGTTCTAGTCTGTCTGTAGCTTCCTTTCTTTGCTTTTTTAGTAAGTTTTCCCTCTCCCAATAAATATCTTGTGGACTGGTACTGCAGGACTAAGAGAACCGATTTTTGGAAAGGTACTTTACTGTGAGGAACATATGCCCAAGTAAGCTATTCTTATTCTGTGCATGTTTGTTGAAAAAGATTTCTTTTTCTTGATCATGCTCAAACAGTAAACCTAGAGAGAGACCATGGTCATGGGTGGACTCCCCCCCAATAGTGTGCATGTATTATCATTCTTTTATAAAGTAGTATTCATACCAGCAGTTTCAATGACAGTGCAACATGGCTGGAAACGATTGGACACTATCATTGCATTTGCAAACTAAGATCATATGTCCTTCATTGACCAAGTATGTCACCCCTTCATTGCTCTTCAGTGACTCAGAGTCATCGTAGCTCTGCCTCCCTATTACGAAAAGATTTTGGTTGGCTTGACTACCTGGCTTTTCAAACGTTATCAACCAACAAAATGCCCAATGTGATATTTTCCATAGATGATACTGAAACTGAACTGTAATGATGTATTGCGGTTGTATTTTGTTAAAAAAAAATAATGAGGGGAAGAGTATCTGGCATCCAAAAAGTGCAATGTTTCTTTTTTAGCTGCACAGACCAACAGTGGAGCAGATGCAGTAACGGTCGAAGGGGGCATCCTCACGGCGGCAGGGACTAGCGGTGGTAGTGAGTATACTAGCAATTATCAATAAGCAAGCAATGTGCTTTCTTATTGATGATTGCTAGTATACTCACTACATGGGTTTCTTCAAACCCCCTGCTTTGCTTTACCAGCTACAGGGGTAGTTGAGTTAATGGTGGAGTAGTGTGGCTCACTGGTTAGAGGCGGCAGACCCGAGAGCAGAGGACGGCCCGGGACCAGGGTTCGATTCCCGGCGCGGCAGGTTTCTGGACCAGGGTCAGCGGACTCGATAATTCTCTCGCCTCGGTGCCCACTCTGATCAGCGATCACACTCGGCAACTCTGGGCATTAGCTTGCCTCATCTTCACTAACGGCCCCACCAGACCGCCGGGGATGCCTGGTCTCACCCTGGAGATACCCATTAAGGGACCATCTCTCAGAGAAGCCAGGAAGGGTTTCGCAGCGGTCGAAGCGCCTTGGGACCCTACGGGTAAGTAGTGCGCTATATAAATGCCTATACATTTACATTTACATATACATATGGTCTCTTCTGTCTGTAACTCAGCTGACAAAAGATCATAAAGCACGCAAAAAATTATAGAAAAGGTAAAAAAGGATGGGTGAAAAGTTATACGAGTGATAGGATGCATGGATAAATGAAGGTGAAAGGATGCATAGGTGGGTGATAGAATGCATGGGTGGGTGAAGGATAGATGAAAGGGCAGATGGGTAAAAGGTAGGATGAATGACTGGGATGGTTAAAGGGTTGATGGGTGAAAGCAATGCTCTAGTGGGATAAAACAGGATGTGTGAAAGGGTAAATGTGTGAAAGGATGTGTGGGTGGGAAAATGGATCTGTTGGTGAAAGGATGGTTGAGAGTCATGGACAGGTGAATACATTGATGGATGGATATATATGGATGGACCGTTTTCAATGGTGAAAGTCTGGATGACAGAATGTAAAGCTTAAATGGTGGGTTTCAAAGGGTGAAGAATACTAGAACAATAACATGATGAATGGATAATTGCTTGGATTAAGAGACAAGGAAGCCATGCTGGAGTGAGGCGTGCTCACATATACTTATCAAAGTTTGGGCAGAAGCATGTACATTGTTCCTGTATATACAAACAGGCTTCCAAAGGGATCTCGCATTGACGATAACCTGGTATACTTGTCCCACCTGATTGAGGCATCGCTTACAAAGAAAGGGCAGTCTCTGTATTTAGCATATATTTATTTCAAAACAGCTATTGATAGTGTGGCCTGCCCAAGATTGTGGATGAAATTAATACATTGGTGCATTGACAATACAGTATTACAAGCATTGGTTGCCCTATTCTCGGAAACCTGTGTCAAGAGAAGAGGTTCCTCTGGCTGGTCCACCACCAACAAAATAAACACTAACAAGGGTCTAAAGCAAGGATGTATATTGGCCCAGATGCTCTTCAACCTATACTAGACAGACTTACAGGATTGTCTGCCTGACATTCAAGCTTTTCCCCTGAAACTCGCTGGAACCAAAACTCAATCGCTGCAATATGTGGATGATACAATATTACTCAATCAAACAGTGATTGGGCTACAGCCGGTTCGGACTTCATTGACATCATATTGGAAAGCAAACAATTTTAGAATAAACACCGCAAAAACAAAGACGGTGATTATTTCCAGACAAATAAAGAGGAGTGGCTCATTGCACACTGAAGGTAAACCGATTGAGACAGTTGCTGCCTATAAGTACTTGGGAGTATGGATTGTCCAGAAAGGAAGGCAGTCGGCCCACATCACCACAATGCAAGGTATGGCTGTCACTAGAGCGAGCCTTCTGGAGAGCAAGGAAAGCCATGAGTTTACAGATTTACCCCTCTAATTCGAAATATAGAGGCAAATTCGTACTGTCAGTGGCCTATAGCGCAATAGCCTTCAAAGACAAGCTGTCACTATGGTTGTACGGAGTCCTTTTCAGCTTGCATCCACAAAGTATTTTTTTACCAACCTCCACCTCCCATGCACGAGTTTGCGCCAAATTTAATCTGACATCTCAAAGGTGGATGTGAAAAGCTAAGTTTATCGCCTACTGCATGAAAGCAAAACAAGCATTGGACCACACACTAAAAAAGAAGCACATCTGGCTAATGATAAGCAACCCAAGGTCAACCTGGCATACCCACAATGGCTGCAGCAAAACTACTAACTGAACAAGCAAAAAGAATTACGGACAACCGTGACACACTAACCTTGAAAAACCTAAGTTACGGAAGTTGGGCGGCAAAACGTCACCACCGTGGAGGCCTGCAACACTATTTGTCCTCCCCCTAAAGTCAATAATGAAGCAATAATAAAGCACCAATTAATGAGAGTATAGTTTGGCTTGATCCCACTGTTTGCATACAAGTACAGCCAAGGGTATAAAGAATCTGTATCCACACAGTGCCGAGCATGCGGTAGAGAAGAGGAAACATTAATCCACATATTGTGCATCTGTGAGTAACTATGTTCATTGAGAATTTACTGGATCCGCCCTATCTGGCGAAACTTAAACTTGCAGACTTGTCAAGAAGCACTGGTAGAATGCATAGAAGGCGACTCAGTGCAACTGGAAGCCCGCTTCATGAAATTCTTGACCGCTGCAATAGCCATGCCGGACTTCGACAATAATGCAGAACAGCAAGGTCAAATGCAGTGCTAATTGTTTTAAATCTGCACGCCTTCATATTTGTCAAAACGGCGTTCCAATTCTTTTAAGAATTTAAGATACATTGTTACAATCTTTTAGAAATAAAGGAATTTATGGACTTTACCTTTAATTTAAATTTAATATGATTGCAACTATTTTAATTAATTGGGCTATAAAATTATCTATCTATCTTACCAAAACTTTGGTTCAAAATGGGGGGTATTTCTGTCTACTCCCTTGACTCAATGTACTTGTTAGGAGAGGCAGATATGTATCCCATGGCATTTTTCCAGTGCCACCCATGGCCTAACTGCTGCATGGTTGAACTCAACACTGTAGTGTTGACTGTGCAATATGCATCTGCTTCAGTTTATTTGGCATTTACAAAGTTTTCAATGTATAGCAAAGCAAAAACAAAGTGTATTTCCTGTTCCCTTCCAGTGCCCACCTAGTCACTTCCTAGTACTTCACTCCTTTTGTTTTTCCTACGTTCCTTCCCAGCCTGCAAAAACAAATAAAAAATCCTTTCTTGGCATGCGCCACATTTTCTGGCCATATGATTTTTATATTTAATTGCTTTCATAATGGATTTACGCCAGTTCAGTTTTTTTCCCTTTCAACATTTGTCAACTACAATGAATGAGTAAACCAAAGCTTAGGCACATAATGATGATCAGTGATACCCCACTATTCTGTAGTAAAACGTCTCCCTGTACTGCAGTGTACTGCTTTTCCCAAAATCTACTTATGGCAGACAGGCTATCTGCATTTTATGCGTGGCGTGTGTGACATTGTAGCATTATCATTCATCTGCCTTCCCCACACAGTGATTGCATCGCTCTATGGACTTTGTATGTTAAAGTTATTTGTTTGTTTCAGCACTGTTTATTGGCTGTGCCGAGTATGTTTAGTTCACAAGGGTTGGGGAATTCCTGGTCTGTGTTCATTTCTTGGCTCTGAACTGCAAGGAGCATTGCCCAAATTATTTGTACATGTCTCGCGATAATGATACTTTAGGTGGAGGGCACATATTGTCTTCCTTCAGGAATCACATTTGATGGAGTTAGAGGCATTGGAGAGGCCATGTGTTCACTACCAACTATTTGGCCTTTGCTAGGGGGGCAATTATATGGATTTGCATGGGGTCCTGTTTACAGAATCGGATCATCGAACAGATGATCAGGGTCGATTAATATTGTTGAAGGGCACCCAAGACGGCCTGCTTGTGGTCCTGGGAAGTATCTATGCTCCAAATTTTTTTCAGAATCTGGGTGGGGTCCTGGCAGGGTGGGATAACATTCCCTGGATTCTAGGGGGCGACTGTAATGCTATCCTCAACGTGGGCGTAGATAGGTCACATCCTCCATTGCATGACACCGGAGCCTACAGACAGGCTGAGCTCCTAAGCACATGGATTCGGGGCTTGAATCCATGTGTGGGAATATTCCCTATGCGTGAGGTGCATGTTGCACCCCACGCATAGGGTATATTCCTTCTACTCCCCTGTTCACCAACTTCACACCAGAATAGATAGGTTCCTCTACTCCTGCACCATTGGCACACACATACACCAGTACACCTACTTAGCCAAAACCTTCTCTGATCATAACCCCCTGGAGCTTATGCTTAAGTGGGGTAGAGTTCTCTGACCCCTGTCCCGGCCTGGAAGTTATGTTCCCAACTCCTGGGGGATGCCCCCTTTCAGGCCGCAATATCTACCACTTTTAGTAATTACTTTACTGAAAATGGGAATACAGCTTCCTCCAAGCTGATAGATTGGGATGCGTTTAAGGTGGTGGTACAGGACTCTACAATTGGTGCTATTGTAGAGGCTAGACAGGAAGCACATAAGAGTCTTATTGCTTTATAAAATCTAATGACAGAACTGGAAAAAGCCCCAGTGACCGGCCCAGACAAATGGGAATCCCTACGGGAGGCTCGCATTAAACATGCGGAGACTCTGGAAACCCTTCGACTTATAGACCACCAAGCCTACACACAACAGAAACATACTGAGGCTGATAGGTCAGGTATACTATTAGCCCGATTACTGAGGGACAGCCCGGAAGTGTCGATAATCACTAGCATACACTCACCACAGAAGGGCCTGGTTCCTTCTCAAGTGGAAATTAATGAAGCATTTTGTACTTATCTTAACAACCTATATGCTGCGCCAGCGCACACTTATGATAACCTAGTGGAGGATTTTTTAAATGGTCTGATATTCCCTGTGATCACAGAAGCTACACGTAAAAATCTTACAGGGCCCATCACCCAACATGAAATGAGAGTCGCAATTAAAAGCCTAAACCGTAACAATGCCCCTGGCTTAGATGGCCTGCCCATTGAATTTTATGACACATACTCAGACATCTTAGTCCTCAAACTGGAGGAACTCTATTAGACGACTTGGGATACTGGCCACATGCTACAATCCACTATGCAAACCCTAGTGGTGTCACTCCCCAAGCCAGAATAGGACGGCACCAAATAATCTAATTACAGACCTCTGTCCTTATTAGCAACAGAATATTAAATCCTAAGTAAGTCTCTTGCTACTCGATTATTACCTGCCCTACCCACCCTTATACATCAAGACCAATGTGGGTTCCTTCCCACACGTAGCACTTCTCTAAACACTACAAGACTTCATCATGTCATGATGGCCACCCCTGCTGAGTATGATAATGCAGGATGCTTGGCACTGGACATGCATCAGGCCTTTGACTCTATAACATGGGGTTATATGTTTGCAGCCCTACAGAGCTTTGACCTTCCCCCAGATTTTCTCCAATGGGTACACCTACTCTACATTAACCCCACCGCCAGGGCACGTACTGGGGCCACATCTCCCGTGAATACACACTACTCAGGGACATGCGTCAGGTGTGTCCACTTTCCCTCCTCCTGTTTGTCCTGGTGCTGGAGCCACTGGCATTAGCCCTGAGACAGTTGTCCGAACTCCTGGGATATCAAATGATGGCACCATGCACTTAATCTCAATAAATGTGGATGACATACTCATTTATCTACGTGACTTAGAAGTCAGGGCGGAACTCATCCCTGCTGTCTTCTCTGCCTTTGAGAGTATCTTAGGTTTAGCCATCAATGCAGGGAAATCCAATGCTCTCTACTTCCGGGACAGACCATGCCCAGATATGCTCCAATTTGGTACCTACCAGCGATCCGTGGCACATGATCCGGTCACATATTTGGGAATTCATGTGTATAGGACACAGGCACACCAACTGGGAGGTAATTTAATGAAGGCTATTGTGGCAATACACTCCAGCGTCTCCTTCTGGACATCCTTGCCACTGTCAGTAATGGGGCGGATAGCCAACTCTAAGATGGTGATGCTGCCTCGCCTTTAATATTTCTTTGTTAATCTGCCCCTGGTGGTGTCACAATCCACCTTCCATACACTGGACATGCTCCTGCTGGAACTTATTTGGGGGAAAGTAAGACGTAGGGTTAGCCTCAAAAAGTTGCAACTGGAGTCACATAGGGAGGGTTGGGAGTCCCTGATTTTTTAGCATTCTATTATGCATCCCAGCTACAGTGGCTGTCTTACTGGACGGCAGGCAAGAACCTACAGGGAATAGGTTATGATACTTGTGCCCTGGAATGGGGAAACCTGCATAATTAACTACTCCCTAAAAAAAAAAAATACCCTCTGACAGACCCCCATTGTTAGGAACTGCACTACATTGCTGGAAAAAGGCCCTACAGTATGCCACATTCACGATCTCAAACTCGAGTAATATCCGCTACTAGGGATACCTTCCTGGGGGGCAAGCTCACGATGGCCAGGTTACGTAACTGGATAGACGTTGGCGTGGCAGAAGTGGGCTCATCATTTGGAGATGGCATTCTATTAGATTATGACACCTTTGTGAGGAATACTGGTGCACCAGATCGCCGTTACTTGCTACACGCCGCAATTGTGCATTACATTCGGGCAACGTGGGTGCCTCAACGAAACGCACCCCCACGACATGAACTTGTACACCTACTCTATTATATGGGGAGGGGTGGGCAACTAGTCAAATGGCTCTATTTGTGCATTAGAGCACAGGCGTCCATTGACCTCGCAGATCTCTGTGCTATCATTCTGCCTTAATTCCTTTCAGGCAGTTTTTGCATTTCCTTTTATGTAAGGCATCAGTGGGTCAAAAATGGCTGTGACCCTAATAACATCAAATTTCCATGGCTTGACGAGATCAGTAATGTACTGCTACTGACCTCCTATATTAAACAAGCGCTTTGTACAGAGCATTGTTTAAAATGTGTCCTTTTCCTTTCTTGATATAGCTACTCCTGCTGGTCGACCACCTACTAGGCAGGAGACAGCAGCCGGGATGTGGCAGCACAGGCCCAATTTCAGCAGCTGGTAGTCCTTGAGGAGTCAGAGGAGAAGGAGGAAGCTGCTGCTGCCCAGGGCTCTTGCCAGCTGCCCAACATAATACCACTACTGCCACCTCACCCTCACACCGTATTTTCCAGTGCTGCATCCTGCTAACGCTGGCATTTTCGTATACCAAAACACCAATGGGTTTTGATCCACATATACCTCTCTTGGGTCATCCAGCTAATCACAGAACATCCTCTCAATGGTCATTGATGCTGCCACTTGCTCAACCTATTTTGCCTTTGCCTCTGCATTGGACTTCAGCCCTGCTCTTTGATACCAATTCAATGCTGAGTTTGAGGACAATTCATGTGTTCCAGTAGTTGTTGTCACCAGTGTTCTTGTTGCTGGTATTGGCTGCTGTGAGACTACAGGACTGCTCTTTCTGGAAGTTGAAGGCAAAACCCATAACTTCTTTCCATAAGCGGTCCTCAGCCTTTCTTCCTCAAGGGCTCTGGGTCGCTCAAGAATCCACTTCTTGTATTCTGAATAATGCCTTCTGAAAAAGGAATGAAAGTGGCCAGTATTTTTTGTAATGTCAATCCTGTATTGTGGCACTGAGGTATTTTTTGGATGACACAATGTCTCTGTGCAGCCTTGTATTCTCAGCCAAGCGAAGGATTAACCTTTGAACCAAGGTATACCCACCCCTTTTACTGTCACTGCTGGTCGACATGATTGCATTAGCTGTCTTGCTGAGAGAAATGGGCATGGGCTTAGGTTGGGGTGGTGCTGTTAATGCAAGAGTGCTGCTCTAACGTTGCAGCAGGCACCGGTTTCCCAAAACAGGTTCCTGAGGGTATGCCAGTGGTAGAAAACTGTTTCTTCTTCTCCTCCTTCCCACTGTCTACTTTCTGGGCAGCACCGTTCTTTGGTTACATCTTGCAGCTGTCATTTGGCAATGGCAGTAAGCTGCACAAGCAGAAGAGATTGGTGACTGTCTGGCAGTACTGTGGGTGATGTCTCTTGTACACCTAAAAGCAAACAGGCAAGAAAAACATTCCGTGAATCGTGGCATTGTTACAGTTTAAATTTGTACAGACAATATAATTCAATGTGGTTACATAAGTTATTATTGTTATGTTATGTTATGTTATGTTATGTTATGCGTTTTTATTAGGCGCACAGATGCTCCAGCAAAGGAGCGTCCTGGCGCCCGACAAGGTAGCAGCACAACACAACGAAACAATAAATCAGAACAATTTTTAAACTAAGGAAATAAGAAGGTTTTCACCGCACGGCGAAAGGAAAGCAGATCCATGAGGGCTCGAATCGCCGGGGGAAGGGAGTTCCAGAGCACCGCCGCACGGACTTGAAAGGAGCGTCCGCCGGCCCTACTCCGCTTAAAGCGAGGGACAACAGCCAGTTCTAGATCAGCAGATCTTAAAGCTCGGGCTGGGATGTAATGAACCAGGAGTTTAGAAAGAATCGTAGCTGGAGACCCCTTAAGAATTTTATAGGCGACACAGAGGACCTTAAACCGAATCCGCTGAGCCACCGGGAGCCAGTGCAACGAGCGCAGGGTACTGGAAGTGGGGCACGATCTAGGTAGTCCAACCACCGATCTTGCTGCGGCATTCTGGATCCGCTGCAGGCGTCCAATCTCTGCCTAGTTCAGGCCTACTAATAAGGAGCTCGCGTAATCCAGCCTAGAGATGACAGTGGCTTGGATCACGAGTTGCCTAGTAGAGGCATCAAAAAACTTGAGCACAGGACGAAGCCCGCATAGGATGCCGAAACAACAGGCGGCCGTACGTTTGGTGTGACAAGCAAACGTAAGGGAAGGGTCCAACCAGACCCCGAGGTTTTTAAGCTCGGAGACTGGGGTGGGTGTAAGACCCAAATCCCCTGGCCACCATCTGTCTCCCCAAAGTTCCGGTTGTTTGCCAAAAATCATGACCTCGGTCTTACTAGCGTTCAGCTGGAGACAGTTGGACGTCATCCAGCCGGCGACCGCCCGCAGTCCTTGTTGGAATCTGGGGGCATCCACATCGGCATCCCCGCTGATCGTGACCGCTAACTGGGTATCATCGGCGTATGACACCATTGTCATACCCCATTGCCTGACAACCTCAGCTAGCGGCGTTACGTATAGATTAAACAACGTAGGACTCAGCGAGGAGCCTTGGGGAACCTCCAGGCCCAGCGGATGGTATTTGGAATGATACGGCGGGACGGTCACGCTAAAGGCCCGATTGGCTAAAAAGGACCGGAACGATTGGAGAGCGATGCCGGTGACACCAACCTCCTCTAGATGAGGCAGAAGGATCGGGTGCGATACGGTGTCAAAGGCGGCGCTCAGATCTAATAGCACCAGCGCTGCCGTTTGCCCGGCATCAAGCACGGAGCGAAGATGCTCCACCATATACAGTAGAGCCGTCTCCGTGCTATGACCGGCCCGAAACCCATTCTGCGTCATATCGAGGACATCAGCATGAAGTAGATGTTCCGAGAGGACCGCGTTGACATGCGCCTCAGTCACCTTGGCAGGCCACGGTAGAAGTGAAATTGGCCGATAACTCTCGGGCTTACTACCATCCAAGTTAGGTTTCTTAATAGTAGGCCGAACCATGGCCAGTTTCCACTTCAGTGGAACTACGCCGGATGTGAGCGACGTATTAATCAAAGAACATAGCGGTGAGATGTCATGCACAGCTAAGTCTTTAAACACAGCCGGGCAAAGCGGATCCGCCGGGGACCCCGACTTCACTTGGTGAGCCAGTTTGCCAAGGCTTTCAGGAGTTAGAATTGGAAAAGAGTGCAGCTACTCTGATGTCAAAGGCTTAAGAGGTGTGTCGGTCGAAGAAGTAGCCGACGGAAAAGCCCGATGAATAGCATTAACGTTTTCCATGAAGAAGTCCGCCAATATTTCACAGTGCTCAACAGAGCTCTGGTAGGTCGCAGTCACCTTTTTGGCAGTGAGGTCTTTCAGCACCTTGAAGATAGCCTTAGAGAGGTTAGAACTAGTCCGAAATTGCAAGGCATAGAAGGCGGCGCGGGTTCTGCACACTGCCCGATGATAAAGTTTCACAGTGGCCAAATACAAAACCTTCTTCTCGTTGTTATAGGTTTTGCGCCAGACCCGCTCTGCACGCCTACATGTGACCTTAAGTGCCCGTAACGAATCATCGTACCATGGGCTGGATTTACTAGCCCCCGTTTTACAACATACGATAGGGATGAGGATGTCTAAAGCCCTGGTTACCCAGTTACAAAAGCCATCATAGCCCTGACCTGCCGACCCAGTGGTGTCTAGTGAGTCGGACGACAAGAGATGGAAAAACTCGTCCAGCTTTAATTTATTCCAGCGCCGTCTGAGAATAGGACACACCACTGATTTAGGTTGTATAGCCGGTGTGGGGCACTGGATCTGTATCAAATAATGATCAGTCCATGCCAACGGTATAAGGCTGGAAATGCTGGCTTCCGCGACATTGGTAAAAAAGGGATCGATGGTGTGGCCCCCTATATGGGTAGGCTGTGACACCAGCTGAACCAGCTGGAGCGCCTCAAGATCTGCCATAAAACTGGACACCGTAGGGCTAGATAGATTGTCGAAGTGCAGATTTAAATCCCCAATAATGGAGAAGTTGGAGCACCCTGCAGCCAGCTCACTAATGGCGTCTGGTAGTGCCGCTCTAAAGGCCACTTCACTCCCTGGGGGCCGATAGATCAGTAGCCCCGACAGGGTAAAATTAGGCGTAATAGCCACCTTAAACATTGCACTTTCACAGCCAGAGATGCTTTGTCCCTGCCAAGTGCACGAGTAGCAGGACTTAACTGCAAGGGCTATCCCTCCACCTCTAGAGGCTCGGTTGAGAGTAAATACCGAGTATTCAGGCGGGAAGGCCAAGTTGACAACGGCCGTATCAGCATCCTGCAGCCAAGTCTCTGTCAGGCAAAATAAGTCTGGAGGGTCATTGCCTAGCAGGTCGAAGATGTCTAGATGATGCTTGACAAGCGACCTGGCATTTAAGTTCCAAATGCTGATAAAAGGATGTGGACTGGCAGCCACAGTGACGCATTCCATACAGCCCCTTCTTAGGGGGGCGGAGAGAGTGAACCGCCCACAGCCACAAGAATGGGGGCCGCATAAGGGGTCCACCCGCAACGTCCCACAGGTCCCAAGTGACTTTATTATTATTCTAATTAACTTGAGTTATTATTCTAATTAATTAACAACAACAGTGCATTTCAAAGTCAAACCACACCATCAGAACATAATATTTAATTTTCAATCAGGATAACAACTAACAGATGTAACTGTTTGCTATGTGTGCATATAATAGAGAAACATGTGGCAGTCGAGGGAGATGCAGGGGAAAATGTAATAATGCTTAAAACATCAATTCTGGTGTGTGTCTATGGCAGGCAAGGGTGTTCAGGTGGAAATGGAATACTCAGTAACAAATTCATGCTGGTGTGTGTTGTGCACCTACGGCAGGCAGGGTGTGCAGGGTGAAATTTAATCATCGTTAAAAATGAATGCTGGTGTGTGTTGGGCACATATGGCAGGCATGGGTTCCAGGGGGAAATTGAATAATCCTTAAAAAATGAATGATGGTGTGTGTTGTGTACCTATGGCAGGTAGGGAGTCTATTGAAAAATTGAAAAAAACTTAGAAAAGAAATGTAGTTGTGTGGGGAGCAAGATGGAGGCCGCGTAGTGGGCGCAGAGCAGTATCAGCGGAATGGGCACCATTTGTGTGAGTCCCAGCACTTGCGCTAACACGCTATGAACAACATCAAGCAAAGAAAGAAGAAAGCCTAATGCCGTTTATTACCTACTGGGCAAGTGGGACGGCAATCGCTAAAACAGCACGCTCTGCGGGGTCCGGGCTCGGGCTGCTGCGGGTGCTGAGCGGGTCCTTTCTCTGTGGATCCGACATCAGCGTTGTGGGCGTGACAGAGGAGGCAGGTGAACCGGGAGTGGCGAGCGGAGCAAGCGGAGCAACTGGAGAGAGCGGACCTCGATGGAATGGCCCCCAAGGCTGTGGCTGGAGTGTCGGCGAAAGCTGCAGCGGCGCGGCTTAAGGAAAGCTCAGCTAGTGGAGCAACGGGAGCAGGAATCAAGAAGGGACGAATCACCAAGTAAAATGCGTACATCCCCGGGGGAGCCGCCAAGAAAATGGAAGCATACTGTGGCGAGAACGCGGCAGACGACCGCATTAATACCAAAAATGTTTTCACGGAGCGGCAAGGGGCAGAACCCTAAGGATGGAAGCATGGAGGTGGCAGCCATCATCGCGCTCAAACCACAGGAGACCGTGATATCAGGTATGGATGCGGGGGGCATTCCTATTACAAAGGACACTGCTAGCCAAAATGGTGGTCTGGGTGGTAATCCAACAACGGAGTCAGCGGAGGTGTAAACTGAGGGTGAAAAGGCAACAGGGACTGAGGGGCTGGCCTGGACAATGACACTGACAATGACACTGGCATTCCAGAGGAAGACAATGGGGTGCAGAGCAGCCAGGGAGCACTGATATCGGGGAGAGGATGTGTTGGCTGGACGCAAGGGGAAGAAGGGGTGGGATGCCTCTGCCCCCTCCACGGCCCTAATGGATGGTACAGAAAAAGAAAGTAGTGAATGCTTTTATTCTGTCTTAGAAGAGGCGGAGTGGTCGGAAGAGGACCGGTGCTCATCTCAGGGGGAGATTAACTTGGAGTCCAAAAGCGATTTTGAGCAGAACCCCCCCTAGCACAGCTAAAAGACCAAATGCCCAACCAATTGCCCAGGAGCAGCCTATTTGCGAATTAATTTGGGACCACTCATCAGCCATGCCACTCCAGGGGAGCCCGAATGCAGAAACCCCAGCCACTCCTAGATGTTATCTATCAGACTATCCTTACCCATCGAGAGGAAGCATGCCAGGTCTGCCGAAAATCGCAAGCAGCAATGAGGAAGATGCAAAGCGTGGTCAGAAAGCTGTCCAAAGCATATTTTAGTGTAGTAGATAGGGTGACAAATCTGGAAGAAAGGATCGTCGCAACAGAATCGGAGGCCGCCGCAGTTACTACTAAAGTAGAGTCTCAAAGCACCCAGGTCATCGATATCCAGTGGAAACTGGAGGATATGGAAAATAGGCTTAGAAGGAACAACTTACGGGTGCTCGGAATACCAGAAGGGGTGGAGGGGTCAGATGTCAGGGCCTACATGATAAACCTATTTAAGGTGGCTTTCCAAGAACTCTCGGAATGGAATTGGTTGGCGGAAATTCAGAGGGCACACCGTACTCCGTTCAAAGTTTGATCTGGCGCAGGGAGCGGCAATAAACTAAGGGCAATTCTAATCTTTCTGGGCAATTTTATTCTTCGACAGGCCGTAGATGAAAAGGCCAGACCGGAGGAAAGAAGATCTAGCAAGGGAGTCTCGTTTTTCGTCAGGCAAGATTACTGCCACGTACCAGTGGAGAGGCGCTGGAGGCTGAGACAATTGATTAAACCTTTTCAGGACAAGCATATTCAAGTATATCTTATTAATCCAGCGCAGCTCAAAGTAATAAAATAAGTAAAGGCACAAGAATATCTGGACTCCCTTGGTAGCTAGTGAAGCAAGAGGCGAGATGACGATACTAGTGGGATTTGGGCAGGGGGCAGGGGGGGTGGTGGTAAATTTGGAGTTATTTCTTCGCTCTGACTATCATATATATGGTAATAATTTTCTTTTCATCCATTCTCTTTCTATATTTTTTTGTTTTTTTTCTTTTGTTTTTTGCTTGGGGAAGTATCAGGGCACTAAGTGCTTTATGGTAATTGGTGGAACTGCCCAATCGCTGCTACTGCATTCGAGCATCACAAGCACAGACCTAGGTCTGAGCGCTTCACAAGGGAGTGAGATGTGGGGGGGGTGGGGAGAGGAGATCACGGGTGGTCAAGGGGGACAGGGGGGTAGTCGGGGGCAGCAAATGGGGAGAAAATTAAAAAAAGAGAATACATGGTACAAATTTGTTTTCACTTTTGAGAGTGGGGTATGGTATTTTCGAAAGGAGTGTTGTTTTTATCCAGATGCTGGTATTAAAAGTGAAGGAAATGTTCAAATCCATTAATGGCAAGCCTTAGTATATACTTGATTAATATAGGAGGGCTTAATGACTGGAGAAAGAGGTCTAGATTGGCCGAGTTTGTCAAATCAGAACCCATCGATATTCTGTGTTTACAAGAAACGCACCTACCTTGAGCAAAAAAACAGCTGCTTAGGATGGGAGGCTATGATATTTTGTCATGCTCATCATAGACCTCAATGGTAAGAGGGGTGGCCATATTAGGTAAAACAGGGCTTGGGGGGCTAAGCGATCCAAGGCTGAAGCCTTAGGCAGATGGGCCTTGGCCGAAAGGTGCTGTGGGGTAACAATCTGTGGGATATATGGCTCTAACCAAGATGACCCTGGAGTTTTCGAAGTATTGGAGAAGGAATTGTTAAGCTGGCCCACCCCCATTCTGGTATGTGGAGATCTAAATATATCAGCTGACTTGGTCAATAAAAATCCTTATCTAGGCCAGAAGCCAAGGGTGTTTAGGGTATTGTGCTCTATGATACATTCTCATGGTCTATTAGATGTATGGGGAACAAAGGAGCCCGCTGATCCCGGGTTCACCTATTTTTCATGTCCATACCAAAAGTATACTAAACTGGATTATTTTTTAATTTCAACCACAGAAATGAGTAAAGTCAGCATCAGGAAACTACCCAAGGTCCTATCGGACCATAGTCCGTTATCTTTAAGGTACAATTGTTTAAGATTAGCTAGGAAACAAAGGGCCTGGACATTCAATATGAAATTGTTGGCAGATAGTCTATATGTTAAACATTTGAGGAAATGGGCCTGGGAAGTTTTTGACGCCAATCGTTATAGTACAGCTAGAAATAGTATCTGGGGCGCTTTCAAAGCAGCATTAAGGGGTAAGACAATTAGTTATGCTGCCTGAACTAGGAAAAAATTACAGGCGGATAAGGATAGATTATTAGCCAAATTGATAAAAACGGAAGAGCAACGTGGCCAAGATATAATACAAGGGAAAGAAGGTAAATAAAGCCAATTGAGAATCAGTTCTGTTAAAGCAGAGTTACATAACCAGATGGCCGAAAAAGCTGCGTCAGAATATCGAGCATATAAAGGGAAAATGTACGAAACTGGGGAGCAGGCGGGTAAGGCGTTGGCACTTAGGATCAGGCAGGACAACACAAAAAATATAATAAACAGTATCCAGGAGAACGGGCGAGAGTTTGTAGAATCACAGGAGATACTCGAGGTATTTACAAACTTCTATCAAACATTATATAAGGAAGAGGTGGAGGGCGAGAAGCCACAGGAGGGCTATCCGGATGAAGGACCCAAATTGTGTGAGTCAGAGAGGGAAGGATTGGAAAGCGATGTGGCAGCCAATGAAGTGCTTGAGGCACTACAAGACCTAGCAGCTGGCAAGGCAGCGGGGCTGGACAGCATTCCATTGGAGGTGTACAAATGCATTTCCAGGGAAGTGGCGCCAATGTTATTAGATCTATTCAATGGTATAATGTGTACTGGACAAATACCGGAGACATGGGAGGACACAAACATAGTGGTTTTCCATAAGAAAGGGAAACCAAAAGAAACCCCCGGGTCCTATAGGCCCGATATCGCAAAGATTAATGTGTATACACCACTTTGGAAATCAGGGTTCTTCCCAAATCTGAGTTTGGATGGCGCATGGAAATCTTGGGAACAGCAGGGTATCCAGACTGTAGGGTACATAATGAAGGGAGACAACGTTATGAGCTTTGCTGCGATCCAACAGAAATATGGTATATCTAGTCGCCAAGGTTCAAAAATTTGCTCAGGTCCTGCAAATATTTAGAGCTATAAGACCCCGCAATCGTTTTAGTATACTTGAATATTTGTTAAAACGGGGGGGGGGGAGCAGAATTAAAGTTATTTATAGGGGCCTAATAGTAGGGATCCAAGATGACCTAGAAAAGAACGAACCCGCCTGTCCATAAAGCTGCAGGATCCGGATGCGGATTTGGATAAAGCGCTACATTTAGACAAAGAGATTTTACCTTCGTCTAATTTAAAAGCACAACATTTTAAAACACTTTTTAATCTCTATTTTACACCCTCTAAATTATTTGACTGGGGTAAAAGGGAAGACAACAGCTGCTCTAGATATCTGAAAGGGCCGGCGGATCTTTTGCACATGTTCCACCACTGAGAGAAACTCAGTGTTATTAAAGTGGAGATCGAGACATTTTGGGAGGGGCTGCTAGGCTTAAAGATCAGCTTATCCTCGACCCTAATGGTCTTTGGAAGTGAAGGTAAATTGGGTGTGAATAGGGAGACGGAAGCATTTATCTTTTTGTCCGTGGCTGTACTGCGTATCCTTATTTCAGCAGCATGGAAGTATGCTATTGCTCCATCATTTCAGATGTGGCTGACCAGGCTCCTTGGTATTCACAACATCGAGTCCACACTTTATGCGCATAAGGGTAGGAAAACACAGGAGTTTGGGTTAAATATCTGGGCGCCCCTGAAAGCGTGGAGGGACTCACAACTACAAACATAGGTTATATATATATATATATATATATATCTGCATAACCTACTCTCTGTATTGAGGGCTTATCACCTCCTTGTAAATATTGTATTTTCTGTGAACGCATTCATGTCTATTTATCGTATGGAATTTATTGTATTTAAAGTACTTTCTTTTTTACCTTGTGAGCTGGAATAATGTATGAAATGAAATCATGATCATGGATGTTTTGTACCAATATTAAATTCTCAATAAAAAAATAAATTAAAACAAGATATGTGGTTGTGTGGATGTGTGCCTATGGCTGGCAGGTGGTGCTACAGAACACATTTTTTTCACAACAATTTTTTTCCACAAGTTAGTTTAAGACCTGTGATGACAGTTTGTTCAATATTGAAAGAGCACCATTGCGCAGTATAGTAGTGGAAATTAACACACTAAGAGGACAAGGCGGAAATAATTGTGCCAGATCCTATGTAAAAATTCAGATAGGTGCAATTCAGGAGAGGCCTTCTATTGTTGGAATCTGGTTAGTGGGGCGCTGCCTCTCCTGAGTTTAGTTTTTTCCCCCTTTAACTCTTTTTTGATTGATGGCTGGCAACACAGAGAAGATCATCACCACATGGTCAAGCAGTTATCAAGGAGGCATGGAGAACAAAGACAAATTGTGGCCTATTGGACACACACACACACACTGGCCAGACAGAGGAGGCATTAAAAACACTGAAGAAAACACTGCAATTAATTCAGCAGCACCAAATATGAAACATTAACAAGTCACCACATATACTCCCAAGACATCAAATATTATCCCACGTATAATCTTTTTGTACACACAAGAAAAAATATGAAATACAAAAAAGGCAATTTTTTATTTAATGCAATACCTTGCCAGCCCTAAATGATGTTTAAAAACGAAATAGACCACAGAAATAGCTGGTTCATGCACCCATAAATAGTACTAGCCTGGCCCTGCTGACTGGATGACACGTTGGCAGACTAGGCCCTGCAGTAAAAAAAAGAAGTATTGGAAATTTAACAAACATGGAGAAAATGTACTGAACTGTGCAACATTGTTCCTTTACAGAAGAAGAAAAAAGTAATCCAAAAATGTAACAAGGCCTCTGCTGAAACTGCATGCCGCCCAAAACAATACATTTTAAAATTGAAATGAAAGTACACATAAATACGGGTGCATGCCCTTTATCAAACAAACAACACACTCATACAATCTCAAAAACAAAATCCTTAAATCCAAAAGCATATATGCAAAAGAGAAAGAGAGTGATCCTTCCAGCTCCAAATCCAAATAAAAAGTGACCAGTAGATGGATAAAGCACAGGGAAGAGCCTGCTGGACAAGAGGAGGAAGTTGGAATCTCTGGGCTACTTCCTTCTTCTTGTAAAAAAAGTCGAATTAATAAAAATAATTTTCACACTGAAAAAAACCTTAATGGTCTGTTGGAGGAGAATAGTAACTCAAAAATGCCTTTTTGAGTAGATTACTCTGCCTCACGAGAAGAGAATCGACTTGAGGTGCAGCTGCGGTCATGAAAAAGTGCCGTAAGCTGCACTAGTGACTGGCAACTCTTGTGCATGCTCGCTAGCGGCTGGCAAGTCTTGTCGCACTCAACAGCACATGTCAAAGCAAGTCTCGAGCATACCAATATTAAAAAAACACTGCTAAGTGGAGGAAGGTTACATTTATTGGGAACGCTGCATTCCAAGTAGAACATGGAAAATTCCCAAATTCCGCAAGCTCTACAAGTGGAGTGAATTTTTTCGCTCATACCTAGTTAGGACTCACTCCAACAGAGGCTAACAGCATGGTTCAGGTAGGTCTAGTCAGTACTAGTCAGCGGAGCAATTACAGGATACAGCTCAGGAAAGTTGTTGTGTTCCTATAGTTCAAAAGGTAACACTTGGAGTCACTTCTGAGATCCTGGTTTCAAGGCAAGCAGCTCCAGTCTTCCTTCAGGGTTCAAACAGTAGAACAGTCCTTCTTCTGAATCTCAACAGGTAAAAGAGTGTTCTGATGAGAGTTTTTGGGGTTGACTTTTTTATACCCTGTGTCAGTATCGTATGGGGAGCCCCCCGCTTGTCTAACACTAAAAATGGTCCTGGCCAGGTCTTCCCCTTTCCTCAAGTTTGACCCAAGTCAGGTGTGGGCTGCATTTGCCAGTGATGGGGCAGCCGTCTTCTGAAGTCAGGAAGGGGCTTGGTTGCAGTCCTCAGGCTAGTCTTTTAAACTCAAGATGGGCTGGGTACAACCCCCCTCCCCAGATCATCCTGCTCAGGAGAGGCCTCATACCCAAGGTCCTTTTGGTACTGTCTGAAAGGAATAAACTTCATACCACAGAAAAATCATTAACAGTCCTGTGACCCTGGGCACAGGTAAAGAGGCGCATTTGGTTGAGGCAGAAAAATGTAAACTTTCTCAAAAGTATCAAGTCAAGTCAAGAATAGCTTTTTTCGATTTAAAATGTAAATCATAAAAGCACAATTTTAGCAAACTTTGAAAATCATTTACAGATAAATAAGAACACAAACAGCACATAAGTTAATAAGATTTACAATCATGATTAAGAACCAGAACTCATATTCCACATTGTTTTTCTGGTATTAATAACACTTTAAAAAAAAGTGACAATGAGAGGGGTAAACATTTCATATTCCAAAGCTTGAAAGGCCAAAAACGCTATGTGACATTGTCTTAAACTCAAAGTTTTTAAAATCGACACTATAAATATTTTTGGGGGAATAGAATAAAACTTACAGAATAAAAGAATGTGCAACGTGGATGGTTGTGATACATGTGCAAACAATCAGATTCTTGGACCAGTCATTTGTAACTGGGAAACTAGTAAGTCTTTTTTAAAAAAAACAGAACAGCCATCCTTCCTTGGCCTGGGTATATTTATCTATCACCAGACTTAAGTTTAGCCCCTGTTCTATAGTACCTAGACCCTGGTGAAAACCATATTGCAGATTAGAGACAAAGCCTGTATCTGTTGCCCAAGTCTCTAACCTATTTAAAATCACACGCCCTGTCACTTTAAGTAAAGAGTCCAAAAGGGAGATCGGGCAACAACATGTAGGCTCATTGCAATCCCCTTTTTTGTATATCGGGACCACTATCGAATCGGACCAAGATGGAATAAGGCCTTGATGGCAGCAAGCTGTTAGGACATGGGTTAATAAAGGTCCCAAGAGCGGGAGGTTCAATTTGTACACGTCCACAGAGACTCCATCCGGGCCTGGAGCTTTACCCCCTGCACTAGCATTTATGGCGCATATAACTTTGTCTAGAGAAAAACATAAATCAAATGGGAATGTATGAAGCTGATCACTCTGTAAAGAAGCATCCGATTCTACAAGGAGCATTACCTGGTCATCATCATTATATAAAGTAGTGAAATGCTCCAACCATTTTTCCTCACTAATTGCTATTTTGATTGATGGTGAGTCCCTTGGAGCTAGGAAAGGTGTGTTGACAGGCTTCCAAAAGCTGTTGTTATCTCTACAAAGGCAAGCTTCATGCAGGGCCTGCCATGCATACACTCCTAATGTCTCATTGCGCTCCTTTAATGCGCACCTATAGGACCTTCTTGCTACTTTTATTTCTAGTTGGCTTCTATCCTACTTATATAGCACTTTCTTTAAATTCATGTGAGCTTTAGTACAAGCTGAGTCAAACCACCCCTGCTCCTTATGCTGTCTCTTCTTAAGTTCCACAGCTAGGCACTTTTAATCTCCACAAAAATGTGACAGAATGAGTCCGGAAGCTCTTTATTAGCAGCGGCCCATTAAGACAAAATGTAAAGGCTTCATTGCATTTGGCTATTAGTTGCTTAGCAAAGACAGTCAGGTCGACGTTCGTCCAGCTCAAAGAGTGACCATTCATTCTTTTAAGGGAGATCTTGAATGCAAATTAGTCCAACAAATCCCTCCTACTAGACTCAGAGCTCAATAAGTAGAAAGAAACGCTCATTGGAAAGTGATCACTCATTCCATTTAAATGAGTTACGAAGTTAAGCACCCTACTTGAGTGACGGGTCGTGACTAAGATAAAAACTATTAGGGAGCCGCATCCTCTGCCAGTATATGTCAATCTAAATGGGACTGTTGGGCTGCATATTTTGTTGACGAACCCCAAATAAAACTGAAACACAAGAGAATTCAACAGGTCCCCAGACGTTATGTGTGGAAAATGAGCCGGTTCAACATCTCTTTCGTTGCTTAGACCACAAATGCCCCACGTAGTATGTTGGCACAAAGCATGATTAAGATACCCACCCCAAATAATGCACATATTTTTAAGCATGTCGTCTTGTAGTTTAGAGAGATCGTTCTGTAATTTAATCAGTACACACTCTGTGTGCGCTTTCGGAATGTTGCTGTAAAATTGAACAGAGCGACACAGTACTCCCTTTCCACATATAGTAATACAACCTGATAATAGGTGGCTGAAATCCTAAAAGTTATCTTATTGACATGAACACGGTAAGAAACATAAATACACAGTCCACCGTTATTTCTCCCATGGACCGAAGTCACCGCCTGTGAGGAAAAGGTTTTGTAGCCATTAATATGTAATTAGTTCTCCAGCAGGTCTCTTGCAAACGCAGTATATCGAAAACTTCAACAAAGGTTACCCTTTGCGGCTCACTTACTTTGGAGCACAACCCTGCAACATTCCAGAATAGCATATTACATTCAGGCAGCCTTTTCACTAGTTCTACCCTCTGTGTAGCTACTGCAGTATGACTGTCAATTTTGTTTTGATTGGTAGTCTAGCCTAATGAGTCTATGAAGGTTACAGAAGACCAAATTGGAGCGTGATCCCCCAGCCCAGCGGGCAAGTCACCAGAAGTATTTTTAGAGGTACCAGCACACCTCCCTGTTTGAACACATGTTTGAACACATGATGCCTCAGTGGTAATCGGTCAATCGATATCCTCAAGTGTGGGTAGGATTTTAAAATGATTGGGAACTGGCACATTATAGGAGCAGGGATGAATGACCTGAGGACCCCTGTTCTGTGTTCTACGTTGAGTAACAGGGTATGGCTGGTAAAAGTACCTTGAGGGCAAAATGTTAATACCCACATGTGTTGTATTTAAATTCTCTGCCCTAGATAGAATTGCCTGTGTTAAATGTGGGTTGCTAAACGTCAGTACTACGCAGTCACCCTCCAATGATTTAAAATCTCGACCAACTCAGGAAACCCGTCTGGCCATCTTAAATTTTGCAATTAGGGCTTCAGTTAAGCCAGTTTTTGCACCCTACCAAAATAGAGATTTATTTCTAAGGGCCTCCCATGTTTCAGTCATCTGTGTAGTAGCGGCTGGGACTTTGGCCAAAACTATTGTGTATGAAGTAATTGTAGGAAGTATATCAAGCCTGTTTATGATCAGGGGTAGGCGTAGTTGGCGGAGTACCACTACATGGAATTCTGCAGAATTTATCGCAAACTCAGTGGATTCCGTTCCGGCACTCACTATCCTAGGGAAAGAACCAAGCAGATGCCTTGAACACAAAGAGGATTCAGAAAAGGGGGTGGTGATGAACAGAGTGTCTGAATTAAGCAGACCACTCTTACCCAGTCCAAAGATCAGGGCTTGATCCATCACCGTTATTTATCTCACTGCACCATCCCAGCTCAGAACCTGGCTATATACAAATCAGTCTGTCCCTGGCCCAGTGCATCATGGAAACAGGACAGACTAAACTACCAAGCCAATTCTTCATCAGAAAGGAGACAAGCTACCGGGGACCTGTTTCTGGCATTTCAGCCGTCTTCGGCCCGGCTTGCTTGAATCCTGATGGTGCAGTGAGAAAGGGACTCATGTCTGAGTATACCCTGCCACAACTATAGTGGCCAAAAACGATTCAGAAAAGGGGGTGGTGATGAACAGAATGTCTGAATTAAGCAGACAACTCTTACCCAGTCCAAAGATCAGGGCTTGCTCCATCACCGTTATTTATCTCACTGCACCATCCCAGCTCAGAACCTGGCTATATGCAAATCAGTCTGTCCCTGGCCCAGTGCATCATGGGAACAGGGCAGACTAAACTACCAAGCCAATTCTTCACCAGAAAGGAGACAAGCTACCGGGGACCGGTTTCTGGCATTTCAGCCGTCTTCGGCCCGGCTTGCTTGAATCCTGATGGTGCAGTGAGAAAGGGACCCATGTCTGAGTATACCCTGCCACAACTATAGTGGCCAAAAACGATTCAGAAAAGGGGGTGGTGATGAACAGAGTGTCTGAATTAAGCAGACCACTCTTACCCAGTCCAAAGATCAGGGCTTGATCCATCACCGTTATTTATCTCACTGCACCATCCCAGCTCAGAACCTGGCTATATGCAAATCAGTCTGTCCCTGGCCCAGTGCATCATGGAAACAGGGCAGACTAAACTACCAAGCCAAATCTTCACCAAAAAGGAGACAAGCTACCGGGGACCGGTTTCTGGCATTTCAGCCGTCTTCGGCCCGGCTTGCTTGAATCCTGATGGTGCAGTGAGAAAGGGACTCATGTCTGAGTATACCCTGCCACAACTATAGTGGCCAAAAACGATTCAGAAAAGGGGGTGGTGATGAACAGAGTGTCTGAATTAAGCAGACCACTCTTACCCAGTCCAAAGATCAGGGCTTGATCCATCACCGTTATTTATCTCACTGCACCATCCCAGCTCAGAACCTGGCTATATGCAAATCAGTCTGTCCCTGGCCCAGTGCATCATGGGAACAGGGCAGACTAAACTACCAAGCCAATTCTTCACCAGAAAGGAGACAAGCTACCGGGGACCGGTTTCTGGCATATCAGCCGTCTTCGGCCCGGCTTGCTTGAATCCTGATGGTGCAGTGAGAAAGGGACTCATGTCTGAGTATACCCTGCCACAACTATAGTGGCCAAAAACGATTCAGAAAAGGGGGTGGTGATGAACAGAGTGTCTGAATTAAGCAGACCACTCTTACCCAGTCCAAAGATCAGGGCTTGATCCATCACCGTTATTTATCTCACTGCACCATCCCAGCTCAGAACCTGGCTATATGCAAATCAGTCTGTGAGACTGAGAAAGGGACTGGGCCGGGGTCAGACTAATTTGCATATATATATATATATATGCAAGTTCTGAGCTGGGATGGTGCAGTCAGCTAAAAAACGGCGATGGATCAAGCCCTGATCTTTGGACTGGGTAAGAGTGGTCTGCTTAATTCAGACACTCTGTTCATCACCACCCCCTTTTCTGAATCATTTTTGTCCACCATAAGTGTGGAAGGGTATACTCAGATGTGAGTCCCTAGCTCATTGCACCATCAGGATTCAAGCAAGCCGGGCCGAAGACGGCTGAAATGCCAGAAACGGGTCCCTGGTAGCTTGTTTCCTTTCCAGTATAAGAATTGGCTTGGTAGTTTGGTCTGCCCTGTTCCCATGATGCACTGGGCCAGGGTCAGACTAATTTGCATATAGCCAAGTTCTGAGCTGGGATGGTGCGGTGAGCTAAAAAACGGTGATGGATCAAGCCCTGATCTTTGGACTGGGTAAGAGTGGTCTGCTTAATTCAGACACTCTGTTCATCACCACCCCCTTTTCTGAATCATTTTTGTCCACCATAAGCGTGGAAGGGTATACTCAGATGTGAGTCCCTAGTTCATTGCACCATCAGGATTCAAGCAAGACGGGCCGAAGACGGCTGAAATGCCAGAAAACGGTCCCCGGTAGCTTGTTTCCTTTCCAGTATAGGAATTGGCTTGGTAGTTTGGTCTGCCCTGTTCCCATGATGCACTGGGCCAGGGTCAGACTAATTTGCATATAGCCAAGTTCTGAGCTGGGATGGTGCAGTGAGCTAAAAAACGGTGATGGATCAAGCCCTGATCTTTGGACTTGGGTAAGAGTGGTCTGCTTAATTCAGACACTCTGTTCATCACCACCCCCTTTTCTGAATCATTGAACACAAAGAGCACATCATGCTGAACGATTGGTGGTGGTCCCATCCTCCAAGGACCTCCCCAAGCACAGTTATGGGCATAAAAAATACAATCCCAACCAAAGGCCCTGCAAAGCATTATGGGACAATATTCTAGGGTGCAGTGAAGATTATATTATCCAATATCAAAACATTCCTCAAGGGGCAGGCTCTCGGGCTCAGCTGAGAGCTGATACTATAATATTCACTAAACTCTAGACTCTTGCCCCATAATGCTTTGCTGGGCCTTTGGTTGGCATTGTATTTTTGCCCATAACTTTGCTTGGGGTGGTCGTAGGAGGATGGGACAACCACAATAATTGAGTATGATATGCTATTTGTGTGAAAGGCACCTGCTTGGTCCTCCCCCTAGGTTAGGGGGCCCCTAAACAGCACTTCTCTCATAAACTGATATTTTTCAACGCTCCCATTTGTAAATTGGTTACATGCTTTGTAGCATGTAAATATACAATTGTTTTATCAATGGAATGTGGGTGCAATAGCTCCTTCCAGACCTTTTACATAAACTCCGTTGTCCTGTATTTATACATGTTTTAAACAGAAATCTCAAATACCTTTAGTAAAAATAAAAATAATTATCTTTGCATGCTAATATGCATATAGCCATCTTATGAAAATACAGCAGGCAGTGCCTATAATTAAACATTAAATAATTCTATCTTTACATGCTAAAATGGATACAATCATCACACTAATGTGAAAATGAAAAATAGCCAGCAGTGAGAGACGTGATGATTTTGAGGTCCTTCCTAACCCAGGGAGAGGACCACGCAGATGCTTTGAACACAAAGAGCACATCATGCTGAAATTATTCAATGGTGGTCCTTGCCTCCTAGGACCATACCAGAGCACAGTTATGGGCAAAACTATAATCCCAACGAAAGGCCCTGCAAAGCATTATGGGATGATATACTGGACTGCAGTGAATAATATAGTATGCAACATCAAAACATTTCTCAAGGGGCAGGCTCTCTGGCTCATCTGAGGGCTAATACTATAATATTCACTAAACTCTAGAATCTCGCCCCATAATGCTTTGCTGGGCCTTTGGTTGGCATTGTATTTTTGCCCATAACTTTGCTTGGGTGGTTGGAGGAGGATGGGACCACCCCAATTGTTGAACATGAAATGCTCTTTGTGATCAAGGTACCTGCTTGGTTCTCCTCCTAGGTAAGGGGGGAACCCAAAATCATCACCTAATAACTTTCAAAACTCACTTTTGTGAGTTGGTTACATGCTTTGTAACATGTAAAGCTAAAAGTGTTTTATAAATGAAATATGGGTGCAGTAGAATATTCCAAAGCTTATGCATGAACTCTGTGCCTTAATAATAGTTATACACAAAAAAGTCACATATCTTTAATTAAAACATGATCTGTGCATGCTTAAATACATATTGCCATTGCACAAAAATGAAATTATAGCAAGCAGTGCATTTCAATAAACATTAAATAATTCTATCTTTACATGCTAAAATACATATAGTCATCTCCCAAAAGTGAACATGAAAAATAGCAAGTGAGAGACGTGCTGATTTTGGAGTCCTTCCTAACCTAGGGAGAGGACCCAGCAGATGCCTTGAACACAAAGAGCAAATCATGCTGAAATGGTTTGGTGGTGGTACCATCCTCCTAAGACCACCCCAAGCACAGGTATGGGCAAAAATACAATCTCAACCAAACCCCCAACAAAGCATTATGGGACGATATTCTACAGTGCAGTGCATATTATAGTATCCAATATCAAAACATTCCTTAGGAGGCAGTCTCTTCGGGTAAGCTGTGAGCTAATACTATAATATTCACTAAACTCTAGAATCTTGCCCCATAATGTTTTGCTGGGCCTTTGTTAGGCATTGTATTTTTGCCCATAACTTTGCTTTGCTTGGGGTAGTCCTAGGAGGATGGGAAAAACATCAAATCATTCAGCATGATATGTTTTTTGTGTTCAAGGAATCTGCTTGCCCTCCCCTAGGTAAGGGGTGACCCCAAAATCATCACCTCTCTCATTGACTGAAACTTTTTAAAGTTCACTTTAGTGAATTGGTTATATGCTTTTTAGTAAGGGTGGGCGTAGTTCGCGAAGTAGCGCTACGCGAAGCTACGCAAAGTGCACTTTGCACTACGCAAACTTCATGTAGCACTACGCGAGCTGCGTAGTAGCATGTTCGCACTGTGCAAGATGTGTTTTCAATGATTGCACAGTGCGGACAAGCATCCAGCACTGTGCAATCATTGAAAACGGCATCTTGCACAGTGCGAGCTGTAGTTTTCTGCTGCTCAAGTAGATTAATACTCGAGCTGCAGCTTTCTCAACGCGAACTGGTAGTTTCTCATTGAGAGCGGTCGCGAGCATGCGCAACCACTCACAATGAGAAACCTTACCTCCCCGCGTTGAGAATCTCACCGGGATGCCATTTTCCTTGCTCACGGTCGCAAACATGACGTTCAGGACCGCGAACAAGCAAAAAATGAGCGCTGCACTACGCTATGCTGCACTACGCGTGTTCGCACTGTGCTACGTGCAGCTCGTGTAGTGCGAAGTTGCGCAAACTTCGCAAACTCCGCGAGCGGAGCATAGTGCTTCGCCCAGGGTTACTTTTTAGCATGTAAAGGTACAGTTGATTTACCAAAGTATTGTGGGCACAGTTGATAACTCCATTGCGTAATGGCGTGGAATTTCTTGCACAAATTCCATGTTTTCAATGGAATGCATAGTTATCAAATCTTCGCAACTTCTGCTAGTGAAGCAGAATTCATTGCCAGGGCTTATTTATGATCTTATTCAATTTTATTTGAGGTGCAGGAACCGGCTGCTCATAAGCCCTATTGTCATGCTGAGCAGGGACTCTCTTAGTAGGATCAGACACATGGATTGCTGGGGCCTTATTATAAGGAGGTGGGATCGGGCTTAAGAAACTAAGGGGCATATTATCAAGCCCATTTTCTCCTCTTTAGTTTTTGGCCGCAAGGCAGCAATTCAAATATCGCTCTATTATCAAGGACACACTAACGCATGTTTCCTTGAGTTAGCAGCTGTCTTTTTCTCCACTTTGCATGTCAGCGATTATTATCACTAATGACATGAAAAGTGGGTGTACCTCACAGAACAACATAGGTAAACATCGCAAAAACGGCATAGCGGTATTTACAAGGATGCCCCAGACCCCTAAATCGATGATCCAAGTTGCGCTAATCGTAAATCATACGTTCTTATATAGCGCCTTTCACCGTAAGGTCTCAAGGCGCTTGCTTTGGGAACCCATCCTGGCCTTTCCCTGCGAGATTACCCCTACTGGGCATCCCCAAGGTGAAGACCAGGCATCCCATCGCGGTGGGGCTGTAGTGAAGATTAAGCAAGCTATTGCCCAGAGTTGCAGAGTGTAAACCCACAATTCAAGTAGGCACTGAGGCGAGAATTATCGAGTCCATGGACATTTTGAGCTCAAGGCCCTGCCGCGTCGGGGATTGAACCCTGGTCCCAGGTCTGACCTCTGCATCAGGGACTGCCTCCTCTAACCGGTGAGCCACACTTCTCCTAAGACCCCTTCATCGCAGGATATTGACTCCTGCTATTAATCCAACTTAGCAATCTGTGACATGGGAGGTGGATCTCAGGGCTAAGCCCACACCTGCCTATTATCAAGGTTTACATTATCGCAGATCAATTTTCACTGCTTTTCTCACGCTAATGCATGTTATCACCTTCTATCGCTGGATTTCACATAGCCTGGGTGAAAAGCATTAATAATACATTGCTAACCCGGCGCTGAAATCCAGCAATAGACTGCGATAATGAAATTCTCATGTGCTTGATAATATGCCCATACATTTTTAGGGGAATAAGGAACCATCCTTTCTTGTAGGGTAACATTTGGACGTTGGATAACAGGTTGTAGTGTTGAGTCCTCTTTATCACTAGTATCAGGGATGGTTTTTGCAGGTTGGTTTTGCCTAATTTGATTTTTTTTTAAATATCCTCAATAGTCCCCACTCTGTCTATTAATTTACTTAATTAATCAGTTACATTTTTATGTAAATCCTCGATTTTTTTACTATCTTATGAAACTAGGTTGACTGTCCTGCAATTAGAGCATTAGTAGAGGATGAAGACTTTCTACCATCATCATCATCATCATCATCATCATATTTTTCTGTTTCTTCCTGTTGTCTTTCTTACTAGGTGGGGGGTTAGATTTTGCTCCCTACATAGAGCCTCAGGGTTTCTGGGTCACTTAGATGGTGGCTGTGGGTCACAATCCAATTTGCTCACGTAGATATGACCAGTAAGCATGGGTGAATTTTGCGAATCTGGGGTTCGCGAATTTGCATATTTGCGAATTCGCAATCAGCAAAATCTGCGAACTCTCGCGAATTTGCAAATTTTTTTTTGTGTTCGCAAGGGTTTCTGCCAGTTCGCGAGGGTTTTGTACCAGTTCGCAATTGCGAACTTACTTGTCGGCTCGCAACGGTCGCGACTTTGTTGTTTCTACGTCTGGTTCATCATCACAGGTTCAAAGCACCCTCTGTTTCACCACTGCCACCCTCTGGTACATCACTGCCACCCTCTGATTCATCACTGTAGATTATGGGGTGGAACAGCAAGAACACCTGCCATGCTTCAACTGACATAAATTAATTTCTGGTTCATCACTGTAGATTATGGGGGGGAAGCAAGCACACCTGCCCTGCTTCAACTGACATGAATTAATTTCTGGTTCATCACTGTAGATTATGGGGGGGAAAAGCAAGCACACCTGCCCTGCTTCAACTGACATGAATTAATTTGGGGTTGGTTAATGTGTCACTGAATTTAAACTTCCTGTCTGGTACCTGCTTCCTTATATGTAATTTGCTTTCTGTTGCAGTGCAATATTTTTTCCCAGGACCTCTGTGGCCTACTAGTAGCTATTCTATGAGCCTGCTGTGAGGGTCAGAGCAGAATTTATTTTATTTATTTTATATTCTTCTATAGCGCATGAATAGACCCCCGGAGGGGTATCTCCGCGCTTTGCCAGTGAGAATAGCCTCAGATGGTAGTGAAGAGGTGAATGGTGCGATTTGAGAGAGGGGGATCAGTTACTGGGGAATAAATGTGTTTTTAGGACCTTACGAAAGGTCAGATGGTTGAATCATAGAATAGTTGCAAGTAGGCAACTGAAGTCTGGAGGGGCCCCTCAGGAAGCACTACAGGGAATGGTTACTAATGATGAGTTTGAACTTTTGCACCTGCTGAGTGCTTTCAGTTTTGCAAAACGTGTTTTTCTGTGGGGCACTTCCTTCCTCCCCACCCACCCAAAATGGACTCCTTGCAAAAGAAAGTGCAGGCAAATGTCAACCTGAGGAGTTATTCTGATTAAAATCATCATTTTCAGAAGGTTTATGCTGCCTGCTGGTGGATTTCTTGTGCAGAATTGCAAATTTTGTAATTTTGCGAGTGCGAGATTGTTGCTGCCCGCCACATCTACATGTTCGCAATTGCGAACTCTCGCGATGCGTCGCCAAACTCCTGCGGGATCCCGCAGCAAGATCCAAAATGGTGCAGCACTCGCAAAATATCGAGAAAAACAACTCGGCAAACGCTGAATGACGGTAAGTGAACGCCGCACGCTGCAATATTGTATCACCAAGCAAAAAAATCCGCTGCGTGCGAATTTGCGGATTAATGCTTAATGACCAGTTGTTTCTTGGACACACCAATTGGGGGGTGGCTTATCTATCACTCCATCCAGTTGACTAATTGCAAAGGTGTCATGTGTTTTATCCCTGGGGCTTTTTGCTACCTTCACACAAACCTTCCCTTGTGTCAGAGACTCCTTGTTAGACTTGGCATCTTTTGGCGTGTTTCCCCTGAGTTTTTGCTTTCTGACTTCCCGGTTTTGACTGGCGTAGTGTTTCTGAGCACTTTTCTCGCTGCTGATCAGTGGTAAAGTGCAAGTGCTCCTGTAGTAAAATGTGTTTTTGATTGGTGATTTATGTGTTTGTCCCTAGTAAAGTGCATTGTGCATGCCAGGGCCCATAAATCAAATGCTGTTGGTGGCCTGCAGCATTGGATTGTGCCACCCATTCAGACAGCACGTAAAGTGTAACTCCGGCTTGCCATTGCAGAGCCTGTGTGTGGTGTGGGACTGCCAAGTTGACTTGGCAAGTGTGCCCACTTGCTAGTCCCTAAAACCTTTCTACTTGTTAGTCACACCTAGGGTAGGCCCAAGGCACCCCTGTGGGCAGGGTACATTGTATGTGAAAGGTAGGACATGCCCTGGGAGTGAATTACAGCCAAATTTGGTTTTCACTATTGCAAGGCTACCTGTTCCCATAGGCCAGAATGGGCAGTTTGATTATAACATCTTGTAATCTTACCTGACCCAGGGAACATGGTAGAAAAACAAATTTAGTATGCCTGAACTCAGAATGATAAAATACATCTTTTAGTGAAGTTGGTTTTAATATTCTGTGTTTGAAAATACCACTTTTAGAAATTAGGATTTTCTTGCCTAACCATCCAGCCTGCCTCTGCTAGGTTGTGTATTGCCTGTCTAGTTTGTGAGTGACAGAGGCTGGGGTGGCTCCAGGACAAAGGGTGAGTCAGCACTAGACTGAGTAGACCTATCTGCATTGGGAGTGGTGAGAAGAGTAGCACCTGAACCTGAATAAGGCTGTGCCTGCCTTCCATAATGCTGGGTCCACCTCCTATGGTACATCTGATGACCATGGCCCACACTGACAAAGGAAGAAGTTGTGCACTGGCAGAATGCACCCAGAACTGGTTTGGACTAGGTACAGACACTCTCACCAAATCCTTTTTTCAGAGAAAAGAGGATTTGTTGGTGTAAATATTGGGGCCCAAACCCCAGAACTTTAGAACTCTTTTGGATCAAGATGACTGCCAAGAAGAAGAGCTGGCGAAACTGTGAGAGGAACTACCACTTTGCTGTGTGCTTTGCTGTGTTGGCCTGCAGTGACTGCTTCTGTCTTGGTCAGTAAAAGGACTGTAGTGAACTTTCTGCAATCAAATTTTGTGAGTTTATCCAAGGGCTTGAGGTAGAGCTTGCCCTCTGTTCAAGAAGTCTCAGGCTCAGAAAATACATCAAGCTCTTCTGCTATTAGCACTGGGGACTGTGTATTTTGTGATGCAACAGAAGAAAAGCAACTCGATGACGTCTACGACGCCGCTGCAACCCTGGTCTCACCGACGATGCCTGCTGATACCCCCACCAAGCCGCTGCTCGCACCGTGACCTGTGGGCACTGCACTCGTCACGCCTCACTTCAAGACGACAACGAACCTGGTCTCACCGACGACGTCATCTGACGCCAGCATTGAGCCGCTGCTTGCAACACCACCTGAGGACATCGCACATCGCACTGCTGCACTTCACACCACAGCACCCGATGCCAGCCGATGCCAGCGCTCCTCACTTCAACAGAGAGGAGTTCGACCTGCAACGTGTGTGACTTCGAGGCCCCGACAACTCCTGCACCGACCTACAGCACCAACGCCTGTGGACGCCGTGCTTTTGGAAGCTCCACAAGAGGTCACTGATGCCATGCATTTCTAGAAGGTACTGTTTGCGGGTTTTCCCGACACAGTAGCTGGCCTGCGACACCGCAGTCATCCAGAACAGTTTGGATTTGTTGGTTTACAATGCCGTGATAGCCCAGGACGGAGCTGTCGACAGCAAGCAACTGTTTTTCAAGGTTATTTTGATAAATTAAGATTTTTAAGTACTGTATTGTGGAAATTTGTCTAAACTGGTGTGGTGTCATTTTGTAGTGCTTACACTGTATTTCAGTGGTTTATGTGCAAATGCCTTACACACTGCCTCCAAGATAAGCCTGACTGCTCGTACCAAGCTACCAAGGGGGGTGAGCAGGGGTTATTTTAGGAGTGTAATTATCCTGACTAGGAAGAAGGGTCCCTATTTGGATAAAGGTGCAAACCCTTGCCAACTAGAGACCTCAATTTCTAACACTCCTCAACAGAGTTTATTTGTTGTTCAATAGCCCCCATTGCCCCAGTCAAATAGATCATCAAAGATTGCTGTCCACCCACTGCAGAATTAGACATGGTTCCAGCCTTTCTTTTACCCATCCGTCTCCTCCCAAAGTACGTATATATCAGGTAGTTCGAGGTACTGTATTTAACATACCCTCTGCTTATAAAGTATAATGAAGGATATGGTCCCTCAGAGCGGAATACACCAGAGGTTATACCAGATTCAAAATGTCTGTATGATACAGTACAATATCAAGCCTCCACCGTATTTAATCAATCCGGCTAGCAAATGACGTGGCTTGTATCTGGTTTATAATCACTTTTAGTCTATGAATATTTTCTGTACATGACCCAAGAATAAATAGATCATGGGACTCACCCCCCCCACGCCTCAGTCAGCTTTTTAGAGAACTTTTCAGGGGGGTGGCCAAGCCCGGCCTCCTCTGGTCTCTGACAGGCTAAGATGCACCCATCTTGCCCCGGTCATCACCCAGGCCAAGCGCAGCGATAGTGCTGCCCAGCTTTTACGGCGTTCTCCACCGGTGCCCCCTCCTCCTCTCAGCAAGGGGCTCATGTAAAGTGTGCTGTGCTGGCCAAGTCAGGCAAACCAGGTCTAAGGCAAAGTGGCCTGTGCAAAAGTATCAAAAGTGTGCCTACACTATTGGTTAGGTCATTTGAGACTCGTTAGTTCTACAAAAACTCTTTAATTGGGACTTTTTTATTGTATTGTTATTTCTTTATGTTGTCATGACATCCCTTGTCCTGTGCTAAACATGTTGTTGTTATTAGTTTTGTTAGGTATTTTTTGTATTCTGTGTTTTAGAAAAATACATTTGAATGTGTATGCCATCTTTTTGTACTGCTTGAATGTTTGGGACACTCTTTTTCACACAGATTGATTTACATTATTTTAATTACTAGTGAATAAAAAACTGTGATCATGTTGATCACTTGTCATGACCTGACAACCCGAAACAAATTCTTAAGAGTAGCTTCAGTATAGGCATGTTTTAGAGATTTTGTGGTGGCCTAGCGTTACTGGCGATATATAGGCCCAGCCTCCCCCTTTTTGTTTTTAAACAAGAGAGTGGGTTTTTCCCACAAGTATTTTATAGGATTGGCACTTACCCTTTTCAGAAATAAAAAATTCAGCAGCTTAGCTATCAGTGTGTGGCTTTCTCTCTTTATTTTTTAAAAGTTTTTTCCTCCCTTTTTCGGGTGAAAATGGCACACTTGTCATTTAGAGAAAAGCTTATACAGATACGTATCTCTACTCATTCCCTATGCTCAGTGAATTTAAGCTCCACAGCTAAGCAGCAAAATACATCAGAAAAATTGTTACATTCAAAAAGAAGCATATCTGGACCAAACTCCATGAACATTTCCTCAAGGAACATTTTAAAAGCATCAATAATCCAATGGGGATTATAAATATTCCACATACTTGTCATTTTTATTGAAGATACTGAATATCGAAAGGATAAAGCTTGTTTGGTGTTAAATGTAGACATGATCTAATGGTTCTCTCAATAGAGGCAGCACAATGACTCTCAGAAAAACAAAAGGAAGACATTTTACTGTTGGAAGAGGAAATTGAAGATAACCAGTCAGTGTTAAAGTCCAAAACGATTTTGGAAAAAATCAAAAAAGAATTTGTTGACTGTAAATATTACATGATTAACCAAGAGACCACCAAGTATGAAAGAGACGAAAACACATGTAACCTAGAAACAGTTGACCCTTACTTAAAGGAGGATTTTTATACCCACCCTGAGTCTTGGCGATTTCTCACGGTAGATCTGGAAAAAAGTTTATTACATTCTCTGAAACATCTTCTTCAGAGCCCATGGGAGAGTCTAACCCAGGCGAAGGTTCTCCTAATTAGAATTTTCATTTAAACAAGCCAATTTTTCAGTAGAGGTCAACAGGAAGGGAAAAGAGCACAAAAGTATTACAACCAGCCGTGGGAAATGAGAACTCGATGTCAGTTATACAAGAGTCAGTTAACTCCTCCATTTTTAACTGATCAAAAGGACCACTATCTACATCTGAAAAAGCATCCTAAAGAAGGGATTGTCTTTCGTACCTTACAAACAGACAAACTGTGTGCGTTTTTAAAAAGAACTGCTTGAATGTTTCCATAAATACAACTATTGGAAAGGGGCGACCATTCGGTCCCCCAGAACGTATGGTGGAGTACCACGATCCCCCCGGGAAGCCATCTTGGGCGGGAGGCGAGTCTCGGCTGGTATGCCCGAAGCGGCGTAGCCGGGGCGCGCCTTTTTCCCGCCCTGGAGTGGGTTGTCCTAGACACTGACGCGGCCGGCCACGCCCTCGGAGGCAGGCGGGGGCGGGTTTACGCCCGCCCTGAAGACGGATAAAAGGAGCAACAAGCCAAGAAAGCATCCTCTTGTTCCTGTGCTCTGAAGCTGCACCTCCCCGCTGCACGTGAGCTCGAGACGGAACGAAGAGCCATTTTGAGCGTTGTAATCTTTCTTTTTGTCTTACAGATATTCCGTTTAAGAATGCCCAAGAAAGTCGGAAAGCGGGTCGGTACCGATCAGATGCTCCGCATGCTCATGAAGGAGGTAGCCGATTTGAAGAAGCAGATGGCGGCTAAGAACGGGGAGGGAGGACCGAAACGGCCTTTGCCAGGAGTAGTACCTGGTGGGAGAGGCAAGAGGTCCAGAAGGGGGGCACTTGGGGGGGAAACCCCGGTTCCCGATACCCCACGTGAGGAGCCAACCCCGGTGCCGAAGGAGGGGAATCCGATCCCCGTGGTGGTCACCCCCGTGACCGGGGAAGATATGCCTCCCGAGTTAGCGGCACAATTGGCAGCGTGGTTGGGAAAAGATAGCGAGGGCACCACGGCTGACGACGCCCGGGCAGTAATGAGACAACTGCGGGAATCTAGAGAGGCTGCGAAGGCACCATCTTCTGTTACCCCGCCGGTTCCGGCGGCGGAAAATGCAACAGGCCCAGGTTCGGCGGCAAATGCAGCTTCTGGTTCAGGTAAGCGGCCATTGCCGATTGCGGGGGAGGGGTCTGTACCTTCACGAAGGGAGAAGGTGGCTCAGCATGTTCCACTGGAAATTAAGGAAAAGATTTGGGCGAATATGTATGTGAACATTTTTTCCTTGCTTACCGACCATTACGAGATAGAGCATGTTAAGAGCCAAAAGGAGCTCATGCATCCGAGTGTTTGGCGCGCAAAAATGGCCGCCTTTAAGGTTGACGAAAACATTGGTACTTGGGGCAGAGCGTGGGGCATTTTTACCTCCATCATGGGCGAGCGCAGGCCCGAGTTGCTGACCGAGTTGCCTATTTATCAATCACGTATCATGGAGTATTCCGTATCATGAGGGGGCAATCAGTGGTTCTGTTATGACAATATTTTTAGAAAAGCTAAGGAACACGACCCAGTTCTGACTTGGGATTGTTTCGACTCCGTTTCATGGCAAAAAATGGAGAGTTCAGGAATGTTAAAAGTGCCATTGTCAGGGAGTAACGGGGGTGAATCTTCCCGCCAATACTCTGGGACACCCTTTCGGACGGGTGCAGGTAACGAGTACCACTCGAAGCCGAGTGGCAACGCAGGTAAAAGGGGGATTTGTTGGAATTTTAACAGAGGGAAATGTACGAGGCCCCAGGGGTCATGCAAGTTCAGACATGAATGTGGGGGGTGTGGGCAGCCATCCCATCCTGAGTCCATGTGCAGAGCCAAAACGGGTGATAACGGTGGTAAGGGAAGCGCCAAACAGGTCTGAAATAGTCCGAGGGGCGCCTTTACCTACTCCGATTGATACCATGGCAATGATTCCTTGGCTCAACGAATACCCGGATCATGCTTCCGCTGGGGTGTTGCGAAACGGTTTTTCATATGGTTTCCGCATCCCAGTGGGGGATTTTCAGGGTGTAGCAAACTGTAAGAATCAACTATCGGTCTTGCAGCATACGGCGGTGGTACAGGTAAAGATTGGGAAGGAGGTGACTCTAGGTCGTGTCGCCGGTCCATTTGATTTGCCACCGGTTGCTAACTTTGTTTGTTCCCCTCTAGGGGTGGTCCCCAAGAAGGACCCGGGTGAGTTTCGGCTGATACATAACTTGTCAGCCCCACGTGGTCTTTCCGTGAATGACGCGATAGACCCGGAAGTGTGTTCGGTGCGGTACGCATCCTTCGATGAGGCCGTTGCCATGTTGAATCGCCTGGGGCCCGGGGCGCTGATGGCAAAATCAGACATCGAGTCAGCGTTCCGGTTGCTCCCGGTGCACCCAGACGATCAGCGCCTCCTTGGTTTCATGTTTCAGGGGCGCTATTATATGGATAGATGTATGCCAATGGGGTGCTCGATATCTTGTGCCTATTTCGAAAAGTTCAGTTGTTTTCTGCAATGGGTATTCACAAGGAAGACAGGTTTTCAGCATGTTATGCACTATCTCGATGACTTTCTGTTTTTGGGAGCAGCCGGGGATCCTGAGTGTGGACAGGCTTTACAAGAATTTTGTTTCTTAATGAATCAATTCGGTGTGCCATTGGCGCCAGGTAAGACTGTGGGTCCCTCGACTTTGCTCGAGTTTCTGGGGATCGAGCTCGACTCGGAAGAAGGTTGTTTTAGATTACCCAAGGAGAAAGTGTTAAAATTCAGGTTATCCCTTGAAACATGTATTCGTGCAACGAAAGTAAACCTGCATCAATTGCAACAGGTGGTGGGTCAGTTGAATTTTGCCCTGAAAGTGATGCCAATGGCGCGCCCCTTTTCCCGCTCGATTGCACAAGCCATGGTCGGCCTGAAGGAAGGTCATCATCGCACGAGGCTCTCGGCAGAGGTTTGCCAGGACATGCGCATTTGGTTGGCATTTCTGGCGGATTTCAATGGTCGAATCGTCTGGAACAAACCGGCGGTGTCCTCCGAGGAGCTGGGGCTTTGGACAGACTCGGCGGGGAGTATAGGTTTTGGCGCCATATTTGGTACACAATGGTCGGCTCAAAAATGGCCGTCATGGTGGCACGAGTGCGGGCTGACGAGTAACATTGATTTTCTAGAACTTTTCCCTATTTTGGTGGCCCTGAAAACTTGGCCTGAGGGGTTCCGGGATCACTCTGTGGTGTTCTGGTCTGATAACATGACCGTGGTTGAGTGTATCAATAGTCAGGCAGCACGATGCAAATGGATTCTGAGGCTGCTCAAAGAACTTGTGTTATTGTGTATGCAATTGAATGTGCTATTTCGGGCAAAGCATGTGCCGGGGGTACTGAACCAAGCGGCTGATGCGCTTTCTCGTTTCCGTATGCAGGCCTTCTGGGGTTTTCTGCCCACAGCGGACCCGGTGGCGGCACCCTTCCCCGAAGCTCTCTGGTCTCTCGGTGCCCCGAACTACAAAACCTCGTGGGAGAGAGTTTAGCACCCAGGACAAGGAAGGCATATGAAGGGGCGTTCCGTTCCTATTGGGCCTTTTTGGGTACTGCTAGGGGGGAGCTTTGGGGCCAGGAAGAGTTTGTAGTAAAATTTCTGCTGTCTTTACATCAGGCAGGCAAATCAGTAGCTACGGCCCAGAGGCATCGGGCCGCCATTTCCTTTATGGCAAGGGCTCATGGGATCCAGGACCCGACAGCGTCTTTCGTGGTGCAGAAAGCGCTACGTGGGTGGCAACGCCTTGAGGGTCGCAGAGTAGATGAGAGGCACCCGATAGGTCTGGATAGGCTGACCCTGTTATTGTCCGTACTCCCGGCAACGTGTTCATCCCAGTACGAAGCAGTGTTATTCCGAGCTGCATTTGCGCTAGCATTCCATGGGGCTATGCGGGTAAGCGAATTAGTGGCGAAGAACAAGCAGGATACGATGGGGGGACTGTGCCGGGAGCACATTCAGGTCAGGGAGGAGACGATGACGGTCTCTTTTGTTAGGTCCAAATCCGATCAGGGTGCGATTGGGGACTGCGTTATCATTCAGAGGATCCCCGGGTCTTCCATGTGCCCTGTGGTGTGCGTAGAGGAATATTTAGCGCAGAGGGTGGCAGCATGGGGGGGGACCTTGTTAAGACACGCAGACGCCACCCCACTGACGAGGTTTCAGTTCCAGCGGGTGCTTGCGATGTCGATTTCGGCCGCGGGCTTGAACCCCGGCTAGTTCGGGACCCATTCCTTTCGGATAGGGGCTGCTACTGAGGCTACAGCCAGGGGTCTGAGTGTAGAAGAAGTAAAACGTGTGGGGCGTTGGTCCTCGAACTGTTATAAAAGGTATGTGCGGTTGTACATGTTGTGAAGCTGTAATGATGTACTCACGCTTCTTGTTTTTGTTTGGTTTTCAGTTGCGCAAGCTTACGAGGCGGGGCGGACTGAGCAGTCGACCCGACACCTGGAGACCAGTGGTCAGACATCACCGGCTGCGAAAAGGGAGGTGTGGGTCATGGGCCACTCATACGTGAGGCGTGCCGCGGACGTATTCAAAGCAGGTGACATGATTCACGTGGCTGGGGAATACGGGTACAGGGTGTCCTTCTACGGAAAGGGCGGGCTCTGTATTGACCAGTTTCAATCCTTTTTCGAGGGTTTGTTAGGGCGGACAAGGTCACCGCCGTCTATAATCATAGTCCATCTTGGGGGCAACGATTTGGTGGCCACTGGTAGACGACTTCTTCTTGAGGCAATGCTTTCCACAGTAAGTTGGTTGGCAAGAAGAGTTCCAGGATGCACAATTGCATGGTCCCATATGATCCCACGGAAAGTGTGGCGGGGGGCTATTTCGGTTTCTGCTCTGAATCACTCAGTAAAGAAAATAAATAAAAAAGTGGGTAGATTGTTTCGTTCAAGTACACTGCATTCTGTTTCGCATGGTTGTATCAAAGGGGACAGTATGTATTTGGGGGATGGGGTTCATTTGTCCCGGGTGGGGAATGAGTTACTCATAGGAGACCTCATAGCTTGGCTAAAGAGTTTAAAACATGACCTTTAGGCAGGAGTGGTTGTGGGGGGTCCGGATAGCCGGTCAACTATCCGGCCTGTGGCGGTAAGGTCATGATCGGTGAGCAGTAATTGGAAGATCCCTATGGGGGGGCGTCACCCATTACGGATGGGAGCGCTCGGGGGAGGTGGCCATTGGCCCCTCAACGGGGAGGCGGTCCCTTCTAAGGATAGGCCGCCGGAAGGAAAGGAAAGGTGGTCAAGGCCCCTTCCTGGATAGGAGGGGCTACGGGCCCTCCTGGGGAATTTCCCGGGGCCAGGACATCTGCGACGGCAGATGGGTATGTTGTGTGGGGTTCGGGAGGGGGTTTACGCTACCTTTTAGACACCTCACACGAGTCCTCGGACGACCGTTAAATGGCGTCGAGTTCATTGGGGCCCCCGTCAAGTCCAAGGGAAATTGGTAGATGCACTTGAGGTACGCCTCTGTGCGGTCGCTCCCCTCACAAGTGAGGGGGGTATTCCTGGTTTAGGGATCTGACACCGGTTACGACCTTGCCGTTGGCCCGTAACGTTAGGATGTACAATTTCAAGTCAAATGTTTTGTAGGATGTTAGTTCGGCTAGCAGAACCTTTGTATTAGAGATCTGTTAAGGTTAGCCAAACATCGTAATGTGGAAATGAAATTGTACATAATATGAAACTGTTATTTTAATGTTTTGATTTTGTTTCATATTTTAATAAATACGGCCGGGAGGGTCACTCCCTCCCGCCTTCCAAAAGTTCAAAACCGTTTCCGGTTTCCCATCCTTGGGGATTGTGTTGAGAGGGGGTGGCGGGTATCTCAGCCATATGGAAAGGGGCGACCATTCGGTCCCCCCGAACGTATGGTGGAGTACCACGATCCCCCCGGGAAGCCATCTTGGGCGGGAGGCGAGTCTCGGCTGGTATGCCCGAAGCGGCGTAGCCGGGGCGCGCCTTTTTCCCGCCCTGGAGTGGGTTGTCCTAGACACTGACGCAGCCGGCCATGCCCTCGGAGGCAGGCGGGGGCGGGTTTACGCCCGCCCTGAAGACGGATAAAAGGAGCAACAAGCCAAGAAAGCATCCTCTTGTTCCTGTGCTCTGAAGCTGCACCTCCCCGCTGCACGTGAGCTCGAGACGGAACGAAGAGCCATTTTGACCCACCCACCAGCCCCTGAGGACAGCTAGTTGTTTTGAATAATGTTTTGATGTGGTAACTCTATTTCTTGCAGGTTGTGATGATTGTCGTGATATTTTGTATATGCAATAAAGAATGGTTATTTTCAGTATGTTTTTCAAATAAAGTAATTCTGCACTAGTAGCGATCAGTAATCATGCTTGTAATAAGTTATGATTGTTTAGTAATTTAGTAATTTAGGTAGAATTGTCGTATTTATTTTGGTCGGGCGGTAAGGTCATGATCGGTGAGCAGTAATTGGAAGATCCCTATGGGGGGGCGTCACCCATTACGGATGGGAGCGCTCGGGGAAGGTGGCCATTGGCCCCTCAACGGGGAGGCGGTCCCTTCTAAGGATAGGCCGCCGGAAGGAAAGGAAAGGTGGTCAAGGCCCCTTCCTGGATAGGAGGGGCTACGGGCCCTCCTGGGGAATTTCCCGGGGCCAGGACATCTGCGACGGCAGATGGGTAAGTTGTGTGGGGTTCGGGAGGGGGTTTACGCTACCTTTTAGACACCTCACACGAGTCCTCGGACGACCGTTAAATGGCGTCGAGTTCATTGGGGCCCCCGTCAAGTCCAAGGGAAATTGGTAGATGCACTTGAGGTACGCCTCTGTGCGGTCGCTCCCCTCACAAGTGAGGGGGGTATTCCTGGTTTAGGGATCTGACACCGGTTACGACCTTGCCGTTGGCCCGTAATGTTAGGATGTACAAATTTCAAGTCAAATGTTTTGTAGGATGTTAGTTCGGCTAGGAGAACCTTTGTATTAGAGATCTGTTAAGGTTAGCCAAACATCGTAATGTGGAAATGAAATTGTACATAATATGAAACTGTTATTTTAATGTTTTGATTTTGTTTCATATTTTAATAAATACGGCCGGGAGGGTCACTCCCTCCCGCCTTCCAAAAGTTCAGAACCGTTTCCGGTTTCCCATCCTTGGGGATTGTGTTGAGAGGGGGTGGCGGGTATCTCAGCCATAAAGCCTTTTTCCTTCATCACGATCCTCCACAGATCAATGAAGCCTCTGGCCTTAAAAATAAATCCAGTCTGCCCTCCCCCCACTTTTATAATATGTTTGGATCTAAAAAAACAACTACAATCATTATTAAATTTACTTCACCACCTTCTGTTTATCCAAATAAACTTAACCTTTTAGGAAGATAGTATAATTCCCACAATGCATAAAAATGTCTTGTTGGTCCTACTGCTCTGTATCCTAACTATTGGAACCCTATGGCGTGATCACGATGCAGATGTCAGAAGGACCGCTTTGAATGTGAAGTAAATCGTTTTAAAACAGAATCTAAATGTTCTTTATTTCCTTTCCAGTGTGCGTATCGTTTTGATACTTTGTATCAACTGTGCTCACCTCAAGTTAAAGAAACTCGATAGCACGATGTGTTCCTAAAAAGACCCATGACTACAAAGAAGACCATGCAAACTGTTCTAACACCATTGTCGGCTTCCAATGGAGTGGGACATCCTTAGAAAAGTCAATCATAAACATTGAAAGCTTTGACATTATTGGGTTACATTGTATCCATTCAGCAAAGATGCTGCACTCGGCTCGGCCTCAACCATGAAGCAGTGCGTGTTTAAATTAGGAAACAAGCAACCAGTGTGAGAGTCAAGAAGTTTCTCCTCTATTAAAATTAATTAATTCCCATCTCTGAATGTGTCGTCTCTCAATGTTTTTGTTATTTTTTTAAGAACAAAGAGTTGACTCATTCCATTTTTCTTCAGAGACAACCGTCTAATAAGGAACTGGGCTGCAGCAGGCTTGGCTCTTATTTGGAATACAAGAAAAACGAATACAGATACTGCTGCTCTTCAATTTGTGAGGTTAATGAAAGAACAAACGTGTAAATCTTGTTACTGCTCACACATTGTAAGCTGTTATCATTTTCTCCCTACTTTTTTTATCATGTCAGATGTTTAAATATAAAAAAAGATTGTGTTCTTCACTGTCACGATCTCGCCCCACCATGATGGCCTACAAGAACAAAGTAAGTATGCAGGCAGAATTCAGCAAGAATTTTGATTTAGAAGGGTGTATTAGTTTTTTAAGAAAGTATTAAAAGTGGTTCTCTCCATTTTCTTCTTATTACAGTGGCCCTCAGTTCGAAATCCCTACTAAGAACCTTCAAATAACTATGGGTTTGAAGAGCATCAACAATTAAAAAACCAGCAGGGAGGCCTTGTTTTAAAAAAAAATTGTTTGGCCTTAAGGAATCTGGGGGCATATTATCAAGGGGGTTTATCTCCGCTTTTCTGGCTTTAAAAGCCAAGAAAGCGGAGATAAAATTATCTCCCTATTACCTAGCTGTCGCTAACACCAGTTAGCGACAGCTAGTAGGAGATAGCGACCATCTTGGGCCCCACTTTGCATGTCAATGATATTTATCACTAATGACATGCAAAGTGGGCATGCCAAGATGTTAGCGACTGGAAACAGTCGCTAACATCGCTATCTCCTATTACCAACTTTTGGAGATATTCGCGCTAAGCGCGAATATCTCCAAAAGCTAACACATGCCCTGAGCAGTTCTTAGCCATGTTATCCAATGGGAGGTGGATAACATGGCTAAGAGCATTAGCTCGGTAATGCATGAATATTGCTGACTTTTCAGTGATATTCATGCATTGCGGCCGATTTGTATCGCATTTGCGATAAACCTTGGTAATACCAAGGTTTATTTGCGATAAAAATCACCGCAGCTCAGCAGTAAATGTTTGTCTCTAACCAAGCAATAGCGATAATTATCGCTATTGCTTGGTAATATGCCCCTGGGAACCCTTGCTTGTACTTACATTGACTTTATTGGAAGGGCCCTTCGTGTAAAGCCTGAAAACTTGCGTTTTTTAGCAGTACGATTGGCATTTTGCACTATCAAGAGCAAGCCTACACTATTGGTTCAATTATTTGAGGTTCGTTTGTTCTACAAAAAGCTGAAACTGGGATATACTTTTCTTGTATTGTTTATTTATTCTGTCGTGACATCCCTTGTCCTGTGCTAAATATTTTTTGTAATTAGTTTTGTTAGATATTTTTTGTATTATGTGTTTTAAAAAAATGCATTAGAATGTGTACGCCATCTTTTTGTACTGTTTGAATGTTTATGACAGTCTTTTTCACACAATTGATTTAAATTTGATGGAATTACTAGTGAATACAAAACTGTGATCACGTTAATTAAGGTACATGACCAGACAACACAAAAAGAATTAGTGTCAGTATTGGCATTTTTCAGTAATTGTCCTAAAAGGTCCCATCATATTTTTATTCCTATTGTTTCCCATGCCATCTCCGGACAAGGTACTGTCCATAGTCGTATTTTTAATACAGTTTGAGATTTATCAGCATCCTCGCACAGATCGTCTAGTCCACTTCTACATCTTGACCACACCACCATTAATTCTTCTTGATTTTTATCTTACTCTTGACATCCATGCCTGAACGTCACCAGGAGCCAGTAACTCTGACGAGATAACTAGAGGAGCTGACTCCTTACCAGATCTTTTCTACTCCTTTGCAGAACTCCATCTCAACTCTGGTTCGGCCCCCTTGTGTTGCCCTGGCAATTTCCCTTTTAACTTAGAAGGGCCAGCTCTTGTTAGCATGCCGGTTCTTCTGTTCATTTCCTCTTGCATCCTGCAGTACTGGCGGCTAGTTTTGTACCAGTTAACACCATGAGTGCAACTCCTAGAAAGAGTCAGCAGCCTGAGTGACAGTCTCCCCTCCCAGCTCCATATCCCCCTCCACCATCCGTGCCTTCAACAGCTCATATTGCAATATTAGATCAATGTCTAAGCATGCAACATCATTCGGGACTGGTTAACTTTCCTATTTTCCGACTTGTGTTTACTAACTGAAAATTTGCTCAATCCAACTGTGTTATCATGTATTCCGCTAGCTCTCCCAGAGTTGTATCAAGAAACCGCGTGGTATATGAGCGCTATACAAATTCCTGTAAAATTCCTGTAAATTCAAAATTGCTAAATCTGAGAACCAGTCCAGGAGGAGGTGTGGCAATCACCTTTAGAGACACAGTCAACATAGTCGTAACCGAGACACTATTAGCTGAGTGGGGGGTAAAGATTGCCTTTAGAATTTAACTCTCAGCTTCTTGCCAATATGGAGATGCTAGACTTAACTCAGATCGTGGTGGGTCCCACCTACTCAGCAGGTCATACCATAGATCTAATCTTTAACAATTCTCTTGTGGACAGATCATTACCTAATACATTTTCATATGCCTAAGGCTAATGAACCTGTGCCACACACAAAAGAGTCCAGACATCCAAAAGACAGTGGAAAGCTGTTTCACTGGCCTCCTTTGCTACAGCATTTACTTCCCCTGCATTTTCGGGTAACTTAGGAATAGACAATGCTTTAGGCATCTTCCGTGATTCTCTCACTCCGGTCCTTGACCTAGTTGCACCCCTCAAAAAGTAATCAGCTACCCCCAGAAAAAACAATGCACCTTGGTTTACAGCTGATCTGAAACTCGAAAAATCTAAGTGTAAAAAGCAAGAAAGTTGTTGGCGCACGTCAAAGTCATTATCAGATAAAGAGCATTAATACTGCTGCTTCAGACTTATCATTATAATAATATAATATTAAGACAGCCCGGAGAGACTTTATTACAATAAAAAATTGAGCATGCGGGAAATTCCATAAGTACTTTATTTAAAACACTAAACTATTTTATTAAACCGTGCGCCTGTGCGCATGCTGACCTGGCTACTCAAGAATTATGTGGCACACTAGCCAATTTCTTCAAGGAAAACATAAATAAAAACTATGCAAACTTTCCTGCCGCCCGAAGCCAGTCTGAAAGCAATCCTGACTTTAATTTGCCCTCTCAAAAGCCCACTTATTATCTGGAGAGCTTCTTAACATGCACTTTAGTGCAGGGACTGCTCCAATCTGCTAAATCAGGATCCTGTCTGCACCAGTGCCGATCTAGCATTATGGCGAGCATCTCTAGTTTATTTGTTACTACTATCATGTACCTTTTTAAGCTCTCCATTGACCTAGCTTCAGTCCCCACTGCATGGAAAACTGCTCTAGTGTCCCCATTGCCCTTGGCGTAGAGTGGGTAGCGGGGCAACGCAGAGTGCCACAGAGTCGAAAACAAAACTCTGTGGCACTCCGTGTAGCTCCACTACGCCACCTACCTAGCACCCCGCCATTAACAATTGATAAACAATCTCACAAGAAATCCACATGCACAAGCATGCACATGCTCAGTTTTCCCAGAAATGTCCTTGGAGAGGAGGAGGAAAGCCCGGGGATGCTGCAGGCAAGGTAAGTGGTTTAAATTTAATTTAAAGTAATTTTATTTAATTGTTTATCAATTGTTAATAGGGTGGGTGGGATCGGGATCTGGCCAACTCAGCTCTGCCGCAGAGTGTGCAGAGATTTGCCTACTCCGCGTTCTCTGCGTAATGTAGAGTAGGCAAATCTCTGCACACTCCGCGGGCGGACCGGAGTTCTCCACCCATGGTTAAAACAAAGGCAAACGCTGATTCAGGCATCCACTATAATTACTGGCCAATTTTATTACTCCCTCCCCATGGCACATCTTTGGAAAATCTCATAAAAAGCAACTCTCTACCTTCCTGGAAAAACATAGACTCCTTGACCCTTCAAAGTCTTGTTTTAGAGCATGCCAAAGCAAAGAGACTGTGCACGTTGCTGTTCCTGATACTACTAAACTGTCATGGGTACAGCACCCCAGGGATGCTAGAACTCCTAAATCTGGCAGCAGCCTTCAATATGGTCTCACGTGGGATTCTCATTCACAGGCTGCTTGATATTGGGGTTTATGGCAAGGTGCTCAAATGTTTTTTTGACTTTTCTAAAGATTGTACTCAATGCATTCTTTAAACCTCCTAAATCTCACACCATGCCTGTTGTCCAAGGGGTACCATAGGGATCCACACTCAGCCCTATGTTATTTATATGGTTTTGTGGAAATTTCATATGCCAATGATACACAACTGGACATCTCTTTTGGGCAGGACCTAGAAGGGGTTAAGGGGTTAATATGTGCTTCACTGACTGTATGAGGAAGATAGCTTCCTGGATGTCTAGTAAGTGCCTTCAATTGAATGGAGAAAAAATTGAGATACTCCTCTTTGGAAGAGCTCAGGGTCTATTGAAGGTGGATTGATGACCTTCTGAAATGGGGCCAGCCCCATCCCCAAAGCAAGTAGCAAAAAATCTAAGTGCAAAGTTGTATCTCACTCCCTCTTTGAAAGAGCATGTTTGTGAAACCTGCATTCACCACCATGTGACTATTTTAAAACGCTTTTCCTTGGCTCCCTCCATCTTCCAGAAAATCTCTGTACAAGCTGTGATCACAAGTCGTATGGACTATGGCAATGCCTTATTGGTGGCTTCAAACAAGACTTTGCTGTTCAAACTACAAGTGATATAAAATACGGCAGCCAAACTGGTTTTGAATCTTCCATCTATTTGCTCTTCTGCTCTAATCCTGAACTCCTTGCACGGGTTACTTATTACGAAAAGGCTAGTTCTTAGGTTTTGTTGCCTTACACATGAGTCAATAAATGGAAATGCTCCATCCTACATGCAAAACAGGCTCAGACAGTATCACCTGACCAGACTACTAAAATCTAAAGACAAAGCTTTTTTTGCACATTCAGTTCAATAACACTGCCAGATATGGCTGGAAATCATTCTCCTATCTCGCTCCCTTCCACTGGAATAAACTACCTTTGCATACCCGACTATGCTTGAAGTTCAAATAGCTTTTAAAAACATGGCTATTCTAGTAGATTGGTCTAGCTCAGTTATTGCTGCTTGTCTCTAGCCTAGCACCAAGATATTCTTACAGGGATGATTCATTTTGCACTATATCAAATGTAGTTAGCATAACATAACAATACCTAAGCGTTCCAATTGTCTTTCTCAAACATCTAGGTGGTATAGTACCTCTGAAGACATTGTCATTCTTCACTGATACCTCATTGCCTAAGTCACGAAATTCCTCAACTCTAGTTCCAGAGTTCTTTTTTCTAGCCAACACTCCAAAATCTTCTCTTAAATAGAATTAATCATACTAGCATTGTTCAGTTCTTTGCAGTAATAGCATCTCTTTTTTTCTGCTGGTGTTATCCCATAGATATTCTTGCAAATCTGGGGCTGGATTAAGTAAACCATCAGTAAATAACACCTTCAATATTGGCTTATGGGCGCACCTTACTTCTACTTGAAAACCCCCCACATAGTTACTGAAGTGTTCCAAACTTCCACTCTAGTGCAAGAGTCTCCTTGTCAATTATTGAATAATGTTTTTCCGCTGGTGACAATGCTCTTAATGCAAATGCTATGGTGATCTCAATACTCATGACATTTGCGCACTAAATTCTGAAGGTATGCAGGAAGCCTTTATGACAATTCAATGGCATAATATCTTGTGTGCATAGAAGTTTAGGTTTAGTGTTTTGGGCACGATTTTCTTCTCTTTGTGTGTAATATTTCTAAAATGATGCCCTTCCTTCATGCAACATCTGCAGATAGTTCTGGCCCATTTTGTCCTTTATTAACTGTCTGTGATTGCATTGATTTTATTTTATGTGTGTCTGCCATAATCTTTCAATAGATTATTTAAAACCAGTTAACAGTTTTGCTCATGTATCACGCTTATGCAGGACCGTCTGCAATGTTTTGATCTCATTGTTTACCACTGTGAACAGCAGACCTTTGGTTGTCTGATTTATGTCTGTGCAGGTGGGTGGGAGACAGCTGTGACTTTTCTGTTTTCTTTTAGTACCAACTCTCGGTTAAGTGTAGAGATCTCCATTAGGCATCAACATGTTTCTCCTTTTATGCTGAAGTTTGTTGTAGTTTTTTAGTTTCATTGTTCATAACCCCACTATTCATCGTTAAGTGAATCATGCATTCTTTGCAAGGATGCTTCTTTCCTTTGGCTGTTATTGAATAATTATGTTTTGTATTCATTCGTGTCTTCAATACTTATCCTGTGTGGAGTTGTTAATCGCATATGTTTTTCTTTTTTTTGCAGTGATTGATGGTATTGGTATGCATGCATTAAAATGTGAAGTGACATTTTTGTTTTGATATTTTCTCAGTCAGGAGGTCTTTATTCGATTTACATCATAAAAGACAAATACATATATATTTTAAAAAAACGATTCATTTTGCATATAAGATAATAAATACATTACATTTAAAAGCAAGTTAAGAAAAGTAATACATTTTTAAACATTGATGAACGAGAAGACCCCTTGCTACATAAAAACAGTGCTACTTTAAACAAATAGTCATAAAAACTATACAATAAAAACATCATTTGCCAAGGTTACGGGTTCGGATTGACCACGCCCAACTCACAAATTTTGCTACTCCAATAGCGATGGAGGGGGAAGTATCAGTTTTAAGTATCCTAAACGCTGCAAGAGCAGAGCTGGTGCCTAGTAACCGACAGACTGGTAAAAGCCAAACTTTCCTGGGTAACAAATACATAGGGCAGCAGAAAAAAAGATGTTTAATATTTTCCACTGCTGTTACACAGAAGGGACACTTATCACTACCACCAGTAGTCCAAGAGTGCGTAAGCCCCCGCACAGGTAACAAGCCTACTCGTAGTTGGTGGTACAGTTTGCGATCCTTTGGCTTGGTGATTAAGTCCCAATAGGCTTCATATTTAGGGACATCTTTTACAACCAGAAATTCCAGTGTCATAGTAGGACCATCAACCATAGCGGATCTCTTCTCAGTGATCCAATGCCAGTAAATATCTTTGAGTGCCTTCTTTGAGGGAAAGGTCGCGCGTGCCGGATCAACCCATAATGCCTCCAAATTTAGATTTTTCAAGAGCCTCCTGAAGTGACTGAATAAGGGTACCCTGTAAGACCCTTCAAGACCCCTCACATCGTCAATGGCCTCAGCGAACAAGGAAAATTCAGGTGTAGTCCACAGGCGCCGCCAAAACGCCAGTGGTCTATACCGTACCTCATCCTCTATGGATTTGACACCTAGGTCAAGCTGCAGGGGTATTTTCATTATGAGAGCCTCTGTTAATCCAGTGGCATGTTCTGGAACACCACAGATCTGGTGCATTTCAGATGGAATTTTTGGAGGAAACGCCAGGGAGAAATGGGCAATTTATGATCCCGTGCTAATTCATAATTTCTGTGGTTAATACTCCATAATCCCCCCATGCCCTGTATAGCTCTAAGGTATGGGTACCACTCCAGGGTGGTGGGTGTAGGAAATAAAAGGCCAGGTACCAGGACACTAGGATGATAATTGACTTAGTGATGGTCCACCCTCACTCTTTCTTGATGTTATAAACCCAAGGCTCAAACACTACCACAACAATTATGGGATAGAGTACCCCCTGCAATATGTTATAAGGATACTTCAAGTCATGGAGGAGTTCCAGTGCCATATAGAGGAAAGAGGCCGAAGGCTAAATTACTTAATAAGATCATGGAAATTCAAAGTGTCTTGAACTATCCTGCTCACTTATGTTAGGGGGGAGCATATTCCATATAGCACATGGTTCCACTATAATCTTTCTCACAAACTACTTACATTCTTGGTGCGTAGCTGTTTCATATGAAAAGAGAGAGCATGTTTGCAAACATGAAGAATCCTGTGGTATCCAGGGAGCCTTTGTGTCAATCCAATGGTAACATACCTTGCAAGCATAGAAGTTTAGACTCGTTGTTATATGTACCAATTTCTTCTCTGTTTGATTTTATGTGTATTATTTCTGGGATTATGTCCTCCCTTAATGCAACAGCTGCAGATAGTTCTGGCCCATTTTGTCCTTCAGTAACTGTCTGTCATTGAATTGATTTTATTTTATGTGTGGCTGCCATAATCTTTGAATGGATTATGTGACAACAGTTACATGCTCTTTTCACGTATCAAGCTTGTGTAGCACCTTCTGCAAAGTTTTGATCTCATTATTCACCACTGTGAAAAGCAGACGTTTGGTTATCGGATTTATGTCTGTGTAGGTGGGTGGGGGATAGCTGTGCCATTTATGTTTTCTCATAGGACCAACTCCTGGTTATGTGTAGATATCTCCATTATGCATCAACATGATTATCATTTTATGCTGGAGTCTGTTGTCATTGTTTTGTTGAATTGTTCATACCCCCACTTTTCATTGTTCAGAGAATTATGCATTGTTTTTAAAGATACTTTTTTCTTTGGCTGTCATTGAATAGGTATGTTTTGTATTCATGTGTATCTTCAATAATTATCCTGCGTGGAGTTGTCAATCACATATGTGCTGTTTATTGCAGTAATGAATTGCGGTCATGGATGGTATTGGTATGCATGCATTAAAATGTGAAGTGACATTTTTGTTTTGGTATTTTCTCTAACACGTTTCCTTTATGAGTGCCCCTGTAAATCCAGTGGGGACTATAATTGCAATTACTGGCCTCATCAGACTAATGGCATGTTCTGGAACACCACAGATCAGGTGCATTTCAGAGAGACATTTTGGATGCAGAAAGTAACTAAAAGATATGGGTGAAACGCCAGGGAGAAATGGCCAGTTCATGATCCCCCTGCTAATTCTTCATTTCTGTGGGTAATACCCCATAATTCTCCCTATGGCCTCTGTGGCTCTAAGGTAGGGGTATCAGTAAGTCCAGGGTAGTGGGTGTGGGAAATACAAGGCCAGATACCAGGACACTAGGATGATAGTTGTCTTAGTGTTGGTCCACTTTTTCGAGATTATAGTGTAATGGCCATCCCCACACTTTCTTGATGTAATAAATCCAAAGCTCTACCACTACCACAACATATATGGGATAAAGTATCCTCTGCAGTATGCTATAACGATAATAGAAGTCTTGGAGCTGTTCCAGTACCATATAGAGGGAAGAGGTCGAAGACTGAGTTACTTTATGAGATGAGATTCTGGAACTCAGAAGTGACTGATCACTGATCCTTATCACATATGTCAGGCGTAACGTATTCCTTATAGGACATGGTATCACCATTATCTTCCCCACAAACTACTTAAGTTTTTGGTACATAGCTGTTTCATATGAAAAGAGAGAGCATGTTTGCAAACATGAAGAATACAAGTACACTCTAAAGCAACATTAAATACAACAAAACATCTGCTAAATATTTGTTGCATAAGTATATTAATAAAATTACTTTCCCATACGCGTAACATAAATGTTATTTTACTATTGTATTTGTTTTTTCATTAAAGAAAAACTTTGAATGACATTTCCAGTTATTTACCAAGCCCAGATTGTAAACTTTGATTTTTATTCATAATTAGGCCATTGATGACAAATTTAGTGAGGCCTGATGACAGATTTTGGCTACATTTCATTCGAAAGAGGCCTATTTTCTTTAAAATGTAATATATCCCACTTTTAGATAGTATGCATCCAGCCATCTCACCTTACATAACAGACTGAGATTCGTTTTGCCTGATGAATAAAAGTAGATGTCCTAAAATGCAAACATTTTGCTTGGCTTGTGCCACTGCAGTGGTTTTAAACTGCAGCTGAACCACAGCATGATTGTTTCTCTGGAATCATACACTGCAAATAAACACAACAGCTCAAACCTGACATTGAGTGCAAGCCATTGGTACATTTCCAGCTCTATATTACAAATATTGAAAGTTAAACAAGCCAATTTCAGCTACACAAACTCACTTTGCTAATCTTCCTAACAGAATTGTTACATGTTAGAATTTCAAAAAAGATATATATCACATTAATTTTATGTCCTGAATATTGTTTAAAAACTTTTGGCAGTAGATTTTCTATGAAAGCTCTAAAGGGGTGATTCTTTTATAAAAAAAAACAAATTGAGGACACAACATTTTTTAGATGGCATTAAGGCAACCATACTCTGGGACTATGTCAATAAAACACCCAATATTCAAAAAATATATGAGGCATCAATGGCATTCTGGTCACCGGTTAACCCATGTGTATCCTCCCTACAGAAAACATCTTACATTGACATTGATTCGCATGAGCGCGCTTTGCAAGATAGCCACCTCCCGCTAAGCAGCTGCAATTTCTGCCCGATAATGACAATATAAACATGATTTAAGGCTGGCATTTGTATTTAAACCAAGTCAACAACGTTCTTGAAGAGAAAAGCTGACTGCACATTACCTTTTAGTACATTTTCCTCACGTGTGGCTGCAGATATTGGAGGTGAACTGCTCTCCAGTGTGTGAAGTGCCTCTGATCCAGGAATGTCTGTCAGAGGGGAGGAGTGAAGATTAGGAAAGAGCACGGCTGAGGCCTGGGCCACTCCCACTGTTGGTTATAGCTGTTGCACTCCGTTTACTTTGGCAGCATTTCTCTGCTATCAGTGTTCTTCATGACATATTGCTCTAGGCTGCTCCTTTTAATCCTGCATTTATTTTCTTGTACTTATGGAAGGCAAGCAGTCTCACAATATGTCTACCAAACGAAAACAAAATATCTCTCCTCCACCAGTTAAATCTAAATTAGTGGATATTAATGAGCCTTCATTATCTACTTTACTGGAGGGGTTATAAGTGGTGCATTCAAATACAGACAACATTGTGGCAGAAATTAAACATTTACATAAAGACATGGCGTTTTTTTTAATGAAGGTTTCTGACAATGCATTCAAAATTCAGGACAATTAAGCTAAAATTGACCATCTTCTGCCTATTGCAGTCAAAGTTAAACCCATAAATAAACTATTATTAGAATTGGAAAATCGCAATAGGCAATATAACCTGCACATTTTTAAACTATCGGAGGATGTGGAAGGTAATTATAGCATTGGTTATTTGGAAAAATCTACTTCCTGGTCTGTTGTGCATTACATTTTCTGACAAATCTGAGATTGATAAAGCACACAGAATCCCTTCTCATCGCAACCCAAGAGAAGATAGGCCTCATCAAATGATTTTCAAGGTGTTACGTCATCATCATCTAATTTTAAAACAAAAGGCTGCCAGAGATATCCCTTCGTTAATGGTCAATGAGAATACAATTTTTATTCATCAAGACTTTGCTAAGGATACAGTCAATATTTGCAAGGAATTCGCAAATCTTCGTCCCAGGCTGAGGAATGTTGGTTATAAATACGGCTTGTTTGATCCATCCACTATGTGTATTTGGAAAGATGGGTTTTCTTAATTCTTTTCAACATCCTGAGGAGTTTTGCAGATTTCTGGATTTGCAGTCTCAGTTATCTATGGAGAGAAATTAAGATGTCTTTATTATTGATTGATTTTATTGCCAGCATGTTTATTTAACTGAAGTACATTTTTAGAACATGAGAAGTAGGTTCTTCTTGACATGCCTGTGTGCAATTCAGATGTCCTATATATGTTTATATGATGTGTAGTTTTTATTTTTATTGTACGTTGGTGTCTTTTGTGTCTTCTTTATAGTGATACTCAAGCCACTATTCTTTTTTCATTCTATCTTTCTAATCGATCTTGTTTTCTATCTATTCTCCTTTTTCAAAATGGCAAAAAGTAATGTTATTAAAATTGTTTTGTTTAATGGTAAGGGTTTACGGCACCCTGTTAAGCATACTAAGGTTTTAGAATATTTAGCTAGACATAAAGCAGATATATGTTTAATCAAAGAAACTCATGAAGATGATAAAATCGTATCTTATATGAATGAAAAAAGAGTAGGGGATGCTGTTTCTCCCCCAGCTCCCAATAGGAAAAATTGGGTAGGAATTCTTTTTGCAAAGAATTACATGTTCAAATTTTGTATAAATATTCTGATTCAAAGGGCCGGTTCATTATAGCTAATATAAAAACTGACAATAAGGTTTTCTACTTATTTCATGTGTATGGACCTACTAATAATGACTCAGAGTTTTGGTCAAGATTTACTTCTGAGGTTCTAAAATTTTGTAATGTGCCTTTATTGGAGGTAATTTTATTTTTATATCTGACCTATTACTGCATAGAATTTCACAAGCCAAATTTCGCACTCCAAAAGCGTTTTTCTCTCTCAAATCCTTTTTTAAGACTACAAAAATGATTGATATCTGGCATGTCGATCATCCGACTGACAAGCAGTTTACTTTTTTTCCCAATCCTCATGATCCATATTCTAGGTTGGACCATACTTTGATTTCCTGCATTTTATCTAGTGACTCAAATCAACATAGTCATAGTAGCTGGCGTATGAATACCAATATTGTTCTTAATGATAATAACAAACCTAGACTTTTATCAGCATTTAAAGAATATTTTCATTCAGCACTGAAGACTCCACATCTATTACTAACCAATGGCATGCTTTTAAAGCATTTAGTAGAAAAGAGACTATTTCTATTGTGGCACATGAAAATACATTATTTAACACTAGAATTGAAGAATTTGGACAACAGAAAGCTAAATTTAAGCATCTATATATTACATCTAACAACCTGTAATATAAAGTTAAATTACAAAAATTATGTTATGAAATGAATTCTATTTTAAGCAATAGAGCTGTATTACAAATTTCTAACAATAAAAAAATTGTTTTAGCACTAAGAGGTCTCGTAGGCTCTTAGCTAACTATATTGGTATAAAAAATGATAAAACTTAAATGAATGCTGTTTACTCTCCAAATGGCTCGATAGCGTTATCCCATGAGGATAGGGAGCTCATGACATACTATTTAAATTTGTATAATGAACTACCTTCTTTGGATACAGCTCTTCTTTAAACAATTTTAGAAGGTTGTGGGTTACCTAAAATATCACAAACCAATAGAATTAAATTGGAACTTCCTATTATGGTTGAGGAATTGCTTGCAGCTATTAAATCACTTTAGTTAAAGAAATCTCCTGGCCTGGATGGTATTCCTGTGGAATTATATAGAGAATTTTCAACTCACCACTATCGTTCATGCTATCTTTGTTTACTCACTTTGGCTCATTTACTGCAGCTTTGATTATTGTCCTCCCGAAACCAGAAAAGGACCCTTCATTGATTACCAATTACCGTCCAATTTCTTTAATAAATCAAGACTTTAAACTGTATGCTAAAATTATTGCGACTAGGTTAGCTGGTACACTTTCTTCTATTATTCATGTGGATCAGTCTGGATTTATGATCATTAGATCAGATAAGGCTTTTCATAAAAATGTATTGGCAATACCTTTTTTGCACACTATCTGTTTTTAATTTTGGCCCTTTGTTTATCCGTACGACTTCAGCACTGTACTCCAGTCCTTCTGCCAAACTTTTTATTTATGGTAGACTCTCCCAGAAGTTTGGCCTTTTTAGAGGGACCCGGCAATGTTGGCCTCTATATCCCCATTACTTTTTCTTATTGCTATTGAACCGCTTATATTTGCTATTAAGAATTGTACTGAAATTGAAAACCTTCAACTATCCCACATCCCTATTAAAACGTCAGCTTATGCAGATGATATTCTTCTGTATATTGCTAATTCTGATTCTTCCTTTCCTCCATTGTTGGATTTGAATTGCTGTCTTCTCTAAAATGCCACGTTATAAACTTAACACAAATAAAACTGTTTTTTTTTCATTTTAATATTCACTGCTCACCTGATATGCTTTCTAATAAGAATATTGTAAGGCAAAAAGATAAACTTAAATATTTGGGTATATTATTCGGCAATAACGTAAAACAAACCGTGACCCCAAATGTTGAATCTACTTTGGTGTCTGTTAAGATTAAAATTAAAAAAAGTGATCCTCTTTATGTTTATCTTGTTAGGGAAGAATGGCACACTTAAAATGATCTTGGCTCCTAAATTGTTTTATATTTTATCTATGTTACCTGTTCAACTCCCTCTCAAATGTTATGGCTACATTGTTGTTGAGATTTATTTGGAATAATAAATCGCATTGGTTAAGTTATAAAGAGCTGAAATTGACTAAAATCAATGAAGGGCTTGGTTTATCAGATTTTCTAAAATACCATAAAGCCTTTAATAAAAAACAAAGTATTTTATAGTTTCAACATTTAGATTTTAATATTTCACCTGCATGGCTTTGCATGAAACAGAACTTAGCATCACCTTTTCCTTTAGTTGCTTTACTTACAATGTCTAACTCTTCTATGTTTATAAAGAAATCAATATTGTTCAAATCTACTACAATAATTTTACACAATTTTGTAATCTGTTTTCCAATGTTCTATTTCTAATACATTAAGCCTATCATGTTGGTATAACCCATCAGTAAAATTAGTTTGCCAAACAAATTTTTGGAACTCATGGATAAGAGTGGGCATTTTGTATTTTAAGGATATTTATTATAATGATGTCTTTGTTAGTTTTGATAACTTAAAACAAAGATTTAATTTGCAATCATCTGATATTGTAAAATATGACTTGCTCTGTAATTCTATTCTTGAATACTGCCCAAATGGCTTTCCTTCCATTGTTGCATCTGATTTAGAAATGTACCTTCAAACAATTGTCATCCTTCCATATAGTGCCATTACTATATAAAAAACTAAAAACTTCTGCTGTTCATAATATCAATCTTCTTTCCACCATTTGGAATGCATAATTAGAGTGGTTCTTATCCTTGGAAACATGGAGGATGATTTGGTTGAATTCTATTTTGGGTTGGTTACCTGTAACATTATATCAAACTAATGTCTATATACATTTTAATTGTTTTTGGAATCCTTCAAAGTTATATAATGCTAAACTATCAACTTCTTCCAATTATTGGAATTGATCTTTAGATCTAGGGTAATTAAGACATATTTTATTTGATTGTCATTTTGTTAAGAAATTTTGGGATAAAGTTTGGCATAGTATTACTTGTATATTGAATATATTAGATACATTATTATATAAATTAGTTATTTGCAAACCCTCTTCTCTCACTACTAAATTGCCCATGGTGAACAACAAGCGTTTAGATTTTTTATTGTCAGAGGCTGTAAGGACTATTACTGCTAATTGGAAAGATTCATCTTCTTTATCTGTTCATGCATGGTGGGATTGGATTATTTTCACGTGAAAGGGTGCTAATTTGACTTTATCTGGTATTAGTCATAATCATTTGAAATATTTACATTTTTGGAAACCAATTGATGACTATTTAATGTTGATTCCCTAGTGTGTACCAATTTAGATATATCTAATTACGCTTTTACTTTTAGCTTAGTAGCTCCGTAATCTATTTATTATAAGTCTATGCTATTGTCCTTTTTAATTTTGATTGTGATGATATCATTTTGATTTTTAGGTAATTTATATTATAATCTTGTTTCTCTTATTTATAAATAAAAATGGTTATCTATTTTTCAATATTCTATTTTTGAAGAATTGGCGGTACCTTTTTGGAAGGGGTGGGCGGAATTTGAGTAATCGCGTTACGCAAATCTCCACGAAACAGTAAAAAATCTCTAGCAACACTCAGAAATTCCGCAAACACGCGGAAATGCTTGTTTGCAATGCTTTTTTCCTGTTCACAATTGCTGTTTGCGTGCTCGGGGGGAAATATCTTGTGAACACGCATTTTGAGAACACGAACAAGCAAAAAATTTCGCAAAGCCGCGGAATGCAGAATTTTGGGAATTTAGCAGAACGCTAAATTACCCAAATTCTGCAAGTTCCTCAAGCGGAATGGAATTTACTGCTGAGATCTACTTTTCGGTGCTGTTTCTTGTATGTCTTTTATTAGGAATTCTAATAAAATATTTTGTACAAGAAAACATCTTACATTGAGGTAGTGGATTTTTTTCAAATGTTATCACTAATTTCTTATGTAGACAAGGTCAAGAGGAGGAACAAACATCACTTGCACACAACACAGTCTTTGACTGCCCATTTATTACTAAAGCCCAAGAGCTAAGCTAATAATACTCAGTACGTCCAAATTAGCTGTTTCACCCAGTACTGGACAAAGTGCAACAGGCGTTGTGAACAAAAGACAAACACCTTTATTTATTTATTTTCATTATTTTTTTAATGGTTAATTGGCACTTCATCATCATCATCATCGAAATAGCTTTATTTCGGCCACTGGGCCATAAAAGCACAAGTATACACCAATATAAAAAGATAATAAATAAATAAAATTGTACATTTAGCATATAATACCACAATTTGAATACATGAAAAATAAAAAGTCAAAGTTTGACAATATAAGTAGAGTAACCAACGTGACATCACATAAAATTAACAGACCATTCTGTGAAGTTTCCACATTGCTCCCTGAAAATTAGCCACTGAGACAATAAGTAAAGGACTGGGATCTGACCTCTAAATTCATAAGCTGAAGTGCTGCTTCGGGAATAGTCCTGCAGTGGTTGCCTGACTGCCAAAGAAAGGAACGAGGAACTTTGTGTACTTTCATCAACTTGTAGGGATCTCCAAGGGCGTGAGAACAGAGCTTGCCTCCTGTTGAAGTCTCAGGGACAACAGAATCCCACTCCTGAGGCGGAAGCCGGGAGCTGGCGGTACGCTACTATTGTATTTTAAAATTGTGTGTTTCACTAGCTTTAATTGTGATTTTTAAAAAACAAAGCCTACCTGACCTCATTTAGGGTTGAAACCCACTGCCTGCATACCACTCAGCGGACTTGAACGCTGCAGCGGTAATTGTTTGTTTAGCGGTCGCCATCGCTGGCGTGCTCGACCCCATCTTCACCTCCAGCAACCATGTCTCCTTCAGCCACACTACAGATCTCCTCTGGACTGACCACAGCTGCGTTCACTTCACATACAACAAGCCGAAACCCATCATCCACCTCCAACCAACTCTACAAAGAAACTGGAACAAAATCACCACAGAGCAGATCTCCACATCACTCCTTCAAACCTCCCCAGCCCTCTCTTCTAACGCCAACGAAGCTGCCTCCAACCTCACCCTTTGGTTATCCAACACCGCCGACACCTTAGCACCACTGAAAAAACGTCAACACAAACTTGGCATCAAGAAGGCCTCATGGTTCAACGACAACCTCAAAAAATCCAAGAAACTGTGCCGCTCCCTTGAAAAGGCCTGGAAAAAAGACCCATCCACCAGTAACAAGGACGCCTTCAAAAGCGCCATCCGTACTCACCACCAACTGATCCGAAAAGCCAAGAAAACAGCATTCAAAGATCGACTTGACAACAGCGCCCACAACAGCAAGGAACTTTTCAACATCGTCAAGGAATTTTCCAACCCCTCGACCAACTCCAACGACATCACCCCCTCTCAAACCCTCTGCGATTCCCTAGCCTCTTTTTTCCACAACAAGATTGCTGACATCCACAACAGCTTTGACAACCAACCCGGAAGCCAACCCACCCTACCATCAGCTGACCATCTTCCCCCCGTTAACACCCTCAACGCCTGGATCCCAATCTCCACTGAGGACACCATCCGCCTGATGAATTCCATCCACTCTGGATCCCCCACAGACCCATGCCCCCACCACATCTTCAACAAAGCAGACTCCGTCATAGCTCCGCACCTCCGAGACGTCATCAACTGCTCCTTCAACTCCGCTACCTTCCCAGAAGATTGGAAACACGCTGAACTCACCGCCCTTCTGAAAAAACCAACAGCAGACCCCACCGAACTCAAAAACTACCGCCCCATCTCGCTTCTCCCATTCCCGGCCAAAGTCATCGAGAAAGCTGTCAACAACCAGCTCGCCGCCTTCCTCAAAGCCAACAAATCCCTCGACTCCTCACAGTCCGGCTTCCGAGCCAAACACAGCACTGAGACCGCCCTCATCGCAACAACAGACGACATTCGAACTCTACTGGACAATGGAGACACAGTCGCCCTCATCCTCCTCGACCTCTCCGCAGCCTTCGACACAGTCTGCCACAGCACCCTTTTACAACGCCTCAGAAACATCGGAATCCAAGGAAAAGCACTGGAATGGTTAACCTCGTTCCTCACCGGAAGAACCCAGAGAGTCCGCCTCCCACCATTCAAGTCCGAGGCCTCTGAAATCATCTGCGGCGTACCACAAGGATCCTCACTCAGCCCCACCCTCTTCAACGTATACATGAGCCCCCTCGCGGCCATCGCCCGCCAACACAACCTCAACATCATCTCCTACGCGGATGACACTCAACTGATCCTATCTCTCACCAAGGACCCCAGCACCGCTAAAACTAACCTACACGAAGGAATGAAAGAAGTCGCCGAATGGATGAAACAAAGCCGTCTGAAACTGAACTCAGATAAAACAGAAGTCCTCATCTTAGGTAAATCCCCCTCTGCATGGGACGACTCCTGGTGGCCGGAAGCCCTCGGAAACGCACCCATCCCGACAGACCACGCACGGAACCTTGGCGTCATCCTGGATTCTTCACTCTCAATGAACAGACAAGTCAGCGCCGTATCCTCTTCCTGCTTTAACATTCTTCGCATGCTCAGAAAAACATTTCGCTGGATCCCCTCCGAAACAAGGAAAACAGTCACCCACGCTCTAGTCACGAGCCGACTGGACTACGGAAACACCCTCTACGCAGGTACCACCGCTAAACTCCAGAAGAAACTACAACGAATCCAAAACGCCTCAGCCAGGCTCATATTAGACATCCCACGCAACGAACACATCTCTGGTCACCTTAAAGACCTCCACTGGCTACCCGTCAATAAGAGGATCACTTTCCGACTGCTTACCCACGCACACAAATCACTCTACGACATCGGACCAGATTGCCTCAACTCTCGACTTTCCTTCTACTCCCCCTCCCGCCAACTTCGCTCTTCCAGCCAAGCCTTCGCCACTGTACCTCGCATCAACAAGACCACCATGGGAGGCAGATCCTTCTCATACCTGGCTGCCAAAACATGGAACTCACTCCCCGCTTACCTTCGCCTCACCCAGAATCACCTTGCGTTCAGAAAGCAGCTTAAAACGTGGATATTTGACAAATAATCCACCTCCCCTTCCTAAGCGCCTTGAAACCCTCTGGGTATGTAGTGCGCTATATAAATGGTATGACTTGACTTGACTTGACTTAAAATACAAGCGTCCTTAGAAACCTGAATCCCACTCCTGAGGCGGAAGCCGGGAGCTGGCGGTACGCTACTATTGTATTTTAAAATTGTGTGTTTCACTAGCTTTAATTGTGATTTTTAAAAAACAAAGCCTACCTGACCTCATTTAGGGTTGAAACCCACTGCCTGCATACCACTCAGCCGACTTGAACGCTGCAGCGGTAATTGTTTGTTTAGCGGCCGCCATCGCCGGCGTGCTCGCTGACCATGCACCCTTGAGGCCACGCCGCCCACCCTGTTAAAAAGGCGCTGAAATACAAGCGTCCTTAGAAACCTGAATCCCACTCCTGAGGCGGAAGCCGGGAGCTGGCGGTACGCTACTATTGTATTTTAAAATTGTGTGTTTCACTAGATTTAATTGTGATTTTTAAAAAACAAAGCCTACCTGACCTCATTTAGGGTTGAAACCCACTGCCTACATACCACTCAGCCGACTTGAACGCTGCAGCGGTAATTGTTTGTTTAGAGGCCGCCATCGCCGGCGTGCTCGCTGACCATGCCCCCTTGAGGCCATGCCCCCTGCCCTGTTAAAAAGGCGCTGAAATACAAGCGTCCTTAGAAACCTGAATCCCACTCCTGAGGCGGAAGGCGGGAGCTGGCGGTACGCTACTATTGTATTTTAAAATTATGTGTTTCACTAGCTTTAATTGTGATTTTTAAAAAACAAAACCTACCTGACCTCATTTAGGGTTGAAACCCACTGCCTGCATACCACTCTGCCCACTTGAACGCTGCAGCGGTAATTGTTTGTTTAGCAGCCGCCATCGCCGGCGTGCTCGCTGACCAGGCCCCCTCGAGGCCACGCCCCCCCTCGCACTTTTAAATATGTGCACAGGCAGGAAGCGCAGCAGAAGAGCGCAGCGGGAGCGCCGAAGGCGCGCCTAAGGCAAGCCCGTCTGCGCCCGTCTGCGCCCGTCCGCGCCCCGGCAGCGCACAGGTCCTGGCACCCTGCCGAACCCGCACTGTATGGGACTATTCCCCCTAATACGTACAACACAGACGAACTGAGAGCCTTTAATCACAACCCCTTATGCAATGGCGCCCATTGAAATGTTTTAGACTCCACTTCACGAATCTGTCGGAGATGTCTTTTTAAATTTAATCCCTCTGATCCTTCCTTTCCCCAGTTTAACACAGCGGGTGAGTCACCTATTCAGGCTGCTCTTATCAATGCCCGCTCCCTATCAAAGCATTCAGAGGAAGTGCATGAATTTATCATCGACAAGGACCTTCATATCCTATTTATCACGGAGACGTGGCTGAACGAGAGCTGCGCCCCAGTGGTCAAGCTGGCTGTCCCCAGAGGGTTTAAGATCACCAGACTGGACCGTAATAAAGGTAGGGGAGGAGGTTTAGCCATGATTTATAAGGAGAAGTGGTCACTGAAGAAAGAATGCACAGGGAGGATTGAGGATGGGGAAGCTTTGGAATTCTCCCTAGCACTGTCCCCCCAATTTACCTTAGGGGCCTGTTGATTTATCGCCCACCGGGTCCTCTGGGCACTTTTATCAAATCCCTGGAGGAGGCCGTCATCCAGCGAGCGCTCAGATTCCCACACTTCCTAATGTTGGGAGACTTTAACTTACACATGGATACGAGCCTTGCTCCCGGAGTAAAAGATCTGAAAGAGATTTGTAGTCTTGCCCAGATGGTTCAACAGGTGCGATCTGCCACTCATGTAGGGGGTCATTGTTTAGATCTGGTATACTCTAACTTTAACATCTCTGCTGATCCACCCTACCCTATCACATGGTCAGACCACTTTCCAGTTCACTTTTCTTGGGATATTAACAACACCCGTGTAACCCACACCCAAGCCTGGGGAACTCCTTAGAAGAATTAATATTCCGGATTTGGTGGAGGCCCTCACCCACTCCACCCCAATGAAAGCACAAAATTTGGATGAAGCCGTAGACAATTTTTCATCCTGGATAGACTCTTCCATTAGGTCACTACCAGAGAGCAAAGGAAAAAACAACCGTAGAGCCACCCCCACATCCCCCTGGTATACTGAACAATTAAAGATTTTAAAAGTAGGATGTAAGGCGCGAGAGCGAGTATGGAGAAGGAATTATTGTCCCACTGCTAAATCGGAACTCCGTGCAGCCCAAAAAAGCTACTACGCAGCGATTAAAACAGCCAAGGGGGAATTCTACGCGGCTAGAATTCTTAAAGCTAAGAACAACAGCCGAGAAATTTTCTCCATAGTTAAAAGCTTCACAGCCCCGGTAGCAGAGAAGATATCAGCCCCGATCTCTACAGATTGGTGTGAGCAACTATCCACTTTTTTCATTGAGAAAATACAAAAAATTCAAGATAGTTTGAATCCCTCCGATCAGCCACCTTCCCTGCAAATCGATCAATTTTGAATTAACCGACCACCTTCACCTTCACTATGCCAAGTAACAAAGGTTAAAGCTGAGATGACTAAATTTACTTATGTTGAAGAGATGGATGTGATGACCATATTAAAAGCTCTGAAGTCGGGGTCCCCTGCAGATCCTTGCCCTGCGAGGGTCCTGAGTGGAGTGGCCGAAGTAATTACCCCTATGGTCACTGCCCTGGTCAATGAGTCACTAGCTTCAGGTATGGTGCCCTCCAAGTGGAAACAAGCCAAACTCCTCCCTTTGATAAAAAAAACACTGGAGATCCATTGATTACATCTAACTACAGGCCCATATCCCTTCTCCCAGCCCTTGCCAAAGTATGCGAGAAGGCCGCATTCCGGCAACTGGAGAGGTTCGTGGAATCCTCAGAGGCACTTCACCCGGCCCAATCAGGGTTCCGTACTTCTATTAGCACCGAGACTGCACTTGTGGAGATGGCAGAGGCCATCAGGGAGTGCCTAGACGGAGGAGGCAGAGCGGCCCTAATCTTATTGGACCTCTCTGTTCGACACGGTGCCCCACCTCCAGCTTCTATCTAGGCTGGAGGATATCGGCATCTCGGGCACAGCACTAGAATGGATCAGGTCTTTTCTATCTGAACGGTCCCAACAGATCTGGCTACCTCCCTATCACTGTTCTAATCGCAGGGTAGAGACTGGAGTACCACAAGGGTCGACCTTGAGTCCCCTTCTATTCAATGTTTATTTAACACCTCTGATTCGGCTGGCAGAGAACTTGGGAGCAAAGATTATGGCATATGCCGACGACACCCAACTTCTCTTCACCTGGAATAAGGAGAACATCTGTACTTCAGGAGTCCGCCAATGCCTATCCTCTGTATTTGCTTGGCTAGCAAGAGCATGCCTCAAATGCAACGAGGACAAATCAGAAATCCTGCTCTACGGCCAATTTCCCACTGACTTTAAGGAGTCCATTTGGCCCAGTGAATCAACATGCCCAACGGGAGATGGTGGGATAGCTAAGAATCTGGGAATCTGGTTTGGAGCCGACTTGTGTTTTCGTGACCAGATCTCGAGACTAGCTGGGACTTGCTTTGGAACCCTGACCACTCTTCGCAGATTCTTTCCCATTCTCCCCCAAAAGGCCAAAGAAACGGTAGCCAGAGCACTGGTGCTCTCCCGTCTGGACTACTCGAACGCCCTTTACATCGGGGCACCTGACTTCCTGATTAGAAAGCTACAGGTAGTCCAGAATGCAACGGTGAGACTCATCTATAACATCTCGAGGGGACTCGGCGTTCGCAAACAATTGAAGGAGCTTCACTGGCTTCCAGTGGCCCAAAGAGTGCGCTTTAAAACTCTGGTCCTCGTTTATAAAGCCCTGCATGGACCATGCCCTCCCTACCTTGCCATAAGATTTGCCTTCTACCTACCGACCCGTCAGCTGCGATCTGCCTCCAGAAAGCAGGTGGTTGTCCCCAGATTCAAAAGAGTTCGCCTGGGGGGACAAACTCTGACGGCAAAGGGAGCTCAGATGTGGAACGCCCTTCCTGATGCTTTTAGACATGCTCCCAACCTGATCAATTTTAGAAAAATGCTAAAAACTCACCTTTTTATAGATCATGAATAGCTAATTCCCTAATTACTCTGATTCAGTTTCTTCCCCGCGCCAGGACAGTCTTGACTAACGGAGCGCGTTATAAATCAATATATAACATAACATAACATAACATAACAGACTTCACCCACCAGCTCCCCAAGAGTTCTTTTGAAGTGCCTGAAGTTGTGTTGGACTTTTTGAGGACTTGTGCAACGCAAGGAGCTGGAAGAGTGACTCAAGAACAGGAAGCCTGTCACTGAACTGCCGCTTCACATCAAGAAACCGCCTCGCATCGCCGGAGAAGAGGATCGACATTGTGGCAGATGCCGCTGCATCACCGGGAAGCGTGTTGCAGAAGAATCGTTGAGTCATCGTAGGGCCACCGAAGCTCCTCGCATCGCCAGGACAGAGGATTGATGTCGCAGCAGATGCTGCTGCATCACTGGGAAGCGTGTCACGGGGCCTGTCCCGGCTCATCGCCGGAGAAGAGGATCGATGTTGCAGCAGACGCCGCCGCATCACCAGAAAGAGTGTTGCAGGGCCTGTCGCGGCTCGCATCGTTGTGGAAGCAACTCGCATCACCAGGGGAGAGGATCGTCGTTGCAGCAGATAACGCGGTAAAAAAGGGGGTGGTGATGGACGGAGCATCTGAATCAATCATACACTCACACACAGTCAAAAGATCTGGGCTTAATCAATCACCGTTCTTTAGTCCACTCTGCCACCCCAGTTCAGACATGGCCATATGCAAATCAGTCTGTCCCTGTGCCTCATGGGAACAGTCCAGCCCGAACTGCCAAGCCATGTCTTCCCTGGACCGTAAACAAGCTTCCGAGGACTGGTTTCTGGCATTCCAGCTGTCTTCAGCCCGGCTTGCTTGAATCCAGTGGCAAAGTGAGCAAGGGACTCACGTCTGAGCATAGCCTGCCACACTAATGGCAGCCAAAAGCGGTACAAAAGGGGGTGGTGATGGACGGAGCATCTGAATCAATCAAACACTCACACCCAGTCAAAGGATCTGGCTTTGATCCATCACCGTTCTGTAGCCCACTCTGCCACCCCAGTTCAGACATGGCCATATGCAAATCAGTCTGACCCAGTGCCTCATGGGAACAGTCCAGCCCGAACTGCCAAGCCATGTCTTCCCTGGACCGTAAACAAGCTTCCGAGGACCGGTTTCTCGGATTCCAGCTGTCTTCAGCGAGGCTTGCTTGAATCCAGTGGCAAAGTGAGCAAGGGACTCACGTCTGAGCATAGCCTGCCACACTAATGGCAGCCAAAAGCGGTACAAAAGGGGGTGTTGATGGACGGAGCATCTGAATCAATCAAACACTCACACTCAGTCAAAGGATCTGAGTTTAATCCATCACCGTTCTTTAGCCCACTCTGCCACCCTAGTTTAGACATGGCCATATGCAAATCAGTCTGACCCTGGGCCTCATGGGAACAGTCCAGCCCGAACTGCCAAGCCATGTTTTCCCTGGACCGCAAACAAGCTTCCGACGACCGGTTTGTGGGATTCCAGCTGTCTTCAGCGAGGCTTGCTTGAATCCAGTGGCAAAGTGAGCAAGGGACTCACGTCTGAGCATACCCTGCCACACTAATGGCAGCCAAAAGCGGTACAAAAGGGGGTGGTGATAGACAGAGCATCGGAATCAATCAAACACTCACACCCAGTCAAAAGATCTGGGTTCAATCCATCACCGTTCTTTAGCCCAATCTGCCACCCCAGTTCAGACATGGCCATATGCAAATCAGTCTGACCCTGGGCCTCATGGGAACAGTCCAGCCCGAACTGCCAAGCCATGTTTTCCCTGGACCGCAAACAAGCTTCCGAGGACCGGTTTCTGGCATTCCAGCCGTCTTCAGCCCGGCTTGCTTGAATCCAGTGGCAAAGTGAGCAAGGAACTCATGTCTGATCATACCCTGCAACACTAATGGCATCTAAAAGCGGTACAAAAGGGGGTGGTGATGGACGGAGCATCTGAATCAATCAAACACTCACACCCAGTCAAAAGATCTGGGTTTAATCCATCACCGTTCTTTAGCCCACTCTGCCACCCCAGTTCAGACATGGCCATGTGCAAATCAGTCTGACCCTGTGCCTCATGGGAACAGTCCAGCCCGAGCTGCCAAGCCATGTCTTCCCTGGACCGGACACAAGCTTCCGAGGACCTGTTTCTGGCATTCCTGCGGTCTTCAGCCCGGCTTGCTTGATGCAGCATCACTAAGAAGCGGGTCACAGGAGAAGTGTGGCTCAGCGGTTAGAGGCGGCAGACCCGGAAGCTGAGATCGGCCCGGGACCAGGGTTCAATTCCCAAAACGCGGCAGGGTCTTGGATCAATGTCCGTGGGCTCGATAATTTTCGCCTTGGCGCCTACTCTAACCTTTGGCTCCACTCTGCAACTCTGGGCAATAGCTTGCTTAATCTTCACAACGGCCCCTTCAACGCCGGGGATGCCTGGTCTCACCTTGGAGGTGCCCAGAAAGGACCATCTCACAGGGAAAGCCAGGACTGGTTCCCCAGCGGTATACAGCGCCAGGACGCCCCGGTGTGGGCAGCTGTGCGCTTTACAAGTATACCACATTTACAGGGCCTGTTGCGGCTTGTAGCCGGAGAAGAGGATCGATGTGGCAGTAGACGCTGCCCCATCACCAGGAAGAATGTCTCAGGGCCTGTCGCGGCTCGCATCATTTTGGATGCAACTTGCATTGCCAGGAGAGAGGATCGACATCGCAGCAGATGCCACTGCAGCACTGGGAAGCGTGTGTCTGTGCTGGTCACGGATCGCATCATGTAAATCATCTCACATCGACAGAGAAGAGGATCAATGTTGCAGCAGATGCTGCTGCATTACCGGGAAGCGTGTCGCATCAAGAAGAAAGTACCATCTTTGTTTCTTTGCACCAAATTTTCAACGCATCTCACGGTACATTGACTCAAAGTGTTGCATTTTAAGATATAAAGAGAACTAAGCTAACTCTACCATTTTAGTACAGTATTGTGGATTTTTGTCGTTTGTGGTCTTGTGTTAAATCTATATAAAGAATACTTATTTTTAATATACAACTGTGTGGTTTCCATCTGTAGTGTTGTCACTGGTTTACTGTATGTGGTCACAAATTCTTCAGACACTGCCTCTGAGATAAGCCTGTCTGCTTGTGTCAAGCTACCTAGGGGGTGAGCAGAGGTTATTTTAGGAGTGTACTCCCTTACTCTGACTAGATGCAATGGTCCCTATTTGTCACAGGTACCTACCTATGCCAACTAGAGACCCCCAGATCTAACAAGATAGGACTCAGTTTATGACCAATTGGGAAATCGAAATAATCATGGGGATGGTGGCCTGCTGGGATCAGCAGACCACAATGTCTGGGATTGTCTTTCAAAAAAGGAATATATTGTGTTTAAAGACAGCCCGTTCTCCTTGAAGGGCAACAGGATGCATTTCATAAAGAAAAATGAAAGCTTTTCTTTCCATTTTTAAGAGTAGGCACTGGTTTGTGGGACTGCTGCCTGCTCTTAAAAAAGGTTTTTACAAACATTCACAAAGGGGAAATTCCCTTGGGGACCCCATCCCATTTGCAAACGAATTAGTACATACTTGAAGGAGGTGGTAAGATACCAATGTTTTGCAACTGCATTTAGTTCACAAAACATTCACACATACCTCGGTAATTCGGTATTAGGAAAGGATGCCCTAAATACGCCTCTTCCTAATACGAATGTCAAACCCAATTTGCAATTCTCTAATACGTTACAGAATCGCAAATTGGGCCTTTGTACATTAACAAATGCTTTGTTGCTGTCACAAACAGCCTGATTCTGTAATTCAGACAGTTTGCAACCTCAAAAAAGCTTTACACATCTGCTAATCAGTAACATCCGACTTGTCAAATAATCGCATTAAAGAGGATGAGCAAGATAGAGGCGGCATAGGACCAGATGGATTTTTTATCAGAACGTCTGAGTAGAGGTTAGAGAAGTAGTTCACCCAGGCTGAAGGAGCGACGTTAATTGCAAGTGCAATTGGAACCCTGACTCCATTACGTCATAAAAGCTGTCAAAATAGGATGGTGTCTTTGTCCAAACAGGCACTTTACATTCATCTAGAAACATTATTGAATACAGCGCAAGCCTGTCCACCAAAGACTGAGGCCATTATTCACAACCGATCCTTGTTTTATTGCACCGGAGTAATGCCTTAGTTCCTGCTTTACTTCCCAATAGGCCTGGTGGGATAGCAAACTTGAATACCTTTTCTAATAAGGAGACCATGGTGTATTTCAAGCAACAAACATTTGCTCAGTGCAATAAATGCCTGAGAAACCAAGTAATTGCGGTTCTCAAAGACTGGAAAAACTGAAATGCCAGCGACTGCAGACAATCAGGCAGTATCCCTTGAGACCATGTGCCATATTACAAGGGGCTCATGGGCAAAGGTTTTTTAGGTCTGACCTTTTGTACTATAAAAGGCAATGACTGTCATTAGGGACAAATTATGGTCTTGAAGCTGTACTTGCATAACCCGAGCACCACTTTCACATCATCATTAGTTGACAACGCTGTTTTGATATGTTCGAGGAAGGTATTAATGACATGCTTTGGATGACCTCCATCAGCTCTTTTAGCTGTTCAATTACTGGGCGGCTAGCTTGGAAGATAATTTGCTTTTTTACAATGTGACTAATTGCATTGATGCATGATGATCAATGCTATAAATGTGAAATAGCTAACGCAAGCTAGCATATCTGTCAGACTACAAATTTCTTCCAAATGAGAGGCGTTAGATTTAATTTCATTCACTGTAAAAGCTGTTTTGTTGTTTTCCGAGCTTTTCTGTGTATAACAAAACAATCATAGCATACCATCAACTACGCTTATAACCTGAAAAACATAACTGTCCCTTTGCTTAAGAAAGGCGAAGACAATAAAACAAGCACTGATTGCATTCTGAAGCTTCGTTGAGCTACTGGAAGCTGCCCGCCTGCGTTCTTCCCATCTCGTTACTCAGCGATTTTACATTTGTTGTATTGTACAATTTCTAATGATTAGTCCACTCATCCAATAGTCTAGGGCCAGATGTAGGTAATTCATATTTACCGAATCTTAAATACCGAATGTTACCGATTCAGTATTTAAGAGTCGGTAAATATGAAGGGGGGAGATGTAGGTATTACAGGGGCACATGCATCATTGTAGGAATTTGCATTTCCTAAATTGCGAAAATTAAGGAATCGCAATTTAGGAATTGCAAAATCCTATGCATCAAGAAATCCTATTTTTTTTTAGGATTTCTTAATTTTCGGAATTTGCGTTTGGCATTACATTGATTCCTATGGGCCTAGAGGCCCATAGGAATCAATGCCGTTTTGCATTTCTATTTTTTGGAATTCGCAATTTGTTGATGCATTGCAAGGGTGCAGGGGTGATCCAAAGGACCCCCCCCCCCTGCACCCCTGAAATGTATTTTAAAGTGCATGTTTCATACACACATGTCCTAAGGACATGTGTGTCTGTAACATGACACTTTCCAAAATGCATTTTTGTGCTTTTTTAAAGATTTTCGCAAATTAAAACGAGGGTCAACCTCGTGTTAATTTGCACTTCCTATTTCAAAATTCGCATTTTTAAAAAAATTGATGTATTGCATTTAAGGAATCGCACAAATGCGATTGCTTAAATGCATTGGCATTTTTAGGAAATGCAAAAAAAAGCGAATTTTGAAAAATTGTTTCATGCATCCCAAAAACGTATTTAGGAAGCGCAAACGGCCGAATTTACCGATTAGCACCGTTTGCACTTCCTAAATAGGTTGATGCATGTGCCCCACAGACTCTATAAATACCGAATCTGTAAGATTCGGTATTTACCGAATCTGTAAATACCGAATCGGTATTGCCCATTGATTCCTATGGGCCTTAAAGCCCATAGGAATCAATGGGCAATACCGATTCTGTAATTACAGAATCGGTAAATACCGAATTTTGCAAGGGTGCAGGGGGTGTCACTTTGACACCCTCTAGCACCCCAAAAATAGATATGTGCGCCAAGTGGCACACAGACATGCCCTAAGGGCATGTCTGTCTTTCACATGGCTAGGTGTGCATGCACACATGTGCATGCACACCTGAATTTGGTATTTTAACACCCAATTGGATTGGGTGGTAAAATACCGAATTTGTAGGGCCTTTGGGACTCAGAAGAGTCCCACCTACATCTGGGAATTACCGAATCGGTAAAAATACCGATTCGGTATTTTACAGATTCTGTAAATTTACCGAATCGGTAAATTTACAGAATCTGTCAAATCTGGCCCCCTACATCTCAAGATGCCAAATACCGGTCGGAAACGGCCGAATTTGGCGGTTTCCGACCGGTATTTGCCACCTACATCGGGCCCTTGGTCTTTAAACTAGGAACGAGTAGGTCAATTCACGTCTAAGTCAGGGCTGCATTTGACATATATTTCATCGGGCATTACCCAGGAGAGCAGGAGCCATTGGAGGCCCGTTTCTGAAGGTGGGTGGCCGCTGTCTTTGGCCCACATGCATCATTGTTACATTTTGCACTTCCTAATTTGCGAAAAATAAGGAATCGCAAATTAAGAAGTGCAAAATGCTATGCATCATTGTTTTCGGTATTCATTTGGGATTCGGTAAAAATCGCAATTTTTACCGAATCCCAAATGAATACCGAATTCTTAAGTGCATTTTCGCAATTCCTATTGATTCCTATGGGCCAAAAAGCCCATAGGAGTCAATGGGAAGGCATCAGCAAATTGCGAGTGGCACTTTGAAAATTTCATGGGTGCAGGGGGGGGTCCAAAGAACCCCCCCATGCACCCCTGAAATGTATTTTTCGCATCATGTTTCACACACACATGTCCTAAGGACATGTGTGTGTGAAACATGAATGTAGAAAAAAAAACATTTGCAGCATTTTAAACACTTTTTCCAAATTTACCGAGTGGTTCAACCACTCGGTAAATTTGGCACCCTAATTGCGACTTTGCACTTGTGAAAGTAATGATGCATTGCTTTTAAGAAATCGCACATCTGCGACTTCTTAAAAGCACCCGCAATTTTAGAACTCGCAACAATGTTACGAATTCTAAAATTGCTTCATGCATCCCAAAAAGCACTTTGGATTCGCAAACGGACGATTTTAAGTAATCGCACCGTTTGCGACTACAAAAATGCTTGATGCATGTGGGCCAATGTCTCTTGCTACAGGTATGTAAATGGTATTAAAAAGACCTTAACAGAAATGAAAGTGGACTGGATAGAGACAGAAGAAGCGCACAAAATTCAGGCTAAACAGAAACAAGGAATATCTGTGATCCAAGAACACAACAGAATGCAGTTAATTTGTTTTGACAATAAGAGCATTCACTAGAATGGATTTAACGTCCTTAGAATGCCATGGATCTACAAAGATTCGAGGAAACTGGTGTGTGAATTTTTTTTTTTGAGAACCAGACTCCAATTTTCTCCAGAATAACCCAAAATAAATGCAACATATTAAAGAGCAGGTTTTCTCTGAGTGCTTGTGAAGGGCCTCTTCAGACTGTGATAGGTTAATTCAGCAAAGATTTGGTTAGTCCCCTTCACAAACATTGTGCAGCACAGCTATTGTGATGCATCCCATTCAATAGAACATTAGCGCCCATAAAACTAAAACTCCATTTGAAAATTTAGACAATTGGGCAATTTAAAATATTTGAAATAGTGGCTATATGACTAAACAAGCAATATTCTCCATAATAAGTGTTGGCCTTGGCCCTTTTGGCAGGTTCACCCTGAAACTTTTTGCATTTGCCTAGCCTGTTTCTGTAACCTGGTGTTGGTGATTTTAGGCCTCTGCGCACTTTTTCACTGTGGTCCAGTGTAAAGTGCGTGCACTCTCTGTGTATGTGTGGTGAGAGTGGCCTGCCCTCCCATAGGAATGCATGGGGATATGTGTGTCCATGGTAGTTCCTGATGTGTGGGGAGTGTAGGGTCAAGTTTGGTATGTGCGAACTCGTGAGATTAAGTGCTGCGCGATGATGTGCGCAGATTTATTGTGTCTAGTGGAGAAGTGCCACTTTTAGAAGTTGGCATGTCTGTGCAGTGAATGTGAATTGACTGTCTGGCTTGTGATTGGCTGGAGCTGCCTGGTGTGCCTGGCTCCAGGAGTCAGGATGGGTCTGCCCGGTGGTGAATGGGGAGATCTGCATGTTGATGGCAGGGAGGAGTTGCGCCTGGGACCTGAATAGGGCTGGGCCTTTCCTCCACAATGCTGGCTCCACCTCCTGTGGTGTGTCTGATGTCCCTGACCCATCCTGTGAATAGGCAGAGGAGCTGAGCAAAACAAAGTGCTCCAGAACCAGTTGCATCTGGCTCGCCCCTTGCCTACACCTTTGGCGACAAAGGGTTTTGTGTATAAAAGAGGGGCGGGGAACCCATGAAAAATGTTCTTGTTCTTAACTTGAAACTACCAGGGGTGTGCTGCGGCTGGGGCCCAGGGGAAGGCTTGCCTCCCTGGGCCCTGCCCTGCCCCTGGATTCGTGGAGGACTTTTCTATGCTGGGAGCTGTTCTGCTCCACCTTGATGCTCCAAGACTTCTGGAATCCTGTTGGGGTTTTGTTACTTAGCGCCCTGGTCTAACATGACACCGCTCTGATTGCAAGGAGGAGCGCTTTATTTTTTACTGGTAATTTGCCCAGCTAAGTAGGAACATGGGCTGCGCAGCGCGATGCTGCTTGCCTGGAGAGAATCCTGAGCGTAGGGATTCCCCAAAATTCGCCGGGACTTTGCGGGTGCCATCCCGCTTCTTTATTTATTTCTAGTGCACAGGTGCCCACCCTGCGTCTTTGTTTTTATGTTATAAATAATTTGTGTGCCACCCCGCTTCTTTAATTGTTTGTATAGCGGGTGCCCACCCCGCGGTCGAGTCTACCTCGAAGGAGCCTACCCCTCATCGCGGCAGAGAACTGAGAACACCGCCGCCGCCATCCGCTGCCAGCCTGGTTGTGGGCGGGGCTGCTGGACGGAAGTGGATTTGACGATGAAAAATGCTCTTGTGGGGCTACCATGTAGAGGGGAGAGCCCTGCGGTGGCGCCTGAGGGAAGAAAATGCCCAGGTCCCACACAGGGGCCCGGGTGAAACAGGACTGGTGCCCGAGACCGACAAGTGCACTGCCGGGTTCCCCGGAGTCCCGGGAAGCCCCGCAGGAGAAGTGCTGCTGTCCCCGAGGAGAGAAGTCATATGGCACCCTAATCAAGCAGGCTTTAGGTCCCAGCATTCAACTGAATCAGCCCTGATATTCACCTCTGAAACTTTAAGGGCTACAATGCACCGGGGAAAAAAGGCGGTATTGGTGCTCCTGGACCTGTCCGCGGCATTCGATACAGTTTCACATACCAACCTGGTGGACCGACTAGCCACTGCAGGGATAGCTGGGAGAGCATAAGGGTGGCTAAAAAGCTTTTTAGCTGAAAGACACCAAGTGGTCACCTTAGGCCCTTTCAGATCCGAATAAAAAACACTTACTTCGGGAGTGCCTCAGGGCTCGTGTCTGAGCCCGACACTCTTTAATGTTTATCTGGCCCCCCTGGTTGCACTTACATCATCCTATGACACTTCCATCATATCATATGCGGATGACATGCAGCTCATCCTGGTGATGGAGGACAACACCAGAGAAGCTGAAAGGAAGCTTAAGACCTGCCTCAAAGCCACATTCCAATGGATGAGCGCAAACCATCTTAAATGCAATACAGGGAAGACAGAGATCCTGCCTTTCGGGAAAGAGAATTTGTTCAACCCCTCCCTATGGTGGCCGCAGGACGTGGATGGTCCCCCCAACACCGTCACGTCAGCCCGGAATCTAGGGATCAAATTTGACTCTTCACTGACTTTTAAACACCAGGCAGTAGTGGTGGCTGGAACATGTTTCGGCCTTATTAAAACACTGAGAACATTTTTTGATCTTATACCATTTCAGGCATGGAAAATGGCTGCAGTAGCACTGAAAACATCCCGCCTCGACTACTGCAATAGCCTATATGCAGGGACAAATAAAACAATCTGTCATAAATTACAAATGGTCCAACATGCAGCGGCAAGACTGGTGTTGGGCTGGAATAGAAGAACTTCAGCAACAGCAGCAATGGATATATTACATTGGCTGCTGATCCAGAAACGGGTCCTTTTCAAAGTCCTTCTAGTAACCTTTAGGGCCTTTCATGGGAAAGAACCCAGCTATATCCAGAGGATGTTTAAACACTACTCCCCCCTGCGCAATCTCAGATCTCAAAAACCTAACCTCCTGACAATCCCCAACTTCAGATTAAAAACCAGAGGAGGTAAGGCCCTGGCAGTTCTAGGGTCTAAGGCCTGGAATATTCTTCCGCCGCCTCTTCGCCAAATAGAAAAAAGAAACAGACTTTAGAAAGGCCCTTAAAACCTGGATATTCAACTTATCAAACACTATGTGCAAATCTCTAATCTGATACAGCATACCCCTTTCCTAGTCAGTTTCTTATCGGACTGTGCCTTCTTTCATCAAAGCGCTAAGATGCTCCTTGGAATGCAAACTGCGCTATAAAAAAAACCTTTACATTTACATTTACATTTACCCGCGAGCAGCCGTTGAGTACGAAAGGGCTGGGGGGGGCTCCGTGGAGACTATCGGTGCTGCTGGATCCAGGCACAGCACCATGTGAGGCATTTTGAGCGGCCCCGGCTTGCAGTGGGCCGCTCTCACAGTGGAGACAAGTTCCGGTCCTTTGTGGCCATCGTCATTTACCGGCCCAGCTTATTTTCTTCAGAGCCTAGATGGCTCCACCGCTTTGCCTGCTATTTTAAGGGCCCGTGTGGCCCCCACCATGGGCATAGTTATTTGAAGCGCTGGCCTGCTCCACAGTATGGGGGGCAAGTTTTCCTTCCTAAGGATGGGGCACCAAAATATTTCAGGAGCCTGAGTGCTCCTAGGGACAGTCATTTGTTTGAGGGCCAGTGAGAGCCCATGCTCCACTTGCCTTCGCTCATTTCCAGCTGACCAGCAAGTAGTGGGCAGCTGCACCGTTTAGGCGCAGTTCCAGTTAGAGACAGAAGTGGCACAGGGGTGCCAGGTCTTCCACAGCTGCGTAACACTTAGTGCCAGCTGCATCATTTAGGCTGCCCTTAGACAGGTTTGAAAGGCTGCATGTGTGGGTAGCACAATCAGTGCTGCAGGCCCACTAGTAGCATTTTATTTATAGGCTCTGGGTGTATGGTACATAACTTTACAAGGGACATGCAAGTAAATTAAACATGTGAAACAGGTGTAAACCAATTACACCATGTTGAGAGAAGAGAACACATGCACTTTAGCACTGGTCATAATTTGTAAGGGGTCAGAGTCCTAAGGCCAACTAAAACAATCAGCAAAAAGAGGAGGAGGAAGGCAAAAAGATTGGGGTGACCCTTTAGAGTGGACCATTTTCCAACATCAGGATCCCCATCTGAGTTGGAGGTTTAATACAAGTACATTTTGTGTGTTAACACTGCAAATCACGTGTTTTAAATTGCTGCCATTTAGTTAGTGGTTATATTTTGCTACCTTTATGATTACATGGATTGTTTTGTGGTATCAATTCAATAAAAATGTGCCATTACCACAAGACAACTACATTTGCATTGCATGCCTCAAAAAGTGCACAAAGAAGGGAAAATGTATCGAAACTGAACCTTTTTCCATTTACTGTAAAATGAATTTGCAATGTTAAAACTAATTCTAAGAAATCTACAAACAGTCACCCAAATGGTCCATGTTAGCTTTGTGTTTGAGGTAAAGTGCAAAAAACAGCAGTGGTTCCATGTTAGTAAAATTGACATTTATTTTGCCCTTCAAAACAAGATTGTGCCCATTTCAAATATAGTAAGACTTAATTGAAGCTTTTGGCTCTCCTGGAGGCAAAGTGCAAGACACAGGAACATTTTACCTGTAAATTGCATAGCTCAAGCATGGCTTGGACATTTTGAACACTTAGGGTTCCATGCTGCTTTCCAAAGTATTCTGATCTTTACATTTATTTTTTTCACTAGATGCCTTAGCAAGCTTTACCTTATAGTAAATCCCCTATGGAACTGTATAAGTGGAAGGTGAACTACTGACTAATCCAAACTGGAGCTGACCAATAAGAAGATGCTATGATTGAATACTCAAGAAGATAATGCAGAATTGCAAAAATGAATGCTGCTAGATTTAATAAAACCTTTGGTGCATTGCACTCAAGTTCAACCTTAACATTTTATTGCCTTCCTCATCGATTGCATGTTTTCCTGGTCCAGCCCTGTTAACAGAAGGTACCATATAAGAACGATGTCAGACGGACAAACAAGTAGTCCATCAAGCAGATGATTCATTTAACAAAACATTTATAATAATAAGCACAACTGTGTGAAATCCGTTTGTGTAAAATATTTATAGATAATATAGATAGATTAATATAAACCAACCTAAATAGGATGGGATTTAAGGAAATAATTACAACTAACAGTGTCCGCACTAAACTAGTTTGTTTTTACCAACAAGATCAATTGATTGGACTGAATATCGCTTGACAATCCAAGCAGCAAAATTATTGCTGCTTAAAAGAAAGCCTATCTGCCATTGACATGGCCCTGGGCAGAAACTGCTAAATGTGCAAATCTCATATAATGCGAAAATTGCAAAATATTGCATCAAACAGTTTTTTACAACTGATTTTAAGTAACTGTGCACCTTGAGAAATGTGTTCACATTCAAAATGTCTTGCTGGCTTAAAACAATTAGCACATTGTACCTTTGAACCACAATCATCCCTAATGGTTATATTTTATGTAATTTCACAACATTTGCGTTATATTTTACAGGACAAAAATATGAAGTTCCTCAGCCTTATTCAAGGGTACATTGTGCCCTGTATTTAAGGACAGTCAACAACATAAAGCATGGTTCAATATTTCCTTGCTGTAGCCACAATAATTGAATTGATTAATGTCAAGAAGGATTTTCCATTTTTTAAGGAATTCATTTAAAGAAAACAAGTAATAATTATTTTACACAGCTGTGAACTGACAACGAGAGTACATCTGTTGGATTGATCCCCTTAGTTGTTCAATAGGGAAGAATCTCAATGCGTTTGGTGGAAAAATAGCTAACAAATGCTGTTCTCTGAAGGTACCGATATTTAGATAGCTTTCAATGTGTCTTCTGGGCCAACCAACACCAGGTATGCAGGAAGTGAGCTTTGTTGCTCTATGTTATTAAATAGAATTGAAGCCCTATCTGAGATTAAAGTGATACTTTTCATACATAGAATAGTGCTTAAAATAACATGGGCCGCATTCCGATCTTGTGCGGAAAGTATACAGACTGAATCTGTTCTGGAATGCTTTCCCTACAATTGGATCGGGGGAGTCCGACAGAGCAAGTATGATGCATCCAGATACAATTTGTTCAGACTCACATTGACTTCAATGGGAACTTGTGTCCCAAACGTGAACACAGGCTCCCATTGAAGAAAGGGGTGTCTGAGGAAAATCATACACCCTGTGGCGGGCACCTCATGGTGCCCGCCACCTGCTGTACAGATGACATCTAGGCTTACTCACAGCCTCTCACTGTTCTCCTAACTCCTACCCTCTTTGTCCCTCTCCTTTATCTTTTCTTCTCTCCTTCGCCCACCCACCCTAGCCTCATTTCTCACTGCCCTCTTTAGCGTAATATGGTACTGTAGTAAAATGGTATTCTTAGTTTCTATGGAATATTCATAGTAGAACATGTTGGCATCATATGGAATGTGTATGAAGGTTAGAACCTTAGAATGTAGGGGCACTCTGCCTAGGATCTTTCCAAGAGCTGCCAGCACCCTTTTGCTCCAGTGTACCACTAATCTTGAATAAAGAAGATTATTCATAAATTAAGCCTCAGGATTTCACTAAAGTTTTGGGGATGGGCTGGGCACATTATCTTCACTTGGCATATTTCATCAAAGAATAACTTTACTACGGTGAGAAGAGAAAGAAAAGGAATAGAAAAAAAAACAAATAATAATCTATCTACAAGTGACCTAATTCAACAGCGTTGCTGTGCAAGGATGAACTACGAGGATTATGAACTACGAGAATTTGTTGTTCCCAGACACCATTCCCAGTAAGTGTTGCTCCGCGTAGGCAGGCCTTACTTACAGTTGGGCAACATATTGACTTTTAAATCCTGCAGTTAGCGCACTCCGATTTCTTGGAAGCCTTTTCAATTCCCGCATCTTGCAGATTCTGTTATCGATCCCGAGGTCCTGGTGACAACAATGACGTGTTCACTCCGAAACTACGCACGCAGGGTCAGCGAACGTCAGCGCAATAAGTCCACGCACAGCGGCCACTTTGGGAGAACTTGATGCCATAGTAATGGTGCAGCAGCACTATATTTCTCGGACTGGCGTTTGTACCAGCTGTTTGACGAGCGTCGAGAGTATTTTCTTTTACTTAGTTTACATAACTTATTTACTTTACACTGCAGATTTATGTTGTTATGTTATGTTATGTTATAGATTGTTTATATAGCGCCTATCACCGCCGGTCTCTAAGCGCTTAACAGAAGAACATAACACACTGGTACCCCAAACCCTCAGCTGTTCCACCTCTTAAGCTGGAGTCAATACCTTTCTGAATAGATGGGTTTTCAGTTTTTTTCTAAAGGGTAGTAGCTGTGATTCTTCCTTCAGAATGGCCGGGAGCTCATTCCACAGTTGCGGGAGAAGCACAGACAGGGCCCTACCTCCTCTGGTTTTTAGTTTCAACCTGGGTTGGATCAAATTGAAAGTTTTTCCTGAGCGCAGAGGTCTACCAGGAACATACCTCTTCAGACGTTGCTTAATGTACTCTGGGGCTTTCCCAAAGAGTGCCTTATGGGCCACACAGAGACACTTGAACTGAACTTGAAATTTCACTGGTAGCCAGTGCAGCTTCTGAAGCAGGGGAGTTGCGTGCGAGTTTCTGGGCAGGGAGTAGATCAGCCTTGCTGCGTCGTTCTGTACTACCTGCCGCTTCCTCAACAGCTTCTGTGGCAAGCCGAGATATAAGGCTTTGCCATAGTCTAGTCTCGAGATGACTGTGGCGGATACGATCGATTGCAGGGTGGAGGCTGATAAAATGGGGACTAGCTTTCGTAATTGCCTCAACACACCTATGCAAGAGCCAACCACCGCTGAGACTTGAGGGGCCATCGAGAGGAACGCGTCGATCCTCAGACCCAGGCTTTTTACCACTGACCCAGGAGAGGGAGTGGTTCCTAACTCTGGGGGCCAATACAGGTCACTCCAGGGATTCTCTCGGTTGCTGATCACCAGCACCTCCGTTTTATCAGCATTCCCTTTCAACAGATTGTTAGTCATCCAGTTGACCGTGAAACTGAGCACGTTCCTCACTGATTCCTGGGCCTCTTTGGTGTCTTCCAGCTGAACCAATAGCTGGGTATCGTCTGCGTAATTGAAGATTTCGCAGTTCCTACGCATGAGCTCCCCCACCAGCGGTTGTAAATAGATATTGAAAAGCAGGGGGGATAATGCCGACCCCTGGGGCACCCCCCAAGTCACATCACTGATCCCAGACAACTGGTCTCCCAGCTGCACCCTCTGAGTTCGTCCTGACAGGAAGGATTCCAGCCACTTAAGCACCTGGCCTGTGATCCCCATGGGATGGTGTGGCTGACCGTATCAAAAGCCGCCGATAAGTCTAAGAGAATCAGGGCGCATGGCTGTTTATTGTCTGCCCTGACTCTCAGCTCATCGGCGACCGAGGCCATGACTAGTTGGGGCCGAAACCCAGCCTGCCTGGCATGAAGGAGATGGTGTTCCTCCAGATGACCGGCTAATGTGCCCAGGACGTGTTTTTTTAGGATCTTGCTCAGGAATGGTAGCTGCGAGATAGGCCTTTAGTTTTTTAAGGCTTTCCTGTCCGTTCCTGCTTTCTTTAGAAGTGGGGAGACCCAAGCTTCCTTCTTCTGAGTTGGAAGATAACCTGCTTTCAGTGAGTTGTTCAATAGACTCAGCACCTGGGGCTGGATGCCTGGCAAGGCCATTTAAAAATGTTTGAGGGGGCATGGATCTATGTTAGAGCCTGATTTGATTTGTCCAACAAGTTCCGCTAAGCGCTTGTCGTCGATGGGGGGAAACTGTTCAAAGTCCTAGACGGCACCTGAGCAACCTGACTGGGCAGCATGGTTGTAACTGGCCGTGCGTTGATATCAGTAATGATATCCTGTACCTTCCGAAGAAAGACATTTTGGAAGGAGTCACAGTCTGGTTGATCGCACATAGAAATTTTCCCATCCCGTTGCGTGAGTTCCCTTAATATCATAAAGGTCTCTCGCTGTATGTTTATCGCCTCCCTAATTCTTCCCTCATAGAAAGCTGACTTTCTCTCCAAGATGTCTGCCTTATATTTTGAGAGTAGGGTTTTAAAAGTTTCAGCCTCTATTTGACAGTAATGGAGTCTCTACCTTCTCTCCGCCTTACGAGGGCTTGCTTCTTCTCTTTCAATGAGGCATCAAAAAATGGTGCTCCCTTCCCTTTGGATCTAGTCCTCTCCATCTGCTCAGGGACCAGTTTATCCAGAGCAGCGAGCATCCAGGTCTTAAGCACCCTAGCATCCTGATCCAAATTAATACCACTCATTTTAATGGGGTGGAAGAGAGCAGGCCCGCAATTAGAGGGTCGGCCTCAACCTTATTCCAAGGTCGAACTTTCCTCCGTGAAATATTTGGGGCAGCCAACAGGCGGTCACCTGGAACCCAGCACTTTATCATAAAGTGGTCCGACCAAATGCAGGGACTAACCTCAGTTATTTCTGTCTCAGGCAAAGAGGACAAGACAAGGTCCAATGTGTGGCCCTTCACATGAGTGGGGCCCACCACTAGCTGTTGTAGGTTGAGCACGGAGAGATTAGCTTCAAACTCTATCTCAGTGGGGTCTCTGGGTACCTTGTCCCAGTGGTAATTAAAGTCGCCTACCACCAGAAGGGACTTATATCTGGAGGCCAAATCCGTCAGAAGCTCAAAAAGGATATCATTGAAATCCTGTGAGCTCTGCGGCGGGCGATATACTACCAGTATCACAATGCATGAGGATTTAAGTGAGACTTTAATCCCTAACAGCTCCACGCAGGCACAATTTTCTGCTATGATCTGTTTTACTGCAAGACATTTTTTGAACAAAAAGTCCACCCCTCCCCCCCCTTTACAGTCATTTGGGCGATTATACCAAATTGCGTCATACTCGGGAGGTAGGGCAGCCAGAATGTCTGGAGTTGATGCTGTGCCGAGCCATGTCTCTGAGAGGGCAAGAATATCAATTTCACCATCAAGCAGTAGGGAAAAGACCTCTAAGTGATGCTTTTGCAACGAGCGCGTGTTAAGTGTCGGTATTTTTAGGCTGTGTGACTGCCGGGAAGTGAGTGTAGGGTAAGTCCTGGAGCCTATACCTGTTGCCTGCACCAGGGCTTCAGCTTGCAGATTGGCCAACGTTACCTCATGTAGTCCAGTGGAATCTGTCTTTAGGGCCCAGAGGGCGTCAGGCGAGTATGTGCGGGTTTGAATAGAGTTATTGGCCCCTGGGCCCGTCCTGGCCCAGATGGGCACAGACAGGCTTTCCTCTGGCACTCCTCTGGCGTGCCGCTGCGTGCGATCGCTGCGCGCTTGCATACTAGTGGATTTTTATAGTATGTGGCTAAAGGCACTCACAAAGACTAGCCCGCTAACCCCCAAAACGTGGTGTCAGCGTCTCTAGCCCACACCCAAGATGGCGGACGGGCGTGAGGCGGCGAGGGAATCACCGAAATGGTGAAATGTGCTTCAACTTACTATTATGGTGCAAGCAATGCGAAAGATGGAGGAGCGTGGGGTCACTAAATAATATTCCAACAGAAATCCAATATTTAAAGCAGTCTTACGATTTTGAGCAAAGTTACAGAAAACACAGTTTAAAAAGGAGCTAGCCTCCAACAGTGTGAAAACAGTAAAGAATTCCAAGGTTACAGCAGCAAGTTGTTCTGAATCTGATCGGCGCACTGGCCGAGTGGCTTCCTAAATAGTCTTTGCCTAAAGGCACTCACAAAGACTAGCCCGCTAACCCCCAAAACGTGGTGTCAGCGTCTCTAGCCCACACCCAAGATGGCGGACGAGCGTGAGGCGGCGAGGGAATCACCGAAATGGTGAGATGTGCTTCAATATACTATTATGGTGCAAGTAATGCGAAAGATGGGGGAGCGTGGGGTCACTAAATAATATTCCAACAGAAATCCAATATTTAAAGCAGTCTTACGATTTTGAGCAAAGTTACAGAAAACACAGTTTAAAAAGGAGCTAGCCTCCAACAGTGTAAAAACAGTAAAGAATTCCAAGGTTACAGCAGCAAGTCGTTCTGAATCTGAAAATTTAAAGGATGCTAAGCTAAATACTTTCATTGGTGATCAAACGCCGCCCAGATATTCCCATAAAATCTATACTGAGAGGAGCACGAGGAAGCTCAATTGAACGAAAGCCTGGTGCACCCCTTCTGCAAAAAATCAACAATCTAACGACCCAAAATCAAGAATGGGACTGGATCGCAAAAACAATTAACCTTAGACAACCCAGCCAATGACAATCTACAGAGCGAATCGATACCGCCTCAAATACAAATCGGTTGCTTGAATTGTGTTCTTGGAACATAAACGGACTAGGAGCAAAAACTACCAACAAGGATCTATTGCTATATTTTTAGCAGTATGATTTAATACTGTTACAAGAACCTTGGTCAGCAGAACCGCTCCATTTCAGGGCTTCAAAACATTCCACCTCCCAGCAAGGAGAACCTCAAAATTCGCTCATGGGAAAGGTGGTTTAACGATATACACCTCGATTCAAACAATAAATCACGCAATAGAACTTCTAAATAAAAATACTTTGGGAACTGAAAACGGGATCACTGCAGTCCAGCTGGAAATATCAACACCGGGATCCAATAGGCAAGAGCTAATCCTGGTTAATACCTATCTGCATCCAAAGGGGAAAAAAAATTGCGCTACCGCCCTGGTGATAGAACTGAACAAACTAATAACGGAAGTGGACAATCCGAACTTTATTGTCTCAGGTGACTTTAATATGTTCCTTTCGAAATCATCAGGGAAGAACTACCCAATGGAAGACTATTTGTATGTCAGGGGGATCCCACCTCTGGAAGTGTGACCTTGGGGCAAAAAACAAATTTATCAAAAAGCTTAACAGAAGACCTTACTAATTTTGGTCTGATTTCGGCAAATGGGCTAACGCTGGGGGATCGTCCCTAAACAGCAACCTTCCATAACTCGATCACATCATCAGCGATCGACTACACCTTCTTGTCTTTTTCACTGTTCGTATTAGTACAAGACTTTAAAATCGAAATATCTGACTGCAGCGACCACCTTCCGCAAGAACTGACACTGATGTAGTCTGAGGGATGCACAATGATGAACAATGCAATTATGCAATCTATAGTGATGAAATTTACTCACAACCTGGATGATATAAGGTACAATCTGTTTATTGAATGAGGTGATAAGGTCCTCCTTTATAATAGTTTTGCATAGCATTTTACTTGAAAATCTAGAAATGCCATTAACTGGTATCTCCGTGCAATCTTGGGGGCAATTACTAACGCTGCGCGCTGACTCACCTGGGTCCCACAGACACCACTGCTCTCCCCCGCCGCTGCTCTGGTCATCGTGGCCGCGGAGTGGGGAGATCTGGACTGCATCATCCAGCAGCCCTTGCTGGACCGGGACGCCGCCCATCACCTGCTTTTCATGCCCGGAGGCGCACAAGAGGACGCTGCTCCTTCGGTGGAGCGGGAGCTCCGTGCAATCTTGGGGGCAATTACTAACGCTGCGCGCTGACTCACCTGGTTCCCACAGACACCGGTGCTCTCCCCCGCCACCGCTCTGGTCATCGCGGCCGCCGAGCGGGGAGAGCTGGACTGCATCATCCAGCAGCCCTTGCTGGACCGGGACGCCGCCCATCACCTGGTTTTCGAAAGAGCAAACCCTTGATGAGTTATCCAATCCACTTCCCACAATAATATGGCTGGGCCTGGTCCAGGTGATGATACGGTTGCTGGTGTCGGTAACGGCTCTGAGGGAAAGTGACTGCCTTCGGCCACAGAAGTGGACCTTGACGCCGGATGGCCTGCTGCTTCAGTAGTACTTGTGGTGGTTCCTTCAATTTCCTGACGCTCTTTTTCGAACCGAGTGGCTGACAGAGCTATCCAATGTTTGTACTTGGAAACATCTGCTTCAGAAAAAGGAATTCATGTATTGCTGGCCAGTGCCTTTTTGTACCGTGGATACAGAATAGTGGCACAAATGTAATGTTGTTCTGAATGTATTGCTTTAAGCCTTGCATTGTCAACTAGGCAGCTTAATAAGCTCTCTGCCAACTGATATGAGTCTTGTTTTTCAGAATCAACTCCTAACGGTGAAGACACCGCCTTCAGTTGGTAGCATGCGCAACAATGGGATAGCTTTGCCCAAAGTACATTCCTCCCTGTTGACTTCACGCGTGAAGACCTCAAAAGGACGAAACATGTCTGTCAGGCTTTTAACTAGGTCCAATTCCTCCACCTCTAGCCTCATGTCTTTCATAGAAGCCCCCCGTGCGTGAGAGACATACTCATTGATTACCAAGTACTGCTCAAACAGACGCTCAAGCATGTAGAAGGTTAAGTTCCAACGTGTTGCCACCTCCTGGATGAGTCCTCTGACTGGCACTCTACGGTCACTTTGAATGATCCTCAGCTGTTTCCTTAAAAGAAAGAATGGCTGAAATGTGTGCGGATTCTTCGGCAGGTGGTCAGTAACTTACTGTGTTTTCTTTTTTCAAGAAATATTGAACAATAATGTTAATGCTGTGCGCCAAACACGGCACTCTGAAAAAGCCACCATCAGCCATGGCCTTAACTATATTACTGTCATTATCCGTGGAAACATAACCAATCATGTGCCTTCTTAGCTGCAGCCATTCAAAGACCTTACCGTTAAACACCTCCAAAATGTTTACTGCAGAATGAGATTTCTCCTTGGCAAACATGGCTACTGTTGCATGTTTCCGAGTAGCTTGAAAAATTGTGACACTGTCAACACCTGCATCTATCTTCTCCCTAACCCCCGCAAACGAGACCCAGTGTGCAGTGATGCACATGTAATCAACGGCTTGGCAACTGGTCCACATGTCTGTTGTCAGGTGGATAGTGTGAACAGCACTATTCTGCAAAGCTGCCCCAATTATGTCCAGCACATCTTGATGTAGTGCTGGAACCGCAACTCGTGCAAAATAGGACCGGCTAGGAACCTTCCATTTAGGGCAGACTGTTGCCACAAATTCTAGAAAACCCAACCCTTCCACGAAAGAAAAAGGGAGAAGGTCCAGCGCTAACATTTTAGCCAGCTTTGCATTATACAGACTTGCCATTGGGTGGTTGCGTTCGAATGGAGCCTCCGACCAAAACATGCTTTTAATGGTGGTCTGGACCATTTTCATATGTGATGATGATCCAGACTTCTTCAAGCCAGTTAGGCTTATTGATGTACTTTTTTGCATTGGTGTCTCTATCACACTCTTACTGAGCCACCTAGATGTTGCTGGGGTAGAGGGTGTGGGCGATACCACTGCAGTGCTACTGCCAGGGCTACTGTGTGTACCAGAAAAAATGTCTCTCGCTTCTTCACCTCCCCCCTGCACGATCAGCTCCTCGTCATCAGATGCAATATCAATGGCTATATTTGGATTTGTACTTTTGGCTTTCCGGATGATACTTAGATGGGCCTCCCACTCGATGCTGTGGTGTTTTTGGACATGACCTCTCTGGTCTCCAGTACCATAGTTGGTACCAAGCTTACCCGACTAACTACTTGTTTACAAATCGAACAAATAACTTGGTTTTCCGCCTTTTTGCTAATACTAAAGAAGTCCCTAACTTTGGAGTTCAGATTTCTGGTGGTGGTGGAGGTGCCACTTTCAATGCCAGATGAAGTGGAGGATGGGCGTGGCGGAAATTGACTCTGTTGTGCACTTGCAGCACCATTACTTGAGGTAAAGGAGGTCGAGCTGGATGGAGGTCCCTGTCGGCCCTTCTGAAGAGAAAATATGGAATCTGTAGGTCGTGTTGGTGTAGTAGTTACCTGTGTTGGTGGTGGTACCAGTGCCATGCCGCTCACATCCCGCGCAGCATTTCGGGATAGGGTAAAAATGTCTGTCTGCTGCATGCCCGCTGGTGCTGGAGTGACGACTGTGATGACTGGCTCATTATCGTCAGACTCTTCTTCAGCAGCAGAATACACCACTTCAACTTCTTCTTCATCACCCATAACTGAAAGCCTTGTGGGATCCTTCCTTTTCCCTAGCGTTGTCGGCTCATGGGGTGCCTCCCTCTCAGACTGAATTGGTGGGTGCCAATCAAGATCTAGATCATCAGAAGGAAGGGGGCGGGCTTGAAGAAGAAGTTGTACTAGCCCTCCTTTTCCTTGCTGGGGGTCTGGAAGACAATAAATCATCAGGAGTGACTTGTTCGGCTGATACTTCCACATGAATCTCGATTTCCTGATGTGCCGCTACTTCTGGAGGAACAAGTATTGTGGGCAGTTGTGCCTCTCCTTGTGCCTCTCGAATCCGCCTCTCCTTGCGCCTCTCCTTGTGCCTCTCCATGTTGCACCTGTAGTTGTCGTTGCGGCTGTGGTTGAACACTCATCAGATGAGTTACACCCTGTGTTAATTGAATGCTACTTTGCGATGAGTTAACGCCAACATCAATGGTCGATGGTAAAATAGCAATTAAAGGGGCTGCCTCTGCGGCACTCATTGGCTTGGGTCTAACTTGGCGTGGCGGCACTGAGACCAATGAAACGTAGGTGTTGCTCCCAGCTTGGTCCCCGGCGGTCACCACTGCTGCAGGTGTAGTTTTTTTCCCCAAAAAAGTGGCGGTCAGCACACCAGTCTCCTTGGTAAGTGGCGCCACTTGCTTCTTCTGCTCCTTCTTACTTGCAGTGACAACTTTCTTGGTAGAGGAGTTATGGGTACCTTTCTTTTGGCCCATCTTCTTCAGATGTCAGAACAGCAGGACGCAGTTGCACGAGTTGCAGAGAAGTCTGTGGCCACACGTGATGTCACGTGACGTTGTGCACACACCGCAGCAGGAATTCTTCCTGGCACTAAAACACGTGATGATGATGATGAGGATGATTCCTGGTTCTCAGTCTTTGTGCACCTAAAAGCAAAGAAGCCAGAGGAACATCAGTTAAATAAATGTTGCATATGTCTTGCTTCAATAAATAATATTGCAACTAGACATTTATTATTATTAACACAACACACCCAAAAACGGAAAGACCCAAAATAAAAATTGCAATTCTAATCAAATGGATGTTTAACTTAATCGAAGAGAAACCACACAGAGAGAGTTGTTTCATGCACCCATTCATAACCCTAGCCTGGCCCGCAAGCTGCCGGCCTAAGGCAAAAACTGCCTGGCCTCAATATGACCCCCCCCCCCCCACATGGCTAGCCCAACAACAACTACAAGAAGGCTAGGCCAGAAGGAACACCAAAAAATCAAAATACACACAAAAATCACCTCAATCAAATGCCATCCATGCCCTAAATGATGTTTCTTTAAAGTCAAGACACCCCACAAAAAGACTTGGTCCATGCACCACTGAGTACCCCTAGGCATAATGGATGAAAGCAAGGCAGACTGGGAGCAGGCCTATGGCACAAAGCACACTGCTTGGCTTCAGAATTGCCCCTAGACCCCCACCCACATGGCCAAGCCCTGGACCAGGCCTCAAAATGGCCCACACCCACATGGCCAGACATAACACACATGCTGCTGCCAAAATCTGGCTCTAGGCGAGTTTTATATTGTGATGCTGAACGCACAAAAACACACTTGATGTGCTTCGCATGCAGAGAGCTGGTGGAAGGTGATGTGAGACCTTCATAGATATAAAATACTATGTTAAATAGGGAGAGTGTGAATTAGACATTGTTAATTTCTATTCATTTCAGCATATTAGTATGCTCTCACCATTTGCCTTTTATGGACTGATAATTATGCTGATAACTTTGTTGCTTATAATATGTTTGCTAGTATTATACAAGATACTGCGCTTCAGAACCTTACATTCGTAAATAAATATTTCAAACGTGCACGTGTCCTCTTTTACTCCACGTTCTGGTTTGTGATGATTATATAACGAAAGAGTGTTCATGTGTTCCACAATTCCTGAGGTACTCTAAGTTCATGTTCTGGTCTGTCTAAGCATTAGGAGTTTGTTATGGCCAATGAGACAATGTAGCTAGCTCGGTAAGGGGATTTTGGGTACTCGGGTGAGTTTTGGGCCATCCTAATTCACCGAGGTTCCAGGTCTCTATGCACAGTTCTGTAGGAGAACGGAATTCCCGCTACAGGACCAGGCCTCAAAATGGCCCCCACCCACATGGCCAGGCCCTGGAATAGGCCTCAAAATGGCCCACACCCACATGGCCAGGCCCTGGACCAGTCCTCAAAATGGCCCCCACCCACATGGCCAGGCCCTGGACAATGCCCCAACAACACCCAAATAAATCGAAATACACAGAAAAATCACCTCAATCCAATGCCATCCATGCCCTAAATTATGTTTATGTTTACATCCAAGAGACCCCACAGAAAGACTTGGTTCATGCACCACTGACTACCCCTGGGCTTACTGGCTAATGTGGCTTTAACACGCACCTCAAAATAAAAAAATAAATCCACATATAACAGTGAGCTATTCAATTCCTTGCCATCCATGTCGTAAATGATATTTAAGTTCAACAAAACTCACAGAAACAGTTGTATCATGCACCCATGACTAACCCTGGGCTTACTGGTTACTGTGGCCACCCACAATATATTTTTTTTAAAGTTGTGAAAAAGTTTATAAATTGTAGTTACAGCAACTGCAATGCCCTAAACAAACAACACCAACTTACTTGTAAAATCTCAAATCCAAAAGTGAACCAAACAAAAAGTCCTCAAATACAAATATCCAGCAGCAGCCACAAAGAGTAATCCTTCCATCTCCAGGTCCAAATGAAAAGTGACCAGGACATATACAAAGCACTGGGAGGAGCCTGCTGGACAGGAACAGGATGTTGGAGACTATGGGGCACTTCCTTCCTCCCCCCCCCAAAATGGACTCCTTGCACAAAGGAAGTGCAGCCAAATGTCAATCTGAGGAGTTATTCTGATCAAAGTTATCATTTTCAGAAGGTTTATGCTGCCTGCGATGGATTTCTTGTGCAGAATTGCAATTTTTGCATCTTCCATGGCTGCGGCTTGTAAAATTCCATGTTCTTTTGCTGGCCTCCGGCAAAAAAAGTAGTCTTTCTTTGTTGATTCTGGTTGGATGTGCCATCTCCTAAATGCAAATCCCGGGTTGACTCTCATGACAATGTTTCCAAAAATGTCAGAAATCTTGTTAACACAGTCCACATTACCTTCCACAGACATTGACCTAGTCCTAGTCCTGAGGAGAATCCCGCAAATCATTGAGGGTTTGACACACTTTGACCTATGCTCCTGTGAGAAGAATGCCCACAATCAAATTTGGGAGAGACTGCCAAGGCATTCACTCTTCCCTTAAAAACAATCTTTAGACAGCGGCTCCAGGCAGCCTACTCTGGGAGGACTTCGTGTGTAGAGAAACAGAAACCTAACATTCTGCCAGGTGTTAATATGTTAAATGATGGACTAGTCTGAGATAGATCATTTATATTGTGTTTTTTTAATTTTATGGGACAACCACATTGTTTTCACTTTATTGTTTTTGCCATTTTATGTTGTTTGTATTTGTTGCAATCTCAAATGTATTTTGAAGTGCACATATGATTTTCTTTTCCCCCGAAAAATGTTGCCTTGCTCAAATGACATTTGAGATGAAGCAAATGAATTTTTGCATCTAATATGGAAGAAACGTGAAATTAAACACAAGGGCTAATGGAATAATACTATTGGTCCTTTCTTTGGTAAAGACAATTAATATTTGGCAACCAGATAATCTCTTGGTTTATAAAGTTACCAGTTAATGTTGCTGTTGTAATACTTTATTCGATATATACATATCATAAAAGTACAAACAATTCAAACTTAAAAACCCATTTTTAAAAAATATCATTTTCGTTTCATTTCATGGTATGAAAAGATAAAAAGATATTTACATTTAAAACACATAGTTATATAAGGGGAGACATATGATGCATATACAGTGTTGAATTTATATATCAAGTTGGGTGCCATAGCCTAGCTTTTGACAGTGTTTAACAGCCTTGTTCGTATAAACCACGCATTTGTTAGATACTTAGCAATCCCACATACGACAAACAAAGATGAAGTGTCTGAGAGAATACGCAGAGCGATCCTAAAGTCTCTCACTCCCAACTCTCTACACACGGGTTTTAACCATCTTGTTCTGTTTTTTTATATGCTATACAAGCGAACAAGAAATGGGGTAGAGATTCGCTCGTGCATGGGTACCCAGGGCAGGTATGAGAATGAGTCCTCAATCCTTTCCATCCCTCCATGAATTTATTCAGAGGGAGTACCCCATATCTCATTTTCAGGAAGAGAGACCTATCTCTTTGGATTTGGATGAAATCTAGGAAGGATTCGAACTTCTTAGTGGATTTGTGTTCCATAAATTTGGTGGTTAGAGCCCCCCACTTTGTACTTTTTGATTCCTCCGTCTGTACCCATTCCCAGTAGATTGTTTTAATAATTTGCTTGTGGGGAGGGGATTGGGAAATCCAGAATGCTCCCAAACCTAGATTCGAAACCAACTGCTTCAGTTTGTTAAGCAAGTGGATCTTATTTGAGCTATTCAAGTTAATCAGCTCATCCAACACCAAGGCATAGTTTGCCAGTTCTGGTGTCCTTCGCAGGCGCACCCAGAACAGCAAAGGACGGAGGCGCACTAGGTCTGCAATTGATTGTTTACCCATGTCTATAAAAAGGGGTTTTAAAGGGGTAGAGGGCGAAAGAGCAACTAGATTCCTCATAAACGTATTCTCCGCTCTTACCAAGTCCGTGGTGTTCTCACATCCCCACAGCTCCGAGCCATAGACAGCAGAGGCCAAGGCCTTGCCGTCATAGACTGCCAGAGCTGGAGCTACCGGTCTACTAATGGACAAACGCTGATTTCTCAGGATTGCTCCTGATGCTCTTTTGAGGTTTAAGAGCATTTTTGCCACATGGGAGTCCTATTTCATTCTGTTAGTAATCCGGACACGCAAGTAGTCAAACTCCTCCACCACCTCTAGTGGGGACCCATTCAGAGTTATACTTATTCTCCTGGCGTTTTTCCTTGCGGACAACACCATCAGTTTGGTTTTGGCGGTATTTACAGTAAGCCCCCTCTTGACACAAAATAGACTGAATCTGTCTAGTAGCTTCTGGAGACCCGAAGGGGTTTTGGACAGTAAGAGAGTGTCGTCTGCAAAGAGGAGGGTAGGTGTTTTCTCACCCGCCAGGATGGGGGCATCCGCAGCGTCCTCCCTCAAATGTTCTACCACCCCATTGATAAAGAGGGAGAACAATGTCGGAGCCATCGCACATCCCTGGCGGACCCCCCTCTGTACAGGCACCCTCCCAGTTAATTGTCCCTGGGCCCCCCACCTAATTCTGGGGTAGTTTCCCTGGTGAAGCCTTACAATCATCTCCAAAAGGTAACTTGGGAACCCCATATCCAGCAGCACCTTCCAAAGTTTGTCTCGGGGACCAAATCAAATGCCATTTTTAAATCTATAAAGGCCAAATATAGACTGCCCTTTGCAACAGACACCGACTTCCAATAAATGGCATACAACCTGAAGACCTGATCTATTGTTCCCACATTTCGTCTAAAGCCTGCCTGAAAATGGGTAAGTATATTGCCTTTCTCTATCCAGGACCCTATTCTGTTAAGGATGACCCTGCCAACTACTTTCTGAATAGTATCAATAGGACTTATTGGTCTATAGTTGGCAGGGTCCTCCCTGTTGCCTTTCTTGTATATGGTCACTACCTCAGCACCCTTCCATGACTCAGGGACAGAATGTCCCTGGAGAATCAAATTCATTAGGAGTGCGATGAGGTCTGACCATAATTCGGGTGCATACAATAATAAGTCGCCAGGAAGCCCATCCGGGCCTGCTGCCTTACCGGCAATATATTTACAATAGCGTCGTGTACTTCCCTGGAGAGAAAGGTTTCGGCATCACTATGGATCTCTGATATAGTTGTGATTGGTGGCACTATGTGATGCCCCGAAATTACTGGATCGCAATACAATTTTGCAAAGTGGGTGTACCACTGGTCTTCGGTAATGTGGTTCAGTATGGGCTCTGCACCCCTTCTCTCAAAATTGTTTACCAGGTTCCAGAACGTGGTTGAATCTTTCAAGCCAGCAGCTTTTTTAAGTTGCTGCCAATGCTCTTCCTCCCACTCCTTTTTGGCCAGTTTGATACTGTTTTTATAGTCCTTTTGGGCTAACTTCACTGCTAATAAATCTTTGCTCCTAATAGAGGACGAAATGGCCTTTCTCTTTGCCCTACAGCCTGCCGTATACCAGGGGGTTCTCTTGTTGTAAAGTTTCTTTTTCATGGGCCCTCTGGTCTCCCCCATGATGAAGAAGGCACTAATCTTCTCTATTAAGTTTTTATAGGAGTCAACCAGATTAAAACGTGGGTCATTCGCCTGCAGAGACATGGAGGATGCCAGAACTCTGGTTTCTATTTGGACAAACTCCTTGACACTGGTCAGTTTGTCCTCTTGGCACATAACTCTGTTCCATTTTAGCTTGCAATTGCAATGCGAAGGGATTACTTCTTTAGCAATCATTAATGGGCCATTCGTCGCTATAACCTCATTCACCCCTTTGATTTTCATACAGAGTGGGTTATGATCGCTATCCTGAGATTGTATAACCTCCATGTCCACTAGTAATCCCCAAGATCTGGTGTCCAGTAAGATGTAATCAATGCGCGACGGGCAACTAAGTCTGGTATATGTCATTGCCCCCTTTTCATCAGATAGAGTCCTCCCATTTAGTGCTCGTAAATTGTGTTCAAATGTTAGGGCGTTTTATTGTATCACTCTTGCAGACCATTTCTTAATGGGTTCCAGATTTAAAGAGGGAATAGACTGTCTTGTATCCTCTGCACTGGATCCCACCAAATCTTCTTCAGCTAGGGGTACAAATGTGCAGTTCAGGTCTTCTCCTACAATGATGTTAGACAATGGGGGGACACCTGCTAGTGCTGAATCAAGTACTGTTATCGTAGAGAAAAAGTTTGGCCACCCGGAGTGCCTCTAGCTTATATACACAAAACAATTCTATACTTGTTGCAGTGTGAGGGCCTTTAAGGGAAATGTGTAGTATATCATATGTTGGTAGCTTATGCACCAAAACAGTCCAGTTTAGGGCCACACTAATCCATATATGGAGACCGCCTGATGGGCGGCCTCTTCCTACAGTAGTTGCCGGAATAAAGTAGGTAGCGTAGCCATTTTTATGAAGTGGGATCAAACTCCATGTCTCTTGGAACAAGCAAATCTCAAACCTCCCTATGAATTGGTTCAATTCTGGGCTATCCAATTTTTTTGAGAGACCCGCTATGTTCCAAGAGACCAGGTTAATTATGTTTTGGTTCTCAACTATGCCATTGACAGGGACCTGGAACTCATGACCCTCTTTCATTATGCTTTGTAGGGTGTACTCTGGGCCTCTGCTCTTTCCTATGAGCCCGAGGACTCTTTACTAGGTAGTATCTTCTTCCCTGGCTCAAAGTCACTTGCAATCATCTTAGGCCGGTACTCGGTTTTTCCTATTAGATATGTATGTAATACATTATGTGATTGTGTGCCTTTCACTAGTCAGTCGTTTTTATTGAGGTCTGAGTCATCACAAGATCTGGCTTTTGACCATAGTGGGGACTGTCTAATTTGTATATTTGAATATGCTGGGGGTGAAGTTCTGTACTCCAGGGTCACTAAATTTTTTCCCAGTGCCATGTTACCCAATTGAATTTCAATACAATCTGTAACAGAGCTAAACAGGGACAGTCTTGTAACTTTAACCATATCTTCCCTGATAACTGACCTGCACCCTCTCACATGGTGCAGCCAGTGAATAGCTTTGTTGCATATAGAATCCCTACTATCATATACATTAGGGTTGAGCTTCGGTACCCCTGTCATGTAGATGGTAGTGTTTCTGGGTATATAGGGTGTAGTGCTCTGGGCATTAAGTCTTTTAACCCCCCCAGTTGACAGTTTTTCTCCCTACATTGGATCTCTCGGGTTTTGTTTACCCCCCAGGTGAGTCTTTGCTTTGCTTATTAGGCCCTGTTGCTTAACTGCCTCTACATAGGTGTTGGAAATGCTATTTCACCCCATTGCCGCCCTATTGGTCTCAATTTGTGGTGTATTTTTAAGAGCCTGCCCTCTTGCTGTAATAAGGCCTGTTGATGGGGCAGCTTGCTTGGTGACAGATTTTGTCAATTTGGACATCGCCACTGCTTGTTGAGCGCATTGGTCGCCCTGCAATCCAGTAGTTTTGGGGCCAATTGTTGGTAATGATTGTGCATTAGCTGTTTTTGTGGTTGTAGCTAGAGCTAATGACTGGGGGACACTTACAATCTGCTTTCCCCCTTGATTGATTAGATCTGTCAGCATTTTCTTTATTTGTGCTAGTTCTGCTCCTAGGGATCCCATTTTCTTTAAAATACTCCCTTTAAATTTCTGGCAGCTGGGACATTCTGCAGTGTTGTCTGGGATTATCTTCCTTGAACCAATATCTTGTTGCAATACCTCACACAGCTCTGTAGACTCCCCTTCCAGTGCAGCATATCTATTAGTGCAAACAATCCCCTCAACTCCCGCAATCCTATCCCCACCCGGGTTGGGGAGCTCTGTTATACCAGGTGGGGCCTCCCATTTGCTAGGCGAGTTGGATCCCTGTACTGATTGAGTGACCCTGGGCGTTGGGGGAGTTGGTGGAGGGGAATGAATCTCAACATCAGGACTAGTAGAATATGGTTTCTTTAAAAAGATATCCACAATTACTTTATTCTTCTTCTGGGTTGTGCCCTTTATTGTGGTATCTAGACTACCTGGTTCTTCTGCGCTCTGAGCTCCCTTCAATATCTCCTCACATTCTTCTACAATTAGTTCGATACTTGAGAGAACACAGTTGGATGCAGCATGTTGTGCTTTTGATTTTTTTGCCTTTTTCCCTTTTTTTGGATTTGCAGGGTCATGGCCCCCATCCGCTATCTTTCTTTTGCCCATTCTGCAATGCACCCTCTGTCTTTAAATATAATAGAATAAAGCCCTCCGCTTCCTATCACTTGGATGAGCAACCACAAGAAACCAGGGGACCCAACCGAAAAACCCGCAATACCTTAATAGCGTATAGTCACTTTTACCAGAGGTCCGCTAATCCAGATGAACGGGGGGTGGCCCAGCCCTGCCCTTGTCTGTCCCGGACTGTCACAGACTGTCCCGCCCTTCTCCCGGGCTTCTCCCTTTGGTTCCCGCTTGTGATCCCGCGTCGCGGGAGGAGTAGCGTCCTCTTGTGCTATGGGCCATGTTCAGTCCCCACGCATCCATCCACTTACATGCTGCTCGTGTCTCAGTAGCAGCTTTCTATCGCAGCTGTGCCAAGCTGAACCCTTATGACAGCCGGAAGCTGCAGAGGATTAGAGCGCTACCCCCAAAATGGCCGCCAAACTCGAGCCACAGAAAGTGAGGGTACGGTGATATTGCGTCTGCCAGGACTCCCTCCACACACACAGCACAAGCTGCCTTGAGCAGGAGGTGGAGAGGCAGAAAGTCCTGCTCAAGGCCCCCGGAGAGAGCTGCGGGACCACCTGGTCACAGGACACCGCCGGCCAAAGTAGAGACTGTCCCTTGCCCCTTTTTTAAATACTTTTGGGGGGGTGGGAATTGGGCGTTGGGGTTTTTGAACTTTTGGGGACAGAGTAGACTTGAGTTACATTTAGTGTGTAAAAGAATAAATAATAACAGAACACATAGGATTCATTTCATGCACAACAAACAAACAGCAATTGCTTTCATCAGAGCCAGACAGCCAGTGTTGTCCACTGCATGCCATCTAATTATTCATTACCTGTTCCACTTTTTGTCAGCAGCTTATTCTTAAGTGAAGGGCCACAGGGCAGCCTCTCGTGTCAATTTCAGAAGTAACAGTCAGCATAGTCAGTCATTCCAGTCCCACAAATTTAGAGGAGGCCATTGGTTACTCATCAACTCCCGCCACTAATGCTATTGCTAATACAAAGTCAAGGGTGACTGTCTTTTACCTGGTTGACAAAAACTTAGTTCTAAATGTGTAAGTCTTCTTAACAGTAATGTTTCTTTTACTGCACAACATACACCCCTGCAGCGAGCCTACTCTGCAATCTCAATAAGTAAGGAATATAATAGCTTACCACTGCCTGCCACTATCGAGGCATCCCCCACAGCACTTCCTGCTGGCACTGGTGGCACCGCATCCACCCCTGGAGTGACCACCTCCGTCTACGAAGTGACAGTTTCTTGATTCTGCTTAATCCGGCCATCAGCCTTGAGGGAAATGCACAGGGGGAGTCTGGAGGAGGAGGATAGATGAGCATGACTGAGTTGTGAACTTGTGAACTTCAGGAATGCAGACAGAGGGACGTTCAATATGGAAATAAGACGAAGACAGTGCTGCTGATGGATTTGTTGTGATTAAAGTGTTGTTGTGCTAAAAGTTGCAAAACATAGAAAGACACACAGAAAGTCAGCTTGCACCCAAGAAAAACAGGCGCAAGCCATGATGACGCAGACTACCAACCACCCATGCATCCGTGCTTGACTTGCATTTGAATTTGACCCAAAGGATATATTGCGCACACATACAGTTTATGGTTCACCCATCCAGGCAGTCCTCTTTTCTTTCTCCTTCCACCCATCCTTGCTTCAACCGGCCATGCATCAGATTCCTACCATCCACCTCAGGCTGCATTCAAAAACATGTATCATTCTTTGCCAGTCATTAATTTAACTTGCTCGTCCTTCCTCCTTCCTTACACACTTCTTTCCCTTTTCGTTCATCCCATCCATCAAGTTCCTCTCTGATCTGACTTGGCTTCTCGATAAAACTTTCAGAGCTGAGTTGAAGTCAAATTTAGAGGAGGCCATTGGTTACTCATCAACTCCCGCCGCTAATGCCATTGCTAATGCAAAGTCAAGGGTGACTGTCTTTTAACTGGTTGACAAAAACTTAGTTCTAAATTTGTAAGTCTTCTTAACAGTAAAGTTTCTTGTACTGTACAACATACACCCCTGCAGCAAGCCTACTCTGCAATCTCAATAAGTAAGGAATATAATAGGTTACCACTGCCCGCCACTACCGAGGCATCCCCCACAGCACTTCCTGCTGGCACTGGTGGCACCACCTCCACAATGGCCCGGCACTGGTGGTTGTCTGTGCCGATGGTGTTCCGCCTAGTAAAACCATTTCATATTTTTAGATGCCATATCTCAAATTTAATTATTTGTGACTCTGTAGTCTAAACTAAAAATTCCCCTTTCGCAAGCAGAGGGTGTTTTTATTTATGCTTAGCCATAATTCTACACTTTTTGGCACAACTGATGAATGCTTGCTTTTTAATGCGCACCATTTTTCTCATAACCGACAGAAGATTCCCTTCTACGAACAAGAGCAATATGTTACTTATCATCATCACCACCAGTACTTTAAGTTCCAACAAGGTGAGTGGTCTGCCACAAATGTGTACATCAGCCACTGTTCAGTTTTCATGAGTTCACCATTTCTCTTCTATGAAGTTGCTTTTAATAAATCTTTTTATATAATGCACAATTGAAAATTATTATACAGAGTACACACAGAGCTAGTTGTTTTACTTTTAATAAAGCTTTAAAACTTACATAGACTCTGTGGTTTTTGGTCATGAGTGAGTGAGTGAAAGGGTTTGCAATTTGCAAGCATGATTCAGTGACTCTGAGAGGTCGGGACTCTGACTCCGTAGTCTTATGTTCTGGATTGTATAATCATTGGGGATCCTCGCTGCATTCGGGAGATAAATAATGACTCTGACACACAAGCTAGTCAGTAAGGAGATTGGGGGTTCAACTTCTGTTATGACTGAGGTTTCTGGAAAGTCTAACTGCGCCTATTATCCCCAATGCCCTATTTCTTGTCCATAGTTCTGTATGTGCAGAATAGTCCCTGCAACAGTAGTAGTATGTCCTCCTATCCAATCAAAAAGTAAAATAGTATCTTATTCTTGGTGGCCATTGACATTTTATTGTTGGGAATTGTCAAAGCATAAACATTAAGAAGACTTCAATAGACACTATGGACAACCCAGAGGACTGCACTCAGTGCCTAGAACTATTGCTGAATGGGAGTTTTGTTTAACACCTTTTGCCAACTGTGCAAGCTTAGCTAGCTACACAGACAGACTAATAATAAAATATTGGTAGCACAGAGAGTCATAGTAGAGGCAGGATAAGAATTTAGAAACAGTCTAAAAGAAGATCACAGACGATTTCGAAAAAATAGAATTATGATGAACGTTTGGTATAAATAAGTGCTGTAAAAGTTAGGGAAGTATAATTATTAATATTAACAGGAAAACTTACCGGGCCAGCAGAAGAGCCCTCGGTGGACCGATCCTGGCCTTCCTGCTCCGCCAGCGCCACTACCTCTGTCCTCTTTCCCTGGGAGGTACTGATGTATATGAAAGAAAGACACAAACATGGATGATTGTTGTCAACAAAATCAAACATTTCAAAAAAGCAATAAAAATTTATTTCGGGGAAATAAACAACAAATGCACTATATTTATTGACCTATCTGATGTGGTCTACTAGGATATTAGTATTGCTGGATTCGCGGACCGTCTACTTGGAAAGTTATGTAACTCACTAAACCAACTACAAACAGGTTCTACTAGGACTGGCAGCACTCAGCAGCAGGCGAAGTGACGACACAGTCCGTCATGATTGAAGACCACAAAAAAAATCCTACTAAATGACAAGTCATAATATACTCAACCTATCAATCCACCACCACTATCTCTTCTTAGTGGCAGGAGTACAAAGGAAGGACTGGACTTGAGTCTCTAGTCTCTAGCATTACGCAGTTCTGTAAAGTACACTCATACATAATCACTCAGTCCAAATAAGCACAACATTGAAAACAAGTAGCATAGTAGCACCCCCACTGAGCAGATAAGTACCTGCAATCACAGAAGCTTTTGAAACATAATTTACCTGCAATGTAATCGGCAGCATTCTTGCTCTTCTTAAAAAACATATATTTGCAATATAATACAGAGCAGAAGAAAACAATGTTTATTAAATTGCTACTAATACTCACCAAGCCCTGAGATCTCGACGCCAAGCAGGTCGAGCAGGTCTTGTTCTCAGTCCAGTATGTCGGACCACCTGTGCGTTACCTGGTTGTAGGTGCGCCGGACCCCTGACTCCTGATAGATGGCCCGGCACGCCTTACCCCACAGCTGGCGACGTTCCCGGAGGCCGTACCCGGTACCGGGCCTGCCACCTGCTTCGATGGTCTTGGGGAGGTGGCGCTGCACAAAGAAGACAAGTGCGGCCACCTCCACCGAGCTGAAGACCCCCTTGAACCCCCTCAAAGGAGCCGGCTTCGAGGTGCGGGACTCTTCCCCTTGGAGTTCTTGCCGGATCCCTTTTCCATGGTCCTGGGTTGAAGGAAAAATAGGGAAAAAGTAAATAAAAGAAAAGAGAGTTAAAAAAAAGTAGTTATTAAAGCAACGAAAAGTAGAAAAAACACAAAATATAGATGTACAAAAATAGAGAGATAGATAATGAGTAAAAAAGATTTTAAAAAAGTACAAACAAATAAAGGATTACAGAGATTGAAGAAGGATAGAAAAGGCATGCCCTGAACCATAGCAATGAATGTAAAACAAGATGGCAGCGCTGAGGTTCCGTGACGGTTCCGTGACGACTTGAACCCGTGTTTTCAAGTTTGTCGGAAATACATAAAATTAGTATCAGCGAACCGCAAATGATCCATTTAGCATATCCTGGTGTTTTCGCTACGCTACGAGCAAGAGCACTCCTTCCATTGACATATTTCTGATATACCCACGGCATCCATCTTAGATCGTGGCCGCCATTTTGTGGTTCCTTGCCCTCACATATGCAATAGCCTCTGATCATTTCATTTACTCCACTTTGATTAAGGACACGTAGCCTTAGCCGGAGATTCACCTCTTACATGACACGTGCACCTTAAACCAGATCACGCTGAAGCTGCATGACTCGACAAAGGCTGCCTCCTCTGCCCGAGGCCAGCCCACCTGAACTGGTTTTCCTGTCCATTGTACCTGATCATGATTAGGCGGCCGAAGCCGGTAGCCTTGCCCATTTACAACCCACAAACATCTCTTATCCCGCTTTTCTATCTTCTGCACCTGGCTCTGCTCCTTTCCTTCTGGGCCTTTATTAGGGGGAGGTAACGAACTTTACGATGAGGCGGTCCGGGTCTTGAATGCAATATTGACAAGGGATTGTGATGGACTGGTGGGAACCCCTCTTCGTGATGTTTGGTATCAGATATTATCGACAGTTCCTGTGTAACGCCAAATATTTATTGTCTAGAGACACAAAGGTTTGGGAATGTACCGACATGTGAAATATTTGCCTAGAGCACAATTTTTGGTATATAAGGAGCAACCCACTTTGTACAAATCGAACAGTCTCCTAGATTCTGCCCGTGTGTAGATTCTGTGATTTCTGTGTCCCTGCAGTAATAAACCTTTGGTCTTTGACGCCACCATCGAGAAGCCCGTGTTTCTGTTCATTTGTGCACCAAGGCAGGTGGGACTCCGGGGTCTTTGGGTGTTGTACCCTGACACCTCTGGACGGAACCAAAAAGTCCAGAACTCCAATTGGCGCCCAACGTGGGGCGACGTCATTCGGTACCGGTCCAAAAGCCTGAAGAGTTCGAGAAGCTTCGTGTGAAGATTCCTGAGGGAGGCGCCCCACTTCATCGATCCCGGCATATCGCAAAAGTGGCCCTGAAGTTCTCTTCCACGAGGGTTCCCGTTCAGGACGGCTGCAGTGGGCCGTTGCCTTGACCGTCGCCCTGTCTTGGACCCGAAGTGGTGCAGTCCTTAGTACGGCGAAACGTGACGGGTTTCTCCTTGGTGACGTCTTCAGTGCCTCAGTTAAGTATTTAGTGATAGCTAGCTGGTTACTTTTGTGAGGATTGTTAAAAATCCTTGATCGGTTCTTGGTTTGGTTTGGTTTTGTAAGATTATCACTAGTTGTTCTGGTTACGATAATCTATTTGGTTCAGTTTTGAGTATCGATACATCAGTTCGTTTTGGTAGGCCTAAGTTCTTGGTTCAAGTGCACAATTTGTTTCGTGTTTTGTTTGTTTTGTGTTCCGGACTGAGAATGGTAAGTCGGAAAATGTTGTCTTGTTTTAGTTGCAACAGTGACTCACAATTAGAGGATTCCTGTCTGGTTCCTCCGATTGGGACTCCCCTATATGACCTATATTGTAAGTATGGTGTGGGTCCTATAACTTATAATGAGATATGGGTCCGTTATTGTAAGAAGGATGGTGTCCTTAGTTGGCCACTGCATGGTAGTTTTGAACAAGAGATTCTCGACAATTTAGAAGCGAAATTGTTTAGGAAGAAAGCCCGGCCGGCAATGTTTGACTCTTTTCGTTATTGGCGGAAAGAATCCAAACAGAGAGAAATGAAAAGGTTGAAGAAAGAGCAAAAAGAACTAGAAGAGTTAACTCTAGAGCAAGCGACTAAGCAGTTGCAGGCTAACGAGTGTGAGAAAGCCATAGATGTAGCCATTAGAGAGCGTAACTTAGCGATTGACAAGTGCTATCCTGCCTTGCCATCGAAAATGGCTAAGATACTGGAAGATTCCGAAAACGATCCTCTGCTATCTTATCTGTTACGGTCGCCTCCACCGTATGCACAAGGTGCTACGGCTCCACTTATACCGAATGTTCAATTGCCGGTTGCTGGACAACCTGGTGTTCTTGTTCCTCAGAATCAAGTTCCTATACCTCCTGTGGTGAATGTAAATGTTCCTACAGCTCCTCCTCTTCCTGCACTGCCCGCTCCTATAACTACCACTGTACCTATTGGTCCTCAAACTATTTTCCTCGATACTCCTACTGTTTCGTCATCTATTCCTACCTCTACTGCGTTCTCTATGTCTGCGAGTGTACTAACTCCACTTTCTGTTCGTCGAAGAATTACTGATTCTGTTACTAATATGCTGTCTCCTATATATAAAACCTTGATTAAGACTCCTACTCCTGACTCTGTTCAGAGACGGAGTCAGCTTCCAAGTACTGAGGAACGGGGAGTTTTAGACTCCACAGCTCTCAGATGGATTACAAAAGTTAGAAGATATAGTACGAAAGATGTGTTAGAGACATTTATGCAATGGGGAGAGCCAACACAGCGATACGTCTTCGACGAGATGTGCTCGTTGTTGCGTGAGGAAATAGAAGAAGACGATGTCGAATCAGATTTGGAAGATTTTATTAAGATTCAAAAAGAGTTTGCTGCTGGAATGATAGTGGGCGATAATATAAAGGAAGCGATGGAACTCATTTTGAGTTTTAGGAATGATCCATCTCTTCGTTCGCCGAGAGATTTAGAGAAAGGTAGAATGAAGCCAAGTCGCCAATATCCTATGAGGGAAGTTCCTCCAATTTGGCGCGAAGCAGTACAACGTGATGATAATGCGGGTATTGCAGCTGCTCCAGCACAGTTCCAAAGAGTATGGATACATATTCCGTGGAAGCGAGCAGAAGTATTAGCAGTGAAACAGGCCTTGCCAGATCCACGTAAGAATCCAGCCGGATATTACAAGGAATTGACACAGACAGTTGAGGCTTGTATAATGAACTTAGCCGACATTGATATGTTGTTTGGTAATGTAGTTCCACAACCAGTGTGGGCTAAAATTCGTAGAGAGGATCATCAGGCTGCTTTAGGTGGTGATTGGGCAGCTATCACTGCAGCAGATGCTCAACAAATAGGTGGTGCGAAACCCGAACCCCTAATTGCTAATCTGCCAGGCAGAATAATAGATTTAATGAAGACTCTGATGCCAGCATTGCGTGTTAATTGGGATAAATTATCCGCATGCAAGCAGAAGAAAGACGAAAGTGTCTCCGACTTCTTCACGAGGTTCGAAGAGACTTTTGTGGATCATAGTGGTCAGGATATGAGCACTGAAGGAGGACAGAGATTGTTTGTCGATAAATTTGTGCATAATTTGTTACCCGAATTATGCAATAAATTGAAAGACTCAGAAAGTGCGTGGGCTGTATCTACGACAGCGCAAATACTTGCGACTGCACAGTACTATGAAAATAGGGATAAAGAGGAAAAGGAGAAATCAGAGAAGAAAACGAAAGATTTAAAGACTAAAGTTCTTTTACAGCAGGCGTATCCGCCTCGCACGAATCAGACTAATATGCAACAGAATTCGTATCAAAAGACAGATTATAATTCGACCAGGCCTCAATACCAGTGGAATCAGTGTGCGTACTGTAAGAAAGAGGGTCACTATAAAAATGATTGTCAGATTTTAGCGCAAAATAATGCGGCAGCAGCTCAGAGAGGTCGTGGTGGTTTTGCACAGAATTCTAGAGGTCGGGGACGAGGTGCTATGCCTCCACAAACTAATGATCGTCCTTCTAATCACTTTGATCAGCGAAATGTACAGTCAGCTCAACAGAATAGATCTCAGCAATATCTTGTTGAGGATTATTGTGAAGTTGAAGAGGGATTTCAACAAAATGGGTACTAGGACAGCCATGGACAGAGAGAGGGAGTAGTATCAGTTCCAGTGGATCAGAGTGGGCCTTATGTCGCAGTAGCAACATCAGGTGTAGTCGAACCGTTTCTGTTGGATACTGGTGCCGCAAAAAGTTCTATCATGCATGCGAAACTCCCTGGCGCACCTTTGTCTGGCTCAACAAATGTTTCCGTAGGTTTTTCAGGCGCCCCTGTGTACAACCCGATATCTGGTCCTTTGTCTATTTCTGTTGGACCGTGTCAATTGAAAGCACCCTTAATTTTGACGACAGGTTGTAATGAAAATCTGCTTGGTTTAGATTTGTTAAAACGACTATATGCGACATTGTACTGTTCTCCGGAAGGAGTACAGCTTACTTTGGGTAAAAGACTCACCTCTCCGATGTACTTGTCTATGGACGCACTCCCGCCAAAGCTACGTTCACTCCCTGATTCTCTTTGGGCGACTGGTCCCAATGATGTAGGTCTACTAGAGATTCCACCGTATGTAGTAACTTTGAAAGCGAATGTGAAATTTCCAAGAATTCCTCAATATAAAATATCGAATGAAGGTGAGCGTGCACTCTTATTGATTGTGCAAGATTTGATTAAAAAAGGTGTGGTTGAAGAAACGCGAGGAAATGTTTGTAATAGTCCTGTATTGCCGATTTTGAAACGAACAGACCCTACAAAGCCTCCAGTCTATAGGTTTGTCATAGACCTTAGAGAAGTTAATAAGATTGTAATTCCGCAGTTTCCTGTAGTGCCAGACATTACTGCTTTGTTAACATTGATTCCTGCTACAGCTACATGGTTCTCAGTCATCGACTTGAAGAATGCCTTTTTCAGCATTCCGATAGCCGAGGAAAGCAGAGATATTTTTGGCTTCTGTTTAGGAGGTCGGAGTTTCAGATTTAAACGCGCTCCACAAGGCTACTGTGAAAGTCCATCTATTTACAGTCAAGCTTTAAAAAGCCAGTTAGATTCTTTTATCCTTCCTCCAGGCTCTGCCCTAGTACAATACGTAGATGATCTTTTGGTGGCTGCCGATGACAAGGAAACTTGCAAGGCAGCTACAATTTCACTATTGCATCATTTGTCTAATTTGAATCATAAGGTGTCACCTTCCAAAATGCAATATTGCTGCCAAGAAGTAACCTACCTAGGTCACCTCTTATCAAAGGAGGGAAGGAAGTTGACCCCAGAAAGAATAAAAGCAATTACGCAGATGAGTGTTCCACGCACACAGAGGGAAGTACGTGCCTTTCTAGGTATTACCTCCTACTGTAGGCAGTGGATTCCAAATTTTTCACTTTTAGCAAAGCCATTGGTAGCTTTGACTGGGAAAAATGTTCCGAGTCCGGTGCCATGGTCTGATGAATGTCAAGAGAGTTTTGCTGAATTACGAAAAGCTTTGTGTTCAGCTCCTGTATTGGGCACACCTGATTACAGTAAGCCATTCACGCTCTACGTTCACGAAAGAGAAGGTTGCGCGTTGAGTGTCTTGACACAGAAGTTTGGTGATAAACAACGCCCTTGTGCGTATTTCTCATCAACATTAGATCCGGTAGCTAGAGCATTGCCTAGTTGTTTGAGGGCTACAGCGGCAGCTGCAGCTTCCATTCGACAATCTGCTGGTTTGGTGATGAACAATATGCTAGTGGTCATGGTTCCTCATGCAGTGGACACACTCATGAACCGAACGAAGACACAACACCTTACTAGTGCGAGATTATCTGGTTACGAGCTGACGTTATTAGCGAGTCATATTCAGATCAAAAGATGCAATGTATTGAACCCAGCAACATTGTTGCCGACTGATCAAGAGTCGAGTGATTCTGAGCCACATGACTGTTATTTCAAAACGGAGGAAGAGACAAAAGGTCGTATCGACTTGAGAGACACTCCTCTATCCGACCCAGATGGTACGCTGTATGTGGACGGGTCATGTTTTAAATTGGAGAATGGTGATGTGACTGCTGCCTACGCGGTAACGACTTTGAAGACGATTGTGGAGACTGCAAGAGTGAGTCAGAATTCTGCCCAAGCTGCAGAGTTAATAGCTCTTACGAGAGCGTGTGTTTTAGCTGAGGGAAAGAGAGTGAATGTGTTTACAGATAGTCAGTACGCATTTGGCGTGGCCCATAGTTTTGGCCGGTTGTGGAGAGAAAGGGGTTTCATTACGTCCCATGGGACTAAGATTCAACATGGTCAGCTAGTTAACGACTTGTTAGAATCTCTAACCTTACCGACTGAAGTTGCGATTGTGAAGTGCAGTGCTCATAAAGCAATCACGGATGATGTTGGTCGGGGAAATGCCTTTGCTGATGAAACCGCTAAACAGACAGCTAGAGACATGATGAGTAGAATGTATGTTGCTACGTCTGCAAGATGGATTGCTGAGTCTGGAATGTGTGAGGACACAATGGAAAGTGTGAAAGAGATTCAGAAAGAAGCGACTGAGGAAGAGAAACGCGTATGGAGAGAAAGTACGGGCAAATTGGACTCGAATGGATGTTGGATCGACTTGACAGAACAGCAGCGTTGGATGTTGCCTGATGCATATGTGCTTGCAGTAGTGACGATGGCGCATGGAGTGGCGCACATAAGTTCTAAAGGGATATGTAAGATGTTAGCTCCGGTTTGGAAGAATGAGGGAATCAGTAAGTGTGCAGAGAGAGTGGTGAAAAATTGTATGGTGTGCTTGATGCATAATCCTGGCAAGGGAACTCCAACTCCAGCTGGTCATTTTGCTCCTCCTTCCTGTCCCTTTGAAGTAATACAGTTAGACTTCATTCACATGGAACGCTGCAACAATTTAAAATACGTCCTGGTGGTGGTTTGTGCTTTTTCCAGGTGGATAGAAGCATACCCACTAAAGGACAACACTGCTTTATCAACTGCCAAAATTCTTCTCAAAGAATTTTTCCCTAGGTTTGGAATGCCACGGATTGTATGGTCAGATAACGGAAGTGAGTTTATAGGGAAAGTTATGCAGAGTGTGTGTGCTGGTCTAGGATTGAAACAAAAATTTCATAGTGCGAACCATCCCCAGTCTGCTGGTTTAGTTGAGGGTTACAATGGCACCCTCAAGCTTAAAATAGCCAAAATTCAAGCATCCACAGGTTTGGCTTGGCCAGACGCACTTCCTTTGGCCTTGTTATCAACGAGAGCAACAGTGCATTCTAGAATAGGGCTTTCTCCATATGAGATTGTATTTGGCCGCCCGGCAAATGTCTGGGGTGTGCCAAGGCCTAAACAATTCTGCTCCATTGAATATCCTATGTTGATAGACTATCTTTACGACTTGACTGCTAAATTAAGTCTTATTCATCAACAGGTCTTTGATGCTTTGCCAAAACCTCCGGAGAGTCCAGGGCATCAGCTGAAACCCGGCGACCACGTGGTGGTCAGAAATTTTGCGAGGACAAAGAATCTTCAGCCTCGCTACATCGGCCCCTTCCAAATCCTGCTGGCGACGAGGACAGCTGTACGTGTTGCTGGTCGCAAGCACTGGATCCACGCTTCTCACGTAAAGCGTGTTCCACTGCCGCTGCCCTACGACGACTGGGTGAAGAAGGGAATTGGTGCCTCCGAAGCTGAAACAACTCCGAAATTTGTCCCTTTCAGCGATGCCGATTTGATTTCTGACACTTTGAAACGTGACTCTCCTCTTGAAAAGACTGCTTTGAACATTGAAAATTTGTCTCCAGCATCAGAAGAAACTTTGCCATCTGCGAACGTAAACTCTGCAACAGCTGCTAGTGATACACTATTCTTCGATCAGACAGTACCAGCGAAGCAGAAATACAACCTTAGAAGCCATAAAAAGGACTAATAAAGCAGGCAACTGCATACTGTGATTTTGATATATATATATATATTTTGAACTTTTGCCTTCAGCCAGGAAGTTTGTTATTGTTTATTGTTTTTAAAATTGCCTTGCCGTCTGGGTAGCCGTAGGGTCGTGGCTGTGTGCCTAGTTTGAATTTGCAGGGGTCTGACACAAGGTCGATCTTTCTGTTAGTACTGGGAACTCCCAGGGCTGACAGAGGCATTTTCATCTACGTACACATCATCAGTGGTCGCGAGCGGATTGTAGAAGATGGAACTTCCTGCGCTGCAACGAGAAAATGTGATTTACGTTCGCAGAAACAGACTAAATAGAATTCTTCATAGCAAATGTTTCTTGATGCAATGTGCCATTACATTTTTGATTGTTTTAGCAACATTGGTGGGTGGAATTGTCTTTAGCATAAATTTGATTTTTGTGCCAGTATCTACAGTACCTCCCCTTGATCCTGCTATTTCTACTGTTTCTTCTATACACTCTTTTCACTCGTTTCCGGAACATGAGCAAGCTCGACGCTCAGAATTCATTAATAATACTTTTGTACAGCTCTTGCACCAACACCAACTGGTAGTTAACACGACAGACTGTTGGGTGTGTGGCTTGATACCCCACACTATGGATAAAGGTATTCCCTATCTGGTTTTGCCTTTCAGCTACAATGGATCATTTCAGGCCCTTCAAACCATCTTTGCTTATGCTCTTGAGACCTATCCTCCACGTCCACCACGTTCCACTAAATATAACTCTGCCAACAAAGCTTTAGTCCAGGGAATTATTGACATGGTCAAAGACGTCAATAATACTCCATCATACCCTAGAGACGAATTGCGAGTATATTTAAGTTGGAATACTTCAGAGTATCGCCTTAGTTTAGGAGAAAGCAAGCGTAAAAGCTCAACTCCAATCTGGGTCGTACCTCACCGAGGTCAGGTATACTTGCAGATCGAGGTGGGGTATGCAGAATGATCCAATCGAGCTGCTGTGTCTTTATTCCTAATAATGCTCCAACAGTTTACGAGGCGATCTCTAAGTTGCACAAGATTTCGGACTCCATACATGTAGATGAGGGAAACTGGTCCTTCATGGAGTGGTTTTGGACTCTGATCTCAGCGTGGGGATGGAAGGTTCTAATGGTCATTGGTGTCATCCTAGTATTCCTATTCTCATGTTGTCTGATTATCCAGTGTGGTCCTGCTCTGTGTAGTCTTTGTGCTACAACCTGTTTTAGGAAACCACCTGCGTTTGGAGAAAAGACACGAGAAAGGATGATGATACAACAGCATGTCACTGACCTGATGAGCATAGAACTAGATTCAGACATAGATTGAGTAATTGCCTATGTAAGGGCAAAAGGAGGGTCTGAGGTTCCGTGACGGTTCCGTGACGACTTGAACCCGTGTTTTCAAGTTTGTCGGAAATACATAAAATTAGTATCAGCGAACCGCAAATGATCCATTTAGCATATCCTGGTGTTTTCGCTACGCTACGAGCAAGAGCACTCCTTCCATTGACATATTTCTGATATACCCACGGCATCCATCTTAGATCGTGGCCGCCATTTTGTGGTTCCTTGCCCTCACATATGCAATAGCCTCTGATCATTTCATTTACTCCACTTTGATTAAGGACACGTAGCCTTAGCCGGAGATTCACCTCTTACATGACACGTGCACCTTAAACCAGATCACGCTGAAGCTGCATGACTCGACAAAGGCTGCCTCCTCTGCCCGAGGCCAGCCCACCTGAACTGGTTTTCCTGTCCATTGTACCTGATCATGATTAGGCGGCCGAAGCCGGTAGCCTTGCCCATTTACAACCCACAAACATCTCTTATCCCGCTTTTCTATCTTCTGCACCTGGCTCTGCTCCTTTCCTTCTGGGCCTTTATTAGGGGGAGGTAACGAACTTTACGATGAGGCGGTCCGGGTCTTGAATGCAATATTGACAAGGGATTGTGATGGACTGGTGGGAACCCCTCTTCGTGATGTTTGGTATCAGATATTATCGACAGTTCCTGTGTAACGCCAAATATTTATTGTCTAGAGACACAAAGGTTTGGGAATGTACCGACATGTGAAATATTTGCCTAGAGCACAATTTTTGGTATATAAGGAGCAACCCACTTTGTACAAATCGAACAGTCTCCTAGATTCTGCCCGTGTGTAGATTCTGTGATTTCTGTGTCCCTGCAGTAATAAACCTTTGGTCTTTGACGCCACCATCGAGAAGCCCGTGTTTCTGTTCATTTGTGCACCAAGGCAGGTGGGACTCCGGGGTCTTTGGGTGTTGTACCCTGACACCTCTGGACGGAACCAAAAAGTCCAGAACTCCAGCGCCTATTGCAACCGCGTGGGTAAGTTTGCGCGAGCACGCAAAAACGGACGCGAAAATGCAACTGCGACCCTGAACAGGAAATGCGCAATGCGAGCATGCAACTCGTGACCGGAAACAGAAATACGCATCGCGAACAGTAAAAAACAAGATGGCCGCGCCCATATACGACTGCATGGGTAACTTCGCGGTTGCCGCGGTGAAAAAAAATCTTGTGTTCTCGCAAAAATAAAAAATCCGCAATCTCACGAAAGTTTGCGTATTTTGCAAACTGCGAGTACGCTTTTGTGCGAATTCGCATACCGAGAATTTGCAAAATTCGCCCAAAACCTTGATAAAACAACACATTAAGGCAAGCTGAAATTAACTAGTGCAGCTTTATTTTTATTGTATAGTGCAAGCTGTTTGCAATCGATATTTTATTTAGTATCTCCTTAAAAACAGCAAACATTGTGGTGCTGGTAGCTGGAAGACAACTTTCTGAAGCCAATAAATATGATGATGTATCCATGAATAATTTAATGCAGCGGACATCAAGCATTCATGATTTAGCCCATATAAAAATATATATGTATATGTATATATATATATATATATATATATATATATATATATATATATATATATATATATATATATATATATATATATATATATATATATATATATATATATATATCACGAGCAAATGTCCCAACATGAGAGGAGCACAAGAACTGGTGCCGGCGGCAAGGTTCGGGACACCCTTGCAATAATACTTTTCAGCAAAAAAGTTTCAATGAAGAAACACGCCGCACACTACTCCGTTTGTTAAATGCTTAGGTTTATTTTCTGTAGGTTCCCCACCTACGCGTTTCGGACATGAAGCTGTCCCTGGTCACGGTACAAACATTAGTCCATCATTACTTTCCAAATTAAATACCTGTGGTCACCACATGGCCATTATGGTGCATTGTGGGCCCAGTAGTCTTTATGGATTATTATATTTCCAAATCGTGCAGTATGAGGTCCCGGATCCAAACATACTTGCGACACAGTTTGAACTCCATTGGATCTACATGATAGTGAATACCAATGCGCACAAATTAGTCGAACAGACCGTTTATGATGTCGCTAAAGTAGCTTACATCGGTTTGCGCATATTAAACACCTTGCAGTTCTGTGTTTGGATCCGGGAACCTACAGAAAATAAACCTAAGCATTTAACAAACGGAGTAGTGTGCGGCGTGTTTCTTCATTGAAACTTTTTTGCTGAAAAATATATATATATATATACATCACTGAAGAAATGCCTGTTACTCAACGCAAAGAAGGCTTGATTGAAGACTTCATAATTCATTATGAAGTATTTATCATTCTAAAAGCATCAATTAGTATGAGAAGGATTAAAGGCCATACTTCCTGAGCACTTATCTCATAATGCATCATTTGCATTAATCAACGAATCTAGATCTTCGGAAATGTAATTCACAGTAAACACCACACAGTTTAATGCACTAAATGTGGTAGTCTGAAGTATGCCACCCCCACGTGCTCACAGCCTAAGAGGCCTATTTATTAAAAAGTCAATGTAACGCAGCACAGCAAGTCAATTTTCTGCACTTCATTACAGGCACTGGGCAGAAAGGTGCCATATTTAACACAATATGGCACATTCCTGCCTTTTTCCAGTGCTGGTGCACAATGGGATGCCTGGCGCCAATGCAGGCACCCTTGCACCATCATTCATGGGTGCTTGCAGGGTTGTTTTATGCAGAAAGGAACACCTTTCTGCACATAAACAATCCCCTCAGGCATATTCTTCTTTCAATGTTTAATGCAGAATGTAGCACCCATAGAAAGAGGAAGTAACAAAGAGAAATAAAGATATTTCTCTTCGTTTTGCATCCTCTGGAAAGGCACAGCATTTTAGCACCATCCCAAGTCTAAAAGTAACGGGAAAACCGGGAATGCGTCAAAATACATGAGAGTTGTGTGAAACACCCACGCAACGCCTGTGGAACGCCTCCCTGGGGCAGAGTAATGCAAAAGAGTGATTTGCACTGTGTTGCATTACCCCTGGTTTATCATGCCATTCACGGCCCTGCAAAGTGGCCTTTCATGGTTTAATAAATAGATTTTAGGGCTTGCTTCGCGCATGTAAAATGGTACGTTATTCAAACGCGACACAAACACTTGAGAAATATGCCCCTAATTATTAAAGCATCACAGCTCTAAGATGCATGATTAAAACACATTTAGTGCATTGCTGTATATGCTCTACTTTGCATAACTAGTGGCCCAACAAATATTAAGAAATAATATAATGTACAAAATATGTACATGAGAGTGTACCTTATATGAGAATTTGAATGTTGCTTGGCAACTAGGATTGACCGGACAGAAATACTTGGTTTTATATAAACACAGAAAAAGCTGTGAATTAGGTATTGCACTCAAGTGCTTGGTTACCAATCTGATGCACGGGAGGAGGGGCAGGTGGGTATATTTAGAGAAGTTTATTAAAGAAGTAAGGTGGAGTAGAGAAAGCATGGAAATATCGAAACAGTGCATTAAAACTAATTCGCAGTGTTAATACAGGAAACAAAAACACCGAACATAAGTCATTCTTTGCGTAAAATGAAGGAAATCCTTTCATTATCAAAAACTCCTTGCATTTATTTTGAGCAAATTTCGTTTAATTGTAAGTTTCTATTTTGTGACGTACCTTCATCCTCTGTAACAGGAAGCAACAGTGAGGGCGAGGATTGTACAACCACCTCAGGAGCGAAAGATCGCACTGAAAAGGCTTTATTTTCGTGTCATTGTCACTAACATGTTTATGTACTTAGCTGTGCTTTTCATCGAGCTCAAAATACTGTGCGGGCTTGAGTACCGCAATCACACATTGCCCCTCTCAAAGCCATCCTTCACTGGCGACTCAGCTAGTAAAATCAGCAGAAACTATGATCTTATAATTCCCATTCTCGAAGAGCTACTCAGGCTGCCAACACTAACCCGAATTCAGTTCAAGTTGTGCTGCATACTTCACCAGGCCATACACAATTAAAATCTGCACTTTTGAGCAATGCTTCTATCTCAGATTTTTCAGAGGGACGTAGAAGTTGTGATATATTCCTACAGAAAATTCAAGTCCAAACGTACTGTAGATCACAAGCAATTCTTCTCAGGAGCTAGTACCCCAGCATGGAACTATGCACTTGAACTGGGACAAGTAACCTCTCTCACTACCTTCAGGAAGCATCTGAAAACTCAGATGTTCTTGGAGTGGCCATTGTGTCTATTTGTTGTTTCCTTTGTACCTGAATCTACTCTATTGCAATAAAAAAATAACAGTATTTTCCACAAACCATTCTTAACCCTCCCAAACATTTTAGAAACACTGAGAACATCTTTATGTTAACCACCCAATTATCTACCCTGTTGTTTCCCTTTCATGTTGTGAAATGTTTTGGATGCAGCTGCTTAACAATGCTTTAATGATAAATTAAATAATGTTGTACATTCCTCCAATGTCTCCAACAACCAGTGACCTTAACTCCCTCTGACCAGTATAGAGTTGTTGTCCCCATATACACATCTATTCCATACCTGGCATTCTTTATTCTGTACATCTAATCCAACATCCTTGGCAGTGGCTGCTGGCCTGAAGTGATTTACACCATGTCTCCAGCTCCTATTGCTGTCCTTCCACCATTTCCTATGGTAGAATATCTTCCTTTAGTGAGAGTGTGGGATCAAGATTGCATTATCTCTGTAAGACTATTACAAAACCTAGGTATCCACTTGAGGTGACTAAGAGAAAAATCAATGTTGTACTTTCTCCAGACATTATGAACCATGTACCAATACTTCTCCTACATGCTATGTTTTAATTCATTTCCAGTACAACAGATGCAACAGAAGACAACCAAGGAAGGAGCCTGTGTGGATGGACCCTTGTTTGGCGTGAAGGGACACTGAACTGTACTTACTTGAACTCTGTTTGACCTTTGTCTCCAGAGCCTGTGGTAAGGGCCTCTGCACTCCATTAGGGAGAGTCTGTGCCTCAGGGAGAGAATCACCCAGGGTCATAACACCCTCATCCTACAGGTCGGATTCATCTGGGGGTATTGTGGACCACTGCCATGCTCCACTTACAATAGCTACTGTGAAGGGCCAGTGAGTCAGCCCCCATGCCTATGTTTGGTAGAAATGTGGAGCATACACACATAGCAGTTTCCACCCATGCTGACCATAGGAGGGTGAAAAAGAGAGCTGGCTGCTCTGCTGACACACCAGGAATCAAGTTCCAGACCGATAAAAGGCACATAATGTATCTACACCAAGTTTTCGCCCTTTTTTATCAACATCCTGGAGATTGTAAAGTATCCAGGATTTGTGGATTCCTCTGCAGCCGACCAAGAAACAAGACAAAATATATCAAACCTTTGTGGTTTTAGGAAAAATAGCTAAACGGTGCTCCAGACAAAATTGTCTGTTTTTCTTCCAAAAAATCTTCTTAGATTTCAGGAACATGCAAAGCTGAATAGAAAAACCTCATTTCTAGCACAGTTTGTGCATTTTTCAGAGAGAAAACCTATTTTTTTCCTGCAGGTTTGTGCAGTCAACCTATTTTCACTTTGTGGTAGGAACCAATATGAAACCCATGAGTGACCCTGGAAAAGGTATAGATTTCTGGAATGTAGACAAAAGTCCAAAGTCATCAACCGCCTCAAATGTGTGGATACCTCAAGGTGTTCCCAAAGAAATAAACTGTTGAAATAAAGAAATCTAGAAAATGCGTTGGACAAAAATGGCCCTTTCTAACAATGTTTTCATCTATAGGTTTAAGTCATGATGGTCAATTTACAAATGCAATACAAATGCAGTACTCCAAGCACCCACAGCACCCAGAGCCAACAACAGAGTTGCACTCTGCAACAAGTTTCAATTCATATGGTGTAATATGCAGAGTGAAAAATGGGTATCAAGCAAGCCTATGTATTTTTTTAAATAGCCACACGATATGGAGTATAGAATCAGTGGTTATTTGTACATCTCTGAACTTGTGGGTACACATATTAGCAATTATTCAGCAGGTATTTTTGATTGTCTTCTTCTTTACACAATGACTTAGATTTAGAAGGCACAAATGCAGTGAAATCCAAATTGTAATAACAAATGTTCCACTATGTTCTGTTCCAACATGTCTTCCGATAAAAAAAGTTGCCCCTTCTTGTACGGGTAGGCCCTAGTGCCCGCGAAAGGAAATAGGCAAAACACAAAAAGGACACCTCACGTTTTTCCACTGAAAATGGACCCTTCATCCAATGTAGGTAACTGTGGAATTTGGGCCATAGCTCAACCTTCATCTAGGGAAACCTAGCAAACCTGCATATTTTTGTAAACTGGACTCCGATGTGAATCTAGGGTGAGGAGACTAATATGGCTCTCATCAGGTTTCTGTACCCATAACCCCTTAAAAACTTCAAATTTTGACTATAAAAACACATTTGCCTTCCATTTCTGTGATGGAAAGTTCTGAAATCTGTCGGCAGCCACGAACGTCGTTCCACCCAACATTCCACAAGATTCTCTACAAAAATAGTACCTCACTTGTGTGAGTAGGTCTAGTACTCGCAAACTGCTCAAAATGCAAGATGGATAGATCGCATTTTTCCACTCAAAACTGACCCTTGTTTGCATAGCGGCTAGCTGTAAATTGTGGGACCTAGGTCAGCCTAGGAAAGCCTAGCAAACCTGCAAAATTTTAAAATATTAACACCTGAGGGATCTTAGAGCGAAGTTACTTGTGTAGCTTCTACTACCCAGAATCCTGTGAAAACCTCAAACCTTAACTGAAAAACACATTCTTTCCTCACTTTTCTGAGATGGAAAGTTCTGAAATCTGCGGGTACCACAATTTTCCTTCTACCCAGCATTCTCCTATAAAAATAGTACCCCAGTTGTGTTCGTCTGCCTTGTGCCTGGACAGAAACTGGCCCAAAACGCAACATAGAGTCATCAAATTTTTAAGACGGACCCTTTTTTTTGCAAAGTAGATAGCATGTTCATGTTTAAAAACTAGACAACCAGGGGAGTCCAAGGTTGCATGACTTGCATGGATTTCAATAAATAAATAAATAATGCATTATACTCAGAAGCCCTATAAAATGTCAAACGTTCGTAACAAATACACATTTTTCTAAAATTTCTGTGACAACAACCTCTGCTATCTTCAGGGAGCCACAAATGTCCCACCTCCCTGATACCTGATAATAATGATACTCCACGTGTGTGGCTGTGCTTTGGTACCACCCATGCAGACCTACAAACCACAAACCTTTTGAAAAATGGAGAACCAGGGGATTCCATGTAGTATGTCCTGCGTGGATCCCTTGAGGTTTTCTCACCTACAATGCTCTGCAAACCTCAAACTTTGCATGAAATCGTGCAATCACAATTTTCACAGATCCAACAGGTGGTAGTGTGCATTCCAAGGTCACAACAACATAGACATGTCATGATCTGTTTGTGAATATTCACAAACTTTTTTTTCTCATACATACATACATACTTTCGTACTTCCAGGGACAACATTTCCCATCCAGCAGGTAATTGAGAAAGATTACCCAAATCTGGCGGTGTTGTGGGGAAGAGACATATGCATGTCGCAATATATTTTCCTTTTTGTGAAAAAGAAAGTAATATTTTAGCATGTACTAATGCACTTCTGGTAATTATATACACATTTGTAGCTGTACATCATGTACAATTACACAGGTGGAACTATGCTTTGGATTTCTACTGTAAAGTTATATGACAGTTGCAGTGTCCAAGATTTATTACTCAGGTTTCTTAAAGTAAAAAAATATGCATTTCTGTACACAAATGTAGGCATAAAGGTCCAGGTGTATGTTTGTAATGTATTATTTAGATTGGGCCCAGATCTTGTTGCTCTCTTCTGGTCAGTGGTCTTTTAGTCCCTTTCTACACTTTGAACTCGGAGTAATCACCACAACAATCCAGAACTATTTGGTTTATGCTATGGCATAAAAATGAGCCTGAAATTGAGATTATGAATAAAGGAAATCCAATCCATTTCCTATGACTCTAAAGGAGCCAGTAGCGAAAGAATTATCTTAATAAATTCAGAATTTTAGATACATAAATTAACACTTGTATTTGTAAGGCACATGTTCACCTTGAAGGGTATGTTGGCGGTGAATAACATATGTTTATTGTTACCCAACTCAATGGTACTCTTTTTATTGGCCTCGAAGGAGAAAGGGCTGAGTGGGCCCATCAGGATTTGAACATGTGACCATGAGGTCAAATACAGATCACGACAGTGGACGTATTAGTTCACTAAGCCACCAGACCCAGCATCATGGGGAAACATGATTTAAAGACTTGAATAACTAGGAATATTATCTTACTTGTTTTGGAGAAAGAAAATTAGATCAGCTCTTTTGTTCTTCGATGTGTCTCTCTGTAAAACTTGTCCCCTCCATTTCAACAGTCAGAACTGCTAATAAGGCTGGTAGGATCTCTGCATGATGCGGGAAAATACAGAGGATGTTGCAGCACTAAACATAGGAAATTCCATATTGAAATAGTAGGAGGCTGTGAGTTTAATACCAAAGTCTGATGGGCTGATATTTTAAGTTCAGACCAGTGGCCATAGCTTGGTGGGGGGGTGCAAAAGGCATTTTCTAAGAACCTGACAGAAGGGAATCTCTACTTAAGCCCTCTTTGCCCCCATATTAGGTTACAAGGAGAGAGAATCCGTGCTTGATTTGAGCCAGTGGTTTCTACTGCTCTGTGCACCAGCATTTAGTTCTCAACACCTGCACGAATGACAGTCCACCACATGATGGTGTTGTCTGTCTAATTTTCAAAAGAGCTAAACAGTGTTTAATATTTGCCAATATCCTAGTGGCGGGTGGAATGTTTTATTCCTATTGTGCAATTGGCGGAATTTGACAACGCTACGTTACTCTTGTAACACAGATTTCTGGGCAAATTCCATCAATCGCCGCGTGGCAGATTTCTTCCCACAGAGCCACAAAAAAAGGAGCGTGAGCGAGATTTGACTTCCCCTAGCATGGTTTACTTACACGGGCGGTCACTAAGAGGGCTGCTTCTTAGGTATATTTGGTGTTGCTCGAGAAGATTTTCTACTGGAGTGGCAGCAAAATCAATTCGAATGGCCGCGCACTGTTTGCGCTAATTTTTCAGCGCTGCTCATGCTACTTGCGCTACATTTGCAGAGCAAACAGCACAACATGCATATTTTCCGCCCATCGGTGGAACTCCGTGGAACCTTGCTACATGCAACCTAGCAGAATTCCATGGAGTGAAGCACTGCAAGTTCCACCCACTCATACATAATACGTGACGCTCGTGCCAAACTCACAGCTTTGGGTGGCCTGGAATAGTCTGAATCATCACACTTATAGGAGTGTGATAGTTAGCTATGTAGCTATTGTAATTGGCAGTGCTGGCAGGGGGAACGGGTGGGGCAAGCTACCGTGGCCTCCTGAGAAGGGCCCTGGCACTATTTGTTTTTACAAATTAAACACTGAGAGAGATGATATGGTCTGTGGGACCAGATGCATGGAGAACATTTTGCTTTAGTCTGGAAAAGTATTTATGTTTCCTAACTATAAACAAACAGTTGAAAAGTAATGCCATTCTATGGTGCAATGAACAAACCTTAGAAGAATTAAACATATGTGCCTTCACTGTGCATTTTAAAGTCTTTGATGGTGAACATACTCACACTCTTGAGAACCCATAAGAGATGTCCAACTAGATTGAGTATGCAAAAACACTGGGGAAATTAACATGCTTCAAGTCTTCACACTCATACTCAGGATTTTTTACAAAGGAATCTAAAAGCAACACAAATATCCTGAGGAGGATGACTCAGTCCTCATAGTGATAAACATTTGTATTTCGTGATATGCTGATTCAAAAAGAATGAGAAATAAATAAGACGATGAAACCAGATTTATGGATCCTGGCCAGGCTTGTCATTGGCTGATTAGACTCATTAGTTTCAGAATTAACAACAGGAGATGCATTCCTCCTCGTATGGCTAAATGTCTTTTGTTAATTGCCTTCTTAGTCGTAATATTTTATTGATCAGGGGGTGCAGTAAAAGCTTTTCTGAAAAAATGTATTTTGTATATGCGATAAGCTGGGGTGGGCTGAGCTAGGCTGACAATTGTGTAGGGTATTGCTCTGTAGACTGGTCTCTAAGTTGGTCAACGGGCTTGTAAATAGCACGTTGGCTATTACAAAGCAAGGGGTGGGAGAAGGGCAAGAGACATTTTGGTACTAATTTATGAATGTATCTCTATCTGGTCTAATTACTGAAGAGACTGCAAGAGATAAATCTGGATCCCGAGAGAAATTGGAGATAGGGATATCCTGCCACTAGGAATTCACTAAAGTTAGGTGAAATTATTAACAATTTATAGAGAGATGTCTCACTTCAAAATTCAATGAAAGAGCATGATACATGCTCTAAAGTAATGCTCGATTTTGCTTGTCTCTTGTGAGACAAAAATGGATGGAATTTCCTACTCATGGCATTTGTGAGAACAATAGATTATTCACAAGGACATAATGCAAAGGAAGTGTGTACTTTATTTTCTAAGAACAGGGTCAGATTGCACTGGGCACAACGAAGAGGTATATTCTATATTCGTTGCCCCCAGGCTAAAGGAGTTAAAGGAGTAAATCAATCAACAATAATAAAAGATAACCCAGTATTGGATTTGCAGATGGGGAGGGTGTAAAGTCTTGGAGTTTCAAGAAACCTGTTTACCACTGGGGCTTGCAATATGCTTGCCGAAACTTGGAGAGTAAGGATATAAACCTTTCATTTTGCCTCAAATACAAGAGGGGTTTAAATTAGGGGTGGCAGTAACCTGCCGAGCTTCCCTCCCTGGAATTCTGTGGTGTTACATCAAAACTCTGCTAGATTCCACAGAGTTTTTGAACAGGCAGAATTATGCAGGTTGCCCTGCTTGCATTGATTTTTAATGCCAGGAGCTCGTTCAGCGCAAAAAAATCAGAGTGAACGGCACCACTCAGCACGTAAGATTTTTTTTAATTTTATTTATAAGACTTACAAAGTCAACAGAAAATAATAAAATCGACTGTTGCACAACAACATCAATTCTCCAGTCTAAACATCGTATAATAGGTTAAAAATTTAGACATTTTATGACATATACTGTACATGCATTTATTCAATCTGGTGCAATTGTAAATAGTCTTCTAAAGAAATCCAATAATCATTGGGCCTTGAGCTCGCAGGTAGTTCCTCCTCATACGTCAATAGAGTATCTTTGTAATACGTCAAGTCCTTGAGCCACTGTTTTAGTTTTGAAGCACCTGATCCATTCCAACTCATTGATATCCTACGCTTTGCCATCAGCAAAGCCACTGCACAAACTTTTCGTTTCGTAGCACGTACACTAGGCACTAGTCCCAATAAACATGTGCAAATTGTACATTCAATGTGAACACTCACCATATCACTCAGCGATTTAGTCACCTGCACCCAGTATTCCGCTACCTTTGGGCAGTTCCATGCAAGTTTTATAAAATCTGCTATATCTGTAGACATATTTTACATTTCGAATCCATGCTCAACCCGTACCTATGAAGTCTCTCTGGCGTGTAATAGGTCTGGTGTAGGTATTTGTAGTGTAGGATTCGTAAGTTACGATTAGGTGTCAGTAGACCTGTAAGTGTGCATGTTGTGACCCATTCTTCTACCGTCAATGGAGTGTCTAGGCTGGCGTTCCATTTTTCATGTGCTCGCTCTGTATTCCCCGCTATATCTTCTTGTAACTTAGCATATAGTTTGGAAACGATATTATGTGCTGTGGGGGTTGTAAGCAGTAGTTTCAATGAAGACATCTGTTGCGGCTTTTCAGGGTATGATGGATACAATTCCCTTATTGCTCTTTGCAATCTATAATATGTTAATTTAAAAAGTATGGTTGGATTGTTTATGTATGTCAGGTCATCAAGGGTCTTAAACTTCCCATCCTGATATAGGTCACCCATAGTGTCTATTCCAACTTGCTTTAGTATTTTCATTCCCACCCTTTCTTGAGTGACTGAAAGCTCTGGATGGGGGTGCGATGGAAGTGCAGCTGCATATAGCGGAAATTTGTTGGCCTTCTTCCCCATTATGCACCAAGCTTCATTTGTTGCATCAATTGTGTTTTTATCACAAGCATGCAATGGGGGTCTCCGGTGTGGCAGAATACCTGCCAACGGTATAGGAAGTGTCTCATCTTCTTATATTGCAACGTGTACGAGGAATTGGATCTTGGGATACCAGTAATGTGCATATTGTGCTTGTGCACACAAGTAGTACAGTAAAAAACTGCCACCCTAAACCCACCTTGCGAGTATGGTAATGTTAATGCACGCATTTCTATCCTCGCCTGTTTACCCGCCCATAGCAGATTCAGCACCATAGTTTTTATTCTATGAAACACTTCCATCTGTGGTTTTATAGGAATATTATTAAACAAGTAAAGAAATGTAGGTAGGATTACCATTTTTACTTTAGCCGCTCGATCAGCTAGTGATAATGGCAGGCAATTCCATCTTTTTATTTTGTCCTCCACAGCGCCGATCGCTCGCGCCATAATTTGTGCGGATAACAAGGTCCGGTTCTCTATGGAACCATACTCCCAGATAGCGCACAGGTTCTGACTGCCATTCCAATGGATAATCCATAGGTTGTGGACACGTGGTATCAGTCAATGGGATAATTTGTGATTTGGACCAATTTATTTTGAGGCCTGAGTGTTGTCCAAATTGTATATATCCCCTCAATAGAGGGTTTAAGTTTTGTGCTGGTTCACGGACATATAACATCATGTTGTCCGCGTAGAGCGAGATATGTAATGGGCGTTTTGGGAACTGAAGTGCGGATTAGTGGTGTTTTACATGCTAGAGGTTCAAACTCTAATGCAAATAATAGAGGAGACAGTGGACAGCCTTGTCGTTTATCCCTTGTGATTGGTATTGGGTCTGATATGTACTTGTTAATTTTGATTTGTGCTGATGGGGCTGTGTATAACATGGCCACCCACTGCAAAAACATGGGCGGGAAACCCATTCTATGTAAAACCGTTTGTAAGTAGGGCCATTCTACTGTACCGAATGCTTTGGCTGCATCAAGCAACACTGCCGCAGCTTTGGTGTCAGGGATTAGGTGATGTGATAGGGAAAACAGCGTTCTCGTGTTATGTGCCGTTGACCTGGCCGGGATAAAACCTGATTGGTCCGGCAAGACCAGTGGAGGCATCAACGGTTGGAGACGTGAGGCAATGAGCTTGGCAATAATTTTCGTGCCCACATTTATGAGGGATAAGGGTCTGTACGAGTCACAATACTGTGGGTCCTTTTCAGGTTTTAGCAGGGCAATCAGCATGGTTTCTCTTACAGTGGGCGGGAGTGTTTGTTTATCATGAGCATCCCATACATTCGTACTAAATGCGGAGCCAGTAGATCTGCAAATGATTTGTAGAATTCGCATGTAAAGCCATCAGGGCCCGGAGCTTTACCGCTGGGCAGGGACTTAATAATGGTAGTTACCTCCTCCAGCGTAACAGGCAGCGATAGGTATTCTCTGTGTGTGTCTCATAGCCATTCGATTGACACATCGGACAGATATTCCCCAATTTCCTCCTCAGTGGCAGTGGGGCTTGATGTGTATAGTTCGCCATATGTAGCCATGAATTCACATAATATACCCTGTGTCTCATACCTTGGGACCCCTTCAGAGTCTCTCATTACCTGGACCATTTGTGGGGTGCGGCCTGCACGAATTTTAGTTGCCAAATTTCTGCCTGGTCTGCCCTCTTCCACATAAGAACGTGCAATTTGATGTTTTGTGATATACTTTAGCTCACCAGTAGCGTATGTTTGGTACTCCCCTAGGAGTTTTCTGATTTCCCCTAATATTGTGGTATCTTGCGTTTGTGCATATTTTTGTTCCAAGTCTCGCAGCTTTTGTTCCCATATAAAGAGTTGCTGTTGTATGTCTTTAAGGATACCTGCGGTGGTACTAATGCAAATACCTCTGATTGTCGCATTAAAAGCCCTTCCACAATATACCTGAGTCTTCAGTCGTTGGAGCGTTCCTCTCAAAGTACTCAACTATGGCAGTATGGATGGTGTCAGTATATACTGAGTCTAACACTGCTGTGGCGTTAAATCTCCAACTAAAAGGAGGTGGGGTATAGTGCGGTATGGTTAGTGATATCAGTACTGGATTGTGATCGGACAGTGTCCTGGGCAAGTGCTTTATCATGGTTGTCCAAAGTGATAAATCGTCTGTACCCAACCAGTAGTCTATGCGTGACCAACTATTGTATGCAGCTGTCATGTGAGTGGCCTCTGCGTAATCGGGATGTTGTGGTCTCCATATTTCAGTAAGGTTCATATCAGACATAATATCTTTTATTGTTGCTAACGGTATACAACTGTTACCACGCATTTTTTACCACGCACTACACTTACAACGCAGGCATTACCACGCATGCCATTACAACGCATTGAGCGGGGGGGCGCTCTAGGATAGGGAATAAGTTTAATTTTATATCCAACACCTTCCCTAGTATCCACGGGGACTGGAGTTGGAATATAAAATTATACTTACCACTATCCAGCACCTCAAAGCGCTATGCGTTGTAACGGTATGCGTTGTAAATACCGCGTTGTAATGGTATGCGTGGTAATGGTATGCATGGTAACGTCATACATCCGTTGCTAACACACGTTTGTGAGGCTCAATAGTTGTCCCGGATCTATCCAGGCCCTCCAGCAATACAATATTAAAGCCCCCACCCCATAATAATGGAATATCTCGTAGATCGGACAGGGTACGCCGTACCCGACGATAAAATTCGGGATCATCTATATTCGGTCCATAGGTGTTTATTAAGGCTAGTTGTTGTCCACATAGAATTCCCACCACTATAATGTATCTTCCCTTGGCAGCCTTGAGGACCTCAGTGATAGTAAAATTCAGTCCCTTTCTGACTAGAGTGAGGACCCCTCTAGAATAGGATGAGTAGTTTGAGCTATGTACTGATTCCGCCCAGCGATGGCCAGTTTTATTAAGTGAGTGGGGAACAATGTGCATCTCTTGAAGGAGAGCAATATCTATCTTCTGTCGATCAAAATATGCAAATATTTGGCAAATTTTCTTTGGGTTATTGAGACCTCTAATGTTTAAGGTTAATAATTTGATATGTTGTAACTGTGAGTTTTCAGCTAACATTTATGTATCTAAGTACCATACAGTGTACAGATTGACATTTTCAGCACGTATAATCTCCAAATACCTTCTATTGTAAACAATGATATTATAGATTGTAGCATAACTCCGAAAGTCTGAGATGTCTCTCAAATACAGTGGTCGAAAGAACAAATCCCAACATCCCCCCCACTCACCACCCACTTCAGCAACCCAATTATGCCAAAGACAGCCCCATATAGAAAACAAACTCAAAACCAAACAATGGTTGGGGGCACCCATTTGGGGGGTCTGCTATGTACACATTTCTGCATCCAACATAGTGGATGTGGCCAGGTACTCATTATTTTTATGGATAAAGAATATTTCAACTGTATCTATGAGATAGTTTGTGTAACAATGGTGTATATGCAATGCCCCACATATCTAATAATTTTTCACCATCAATGGTCACTTGATAGATCCAACTATCTAGTACATTAGTAGTTGCCAGAGCAAAGGCACACCAATAAGTACATTACACAGTATTACGCATACTGGATTCACACAACACAACAGCCTCCTGAATGCGTTTTTAGACTCACTGTCATCAATATGCAACACTGTACTACAAAAGTCAGGCCACCATTGGCATGAGTTATTTCATCAAAACAGCTCTGTTCATAATAGTCTTCAGACTTTTTGTAGTGATGGAGTCAAATTTAACAGAAGTGCGCTCACCAGTTAGTGTAAATGTCTTGCCAGTGCATGCAAGTCGTTGCCTGTCCTAAACATAGTTCCAGCAACCTACATCAACACAACATTTTTATACAATCTGTGAACAGGTTTTTAAGTGTTCAGAAATGTGGCGCTCAACTTATCACGGTAAGTATTAAGGTGTCGTGGTATAGAATTAGGTGCTTCTTGGCAGAGGAAAACCTTAACCTCTGTAAGAGAAGAGGATCAGGGACCTCTCTCTAATGTAATTGGACAAGAATCCAGAGCACACTTAGTGTATCAAATCAAATTTCAATCTTCAAATGGCCAAACCAATGGGATAGATCAAACCAGACATAAGATTAGTGAGCAGAAAATATTGATTTAATTAAAGACATGAAGGGCAATATTAAATTAGGGGTGGGCGGAATTTGCGTAGTCGAGCTATGCAAAGCTCCACAAAACGGTAAAAAATCTCCGTGAGCACGCAGAGTTCCGCGAACAAGATGAATTGCTTGCTTCGCCCATTCGCAAAGCTTTTTTCCTGTTCGCTAACGCTGTTTGAGTGCTCGGGGGGAAATATCTAGCAAACACGCATTTTGAAAGCGCAAACAAGCAAAAAACTGGAGCTGCACCCAGCTCAACCCACGGGCAACAAACGGCCCGAAATACCGACGCTGTGTAACCTCACACGCTACCCCCATTCTTACGGAACGGAAACCGATTATCTTCGGTACCGCTCTCTTGTTTACAGAAACATCCCGATTAGGACAGGGACGGAATTATCACCGGTCTCCCGATAACGCGCCTCGATCTTTTAGATCAGCCCTGAAGATTCACAGCCACATGCTGTGATGAAACACGTGTAGGCTAGAGTGATAGGCACAGTGATTCTGAGAAAAGAACACTGTTGAACAATAAAACTTTTGAAAACTTATGTCTGGTTTGATCTATCCCATTGGTTTGGCCATTTGACCATTTGAAGATTGAAATTTGATTTGATACACTAAGTGTGCTCTGGATTCTTGTCCAATTACATCAACACAACATATTGCATCGTCATCGGCATAAATCGCTTACTGGATTTCCACAGGGGGGTGTTCTTCCTACATGTGTATGACCTGTAAGTCGGCAATATGGACTAAAGATGCGGATAGTGCAATATATCAACAATCGCGCGCATTTGTGTCTTACTAGGGACATGGCACATTGATATAGTGACTCGCACCACACCAGTCTGTATTCAGTCTGAATCATTCTGCTGTTCCTCTCGGGTTTTCTCTTTGAGTCAGATAGTCCTACGCGGCCTTCGGTGTCTGCAGAATAGTAGAGTGACCATTATGCGTCACTTTAAAGCGTGCTGGGTAAAGCATGGCATATTCAATACCTAACTTACGGAACTTCTGCTTTGCCGTGTTGTACTCCTTACGAGCGAGTTGGACTGCTGCTGTGAAATCCAGATAAAACTCCAGCATGTTCCCCCAGTAGTTGATGTCACGCTTCTCTCGAGCCACCCTCAAGATGGTATCCCTATCTCTGTAATTGAGAATGCGGGCATCAATGGGGTGCCGAGGCGCACCTGGTTTTTGTATTGGGGCGAGGGATCTGTGTGCGCCTTCCACCAGCAAGACTGATGAGAAGGACTCTGTACCAAAGATATTACGGATCCGCTCCTCCACATAGGTTTCCATTTTACCCGAGTTCGTTGATTCCGGCACCCCTGTTATACGAACGTTATTGAGGCGCGATCTTGCTTCCAAATCCTCTGTCTTACTGCGGATCACCTCTAGAACCTTCTCCATCGCAGAACACTTTTTGTTGTGGCATGGGATTCATACTCTATGGCAGATAGCCGCCATGTTGTCTACACGCTGTGTAATGGTGTCTAGTTTTCCATTTATGTCCTGAAGGGTCTGCTGAATAGCCTGCAGTACCTTTTCCATGCAGCTATTCAATGCTGTTTCATTGTCAAGTTCAGTGTTCGATGGGGCATTGGCACCCTTAGTTTTCTTTTTTGCCTCAAACTGTAACTTGGATTGCTGTATCACGGGCTTACCCATCCTCGCTGAGCAACACCACCCGGCCAGAGAGTTAACAGGGGCACACCTCGACAATTGGAAAGACCTCTAGCACAGAATTTGCAGTTGTTCACCCGTAGAGTAGCCGTTCTAGTTGGGATGCTTCATGAACAGAGTACACTATTAGAAAGTGCAGAGGACCACAACGCGCATCATACAGGTTTTCAAATCAGCCAGGGGTAACCCCACATGATATAGACTCCGGGGTTATATGTCATTCACATCATAGCTCGAAGGAGGTGCCACATTAGTCCGCCCCGTCACTGGTTGCCAGAATTAAAGCAGGAGTGACAGTGTTTTACACAGCGCGGGAATACCATTTCGCAAAATGTATCGCCATATCCAGCAGTATCACTGCTATTACCTTCAGATCATCCATCTATATGTTATTCAGCTGTATAAGGTACACCTTCAGCTCTGCCCTCTCGACCATAAGATGGAAGAGATAAAAAATGCATTACGTCGCACCAAGGCATAGAGCTGGGGTCCCATGCATATGTATGGAGCAGAGCAGTGATATATATCCAGCACCTCAGTCTCTCTCATCTATCTCGGCACATGTAGCTAGCTGTATGGGCGAGAATGTACAGAGCAGTGCGCACCTCTCAGCTGCTCAGTGTCACTGCCGCGGGGCTCTTCGTATTCAGCTATTAACAGCCCTCGACCATATCTGGTGCCATTTTATGTCTTCTGACTGCAAGTTTTGCAAGAAGGAAGGGTTGCATCACTCCTTCGATATGTGTGCCCCGCAATAGCTCCACGATGTCAGCGCCACCCACAGTGTTTAAGAAATGCCGCGTTCAGTACCTTTTTTATTCGCCGCCGGCACCTTAATTATTGCCGTTCACACTCCGGGGAAGTACGCTGCATCTCGTTGTGCTCACCTCTTAGCGCAGATACTCCGACATCAGCGCCAATCAGTTTGGTTAAATTTTACGTCCGTTAATCTCACTTTAAGAGTGTTAGATGGACCTGGCCCGCAGAGCTGTCGTCTCAGGCAGCAATCCCGCTGTGCTCCCTCTAGCACCCCCCACTCAGCACGCGAGCGGCATGTTGGGGAAATCTCCCCGGGTGCCCTCCCAGTGACAGAAATCGGGCACAGGGACGCCAAACCTCCATTGCACTCTCCAAATTACTTCTCTGAGAAAAAACTCTGCCATGTGGCAGTTGTTGAACTTTGGCCAGAACGCCGTGTAATAAGTGGCCAAAATTCCATCAACATCCCTAGTCTCAATTTAAGTTTTGCCTAATGCTTTGTGTTGTTACAGTTATATAAAGACTGTAGGTTAATATGTAATGGTATATTTTGGTCTATGAGGAAGGGAATTGTACCCCAGTAATGTACCTGCCCCACATGTTCTCGATGTCACATTTTCCTCTAGGGTACTTCATTATAGTACAAATATTGACAATGCCTGAGGTACGGTGGCTTTCAAATGGTATGCATTCACTTGATAACTACTCACAGTCATGCTGATAAACAACCCTACCTCTATGGATCTAATTAAGAAACACCCTCTGTAGTCACTGCCGAGGCCTCGCAGTTGTAGTGGGGGTACCGCACTTGCAGCTGGATCTCCACAATGGGAAACTGCTGTGTGGAGGTCCCGCTACGATTGGGGTACTCCTACCCTGACTGCAGAGGCCACTTGTGAATTAATCCCTAGAATGCTGACTAAGTTAACAAACAATTGTGTGCTCACAAATGAATTGCATCATGTTTCAAGAAAAGTAGACATATTGATTAGGCCTGTGTGAAATGTGTGTCATTTGTTTTTGCATAACTATGTGAAATGTTGGCAAAATTATGCATAATTATTCAAAATGCTATCCTGGCAGTTGACACTGTGTTTTAGCTTAAAATGCATCCTAACGTCAATTCTGTTTGCAAATACGCATATCACAGTACAAAATGCAAAAAAACAAGGGCACCATGAACAACAGCCATTTGTGCTCTGTCGTTTGTGTTTTTCTAGTGCATTTGTAGTACATTTCAACCACAAGTGGCACATTCACATTAAACATTAACCGCGAATGGTGTGAAATGATGCAACATGACATACTAGCATAATTTTGCAAACTTCACTTATCAAGAGTTGCACAAAATTACAGGACCTCCACTAATGATGAGTCAGATCACAAACTTTGCCTGGGCCTAGTAGTGATAGAATTGTCAGCCTAATAAAGGAATGGGAATACTTTGGACATGTGATCTTCAATAACACATAATTGAAATATAATGTAGTAACTCCATCCTTAAGACCCTAATATCAGTCAAGAGAATCCATGTGGGTATCTATAATGACGTTTACAATTTTACCATAAAATAGGGTGAAAATGTGGACTTTATGCAGATTAGTGAGCAGAAAATATTGATTTAATTAAAGACATGAAGGGCAATATTAAATTAGGGGTGGGCGGAATTTGCGTAGTCGAGCTATGCAAAGCTCCACAAAACGGTAAAAAATCTCCGTGAGCACGCAGAGTTCCGCGAACAAGATGAATTGCTTGCTTCGCCCATTCGCAAAGCTTTTTTCCTGTTCGCTAACGCTGTTTGAGTGCTCGGGGGGAAATATCTAGCAAACACGCATTTTGAAAGCGCAAACAAGCAAAAAATTCCCCAAAGCCGTGGAACGCAGAATTTTTGGCAATTCCGCGTTCTACACGGAACGCAAAATCACCCAAATACCACGAGCCGAACGGAATTTACTGCCCAGGCCTAATTATTATGCAGATCCCTTTTATTGCTCCACTCAACAGTTTAAGATGCAATAAAAACCAGTGAACTAGCAGCCATCCTCCTTATTCGTTGTTGCTGCTGTCCCCTATTGGGAAAAAGTATATTCACTCTCAGGCAGGGGGCTGTAAAATTATATTTTACCTGTAATGGAGAGAGGAGATTCTGACTCTATGTGGTCAAAATCCTATACAATCTCTATATGGCCTAGCAATCCTTCCCATTCATAGTGGGTTTCCAAAATGATCTGAAATAGATCTGTTAATTTAGTTCCTAAAGAGTAGTCTGACACCAGATCATAGTGTCGGTTTTAGGTTATAGTGCGCAAAATAGGCGTAATGGGTCAGTCACACTAAGTACATTACGTCTGTAAGATGTGTAACAGTAAAGGATATATTTGCCTATGGCTAGCTTGAGGCTAAATAATGTATGTTTATTGCGACCCAACTCAATGGTACTAATTTTATCAACCTCTGAACAATGAATGGCTGATTGGAAGCACCAGACTTGGAACTTTTGATATTCAGGTCCCTCAATGGATGAATTAGCATAGTGACCCTGCAGACCTAATCTGCTTGGGGAAGTCTGTGCAGGTCCATCCCTTTTCTAGGTTACAGATTAAGGCATTCCTGCAGATGGTTTTAAAATAACACTGTCTGGCACATAACATCGATTCATACTTAGAAAAGATGGTATTGCAATGGTGTGCAAAATGAGTTTATTGATGTTGTTCTAAGTGCACACATTTTTCACTTAGTGAATGTGTGAAGTTTATGGACTCTGCTCAATTTCACTACTTTTGCTGTGGTTAAAGGTCTTTTCTTAAAACTTGTAAATGTAGGTGTTTTTATTGTTGAAAGAAGGGTGCCTGTTAAAGTATATTTTCAACAGATTGTTTTCATTTGCTTTTTTGAGAATAAACGTTGTCAATTTGGTGAAAAGAAATATCTATGAAGCAGGGGAAGGCACCGTTTCACACCTTTACCTATGTTATGGTATGTTAAGTTATGTTATGTCATGTCATGTTATGTTATGTTATGTTAAAACATGCCATGTGATGCCATGCTTTGACATACCATGACATGGTATGGCATGGCATGTCCTGTTTTATCATTCTAAGCCATGCTATAATATGTTATGTGTACTTGTTGGCTGATGAAGGCTGATAGCCAGAAACCGGTCCTTGGATGCTTGATTCCGGTCTGGTAAAGACATGGCTTGGTAGTTCGGACTGGACTGTTCCCATGAGGCACAGGGTCAGAGCTGATTTGCATATAGCCAGTGTCTAACCCAGGGTGGTGTGGAGTGCAAAAAAACGATGGATTTAGGCCTAGATCCTTGTACTGGGGTGAATGTATGACATTGTTCTACATTCTGTCCATCAACTGTGTTTTTTGCAATTTTCACCCCGAGTGTGCTGGGTATACTCAAACGTGAGTCCCAGGCTCTCCACACCACTGGAGTCAAGCTATCCAGGCTGATGAAGGCTGATAGCCAGAAACCGGTCCTTGGATGCTTGATTCCGGTCTGGGAAAGACATGGCTTGATAGTTCGGACTGGACTGTTCCCATGAGGCACAGGGTCAGAGCTGATTTGCATATAGCCAGTGTCTAACCCAGGGTGGTGTGGAGTGCAAAAAAACAATGGATTTAGGCCCAGATCCTTGTACTGGGGTGAATGTATGACATTGTTCTACATTCTGTCCATCAACTGTGTTTTTTGCAATTTTCAACCTAAGTATGCTGGGTATACTCTGACGTGAATCCCAGGCTCTCCACAGCACTGGAGTCAAGCTATCCAGGCTGATGAAGGCTGATAGCCAGAAACCGGTCCTTGGATGCTTGATTCCGGTCTGGGAAAGACATGGCTTGGTAGTTCGGACTGGACTGTTCCCATGAGGCACAGGGTCAGAGCTGATTTGCATATAGCCAGTGTCTAACCCAGGGTTGTGTGGAGTGCAAAAAAACGATGGATTTAGGCCCAGATCCTTGTACTGGGGTGAATGTATGACATTGTTCTACATTCTGTCCATTAACTGTGTTTTTTGCAATGTGTACTTGTAAAGCACACTATCCTGGTGCTGAGTAGGTGTCTGTGCATCTCGCCCTACCTATGGTAAATTGGTTAATTGAAAAGCCAGATCTTCACTTCTTGCAGAATTCAAGAGGAGAGGCGCAGACTCTGATGTGGAGAGGCAGATTGTTCCATGCTTTAGGAGCGATGTAAGAGAAAGTTCTTTCTCCTGATCTCGTTCTGTGTATGCATGGGATGTTGGCGGATAGTAGTCCTCTAACGTGGAGGTGTCTGAACGTTTGGTGGAAAGAGATGCAACTGTTCAGGTAGGTGAAGGCTGAGTTGTGGCAAGCCTTGAATGTGTGTGTGAGGAGTTTGAATTGAGCGCGTTTGTATATTTGGAGCCTGCGTAGTTTCCTGAGGGGCGGTGTAATGTGAGTTGTGTGTGGTAGGTGGAGAATGAGTCTGATTGCAGGGTTCTGGGTGGTCTGTAGGTTTCTAGTGAGTTGCTTGGTGAATTTAGGTCAGAGGGTGTTCCTTTTGTCCAACTTGCTGGTGACTAGGGTGTGAGTGAGTAGTGTAGCAACCTGAATTATTACTGCAATAAACCTTGTCCAAACAGAGTATGTTTCTGGGCCTCACATAGATATATTGGAGTTAATTTCACTCCCGTAGAGGTAAAATACTGGAGATCTAACTACAGGAATGCAAAATTAACCAGAATATCTGGTTAAACACTAAGAATCCATTGAGTAATTATGACTAGCCTGTGAAATTGGTAATTACAGATCTAATTATCTTTGCAATTCCCCTTCCTTAATCTCCCCTTACTCTAAGCAGCTGAAAGCTTCAAATGAAGGTTAAAAGCTCCAGCATGTAGCAGCAGACCTCAAAGTTCCAATGGTAAAAACAACCTCATCATGTGGCCTTAATTTCATTGCTACTGAACCAATGGCAGATCTGTAAAGTTGCATATCATTTGATCACACTGTTATTAAATAGGAACAGGCATGGTTTGCAGATGACTTGCACTTATTTGTGTTTGGGAGTTAGGGGTGTTTGTAGTGAAATGCCCTTCCTCTGCAAATCTGCAACTTCTCTCTCTTGATGGCTTTTGAAGACCATTGGTAGGACTTTACTATTTGGTAACGTGGTTTAACTGAGACAACATTACCAACACCCAAATTGTCCTTAGGTGCTCTATCAAACTTGTTAGAAAACTTTAGGATCAGAGTAAATTGTATCCTTCCTTTTTACTATTGCAGTCCAATGCGAAGAGCTTGCCCTTTTTTCTATTAAAAAAAGTGGAAGCTATTAATTTTCATTTTTTGAAGGATAATGAGGGTGACACTCATTCCACTGATTCTGCTGCATGTAATGGCATCTTGCATTCCTCTCAAGAAGTGATGATAATATCTTATTTACTTCTGGTTCAACATCAAAAATGGAGTTGTGACCTCTACTGAACTTCCGGACCTTCTTGGTCATCTTCATTCAATTAAACTGGGCTTGCCACTGGATCCTTTTCCACCAAACAAGCTTGGCCTCCATGACCCAAAACATTTGCCGTTGGTAATGAGCCATTTTATTACTCTCAGTTAGATGGTAGGGTGCCCCAGAGCAGGAAGTATGCTGTGGTACCCCCACTTCTAAAAAAACACTCTTGACCCGACCAACCGGTCAAATTTCCAGCTGATTTCTTTGCTGCCCATTGTTTCCAAAACGTTTGGAGAAACTTGTTAACCCCTGGCTTACTTCAATTGTGGAGGCCCAAAACGTTTTCCACCTTTCCCAGTCTGGCTTTAGGGCAGGCCACAGCACTGAATATGCCCTCCTGGGATGGGGCGTTTCAAGTTTTTCAGCTAATGAAAGGTCGTTGTCAAGGACTCTCACTTGGGATGTACGTCAGGGCTTTGTTTTAAGGCCTATGTTGATTGACATCTACCTCCGCCCTCTAGCCGATGTAGTGTAGAACTGTGGCTTAACCTAATATTCCTATGCAGATGACGCACAGGTTATGTTTTCCTTGTCATCTCCACAGGACCCTAGTTTCTCCACTCTTTACCAGGGCTTGAGCCACTTCTCCTTATAGATGAATAATGACCTGCTCAAGCTCAATGGTGATAAGACAGTGGTCATGCTCTTGGGGAAGAATCCCTCTCTTAGGGGTCCTCAACATTGGCCAGCATCCTTAGGGGATTTCCTCAATCTAGCATCCAAAGTCTAAAATCTGGGTTTTTTGCTGCATGATAATGTATCTATGAAGCCTCAGGTTGCAAAGGTTACCTCCACCTGTTTTGCGGTGCTCAAGTGGATGAGAAAGATTATCAAGTTACTTCCTCTTCTGGCTCAAAGAACTCAATTTCAAGCCTTCATTCTATCTAGACTAGAATATGGCAATGTGTTGTATTTAGGTATTAACAAGGCTTTGATTCGACAACTACAGTGTGTCCAGAATTCAGCTGCCAGACTTCTGTTTTCATCTGCCTAAATATGCCTTGGTTTCTCATCGTTTCCATGAGCTCCATTGGCTTACGATCACAAAGCGCATCCAATTCAAAGCCTTGTGCTATATGCATAAAGCCAATGCTGGTTTGGGTCTGCGAGATATCCAGGAGCTGGTGGTGCTCTATCAATCCACACGTATGCTAAGATCAATAAAGCAGACTCTGTGTATTGTGCCTTGGTTCAGTACTGGCCCGAAAGGGTAGCTACTCTTTCACTGTATAGGGTCCTAGACTGTGGAATGCTCTTCTAGAGTCTTTGAGAACCTGCACCTCACTTCTTGCATTTCGTAAAGGTCTGAGAACTATGGGGCATATTACCAACAACTAGCGATAATTTTTGTCTCTAACTTGTTTAGAGACAAAAATTATCGCCGCACATCGGCGATTTTTATCGCAGATAAACCTTGCTATTAGCAAGGTTTATCGCAAATGCGATAAAAAACGGCCGCAATGCATGAATATCGCTGAAAAGTCAGCGATATTCATGCATTATCGAGCAAATGCTCTTAGCCATGTTATCCACCTCCCATTGGATAACATGGCTAAGAACTGCTCAGGGCAGGTGTTAGCTTTTGGAGATATTCGCGCTTAGCGCGAATATCTCCAAAAGTTGGTAATATGAGATAGCGATGTTAGGGACTGTTTCCAGTCGCTAACATCTTGGCACGCCCACTTTGCATGTCATTAGTGATAAATATCACTGACATGCAAAGCGGGGCCCAAGATGGTCGCTATCTCCTATTAGCTGTCACTAACTGGTGTTAGCGACAGCTTGGTAATAGGGAGATAATTTTATCTCCGCTTTCTTGGCTTTTAAAGCCAAAAAAGCGGAGATAAACCCCCTTGATAATATGCCCCTTTGTTATTTTAAACAGAAGCTTGGTCACTTTACTCTCTTGATTAGCTGTAGTGCTTTATATGGCTATGAAATAAAATAAAATAAATATATTGGACTTGCTAATGTTCGTTCATTTTAGAGCTTGGCAAACAGACGTAAATATAAATGTAGTGCCAATTTGCTGCATCATCATCACTGTGGATCTAGCTCAGAGAAGTTACAAGATAGAAATGAATGAGAGGCTTATTCTCAAGTAATTTCACATGCAAGTTCAAAGGGAGTGAAATCAACATTTGCTTAGATTGTTTGCTTGTATAGCAATACATGTTGGTTTGCTGCAATTTCAATGTGCAATACAATTTGGGATAGGTGTGCCTAAAACGAGTGTCTTTGTCATGTACATTGTCCCTCAAAGAAGGTGGAAGATTATTGGTGGAGCTGACATTCCTCTCAAATCACTTTAAGGAGCATTGTTGTGCACAGAGGAATAAGGAAATGTTCTAACTTGTAATCTAAGTAAACTGTCAAGAATCTCTGTAGCCTCTTTGTCTTTAATCTTGTTCGATCTCACCAAGGAACATGTAATTACAAACATTTGGCACATTTGCATTGTGTTACAAACTTCAAAGTGCTGCGAAATACAGCTTGTCCCCTCACTAGAAAATACGATTTTAATATATTACTGTTTCGTGCTATAAATAAAGTGCATACAAATGAAATAAATGCAACTTTGAATCATGCATTTCAACAAAACATCCTTTTTGGCCAGTGCTTGAAAAACCATTTAAGTATATTTTTAATACGTTTGATTAATATTTAAAGCCAGGTGGGTGACTACCCAGCATGTGAAATAATCACATCCTTTGTCACACTGACTCCTCAAAGTCATTAAATAAAAAAGAGATCAACCCCCTGGTACCTACGGCAGAGAGCAGACAGGCTCCACTTATGGCAATGTGTAAAGTATTATGGAGTACCAAAACAGTAATTAAGTCAAAATGCAAAAAATCTCATATCTATTTAAAGAAATAAACTCAAATGTAATGATTGAAATCACAATGAAATGATAGAAATGCAGTAGACGATTTTCAAGTTTTAAATACGAATAGCCCTAGGAAGCACAAAGTGCCAATGATAGTCTATGGTCATGGTAGAACGGAATGACGCACTATTTGAGGCTGGTCATAATGGATAGTAATGAGTCAGATACACCAATCAGGTTTGTCCAGGTCAAATATTTTACTTTCTCACTTAGTATTGTAAATCCAATCTACCATGTATACTTTTAAAACCCCCCATGACAATAGGGAGTCCCTTAGAGATTCACAGAGTGTCAGGCAGAGGCCAACAGCAGAGTCCAGTCCAGATCCAGTTGCCATTTGTCAGCTGGGCACTTGCGGAAAAGGCTTCATGTAGTTTGTGTGCCCATGTAGCTATAATAGGAGATCACCCTTATGACACTTGGAGGCCACTTCTTTGCCCTAGGTACAAAAGGGGAAATGTCCAGTTCTTGAGGGAGCCCCTCTGTAACACATTGCACGTCCAGTCTATTTCTGTTCTTTATCAGGTCCAGGAGTGTTCTGCAGTGGGTGCTTGGGGGAGTTACAATTATGCCTAGCACTTGGTAATGGGTAGGATTGACGCCTAGGCATGCCCAAAGCAGTAGGGTAAAAGATCTTGAAGCCAGCCCTCCCCACTTTAGGCATTTCCAAGATCTCAGAATTCTTCATACACTTTCAGCTTGGGCTCTGAGGGTTGATAATGTGAGTGGGGAGTGTTCTACGGTAATCTGAGGGTCCTACCACATGTAGCACTAAAATCTAGTTTGAGGCAGCCACCGTACCCACAATAAATCCAGAGACAAAAGTCAGGTAGAACAGAAGTTAGGTTTTCCAGCAAACAGAGAGTGGATATCCAAGAAATGTATTTGAATCCTGTTTCCCTTCCTTTCAAGTGTGCCTCCAGTGTTGTATGTTGTAAACCCGCTAAACCTGTCAAGCGGGATTTGACGCTCAACTGGGATTTGGCACTAATCTTATACAGTGTCCAGTTCCAGACCTGCGTATTTTGTGAGGTTCAGCTACCTCCCCCCATTCATACCAGCCTATTGTTTGCTTTTGGAATGCATTTCTCTCCTTTATCACGCCTATTCAAATGCTAGTTACTGGCTGGGAGAAGTTGGAGGACAAATGCTAATTTAACCTCTAAGAACCTCAGGCAAGGAAAAGGCGACTTTATAAAAGTTACTTTTCCTGAGATTCAAATTTACCAGTGAATTGGATTTTACACAACTTTTAAAACTAGTTGTTTAATTAAGGTTCTAGCTAGACCCATTCCCGAGATTAGATTTTTAATCTGTATTCTGGTTTTCCCCATAGAACAGCTAGATATGCAAAGGTGAAAATAGGTTTTTGGGGCAAGTCATTACAAGGACATGTTAACACAAAATGTCTGCATACCCTACGGGTACATACCATGCACCTACTCTTGTGGATCGCAAGGCCTCCATAGGGGTGACTTATTAATATTTAAAATAAAGGCCTTGATCTATCCAAGGAGTTTATTTTGGCAGGACGAATAGCAGTTTTTACACTGTTAAACTCAAGCTAGCCTGGTAGGCCTAAAGCCCTGTTTGCACAGCCACTCTAGTGGATGACACAATAGTTGCTGCAGTCCACTAGTGACATTTATTTTTCAGGCCCTGTTTACACTTTGTATTATATATTCAGGATTCATTGTCGTATCACTTACAGCAATTCGTAGCATACCAAATTCATCATGTTGAATGGAGGAACACATGCCCTTTTACTCTGGTTAGCAGGGGTAAAGTGCACAGAGTTTTAAAGCCATCACAAATATAGGGTCTATCAAAAGGGGAGAAATCTTGGGTGACCATGCAGAAAAAGGCATACTTCCTACATGGATTACATCAGATGGTTTCTTTCATAGTGCAGTAAATTGAGAAGATCTATGGGCACCCTTTCATTATTAGGAGGCTGTTGCATACCCTATGCAAGCATGTTTAGCCTTGACCCCTCCTTCTTTATCATTGAAACATAAAGGGCCTGTTGTAGAGTTTGGCAGATGACTCCATCATAAAATGAGGGTTTTCCTCTCTGCCATATTATAAATGTCATATGCTAAAGCACTTACACTAAATCAGACAGGATATCCTTCATGTTCAGAGTAACCTATCCACAAAATTCTAAAACAGGTCCTTAGTGATCAGTTTTTCCCACACTAGTCATCCCTTTGACCCTCTTCAAAAATGTGTGCCCACCGCAACCTTCCATAGAACTTGATTTCTCTCCTCTTCCTTCCTTCTTACTTAGGGGTCCACTAGGATAACGGGCGGACTTAGTCGCCCGCCATCCCATCATGTGAAGGGACCGCCCACCATAAGGGCGAGGGTCCCATGGGGGTATTAGGATGCTGGCAGGAAAGTTCCCCTGCTCATGTTCGCTGATGACACGCTCATAATTTCGAAAAAAAGGCAGGGCTTACAGTTAGCTTTGTCCCGTTTTGAGCTTTTTTACAGCGAACATGAGCTGGAGGTGAACGTTGGAAAGACCAAATTTATGGTCCTTCGGGGCCCAAGAGATGGTAAAACCAAGGTTAAAATAAGTGGGGTTACCTTGGACCAAACAGAGGTCTTTACATATCTGGGTGTCACCCTGAGTGAAAACCTAAGCTGGAAACCCCAGCTAGACCTCTTGTCCCTTAAACATGCCCAGCTTGGGGGGCCTTACTGAAGGAACACTCTAACTCACTCACCAAACCCCTGGCCCCCCTGATTACAATTTATGGCTCAAAAATGTTACCTTCCATTTTATACGGAGCAGAACTGTGGGGTTATAGCGTCTTATCTAGACTGAAGGTGGCACAGAACAAGTTCCTTAGAACAGCTATATGTCTACCCCAATCAACTACCCGCCTCCCCTTATTGTTTGACTTAGGATGTAATCCGATAGAGGACGTGGTACGGTATAGACCACTGGCCTTCTGGCGGCGCTTGTGGACTACACCGGAACTGTCCATGTATGCTGAGGCTATCTTGGAGATAAAGGAATTACAGGGGGCTTCTAGGGTTCCATGACTATCCGCTCTTAGAGCGTCATTGCTGGATATGGGTTTGGAGGCCCTGTGGGTGGACCCAGCTAGTGCCAATTTTCCATCTAAGAAGATATTTAAAGAAATGTATTGGAGAAGGATCAAGGAGAAGAGATTATCTACTTTGTGGGGGTCCTCTATGACCTCGGCCTTTCTACCCATCAAGGAAGTTCCGAGCTATGAAGATTATTGGGACATTATAACTAAACCACTCGATCGAAAATTGTATCACCAGCTGAGAGTGGGCTCACTCCCCCATACCTGGGTTAACAACTCTTGGAACCCAGAAAGTAGTGACAATTGTCCTTTTTGTATAAAGGAAGCAGAAACTATGGATCATTTCTTATTTTGTTGTACAATGTACTCATTAACCAGATGCGTCTGGTTAAGGCCTGTATATTGTTCATTAGGCACTAGATCTGCAATGACTGCAAGTAGGATTCTGAAAACGGACACCTCCGCCTATATTGTCATTGGTGTGTCAAAGTTCGCTAGTTGGGCCTGGTCTATTCGATCACGGAATCTGAGTCCATGAGCCATACCTCAAGTAATATCTGACACCAATTGCACAAGCTTTTTTCCATGTTCATCTTTATGATGCATTGAAACAAGGTCGCAGAAGTGCAGCACACAGTGCGTATGGTGGAGAATGTGATGGGGGAGGGGCAGAGGCACATGACTGGAAGGAAAGGAAACACTGCCATTAAACAGAGATCTCAGTGTGGAAACGCAATATGAATCCATCTCTTACAGGGGACTTTATCATAAAGAAATACGAATATGTGAACATTTTCAGTAGCCAGGGCTATATTTTTTCGCAACTTTGGTACGGTCGGAAGTAAAGCTTTGAAAAGGGTTTGCTAGTTACTTGCATATGGAGGGGTCTTGCTTCAGCAGCCCGCCATCTGCTACTGAAAAGAACAACTGGACGCCGCTGCTGCAAGGGGGCAGGAAGTCGTTAGTGTTAGAACATGGTGAGAAGCCAAATATAGGCATTATCGATTTAGATAGTGCAACTCGGCTTTTTAAGGGCTTTTTGAAACATAGTCGTATTATCAATGACGGAGTCACAACAGCTTGTGGAACGCCACGCACCTTACGTTTTGAAGCTATCACTCTCCCATCAATAAATAGTAAAATCAGGTTTTTCATATTCTGCGCATGCGGCGGTTTCAGTTTCTACAATTGTGAACGTGAAGTGGGAAACACGGCTTGTAATAAGTCCAAGAATACTTTGTCCTCAAAATGTACGACATATGTTTTTAGAATGCAGGGGAATTGGCAATTATTTTGTGATCTACAGCCCAGCGGAACAGCCTGGCCCTCCAGAAGGACGCAGTGATGGGCGCGGGGACGGTGGCTCCATCTGGAGAGCCGCGGAGCGATCAGCCGAGTTCCTTCTTTCTTCTCCCCTCACCGCCAGCAGCCAGCCTTTCCTGCGTGGGGCTGACGCAAACTGTAACAATGGTCCTGCATGAAAGGTTTCTTTTTCTGTCTGCAATGTAATTTACGCGCAATAGGCAAACTCACGCCAGGATTCCATGTTTCAAGTGAAATATGTTAAACTCAACGCTGCCTCTGTCTCGTTCTGTGATGAATTCGGACGTAAGCTCAAGTTGATTACATAAATAGTTAACCAAAAGAAAAGTAATGTTTAAAAGACGAGTAGATGGGTTGAGGGGTAAAGTGTTATAGAAAAAATACTGGCGCAGATATATACTGTAAAATAACAGATATTAGACCAGATCCATGAAAAAATCTTGGAACAAGAGCAGTTTTCAAACAGAATTCACAATCTCAGTCTTTCAAATCTATGAATCTGTGTAAAAGAAATGTTCAGAGTGCGTGTATACACAAAGAGCCGAAGGGATCCCCAGCACTCAGGACTAACACACAATTTATTGTATTTTTTAAGGTGCTTGGGTAATTGCAACTTTTTAGAAAGAAGTTATTTTATTTACATGTTTGTGTATGACAACATGAATACATGCCCAAATAAATGCAAATCTGAAGGCATGTTAAACACGGTACATTTGTTTTAATATACAGACGTCGACAATTCATAAATACATAACTGCATTTCAATATATTTACATGAAATAAATTAGAGATTAAACAATACAATTTTCCCCACTAACGTTAAATATTTATTTTTGACCATCCGTGACTCCACATCTCAATACACATATTTTTTTATGTGATTGGCAATTGGCGAAGGAGCCAGGAGCGTGGCAAGGAAGAACAGCTTTCTATCCTTTCCGTATATTGTGCAGCACATTGATCAGAGATGCCCAGATGTCCAGTTGTTGGGTCAATACTTATTGGACTGAATAATAAATCACAGATAAAACAGAAGATAGAAAATAGAGTGCCAGAAAGGTCAGATTGGTACAGGAAATATTCCCAGGCACCAAAATGAAAGTGGACCTGTTAAACCTATTATCCTTAGGGGGGTCATTCCCCAGACATTTTGCCTTTAGCTTCCCATTTTTTGCTAATTCTTTTTATTGGCCTTAGGACTCTGGGCACTTAACCACTGCTAACCAGTGCTAATGTGCATGTGCTTCTCCTTTAAAACAAAAATATTGGTGTATACCTGGTTGGCATATTTGTTGTACTGATAAGTCCCTTGTAACATGATATGCTGTCGAAGTTGATTTCTTCTACCTCGCCCAGGTAAGATCACAAAGGAAGACCAGCAGTCGGAGGTAACTGAAACATAAAAAATGTATTGCGCTCGCGCGGGTACACCACCTCACAGCTCCATGTGGCTATGAGAGAAGTGGACAACTTACAAAGTCATAGACAGTTCGTTTTGTACAAAAGAAAGGGTTGAGGCAAAGAAAATATGCACCTGCTTTAACCTGTGGCTTGAGAGTAGTGATTATGGTGCTTTTGAATCCAAGGAACACAACCCTGTCTGTTCTTTCAATGGTAAAACCCAAAACGCAATGAGAAATACGGAATCAGCACCCATCCAAGAAGTATTTCATTCATTAATTTCAAAGGTCCATAATACGTATGAGAGTCCTGTGATAAATGAATCCGGAATTCAGTAAAATTTTTCTTTTCCAAAGTTCTTTATTTTAACAATACAGGTCAGGAAAAAATCCAAGAGCACAAATGGATTCCCTTCTTAGCCGGCGCGTTTCGTCTCACACATTGAGACTTCTTCAGGGCTCCAAAAACGAGTAATAGTCAATATTCAGTACATCTTGTTGTTGTTTCTTGAAAGCAGCAGATTAAACTAATTTCTTGGAGGCAGCAGAATAATCTTTATATCTTGAAGACGTGATTTAACAGAAATGTAGTTCATGCAGGTACAGTAGTCCCTGTCTATAGCCTCCTTGGGCCTGTGCTGCTGTTCTTGTCTTGCTCGAGCTTGTTAAACAGAGAAGAGCATGGTGGCCAGCGCAAGTTTACACATCACAGGTAGGACAACCCAGTTCAGACATGGCCATATGCAAATCAGTCTGACCCTGTGCCTCATGGGAACAGTCTAGCCCGAACTGAAAAAGCCATGTCTTTCCTGGACCGGAAACAAGCATCATGGGACCGGTTTCTGGAATTACAGCCGTAATCAGCCAGGCTAGACATGGCTTGGCAGTTCGGCCTGGACTGTTCCCATGAGGCATAGGGTCAGACTGATTTGCATATGGCCATGTCTGAACTGGGGTGGCTGAGTGAGCTAAAGAATGGTGATGGATTTAACCCAGATCATTTGACTGGGGGTTAGTGTTTGATTTGCTCAAACGCTCCGTCCATCATCCCCTTTTGTATCACTTTTAGAAAGTGGACATTTCTATGCCCTTATGACTTCATGTACCTGACAGCCTGTCTCCAATGCACGTCTGAGGTGGGTGATAGCTACACTTTGTGCATTCCCTCTAGACAGCCACAAACACAGGAAGTTGATGCTCATCTACATTCTGATGGGTCTTCCTGGGCAGGGAGGAACGGGAGGGACTGACATTTATACTTTAATAGTTGGTGTCCTGCTCACACACAAATCACTGATTTCCCCCCACATATAGCCTGGTAGCCAGGAATCTTTGTGCACTCTGTACATTTCAGAGAGCTGCTTTGAAGTCACCCCTTCATCAAAGGCACTTTTGGGTATAAGTATTGTGTCTCTAACCCCTGAAATCAGACACTCCTGGATCTTGAGCGGAACCTTTGTCAGAAGAACCGCTGTGGTACTCAAAGGGTTCAACTGGACTGCTTTTCTAGAAGGACTGCTTTTTTGTACGTCGCCCTACTGTCTGCTGCTCTCTGGCTCTGATGAAGGAGAGCTGGATTCTGCCTTCCCTCCAAGGAATCACCAAGGGCTTGCTGGATTGCCTCCTGTTTTCTGAAGTCTCAGTGACACAAAAGTCTTCCTTCAATTCTGCTGCTGGACTCTGCCATCTTTGAGTCCTACCCTTTCCTGAGGTTCCCTCTCCAATTATGGGCCTCAGAATTGGGTTCTGCAGCTGCTTTTCTACAAAATCGATGCATCATTACCTTTGTGGCAATCGAAAACCAACGAATTGCACTTTGACACCGATGCAGGGGCTGTTCTAGGTTAGTGGATCTACAGCCTGCGCTGCACAACGATAATGTTCTCAGTGGCTCGTTGATGATGCATTGCCCATCTAAGCGAAGCTTTATGATGAAGCCGTGACCCGACTGCATGGAAAAATCATTGCAACATGCCCCAGCACCAATGCATTGCTCAATCCAAGGTACTCTCTCAGCATGCTCTGCGTGGGTCCTTGCAGCTGGCCGGCCCTCCATTTCGGTCGGCCTGAACCTTGGATTTCACTCGTCTCTCATGATCTCAAGTAACCTTTCGACAGCAGTTTTTGCATTTAATCTTTAGAAACTCATATATCGACTTCTTCTGATTGGAGTTTTGTCATTTCCATCTTGTTTTGCTCAGATAAATATTCTTTAGTTTTCTAAACCTGTGCAGCTTATTTTTCTGGTGTATTCATTGTGTTGCTGCGGTGTGTAAGCCTGGTTGGTCTGCACCAAGCTACCAGAGGGTGAGCACAGGTTATCTTTAAGTGTGTATCTAGCTTACCTTGACTAGAGAGGTGGTTCCTGCCTGGCTTGGGTGCACACCTCAGCTAACCAGGAATCCCATTTTTAACAGGCCCCAATTAGTTATTCAGAAAGGTAAAAAGCGGTCCTTGTTTAAAAATTAGGGCAGTATTGAACTTGTAAAGGCATGATGCATAAGTGTTTTGCAAGATATTGAAGACTGCATGGATATGTGCTTGTTGTAGGCAATGTTTGTCGTAATATCAAGGAAATCAGCAGTAAAAATTGGACACTCAGACCATGAAACATGCATACTAACAGCTAAGTAAAAAAACGACCCACAAACTGACCAGTCAGACCTGCCCTTCCGGCTTTACTGGACTGCTCTATAGGCCAGTCCGACCATGACTGTCAAGAAAACATACCCCACCTTACTTTTTGTTAAGTTTCTTCCCACTTTTGGAGAAAGATCTGCTAAACCCTAAGTATAATGGTCCTAAATCAAAATAAGAAACATATAAAAATTGGCCTAAGACTGTGTCTGCAAAAGAGGTGGCCAGTGTAGGCGCAGTAATAAAATACCAGGAAGGGATACCTTCCCTATCTACTTCACTATCTAACTTGAAAGCAATAGCTCCTGCAGTTCAACATAGGGTTGCTTACTGGCCCAAATGAACTATGAAACCACCATAACCTGTAGTTTTCGCTTTAAAAAAACTGCTGTTGAAAATCATGGAATTGAAGTGAAAAAAGATATCCTCCCTAGAAGAGACAGCGTTAAAAACTCAGCAATACTGAAAACAAATGGTAATTTTCACTAATATTTGGTGTTTCTATGTGGGAACCTTGTAGCACTGTACGGGGTCAAAAACCATTATCAAGTCAACAATGGGAGAGTTAGCTGTTTATGGACCGTTAATGCCTGATGATATAGTGTTCCTTAAAGATGCATATCTCCAAATTTTTCCTAATTTAGAGCAACATTTTGAAGTTCCCGGGGGCATAGATGGAAGAGGTCAGCTATATTGTTTTTTCTTTTATTTTCATTGTCTCCTGTCTGATGGTGACGTGGCTATGGATGTCCCAAGAATCACCAGAGATGGAGAGATTGTCTTCAAGAAAAGCACGGTGTTGATTTTTCATGGCTCTGCTAATAATGCAGCTGGTTTAGAGGATGGCGTGGGATGGCAAGGGGAGTCAAGCAGAATTTCATGAGAGTGTTGTGATCATATTCCTTCAGGCACTGGATGAGATGTGCTACAGTATGTAGGATTCAATAAAGTGCTGCCTGTGTTCATGGAACAGGGGTTTCCCACCAACCAGATTCAGTGTGATGACTTGAACAGTAGTTCTAATGTCACTTTCTTAAGGAAACAGTTTCACTTTTTTGTGAAAGGAGAGCTTTTATCAGGCGGTCTTATTTTTTGGCCACTATAAGGCTAAGGTTGGTATCTCAGATGAATCAGAGTGGGCTAAAGAAAGGTGATGGATTAAACCCAGATCAATTGACTAGGGGTGAGTGCTTGTATTGTCAACGCTCCGTCCATCATTTCCTTTTAGTTTTTCTTTGTTCGCCATAAGTTGGCAAGGTATGCTCAGACGTGAGTCCCTTGCTCACTTTGCCACTGGAGTCAAGCAAGCCCGGCTGAAGACGGCTGTAATGCCAGAAACCGGTCCTGGGAAGCTTGATTCCAGTAAGAGAAGACATGGCTTGGCAGTTCGGGCTGGACTGTTCCCATGAGGCACAGGGTCAGACTGATTTGCATATGGCCATGTCTGAACTGGGGTGGCCGAGTGAGCTAAAGAAAGGTGATGGATTAAACCAAGATCAGTTGACTGGGGGTGAGTGTTTGTATTGTCAACGCTCCGTCCATCACCACCTTTGCTTTTTCTTTGTTCGCCCTAAGTTGGCAGGGTATGCTCAGACGTGAGTCCCTTGCTCACTTTGCCACTGGAGTCAAGCAAGCCCGGCTGAAGACGGCTGTAATGCCAGAAACCGGTCCTGGGAAGCTTGATTCAGGCCCAGGGAAGACATGGATTGGCAGTTCGGGCTGACCTGTTCCCATGAGGCACAGGGTCAGACTGATTTGCATTTGGCCATGTCTGAACTGGGGTGGCGGAGTGAGCTGAAGAACGGTGATGGATCAAACCCAGATCAGTTGACTGGGGGTGAGTGTTTGTATTGTCAGCGCTCCATCCATCACCACCTTTGGTTTTTCTTTGTTCGCCCTAAGTTGCCAGGTATGCTCAGACGTGAGTCCCTTGCTCACTTTGCCACTGGAGTCAAGCAAGCCCGGCTGAAGACGGCTGTAATTCCAGAAACTGGTCCTGAGAAGCTTGATTCTGGTCCAGGGAAGACATGGCTTGGCAGTTCGGGCTGGACTGTTCCCATGAGGCACAGGGTCAGACTGATTTGCATATGGCCATGTCTGAACTGGGGTGGCGGAGTGAGCTAAAGAACGGTGATGGATTAAACCCAGATCAGTTGACTGGGGGTGAGTGTTTGTATTGTCAACGCTCCGCCCATCACCACCTTTGGTTTTTCTATATTATACATTATACATCATGTCTCTTCCATGGGAATGTTACCACTTCTCATAATCCACTCTTATTACACTACTTTTGAAAAAAAACAAGGCTGACCCTCTATCCTTTCCAACTGCAGGCCTATCTCTTTGCTACCTATTGTGGGCAAATTTACAGGGCATATTGTTAACCAACAACTTACTTACTACATAGAAGATAGATAGATAGATAGATAGATAGATAGATAGATAGATAGATAGATAGATAGATAGATAGAGATAGATAGATAGATAGATAGATAGATAGATAGATAGATAGATAGATAGATAGATAGATAGATAGATAGATAGATAGATAGATAGATAGATAGACAGATAGATAGATAGAATAGCTAGAAAGATAGATAGAATTTTCTTGAACAATTACTTAAAATCATTGCAATTAATTACATTTTAAAAACTTAATATATGTTTAAAAAATGTATATTGTCCTTCAAACACGTTGTAGTTCTATTTTTCACAAGGAACATAAGTTTAAAATCTCAATAATTTAGAAGAAAGTGCTCGGAATTAGTATACAGACAGCATTAAAATTGAGCGATGTGTTCAGACTTCATCAAGGTTATTGCCGCTATCATAAATTTCATAAAATGTGTGTCCATTTGCACAGAGTCGCCTTTCCTACAGTATCCTTATGCATCTTGGCAGGTCCGAACATTCATGAAGCATCAAATGGGGCAGAGCCAACATTTTCTTAAATCAGTCAATTTCTTTCAGATGCGCAAAACATGAATTAATGATTCTTCTCCATTTCCACAGAGGAGGCACTGTGTAACCTTCGGATCCCGATAGCTCTGTCCATACCTATATGCGAGCAAAGGAACTAAGCCGAAGCTTAACATTATTAGCTGGAGTTTCAATATTGGCTTGAGGGGAGTTGAGAGATAATACAGAAGTGCCCCACAATTGTAGAGTTTTGACTCCCAGCTGCCATGAGTTTGATTTTTTAGTGCCAGTGCGTTGCATTCCGGGTAATTATTCGTTTTGCCACAATAGCTGCAGGTAGCGAACTTTCCCAAATTTCTTGTGCCTTCAATATCTCAACACAATGCATTAGGAAATTATTAAATTTTGTTACTCGGTTTTTTATTAGTGACCAAATGAGGCTCTTTAAAGTATGCCCCTAGACCTGCTTGGCTTCTAAGCAATAGGCTACAAACTTAGCATTTAGCAGCCACTGCTGCGATGTCAGCTTGAACTTCATGCAGATTTGTGCGTGAGATGTGGAGTTTGGTGGCAAAGACATTCTACGGTAACAGCACAACTGTGTTCTGTCCAGCCAGGCTCCCAATTTATCTCTAAAGACCGTTGCCCAACAGGGCACTGTTCATTTTGAATTTATTACCTTAAGTAGGGGGGCCAAATCTGGTGTGCCCTTTGATTTTCTTTCTTTGTAGAATGCTCCTTCGATGCATTTGATGCCCCCTGCTGTGCGGTAATGTGCGCTGCTAATCATCTTGTATGGTCCAGCCAGATGCCAAGGTACTTGTAAGTAGTCACTATTTTTGATGGATTTCCCCTCTTTGTACCAAAAAACCTTTCCTGGCCCTTTGTCTTGTTACTATAATCACCTTCAATTTTGCTGTGTTTATTTTTAGCTCATTTTATGTACAGTACCATGTAAAATCAGTCAGCAGCCTCTAGAGCCCCACTATGGTGTCATTCACATACTGTAAGGACTGAGGTGGAGTTCCCAAGAGTTTTGGTGGGAATGCTCTCTCTCATAATAGGTATTCTGGGAGGTCTGCCACATTCAAGTTGAAAAGTAACGGGGCCAGTAGACAGACAGACTTGTTTTATGCCCTTGTTGGTAGTAGCCCAGCCTGAGGTGACTCCTATTTTCATCCATGTGTCTGAGTATAGGGTGATAATTCCATTTAGTAAAGTCCATGTTGTAAACCCCAGTTGTTTCATTTTTCCCACAGTCTGGGCATGCAATCAAATGCCCTTTTTTAAGTCAATCGTTGTTCTAATGGTTTACTGTCTCCATTGTGCAACTTTAGATCCTTTGGACCGCTGTTTCTTTTCCTGATGTTATCTCTCACATCTTCACTGCCGGGGGGTTCAACATACGAAGTTTCGATGTAGGTTCCCAGACAGGTGGTGCAATGTTTGTTACAGTTAGCTGTTGGTTCAGCTTGAAGAATTTATTAATCCATGCCCAAAATGTTCTTTGATCCTTGGATTTTAGGATTTCATATGCAACTTCCCAGCGCTGATCTTCCAGCTTCTTCTTGTAGGTGTATCTAGTTTTTCTATATTCCTGGCAGATTGCCATGGCATACATGCATAATGTTTTAATTTCATGGTTTGGTAATCTTCCACATAGTCCTAGTTCGTGTTCGCTTTAGATTTGCTATTGCTTGTTTGAATTCTTTGAGTTGATGGGCCTTAACTGTTGGGTTATCTATGCCTGGCTTTGCCACAGTAGTTACATTTTCCTTCACTTCTTCCAAAATTTGCTCCCATGCTACTCTGGAAATTTCCTTATTTTGCACTTGATGTAATTTATCCAGAAACTACTCAACTTCTCTCTCAAGTGCCTCTTGATTTTCCAGTGACCAGCTTACCTTTTTTACTGGATCTAATTTATCTTCGCTGCCAATCCCACTGACCTTTGAGAGCGGAAGCTGCAGAGCTGGAATTTCGCAAGTTCAGTTTGCATGATCACTGGCAATGGATGGTGTTATTGCAAACTTTTGTATGGTATGAAAGTATGCAATCGACACCCAGATATAATGTAAGGTGGCCATTCTAAAGCATGACGTGTGTGTATAGGCTGCCAGCGAGTCCATTTGCGATCTTTATTTAGGGTACATCAGCCTCGTTGGTTAAAATGAGCTGATATCCTTGCTCCCTGCTTATATGACCTTTGGTACTGACTTCTTATTCCGGGTATAGCCCACACTTGGTCATCCAAGGTCACAAAAGGGTGTTGAAGTCGGTCTTCATGAGGTTTGCGTTGAAGTCTCCCATTATTATCCACAGGTCACCTTGGAACTAGGCTAAGAGACCACCCATTGCTGGGAGCAAGTTGCATAATGTAACATCACATTTTCCCCTGCCTGAGTGGAGGTAGATACTGCCTAGGATGACAGTTTTTATCGCCCGGCTAGAATTGCCTGATTTGTTAATTGATGATTTAAGTAGCACATAATCTCATTCTCCTTCACTCAATAGTGTAACTTGTGCTGCCACATTGTTTTTCATATTATTAGATAAGCCCCCGGAAGGGTGGCCCCCTGCTGGTGATGCCGTTGCGTTTGAGTCATAGACTGTGAAGTCCAGCCAGGGAACTGATTTTAGGGCCCAGGTTTCTTGTAGCACAATGACATTGAAACTCCTCTGTTGATTTATTTATTTATTTATTTTAACAAAAACAAAACCAGAGTCATAATCCAATTACACAATTTGTACATTACAATACTCAAAAAATAACATACAAAAATGATAAATCAAGGTTCATGACAACGTAGAAGTCTAGCCTAGGTCATAGTCATATCTGCCGTAGGGGAGCTACACAGTTCACCTCTGTAAGTGTTCCAGAGGCCCCACTTCTTTTTTAAAATAAAAAGTTTTTCATCAAAATCAGTGCAGAGTCAGAAATCCAGTTACAAAAAATATAGCAAGATGGAAATAAGATACAGAGTTACCAAAGAAGAGGTCAATACAGATTGCGATGTAATAATCTAGCTCAGTTCGATGGTAGGAGATTCACACAGTTCACCACAATATTTATTCCAATGACCCCACTTTTTATCCCATTTCGCAGGGCAGCCCCGGAGCTTATAAATAGTCTTTTCAGCCAACATACATCTGTCAAGTTCCGCCATCCACCCCACCACCAGCGGTCTATCAGCAGCACCCCATTTCATAGCAATTGCACGTTTCGCCATCAGGAAACCCAATACTGCCCTTTGTATCTCGGTGATTGATCGCTGTCTCTCTAGGGAAATCAGGGCCGCTTGCCATTCTTCCTCATCCAAGATGCCCAGATCTGGCTGCCACTTGTCCCACAGGTGCTGAAACGTATCAGTGAGGTTGATACAGAGTTTACTGTATGTGTAGGATATGGCCTTCGTTAGGAGGGGTTCTGAAAGCAATCTGTCTTTATTTATTTATTTATTTTATTTTGAAAGTTTTATATAGCGCGAACAAGATCTTTGCAGATATCAGAGCGCTTTACATAGGAGAAGAGCAAATATACACAGATACATCTATAGTGTTAAAAGTACAGTGAAATGATATCATAAACAGTCAAGTAGTCAATTTCAAAGTCAAACAAAAAAGCAAAGGGTTCGAACAAGTAGTACAGATGAGCACTGAGTCTTTGAAGTTGATCCCCAGTAGTGGTTCATGTGCATTTAGCCATGAGGATCGCTTTTACTTCTATCTTGAAAAGTATGGTAGATGGGATGAGTCTGATTTCAGGGGGGAGTGAGTTCCAAATCCTGGGGGCCATTCCTGAGAAAGAGCGTTTGTATGTTTTTTCTTTGCGGAATCTTTTAGGCTTTAGCAAAAGATTGTTTGTGCCTCTAGTGTTTCTGGATCCTCCAGAAATCGTTAGCTTCTGAGCGAGGTATCTAGGTGAGCTAAGGTGGACAGCCTTGTGCGTCAAACAAGCGATTTTCAGGTGTATCCTGGCTTCAAAAGGCAGCCAGTTCAGGGATTTGAAGTCAGGGGAAATGTGTGAGTGTTTTTTTGATCCAGTGATAAGTCTCGCTGCGGCGTTTAAAGAGGCTCTTATGGGTGCCGTAGTAGCTAGGGGGAGACCGCAGAGGGCGGTGCTGCCGTATTCTATTCGAGGTATGACAAGTGATTGTACCGCAGTTTGGAAGTCTTTGGCTGGAAGGAAGGGTTTAAGTTTCCTAAGGGTGTTGATTTGGTAATTTGCTCCCTTAGTTGCTTTGTTGATGTGTTCCTGCATGCTGAGATTGGTGTCGAGTGTTATGCCCAAGGATTTCGCTGAGTCCACGATGGTGGGTTGAACATTGAGTGCCGTTAGGTGTTTAAGCCACATTTGTGCGGTAGTGATCTTCGCGGGAGGTGAGATCAAAAGGAACTCTGTTTTGAGGGCATTAAGTTTGAGGTGATGTCTTTGATGGCAGTGAGGAGAGCGTGTTTGATCTGGATATAGCGGAAGGATTCAGTATGTGTGAGTGCATATTTGGTTTGTAGGTCTGCAAAAGTCAATAGTCTGCCCCTGTGTACTAGGTCTCCTATTGTCGAAATACCTATCGTGCCCTACTTGTCAAATCCCAGATGGAAACATAGAGAACCAAGTGTTTTTGATGTCCACAGCGGTGATGCCTTGGTGAGTGCATTCGACCAACCCAGTCGTTTGTTGGCCTGATGCCATATTGCGACTGTGTGTGCCATAGGGCCCATGTATCTCTTCTTCACCGGTTTGCTGTAAAGGGCCCCAAGGTAACCCTCCCGACCAGTCTGATATCTGTCCAAGTGGAAGGCCGGGTCATTAGGCAAGCCATGTATCCAGTGGTTGACAGCGACTAATTGCGATCCCCAACAGTAGAGGCGCAAGTCAGGCAATGCGATGCCTCCGTCATACCAACTTTTTGTTAGCTTAGAAAGGGCAATACTGGCTGCTCCTCCCGTCCCACAAAAGAAGCCGAAGGTCACTCTCCACTGATTTGAAATAGGAGTCAGGAATCAGAAAGGGGCAGTTCTGGAGGGCATATAAAAAGCGCAGGAGTGCCAACATTTTGAACAGGGCTGCCCTACCCGTGAGGAGAGCGGTAGGGAACGCCAGTGGGTCACATCACTGTGCAGCCTGCGCTGTGGGGCCAATAGGTTCCGGTCAAAGAACAATGCGGGGTTCGACGTAACGAAAATACCTAAATATTTGAATCCATCCTGGGCCACCGTGATAGAAAACCCTCGGGGTAACAGAGGGGGGGGGCCGTGTAGCATGTATAGGACCGATTTAGTCCAATTGATCGAATATCCTGAATATTTTCCAAAGTTAGTGAGGACATGAAATAAACTATTGATAGAAGACCTGGGGGAAGCGACATAGATCAGGATATCGTCTGCGTAAAGGGAAATGTTGTTGATCGTGTCATCATTCCATTGGAGGCCTCTGATAGAAACATCAGTGCGGACCCAATGGGCCAGAGGCTCTAGGGTCAGGGCGAACAACAGAGGTGACAAAGGGCACCCCTGACGGGTCCCCCTGTGTAGCCTGAATCGTCTAGACGTATGATTGTTGACACGTACTTGGCCCAGGAGATCTTTATATAGGAGTCTTACCCATTGAATGAATTTGGGTCTGATGCCGAATCTGGACAGGACCTCAAAAATATAGGGCCATTCAATCAAATCAAACGCCATCGTAGCGTCGAGGGAGAGGATGGCAGCGTCCTTTTGAATATGGGGCTGTCTTCCCAAAACGTTATTGACCCGGCGTAGGTAAAGGGCTGTGATGCGCCCCGGGAGGAAACCAGACTGGTCGGAATAGACCAAAGATGGGAGTACGAGAAGGAGGCGATTGGCCAAAAGCTTTGCAAGAATCTTAGCCTCCGCGCTGATCAGAGAGATTGGTCGATAAGAGCTGCATTCAGTGCGTGGCTTGCTCGGTTTAACAATAACAACTATGGAAGCCAGTCTTTTGTTGAGTGTCAAGACACCAACGTCACGTCCCTCCTCAAACATATTTTTGAGATGGGGGACGATTCCGGGAGCCATGCCTTTCAGAAATTCAATGGGGACCCCGTTGGGACCCCTAGCTTTACCCGATTTGATGGAGAAAAGCGCCATCTTCAGCTCATCCGTCATGATATCGGTGTCAAGCGTGTCCCTCTCCGTGTTGCAGATGGTAGGTAGCTGCATCTCCCCAAGGAGTTGCCTGGACTCTTTTGAGGTATATCGTGCCCCAGCAGTATAAATACGCTCCAAATAGTCCGCAAAGGTCTCTGGCACCTCCTGGGGATCAGTGGTGGTTGACCCATCCAGGCGCGCTATGGACGATACCCATCTGGTCCACTGCTCACGACGTTCCAATTATGCAAGTATTCCCCCGGCCCGTTCACCGAGCTCATATACTCGATGGCAGGTATGAAGTAATCTATCCTGTGCTTTTTCCTGTGCCAACGCCTTATAGGTAAGCTGCCTAGTATGGAGACGGTGAGCCGACTCCTCCGAAGGGGAAGTATTATGAGCCCTCTCCAACTGAAGAAGATCAGACTCAGCTTGAAGGACCTGCTCGTTATGTTGTCTTAGATATCCCAACTTGAGTGCTAATGTTCCGCCTTTAATGACCACAAAATATGCTTCCCATATTGTAATTGCCGATTGTACTAACCCGACATTTTCCGTAAAGTAGAAGTCAGTTTGTTCAATCAGACTATCTTTAATGTCAGGAATTTGTAATTGCCAGGGATTGATAATTATGGGCCCACAGGTGTTTTGGTGGTGGTACGTCAGTTCTACACTGATAGGAGAGTGGCCAGAGATACCGCAGGGTAAACCCTTGAGACGGCTAAAAAAAACAATGTCTGCTGTAGGGCAGAAAAAATAGTCAATACGAGACATGCTATTGTGTGCGTTGGAGTAGTGTGTGAAATAGGGTATGTCGGGGTATTGGGTTCTCCACAGGTCTTCCAAACTCACGGCTTGGGTGAAGTCAGCAAGATCGGAGCTGTGCTTATGTAAGCGGCGTGCGGGCCATCTGTCAAGTTGATCGTCCATCATCATATTAAAGTCGCCACCTATGTGCCCGTGGGGAGATCAGTCAGTCTGACACCCAGATCCTGAAGGGAATCTCGTACTAGGGTCGGCGGGATGTAGACAGATACAAGGTTCAGGGGACGTCCCTCCCAAAGGGCCTCGGCTGATGCAAAGCGGCCCAGGGGATCCGCCCATGTCTTAATGTCTGTGAGTGCTAAGGTTTTCCTTACGAATCCCAGTGCCACGGGACCCAGATGTGAATCCCGCGTGGACCAATAGTCTATACCCCCCCTCTGAAGTGCTTGACATGTGTTGCCCACCAGGTGTGTTTCTTGAAACAATACTATATCGGGGGAGTGGCATCGTAGAAACTGGAAGACTATACCCCGTTTTATTTTGTGTCCCAGCCCATTGACATTCCATGACAATAGCTTAAGGGTGTTAGAGAGAGAGCCCGGACTAGCCGTGGATGTCATGGTGAGTATGTGTAAATGGCGTGAGGAGCAGCAGCCTGCAACTGTGGGAAGACGTAAGTGGTAGGAACCAGAAACATTAGGACCATCGGACTCTATTGGAGTCGCGTAGAATCGGACTTGACTGACGTGCCATGGATAGAGATTGCAAAGGACATGGAGCATAACCAAAAAGGACTCTGACAAAAACAACAACAAACAGATAAGTTGTCTCCTCATTACCTCTTCAAGTTATTTAGTGTTTATTTTTTTAATGATTTATGATTGCTTATGTCTATTTGTATAATGATTTACGATTGCCTATGTCTTAGAACTGGGACTTTATACTAAACTTAACGTTTATTCTAACCTCCTTAAGCTTTTCACAGCTCCTTTCCTGCTCACCCCCCCACCCCGACTTCCAATTTATGGTTGTCGTTTTTACCCACCCATCACCCTTTGATGTCAGCGTGTGTGACTCTCTCTCCTCGGGCTGCTCCCTGCCCTCGAGCCTTGCGATATACTTATATGTCCCCACAAACGTTAATAGGCACTTAAATGTTACCTCAGAGGTAAGAAGTGTTCTTTAGACGTTTCTATGATGCTTTTATGGCCATTTCGTGATACTTTTATGCCATTTTGTGACACGCTCGCTTTCAGCGTGAGCGCGTCTCTCTCCCCTTCTTGCTTCTACCCTTCCTAAGGAATGAACCCTGGCAGCGACGGCGTTACGCCCCTGCCTCCCTAGGTTCATTCCTCATGACAGCTGGCTCGAGCGCGTCAGTTGCGCTTTTCCTCTCTACCTGCCGGTCTGCTGTGAACTTCGTCGGAAAGAAACCCCTTCTCTCAAACGCGATCGTAATTAATTAACGCGTTTGCTACCCTTATATTTCTTTTAATTCCCTATTGGTTGCTCTTTGATGATATTAGTTTAAAAAAAAGCAGATTATTTGTTAGATACTACCAAGAAGACCTCAAAATGATCACAATTATTTATAAATTTGATTAAAACCAAGATAATGACCTACATTCATTTATTTTACTGTATCTTCTTTTTAAAATTGAGACAAATACTTATAAATATTTAATTTAGAATAAATTAAATGCTTATATACCTTATTTTAAAAAAAAATACTTACACCTTATTTAACCATACATATATTGGGTTATGTCTGACATGGAATCAGACAACGCTGTTGCTAGCACCCCTAGCCACACTAGTGATTCTTTTAAATACTTTCTGAAGAAAGAAATGAGGTCATGTATGCTGGACACTCTTAAGGAGGTGATGTCGCATAAAAGACCATTGTTTAATGATGGCGACACTCCTCGTGATCCTGAATCTACATACTCTGAAGCTCATAAGAAAGTCAAACACTTAGAAAGCACTTCTGTAGGTCTTACTACTCCACTTGACATGGGAGGTACTAGCACCTCGCGTACTATGGGAGGCCTTAGTGCCTCAAAAGCTTTGGGTGCCCCTCGCGGCACAAACAGGATGGGTGTCCCTAGCGGCACAGATTTGGTGGGTGTCCTCAGCGGCACAATTGTGGATAGTGCACGTGTTGACTGATGAAGATAAAGTCTTTAATGAGCCCTACGACGAGTTCGTACTTGACCTTAATAACCACGACCTAGACGACTTGGATCTTAATCCCCTTTCTGAGGTTGACTCTTCCCCTTCCTCTAAGGACGCAATTCTTGACCCCCTTGGCGGAGAGATGTTCTCCGCTAACAACATCTCCCGTCCTAACAGTTCTAGATGGTTCCCACACGACCATGTCGCCAAGTTCGTTACTAAATGGCTGAGGAACAATCTTGAGAGAGAAACACGTAATACCATGCAGTCAGAATATCCTAGGCCATGTATCGAAGATACAAGATCCTGACCTCATACATTTTTTATTTAAATTGGGAAAAGATCCCAGAAAAGGCCTTGAAAGGGACCTTAAGGCTTGTCAAGATCACCTTCTCGATATTCTGGGACCCCTTACTAGAATCCTCGACTTGGCAGAGGAATCCCATATTTCAAATTCCCCCCTCAACACTAATCTAATTAGGGGCTGGAGTCAGAGGGCGATTGTACTTCTAGGTAATGCCAACTCTGGTCTGAATATCGAGAGAAGGAAGACTATCCTTAATACGATCAACCCCAAGCTAGATGACCTTGCAGAGAAAGAACCTTCGAGTGAACCCAAAGGCCTCCTCTTCGGAGAGGATATGATTAAGACCATCGGGAAGTATGTTGCAACTTTCACCGCTCTGGATAAAGCCCAGAATAATATGAGACGCGTCTTCCCTACAAACCTTTTTGGACAGGCCGGAAGAAGGGGCCGCTCTTCCGGCTGCTGAAACTTCCGGCCCTTCTCATCCAGTAGAGGAAGAGGCACCACTGGTAAAGGCTTCTACCCCTGCAACCGACAATGTGATCCTCAGAGAGGACGAGGTTCCCGTGGCAGAGGCTTCCCTTCCTGCTTAGCTTCTAGCAACAACACTCAAAGTAAGTGCTTTTACTTCTCCTTCCCCTCCCAGGGTCGGGGGGAGGCTCAACACTTCTATCACGTTTGGAAAAGATTTACGCAAGACCCGTGGATCCTCGAGACATTCCGGGGATTCAAAATAGACTTTATAGACATCCCATTTCAGAGCGTTACACCCAGACCTCTGGATCTTCCCTTAGAACATCTAGCAATTGTAAAAGAGACAGTTCCCTCTATGCTCCCAAAAGGTGCCATTATCGAGAAAGTTTGTAAGTACCCTCTTCTTAGTCGAAAAGAAGGACAAAGGTTGGAGACCGGTGATAAACCTTCTGGAGGTAAACAAATACCTTGTTTATCGACACTTCAAGATGGAGGGGATCCATGTTCTCAGGGACCTTCTCCTTCAGGGAGATTGGCTGGTCAAATTGGACTTAAAAGACACCTATTTAACGATCCATATGGCAATAGAACACCAACCCTTCCTTCAATTCATATGGGACGGGCACCTCTTTCAATTTCAGGCCCTTCTTTTCGGCCTCTCATCCGCCCCTTGGTGCTTCACCAAGGTCATGAGAACAATTGTCTCCATCCTGAGAGCGCGAGGTATTCGCCTTATTATCTACCTAGACAACATTCTCATCATGTCTCAAACTGATTCCCATCTCTTGGAAGATCTCAAGATCTCCATGAACCTCATAGAAGACCTTGGCTTCATCATAAACCGGGAAAAATCCATTCTTACCCCTTAAAAATCTCTAGAGTTTCTAGGTTTCACTGTGGACACATCCAGATGTCTCCTCTTACTCCCCAAAAAGAAAATCGCCAAAACTCGGAAGGAGATCAGGTTTGTTCTGAAATAGCAATCCCTCACTCTCAGAGAATTGGCCAGACTCCTGGGCCTACTCTCTTCTTTGATCCAAACTATCTTCCCAGGACCCCTCAACTACCGTGCTCTCCAGAGAGTGAAAGCCAATGCCCTCAGGTCTGACTTGTGGTACGGGGACCTTGTTACTTTAGATCACCAAGCGAGCTTGGAACTCTCTTGGTGGCTGGACAATTTGGATGCATGGAATGGGAGGGCTATCTTCAGCTCAACACCAGACTTTTTCTTGGAGTCAGACGCCAGCCTTCATGGTTGGGGGGCACGTCTCCTGGACCAAGACACTGGCGGGATATGGTCTCAGTCAGAGTCATCCCACCATATAAACTTCTTAGAAATGACGGCCGGTCTATATGCCCTAATGAGTTTAAGACACTCACTTCAGGGCAGATCCGTTCCTTTGAAAGTGGACAACGTGTCCGCAGTCTCTTATATCACTGACTTGGTGGAATGAGGTCTGTGGACCTTTCGGATCTGGCAAAGAAACTTTGGATGTTCTGTTTGGAACACAAGATTTCCCTGAAGGCAGAACATCTTCCAGGGAAATTGAATCTCTCAGCGGATTGGAACTTGAGATTCCTTCAAGACTTCAGCGATTGGAAACTCAATGTGACCGTTTTCAATTCCCTATTTTTTTTCTGGGGCCCTTTTGATGTGGACCTCTTTGCCAGCCGGTTGACTTTCCAACTCCTCAGTATTTCAGCTGGATGTCAGACCCGGGTGCTCTGGCTGTGAATGCATTTCTCCAGTCATGGGCTTCTCACCGACCCAACGACTTTCCCCCGTTCGCTATGATTCAACGGGTTCTTCTCAGAAAGTGAGACAGGAACAATGCTCACTAATCCTAGTGACCCCTTTCTGGCCCTCTCAAGCGTGGTTCCCCACAGCTCTGGAACTTTCTTGTGACATTTACTTCCTGATTCCTGCAACACAAGGTCAATCAATCAATCAATCATAACATTTGTATAGCGCACTACTCACCCGGAAGGGTCTCGGCGCTAGGGGGAGGGGGTCTGCTACTGCTCGAACAGCCAGGTCTTGAGTTGTCTCCTGAAGGCGAGATGGTCCTGGGTCAGCCGAAGGTGGATGGGGAGGGAGTTCCATGTCTTGGCCGCTAGGTAGGAGAAGGATCTGCCTCCGGCGGTTGCTCCTCGGATGCATGGTACGGCGGCGAAGGCGAGGCTAGTGGACCGTAGCTGGCGGGTGGGCGTGTAGAAGGTCAGGCGGTCGTTGAGGTACTTGGGGCCCAGGTCGTGGAGAGACTTGTGTGCGTGGGTGAGGAGCCTGAACGTGATCCTTTTGTTGATGGGGAGCCAGTGCAGGTTCCTCAGGTGGCCGGAGATGTGGATGCGTCGGGGGATATCCAGGATGAGTCGGGCGGAGGCGTTCTGGATGCGTTGGAGTTTTTTCTGTAGCTTGGCTGTGGTTCCGGCGTAGAGGGTGTTTCCGTAGTCCAATCGGCTGGTGACGAGGGCCTGGGTCACCGTCTTCCTGGTTTCGGTTGGGATCCATCGGAAGATCTTGCGAAGCATTCGTAGGGTGTGAAAGCAGGATGAGGAGATGGCGTTGACTTGTCTGGTCATCGAGAGGGAGGAGTCCAGGATGAAGCCCAGGTTGCGTGCGTGGTCTGTTGGCTTGGGAGCTGTGCCCAGGGCTGGGGGCCACCAGGAGTCGTCCCAGGCGGAGGGTGATGGTCCCAGGATGAGGACTTCCATCATGTCTGAGTTCAGTTTCAGGCGGCTGTTCTTCATCCACTCGGCGACGTCTTTCATCCCTTCGTGTAGGCTGGTTCGGGCGGTGTCGGGGTCTCTGGTGAGGGAGAGGATCAGCTGGGTGTCGTCGGCGTAGGAGATGATGTTGAGGTTGTGTTGGCGTGCAATGGCGGCAAGAGGTCGCATGTAGACGTTGAAGAGGGTGGGGCTGAGTGATGAGCCTTGCGGAACGCCGCAGATGACTTCGGTGGCCTCGGATCGAAACGGGGGAGACGGACGCTCTGTGTTCTTCCGGAGAGGAACGAGACAATCCACTCCAGTGCCTTCTCTTGGATGCCGATGTTGCTGAGGCGCTGGATTAGGGTGCGGTGGCAGACAGTGTCGAAAGCTGCGGAGAGGTCCAGGAGGATGAGTGCCGCTGTTTCCCCGTTGTCGAGCAGGGCTCGGATGTCGTCGGTGGCTGCGATGAGGGCTGTGGTTGGCTCTGAAACCGGACTGTGAGGAGTCGAGGGATCCGTTCGTCTCGAGGAAGGCGGCAAGCTGTCTGTTGACGATCTTCTCGATGACTTTGGCAGGGAAAGGAAGTAGCGAGATGGGGCAGAAGTTCTTGAGGTCGGTGGGGTCTGCTGTAGGTTTCTTCAGTAGGGCGCTGAGCTTGGCGTGCTTCCAGCTCTCCGGGAAGGTGGCGGTTACGGAGGAGGTGTTGATGACGTCTCGGAGTTGGGGTGCGATGGTGGAGTCGGCCTTGTTGAAGACGTGGTGGGGGCAGGGGTCAGTCGGGGATCCGGAGTGGATGGTGTTCATTGTGCGGACTGTGTCTTGGGTGGTCACCGTGGTCCAGGTGCGGAGGGTGGTGGTGGTTCGACGGTTAGGTGCGTGGATGGTGCGCCGAAACTGTTGTGGATGTCGGCAATCTTGCGTTGGAAGAACGAGGCGAGAGAGTCGCAGAGCTCTTGTGAGGGAGTGATGCCGTTGTTGCCGGTGCTTGGATTGGAGAACTCCTTGACGATGGTGAAGAGTTCCTTGCTGTCGCGGGCGTTGTTGTCCAGTCGTTCCTTCAGTGATTTCTTCTTGGTGGTGCGGATGATCTGTTGGTGCTTGCGGGTGGCGTGTTTCTGGGCGGTCATGTTGTCAGTGGTCTGGTCGAGGAGCCTAGCTTTCTCAACGGTGCGGCAGGTCTTCTTGGAGTCCTTGAGTTCGTCAGTGAACCAAGAGGCCTTCTTGCTTCTGGGTCTGCTGGGAGGGTTCTTCAGTGGTGCGAGGTCGTCGGCGCAGGCGGTGAGCCACTAGGTGAAGTTGAGGGCTGCATTGCTGGGGTCCGTTGTGCTGGCGGGTGGGTTCTGACTGAGGGAGGTGGTGAGCTGGTCAGCGGTGATCTTGCTCCAGCTTCTGTGAGGAACCTGCGGCGGGTGGTGGTGGGTTGTGGTTCTTCTGAAGCTGAAGTGGACGCAGCTGTGGTCGGTCCAGTGGAGTCCGGTGGAGTGGCTGAAGTTGATGTGCTTGCTGGACGAGAAGATGGGATCAAGCGTGTGACCGGCGTAGTGGGTGGGGGTGTTGACCAGTTGCTTGAGCCCGAGGTTGGCGAGGTTGTCCAGCAGGGTGGCGGTGTTGCGGTCCTTGTTGTTCTCCAGGTGGAAGTTGAGGTCCCCTAGGAGGATGTAGTCCACGGAGGGGAGGGCGTGTGGGCTGATGAAGTCTGTGATATCTTCGCTGAATTGTGTGCGTGGTCCCGGGGGTCTGTAGATGAGGGTGCCTCTGAGGGTCGTCTTTGGGTCGGGGTGAATCTGGAAGTGGAGGTGCTCAGCAGCGGCGAAGGTGTCGTTGGAGTCGGTCGTGATGCGGATGGTGTTCTTGTGGATGATGGTCTGCTCATAAACGCAAATGGAGGAGATCACCGCCTGGTTCTTTCAGGGAGTTTGAACCTTCTTGCCTGGAAAGTGTCAGGCAATCTAACAAATTGTCTGGACTTTCGTCATCTGCTCTCACTCTCCTCAGAGAATCTTGGGCACCAGGAACTCACTTCAGATATAATAGCATCTAGAGAAAATGGTCTCGTTGGTGCTTGGAGAGGAATTTGTATCCCGTGGAGGCTCCTATCGTTAATATAGTTAATTTATTAGTAGAACTTTTCAACAATGGTCTTTCATATAGATCAATTAATTGTTATAGATCTGCAATTGCCGCAGGACATTCTCTTGTCAACGGTGAAATGATAGGTAAGAATGTTATCATTTCTAGAGTTAATAAAAGTATTAGGCCTAAAAGGCCGCCTCGCCCTAAATACAAATCTGTGTGGGATGTTAAACTTCAGCTTGACCTTTTTTTGCTCTTGCCCTGACAATTGTCTTCCTAATAGGAAATGTCTCTCAATTAAACACGCCTCTCTCTTGTGCCTAATTTCCTGTCGCAGAGTCTCCGACGTCAAAGCTCTGGATGTCTCTAACAGATGCTATGACATGTTCGGTGTGAAATTTGAAATCTTTAGGAGAACTAAAATCTGACTCTATTTTTTATCCTCGTTTTGATTTTTGCAATAAACTCTGTGTAGTTGATTGCATGAAGGAATACGATTCTAGGATGAAAGACCTTCATCCTCATGATGCCAATCAACTTCTTGTTTCGTATGTCAAACCTTTTAAACCCATCTCATCCTGCTCTATTGACCTTTCAAAATTTCAAGCTCATTCTCTTAGGAGCACAATGGACAGCAAATCTTACTGGTCTGGTGGTAAGTTTGATGCTATACTTAAGGCTGCTGAATGGTCTAATGCCTCTACTTTTGCTCATCATTATTGTAAACCTATTGAACATGTTTCTGACGCTGTTATTCAAGGCTACCAACATGCATAATGTAGCCTCCTGTCGTGTAATGAAATTGCGATTCTCCTATTAACATATCCAGAGAATCTGGATTTCATTAAAGACATGGAGGCTAACATTATCCCTCCCGTCCCTCCCTTCGTCGGAGGATGTATTCATTGATTTTTATTGTAAAATATTGTTTACATTTGATGATGCTATTGTTATCTCATGTTATCTGTTATCCTCTTTTCATGTTCAATTTTTGTTGGCTACTCTATTCCTTTCTTTGATGTGCTTCTCTTTATTTTCAGATACTTCTATTTGATGGATCTGTATGGATTTCCCTTCACTTCCTTCCTTTTTTTTCAACGTTTGCAGCACCCTTGGAACAGATTGCAGCTTGATTCTTCGTTCGCAGCTTGATCCGTTATTTGTTTGCATTTAAAAGAGGCAGCTCTTCTCTGGCTCATGACTTATATTGTTGACATAATGTCACTTCATTCTTGTTCTTATTCCTTGTGATGTAAGCGGCTGTTTGTGAGTTGCATTAAAGGATTAATGCATAATGTTAGCCTCCATGTCTTTAATAAAATTCAGATTCTCTGGACATGTTAATAGGAGAATCGCAATTTCGTGATTTTGGATTTTTAATGGGACTGATTAGAACCAATGGGGTATCATTTTCAGTAAGCTTTGTTGTAGCGGATTGAGAGTGCTACCAACCAGTGTCCATTTTTCAAAGACAAGGCCCACTGATAGGTAAATATGGTAATGAGCTCACAATTGGTTGCACAGGAACATATAAACCCATGCGGTATAAGTGAGTGAGCATTTAAAATGTAGGTCTGCGGAGCCTAATTAAAAAGAATGGTCCTGTAGTGAAATATCCATTATGGATGAAATCTGCCCCAAAGTACTGTTCACTCTACTTAGGACTAGAGATACTGGTTAGTTATTACCCTAGAGTAACATTTTATCTGAGGTGTTAATCTAGCATTAGTCTGGCATTTGGAGTTTTGTCATAACACTCTGGATCAGCCTATAATTAGATTTCATGCATTTGTTCCATCTATTGGGCTTAGTTAATTACCATGTGGCCACCAAGAGAATCAAAAGACCTCCTCACACAATAGAGCAACTTTCCTGATGAAGGAAGGGTTGGGATGAAATCTGCATCTGCTCATTACCTTTGCTATTTCACCTGGCTTAAGAAGTCCCACCCCCAAAGAAAAATTGGCCTTCGAAGGCTCAATCCCAAAGAAAAAAGGAGGACAATTAGACCTCTACAGAGAATAGATAGATGATTGAGAATATTCTGAACCTCATATCAATGATGCCAGAGGAATGCTCAGCTAGAAGAAGAATCCACCTGATTCTATTGCAAGAATGGACATTAGGACTTTTGGACACCAGCTGTCACCTAGCTTCTCCTGGGTCAGTTGCGCTGTTCCCTTATATCTTCTAAGGTACAGTAGATAAATAGATCTGTTTGGGGCTATTTATTTCGAAGGCTGCCGACTTATTGCTTGTCAAGGACTCCTATCATTCACAACTAATGACCCACTTTTTACAGTATAAGCAAAAGAGCACCCTTAGGGAGAACAAATGAAGAACATGGTAAGACATCATCTTCATAAGAAGTGGCCTGGAGGAAGCTAGTATGGCAGTAAATTTTGAAAGAGATAGAGATTTGATAGATCACAATTGTGGGCTTCTATGGGAAGGGCGACTTAAGAGAGGATGCAGGCTTGTTGGTGATTTTGATTATGTCAAGCTTGTGATGAATAATGAGGTTTGCGATGTCATCTGTGTGGAGTACTAGAGAGCAATCTTTCATGAGCATGTTTTGGAATGTATGTTTTGTAGTTTATTTGTGTGTGGGAGTTAGTGGAATGTGTATTAGGTTAGGTTTCTGCAGTGTGTGAATGCTTAGTCAGTGTTTCTGCCATCTAGGTCTGGTTGAGATTGTGGGGATTGTCAATATAGGTGTCTGAGTGAGGCATTTGATTATACATTACCTTAAGGTTTCAGTGGAACAGTGGTTCTTCTCTAAATTACTTCCTAGCTGTAACAGACCTAAACATGTGATTCCCTTGTCTGTGTCCACCCACATAGGCAATGCCTTGTCAGAGTCGCATAGGCGATTCCTTGTCTGCGTCCGCCTAAACAGGCAAAGCCCTTATCTTTGACTACCCTTTGTGGGGGATGCCAAGGCATTGGAATGCCCAGCAGAGCTGACTGAAGTAGAGGGAAGGCAAGAGATGAGGTCACTTCCTGTCCAGACGGAGTGTGGGAAACGCTGCAATGTCACCTCCTGTACAGATGGATGCTGGGAATTGAAGCCCTTTAACCTGACTTCTTCTTTTAAAGATGGTGTGGTAGAAACCAGTGATGTGACCCCCTGCGCACATGTATGATTGGAAATTCGTATTCAAGCTGAGCAGTTTATGAGGATTCTCTGTAAATGTAACCCCAATATACTGACTGGGAGTGCACTGATAATGTGCATTTACGGTTTACAGCAGTATCTTGAATGAAGCATTTAGTAACAATACCTCAGTTGCTGCAGCACAAAATGTATACCCATCACTTGACTAATTTCCAAGGGAGCATTAACAGCATCTCTCTTTACATTGAGATATATTGTGATTTCATCAACATACAAGAACTGGTGTTCCAACGTGTTTAGTGATATGTTGCTAGCAGTTCTATAAAAAAGAATTAATAATATCAGAACAATGCCATCTGCATATATCCTCTTACCATATTACTAATGATAATGATAATTATGTTCACCAATAGCTGAAAAGTGAGGGAATATTATAGTGCCATGGAACTACAAATACATTCCAGGTTCAAAAGGTGAAACACATTCTCTGCGCCCATCAACGACTGCAAATGGCATTTTATGTATTGATCCTCTTATCCAGAGAATATTAGAGAGCCCCAGCATATCTCCTGTGATTTCTAATGGCCATGTCAATAAGATATTAGCTTATGCTGATGATCTGGCTATTATCACGACGAACCCCCAGCAGGCACTTCCTGCTCTGGTACAGATGGCAAAGGTTTTCGGTCAGGGCTCTGGGTAACTCTTAAATGAATCTAAAACACAGATAATCTGTTCAAAAAATATTGTGAAATCTGATTCTAGATTTGTGGAATCAATGCTTCAGTGGGCAGAATAGTGGACGAGAACTATCCTCCTCTAATCAAGTCTATAGAGACCGAATTAAAAAGAATAGACGTGCTGCATCTATCTTTGGTAGAGAGGATTAACGCTCTAAAAATGTTAATGTTTCCTAGAGTGCTGTATCTGTATAGGGTCATACCCCTATTTATTGAGGAAAAAATAATGAAACAGCTGGAGTCCGTTTATTTGGCAGTATGGCAAGGTTAGATGATCCACGAGCCTTATGTCATTATCGAGGGAAAGGGGCGGGATGGCACACCCAAATCTTAGATTGTACGATTGGTCTTGCCTCCTGATCCAAAAGTCTATACTCTTTCAATCTGATGTCGGACCTGGGAGGGGAAAATTCAAACTCAGGCCCTCAGGGCCCTTCCCCAATCTTTAAGATGCTGTTGGGGGGAAAGAGACTGGCCTGTTGCTGTGCGAAGTGGAATGCAGGTTTTATAAGAAGGCCTGTTTTAAGACTTTATACAGGGCTTGGTCGGTTTTGAAAGCTATTTTGAAATTTTTTAACGCCCCAAAGGTAAACTCTTATCTACACTTGGGAAATTCAAGTCTTCTTCCTAAGTTGAGGGCTGATAGGAATCTCCAGGTTTGGAAGGGATTGGGGGTTCAAGACTTTTGGAGATTTCATGGAGAAGACCTAAACTGAAGCCTCCGGTTGATATTCCTGTGGTTGAGGCCCTGGTTAGAGGTTGTAGGAAGATTAAAGTGGTTTACGATCTTCAGGTGGTGAGGATTCAGGACGATATCGGAAAATTGGAAAGTGATTGGCCAATAAAATTGGGGAATTTGGATGTTGATCTGGATCTTGCACTCGATTTAAATAAAAAGCTTTTTCGGGCCTCTAACCTACGGGCTCAGCATTTTAAAACCGTTTTTAATCTGTACCATACTCCGGCCAAATTATTTGCATGGGGTGTCAGGACCGACGATTGCTGCCCGAGGTGTAATACTGGTCAAGCAGACCTAGTACATATGTTTGTTACCTGTGACCGGCTGGGCCCACTCATGGATGAGATTATGAAATTTTGTGAGGAGCTGCTAGGTCACAAGATCGACCTATCCCCTACACTGGTGTTAATGGGTACGGACTCTAAATTGGCTCTGGCAGAGGATGAGGAAGCCCTGATTTTGATGTCGGTAGCTGTGCTTCGAATCTTGATTTCAGCAGCCTGGAAAGATGTTACTGCTCCCTCCTTCCAGATGTGGCTCTCGAGACTCCTGGGCATCCACAATATTGAGTCTTGCTTATATGAATTCAAAGGTGCTAAAAATGGGAGATGGGAAGATGTTTTTGGGCCCCCGTTACGAAGTGGAGGGATGCTAGAATTTGAATCTGGAATTAGTATTTTACTGACATATTTATTTGAATGTAAAATGTATTTTATTCCACCATCATGAATTGTGCATTTATCTATTTATATATCCAGTGTCATGTCCATGCTATTGCATTTTTGTATCAAATTTTTAATGCTTCGTTTGTACTAAATTAATTGTTACGTTCTTTTATTGCACCAGCCTTCAATAAAAAATTAAATTAAAAAAAAAGAGTTGTGCAGAATCATAATCCGCCAATTCCACCCACTCTGAGTGGAAAGACACAGGGCAACCAAATACATTTGGAATTCAATTAGGAACTGAAGACCAAACAGTGGCAGACAATATGTCTCCCTGAAGCTCCACTGCACATTGCCTAAGCTTCCTTAAAGGACTCTGCTCTTTGAAGCCAACTCTGTGGGTGCTCTATGAATTATTTGTTTTGTTCATTATTTAATTGTGGTCATAGGCATGTTGAGCCCTGTTGGAAATGGCCATCTTTTGTATTTTGTACCTCCAAATATTTAACTCAACTGTTTTTACTAGTGGTAGACCTCAGTTTATGCATACTAACCAGAGGTAAGGTGGCCGTGCTGCCCCCTGTCAACAAGATGAAATTGGCATATCCCTGATTGGCAAAATTAGCTTGCCTGAAAGAGCCTAGTATATGGTACAACATTGTTCTCAGGGCCTCTACATTAAATCTCACAAGTGGACTGCAAAACCCATAGCCACTACAGTGACAGTTTAAAAACTGAAAATCTGACCTATCAAGTTAAGCCCTTTTGATAGGCCTGAAACTTCTGTTAGAATATGAATAAGTCACCCCTGAGTAAACCTCATTGTCCATGAGGTAGCTTGAAAGTAGAGCATGTAAATGTTTGATGACAATCATTCAACTGTCACCTGGTACTAGAAATGGAGTTTCTAGTTTGCTACTGAGTACATCTAAGCAAGGAAGAACCCACCACTCTGGTCAGGGCCAGTGAGTTATATACCAAAGATAACCTATGGTCACCCTCTGGAATCTTGGAGCAAAGCATTCAGGATTATCATCAGCGGCAATGTGTAAAACATTTGCACAGCACACTCACACAGAATCACAATGAATACACCAGAAAAGAGACTCCACACAGGATTTAATCAAAATGTATATTGTATATTGTACATAAATATTGACCAAAACGGCATGAATCTTAAATACTGTGCATACTAGGCAGATCCTGAGATAGTACTCGTTATCCTGACACTGCAAGATTTACAACAACATAAAAACACAAATTACAACATCAGAGCATAAAATTCAACAATTTGGTTAGAGGAAGAAAACAAATGAATCCCTGTTTACCACAGAAAACCATAAATACTTTGCAGATTATGCGGTCTTATTTAGAGGCCACCATATCCCAGTGTAATCATCAGAATCACATAAGCGCCTCTCGTTTCAACAAGTAGGATTAGGGTACATGCTGAAAGCCTCAGCAAAAGAAGAGCATTTATAAACCTAGATTAGGCTGCAGGATCACTTGAGCGCCTACTCGTAGTGACATGGAAACTCAGGCCAAACGTGTTGGATAACCGCAGGCCTCCATCAAGGCTTCACCCCATAATGTTTCCAATGAATAAGGATGCCTCTGAAGATCAAAACGCCCTAAGATAAGGACCAGCAAGGTCACACACACTGTAGATACTGGCCGGGAGACCCTTCCTGGTTCCCTGTGCATGCAGGATTACCAGGCTAGATGCCTGCGAGCGTGCAGGCCAGCTACTGATGCAAGAACAGCTTTTTCCCCAGCACAGGCCAGGCCACCTGCAAAGGAAGTGGAGGTGGCTACCCAACTCCACTGAGGCCCAGCTCACCCTCAGTACTCCTTGTGTTGAGAGCGGTGCTCGCTTCCTTGGGGACCCATTATATCTGGGTCAAAGGAGACAGAAGGAGCAGAAGGCAGCAATGGGAGAGATTCACTCCCAGCAAGGCTGTTTCTCCACAGAAGGAGCTCCAATGGAAGGGTTTCAAACGGCCGCTGTTGGTCTCCTCCTATGGAGAGATGGTGTCACTGGGTGGCACTTTTCCCTCAGGCATCATACTTACGATACCCTCACCTAATGTGTAAAGCTGCTCCTGTGGTATCAGGAACATGTTGCATCGCTTCACCATCGACTGGTTCCGGATCAGGCTACTGATCAGCACTCACCTTGTGCTTCCTCTGCAGGAGGTCCACACTTCAGGTTTTGCATAAAAGTGAAGCGCAGGTCATATGGCAGAGCCAGGAGCAGTACAGATTGCCCACCATGTGCTAAGCTCCTGGGAGAACACTTGGGGGGATACACAGAGAGCAACAGGCTGGCGGGCCAGGAATTCAAGGTCCTTAGCAGAGTGGCAGTCCCTCCAGAATCAACAACAGATAGCAGTCCAGTGCTACAAAATAGATAGTGCTAATCGTGGTTCCTCCTGGATGCACAACATCCCTTGGTAATGTGCAGAATGTAGAGCCAGTATTGTCTAGTCCCACGCAGTGTCTAAAATCATGGGGTCAGACCCCCTGTACTAATACCCCAAATTATCTTTGCGAAGATTCTGACCGTCCGTCAGAGACTTTAAGCCCAGCATCGTAATGAGCCCACTGGTGTATCTGTCACCCAGGTCAGACATGTATTGGAGTCAGGCTGCAAAGCACAAAGAGTCATAAGCACAGAGAAATGCCCACTTTCTAAAAGTGCAAAAACAACAGGTGATGGACCGAATGTGGATCAATGTCACACACTCATCCCAGTCCAAAGATCTGGGCCCAAATCCATCGTTTTTTTGCACTCCACACCACCCTGGGTTAGACAATGGCGATATGCAAATCAGCTCTGACCCTGTGCCCCATGGGAACAGTCCAGTCCGAACTACAAAAGCCATGTCCTTCCCAGAACGGAATCAAGCATCCGAGGACCGGACCGGTTTCGAGGTAACACCTCTCATCAGCCCGGCTAGCTTGACTCCAGTGGTGTGGAGTGCCTGGGACCCACGTCTGGGCATCCCCAGCGCACTTAGGGCGGAATATGCAAAAACAACAGGTGATGGACCGAATGTGGATCAATGTCACACACTCATCCCAGTCCAAAGATCTGGGCCCAAATCCATCGTTTTTTTGCACTCCACACCACCCTGGGTTAGACAATGGCGATATGCAAATCAGCTCTGACCCTGTGCCCCATGGGAACAGTCCAGTCCGAACTACAAAAGCCATGTCCTTCCCAGAACGGAATCAAGCATCCGAGGACCGGACCGGTTTCGAGGTAACACCTCTCATCAGCCCGGCTAGCTTGACTCCAGTGTCAAGCTAGCCGGGCTAACCCAGGGTGGTGTGGAGTGCAAAAAAACGATGGATTTGGGCCCAGATCTTTTGACTGGGGGAATGTGTGACATTGATCCACATTCGGTCCATCACTTGTTGTTTTTGCAATTGCCGCCCTAAGTGCGCTGGGGATGCCCAGACGTGGGTCCCAGGCACTCCACACCACTTGGAGTCAAGCTAGCCGGGCTGATGAGAGGTGTTACCTCGAAACCGGTCCGGTCCTCGGATGCTTGATTCCGTTCTGGGAAGGACATGGCTTTTGTAGTTCGGACTGGACTGTTCCCATGGGGCAACAGGGTCAGAGCTGATTTGCATATCGCCATTGTCTAACCCAGGGTGGTGTGGAGTGCAAAAAAACGATGGATTTGGGCCCAGATCTTTTGACTGGGGGAATGTGTGACATTGATCCACATTCGGTCCATCACTTGTTGTTTTTGCAATTGCCGCCCTAAGTGCGCTGGGGATGCCCAGACGTGGGTCCCAGGCACTCCACACCACTTGGAGTCAAGCTAGCCGGGCTGATGAGAGGTGTTACCTCGAAACCGGTCCGGTCCTCGGATGCTTGATTCCGTTCTGGGAAGGACATGGCTTTTGTAGTTCGGACTGGACTGTTCCCATGGGGCAACAGGGTCAGAGCTGATTTGCATATCGCCATTGTCTAACCCAGGGTGGTGTGGAGTGCAAAAAAACGATGGATTTGGGCCCAGATCTTTTGACTGGGGGAATGTGTGACATTGATCCACATTCGGTCCATCACTTGTTGTTTTTGCAATTGCCGCCCTAAGTGCGCTGGGGATGCCCAGACGTGGGTCCCAGGCACTCCACACCACTTGGAGTCAAGCTAGCCGGGCTGATGAGAGGTGTTACCTCGAAACCGGTCCGGTCCTCGGATGCTTGATTCCGTTCTGGGAAGGACATGGCTTTTGTAGTTCGGACTGGACTGTTCCCATGGGGCAACAGGGTCAGAGCTGATTTGCATATCGCCATTGTCTAACCCAGGGTGGTGTGGAGTGCAAAAAAACGATGGATTTGGGCCCAGATCTTTTGACTGGGGGAATGTGTGACATTGATCCACATTCGGTCCATCACTTGTTGTTTTTGCAATTGCCGCCCTAAGTGCGCTGGGGATGCCCAGATGTGGGTCCCAGGCACTCCACACCACTTGGAGTCAAGCTAGCCGGGCTGATGAGAGGTGTTACCTCGAAACCGGTCCGGTCCTCGGATGCTTGATTCCGTTCTGGGAAGGACATGGCTTTTGTAGTTCGGACTGGACTGTTCCCATGGGGCAACAGGGTCAGAGCTGATTTGCATATCGCCATTGTCTAACCCAGGGTGGTGTGGAGTGCAAAAAAACGATGGATTTGGGCCCAGATCTTTTGACTTGGGAAAGTGTGACATTGATCCACATTCGGTCCATCACTTGTTGTTTTTGCAATTGCCGCCCTAAGTGCGCTGGGGATGCCCAGACGTGGGTCCCAGGCACTCCACACCACTTGGAGTCAAGCTAGCCGGGCTGATGAGAGGTGTTACCTCGAAACCGGTCCGGTCCTCGGATGCTTGATTCCGTTCTGGGAAGGACATGGCTTTTGTACTTCGGACTGGACTGTTCCCATGGGGCAACAGGGTCAGAGCTGATTTGCATATCGCCATTGTCTAACCCAGGGTGGTGTGGAGTGCAAAAAAACGATGGATTTGGGCCCAGATCTTTTGACTGGGGGAATGTGTGACATTGATCCACATTCGGTCCATCACTTGTTGTTTTTGCAATTGCCGCCCTAAGTGCGCTGTGGATGCCCAGACGTGGGTCCCAGGCACTCCACACCACTTGGAGTCAAGCTAGCCGGGCTGATGAGAGGTGTTACCTCGAAACCGGTCCGGTCCTCGGATGCTTGATTCCGTTCTGGGAAGGACATGGCTTTTGTAGTTCGGACTGGACTGTTCCCATGGGGCAACAGGGTCAGAGCTGATTTGCATATCGCCATTGTCTAACCCAGGGTGGTGTGGAGTGCAAAAAAACGATGGATTTGGGCCCAGATCTTTTGACTGGGGGAATGTGTGACATTGATCCACATTCGGTCCATCACTTGTTGTTTTTGCAATTGCCGCCCTAAGTGCGCTGGGGATGCCCAGATGTGGGTCCCAGGCACTCCACACCACTTGGAGTCAAGCTAGCCGGGCTGATGAGAGGTGTTACCTCGAAACCGGTCCGGTCCTCGGATGCTTGATTCCGTTCTGGGAAGGACATGGCTTTTGTAGTTCGGACTGGACTGTTCCCATGGGGCAACAGGGTCAGAGCTGATTTGCATATCGCCATTGTCTAACCCAGGGTGGTGTGGAGTGCAAAAAAACGATGGATTTGGGCCCAGATCTTTTGACTGGGGGAATGTGTGACATTGATCCACATTCGGTCCATCACTTGTTGTTTTTGCAATTGCCACCCTAAGTGCGCTGGGGATGCCCAGACGTGGGTCCCAGGCACTCCACACCACTTGGAGTCAAGCTAGCCGGGCTGATGAGAGGTGTTACCTCGAAACCGGTCCGGTCCTCGGATGCTTGATTCCGTTCTGGGAAGGACATGGCTTTTGTAGTTCGGACTGGACTGTTCCCATGGGGCAACAGGGTCAGAGCTGATTTGCATATCGCCATTGTCTAACCCAGGGTGGTGTGGAGTGCAAAAAAACGATGGATTTGGGCCCAGATCTTTTGACTGGGGGAATGTGTGACATTGATCCACATTCGGTCCATCACTTGTTGTTTTTGCACTTTCTAAAAGTGGCATTTCTAAAATAGCAATGTAACATCCACTACAACAGTATGCAGGATTTTTCACTACCTTTCTAAACATACCAAATATGGCAACGCTACTCCTTTCAGCTCGGGAATCACCACGTAAGTATGAATATGGGAATTCCCAATGCTTTCCTATGAAATAAATAGCTCTCACAGCAGTGAGAAACAAAATAGGCTGTTTGTCACTACCAGTATACGCCACACAATAAAAGCACATGTCCTACCTTTCACTTAAACAGCACCCTGCCCATAGGGCTACCAAAAGCCTACCTTAGGAGTGAACGATGTGTAATGAAAGGTAGGTTTAAGGCTTGGAAAGTAGTTTTGAATGCCAAGTCAAGGTGGCATTGAACTACGCATGCATGCCCTGCATTGGCAGTCCTGAGATAGGTTTGAAAGACTATATCAGTGGGTGGAACACACAGTGCTTCTGGCCCACTAGTAGCATTTATGATATACCACTTTACAAGGGACTATCAAGGAAATTAAATATGCAAAACATGTGTAAACCAATCATATCATGTTTAGAGGAGAAAGCACATGCACCTTAGCACTGGTAAAGTACCCAAAATCCTAACGCCAACAATAAGAAAATCATACAAATAGGTGGAGCAAGACAAAATGTTTGGGAATAACCTTGCAAATAATTGATGTGATGCCAACCTGCTCCCAGAACTGATACACATACATTGTGGGGTTTGAGATGTTCTGTTTCACAGGAAGGATGATATTCTGGGCTTTGCCCTGGAACATACTTTAGTTGAAAGAGGCATACCTTGTCACAGGCAAATGTTAGCTGCCACTTTAGCGGGGACCTTCTTTTGTCCCCCCATCTCAAGTCTCAGTGGGAGAGAAGGTGCCCCCAGAACTAGTTTAGATTGACCACAGAAAAGGAGTTGCTAATTCCCCTGGCCACACCTCTGGGGTGGGTACACAGGCTCTTCACAAGAGGAAAAGGGTTTTGCCATCTTGACTGTAGGCAGGGAGTGACACTGTGGAATTGTTTGCAGTAGGATACACATGAAGTGCTACAAAAGTGGGTAGGATTATCACTGAAAACTCATAACTTATTGGTTAGTGATTGGCCAAGAGTGACCCCAACCCACAGGCTGGCGTGGCGCCCACAGTTTCCACTCAAAACACTTTCTGGACCTGTGGAAAAACAGCAGAATAGTGGAATTGATGTCTATGACCTGAGAAGGGCACTGAAAACTGGACCATCTCCTTTTGTTCTACTCAGGTTAAAGAAGTGGATTCCAAGTGTCATAACGGCTTACCTCCTGTTCAACCTACTGGGACACAACAAGCTACAAGAGGCTTTTTCGACCCAGCTGACCAATCTAAACTAGACCTGCCATGGACCCTGCTGCCGGCCTCTGCTGGAATGATTCCTTACCCCCTAAGTGCTCTCCCCAAGGTCCTGGCTGGTTTGAAACTGTACTCCTCCTAACGTTTCCTGAAACCTGACACTAATGCCCAGATGCATCAAGCATTTTTGGAGTCGCAAACGGTGCGATTCCTTAAAATCGGCCGTTTGCGATTCCAAAAATGCTTATTGAGATGCATCATTTGTTTTTGTTGAAAATCGCTAATTTTGCGATTTTCAAAAATGCGATTGCATTTAAGGAATCGCAATATTGCGATTCCTTAAATGCAATGCATCATTGTTAAAAAATTTGCGATTTTACAAATTGCAAGTGCAAATTACCACGAGGTTGAACCTCGTGGTAATTTGCAAAATTGTTTAAAAATGCACAAAAATGCATTTTTTAAACTGTTAAGTTACAGACACACATGTCCTTAGGACATGTGTGTCTGTAACTTATAGGTAAAAGTGCATTTCATGGGTGCAGGGGGGGAGTCATTTGGACCCCCCTCTCCACCCTTGAAATGCTTTGTTGAATTCCGATTTCAAATTGCGAATTCGCAATTCCCATTCATTCCTATGGGAATTCCAGCCCATAGGAATGAATGGGAATTGCGAATTCGCAATTTGAAAATCGCATTTTTTATGCGATTCGGTAAAAATTGCTATTTTCACCGAATCGCAAAAAAAATGCAAGAAAAATGATGCATACCATTTTGAGATTCCTAATTTGCGACTAGGTAAATTTCGCAAATTAGGAATCGCAAAAAAGTACTTTTTTTTTTTTTTAATTTTTGAAAACCTTTATTGTGCATCAAGTAAAGAACAAATACGGGCCCACAACCATCCGGCCGGCCACAAATACTCATGAAGCACCAGTGCATGCAATACGGCGACACAGTAATACGTCAGTATCATCAGCAAGTATTTAAGAATCAAACTGTAAAGCGCGGCGATACCATGTCACAGGATCAATAAAGGTTAATTTTAAATTTTCTGTGCAGCTATTGAATTCAATTTGTACGGTTTCTCAATCATGAAAGAAAGAAAAAAAAAAAATAAGATAAAAGGGCAAAGTCCGTGTAGGTGGAACATGACATTGGCTACAGTTCACCACGTAATCTAACAACCCAACAATCAAGTCCCCACCAGGCGGGATGGCAGCTAGATGAACACGCTACAAGGGTATCAGTCCTAACATCCCATACAATACCCATCGCCACCCAACCCCCTAGTTTGCCTAAACACGGGCCAAGACAAAAGAAAGGGCAAAACAAAAGCGAAGAGCAAAAATAGGCACCATAGAAACTAAAACTAGAAACTAAAACTCTAACCCCCCACCCTACACGCATGCAGAGGCTATGGCCTACCCCCCCCCCCCAGCAGTGTGTCTGTCGCCCCATAAACCCGAAATATAGCAAGAAGAGAGAAGGAAGAAGCAAGAAAGAAAGAAAGAAAAAGAAAAGGGATAAATATAAACCTGTGATATAGGGAGTAAGAAAAGAGTATTCTATTCTATAACTCCCACAAAAGAAGAGGCCGGGAGGAGGGCCAAGTACACATATTCTCGGTCACCGCCGGCCCAATAAACATCCTCCACCCCAATAACAGCAGCAAATAGTTCGGCAAAATTTTTGGCAATTAGGGAGAGTCACTTCGAGATATGTAAACGAAACAGACCGGAATCAAGCCCTACCCGGTCTCCACCCGCCAGCGTGTCAATTCACCAGAGAAATCGCCTAGCCCTGGCCCGATCTAGGACGTATCCCCTTGCCCTCCCTCCATGGCAGTCCAGCATAGTCCAAGACAAAGAGAGAAAATGGCCGCCCTGAGGAAGGGGGAGGTGCGTGAGCACAGAATGAGCGTCGCCCGCCCTCGAGAAGTGTTTTTCCCTCGGTCAGAAGCCCTTCCGATACTTCTAAGTGGCAAAAGTTCCATAGCAGGGAGATCGAAGTCCCCAAGGAAGGAGCAGATGAGGGGGCGAGAGAACATGCTTCTAGTGTCCAAAGCAGCGGAGATGTTGAACGGGGCAGATAGTCAGTCTCGGAACGAAGGGGAAACAATGTTGCATCAACAGACCTGATGGGTGGCTGCGAGTCGCTACAAGTATCGGCAATCGCTACATCAATCTCGCCATGAGCACTCGAGGATATTGGTTCACAGATAGTCTGTAGCGAGGGCAAATCCAAACTTTGTCGGGGACAGACCCCCTGCTCCCGACCCAGAGCAGGGGCACATGCATCAATCTTCTCACCCAACATGTAGTAGTTGCGTGCCATCTCCGATCGTAATTCCCCCAAAGAAGTTAAAACTTCCTTGTAAGTCCATTCAGGCTGCGGTCTCCTTAGCTCCGAGTCCCAGGAGGATGAGTGAGGTCCGGCCCCCTGCATGAAAGTGAGCTCGCAGTTCCAGGGTGAGGGTGTGCAGTCATCCCCACGTAGCAAGTAAACAGGCATCGCCATCTTGCCCACGATCCACTGTGTAAGCTGGGGGGGGAAGGGAGGTCGCAGAGCACGACCGATCAGCACTAGTCTTCCCCGGAACCTTCAGGGTCACCCTCGGTCGGCGGTATAGGCAGGGAACCGCGGCAGCCTGGTAAAGTAGGCAGAGGGGAGGGGGGGCTCACCGATGTCAGGTAGAGCAACGATGGGAGCCAAACAACACTATGGCGGCTCCGGACAAAGAAGCCGCAGATAAAGCACGTCTCCAGCCTGCCCTCGCGTTACACTGTGAAAGCGCGATAAAACCCTGGCGGCATAGGTCGGCCGGTCTGTATCTCGGTGTGAACAGCACTTCCCAGATGTCGTCTCCCAAGTGGGCAGCTCGGCCGCCTCGGAGCCCGCGAGGTCCGGCAGGGCGCTGTGATGCGAGCAGGGTCCAGGGCTGCGGGGCAATGCACCCGATATCTTCCGTCACCGGGCGGGTGGAGAACTCGGAAGAACGCTGGCAAAGTCAGCTCAGCTTCCCGCAAATTTCGGTGTAATAAACCTCAGGATGGCGAGCAGGATTTCGGTGCGGGGCTCAAGGGCCGGCGGAGCCGAGAGGCTACACGTCCGCTCCGATCGCCATCTTGGCTCCTCCCCCGCAAAAAAGTACTTTGATGCATCTGGGCTTAAGAAACCTTTTTGCTTCATTGACCTCCAGAGGACTTAGACCAACCTGCCAAGATGATTTGATGCAGTGGATTGCAGCAGGGACAAAGATTCAGGTTGCTCCCACTTGAAGCTTTTCAGCTGCAGCATCTCAAGGAAAAACTCTCTGAAAGAGTTGGGCCCTCTCTGTCTAAATCATGCAGCCTTGATCTGCTGTAAAAATCTCAGCTCCAAAAAAGTGACTAAGTCCTAATGTAGAAATCTCATTGCACAAAGTTGGCAAAAGTATTCAGCAGTGAGGGACCTTTCCTCTGCACACAATTCAAAATCCTCTTGCTCAGAGCTGTCCTGCCAAAAGTCCATGACTTCACAGAGATCTCATCCAGTGGCTATCTGACAACGTGGAGCCCTCTTCAGCCACATCATGCTTTATTGCCCCACTGATTTTTATTGACTTCTATTTCATAAACTGTGTCAGCAGGAAAAAAGTCTGATGGCGTCTAACCTTATTTCTGTATCCTACCGTGCTCCATCGCTGTAGGCCTTAACTTGCTCCTAGTTAGAAATCAAGGGTGACCAGTTGACAGCAGTAGACACAATGTTTTTTGGCACATAACTATGGTTTCTATTTTTTGAAATATTTTAGTTTTGGTATAATTTCCCTCTATTCTTCTAATTTGATTTGGGATTTTTTGTGTATTGCATTTTGATTTTTTTAATTTTTGAGTACTGTATACAATCTTACACATTGCTTCAAAGTTAAACCTGTCTGCTCAGTGCCATAGCTACCAGGGAGATGAGCTTAAGTTCAATTATTGACTTTAAGGCCCAACTTAAACAGGGTTGTAGGTATTACTTGAAATGGGTATTCACACCCTCAATTAACACCCACCCATTTTTCTTACAAGCCTCTTCTGAAATTGATTTCTTTGTTGAACCAGCTCTTCAAGGAGATGATTTAACAGTGGGGCATGATTTCGGAAAGGCATCTTCTGACTCTCACTTTGATCTTCAATCTCTTTAGAAAAATTCCCAAAAGAAAAGAGTACCTTTCATTCTCAGTGACTTCATGCACGCAGCTATAGGTGTTCATAGTGCCTGTTTAATTTGAGAATACATTGAATAATAGTAATTGAATAACTACTACAAAGCTTTGACAGTTGGTGTTAAACAGAAGAGGTAATGGTAACCCTACAGCCTCTGATCTGCACAATATAAAAACCTGGACTCAAATCCAAGCTTCGTACTTAAACATAATATGTGATCCATGGCTTACTACTTCACTTCATTGTGTATCTTTTTCCTTACCCAGTCCATTCCAGAGCACATAGAAGCAATTCAGTACAGAATCTGAAGGCTAAGAAAACCTCACTTATATGTGGAAAAGATATATATGGGACAAAGTACCCCCTGATGTTCATTATAAGGAAATTGCTTGTCACACAGGAGTTTATTGCTAAAATAGCAGAATAAGGTTGAGTTCCTTAATAAGGTCATGTAACTCTGAGTTGGCTTGCAATATCCTTTTACTGTACAGCAGAGGATATTGTAGACATTTTAATACATGGTCATACCACCATCCTTCACTCAAACCCCTTACATCCTTGATGACTTAGTCTTTCACTTTCATCGCAGAAAATATGAATAAAATCAGAATCTGAAATCCAAAATTAGGCACACAGAAACGAGTTAGTATTTTTTTTAAAAAAAGGTATTAGAATCAGTTTATTTCATGCGAGATTTAAAAAATGTTGTACCTTACAATGTGTGGAAGCATACAGAATTTCTATATTTCCTGTTACCACCTAAAGTGAAGGGTGGAATAAACATATTGCCATTAATATAACTTTTCTGCTGATGACCGTTTTCTTTTCAGAAACAAGGTATCAGAAGACAGAAAAAACTGTTCCTATTTTTCTTGATTAAGCTGCAGGTGTAGTTATGCTGTGTGAACTGCCTTTCCCCTGGTTGCTGGTTCTTGCAGCAGGCATTGTGAGTCAAAAGTCAACTATATTAACTTATTACAATTGAACAGTTACCTCTTTTTTATTATTAGTGGTAACTAGAGATTTCAAAAGTCACTTTTAATAAGTAGTCTTTTATAAAGGGATTGCAGTATCTCACATATTATAAAAAATATCTTGTTACATTTAATAACATGCTATTTAACCCTTTGAGTGCGTCGGACGGCCCCTCCGACGTCATGGTGGGCGTGTGCGTGTGCGGAGGCGTGTGCGGAGGACGGCCAGGGGCCAGGGGCCGTCCTGACCATGCCCAGTCATAAATGACCCGCACCGCGGTGGAATTCCAGCCACGGTCAACAGGTTAAAAGAGAAAATGACAAACTGACACATTTTGAGTAATTCTTGTCAACCTTTTCAAGGCATGGGAATATTCTTGAATATTTAATGTTTAGAAAATATTCCTTCCAATAAATGTCACTCAATTCAGTGTTGTTAGTGTACGTATCTAATTGAGACAGTGGGAAATGTTTAAAAATTGAATTTCGAAGACTTTATCAGTTTTTTCCGTTTGAATCTTTTGATGGCTATACTACTGCATTGGAACTTAGAGCCATAACAGACCCCTAGTTCGGCTCTTCCCAAGTCTGCCCATGTTCCCCCAGAATTGTAGTGTCTCATAAACCCTTGGCACTGGGATATGCTATTTATTACTTTTACTGGCTTGATTGGAAATGTTGCCAATGTTGTTATGAATTTCTGAAAGAGAAAAGACAGTAAGATTTGCATATTAACAATTTCCCCACACTAATTGATCCCTGGTGGAATTGTAAAGAATGCAATGCAGAAAACCTGTGAATTTTAATAAAATAGAGAAGTGACTTACATGAACATTGGTATTAAACAGTAGCAGCTGGTATCTATGAAAATTATGAATCTGTATTTTACTCATTTCAGTATTAACCCAATTGAGCAGCTTCAGGACGGCAATCGGACTATATTAAGCTAATTGTACTGCTTTGTTAAAAAAAACGAATGTAAGATGTTGTATATGGTGAACAAAATATAGTGAACCAAGTTTGATGATTCATTATATTTTATTAATAAAATATATTTAGCTCTTATAACACATGAGATTGTATATTATGTGTTTTAAATATTGTTTAACTACGTTTTAAATATATTTAACATACATTGACAGCTTCAACACATCACAGTTGGTTCCTGCATTATAAGTGTGATTTGGATTATAAGCAAGTATGACTTGGGTTTTCTTTGCAGATGCACCCGTTATACGCCTATTTTGGTGATTTTAACTATGTGCGTTAGTGATCAGTCATGTGGAGCCTTGTTGGAAAAATTCATATGGAGTGCTAGCCTCAGGGGTAAAGGGAGTTCCTACCTCTGCTGTTGCTATCTAATTTACAATGGACCATGTATTTACTGTAGTCTATTTCACACCTGCGCCAGTACCCTCAGCTAGATTTTGTTTCATGGTTTATTATCAGGGAGGCAGATCTTGCATTGAGGAAACATACTGTGCTCATAGTCGTAGTGATCTGTGAAAGTTGGGTAATCTAATCACTGTCCTAAAGAGAGAAATGTAAAGTCGGAATCTATCTTACATTTTAGAGGAAAAACGCGTTAAAACACAGATCCTTTTTAAATCGGCCTAGCCAAAAAAGTGATCTGGGAAAATCAAAGAAAATAACAGTGAAAGCAAAGAGGAGTATTGATAAGGTAATCAAGGGATGGGGATTTGGAAGAAAGAAAATATTAAAATACAAAACAAAACAAAAGAGGGACGTTTCCATATTCTACTATATTATGATAACACAGCCATAAGCTTGTACCATATTGAGCTAAAACAGTTTCACAATTACTAAGTGCCCGATTATGATGTAGTGGTCTCACCTTCATCCAGCATAGAGGTCTGACTGCCGTATTACAATGCTTTCGGTCGACTGCAGTGTGCAGAGGGACCTAACGATGCTTCCGACAGGTCCAAAGAGCCTGTCAATGCATCGGTCTAACCGTAATTGTCTGTTTTGTCTTCTAGTTGTTTTTTCCTTTCTAGATTCTGAACTTTACTTAAAGCTTGCCAATTCCACCTTATTTGCGACCAGTGGGCATCCGAAGAGCTTGGTTAATAGTATACCCTATGGGGAACTATTACGGATAAAGAGAAACAACACTAAAGAGCAGGAGTTCCGAAAAGCAGCTAGTAACAGCATACAGAGATTTAAAGCTAGGGGGTACAAAGACGGAGTACTCAGGCAATCTAGAAAGGAAAAACTACTAGAAGACAAAACAGACAATAAGAAAACAGATGGTGGGTCATTTAGACTCATAACCGCTTATTCTAGTAATGCTTCAGATATTAAACGCATTATGCGTAAACATTGGAACATCCTGATGACAGACAATGTAATCAAACAAGACTTACCCTCTTATCCTTTGGTGACTTTTAGGAAAGCGAGAGCACTGAGAGACTACTTAGTCCATAGTCACCATGAAGAGTTCAAACCCAAACCCAAGTCAGAACCCATGAAAGGCTTTTTTCCTTGTGGACGGTGTAAGGCGTGTAAAGCGAGCAAACGTACCACACAATACAGTGTACCAGGAGTAAAACAGCCTAGGAGAATACAGAAATTTCTCACCTGTACCACGCCATACGTTGTGTATTGTCTAACATGTCCTTGTGGCAGAAGGTATGTTGGAAGCACAACGAATCCGGTAAAACTAAGAATTTTAGAACATCAAAGAGCTATTCAGAATGCGGATGTGAGCTACCCTGTAGCCAGACATTTTGACAAAGAGCATGCACGCAACAGGGATCTGTTAGCCTACTTCTGTTTAGATTCTGTCCCATTCAGTGTAAGAGGGGGGGACAGATTACAAAAGCTCAGGCGACTGGAATCGCGGTATATTATCGATTGAATATGCATGAAGACTTGGCTGTCCATCTAATATAAATGATGAATGATATGTACTGTTACTGTTATTGATTAACCATATCATTGCTTCTATTTCCTTCAATGGATTTCCATGTTACATTTGGGTATAATGTATTTATAATGTGATTTATTGGATTGTTTTATTATACCACCACGTTAGCTATATTGAGATGACTAGTAGCCCATCCAGGGCAATATAGTACAACGTTGTGTATGGGTCTGGTAGCGGCGTTATGTGATGCCATAGCCCATTCAGGGCTTGATAGAATGTTAACCAACTTGATTAATCAATCTTTGGATTCTCACTGATTGTGGGTATCCTATCAATTGTGATTTGTAAACAATCTTGTATTATGCATATCTTGCCACTATTTATTAAGATACAGACCCATTCCAAGATGGCGGACACCGATTTACCTTGTGTCCTATCTTTATGTCTAGCTTTTATGACACGTGATGGTTTAAATGGACTGTGTTTGCCGTGGCTCTCTGTCTCATTACTGAGGAAGGCCGAGTGCCGATAGCGCGTTTTTTTGAGAATTAAAACATCTGTGAACTTACCCTGGGAGTGCTGCTTCCTGTTTTCCCGTGTCATTGCGGGGAGGGATTACTGAGCCGATATATATATACATATATATATACATATATTACCTACTGGCTATCGCCAGTAGGTATATATAGTTAGAATTTTTTCCCTATGGGACTTTTGAAAATTCTATGTCTAATAACTTTGGCGTTTGTGGACGGAATCGGCTGAAATTTTCAGGAAAATGGCACATTTTGTTTCTGAGCAGCCCCTGAAAATTTGGTGGGGTTTCGTCAAGGGGGGGCTGAGAAAAAAGGGGGGTCCCAAAACGCGTTTTTCCCATTCATTTTTCCATAGGGCGGTTGGACTCACTTTTAGCTCGAACGGCTGAATGGATTTGCACGAAACTTGGCAAAATTGTAGGGACTGTTAGCCCGATGTGCCTTTGCTAGGTCTCAATATATGTGCTCCAGTAGTTTTTGAGAAATTAACGTTCAAACCAAGATATATATCTGTAACAGCGCTCTGGGCAGCGATCCGGTCCGCTTACTTTTCGCTTATCGGAACTTTGCGCGCAGAAAGCTGATTGGCTCTCCGGTGTCTGTCAACATTCTAAACAGTCCGGAGCGGACGCCATCTTGTCTCTCGGTAGGATCGAGAGAGAAGAAGAGGTGGAAAACGAAGGGGGAATTTAATGAAAGGGGGCAAGGTATCCCCCTCTTGACCCCCTAGGAATGTTGTTGGGGTTATTAAAGGGTCCCGTGGGGAAAATAAAAAAAAAATGATTTTTCACGGTAGAAGCGCGGCCGCGAACTGGTAGCGAAACGGGAATTCGCCATTTTGTGCTTCGTAAATTAAATTACTAGTTATAAGTGGGTGCCGGAGACGTATCCTAATCCCCTATGTTTCCTGAGGGTGGGTGAGGAGGCTGATATATGTTGATACATCTCTTCCAGCGGCTGTGCGTGAGCTTTTTTTTTTTTTTTGCTGCGTGACAGTCCGGAGCGGCCGCCATCTTGTCTCTCGGTAGGATCGAGAGAGAAGAAAAGGTGAAAAACTAAGGGGGAATTTAATGAAAGGGGGCAAGGTATCCCCCTCTTGACCCCCTAGGAATGTTGTTGGGGTTATTAAAGGGTCCCGTGGGGAAAATAAAAAAAAAATGATTTTTCACGGTAGAAGCGCTTCACGGGCCGCGAACTGGGCCGCAAACTGGTAGCGAAACGGGAATTCGCCATTTTGTGCTTCGTTAATTAAAGTACTAGGTATAAGGGGGTGCGGGAGACATATCCTAATCCCCTATGTTTCCTGAGGGTGGCTGAGGAGGCTGATATATGTTGATACATCTCTTCCAGCGGCTGCGCCATCTTGCCTTTTTTCGAATGCCACAATTTTGTCGTGCACGGCAGCCATTTTAGATGCCAGGCTGGTTCCAGGCTATCACCTAACCCTGCGGATGTAGTTTATGGCCCCAGCTGTAGAGAATTCAGATATGCCAATCCTCCCGATTCAGGCGTGTGAGTACTGATTTCAGTGCTAGTCTCCCGCCTCCCGATTTCTGCAAGCAAAAACCCGGGGGCATATTACGAACAAGTAGCGATAATTTTTGTCTCTAACTTGTTTAGAGACAAAAATTATCGCCGCACATTGGCGATTTTTATCGCAGATAAACCTTGCTATTATCGCAGAAAAGTCAGCGATATTCATGTATTATCGACCTAATGCTCTTAGCCATGTTATCCACCTCCCATTGGATAACATGGCTAAGAACTGCTCAGGGCAGGTGTTAGATTTTGGACATATTCGCGCTTAGCGCGAATATCTCCAAAAGTTGGTAATAGAAGGTAGCGATGTTAGGGACTGTTTCCAGTCGCTAACATCTTGGCACGCCACTTTGCATGTCATTAGTGATAAGTATCACTGACATGCAAAGCGGGGCCCAAGATGGTCGCTATCTCCTTTTAGCTGTCACTAACTGGTGTTAGCGACAGCTTGATAATAGGGAAATAATTTTATCTCCGCTTTCATGGTTTTTAAAGCCAAAAAAGCGGAGATAAACCCCCTTGATAATATGCCCCACGATTCCTTGGGGGTTTCAGCTGACAGGGCTTGGTATTGTGTTACATGGTAATTTTTCCATGAAACGTCAGAGGGTCGATGCAGGGGTTCTAGAAGAGGTGATAAACCATTTAAGCCTCATGAACAAGCGCATGGTCTTTTAAAGATTTGTGAAGTACTCGGGGCGGCGGTGTGTGTGTGCCCTCTTTCAGGAGCGGGCGGGGGGGCACTGCCAGCAACTTGCCAGGTCAGGTAGTGTTCAACACGTGCATCACCCTTTCTCTGCCTGCTATTGCGCTCCATGCTTCGGAAAGGTGAGAAAAAGAACGTGCATTTGAGTTTGAAATGTCCGATCCTGCAGCAGCACACTTCCAAAGCCCACACATGACAATAACCCGATTCAAGGCCCCATTCACTCGTTTTTAAAAAAATAGATAACACTCCAACAAAATAAGGTTATAAAACTTTATTAACTACTAACTTTAACGAACGGAACAAAAACTAAAAACATTTAAACATTTCTCAATACAAAAAGCAACAATGGTTAGAAGCTGTCTTTTGTGCGAATAGTCCCAAGGCAGCACAACGTGCAGAGTTCTGGACGGCACCCAGGTGATGTCGCCTGGGTGCCGCACTGGTTTAGGGATCCTACAATGCTGCTCCGAAAATTGGCGTGGGGCGTCCCGGGTGGGGCGGGGGGAGGCCTCGTCAGTAGCGGTCTGTTGTGCGAATAGTCCCAAGGCAGCACAACGTGCAGAGTTCTGGACGGCACCCAGGTGATGTCGCCTGGGTGCCGCACTGGTTTAGGGATCCTACAATGCAGCACAGAAAAACAGCGTGGGGCGTCCCGGGTGGTGTGGGGGGAGGCCTCGTCAGTAGCGGTCTGTGTCCAGTGTCACATGGCTGACACAACATGTACGACAGGCACCCAGGTGATGTCCAGTAAACTGCCGCACTGGTTTTGGTATCCTACAATGCTGCTCCGAAAATTGGCGTGCGGCGGCCCGGGGGGGGGGCGTGGGGGAGTCGGCGTGAACGGGCCTCCCCAGGTGGCGGCCATCTAGCTGAGTTGCGCTCGCTCTTGCGGCCACAGCGTCTCGCTCACCATGTTGTTGAGTTGCTCCCACTCTTGCAGTGCAGCGATAGGCGGCTGCCACATGGCTCTTAAAATGGCGGACAGCTCCTCGGTTTTAGGCCTGGTCCACTGAAATGGTCCTGGGACACTTTGGAACTCGGACGCTTGCCTGCTAGGGCTTGGGTTCCATTCTCGAAAAGCGTCCCCTCAGCCGTGAAGATTGTATAATAGTCTTGGGGGCCCCCGACTCCCGCAGGCTTCCGGTGGGGAGCGGCTGCCATGATTGCTCGCGGAATGACCACGACGGAGCCACGAGATGGTGGTGCTCTCATGCTGACGCCAGCTTCAGTCTGAATGATCCAGAAACAAGGTGGGGCTTTCATCGTTTGGGAAAAAAAAATGTTCTAAACCAATGAAAAGTGTTATTTTTAGGTCATATGACCAAGCCTTCCATCTTTAGGAAACCAAAAGTAAAATGAACCAATGAAAAGTTTTATAAACAAGTCACATGACCTGTTATGCGGCATAGGGCTACAAAAAGCGTAGAAAATCCGTTGGCACGTGTGGCGGCGTCAGTAGCGGACCGATGTGCGAATAGGCCGAAGGCAGCACAACGGGCCGAGATCCGGATGGTACCGAGGTGGTGTCCAGCTAATTGCCGCACTGGTGTGGCCATCCTACAATGCTGCGCCGAAAGACGGCGTGTCCAGCTGAATTGCGGTCACTGTTGCGGTACAGTGACTCGAACGCGCCGAGATCCGGATGGCACCGAGGTGGTGTCCAGCAAATTGCCGCACTGGTGTGGCCATCCTACAATGCTGCGGCGAAAGACGGCGTGTCCAGCTGAATTGCGGTCACTGTTGCGGTACAGTGACTCGAACGCGCCGAGATCCGGATGGCACCGAGGTGGTGTCCAGCAAATTGCCGCACTGGTGTGGCATCCTACAATGCTGCGCCGAAAGACGGCGTGTCCAGCTGAGTTGCGGTCACTGTTGCGGTACAGTGAGTCGAACGCGCCGAGATCTGGATGGCCCCGATGTTGTGTCCAGCAAGTTGCCGCACTGGTGTGGCCATCCTACAATGCTGCGCCGAAAGTCGGCGTGGGGTGCCCCGTTGGCTTATGAGGTGATGTCAGTAGTGGACCGATGTGTGAATAGGTCGGAACCAGCACAAGGCACCAAGATCCGAATGGCAAGTCCTGGATGTTGAGTGCCTCAGTTGAGATTTCTGAGCAGTGCTTGTAAGACTGTCTGAAGCTTATTTGCACCTGCTGCAGCTTCACTAGGTCCGGCGGAACTTTTTGCCTTTTCCTTTCTGCTTCTTTTCCTACAATGCGTTTCATCTGAAGACACGACCAGGTCCCTGAATGTGTGCAGGGGGACGCTATTGATTGAATGAACGCGCCGAGATCTGGATGGCACCGAGGTGGTGTCCAGCAAATTGCCGCACTGGTGTGGCCATCCTACAATGCTGCGCCGAAAGTCGGCGTGGGGTGCCCCGTTGGTTTATGAGGTGATGTCAGTAGTGGACCGATGTGTGAATAGGTCGGAACCAGCACAAGGCGCCCTGCACTGTTGAGCCTTTTTCAATGCCTGTTTTTTGTTGTTTCCCCTCCATCAAAAACAAAACAAAAATACAAGGCGCCAAGATCCGAATGGCAAGTCCTGGATGTTGAGTGCCTCAGTTGAGAGTTCTGAGCAGTGCTTGTAAGACTGTCTGAAGCTTATTTGCACCTGCTGCAGCTTCACTAGGTCCGGCGGAACTTTTTTCCTTTTCCTTTCTGCTTCTTTTCCTACAATGCGTTTCATCTGAAGACACGACCAGGTCCCTGAATGTGTGCAGGGGGACGCTATTGATTGAATGAAAATGGCGGCTTGACACAAAGCTGACTCAAGCGTTACTGTTGGTGCTATACAGACAAAAATTGGTTTTCAGTTTGTACATTCTTCAGGTTTTTTTTTTCCATCCAAGTCTGATTGAGAGTTTGTAGAAAAATGGCTTCAGATTTTCCACATACTACTCTTCAACATTCTTCCTAAATGTAACAATGTGAAACTCACTAGGAGAACGGCTGTTTCTGTTTCCTTTCAAAATGCTGCCACCAATATTTTCTGAATGGAAGACACCATCTTGTAGCATAAAGGGCCGAAAGGGGTTCTGGTCTGGCCGATGGTTGGTGGAGACATTTTGACTATATCTTGGACCTGCCCGGCCTCGCCCAAAATGGCGCCGGTATAAATGGGACTCGTAACTCTTTGCCCGCAAATGTATATCTAGAAAATGTTATTGTAAGTGGCCCTGTCGTATTTTAATTACAAAATGTACGTCCACCGATTCCGCAACTGTTAGACACCTTTGTTCTTGTCACCTAATGGCCCGCTCGTTACGTTCTTCTACAGTGTAAATGTCTCCTCATCATATACGATTTCAGTTTGCTCCGTGGCCGGCCCACGTGGTTATAGGCCCGTATTTGTATACTGACATTTTCACAATAAAGGTTTTTAAAACAAAACACGGTAGTAGTATTTTCATTTGTAAAGTTTTTACTTTTAGTGACTGTTTTCGAATCAGTAAAAGGCAAGTGAAATAAAGCAGTCCAATTACATGACGGATAAAAGGTATAATATGTAGGAACGCAGTAAAGATAAATGGTCAAGGGTAGTTGTGTTTTTCATGTCTGCAACATAAAGTGATCGATAAGAATCTGATAATCAGGCGTATCGGCGACTAAGACAGCAGGCCGAATCTCTTTTACTCAACGGCTCCGTCATGGAAGGAAGAAACGCCCTTTTTCTCGAAAAAGGAATATATTTTACTTGCAAGACAGTTGTAAATTTTCCGGGAAAGTACATTAGCCTGGAATATTATAACATATGTTTGAAAAAAAAATATTGTTCGAAAATAATAAAAAGCGTAATTTTTAGGTCATATGACCAAGCTTTTCATCATTAAATTAACAAAAGTAAAATGAACCAATGAAAAGTTTTATTAACAAGTCACATGACCTGTTATGCTTACGTTACGCGCTGCGCGCCGCGCCTCGGATCACTTCCGGGTGCGCTAACGCGGCGTGTCATAAAACGCATTACGCGACAACGTAGGTCAAGAATATAGTCTAAATGTCTCCACCAACCAGCGTTCAGAACACAACCCCTTTCAGCAGTCCAAAAAGTTCTGTTAAATGACAACAGAGGGGACAGGCAACAAGAACCATCAGTCAAAGAGGGGAGGGCAAGTTCTTCTCTTCCGGGTCATGTTGGGGCGCTACCGGAACTGATCGAATTGGTAGTCTACAGTGTTTCTGGATGTTTCAGACTAAAGCTGGCGTCAGCATGAGACCACTACCATCTCGTAGCTCCGTCGTGGCCATTCCACGAGCAATCATGGCAGCCGCTCCCCACCAGAAGCCTGCGGGAGTCGGAGGCCCCCAAGACTTTTGTAGAATCTTCACGGCTGAGGGGACGCTTTTCGAGAATGGGACCCAAGCCCTAGCAGACAAGCGTCCGAGTTCCAAGGTGTCCCAGGGCCATTTTAGTGGACCAGGCCCAAAACCGAAGAGCCGGGCGCCATTTTGAGAGTCCTGTGGCAGCCGCCTATCGCTGCACCGCAAGAGCGGGCGCATCTCAACTACATGGTGAGCGAGACGCTGTAGTCGCAAGAGCGGGCGGAAAACAGCTGAATGGCGGAAGAGGCACAGTGTAGCAAAAGCGGGCGGAATGGCAACTAAAACGATAAAGGGGCGCCCCACTACAGCTTGTCTTCAGGTCAAACGGATTGTGGGACAAGGTCCAGAATTGAAGAGTCATCAAAAGGCAAAAAGTTCCGCCGGACCCCGGGAGCCGGCCGCCTATGTCGGGGGCGATCTCAGGCTACACCAGTGCTATAAGACTTGGGGAGGGTGTCGGAGCCAAGCATCTTCTCCGAGTCCATGGCCATCACACCGCCCCTCAGGGGCCTCCGTCAAGCTGTTTAGGAAGGTAACATATCACATTGTTTTCTAATGCAGTCAGGTCCACAAACGACACTCACTTACTTTGAGAATAGTGAAGCTGCAGTAGGTGGAAATAAGCTTCAGACAGTGTTACAAGCACTGCTCAGAACTCTTAACTATGGCACCCAACATCCAGAACCTATGCTATTTGAGAATGGTAGTGACATCGAAGCATCTCAGGGACCAAAACCATTAACGTACTTTCACGTATGAAAATCTTACTTGGGGAGGGGGCAGGAGCGAAGCGCCCCCTCCCAGTCAGCGCCACCACACCGTATGTTGAAAATCTGAAGCCATCGTTCTACAAAGTCAACCAAACTTGGATTGAAAAATCTAGAAAAATGTACAAACTGAAAACCAGTTTTGGTCTGCATAGCATCAGTAACAACGCTTGAGTCAGCTTTGTGTCAAGCCGCCATTTTGATTCAACAAAGCACAGGCATTGAAAAAGGCTGAAATTCAGAACTCTAAACTATGGCACCCAACATCCAGGAGCTTGCTATCCGGATCTTGGAGCCTTGTGCTGTTTTCGATCTATTCACACATCGGTCCACTACTGACATCATCTTATAAACCAACGTTATGTAAATAGTTTTTTAATAAAATGTTTTACCCTGTTTCTTTGCTGGTGTGTTGTCTATATTTTTAATATTTGCATAGGGTTTGTCGTTATTTTGTGCGGGATGGGTGATGGAGCCGAGCTGTCTTGCAGCCCTCATGGTGTGGAGCTCAGTTCATCTCACTATTTTCGTATTTCTCAAGAAGGGTTGTTCCTAATATTTCTATTTTAGCGAGGTCAAAAAGAGATCCAATTAGTGGCCTACTGATTTTGCTCGATTACTTTTATTTTTTTACACGATTTTTCACTATCTGCAAAGACTAAACAGAGTATTGCGACTTTGTGCTTGTTTGTAAATAGAGAATGATCCAAAGAGAACCAATTCTAAAACAGTAAATGCTTGGACAACAATCAATCAAATGGAGAGACAAGGAGGCACGACGGATTACAACGGGGGTAAAGGCCTGCGTTAACTACCCTTCAGTATCTGCAAAGAGAGAGTACTACTAAGGCAAAAGAGGGGAGGGGGGGGGGGGGGCAGCGTTCAAAGCACATCAGCGTGCATAAATACGAAAATGTTTTTATCTATCACGTACTTGACATTTTAAAGCTTTTCATATTTGCTATTAAAAAACCAATGAAATTCACAGAAAAAACCATAGGTTATAGTGGATATATAGTTAGGAATTTGCATTTACAAAACCTTGAAAATTCAATGAAAAAACCATAGGTTATAGGCCATATATAGTTAGGAATTAGCATTTACAAAACCTTATTTTACTCGCATAAAACCATTGAAATTCCATATATAGTTAGCTAACTATAAGCGCTAACTATATATCGCGCACCCGCAATCCACTGCTGATGATGTCACATATTACATCATTCATGACATGGTCAGTGACATCACTGATGACATCACTGATGACATCTCAAATGACATCACTGATGACAACTCAAATGATATCAATGATGACATCTCAAATGACATCACTGATGACATCACTGATGACAACTCAAATGACATCTCATTTGTCATCACTGATCACATCACTCATGTGATAATACAATGAACCTCTTCAGACTCTAATATAACCTTACATACACTCAGTATAAACAGACACTCACAGACTGTCACTCATCCATGGAGTTACTCACACACTTAGTCAGTCATGCAAAGAATCAATCACACCTCCATTTCCTCAACTATACAGTTATACACATCTTACTTATTCAAACATATAATAACACATATTTACTCTCTTATATAATCCCTGATACAAGCTCACAGTGATCGATACAGCCACTCACACATTCACTGGCTCTTATGTTCAGTTATTTATATATCTCAACTCTCACATGTATTGTGTTTTACATACGTACTTACTTGCACATGTAGCAATGAGAAATCCATTCACTCACCAACACACCCATGCACAGTCAACCGCCCATATAGCTGTTTCCACATGCACTCTTGAACTCATACTCCTAGTGAATCAACTGCTTACACATCTATGCACAGAGTCACGCACCTCCCAGCCACCCACACACACACTCAGCCTCCCATTCAAATACTTGAGCAACCAATCAATAACCCATATGGCCACTCTTATAGCTACTGATCAACACATGCAGCAGCTTACACAACAACAAACATACTGATGCACGAATTAAGACAGTTTAGTCACTAACCCATGTACTCAGTGAGACACATTTAATCACTCACTCATACAGTCAGTCATGCACCTACTAAATTCTTCATCCAGACACTTATACATCCACTCATTCTTCAATATGTGAAACATATTTAAACTTTACAGACACATACAATCACTGGATGTTGTGATCAGTGATGTCATCAGTGATGTCATTTGAGATGTCATCAGTGATGTCATCAGTGATGTCACTGACCATGTCATGAATGATGTAATATGTGACATCATCAGCAGTGGATTGCGGGTGCGCGATATATAGTTAGCGCTTATAGTTAGCTAACTATATATGGAATTTCAATGGTTTTATGCGAGTAAAATAAGGTTTTGTAAATGCTAATTCCTAACTATATATGGCCTATAACCTATGGTTTTTTCATTGAATTTTCAAGGTTTTGTAAATGCAAATTCCTAACTATATATCCACTATAACCTATGGTTTTTTCTGTGAATATATATATATATATATATATATATATATATATATATATATATATATATATATATCACAAACACTCCAAACTTCAGCATGCAAGTAAGGCACTGACTCCGTGAAATTGTTGATTCCAAATAAGTTTTATTCACTCATTTAGGCTGCTTGACGCGTTTCGGCGGTAAGCACCCGCCTTGTTCACAACATCTTAGCATACTGAGGTTACCATTTATACTCCTGTGTCATTGCATTACATCATGCGTGTTTCACTCTTGTTTTTAGGCATATTATAGCTTGTTTTACACATTTTTGACATGGTTCCCATGGTAACCCTGGGTGACTCATAGGTGCATGTGACATAGAAGAGTTACTTTCGTTATTCAAGCTTCTACATTACGTCACCCTCCCTCTCACGTTTTCTGTGTTACTATAGTAACCCCCCGGTCATCCCAGCCCAGTGATTGCCTCCCTCTCACTGTGTGCGCGGCGCGTTGCCTCCGTGTATTAAGACAAATGGGCTCGCGTTCGTGTCCTGATTGTACCCAAGATGAAGGTGAGTGTTCCTAACTGACAGCCCGTGATTGTTGATTTTCCGCTCTAATGGGCGCTGTCTTTGCGGCGGTGTCAGAGGCTTTGGCTCGCGTTGTCCATGTGCTCGCATTTGAGAATGTTGCGCGTTATGTCTGACTCGTGCCGGGCGTGCGGAGGACTCATTGTAAACTTCGCTCCGTTTTCTATGTGATCGCGTTAGAGAATGCTGCGCGTTATGTCTAACTCGTGCCGGGCGGGCGGAGGACTCATTATAAACTGTGCTCCGGTATTCTCGGTGGTATGCGAATGTGCGCGCTATGTGATCGCGTTTGAGAATGCTGCGCGTTATGTCTGACTCATGCCGGGCGGGCGGAGGACTCATTATAAACTGCGCTCCGGTAGAGAGGTGGAATGCGAGAGTGCGCTTTGAGATGCAAATGAATTCCCAATAATTCAGTGTTTATATCTCCGCTCTCTATGTTACAAAGGGAGTCCCGTGTGTACTGGGTGTGGGTCAACCAAATACAGCGTAACCTCCGTTTGAGCCAAATGTGTTTATAGTGTAAGTGACATTTCGAGATGAGGGATCGTAAGGGCAACTTTTAGGAAATATCAAGCCTTTATACATATAATCATGGTATACTTCACACACGTCTATACATTAGCGGGCGTGCCCAAGTCATGTAGTGGAAACATTGTTATTACATGCCACTAAAGCAATACATGTGTAATAAGTGCCCTGGGGCGCCCATAGCTCCTACTGTCATCTCCTAGTGGACCGGTTGTATGGTGTGTTTAGACATTATGTGCTGAGCAAGGTTCATACCCTAACACATCCAAAATATTGACTTTGTACTTAACTAAACATAGTTATACTTATGCCACATGCAGCGTTGTACCTCTGTTGTCTGTATGATTAATACACTGATATTTCCTCTCATGTCTTAATATATGTGTGACTGTCAATTCTGTTGCAAATACTGCCTAACAAGCTGAAACTGCTCACAGGGTATTTCCGGTGCTCTAATTTACAGTGAAACATGAATTAAAATTTGAACAAAAGATGTTTTTCTGGACGGGAGAGAGTATTTTTTTTTTTTTTGTACTTGAGAGGAGGTCTGACCCTATATATTCAAAAGCTAGGCCCATAGCTCACGCATCTATATATATATATCCTACTTAGCGGTCCCCAGTAGGTAGGTATAGTTAGAACCTAGTTTCCATAGGAAAATCTTCTGAAATTCTCTAAAAAAAAGTCTATCCAGGTCAGCTCCTATCCTGAAAGTTTGGGGTTGATTTGTCAAGTGGGGGCTGAGAAAAAAGGGGTTCCCAAAAGTAATTTTCTCCATGTTAATCTTCATAGGAAATTTTGCGGCAAGCTACAGCTCGAACGAAATTACCCCAAATTTGTCAGAAAGGTAGAGGTTGGTTCAGAAAGTGACCTTTTTTTAAATGTTGTAAATCTGTTCAGTAGTTTTTGAGAAATTAAAAAAATAGGAGTCAAAAAATCAATTTCCCATAGGAAAGTTTGTGCAAGGCTACAGCCGAAACTACTGAACGGAATTACTACAAATTTGGCAGAAAGGTAGTGCTTGGGTCAGAAAGCAACCGTTTGAAAAATGGTGTGAATCCGTTTAGTAGTTGCTGGGAAATTAGAAAAATAATAGTTTCAATATCTGGGCAGAGCCTAAGTCGCGTGCACGAGCTTCACTGTGATTAACTGCTAGCATTCCAAACTAGGAAGTGTTGGCAGCCATCTTGTGGCTCGGTAGAAGCGAGTCACCCAAAAATGGATGATAAAGGTATAAAACAAGAGAAGGGGGTAGGGTAAAAAAACTCTGACCCCTTAGGTCTGTTCAAGGGTTCCCAGAAGGACCCCCAGGGCCCCAAAAATCATTTAAAAAAAGAAATCGGTAAACATTTGCGCTGGGGTCGCGGGTTCTCGCGTATCATTTTAATGAGGCCCTTGGGTGGGCTAGGTTCCGGGGGTATTTCTTAAGAAATAACAGCAAGGGGTTGCGGGGGTCCACTGGGGTCCACGCAGCCCAGGGCTTCACTTATGTTGGAAAGGGGTTTGGTTGTCCCCCTCGTGGAGTCTTCTATGTGCTTGTAACTTTGGCGTCATTTTACGCATATTTATGAAATTGTCCCAAAAAAATTTCTTTCATGGATATTCTCCTGTATTGAAAGTTTGGGGGTGAATGGTGTAGTAGGGGCTGTCCCTTTGCGAGTTAGACCCAAGCTCTCCCTCTGCGAGCTAGCACGCTGGTGTGTGTTTGCACGCACAATTTATTTAAAAAAGACCTAGGAGGGCCCCGTGACGCAGTTGGAAATATTCCAATCAGCAATATACGATCCATAAGAATAGAGGCCTGTGAAGGCCACATGAGGTAACAGCAATAAATATTAAAAGTCATGGAAGGATTAGGAGGGAGCAAATACGATGAAGTACAAAGCATGTTGCGCACAAAAATAAAGCAAAACAGAGCTGAGAGGGCTAACTGACGCAGTAAAAAAAATACTATCATGCAGGTACAATTTACAGTGGAGGCTGATGGTGTGACAGCTTCTCTTACCTTTGCTTCTGTCGTCTCTTGTCTTGTCTTCAAAGGTTGGGGCTTTGGCTGGGCCTGGGGTGAGCTATGCGTGGGCGCCCCTGCCACCGCGCCTATGGTGGCCTGGCTTGGCGGCAGCAGCAGTGACACCACGTCGAGTGTCGGGAGTCCTCCTCCGTTCGAGCAAACAGTTCGTAGTACAATTGATGACGAGAGTCTGTCTGTCATCGCAGTACAGGCAGGCAAAAGAGAGAGTGTTCACGTCAGAGCCAGCATTATATGGGAACCGCGGGGGCTGACCAAGCCCAGGGCCGTCATTGGTAGCATTTTCGTGCTCTACAAAATGACGGCCCTGGGGGACATCCCATTGGCTAATGTATTGGCTTCCAGGCCTTGTAATAGCAAGAAAGCTAGGTGGTGACATCTGGGGAGTGTGGGCAGGCGTGCATCGCACATGTGCAAGTGTGAGTATGTGTACCAACAATTAATAGCAGAAAGAGATGGAGGTGGGGTTATCATGTGCACATGGGCAGGCCCAGAATCGGATCTCCAGTGAATGACCTCTTGTAATCATTCTCGTAGCGTGCCCTGTGCTCTGATCTGACACTGAGAGGGTGATCGCACCATACTTTGTACTGCTAATCCTACTCAGCGCGTACTCGCGTATATGCTACGAATACCCTTTGACATTACGCGTCGCATCAAAGCTTCCGTGTGATGTCATGTATGGCACCCTGTACGTGAAAGGCGTCAATGTTTTTAATTGTTTAAAAACAAATATTTATGTATTTAATGTACATACTAAGGGTAGAAATTATCTGGAATAATTATGAAAATAGTTTTTTAAAACTTTTAACAATCGCATATTACTTTTAAAAGCAATTACACAAATCTCGCGGAACGACATGCGTACTCACATCGTAAGAGCACCATAAGCACACCATTAGCGTACGCCATGTGACTTTAAAAGAAGAGATTTGATTGGTTCATAACACTTCCTATTCCAACTATTGAAAGTTGCATCCCATTTTAATCATTCTATTTTGACTTTCTAAGAAGAAGCAGCTCTTCTGAGAATCCTGTCAAATAGAAGGAAGATCACCATAATAACAGCAATGGACTCATCTTCCAGCCTTTCTTCAGAGGGAGATTTCATTCCTGAAGAACCTCCAAAGAAGAGGAAAGAAGCTGTAATGTGGAAGTTTTTTACTTTTCCAGATGGGCAAAAAAAAGGTTAATTATAAAATTTGCCAAACAATTCTTTCAAGGGGTGATCCATCAAAAAATTCTCCTTTGGCACAGCAAATATGGTGCGACACGTGAAGAACTTGCACCCCAACAACTTTGCTCGAGCTGCAAGATGGAGGTTGCAGGACAACCCACCTGCTACTGCACCAAGCACATCAACTGCTGCAGCAGCATTTTCAGCAAGCAGTCCACACCCACAAATTGATGCTGATTTTGGTGAAGTTAAAATTCTATGCAATTATTGTGATAAACTTTGGTGTTATGGGGAACAGTCTATCGACCTGATAAAACTCAGGAAGCAGGAGTATCGCTGTCCTCGACATTAGTTTTTTTTTCCATTCTTTTTTTCCTGTTGGACACTTTTTGGGTTCCAGTGTGTAGTGCATAAATGAATGAATGAATACATTAATAGTGTATGGTGAATGTGAAAGTGCAGAACTATAAGGGACTGTCACAGCATAAATCTATAAGCAGTTTACCTATAGTATACTGTAATACATCCGAAGCACTTGAATGTAACATATGTACATAAATATGTTGCAAGTCTATGCTTCAATTTGCACTGCTGGTGAAACTGCATGGATGAATTTCTATGTGTTACGGGTGGATTTACAACCCCCTTGTGCCTCTTTTAATACAGCTGTTGCATCACATTTGTGATTCACTGGTGGTGCAAAAGATGTGCCATGGTGTGTAGTATTTACAATGTGCCACATCTGGAAGGTGCATCACATTATAAAGCCCTACGCCAGAAGGAGGTGATATCACAATACACAATAACTGCATATCTCTGGGGATGTACCACTTATTGTATATCTGCAGATTAGTGTTTTAATGTAGTGAATGTATTTTTTTAGAACAATGTATAGATAAGCACATAGTGCTGTATGGTCTCTACAATACTGAAACAGAAGTCAGATAGTATTTACTGGAAGTGTAAGGATACAGATTGGGGAATTGAAGATATAAAATACAAGTTTCCCGGTGCATAGAACACTGCATGCATAGTCTACAGGGGTTTTCTCAGGAACTACTGAATGGATTTACACCAATTAACAAAAAGCACAATCTGTGAACTGAACTCTACCTCTCTGCCAAATTTGGTGTAATTCCGTTATTGGTACAGTATGATTACTAAAAAAAAAAAAAACAATGAAAAAGGAATTATATAGAATTCAATTTTAATATTTTGAGAAAAAAAATCCAAAAATTATTTGGAATTTAGTTTTGTTATTATTTTATAAGAAGAATATGAAATATAATTTTCAAAATAAAATAAATATAAATATGTGTATTAAAAATGTAAGAAATTAAAATAAAAAGAAAGAAATATAATAATTAATACATTTGAAAATTTTCATTTACAAAACCTTTGAAATTCACTGAAAAAACCATAGGTTTTACAAATGTTATAGTTAGGAATTAGCATTTAAAAAACCTTGCAAATTCACTGAAAAAACCATAGGTTTCACACACTTTATAGTTAGGAATTAGCATTTAAAAAACCATGCAAATTCATTGAAAAAACCATAGGTTTCACACATGTTCTAGTTAGCTGGACATTTCAGTCATACAAAACCATTGAAACTCCCCTGTTATAGTTAGTTCAGCCAACTATAACTTGCTCGCCCGTAATGCACTGCTGATGACGTCACATATTACATCACAATGTGTGTATCAAAGGTTATATTAAGGTGAGAGGAGGTCTGCCACTCTTTCACAAGGATGATGTCATCAGTGATGTCATTTGAGATGTCATCAGTGATGTCATGAGTGATGTCATTGACCATGTCATGAGTGGTGTAATATGTGAAGTCATCAGCAGTGTATTGTGGGCGCATGAGTTATAGTTAGCTGAACTAACTATAACTGGGGAATTTCAATGGTTTTGTATGAGTGAAATGTCCAGCTAACTATAAAATGTATGAAATCTATGTTTTTTTCAATGAATATATATATATATATATATATATATATATATATATATATATATATATATATATATATATATATATATATATATATATATATATATATATATATTTAGTGTTTTATTTAGTTTTTACCTGAAATAAACATAAGTTGCAGGGACGTTATATGTAGAAATCATTATTTTAAAAAGCCTTTGAAATTCACTGAAAAAAATCATAGGTTTCAGGGACATATAGTTAGAAATTAGCATTTAAAAAACCATAGAAATCCACTGAAAAAATGTTAGGGTTTCCGTTCAGGGACGTTACAGTTATTTGGACACTTCACTTGTACAAAACCAGACAAATTCAGCTGTTATACTTAGTTGAGCTAACTATAACTTGCGCCCCCGCAATGCACTGGTGATGATATTCATGACATGGTCAGTGACAACCCTGATGACATCATTGATGACATCATCCACTGGCTGTGTTTCTGTAGAGTTTAAATATGTTTTATATATATATATATATATATATATATATATATATATATATATATATATATATATATATATATTACCTACTGGCTATCGCCAGTAGGTATATATAGTTAGGATTTTTTCTCTATGGGATTTTTGAAAATTCTATGTCTAATAAATTTGGCGTTTGTGGACGGAATCGGCTGAAATTTTCAGGAAAATGGCACATTTTGTTTCTGAGCAGCCCTTGAAAATTTGGGGGGGTTTTGTCGAGGGGGGGCCGAGAAAAAAGGGGGGTCCCAAAACGCGTTTTTCCCATGTTAATTTCCATAGGGCGGTTGGACTCACTTTTAGCTCGAACGGCTGAATGGATTTGCACGAAACTTGGCAAAATTGTAGGGACTGTTAGCCCGATGTGCCTTTGCTAGGTCTCAATATATGTGCTCCAGTAGTTTTTGAGAAATTAACGTTCAAAACAAGATATATATCTGTAACAGCGCTCCGGACTGCGCTCCGGTTCGCTTACTTTTCGCGAAACGTAACTTTGCGCGCAGAAAGCTGATTGGCTCTCCGGTGTCTGTCAACATTCTAAACAGTCCGGAGCGGCCGCCATCTTATCTCTCGGTAGGATCGAGAGAGAAGAAGAGGTGAAAAACGAAGGGGGAATTTAATGAAAGGGGGCAAGGTATACCCCTCTTGACCCCCTAGGAATGTTGTTGGGGTTATTAAAGGGTCCCGTGGGGAAAATAAAAAAAAAATGATTTTTCACGGTAGAAGCGCTTCACGGGCCGCGAACTGGGCCGCAAACTGGTAGCGAAACGGGAATTCGCCATTTTGTGCTTCGTTTTAATTAAATTACTAGGTATAAGGGGGTGCGGGAGACGTATCCTAATCCCCTATGTTTCCTGAGGGTGGCTGAGGAGGCTCATATATGTTGATACATCTCTTCCAGCGGCTGTGCGTGAGCTTTTTTTTTTTTTTGCTGCGTGACGTCTGTTAACGTTCGATTCGATGGAAATCAGGAAGTGTTGACCGCCAATTTGTCACTGCGATAAAATATTTTGTTATAAATGAATCCTTATTGATAAACATTGTCTGCGCCATCTTGCCTTTTTTCCAATGCCACAATTTTGTCGTGCACGGCAGCCATTTTAGATGCCAGGCTGGTCCCAGGCTATCACCTACCCCTGCGGATGTAGTTTATGGCCCCAGCTGTAGAGAATCCAGACATGCCAACCCTCCCGATTCAGGCGTGAGACTACTGATTTCAGTGCTAGTCTCCCGCCTCCCGATTTCTGCAAGCAAAAACCCGGGGGCATATTACCAACAACTAGCGATAATTTTTGTCTCTAACTTGTTTAGAGACAAAAATTATCGCCGCACATCGGCGATTTTTATCGCAGATAAACCTTGCTATTAGCAAGGTTTATCGCAAATGCGATAAAAAACGGCCGCAATGCATGAATATCGCAGAAAAGTCAGCGATATTCATGTATTATCGAGCAAATGCTCTTAGCCATGTTATCCACCTCCCATTGGATAACATGGCTAAGAACTGCTCGCAAATGCGAAAAAAAACGGCCGCAATGCATGAATATCGCTGAAAAGTCAGCGATATTCATGCATTATCGAGCAAATGCTCTTAGCCATGTTATCCACCTCCCATTGGATAACATGGCTAAGAACTGCTCAGGTCAGGTGTTAGCTTTTGGAGATATTCGCGCTTAGCGCGAATATCTCCAAAAGTTGGTAATAGGAGATAGCGATGTTAGGGACTGTTTCCAGTCGCTAACATTTTGGCACGCTCACTTTGCATGTCATTAGTGATAAATATCACTGACATGCAAAGCGGGGCCCAAGATGGTTGCTATCTCCTTTTAGCTGTCACTAACTGGTGTTAGCGACAGCTTGGTAATAGGGAGATAATTTTATTTCCGCTTTTTGGCTTTTAAAGCCAAATAAGCGGAGATAAACCCCCTTGATAATATGCCCCACGATTCCTCGGGGGTTTCAGCTGACAAGGCTTGGTATTGTGTTACGTGGTAATTCTTCCAGGAAACGTCAGAGGGTCGATGCAGGGGTTCTAGAAGGGGTGATAAACCATTTAAGCCTCATGAACAAGCGCATGGTCTTTTAAAGATCTGTGAAGTACTCGGGGCGGCGGTGTGTGTGTGTCCTCTTTCAGGAGCGGGCGGGGGGGGGGGCACTGCCAGCAACTTCCAGGCCAGGCAGTGTTTAATAGTTGCATCACCCTTTCTCTGCCTGCTATTGCGCTCCATGCTTCGGAAAGGTAAGAAAAAGAACGTGCATTTGAGTTTGAAATGTCCGATCCTGTAGCAGTACACTTGCAAAGCCCACACATGACAATAACCAGATTCAAGGCCCCATTCACCCGTTTTAAAAAAAATATATAACACTCCAACTAAGTAGGATTATAAAACTTTATTAACTTTTAAATATAACAAACGGAACAAAAACTGTAAAAACATTTAAACATTTTTCACAAAAAAAAGCAACAATGGTCAGAAGCTGTCTTTTGTGCGAATAGTCCCAAGGCAGCACAACGTGCTGAGTTCTGGACGGCACCCAGGTGATGTCACCTGGGTGCCGCACTGGTTTTTGGGATCCTACAATGCAGCAAAGAAAAACAGCGTGGGGCGTCCAGGGTGGTGCGGAGGGAGGCCTCGTCAGTAGCGGTCTGTTGTGCGAATAGTCCCAAGGCAGCAGAACGCGCTGAGATGTTGATGGCACCCAGGTGATGTCCAGTAAACTGCCGCACTGGTTCTGGTATCCTACAATGCTGCTCCGAAAATTGGTGTGGGGTGGCCCGGGGGGGGGGGGCGTGGGGGAGGCGGCGTGAACGGGCCTCCCCAGGTGGCGGCCATCCAGCTGAGTTGCGCCCGCTCTTGCGGCTACAGCGTCTCGCTCACCATGTTGTTGAGTTGCTCCCACTCTTGCAGTGCAGCGATAGGCGGCTGCCACATGACTCTTAAAATGGCGGCCGGCTCTTCGGTTTTGGGCCTGGTCCACTAAAATGGCCCTGGGACACCTTGGAACTCGGACGCTTGCCTGCTAGGGCTTGGGCTCCATTCTCGAAAAGCGTCCCCTCAGCCGTGAAGATTCTACAAAAGTCTTGGGGGCCCTCGACTCCTGCAGGCTTCCGGTGGGGAGCGGCTGCCATGATTGCTCGCGGAATGACCACGACGGAGCCACGAGATGGTGGTGCTCTCATGCTGACGCCAGCTTCAGTCTGAATCATCCAGAAACAAGGTGGGGCTTTCATCGTTTGGGAAAAAAAATGTTCTAAACCAATGAAAAGTGTTATTTTTAGGTCATATGACCAAGCCTTCCATCTTTAGGAAACCAAAAGTAAAATGAACCAATGAAAAGTTTTATAAACAAGTCACATGACCTGTTATGCGGCATAGGGCTACAAAAAGCGTAGAAAATCCGTTGGCACGTGAGGCGGCGTCAGTAGCGGACCGATGTGCGAATAGGCCGAAGGCAGCACAACGCGCCGAGATCCGGATGGCACCGAGGTGGTGTCCAGCAAATTGCCGCACTGGTGTGGCCATCCTACAATGCTGCGCCGAAAGACGGCATGTCCAGCTGAGTTCCGGTCACTCTTGCGGTACAGTGACTCGAACGCGCTGAGATCCGGATGGCACTGAGGTTGTGTCCAGCAAGTTGCCGCACTGGTGTGGCCATCCTACAATGCTGTGCCGAAAGTCGGCGTGGGGTGCCCCGTTGGCTTATGAGGTGATGTCAGTAGTGGACCGATGTGTGAATAGGTCGGAACCAGCACAAGGCGCCAAGATTCGAATGGCAAGTCCTGGATGTTGAGTGCCATAGTTGAGAGTTCTGAGCAGTGCTTGTAAGACTATCTGAAGCTTATTTGCACCTGCTGCAGCTTCACTATTGCCCAAGGTGGTGTCCAGCAAATTGCTGCACTGGTGTGGCCATCCTACAATGCTGCGCCGAAAGACGGCGTGTTCAGCTGAGTTCCGGTCACTCTTGCGGTACAGTGACTCGAACGCGCCGAGATCTGGATGGCACCGAGGTGGTGTCCAGCAAGTTGCCGCACTGGTATGGCCATCCTACAATGCTGCGCCGAAAGACGGCGTGACCAGCTGAGTTCCGGTCACTCTTGCGGTACAGTGACTCGAACGCTCCGAGATCCGGATGGCACCGAGGTGGTGTCCAGCAAGTTGCCGCACTGGTGTGGCCATCCTACAATGCTGCGCCGAAAGTCAGTGTGGGGTGCCCCGTTGGCTTATGAGGTGATGTCAGTAGTGGACCGATGTGTGAATAGGTCGGAACCAGCACAAGGCGCCCTGCACTGTTGAGCTTTTTTCAATGCCTGTTTTTTGTTGTTTCCCCTCCATCAACAACAAAAAAAATATATAAAACTGTGCAAAAATACAAAAAAATGTTTAGAAAAGCAGTGCTTGTAAGACTGTCTGAAGCTCTTTTGCACCTGCTGCAGCTTCACTATTGCCCTGGTGTGGTCAAAGATCACCCATGACATAGGCGGCCGGATCCCGAGGTCCGGCGGAACTTTTTTCCTTTTCCTTTCTGCTTCTTGTCCCACAATCCGTTTCACCTGAAGACACGACCAGGTTCCTGAATGTGTGCAGGGGGACGCTATTGATTGAATGAAAATGGCGGCTTGACACAAAGCTGACTCAAGCGTTGCTGTTGATGCTATACAGACAAAAATTGGTTTTCAGTTTGTACATTCTTCAGGATTTTTTTTTCCATCCAAGGCTGATTGAGAGTTTGTAGAAAAATGGCTTCAGATTTTCCACATATTACTCTTCAACATTCTTCCTAAATGTAACAAGACTCACTAGGAGAACGGCTGTTTATCTTTCCTTTCAAAATGCTGCCAACAATATTTTCTGAATGGAAGTCACCATCTTGTAGCATAAAGGGCCGAAAGGGGTTCTGGTCTGGCCGATTGTTGGTGGAGACATTTTGACTATATCTTGGACCTGCCCGGCCTCGCCCAAAATGGCGCCGGTATAAATGGGACTCGTAACTCCTTGCCCGCAAATGTATATCTAGAAAATTTTATTGTAAGTGGCCCTGTCTTATTTTAATTACAAAATGTACGCCCACCGATTCCGCAACTGTTAGACACCTTAGTTCTTGCAACCTAATGGCCCGCTCGTTACGTTCCTCTACAGTGTAAATGTCTCCTCATCATATACGATTTCAGTTTGCTCCGTGGCCGGCCCACGTGGTTATAGGCCCGTATTTGTATACTGACATTTTCACAATAAAGGTTTTTAAAACAAAACACAGTAGTAGTATTTACATTGGTAAAGTTTTTACTTTTAGTCACTGTTTTCGAATCAGTAAAAGGCAAGTGAAATAAAGCAGTCCAATTACATGACGGATAAAAGGTATAATATGTAGGAACGTAGTAAAGATAAATGGTCAAGGGCAGTTGTGTTTTCCACTCCTGCAACATAAAGTGATCGATAAGAATCTGATAATCAGGCGTATCGGCGACTAAGACAGCAGGCCGAGTCTCTTTTACTCAACGGCTCCGTCATGGAATGAACAAACGCCCTTTTTCTCGAAAAAGGAATATATTTTACTTGCAGGACAGTTGTAAATTTTCCGGGAAAGTACATTAGCCTGGAATATTATAACATATATGTTTAAAAAAAAAAATGTTCGAAAACAATAAAAAGCGTAATTTTTAGGTCGTATGACCAAGCTTTTCATCATTAAAATAACAAAAGTAAAATGAACCAATGAAAAGTTTTATTAACAAGTCACATGACCTGTTATGCTTACGTTACGCGCTGCGCGCCGCGCCCCGGATCACTTCTGGGTGCGCTAACGCGGCGTGTCATATAACGCATTACGCGACAACGTAGGTCAAGAATATAGTCAAAATGTCTCCACCAACCAGCGTTCGGAACACAACCCCTTTCAGCAGTCCAAAAAGTTCTGTTAAATGACAACAGAGGGGACAGGCAACAAGAACCATCAGTCAAAGAGGGGAGGGCAAGTTCTTCTCTTCCGGGTCATGTTGGGGCGCTACCGGAACTGATCGAATTGGTAGTCTACAGTGTTTCTGGATGTTTCAGAATAAAGCTGACGTCAGCATGAGAGCACTACCATCTCGTAGCTCCGTCGTGGCCATTCCACGAGCAGACATGGCAGCCGCTCCCCACCAGAAGCCTGCGGGAGTCGGGGGCCCCCAAGACTTTTGTAGAATCTTGACGGCTGAGGGGACGCTTTCGAGAATGGGACCCAAGCCCTATCAGGGAAGCGTCCGAGTTTCAAGGTGTCCCAGGGCCATTTTAGTGGACCAGGCCCAAAACCGAAGAGCCGGCCGCCATTTTGAGAGTCCTGTGGCAGCCGCCTATCGCTGCACCGCAAGAGCGGGAGCAACTCAACAACATGGTGAGTGAGACGCTGTAGTTGCAAGAGCGGGCGGAAAACAGCTGAATGGCGGAAGAGGCACAGTGTAGCAAAAGCGGGCGGAATGGCAACTAAAACGGTAAAGGGGCGCCCCACTACAGCGTGTCTTCAGGTCAAACGGATTGTGGGACAAAGTCCAGAATAGAAGAGTCATCAAAAGGCAAAAAGTTCCGCCGGACCCCGGGAGCCGGCCGCCTATGTCGGGGGCGATCTCAGGCTACACCAGTGCTATAAGACTTGGGGAGGGGGTCGGAGCCAACCGTCTTCTCCGAGTCCGTGCCATCACACCGCCCCTCGGGGGCCTCCGTCAAGCGGTTTAGGGAGGTACCATATAACATTGTTTTCAAATGCAGTCAGGTCCACAAACGACCCTCACTTACTTTGAGAATAGTGAAGCTGCAGTAGGTGGAAATAAGCTTCAGACAGTCTTACAAGCACTGCTTTTGTAAACATTTTTTGATTTTTTTGTATTTTTGCACAGTTTTATATTTTTTTTTTGTTTTTGATGGAGGGGAAACAACAAAGCACAGGCATTGAAAAAGGCTCAAACTCAGAACTCTGAACTATGGCACCCAACATCCAGGACTTGCCATCCGGATCTTGGCGCCTTGTGCTGCTTCCGACCTATTCACACATCGGTCCACTACTGACATCATCTTATAAACCAACGTTATGTAAATAGTTATTTAATAAAATGTTTTACCCTGTTTCTTTGCTGGTGTGTTGTCTATATTTTTAATATTTGCATAGGGTTTGTCGTTATTTTGGGCGGGATGGGTGACGGAGCCGAGCTGTCTTGCAGCCCTCATGGTGTGGAGCTCAGTTCATCTCACTATTTTCGTATTTCTCATGAAGGGTTGTTTATAATATTTCTATTTTAGCGAGGTCAAAAAGAGATCCAATTAGTGGCCTACTGATTTTGCTCGATTACTTTTATTTTTTTACACGATTTTTCACGATCTGCAAAGACTAAACAGAGTATTGCGACTTTGTGCTTGTTTGTAAATAGAGAATGAACCAAAGAGAATCAATTGTAAAACAGTAAATGCTTGGATAATAATCAATCAAATGGAGAGACAAGCAGGCAGGATGGATTACAACGGGGGTAAAGGCCTGCGTTAACTACTCTTCACTATCTGCAAAGAGAGAGTACTACTAAGAGAAAAGAGGGGAGGGGGGCAGCGTTCAAAGCACATCAGCGTGCATAAACACGAAAAAGTTTTTATCTATCACATACTTGACATTTTAAAGCTTTTCATATTTACTATTAAAAAACCATTGAAATTCACTGAAAAAACCATAGGTTATAGTCGATATATAGTTAGGAATTTGCATTTACAAAACCTTGAAAATTCAATGAAAAAACCATTGGTTTTAGGCCATATATAGTTAGGGATTTGCATTTACAAAACCTTATTTTACTCGCATAAAACCATTGAAATTCCATATATAGTTAGATGCGCTAACTATATATCGCGCACCCGCAATCCACTGCTGATGATGTCACATATTACATCATTCATGACATGGTCAGTGACATCACTGATGACATCACTGATGACAACTCAAATGACATCACTGACAACATCACAGATGACATCATTCATGTGTTAATACGATGAACCTCTACAGGCTCTGATATAACCTTAGATACACTCAGTGAAAACAGACACTCACAGATTGTCACTCATCCATGGAGTTACTCATACACCTAGACAGTCATGCAAAGAATCAATCACACCTCCAATTCCTCAACTATACAGTTATACACACCTTACTTATTGAAACATATTCTAACACATATTTACTCTCTTATACAATCACTGATACAAGTTTTCAATGATCCATGCAGCTACTCACACATTCACTGGCTCTTAAACACAGTAATTTATATATGTCAACTCTCGCATGTACTGTGTTTTACATATGTACTTACTTTGACATGTAGCATTGAGATATCCAATCACTCACCAATACACTCATGCACACAGTCAACCACCCATACAGCTGTTTCCACATGCAGTTTTGAACCCATACATCTAGTGAATCAGCTGTTCACACATCTATGCACAGAGTCACACATTTCCCAGCCACTCACACACATACTCAGTCTCCCATACAAATACTTGGGCAACCAATCAATAACCCATATAGTTACTCATATAGCTACTGATCAACACATGCAGCAGTTTTCAGAACAACAGATATAATGATGCACAAATTAATACAGTTTAATCACTAACCCATGCACTCAGTGAGACACATTTAATCACTCCCTCATACAATCAGTTGCACCTACTAAATCCTTCATCCAGACATTTATACATCCACTCATTCTTCAATATGTAAGACATATTTTAACTTTACAGAAACATACAGTCACTGGATGTTGTCATCAGTGATGTCATCAGTGATGTCACTGACCATGTCATGAATGATGTAATATGTGACATCATCAGCAGTGGATTGCGGGTGCGCGATATATAGTTAGCGCATCTAACTATATATGGAATTTCAATGGTTTTATGCGAGTAAAATAAGGTTTTGTAAATGCAAATCCCTAACTATATATGGCCTATAGTCGCGATTGCAACTTATTAAATTTCTTCATACACCCACCATAGAACTTATACTACTCAGAAGATATATTAAATCCGGATATGTTTCGATTTACTCCTTTTCACGTTTTGAAATTGGACCGCTACTTCCAACCAGATACTATCACCGCGTACACGTCCTGAGACGCGCATGTGAAGTCATGTGACTTGAAAACAACACTTCCAATTGGTTCCTAGTAGTTTCTATGCTGCGTCAATACCTACTCCTGCTTCAAACACATGCACAGTTTTGAAACAGCATGGGCCTGAAAGTCACTGAGTGAAATAGCATACATTACAGTCAGCCACTTTCAAGACGCATTCCTTCAGAGGAACACTTACCGTTTATTAGAGGTAGATCGTCCGACTCCACCAGAAAACACCCCTAATAAAAAAGACATATATATAAAATGCGGACTAGCCGCTGTATCGTACTAGCAAACTTTAACTTAAAACTCGTTAGAGAAAACAAAAGGAATCGAACAAAATCAATAGGCCACTGATAGGATCTCTTTTTGACCTTGCTAAAATAGAAACATTAGGAACAACCCCTCATGAGAAATATGAAACTAGTGAAACTAGTGAGAGAAACCGAGCTCGATGCCATCTTGCCCCCTTTTAGGCCCCATCACGAACATAGATAGGCCTACATAGCAAAACGTGATCTTATCGCCTGCCCAACTTCAGATCTGACCCCCCCCCTTTTGCTCTCATGTCCTGTCGGAATGTCCGGCTGTAGATTACAATCACATGTTCCATTTGGGAGGGCAAACGACATCAGAGCGACAAATATTAGAAATATACCACACGACAGCAAAATAACAGATTAAAACGTTTTTATTCTTGAACAAAAATATATTAAAACAACTATGGAGAACCATTACGCGAATAGTCCGGAGGCGACACCATGCGCCAAGGCCTGTCCCCAGGATGAACCAAGGAATCCGTTCCTGGCACCGTGGCAAAGAGCAGCCGGTCGCCATCGGCCAGAGAAGGCATGGGCCCGACCCGAGATGTAGTTCTCTTCCCATTCTCTTCCTCTTTCGGTGCCTTGCAGGCCACGAGGGGGGGATGTCTTGCATATGCCTCCGACCCCCCCCCCCTCTCTTCATCGCCTGGTCCGGCATTAACAAATGTCAGCAAAACGCCGTGGGGTACACTGGGAGGGAGAGACGGCGCAGACGATAATCTTTCGGCGCCTTGCAGGCCACGAGGGGGGATGTCTTGCATATGCCTCCGACCCCCCCTCTCTTCATCGCCTGGTGAGGCCATAACAAATGTCAGCAAGACGCCGTGGGGTGCACTGGGAGAGACAGGCGGCGCGGACGAGCCTCTCCCGCCTCCCCACGTGCAGGCCCCTCACCTGCACCTCCAACGCTCCACGCACCCGTCAAAGGACTCGTCCACTCTTGCGGTGTAGCAACGCTCCATGCACCTGGCAAAGGACTCGTCCACTGTGCCGGTGCAACGATGCTTCGCCCGACAGGCTTGAGTCCATCAGCTCCTGCAACCCAGTGACTGCCGGTGGTTGCAGATCTTTCCTTTCAAAATGCTGGCAACAATATTTTCTGAATGGCGTAGCCACGAGACGTTGGCGCTCTCATGCTGACGCCAGCCTCAGTTTGAATGACCAACAATCCGGGGCGCGGCGCGGAGAGCGTAACGTAAGCATAACAGGTCATGTGACTTGTTAAGGCTTTTCATTGGTTTAGAAATATTTTTATGAGCATATTTGACTATTTTATTAAAGACACTACACATAACCTGTTTTTCAAGTTATGTTTAATTTTAAATGAAACGGTTTACATTTTCACTTTTTATTTCCAGTAAATTTGAAAAATAAATGTTTATAGTTCCATATGCTGAAGCACGTCAGCTTCCCACCCTATGTCATACAATTCTGACAAATCGGCATCCTCATCATGTTCTTCATCATCCTCAGGATTTAAATCATCTAAGGGTTCCACCTCCACTGACGTTTCAATGACATGTTCAACAATAAGATTGAGACCAACGGATTGCTCATTATCACTCATGGTTAATGTCCTTATCTTTAAAGAAAGAGAACAACAATGAGATGTTGCAGAGTAAGAGACAAATCTCAGACACTATAATAGTAAAATTGTTTAACAACAGTTACATTTTGCAGCTATTATTTAGCCATGTCCAGCGATGCTGAGGAGGTGAGTCCTATGTCCAAGTTTTCAGTGAACAAGACTCATCTCTTTTTAACCTTCGATAAGCTTCACCAACTCTGTGTCCCCTGCTCATATTTAAATGTAAAGGAGCAGATTTATGTTAACTGGCGCATCCCCAGAGATGCACCAGTTAATGTGCACCGCTGCTCTGCCACCCATGATGTGCCGCATTTACAATGTGGAGCACCATTTACTCGCAGTGACAAAATGGCGGTCAACACTTCCTGATTTCCTTCGAATCGAACGTTAACAGACGTCACGCAGCAAAAAAAAATTCCGCTCGCGCGCAGCCCCTCCTTCCCCAAAGTAGCAATGTTGGGCTACTTTTGGGCTGCTTTCTAGTAGGGTTTTTGAGCGTCAGAAAGTCTACAAAAGCCGTCGGCAACGGCCTGGGGTGGAGAACCATTACGCGAATAGTCCGGAGGAGATACCACACGCCAAGGCCTGTCCCCAGGATGAACCAAGGGATCCGTTCCTGGGGCCGTGGCAAAGAGCGGCCGGCCGCCATCGGCCAGAGAAGGCATGGGCCCGACCCGAGATGTAGTTGTCTTCCCATTCTCTTCTTTTTTTGGTGCCTTGCAGGCCACAAGGGGGATGTGACATACCTAATAGTATAACTCATATATATCCGACCTCCCCCTCTCTTCATCGCCTGGTCCGGCCATAACAAATGTCAGCAATACGCCTTGGGGTCCACTGGGAGGGAGAGGCGGCGCGGAAGAGCCTCCCCAGATGGAGGCCCCTCAGCTGCACCCCCAACGATCCATGCACCCGGCAAAGGGTTCGTACTCTGTGGCGATATAGGGACACTCCACGAGCCCAGCAAAGCGTTTGCATACTCTGGCGGTATAGGGACGCTCCACGAGCCCAGCAAAGGACTCTCCCACTGTTGCGGTACAGCGACGCTCCACTCACCCAGCAGGGTCTCGTCCACTGTGGTGGTGCAACGATGCTTCGCCCGACAGGCTTGAGTCCATCTGGTCCTGCAACCCAGTGACTGCCGGTGGTTGCAGATCTCCTAAAAATGGCGGTCGACTTTGCAGGAATGGGCCTGGCGTGAAAAGTTGGCCTGGTCACCTGTTAACCAGAAAATGGGCCCCTGTCTTTCCTTTCAAAATGCTGCCAACAATATTATATCAAACTCTGCATCGGTACTTACTTATAAATGCAGAAACAACTCAATTAACACAAGGGCTCTTTTCAGAGCCACCTTATATCAAAGCACTCAAACTTCTGATTTATCTCCATTTTCACACTTTTGTAAATAGGTGTGCGCGCCCGAGTGCGCGCACCCCGCAACTTTTTCGAGAAAAAAATATATATATTTTTGCTTTTAAGGACCTTACTGCACACCCTGAGAAAACCTACGCAGCAAAACAATCTCTACCTTCTCCCCTTTCCATGTTTCAACGCTTTGAAATGACAATATATTTACTCGCAGTGACAAAATGGCTGGCAACACTTCCTGATTTCCTTCGAATCGAACGTTAACAGACGTCACGCAGCAAAAAAAAATTCCGCTCGCGCGCAGCCCCTCCTTCCCCAAAGTAGCAATGTTGGGCTACTTTTGGGCTGCTTTCTAGTAGGGTTTTTGAGCATCAGAAAGTCTACAAAAGCCGTCGGCAACGGCCTGGGGTGGAGAACCATTACGCGAATAGTCCGGAGGAGACACCACACGCCAAGGCCTGTCCCCAGGATGAACCAAGGGATCCGTTCCTGGGGCCGTGGCAAAGAGCGGCCGGCCGCCATCGGCCAGAGAAGGCATGGGCCCGACCCGAGATGTAGTTGTCTTCCCATTCTCTTCTTGTTTCGGTGCCTTGCAGGCCACAAGGGGGATGTGACATACCTAATAGTATAACTCATATATATCCGACCTCCCCCTCTCTTCATCGCCTGGTCCGGCAATAACAAATGTCAGCAAGACGCCGTGGGGTCCACTGGGAGGGAGAGGCAGCGCGGACGAGCCTCCCAAGATGGAGGCCCCTCAGCTGCACCCCCAACGATCCATGCACCCGGCAAAGGGTTCGTATAGGGACGCTCCACGAGCCCAGCAAAGGACTCTCCCACTGTTGCGGTACAGCGACGCTCCACTCACCCAGCAGGGTCTCGTCCACTGTGGTGGTGCAACGATGCTTCGCCCGACAGGCTTGAGTCCATCTGCTCCTGCAACCCAGTGACTGCCGGTGGTTGCAGATCTCCTAAAAATGGCGGTCGCCTTTGCAGGAATGGGCCTGGCGTGAAAAGTTGGCCTGGTCACCTGTTAACCAGAAAATGGGCCCCTGTCTTTCCTTTCAAAATGCTGCCAACAATATTATATCAAACTCTGCATCGGTACTTACTTATAAATGCAGAAACAACTCAATTAACACAAGGGCTCTTTTCAGAGCCACCTTATATCAAAGCACTCAAACTTCTGATTTATCTCCATTTTCACACTTTTGTAAATAGGTGTGCGCGCCCGAGTGCGCGCACCCCGCAACTTTTTCGAGAAAAAAATATATATATTTTCGCTTTTAAGGACCTTACTGCACACCCTGAGAGTACCTACGCAGCAAAACAATCTCTACCTTCTCCCCTTTCCATGTTTCAACGCTTTGAAATGACAATATATTTACTCGCAGTGACAAAATGGCTGGCAACACTTCCTGATTTCCTTCGAATCGAACGTTAACAGACGTCACGCAGCAAAAAAAAATTCCGCTCGCGCGCAGCCCCTCCTTCCCCAAAGTAGCAATGTTGGGCTACTTTTGGGCTGCTTTCTAGTAGGGTTTTTGAGCGTCAGAAAGTCTACAAAAGCCGTCGGCAACGGCCTGGGGTGGAGAACCATTACGCGAATAGTCCGGAGGAGACACCACACGCCAAGGCCTGTCCCCAGGATGAACCAAGGGATCCGTTCCTGGGGCCGTGGCAAAGAGCGGCCGGCCGCCATCGGCCAGAGAAGGCATGGGCCCGACCCGAGATGTAGTTGTCTTCCCATTCTCTTCTTGTTTCGGTGCCTTGCAGGCCACAAGGGGGATGTGACATACCTAATAGTATAACTCATATATATCCGACCTCCCCCTCTCTTCATCGCCTGGTCCGGCCATAACAAATGTCAGCAAGACGCCGTGGGGTCCACTGGGAGGGAGAGGCGGCGCAGACGAGCCTCCCCAGATGGAGGCCCCTCAGCTGCACCCCCAACGATCCATGCACCCGGCAAAGGGTTCGTACTCTGTGGCGATATAGGGACACTCCACGAGCCCAGCAAAGCGTTCGCATACTGTGGCGGTATAGGGACGCTCCACGAGCCCAGCAAACGACTCGCCCACTGTTGCGGTACAGCGACGCTCCACTCACCCAGCAGGGTCTCGTCCACTGTGGCGGTGCAACAATGCTTCGCCCGACAGGCTTGAGTCCATCTGCTCCTGCAACCCAGTGACTGCCGGTGGTTGCAGATCTCCTAAAAATGGCGGTCGACTTTGCAGGAATGGGCCTGGCGTGAAAAGTTGGCCTGGTCACCTCTTAACCAGAAAATGGGCCCCTGTCTTTCCTTTCAAAATGCTGCCAACAATATTATATCAAACTCTGCATCGGTACTTACTTATAAATGCAGAAACAACTCAATTAACACAAGGGCTCTTTTCAGAGCCACCTTATATCAAAGCACTCAAACTTCTGATTTATCTCCATTTTCACACTTTTGTAAATAGGTGTGCGCGCCCGAGTGCGCGCACCCCGCAACTTTTTCGAGAAAAAAATATATATATTTTCGCTTTTAAGGACCTTACTGCACACCCTGAGAAAAGCTACGCAGCAAAACAATCTCTACCTTCTCCCCTTTCCATGTTCCAACGCTTTGAAATTACAATATCTTTACTCGCAGTGACAAAATGGCGGTCAACACTTCCTGATTTCCTTCTAATCGAACGTTAACAGACGTCACGCAGCAAAAAAAAATTCCGCTCACGCGCAGCCACTTGGGTGCGCGCACGCATGCGCGCCTATAGATATATAATTGACTTTAACTTTAATTTTCTCAACAACTACTAAACGGATTTACACCATTCCAAAAAAAGCGTAATCTGCGAGCCGGACTGTACAGTTTTGCCAAATTTCTTATAAATCCATTCACCCGTTCGACCTGTAGCCGAGTCTAAAGGTCCTATGGAAAATAACATGGAGAAAACACGTTTTGGGACCCCCCTTTTATCTCAGCCCCCACTTGACCAATCCCCCCCAAACTTTTAGGGAAGGAGCGCAGCGGACTGAGCCATCTTCCTTGAGAAATTCGCTAAGATTCTTCCACCAGGGCCAAAGTTATTCCAAATAGAATGTTGAGGATTTCCTATGGAAACTAGGTCCTAACTATAACTACCTACTGGCGACCGCCAGTAGGTAATATATATATATATATATATATATATCAAAGCTCCAACGTTCCCACCAGTTGAAGACGCACTCTGACATCCACTGCAGCAACCTTCATGAGGTAAAAGCTGGATCGGTGGGCGGATCCAGTGTACAGCATGCATGTTGATTCACGCCGGATGCATTTCGTGCTAATTGCACTCTTTAGCGGCCCGACAGTCATTTTGACATAGAGCCCACACCTCCCACTTAAAAATATGAGCCCTCCAATGGGCGACTCGAATGAGTCCGACTTGTCAACCGCGGGAATAGCACCACCCGGAACTTTGGGGCCACTGAGCTCCGAATTACGGAGTCTCAATGTTGAGGCATCCATGGAGGATTGACAAGCCGGATCTGTGAGTGGAGGCCCATTGGTGGGCTTGAAACATTTCAGACAGTGCACAAAACTGAAGCACACACTACAAGACCCACAAACGCAGACTCATTCGAGTCGCCCATTGGAGGGCTCATATTTTTAAGTGGGAGGCGGTGAGCAAGGCATTTGCGTAGGGAAATATCCGGCGTCTGTCTTCACATAAAGATTACAAATGCTCACAGAGGAAGTAAAAGAATAAAACTTGGATTACCAACTTGACAACGAGTGCGGCCCATTTTTCCTGGGAGACCGGGGAGCTTTGGAATTATATATATATATATATATATATATATATATATATACATATATATATATAATTTTTTTTTCTTTCCGCAAAATTAGAACGCTGCACTCGCGAATTGTAGGTAGCTTGTTTTTATTCAGCAAACTCCACCATAAGTCTGTCACACCAACGCGTTTCGGGCATGCGCCCTTTCTCACGGTAGGTGACATTACTTTTTCCACAGTTTTTAAGGCTATGCACTTTGACCTTCCCCCATAGAATTCTGGGATTGGTAGTTTTTTTAAGGTAGCAACGGAAAACACCTTAAGTGACAGTATTTTGATTATTTTACATATTTACATGACACATTAACACAATACTTAGGCAAACCAATTGCAAAATAGGAAAACCAAGGCGGGTGAGGACCTTTGGTTACATTCTAGGTATAGTACCATTTCTAAATCCTAAGTTGTTTGGTAATTATGCTTTCAGTATGTGTTTCTGATTACTCAGCATGTATATACCACGATCTGAAATCATAGGTATAGTACCTAAGAGTGTCTTTTGTGTAACTGAGTCTCGAACTTATGTTAACCCACAGTTCTTACAATGATGTTTGTTCTGCTCATTGTGCAGTTCCAGGAGTATTTGTATGTTTGTCCTCCTTCACAGATGTACAAAGAGTTCCTCATCCAAATTCATCCCCCTTGGGATCTTGCTTTTCATTCGGATGATATATTTTGATTCCAGTTGGCGAAGTTTGGATTTCCGATCTCCCAGTCTTTCATTTTCTTCTACATGATCTATTCCGTAGAATTGCATTTTCCTCCAAACTCCTTCTTGACATTCAAGCATATGTTTGGCTGTGGCGTAAGACATGTCTTTGTTTTTTATAGCTCTTTTATGCTCGAGCATTCTCTTTTTCAATGTGCAAACTGTACTCCCAATGTACATCTGTGTGCAATCACATTGTATTACATATACTACATACTGAGTAGTACATGTGATCTTCGGCTTTATTACAATTTGCCGGCCTTCTGGATCTCTGACAGATTTTGTATTTTTGCCTATTTTGCACGCTTTACAGTGTCCACATTTGATGAAACCATTTTGTTGTGTTTTCAACCAGTTTGATGATTTTGTATTTTTGCTTTCAAAGTGGCTACGTACGAGCATGTCTTTTAATGATGGTACTTTTCTGAAAGATAACTTTGGCTCATTTCCCAATATTTTCTTCAAGTCAGGGTCTTGGTGTAATAACGGCCAGTATTTTTGTATGCATCCTCGTATTTTGTGTGCCTCTTTGCTGTAACTCAAAATTAGTCTGGGAGGTTCGTTTTTGGTTGGAATGGTTTGTCTTTTTTGTATTAGAATTTCTGATCTTGATCTTTGCTTGATTTTCTCCATGTTTTTCTTTAAAATACTTTTCTTATAGCCTCTCGCTTCCAATCTCGATGCACATTTTGAGATTTGGGTGTTGGCTTCCTTTTCTAATGAGCAGTTTCTTTTCATTCTCACAAATTCTCCAAAGGGAATATTATTTATTACAGACTTTGGATGAAAGCTTTTGGCATGTAAAATGCTGTTAGTTGCCTTGCTTTTCCTGCAAAGAGTTGTGTTTATTTGGTCATTTTCAATTTACACCGTGATGTCCAGATAGTTAATTTTGTTTTTGCTGGTGTTACATGTAAATAATATTCCCATTTGGTTGTTGTTCAATTTTGAGAAGTATTCCATGAATTCTGCTTTGGTCCCCTTTCATATGAGAAAGAGGTCGTCTATATATCGTGACCAGAGCATTATTTTTTCCAATTCTCCCTTGTGTTCTGGCCCCCATGCTACCTCTTTCTCCCACCACCCCATGGTTAGATTTTCATAATTTGGGGAGAAGGAGATGCCCATGGCACATCCACACAATTGCTGGTAAATGTCATGATTGAAAAAGAAGATGTTGTTGTTCAAGCAAGTGTCAATCAAGGTTAGCAGCATTGCTGAGTGTTCCAACTGAGATATGTTTTTCTGTTTTAGAAAATAGACGCAGGCGTTTAGTCCTATTTTGTGTTCAATCGATGTGTATAGGGACACAACATCTATTGTCACCAATAAGAAAGAAGGGTCCCAAGTGATTCCAGATAGTATTCGTAGGAAGTCTCCTGTGTCTTGGACATATGAGGCTAGGCTTTTGACCATAGGAGCTAAGTACTGATCCACATACGATGAGATATTTTCATAAATGGAGTCACATGAGGATACTATCGGCCTCCCTGGTGGGTCGATTAGAGTCTTGTGAACCTTCGGTAACAAATAAATTGTTGGTATTGTTGGGTTTTCTTTCCAAAGGTATTTTACTTCCTCACTGTTTAGTATTTTTAGTTCTTGCCATTCGTCCAACATGTTTTTCAAATTTGTCTGCATTCTTTTGATTGGGTTAGATGTTAATTTTTTGTATTTTGACCCATCTCCTAACTGGCGGTAGGCTTCTTTCATGTAGTCTGTGGTGTTAAGGATGACGATGTTTCCACCCTTGTCCGCGGGCTTTATTAGGCTAAAATAGGCAAAAATACAAAATCTGTCAGAGATCCAGAAGGAATAGATCATGTAGAAGAAAATGAAAGACTGGGAGATCGGAAATCCAAACTTCGCCAACTGGAATCAAAATATATCATCCGAATGAAAAGCAAGATCCCAAGTGGGATGAATTTGGATGAGGAACTCTTTGTACATCTGTGAATGAGGACTAACATACAAATACTCCTGGAACTGCACAATGAGCAGAACAAACATCATTGTAAGAACTGTGGGTTAACATAAGTTCGAGACTCAGTTACACAAAAGACACTCTTAGGTACTATACCTATAATTTCAGATCGTGGTATATACATGCTGAGTAATCAGAAACACATACTGAAAGCATAATTACCAAACAACTTAGGATTCAGAAATGGTACTTTACCTGGAATGTAACCAAAGGTCCTCACCCGCCTTGGTTTTCCTATTTTGCAATTGGTTTGCCTAAGTATTGTGTTAATGTGTCATGTAAATATGTAAAATAATCAAAATACTGTCACTTAAGGTGTTTTCCGTTGCTACCTTAAAAAAACTACCAATCCCAGAATTCTATGGGGGAAGGTCAAAGTGCATAGCCTTAAAAACTGTGGAAAAAGTAATGCCACCTACAGTGAGAAAGGGCGCATGCCCGAAACGCGTCAGTGTGACAGATTTATGGTGGAGTTTGATGAATAGAAACAAGCTGCCTACAATTCCCAAGTGCAGCGTTTTAATTTTGCGAAAAAAAGATTTTTTGGACCTGTGGTTGGTCCCTCGCTTGCACCCGCTGCAGAGCGCTCCAGCTGTAACCACCCTTGCCTTGCCATATATATATATATATATATATATATATATATATATATATATATATATATATATATATATATATATATATATTACCTACTGGCGGTCGCCAGTAGGTAGTTATAGTTAGGACCTACTTTCCATAGGAAATCCATAACATTCTATTTGGAATAACTTTGGCGCCGGTGGACGAATCTTCGCACATTTCTCCAAGAAAATGCCCTGCTCGGTTCCGCTCCTTTCCTGAAAGTTTTCGGGATGATTTGTCAAGTGGGGGCTGAGAAAAAAGGGGGTCCCAAAACAAGTTTTCCCCATGCAATTTTTCATAGGGACATTTAGCCAGGGCTACAGTTGGAACGGCTGAACGGAATTACACCAAATTTGGCAGAGAGGTAGAGTTTGGTTTGCAGATTGTGCCTTTTATTAAATGGTGTACATCCGTTCAGTACTTTCTGAGGAAATTACAAGTAAAATCATAGCGATATCTAGAGATGAAGTACAGCACGAGTACGGAAATCTGTACAATTACGAGCACGAGTTGCTTGTTGATTGGTTGTCAACTGTCTGTCAACCCTCCAAACCAGGAAGTGTGTGCAGCCATCTTTTATTTTGAAGTATGCAGGGGGGGCTCACAGCCCTCCTAAATGCCCCGGGGACCGCCACCTTCCTGGGGCAGTAATATTTAAAATAGAGGGGTCCGTGATGGTGCAGACCTCCCAGCCCTGGGGACTACCACTTCTCGGGGCTTTTTAATGTTGGGAGGTGGTCGGGCAGCCTCCATCCTGGAGCTCTTGATGGCTCTGGGGACCACTATCTCTCAGGGCCGACTCCTGCAGTGTCCCGGGGTGCCTACCCCCGGGACACTGCTGTTTGCTATGGTAGGGCGGAAGCGCCGTGCCTCCCACTTTAGTACAGCAAACCAGTTTCCTTTTTTGAAAGAGAGAGCAAGTTATTCTGCTGTCTCTTTCAAGTAGGAAAGCAGATTGCTTTTCATTAGAGAGAGCAGCATGTAGCTGCTCTCTCTGAGAAAGCAATGCCTGCTCTCGAAGGACGTGGGGAGCCGGCTGGGACCGTGGGGGCATTGGGGTAATTGTCGTAATTGGCCCGGCCGCATTAGCGATTAGCTGAACCTACACGTTGTCCTCCTTAACTTGGCTATATACGATAAACGCCATTTTGAATGTTGTGGCGGCCATCTTAGACCATGAGCGGCCTCGTGGCCGGCGTGCCCTTTAGTCCTTTGTCCGTTCCACTGACCACTCTTGTCTGCCCAGCAACAGGCTATTTTTAGTACTGGTCAAGCCACGCATGCGCAGTCCCCACTGACCCGTAAACCTTCAGGAATGTGCACCAAACTGACCAGCGGAGTTGTGCCCCATCCAATGAGCTGGCAGTATTCCAAAACATGACCATATATGTCCCTAAAAATGTGTTTTAACTTGTGCCGCCTATCTTTTATTGCCCCAAACTGTATATAAACGGGGTCACACCGATGTTCGGTGTGATACCTCTTGCATTACCGAAGGGTGCTGTTTGAGTGTACCACCACCCCATGGGGTCTTAATAAACTTGTTCTTTGCCTTTTACAGTTTCCGTGCCAACAGTTCTTGAGTGTAAGTGGGTTATCTCCGGAGCGTGTAGGCCTTGGGAACCCCGAATTACTTCAATTGGCGACCACGAAGGGACTCATCGGCGACTCGGATGCCCGAAGGAGAGGTCGTGACGAAGGCTTGGAAACCCGCCATGGGCGCGCGCTGCCACGAGTGACCCGAGTCTTGGCTGCCACGGTGTTTTTTCCTTTCCTTCCGATCTGACCTTCCAGGTGGCGCCGGTCTCCGACTGAGTTTTCGAAGTGTCTGCATCGCTGAGAAAGTGCCGTTTGGCTGATTTGGCTTACAAGACCTTGGCAGTTGGAATCTGGACATTTGGGAATTTGGGTAAGCTTTGTGAGCGGTAAGGTAGTCTTCGGACGCTTACTGAGGTCCTATGATTTGTGTTCGGTAAGGTAGTCTTCGGACGCTTACTGAAAATCTGTGCTTTGTGATCGGTAAGGTAGTCCTCGGACGCTTGCCGAAGTCCTATGATCTACGTCCTTCGATTTGAGTTAGCTAACATTGTGAATTTGTGATCTTTGAACTTATATGTGTAGTGCACTTCACATAGGCAGGCATGTAGAGATGTTTCTCTAACTTTGTTTTTTTTTTCCTTTGAGCGGCACAACCGTGCGAAGAACTGTAAGTGCCATTTTGTCCGGTGTCACGTTTTCGTGATACTTTTTGAACATGCCTGTTTTTAGCACACTCCGAGGAATGTGTTGTCTTGGAGAAGGTACCTCAATTAGGTTAGCGGAATCACAGCCGGCTCCCCCAGAGGGAACACCAAATAGGGAAATGTACATAAAATTTGGCCTTCCCCCTATTATGTACAGTAAATTATGGCATAAATACACTAAGGCCGATCCTGAATTGCAGTGGCCTCTACACGGGTCCTATGATTTGAGTAAAATACAATTTGTAGAGCAATGTCTGTTTCAACGCAGGTCTAGACAAAATATGTTTGATTGCGTGCGAATGTGGGAGAAAGCGGCGCGTGAGCGAATGAAGCGTGAGGTTGCCTTGGCGGACAAAGAACAGCGCAAGGCTGCTCGGGATAAGGCTTTACAGCTTGAGGAAAAGGAGGCTCAGGAGACGAAAGAAAGGGAGGAACAGGAACGTAAATTGCAAACGACTGGTCAATTTCCTATTCGCCGACCACTTTATCCTGTCCTTAATAACGAAATTGATGATTTTTGTTTGTTAGATCGGTCTCCGCCTCCGTACGTTTCGCCGACGGCTCCGGCTGCGGATTCCGAGGATGATGGACAGGATCAGTTGAGCCAGAAGGGGGTATCGGCTCTCAGGTTTACTGCGGAGAGGTCCGCTCATTTACGCAGTTGGGCTCGTAAAGTGAATAAGCATTGTGTTACTCAGGAGCAGTTGTTAACAGAAAAGAAAGGGTGGTCGGATCTTGAATTAATGTATTTTCTGTCCAGTCTGGCACATGAAGTTGTAAATGCATATCGTGAACTTTCTGATACGCTAGAGCCTAAAGTGTTGTCAGTGTATCGTGAGAATTTAGCTAAAGGTGATTTTGATCTTTCAGATGTTGACGACCTGTTCAAGCAATTGATCAAGCTGCGGGATGAGACAACCCAATTGCGGGAGGAACGGAAACGGAGGCAAAAGGAGTCCGATTTGGAGAATAACGGGCGGGCTAAGGAGTGTTCTCTCCGTGGTTCAGATAAGAGTTCTGCGTTGCATGTTATGCCTATGCGTGAAGCCGCGCCTTTGTATGTTCCACCAAAAGGGGAAGGTACGGATGATGATAAATTGTCGAAGGATGCGAAAGGGTATTTTGTGTATAATTGGGTATACACGCCATGGAATAGAGCAGATGTCATGGCATTGAAAAATTCTTTACCTGATCTTCGGAAGAATCCGGCGGCATTTTATGAGGGGGTGGAGGGGGCTATATCGTCTTGTGTGATGACTCTTGTGGATATAGATTTGTTTTTTGGATTAATTTTACCACCTGATATGTGGAGGCAAATTCGTAAAAATAATGATGAAACGATATTGGGGGGGACATGGAAAGACATAAATGCTGCAGATTTGGATAGAGAACCAGCATGTAAGCCTTGTCAGTTAATTCTAGACCTTCCGGCAGCTATCTTGAATAAATTAAAAACGCTCGTTCCCTCCAAAAAGATTGATTGGACTATGTTAACGTCGTGCAAGCAGAAACCCGATGAAACGGTCTCAGATTTCTTTACACGCTTCGAGGAGGCGTTTCATGATTACAGTGGTCAATCTTTAACTGACGATACGGGTCGGCATTTGTTTGTAGATAAGTATGTAGCTAATCTCCTACCAGAGATTGCAAAGCGATTGAAGTCGAGTGAGAGTTCCTGGGCCACGGCAACCCCTGCGTCCTTATTAACTATGGCTCAGTATTATGAGCGGCAGGAAGTGGAGGCTAAAGAAAGTGTAGAGAAAAAGGCGAAGGAATTGAAAACGAAGGTGATGTTGGCGCAGGTTCGGGGAACACAGGGTAGAGGGAATGATAGAGGTAGACGAGGTGGAGGAAACGCATCGTAGGGTCGTACGGACATTGCGGAGGATCAGTGTGCTTATTGTAAGGAATTCGGGCATTGGGCCGAAGATTGTCCGGTACTTCGTGAACAGCGTAGTCAGCGTGGTCGAGGAAGTGGAAGGTCAAGAGGAGGTTATACGGGAACGAGAGGTGGCGGAGGTGATCGTAGACAGGTTGAGGAGAGGGGCCGTGGCCAGGACGAACGAAATACGTTTGATAGACGGAATCAATATCAGATTTCGGAAGGAGAGAATGTGGAACACCAGGATTATGTGCATGCATAGGATTGCGTAGGATGGGGTAAGGAATCAGTTGAAGTGCCGGTAGATCAGCAAGGTCCATATGTAACAGCGGGTATTTTGGGTTCTACTGATCAATTTCTAGTCGACACAGGGGCTACTCGTAGCGCTCTGTCGAAAAACTTGGTTCCGAGGGCTCCCCTGTCTGGCGAAATGATTACGTGTTTAGGGTTTGATGGCACACCCTCCCCCAGCCCATTGTCCAAGCCCCTTGCACTATGCATTGACAAATACTTTAGTTTTGGCCAATTTTTGTTATCTCCCCATACCCCAGACAATATCCTGGGCATTGATTTGCTTAAATATTTTCGAGCGACAATACGTTGCGCTCCAGAGGGAGTGCGGGTTATTCTGAATGACAATTACCCTGACCCTGACAGATTTTATGCCATTTTAGACATCCCTGCTTTGGCCTCTCTACCGCACAGCGAGGAAAGAATTCCTTAAGCAACACCTTAGCCGTTGTCAAAGCCGTATTGTCTTTCGTGGGGTAGGCCTCAACCCATTTGCTAAAAGCACATACCACCACTAGGACGTACTTCAGGTTATTGCAGCGCTCGAGTTGGATGTAATCCATTTGAAGCACCTCAAACGGTGCAGAAGGTGGAACGAACCCTCCTTTCGGAGTATGAGTCCCCTTTCCAGGATTGTGTTGCAAACATACCAGGCAGGTCTGCACTACTCTCTTTGCAGTATTAGCAATCTCGGGATGTTCCCAAACTCGTGTTAAAAGCCGAGTGATTGCAAGAGCTCCGACATGAGCCAGTCCATGTGTCATCTGGACCATCGCCTGTAAGTAAGCCGCAGGCAATTTCCACTTCTCCATGTCTTTGCTTCTCCAACAACCCTCGTCATCTAGTACCCCATCTGCTGCCCAAGCCGCAAGTTCAGATTCTGTGGCTGATTTTTGAATATCCCGTATTTCTGCTCTAGCATCACTCCATCGCTCAGCCTGTGATTGTACCACGTACATGGGGGAGCTAGTTCGGGACATAGCCGTTTGCCTTGCTATGCTGTCTGCAAAGGCATTTCCTTGACCCACTTTATCCGTAATCTTTTTATGGGCACTGCACTTCACTATCGCTACTTTCTTAGGGCAAAGCAGCGCATTTAGGAGATCACGCACTAGCTCTCCGTGCATAATGTGCTCTCCGTGTGATGTCAGAAACCCGCGTTCCCTCCAAAGCAGCCCGAAGTCATGGGCCACTCCAAAGGCATACCGGCTGTCCGTGTATATGTTCACACATAATCCGGCACTCAATTCGCAGGCTCTTGTTAAAGCTATCAGCTCTGCTGCCTGAGCCGATTTTTGTGGTATCCTAGCTGTTTCTACCACTATCTTAAGCGTCGTGATCGCATATGCTGCGGAAGTCGTACCATCTGGCAGCCTTAAACACGATCCATCAACCCACAGTTCCCCATCCACATCTGGAAGTGGCACATCCTGTAAATCGACACGACCCTTTGTCTGTTCCTCGGTCAGGAAAACACAGTCATGATGTTTTTCTTCCTGACCCTCCTCGGCCGGATAGGGCAATAAAGTGGCGGGGTTCAAAGTAGCGCATCTTTTCAGTGTAATATGTGGTGCTAAGAGTGTTAGCAAATTTTTGTGGAGCGATAATGGGCCCCATTTTGTTGGAAAGATTGTGGAATACGTACTGAAGGGGTTAGGGATTCAGCAGAAGTTCCACGCTGTATTCCACCCTCAGTCAGCAGGTTTGGTCGAGCGGTATAATGCCACGTTGAAGCTTAAGCTGGCCAAAATTGTGGCGTCTACATCGTTGAAGTGGCCAGATGCTTTGCCGCTAGCGCTACTATCTCTTAGATCAGTACCCCACTCACGAACTGGCCTTACGCCCTATGAGGTGGTGTTTGGCCGCCCTATGAATATCTGGGGGGTGCCCAAGCCGCGATTAATACATGATGTGCCTTGTGTTATGATGAATGATTATTTGGCACGGTTAACAAATGATTTGCTCTCTATTCATCAACAGGTTCGAGAAGCGCTCCCTGACAACTCTACTGGAGAGGGCCATGATCTTCGTCCTGGTGACCATGTAATGGTCCGCTCGTTTGAGAGAGCAAGCAGTCTAGAGCCCAGGTGGAAGGGCCCCGAGCAGGTCCTCCTTGCGACCCGTACCGCAGTACGAGTGACAAACAGGAAGCGGTGGGTGCATTCGACACATTGTCGCAGTGTCTCTCCGGATCTGGTGACTCCTGCTGTGTTGACTGATTATAAGGAGATCTTGGAGAAAGAGAAGAGCCCAGCTGTGACGTTGGCCGAAGTGGAGGGAGCCTTCCCGGACCAATCTGCCACTGGAAGAGAGCGCTACGACTTGCGTCGAACGATAAGAAGATTTTTTTTTTTTTTTTTTTTGCTCCTTTTTTAATGACTGGTTGGTTACCGCTCCAGGTTTGTGAAACGGAAACCGGGAATTCCAAGGGGGGGGGATCAGTTCTGCCAGAGTAGCGACACCCGTCTTGGCCCGGAGAAGAAAACAACGGCTACCTCGGAGTTCAGCACCGCATTTTTCTTTTTTTTAGGTATACACGTACGTGTATCTGAGACTTTGTGAATAATTTGTGAACAATTTGTGCCATCTGAGACTTTGCACGAACATTCTTGAACTATGGCATCAACGGCATCTCGTGATAAGAAAATATTGGGTGCCTTTCTCTTTGTTTTGACTATTGTGGTGATAGCTGTTATAGCCTGGGTAGTCGAACTTGTGGTGCCTGTACGTGAACATTTGCTGCCGACTACCCCGGCACCGTCTGAACATTTTCATTTTACACTGCCTTTCCATGAAGAGCGCCATCGCCAAACGTATTTAAATAACAGCTTCATTCAGATCCTTCACCACACACATAATATGACCAATACCTCGAATTGCTGGGTGTGTGGGATGTTGCCTGGGCACCAGAAGAGAGGGGGCACCCCACTTATTCCACTCCCGTTTTCACATAATGGGTCATGCAACGCCTGGTACACCCTCCTTTTTACTCTGAGATGGCCAACTAAAGGGGGGGTGCTTTTCCGTTTGAATAGAATATGTTCCCATGACAAGGATGGGTTTCCCCGGGCTGAGGGCACTCGTTTCGAATGGGAGGAGTATAGGCCTGACAATGTATCTGCCTCACGTGTATACAGCAATCAGCGGAACGTTAATGTATCTAGTGCTCATGTCATAAATGTCATTGCTACAAAAGCCGATTTATGTATCAGAAATAAGGGCTCGATTGCAGTGGGAAAAAGCGAATGTAACATTACTCTCACGTTTGATAGCCCGAATGGCATTTCATTTGTTGCATCACGAAATACATATTTTATTTGTGGAACGAAGGGATACCATCAGCTTCCAGTGGGGTGGTTGGGCACGTGCTACGTATCATTTGTGTTACCCCCTGTATTCATTGCTCCCCCGATGTACCACAACGATTATACATTGTATCATGATTTCGTTTTGAATAGGGTTAAACGAACTGTTGCCCTGGAGGACATTGACCAAACGGACACTGCATTACAACAGTATGTGAATTTTAATCTGGGACTATTCTCCTTTGTGGGGGCCGCACTGAACAGCCGGAAAATCAGACGACTGACACGTGTTGTCGAGGCTGTTGCGAATGACACTGCTATTGCTCTGGGGAATATTACCGAGGAACTACAGATTTCCAGAATTGTCACCCTCCAAAATCGAATGGTATTGGACGTTGTTTTGGCTGATCGTGGGGGGGCATGTAGAATTATCGGAAGCAGCTGTTACGTATATGTTCCGGACAATTCTCCATCTGTGTATGATGCTATTTCCAAGCTTCATAAAATAGCTGCTGAAATACACCCGGACAATGGAACTTGGACACTTTCGGGATGGTTGTGGTCTATGATTGCGACTTGGGGCTGGAAACTGTTGACAATTCTTTGTATACTTGTGGGAGCAATGTTTTTTATATGCCTATGTATTCAATGTGGCCCAGCCTTATGTTCGATGTGTTTATCAGCTTGTTTACCATCAAGGCGAGCTCTTGCCCATGACAAAATGATGCTGCACAAAGAGGTGACACAAATTATGTTAATAGACATCGAGGACGAACATCCTGATTATGTTCATTATGAGGTAGATTCAGCTAAACGCTAAAAGGGATGTCTGTCGTAATTGGCCCGGCCGCATTAGCGATTAGCTGAACCTACACGTTGTCCTCCTTAACTTGGCTATATACGATAAACGCCATTTTGAATGTTGTGGCGGCCATCTTAGACCATGAGCGGCCTCGTGGCCGGCGTGCCCTTTAGTCCGTTGTCCGTTCCACTGACCACTCTTGTCTGCCCAGCAACAGGCTATTTTTAGTACTGGTCAAGCCACGCATGCGCAGTCCCCACTGACCCGTAAACCTTCAGGAATGTGCACCAAACTGACCAGCGGAGTTGTGCCCCCTCCAATGAGCTGGCAGTATTCCAAAATATGACCATATATGTCCCTAAAAATGTGTTTTAACTTGTGCCGCCTATCTTTTATTGCCCCAAACTGTATATAAACGGGGTCACACCGATGTTCGGTGTGATACCTCTTGCATTACCGAAGGGTGCTGTTTGAGTGTACCACCATCCCATGGGGTCTTAATAAAGTGTTCTTTGCCTTTTACAGTTTCCGTGCCAACAGTTCTTGAGTGTAAGTGGGTTATCTCCGGAGCGTGTAGGCCTTGGGAACCCCGAATTACTTCACCCACGGCCCCCAATGTTATTTTTTGAGTCCCGGGGTATGGCGTCCCTTTGCAGCTCCTTAAACATCTGTACATATAATTTCTGCAAAATCTTTTTTTGTGTTGGGGAACAGAGTATTACTCCAGTGACTTTGTCATCCATGTATCTTTTTTACTTTTTCTTTATTTGAATTCCGTTTTATTTACAGTATGTTTCTACCTCTCTTCAGAATGAGTTCCACAGCGTAACGTCCGTTGCAGTGTTCTTAGCTTTTTTGTTCTTTTGCCTACTTACCAGTTTGTGTTCAAGATTCGGTGTCCTATTTGTGTAGCTTTTCTTTGTGTATCTTTTGTGCAGTTTTCCTTTGTGTATGTTTTTTTTGTATCTGACTTTGTTTTTTCAGTGCTTCATCCAGTATTCTGAATATAGCAGTACATCTGTAGACATGTAGTTTACTTCTGTCCTTTGCCTCCCTCCACCCTAATTGACAACGTTAATGGGGTGAGTCAAACTAAGGCAGTGCTGCTGTCACTGTTTTAAGTTTGCAACACTGTAGGTAGGATAAATTAATAAATAAAGCACTTGACACAATGCAGAGTGACACTGTATTCTATTTAATTTTCGAATGTTTTAAAAATAAAATACACTCGTGTACAAAATATTGTTGCTTTATTTGCAAGATAAATATTTAATATAATTCATATGAACCGCCACATATGCTGATATTACAGTAAAGATAAAATGAAATGTTTATGTTTTTGTACAAGGACCTACAACATAAGAAATTCAGTATGGAAAATCAGCAAAACAAATCAGTAACAGTGTCATAGAAGAGCTGAACATACTTTTTTACAAGTAGCGAGAATGAAGAGGAAGATATAAATGCTGCAGATATTAGCTGTTATTTCCTAGACTAAATCTTAGATGTTTATTTTGTGGAAGCAATAGATGACATGGAGTATGATCATATGACTTTTGAAATTGATAATCAGGAATATAAAATACATGATGAAATTATTTTAGAAGCTCTATTAAGTTATAAGATGTTATAAGAATACATTTATTAAAATGGTTTGAGACATTCTTCTTGCAGAATTATAATCCTTCAACTAGTACTGAAGTACTCATGTTGCAAAGTGTCCTTAGGGCATGGACTGCTTCAAACCCCTATTGACTATATATTCACTCTTCCATGCACCAGCAAATTTGTCTTTTATACCTTTAATTGCCCAGGCTGTTTCCTTTCACTTCCAGGAAACACTATCACACTTCAAGAAAGGCAGCAAGTGTGCAAATTTCTTACTGCCTTCGGCTGGGTTTGTTGTTACAACAAAAAGGCTCGATAAAGGGTCTGCACTTTGAATACGAATATGAAATAGAAGAATACTTAATAACCATAGCCAAGAAAGGCAGCAAGTAGATGTGTGTATGTGTGGATGATGTGTAACATAAAAAATAAGAAAGGCTGCAAGTGTGCAAATTACACAGTGCCTTTAGCTGGGGAAGTAGTTAGAACAAAAAGGCTCAATAAAGGGCCTTGACTTTGAATCTGAATATGAAATAGAAGAATATTTGATAACTACAGCCAAGAAAGGCAGCAAGTAGGTGTGTGTACGTGTGGATTGATATGTTCATCTACTTTTATCATTTGTCCAGATGTGGAATCTCTTTTACTACAGTTATTCCTTCTTCTTCCAAATACACATTTTTATAGTATTGATTATTTTTTGCCAGATACAACGCTGCTTTTTTCACTTTCCTAACATTCAGTAATTCTTGACAGATTTTCTTACTCTTAGTATGAACGCCATTAACTAAAATACCTAGAGGTTTATCATCAACATTTTGTACACCAATAGTTTCAAAATTTTTCACTGTTGTATCAATACAGATATTGTGATACATTTTATCCAATTAGAAGAATAATTGATAATCCCAATCAGGAATGGCAGCAAGTGTGGAAATGACCCAGTGCCTTCAGCCGGGAAAGTAGTTACAATAAAAAAGGCTCTGTAAAGTGCCATGACTTTGAATCAGAATATGAAATTGAAGAATAATTGACAACCACTGCGAAGAAAGGCAGCAAGTACGGAAATTTCCCACTGCCTTCTGCTAGGGTAGTATGCACATGAAAAAGGTTCGATAAAGGGCCTTGACTTTGAATCAGAATATGAAATTGAACAATAATTGATAACACCTGCGAAGAAAGGCAGCAAGTGCGCAGATTTTCCATTGCCTTCGGCTGGGGTAGTATTTACATGATAAAGGCTCAATAAAGGGCCTTGACTTTGAATCAGAATATGAAATTGAAGAGTAATTGATAACCAGAGACAAGAAAAGCAGCAAGTAAGTGAGTGTATGTGTGGGTGTTGTGTTCATTGAATGGAAGATGAATAAGGTAAAAAGTAAGAAAGGCTGCAGATGCGCAAAGTAACCACTGCCTTATCAGGGAACTAGATATTTGGATACCCACCTCATTACACAGACTGTGCATTGCAAGAAAGGATGCAAGTGTGGAAATTACCTACTGCTATTCATGGTACGTAGTTACCAAGAAGGCTCAAAAAAGGGCCTGCACTTTGAATTTGTAATACAAGAACATTTTTTTTTTCTTTTTTTAGAAGTACACTCCCTTTTTTAAAGTTCGTTTTATAATTTCTCGGAAAAAGGAATTTTAGAATGCCTAATCACCAGTAATCCGTTGCAGCCCATGTGATTCCCAACAGTTAGTCCAATCCGTTGCAGCCCAGGTGATTTCAACAGTTAGACCAGTTTATCCAGAGCACCACCAAACCTCCTCCCTTCGTGGAAAATCAATCGGCAAGCTGCTCCGTATCAGCCCGCTCACCACCGCCTCAAATTTGCAGATTAACGGGCAGATCTGTTAGAGAGCTCTGTGTCTGGCCTGCTGTTTAGAACACACATACGCTCACCTCGGAATGAAACAGATGAGCGGACCGACCTCCCGAGCTACTATCTGGCAGACAGATTAAATCAGCAGCGGTAGGTATCGTCTCTCTCGGTGCATTTTTTTTTCATGATTTCCAGATTTGCAGATATCTCCGCTCGGCGCCGTGTAACACAATAAGTCTGTGTTTTATTTTTCGGCTTGAACTCTCAGTTTTTCCCTTTTTCCTGTGGCTGCAGTCCTTCGGCGTCTTCAGCGTCTCGGCGTTTTCCAGATTGCAATCGCCATTACGGAGGCGGGGTCCTGGGTCACGGGGGACTAGGCAGAGGCGTGGAGCTCTGCCGACATCACGGAGTTTTCCCCCGAATTTAAAAAAGGGAGTGTACTTCTAAAAAAAAAAAAAAATGGGCAAACTTTTGAAAGATGATGATATGGTCAAGCTCAGTAAAGTGGAAGCGGCTGCCCGACAGAAAGCCAAAACTCGCCTTGCTCTGGCTCTGTCTAGAAAAACTGCACGTAAGGCTGCTTGCGAGAAGAATAAAGACACTAATAGAGAGGGGGTGGAAAGCCTTGTAGCAAGTGATACAACACCTGAATCCTCAGATGATGAGCCGCCCCCCCCCCCCCTCATTTACCCCCCTACAGCATAATGAACAGCAAGAAGCAGCAGAGGGGGATAAGACGAGTGATATTGTTGCTGCAGATTTACTTGCACAGTTACAGGTAGAAAGGGAAGTCCATCCTCAAACTCTTAACCCCTCACCAGCTTCGGTAACAGTAACAACAGCCCCTCAGGTGGTAGAAGAGAAGAGAAACAGTGGGACGGGAGGAAAGGAGGTGAGAGATTTTCCCCTATTTGCAAAAAAGACAACTCCGAAATCTCCCATTCCTAATTTATTACAATTCCTTTCGGTCTCCCACACTTTGGACCCCCCAGCCCTTAACGTGCTATCTAAGGGCCCTGACATGACAGTATCTCTACCTCAAACTCAGCCTGCTATAGTAAATGTAGCAAATGAAGCAGCACGTGATGGAGTGAGTTTATATGATACAACTCCCGGAAGTGAAGGAATTTTAGGACCCGATTCTAGCCTTCTCGACAAAGAAGCAAGATCTGAGATGAAATTCCAGCTGGATATTCGTGAGATGCTCAACCTGATTCTCGATGAGATCCGTGAGATCAAAAATAATCAGCAAACAGAACTTGCTGCTATTCACGCTAGAATAGATAAACTGGAGGAATTAACACTGGTGCTCCCCAACAGGGTCTTGGAAGCTGAGTCAAGGATTTCTGTCCTTGAAGATCAGATGAGTCTGGTGTCAGGAGAGACTAAAGAGACCACAAAGAAGAGGATTATAATGGAGAATAAACTTGAGGAGTTGGAGAACCATTCCCGTAGATCTAACCTAAGGATTGTGGGGGTTCCAGAAGGAACAGAAGGATCCGATACAGTACAATGGGTTAACTCTTTTATACAGAAAGTAGTTCTACCAGACTTTGAAGGAGACTTAACAATAACAAGAGCCCACAGAGTACCGTCTCGTGCTAAATTTCGCAGATTTCAGAATCAAGGAGCGGATACTTTCAAGGGCATATCAACAACGCCAGTTTACTGTATCCGAAACTACAAAATGCAGGATTTTTTCGGATATGACAGCAACTGCAGCTAAAAGAAGGAAAGAGTTTGTGAAACTGCTACAGTTATTCAAAGCTAATGGAGCACAGGCCTCGATTGCGCAGCAATCAAAGTTGAAGGTTCTCGTTAAGGTAAAATTCTTCCTATTTACTGATTTAGAGGAGGCTCAGACCCTTCTTAATGAGATATCAACAAGGGCCTAGGTTCAATAGCTTGGTTTGATTGAATGCTGAATATAAGGAATCTAATGTTATATCCAATGTTATAATCCAGATCAATAATACCCCCAAAAAAAAACAAAAAAAAAGAGAGTGTGGAAAAAATTAGGCGGGTGTTCCTGGGTCAAGGGGCACACTAGGGTGTAACAAGAAGACACCCGAAGAAGAAAGAAGGGGTGGGATGTGGGCAGTGTGGACAGGAAGGGGGTTCCCGCATCCCTGGGGGGGTCTTTGGTGGAGGGGGGTGAAAGCTGCAAAAAAATACAAGATCAGTAGGTTTTCTTCTCTTAACATTGGTTGGTACAGAAGAGGTTTAGAACTCCATAGTTTCGTCAATGAGATTTGACTTTTGCAATATCCTGTCCATTAATGCGAATGGACTGCTAAATAAACAGAAATACAGAGCTCTTTTGAAATGGGCAATTGCCTTTAAACCCCAGGTGGTCTTCCTTCAGGAGACGCACTTGAAATCGAACTCTCCAAAGTTGTTTCTTCCTAGGTATTTTTCCTATGGGTTTTTTTCCTCAGCTGGGGTCGCCCAGAGGGGTGTCGCTATTTATTTCTCAAGGAATTTACCCTGGGAGATTTTGCAAATGCAAAGAGACTCTAAAGGTAGATGGCTTTGGGTTACAGTGAAATTGTTGGGAAAGGTATTTAATTTTGTAAATTATTATGGTCCAATTTTTGATGACACCTCGGCCTTGACTGAAATTAGTGAAATACTAAGGAGCACTGCTGGGCAAATCATAGTAGGAGGTGATTTTAATTATATCCAGGATTTAAAGAAGGACACCTCTAACAAAAACAAGAAACAACTAAAACCAAACACTAAAAGGGTGTTAGAGGCTTTTATGTCAGAATATCAACTGCGGGATTCCTGGCGCTTCTTAAACCCCAATCTTGAATCTTACACGTGTTATTCTAATAGGTTTCATACAGCCTCTAGAATAGATTTCTTTTTATCCTCAAGATCGCTCCAAATTTCCAACGCATTGATAGGCTGTAACCCCTTTTCAGATCATGGGAGGATTGAGGTCGAACTAATACTAGAGGGCACGACAGGGGAGCGACCTAGGTGGCAGCTGGATCGCACCCTACTACAGAATATGACATGGGTTGAGGGCTTCAAAGATTGGATAAAGGAATTTTTTTTAGAAAATAAGGACTCTGCAGAGCCTTTCGCAGTATGGGGGGCATTCAAAGCAGCAGCCCGGGGGCAGATCATAGCATTTTCTTGTAACAAAGCTAACGACCGTAAAAGACAAATATCTGCCCTTCAGTGTGCAGCTGAGAAAGAGTATGCTTTGAAACTGAATCAAGAACCTAACAACTGGGAACAAGCCAAAGTATTGCTTAGGGACTTCTTCATTTTGGAAGAGATAAATAGCTCTAAAGCCTTCCAACAAAAGCTATATGAAGATAGTCGATTCATGGGTAAGCTGCTGGCAAATTCGATTAGGAAAAAACAAGAGTCTTCCATTATTTTAAAAATCCAAGATCCATCAGGCGGAATAGATACTCGGAGTGATGGAATCGCGAAAATATTCCTTGATCATTACGAGAGAATATACTCCTCCGATATTCAAGTGGAGGAAATATTGATCAAGGAATATTTTGACAATTTGAATATCCCCAAAATTTCCAATTTTAGATTTAATCAAATAGGCTGCGATATAAGTTATCTGGAAATTCAGAATAGTATAAAAGCCACAGCGGGAGCAAAGGCTTCAGGGACAGATGGGTTCCCAATCGAATTTTATAAGGTTTTTTTGAAGGAATTGGAAGATCCCTTGAAACATTTATTTAATTATATTAGACTAGGTGGTAGGGTCCCCCCAGAGTTTAAAGAATCCACAATTATTAGTTTTGTTAAGAAAGGTAAGAATTCGGAGGACGTAAATTCATATAGACCAATTAGTCTATTAAACTCTGGCTATAAGGTTTTTATGAAAATATGGGCTCAAAGATTCGTATTGGCAGCTCAGGAGGTAATACACCAAGATCAAACGGGGTTTATAGCCGGTCGTTATATGGCTGCCAACACAGAATATTTATTACAGGCACTAGATTATTTCAATACTAATTCAATTTCTGCATGCATTCTTATGATTGATGCAGAAAAGGCATTTGATTTAGTCAACTGGTCAGCGTTATTTTCTTCCTTGGGCTATTTTGGATTCCCCGCCCCTATTATTAATATGCTAAAAAATATTTATGAAGGGGCATCAGCCCAGGTGATAATAAATGCCAAGCAAGCAGGGAAGATTAAAATAAACCGGGGCACTAGGCAAGGTTGCCCCTTATCACCCCTGCGTTTCACCTTTTTTATCGAACCCCTGGTAACAAAAATAAGAAATAATGATGCAATATCTTCTCCTATTGCTGGAATGTCGAAGTTAAAATTATTTGCCGACGACATCATTCTATATATGGCTCCTGATAAAGAAAATATATTACACCTTATGAAAGAGCTTCAGGAATACGAGAAGATAGGGGGCTGCAAAATCAACGAGAAGAAAACGGAAGTTCTCATTTTAAATTAAAGTTTAGACTTTCTTCCGCCAGATCTCCAGTTTCAAGCAGAAAAGAGGGACCCAATAAGATATTTAGGGATTTATGTGACCAGTGACTATCAAGAACTTTTTCAATTGAATTATATAAAAACAAAGAATAAAATCAGGAGCCTTTTAGAGCAATGGGATATACTGCCTCTATCTTTGATTGGCAGAGTGGCATTGATAAAGATGAACATATTACCTCTGCTTTTATTTTTGTTTAGCAATATCCCAATCAAAATTAATATGGCCTTTTTTAATGAACTAGAATCCATGATGAGAAGATTTATTTGGAATAAAAAGGCCAATAGAGTCAAACTCCTGGTAATACAACTTCCTGTTAACCAAGGCGGGCTAGCTCTTCCCCATTTTCATACATATTATGAAGCAGCTTTTTTCGATATAATGGCTGGATTATTAAAGGCTAGACAGACAAGGGACAACTTTTTTTTAATAGAATGCTTGAGGAATCGGGCTCTCAAATTTTTATCTTCTTAAAAACTGCAAAGCTTCCAAAGAGAACACGATATAAGACACTGGTGGGGTATTCTTCGAGATTACGGCTTCTATTTGAAAAACATGGTTCAAATGGATCTATGTACTTGAAATTTTCAGAATGAGCTAAAAGTGGTCTTAGGATTTCTTCAAACCATCTGACAGAATGGGAATCGGCTGGATTCTGTTAAATAAGGCATTTTCTCACTCAAAATACGATAATTAGCTGGCAAATGGTTAGAGATAGAACACATCCGAGGCGGCTCATGTTTGTTCAATATTTGCAATTGAGCTATTTTATTAGAAAAGTAGTAGGTAGTCTGGATACAACACCCAATGCTTTGTTAACAGTGTTATATGGAGAGAAACATAAGGGTATTGGATTTTGGTATAAAAAGTTACCCCCTACTGGTTCAGCTAATATGATAATCAACCATCTGGAGAAAATAAGTCTCACATTACATTGTGTATTGTCAGATAAAGACTGGGAGACAATATGTTATTTAGGAAACAGAGCACTTTGAGCAGCTAATTATAAGAGAATGTCTTTTCTTTCTCGTTGGCTGGCATATTATACCCCGGAAGCCCTACAAAGAATGTTCCCTGAATGTGAAAATAAATGTTTTAGATGCAAAACCAGGGGACAGGGTGGTTGGTATCATATTTTTTTCTCGTGTCCAAAGTTAGAACCCTTCTGGAAGTAGATTTTCGCAGATTTGGAGATGGCAACTGGGAAAACTCTTCTTCCAGAAGCGGAAGTGGCACTTTTTGGCATTAGTAAAGACAGGAATGGGTTTAATGGCACGGTCAGTGATTTTGCAAAATTGGAAATCTGCGGTGAGTCCGTGCCATGTTAAGTGGGTTAATAAAATGAGAAGAACATATAATTTTGAGAGAGCCTATGCAGGTAGAGTGGGTGCGATTGCAAGATTTGAAAGGAATTGGAAATTCTTTAACAAGCTTGAACTATTAAAAGGAATGTGATTGTTTTAAAGTATAGCTAACTGAAAGATGGTATTACATCTACATTTGAGGAAATACAAGTATTTATTTGCTGTGCTATATCAAATCGCCAAGCACTTTTATCATATAAAATTGTTTGTATGTTATTTTATTTGTACTTCATGAAATGTATTACCTTTTGTGTTACTATACATTGGCACTTTTTTGCATTAGTCACTTTATATAGGCTACATTTTGCACATAATAACAATAGTACTTCCAAGCGTCGGTCTTTTTACTTCTTGTATTAGCACTTTATCAACGCTATAGCAATATTATGGTGCTATGATACATCGGCACTTTATTGCATTAGTCACTTTATATAGGCCAAATTTTGCACATAAGAATGATAGCACTTTCAAGCGTCGGTCGTTCTACTTCTTGCATTAGCACTTTATGAACGGTATAATAATATTATTCCTGATGCTGATTATATATATTGGGTAATCTAATATGTTTTGGAATCATTATTTTAAGTATGGCAATGACAATGATATTTCTCTTTCCATATTATTATTGTACTATATCGAGAGGTTAAAATTGTGAAGCATAATATTGGTTATTTTTCTATTATTACTGCAGCATTCTGTTGTCTAGGGTTGTCTCTCGGATTTTGCAAATTGTTGGCGAATATATGTCTAATTATGAAGAAATTAATGTACCAACGTATTTTGTTTACCTACGGCTTGTAATAAAAAAAAAAAGAACAATAATTGATAACTCCAGCCATGAAAGGCAGCAAATGTGAATCAGAATATGAAATTGAAGAGTAATTGATGACCGCAGCCAAGAAAGGCAGCAAAGAAGTGTGTGTACATGTGGATGATGTGTTCATTGAATCGAAGATTAATAAGGTAAAAAGTTAGAAATGTTGAAGATGTGCAAAGTAACCATTGCCTTATCATGGAAGTAGATATTTGGATACCGAGCTCATTACAAAAACTGTGCAAGTGTGTTAATTATGCACCGCAATTTACGAGAAGTAGTTAACAAGAAGATGAATAGTCAAGAAAGGCAGCAAGCAACTGCCTTCGGTTGGAGTAGTTACAACAAAAAAGGTTGATAAATGTCTAATGAGTAATGTTGAGGACAGATATGTTCCTTTTTTTTATGAAGTTGATAGACTGTTTCACATAACAGAAAAGTTTATTGTAATAAATGTATAGAAATTTAAGTTAACTAAAATTTAGGGGCATATTACCAAGCAATAGCGATAATTATCGCTATTGCTTGGTTAGAGACAAAAATTTACCGCTGAGCTGCGGCGATTTTTACCGCAAATAAACCTTGGTATTACCAAGGTTTATCGCAAATGCGATAAAAATCGCCGCAATGCATGAATATCGCTGAAAAGTCTGCGATATTCATGCATTACCGAGCTAATGCTCTTAGCCATGTTATCCACCTCCCATTGGATAACATGGCTAAGAACTGCTCAGGGCAGGTGTTAGCTTTTGGAGATATTCGCGCTTAGCGCGAATATCTCCAAAAGTTGGTAATAGGAGATAGCGATGTTAGCGACTGTTTTCAGTCGCTAACATCTTGGCACGCCCACTTTGCATGTCATTAGTGATAAATATCACTGACATGCAAAGTGGGGCCCAAGATGGTCGCTATCTCCTACTAGCTGTCGCTAACTGGTGTTAGCGACAGCTAGGTAATAGGGAGATAATTTTATCTCTGCTTTCTTGGCTTTTAAAGCCAAAAAAGCGGAGATAAACCCCCTTGATAATATGCCCCTAAGTTTAATATGTGAGTATGGACTGCTTGCCGAAGATGCTGTTGCAGCAGTTTATATGCTTGATGCAGCAGCAGGTGGGTTGCATCTGCAATTTTTATGTTGCAGCTGAAGCAACGTTGTTGTGGTGCAAGTTCTTTACGTGTCGCACTATATTGGCTGTGTCAAAAAAGTCTTTTTTGGATGGATTACCCTTTGAAAGAGTTGTTTGGTAAATTTTACAGGTTACTTTTGGAGCATTAACCTTCGGCTGGAGTAGCAGCTACGACAAAAAGGTTTGATAAAGGGCCTTGATGTTGAATCAGAATATGAAATTGAAGAATATTTGATAATCCCAGTCAAGAATGGCAGCAAGTGTCCAAATTAAGCACTGCTTTCGGCTGGAGTAGTTGATACCAATTACAAGATAATGTCAAAAAAACTAATGTTGAGCATAGTGATGCTCCTGCTCCCTGCATTTTATTAGGCCGATAGACTGTACCCCATAAGACAAAAGCCCATCACAATAAGTGGATAGAATGTTAATTTCACCGAAATCAGGATTAATTTGTGGGTGTGGATTGCTTGCTGAATATGCTGCTGCAGCAATTGATGGGCTTGGTGCAGCAGCGGGTGGGTTTTTTCTGTAATGTCCGTGTTGGAGCTCGAGCAAAGTTATTGGGGTGCAAGTTCTTGATATGTCGCATCATACTTGGTGTGCCAAAGGAGTATTTTTGGGATGCAATACTGCTTTAAAGAGTTGTTTAGCAAATTTTACAGGTTACTAACTGACCATTAACCTTTTTTTGCCATTCAGGGATAGCAAATAAGTTCCAAATTAAAGCTTTTTTCTTCTTCTTTGGAGGGTCTTCAGGAATTACATCTCTTTTTGAAGAAAAGAAAAAGATGAGTCCATTGCTGTTATTATGGTGATCTTCTTTCTATTTGACAGGATTCTCAAAGAGAACCCAAAGGAGAATGAATAAAATGGGAGGAATCTTTGAACAGTTGGACTAGGAAGTGTTATGAACTAATACACTATAATACTTATACTTTCTGGCTTTTTTTCAGTTAAATAGTTGCAAAATATTCAATTTCTTGTACAGATTTAAGTACTCGATTTCGTGTTGTATGAAGGCTTAGACTCACCCAAATGATTCTTCTAGATTTGGAGTAAAGACTTGCAGATGATAAGCGATCTGAACATTCATTAGCACCAATTTGTTGATGAGATAACATCTTTAAACTGTAACTATATACATTTTTAATTACTCTTTTCTTGTAGCAAATCTCTTCTCAGATCTCCTTCAATTCTGTCTTTTCTGAATATGTTATGTAGGATGTTCGATATCGAGCAACAGCAAAGGAATTGTCTGCAATATATTGAATGTCTATGTTAGCATTCCACATGGACAAAATGACTGGGTTGAAGTCATTTATATATTTTGACTTTTCATTTCTTTTTAAGTTGTGTGTATTTTTTGGAGACTTTCTTGTGATAGTATGTAGCAAAGATGACATAAAACTGTTCACTCTTCCTTTTAATATTACAGGACGTGGAAATCCAAAACGACATTTCGTGTAGAACTTGTTCTTAAATTTGTAGTTTTGATGACAGTATTTCCCACAACGATGGCTTTGTAATTGTAAGACTTGTTGTTTTAAGTCCTTATCTTGTGTACTTTTGGGTATATTACATGTAGCATATTTTCCAATAAAAGACAGCATAGTATCATCTGACTCAGTTGTACATTTGGGAGCATCTTTGATCCATATTAGCATATGTATGTGAGGAGCATCTTTCGGTTGATACTCTTTTCTCCAAAAGAAATCCAAAACCTTTCCAAGAGGAGAATTGTTTTTATTGATGATAAAAGATATTATGTCTTCCTGAGGACCAAAGTAACTACGCTGAATTTCATCCGAGACATTCGTTACATCTGATACAGATGCACGGAAAAGAGTACTGTTCTACTATTTCTAACATTAGTGCTGGAATTTCTGCGTAATACAATGTTCTGACTAATTTCCTCATTTGAGTATGATGAACTGGTAACATTCTGAATTGGTGAAAAACACTTCGCCATACTTTTTTAGAAAGACAAGCCAGAGAATGACCTTGCAAACCAGTATTATCTGTGACTCTGCAAGGGTCTTATTCTTGCAACATCTTAATCTTTTGTTTAACAGTTTTCTTAATATAGTTATGTAAGAAATTGCATTAAAAAATCAATAGATTCTTGACTTACAGTATAAATACTACTACAATTTAAAGTGTTCACTGGAGCTTTAGGACGTCTCCCTAAAACTTCCTCAGCTAACACCTCTCTTGCATTTCTAGGAACAATTTTCTCTTTCACAATAGCACAACCATTTCTAACCTCATAAGCACGACCACTAGTGTCAACTGCATGTAACAAATCATTACTCTGAGGATAACTCTCACCATTAAAAAAAAGGCTCAGAACTTGAACTAAGGTTCTATTCACCCAAAAAACCTCTGAAAAATTACTTCTGTTAGTTTCTCTTTTCCACTTGCTTTTGGCCTTCATTAAAAGGATTGGTTTATCTAGTGATCAAATTGTATTGATTAGTATAACAAATAAAAAAAATTCAATCTGAAAGCCTTCTCAAGTAGATCTTCTATAGTTTTATTTTTCTTATAAAATGCGTTGTTTTAAAAAAAATCTTCACTTTCTTAATTAAATTCCTCACAACTCTATTATAAAATTCAAGAATAATTGATAACCCCAGCGAAGAGAGGCAGCAAGTGTGCACATTTCTTACTGCCTTCGTGTGAGGCAGTTACAATAAAAAAGGCTTGATAAAGGGCCTGTACTTTGAATACGAATATGAAATAGAAGAATAGTTAATAACTGTAGCTAAGAAAGGTAGCAAGTAGGTGTGTGTACGTGTAGATAATGTGTTGATTGAGTGGAAGATGAATTATGACAAAAATAACAAAGGCTGCAAGTGTGCAAATTAATCACTACCTTTAGCTGGGGAATTAGTTACAACAAAAAGGCTTGATAAAGGGCCTGGACTTTGAATCAGAATATCCTATTGAACAATAATTGATAACTCCAGCCAAGAAAGACAGAAAGTGTGAAAGTTTCCCACTGCCTTCGGATGGGGTAGTTCTTACAACATAAAAGCTTGATAAATGTGTAGTGACTGATGTTAAGGACAGCGATGCTACTGTTTATTATTTTTGATGATGTTGATAGACTGTTTCACGTAAAACAAAAGTTAATCACAATAAATGCATAGAAATTTACGTTTACCACAATCAAGATTAATATGCGAGTATGGACTGGTTGCTGAAGATGCTGTTACAGCAGTTGATGTGCTTGGTGGAGCAGCAGGTGGGTTGCCACTCAATCTTTGTGTTGCAGCTCAAGCAAAGTTGTTGGGGTGCAAGTTCTTCATCTGCTGCCCTATATTTGCTGTGCTAAAGAAGTATTTTCTGTGTGGATCACCCTTTGAAAGAGTTGTTTGGCAAACTTTACAGATTACTTTTGGAGTATTAACCTTCCGCTGAGGTAGTAGCTATGACAAAAAGGTTCGATAAAGGGCCTTGACGTTCATCAGTATATGAAATTGAGGAATAATTGATAATCCTAGCCAAGAAAGGCAGCAAGTGTGCATCTAAAGCAACAAAGTTCTGTGGAGTGTGCGATGATGTGTGGTCCAAGCAGGACGCATTGGTAGCGAAGTCTTTAAAATTAAGTTTTCTCATAAATATTGGTTGTCCATTCACAGAAGTAAGTTGAAGTATATCTTCAAAAAGTATGATATTTTTTTTCTAAATAAGTAATCTCATTCAATACGGTCACATGGTGATGATTTGTGGTGCACTGAGCTAGTAATACCTTTGGCGCTGAGCTTGAACTTACCCTGTGATGATGTGTGGTCGGGGGGGAGGTACTGTAATTGAAGTAATGTCTTTTGTTGGTTGAATTCTGCATCAATTCCATTTAAAAGGACAGTATGTCTCACTGTGACATAAAACTCTTCACTCTTCTTTGTGATGATTTATGGTGCACTGAGTAAGTAGTATCTTTGGTGTTGAGCTTGTACATTTCCTGTGCAGTGTAGATTGAAGGCAGTTGTTAACAGACATAGACAAATAGTTTTTGTCAATTATTTAAACAAAATATTAAGACATGCAGTAGAAATATCTCTAAATTTAAGAAATGAAGGCTGAATTTCCTACTGTTTAAACGTTAAGAAAATCTGAGGACATTGTGAAATTGTCTCTGTTTTAAATAAATCAAGATTGTATTGAATGTTTTCTGTAGTGCTGGCGCTGTTGGTATCTAGTTGTCAACTCTACTGAGCGCAGAATTGATTGAAGGTAGTTCTCAGTACACAAAGTGAAGAGAAATTTACATGCAAAGGTGAATTGAACTTGTGAAGTCTGCTGTTTGCAATGTATAGCGAAGGTAGTACTCGACACAAACATCGATGAATGCTATTTTGTTCAGTTAACAGAATCTGAGGACATAGTACAATTGTCTCTGCCTTAAATAAATTGAGACTAATATGTCATACTCTGTTTTAAGAATATGCTGCATTCTTAAATGCACAAGCACAAGCATTAAGTTTGATACCATGCTTAAGTCATCAATAATGAGAGGTTTCATTTTCTTTAAGAGTCTTCACAACAAGCTTCTCCAGATAGCTTGTGGTATTGCAATTTGATGTCATGCTCCACAGGTAGTATAAGTAAAAGATGTAATGTAGCATTGGAAATGTTAACATTTGGTCATATTTTGCATATATGGAATTTATTACAAATATGCGACAAGGAAATGATGCTGATTATAGAACTATTCTATAAGATATAAGAATTGAAAAAATGACTGAACATGGCAAAGAAGTTTTACAGATACAATTACTTTGCAATTTGTTTGCAAATGAAAATATTGTTCCTGAGTTTGTAGCTACTTTTCGAATAATTGATAACCCCAGTCAAGAATGGCAGCAAGTGTGCAAATTTCCCACTGCCTTTGGCGGAGGTAGTAGCTACAGTAACAAGACTCAATAAAGGGCCTTGACTTTGAATCAGAATATGAAATTCAAGAATAATTAATAACCCCAGCCAAGAAAGATAGCAAGTGTGTACATTGTTTACTGCCTTCGGCTGGGGTAGTTGTTACAACAAAAAGGCTTGATAAAGGGCGTGCACTTTGAATATGAATATAAAATAGAAGACTAGTTGATAACCATAGCCAAGAAAGGAATCAAGTAGGTGTGTGTAGATGTGGATGATGCGTTGATTGAGTGGAATATGAATAATGTAAAAAATAAGAATGGCTGCAAAAGTATGCAAATTACCCAGTGTGTTTATTTAGGGAAGTAGTTACAAGAAAAAGGCTTGATAAAGGGCCATGAGTTTGAAATAGAATATGAAATTCAAGAATAATTGATAACCCCAGCCATGAAAGGCAGCAAGTGTGCAAATTTCCCACTGCGTTCAGCCGGGGTAGTTGATACAACAAAAGGCTCAATAAAGGGCCTGCACTTTGAATCACAATATGAAATTGAACAATACTGGATAACCCAAGCGAAGAAAGGCAGCAAGTGTGCAAATTTACCATTGCTTTCTGGCTGGGTAGTATTTACATGAAAAAGGCTTGATGAAGGGTCTTGTCTTTGAATCAGAATATAAAATTGAAGAATAATTGAAAACCCCAGCCAAAAACGGCAGCAAGTAAGTGTGTGTACGTGTGGATGATGTCTTGATCGAGTAGAAGATGAATAAGGTGAAAAATAAGAAAGGCTGCAGATACGCAAACTACCCTCTGCGTTGTCAAGGAAGTGGATCTTTGGATATTCTTTTTATTATACAGACAGGGTGTCGGATTCCACAGTGGAAGGCTGAGAAATGACTACCACATATAAGGAAGCAAAGCAAGTGCACTAAGTTCCCACTCTGGGCTGTAGTGCTAAACAATAACAACACCGGGCCCTTTCCAGGGTCTCTACTTCGACTTAGAATAATAGTTGGCAAACACAGTCAAGAAAGGCAGCAGGTAGGTGTGTTTCTGCTAGTGGATGCAGAATAAGGTGAAAATTAAGAAAGGCAGCAGACGTGCAAACTACCCATTGCTTTGTAAAGAAAGTGGGTGTTTGGTTTTCCAGTCCATTGCACAGACTGTGCGTCATGCAGTGGGAGCCTGAGAAATGGGTATCACATCTAAGCAAACAATGCAAGTGCACAAAATACACATACTTGCGAGAGTCATTGAGAATTATTCTGGTGCTGCTTCTCTGAATTTCGGAATCTGAATTCCCGCATTTTTAAATTTAGCATATCAAATCTTTTTAAAATCAAAGTGCCATTGTACGTGCTTTTTACTTACTCGCATTTACTTTTGTGCATTGAGAGGATCTAGAGGGGGGCTGGCACTCACCTTGCGAAGTCCGTGCTTGATCTTCCATCCTGCCCGCCCCGGTCCGACTCGGTAGCTAGTACCGTTGAGCGGAGGGCGGGACAGGGAGAGCCAGGTACTTCCGCCCACTGGAGCGGTTAGCCTTCTAGCTGCCGGACGGAGAGGCTATTTAGGCAGCGAGGAGCTGCGGGCGCTTTGCAGTAGGGAGCGACAGTGGCTGTGTATCCCCGACCCGCTTCAAGCTTGCGAGAGTCATTGAGAATCATTCTGGTGCTGCTTCTCTGAATTTCGGAATCTGAATTCCTGCATTTTTAAATTTAGCATATCAAATCTTATTAAAATCAAAGTGCCATTGTACATGCTTTTTACTTGCTTGCATTTACTTTTGTGCATTGAGGGGATATAAAGGGGGGTTGGCGCTCACGTTGGGAAGCCTTTGCTCGATCTTCCATCCTGCCCGCCCCGGTCCGACTCGGTAGCTAGTACCGTTGAGCGGAGGGCGTGACAGAGAGAGCCAGGTACTTCTGCCCACTGGAGCGGTTAGCGGTCTAGCTGCCGGATGGAAAGGCTATTTAGGCAGCGAGGAGCTGCGGGCATGTTGCAGTAGGGAGCGACAGTGGCAGTGTCTCCCCGACCCTCTTCATGCTTGCGAGAGTCTTTGAGAATCATTCTGGTGCTGCTTCTCTGAATTTCGGAATCTGAATTCCTGCATTTTTAAATTTAGCATATCAAATCTTTTTAAAATCAAAGTGCCATTGTACATGCTTTTTACTTGCTCGCATTTACTTTTGTGCATTTAGGGGATCTAAAGGGGGGCTGGCACTCACCTTGGGAAGCCTGTGCTCGATCTTCCATCCTGCCCGCCCCGGTCCGACTCGGTAGCTAGTACCGTTGAGCGGTAGGCGGGACAGGGAGAGCCAGGTACTTCCGCCCACTGGAGCGGTTAGCCTTCTAGCTGCTGGACGGAGGGGCTATTTAGGCAGCGAGGAGCTGCGGGCGCTTTGCAGTAGGGAGCGACAGTGGCAGTGCATCCCCGACCCGCTTCACGCTTGCGAGAGTCATTGAGAATCATTCTGGTGCTGCTTCTCTGAATTTCGGAATCTGAATTCCCGCATTTTAAAATTTAGCATATCAAATCTTTTTAAAATCAAAGTGCCATTGTACGTGCTTTTTACTTGCTCACATTTACTTTTGTGCATTGAGGGGATCTAAAAGGGGGCTGGCACTCACCTTGGGAAGCCTGTGCTCGATCTTCCATCCTGCCCGCCCCGGTCTGACTCGGTAGCTAGTGCCGTTGAGCGGGGGACGGGACAGGGAGAGCCAGGTACTTCAGCCCACTGGATGCGGTTAGCGTTCTAGCTGCCGGACAGAAGGGCTATTTAGGCAGCGAGGAGCTGTGGGCGCATTGCGGTAGGGAGCGACAGTGGCGGTGTCTCCCCGACCCGCTTCACGCTTGCGAGAGTCATTGAGAATCATTCTGGTGCTGCTTCTCTGAATTTCGGAATATGAATTCCCACATTTTTAAGTTTAGCATATCAAATCTTATTAAAATCAAAGTGCCATTGTACATGCTTTTTACTTGCTTGCATTTACTTTTGTGCATTGAGGGGATACAAAGGGGGGTTGGCGCTCACGTTGGGAAGCCTGTGCTCGATCTTCCATCCTGCCCGCCCCGGTCCGACTCGGTAGCTAGTACCGTTGAGCGGAGGGCGTGACAGGGAGAGCCAGGTACTTCCGCCCACTGGAGCGGTTAGCGGTCTAGCTGCCGGATGGAGAGGCTATTTAGGCAGCGAGGAGATGCGGGCGCGTTGCAGTAGGGAGCGACAGTGGCAGTGTCTCCCCGACCATCTTCATGCTTGCGAGAGTCTTTGAGAATCATTCTGGTGCTGCTTCTCTGAATTTCGGAATCTGAATTCCCGCATTTTTAAATTTAGCATATCAAATCTTTTAAAATCAAAGTGCCATTGTACGCGCTTTTTACTTGCTCGCATTTACTTTTGTGCATTGAGGGGATCTAAAGGGGGGCTGGAACTCACCTTGGGAAGCCTGTGCTCGATTTTCCATCCTACCCGCCCGGTCCGCCTCAGTAGCTAGTACCGTTGAGCGGAGGGCGGGACAGGGAGAGCCAGGTACTTCCGCCCACTGGAGCTGTTAGCGTTCTAGCTGCCGGACGGAAGGGCTATTTAGCCCTTTCGTCGCTACAAGCGTGCAGCGGTTGCATGCAGCGGTTGCGCGCAGCGGCTGCGCACAGCGGTTGCGCACAGGGGAGTGCCTAAGAACGCGCCTAAGACAAGCCAAAGACTAGCCAGTCTGCGCCCATCCGTGACCGGACAAAGCCAGGGGCCATGACCCCTATATCTTCTGCTGGGACTAATGGATTATCTAAACGGGTTAGTTATACTTCACAAGCACTATACGATCTTCGTCTATTTGCTTGACAGGCTGTTCTAGGGAGACTTGGTCTCTCCCGGAAGGTCCTTTTTCTTTTTGGCATTCCCACTTCCAGGCGCACTATGCTGTTGATGATTACCATCAAACAGGAGCTCCTTTTATGACGGTTCAAAATGTACCGATAGCGTGGAATAACTTGCTGTGCAACATTAGATCGCTGCCTAAACACCATATTGAGGTCTGGGACCTTATTTCTACCATGCAAATGGATTTATGTTTTCTCATGGAGACATGGCTTAAACCCCATTTGCTTCCCGCCATTACCCTAGGGATTCCAGTTGGGTATAAAATAGCGAGGATGGACCGCCCAACAAAAATGGGAGGGGGGGTTGCCATAGTCCAAAAGTGTGCTATATCCATTTCTATTTTGGACCAATGCTGTACGGCAGACATGGAATTAATGATTTTCAGGATAAACACTTTGTCTAAGACCAATTGGAAAGGGGGCTTGGTTTATCGCCCCCCCCTGGTCCTTGTACATCCGTTTCCCTTTCCTTAGTGGAAGCTTTGGCCCCGCACATTAATTCATGAAGCAACTTTCTCCTTCTGGGGGACTTCAATATCCATAGTGAACTACTGGATAATATAGAGGCTCAGTCTCTGCTAGCTGACCCCTACCTAGGTGGGCTAAAACAGCATATTGTGGGCCCTACTCATTGGGCAGGACATACCTTGGATTTGATTTTGTCAAACTCCCATAAGACTATATGCCACCCTCCAAAAAAGGTCAATTGGACAGATCATGCAATTATGGAATTTGTCCTGCCTAACTTGGCCGCACCATCCACTTAGTCTTTCTGCCTACTTTTGTGGCGGAGACAATGGCATAAAGTGTCAGAGGACATCTTCCAGAAGACATTTATTGAACCGCACTTCCTACTTAATGAGAATGTTGAGGTGGCCTTATCTAGATACAATCTTGCTATCCATTCGGCGGTAGAAACCATTGCTCCGCTGAAAAGATGCAAACTGCGTTCAGCACTCCGGCATGAGATGTGGGCCTCAGACCAATTGAGGTTTCACAAACAGAAATGTAGGAAGCTTGAAAGGGCTTGGAGATCGTCCCATTTGGAGGCTGACAAAAACCACTATTATGTAGCTCTGTCTGCTTATCATAAGGACATTAGAGCAGTAGGTAAGGATCACATTGCATCCCAACTTACAGAGGCTGGCAATGCCCCTAAGGTTTTGTACCAGATCCTTCAAACTTTTACGAAACCTATAGCTTGTGAGAGCCCCGATTTATCTTCTCAATAATTGTTTGAAGATATCTCTTTCTATCTTACTAGTAAGATAGATAGGATTTATGATAAAATTGTTAGTTCGAGTCTCTCCATAGACCAGCCTGTGGTACCACCTTTGGAATCTAGGGCAGCTAATTCCACACTGCTTACTGAGTTTCCTGCTGCCTCCCTGCGTGAGGTCGAGGACCTCATTGGACAAACCAAAAGTGGCTGCCCATCGGACCTTATTCAAGCTAGAATTATGCCAAAGGTTGGCAAGGTGCTCGGTCCTGTGATCCAGTCCCTTGTCAACTTTTCGCTTTCCGAGGGTGTAGTCCCACGGGAGTGGAAGGCGGCATTGGTGCAACCTATTAGGAAGAACTCCTCTATTCCGTGGACAGATTTGTCCAATCTCAGGCCCATACCTCTCCTTCTGTACCTGAGCAAACTAACGGAGAAGCACGTCAATAGTTATCTGTCGAGCTTCATCGAACGCACTGGAAGTCTGGACTATTCACAGTCGGGTTTCAGGCTGAATCATAGCACCGAATCAGCGCTCCTTTCTGTGACTGACGACCTTCGGAGGTTTCAGTATAAGGGGCACTCAGTCATCTTGGTGCTATTGGATTTATTGGCAGCGTTCGATACCATATCCTATGACATTTTGCTCAGGCGTTTGGGAGAGATTGGACTTGATGGTTTGGCTCTGGCCTGGTTGAGGAGTTTCCTGTCTGATCGGACTCAGTGTGTCAACATGGGCACATTTCGCTCCACTGTGGTAGAGATTACAAAGGGGTTGCCACAGGGCTCCTGTTTGAGCCCTACACTCTTTAATATTTATGTGGCCCCCCTGACTAGGATTATGAGAGCTTTCGGATTTATCCAAGTGTCATACGCTGATGACACTCAGCTCCTCTTCCCATTTAAGTCTCTTACCCCGGCGGTTAAACTCGCCTTCCCAGAAGGTATGAAGGCAGTTTCACCATGGATGGCCTCAAACTTCCTACAATGTAATGCGGGTAAAACGGATGTTGTGCTTTTCGGAGAAGCCAAAATGTTGTGGACCCCTGACTGGTGGCCTCTAGATCTAGGCCCCGTCCCTAGCCCTAGGCAGGTCGTGAAGAACTTGGGTGTTCAGTTGGACCAGGATTTGTCCATGAAGGACCACATTAACAAGACAGTGGGGTCATGTCTTTATATAATTAGGCTCCTTCGCAAAGTGTTTCCTTTGCTGCCAGACACCACTAGGAAGACGTTGGTCCAGGCCTTGGTGCTTAGTCACCTAGATTATTGCAACGGGCTGCTGGTGACAGCCAATGATGGTGTGCTTAGCAGGCTTCAAGTGGTGCAAAACACCGCTGCTAGGTTGGACCTGAACGCTCCTCCTAGATCCCCCTCTCGTCCTTTGCTGCATAAATTGCACTGGTTACCAATCCGTCAAAGGGTCAAGTTTAAGACCTGCTGTGTGGTCCATAAGGGCTTGTACGGCCTGGGCCCTTCGTATTTTGCGGATCAATTCAATCCTTATCTGCCTGTATGTACCCTTCGGTCTAGTAACCAGTTTCTTCTCCAAGTGCCTATAGTAAAGAATGCAAGACAAGGGGGAAGAGCCCTGTCCTTCATTGGTCCTACCTTATGGAATAAACTTCCTAACTTTCTTAAGGAAGTGCACAGACCATTTGACGTTCAGGAAAAGGCTGAAAACTTCTTTGTTCCAGGCTTAGCACCTAAATAGGACTCCATTCTTTCTCTTTTGTCTCTCACTAGCTTTTGGCACAGAGATACTCCTTCGGGAGTTGATTCAAGCGCGGTATAAACTCATAAATAAAAAAATAAATACTGTGCGGTAGAAAGGACGCAAGAAAGGATGCAAGTGTACAAATTGCTCTCTGCCATTCACGGGTAGTAGTTACCAAGAAGGCTGAATAAAGGGTCTGCATTTTGAATTTGAATTGATTTTAGAATAATTGATAACCCCAGCTAAGAAAGGCAGCAAGTGTGCAAATTTCCCACTGCCTTCAGCATGGGGTAGTAGGTACAACAAAATGGCTCGAAAAACGGTTTTGACTTTGAATCAGAATATTTAATTCAAGAATTATTTATAACCCCTGCCACGAAAGGCAGCCAGTGTGTAAATCTCCTACTGCCTTCGGCGGGGAAGTTGTTACAATAAAAAGGCTCGATAAATGGCCTGTGCTTTGAATACAAATATGAAATAGAATAGTTGATAATCATAGCCAAGAAAGACATCAAATACATGCTGCACGCATCCGGCAACTCAGGCAGCACACTGTGCACTAACTTTAGGAGTGACTGATGCACCCTGCAACCCAGGTTGCACTCAGTGTACCAATTTCAGGCTTGAGTGGCACGCACCTGGCAAACTAGGCTGTACTGGGTGAGGGGCCTGTGTTACACCCCTGCTCTCCCCTGCTGCAGTGTCTACCGACAGACGCTGGGAGGGAGAGCATAGTCGGGGTAGGTGTGTATAAAGGGCCTGCACTTTGAATTACAATATGAAATATTACAATAATTAATAACCCCAGTAAAAAAGGCAGCAATTAGGTGTATGTATGTGTAGATGATGTGTTGATTGAGTGGAAGATGAAAAAGGTGAAAAATAAGAGAGGCTGCAGATGCACAAAGTACCCACTGCCTTGTCAGGGTAGTGGATGTTTGGATTTCCAGTCCATTACACAGACTGTGCGTCAGATTCTGCGGTGGGAGCATGAGAAATTTGCCAAACAACTCTTTCAAGGTGTGATCGATCCAAAAAATACTCCTTTGGCACAACAAATATAGTGCAACACGTAAACAACTTGCACCCCAACAACTTTGCTTGAGCTGCAACACAGATTGCAGCACAACCCACTTACTGCTGCACCAAGCACATAAACTGCTGCAACAGCATCTTCAGCAAGCAGTCCATACGCACATATAAATCTTGATTTTGGTAAACTTAAATTTCTATGCATTTATTGCGATTAACTTTTCTGTTATCAACCTCATCAAAGACAAGAAAGAGGAGCATCGCTGTCCTCAACATTAGTCATTAGATATTTATTAAGCTTTTTTGTTGTAAGAACTACCCCGGCCGAAGGCAGTAAGAAATTTGCACACTTGCTGCCATTGTTGGCTGGGGTTATCAATTATTCTTGAATTTCATATTCTGATTAAAAGTCAAGGCCCTTTATCGAGCCTTAGTGTTGTAGCTACTACCCCGGCCGAAGGCAGTGGGAAATTTGCACACTTGCTGCCTTTCTTGGCTGGGGTTATCAATTATCCGTCTTGTAATACAAATTCAAAGTGCAGGCCCTTTATTGAGCCTTCTTGGTAACTATTACTCGTGAACGGCAGTGGGTAATTTGCGCACTTCCTGCAGTTCATGTATAAAAAAAAGCTTAACAAAAGTCTACCAATATTAAAAAAATCCAGTATAGTCTATGGTTATCAAATCTTCTGTTTGTTATTCTAATTCAAAATACAGGCCCTTTATTGAGCCTTCTTGATAACTACTATTAGTGAATGGCAGTGGATATTTTGCACACTTGCAGACTTTCTTTTTTTTTTACATTATTCATCTACAACTCAATCAACACATCATCTACACATACACACACCTACTTACTGCCTTTCTTGGCTATGGTTATCAACTATTCTTCTATTTCATATCTGTATTCAAAGTGCAGGCCCTGTATCGATCCTTTTTGTTGTAGCTACTAACCATTTCCGAAGGCAGTGGTAAATTTACACACTTGCTGCCTTTCTTCGCAGAGATTATCAACTATTGTTCAATTTTATATTCTGATTCAAAGTCATGGCCCCTTATCGAGCCTTTTTGTTGTAGCTACTACCCCGGCCGAAAGGCAGTGGGAAATTTGCACACTTGCTGCCTTTATTGGCTAGGGTTATCAATTATTCTTCAAGTAATTGAAATTCAAAATGCAGGCCCTTTATTCAGCCTTCTTGGTAACTACTTTCCGTGAATGGCCGAGGGTAATTTCCACACTTCCATCCTTTCTTGTGATGCACAGTCCGTGTAATGAGATAGGTATCCAAAGATCTACATCCCTGATAAGGCAGTTGTTACTTTGCGCGTCTGCACCCTTTCTAACTTTTTACCTTATTAATCTTCCATTAAATGAACACATCATCCACACACTTACTTCCTGCCTTTTTGGCTGGGGTTATCAATTATTGTTCAAGTAATTCAAATTCAAAGTGCAGGCCCTTTATTGAGCCTTCTTGGTAACTACTACGCATGAATAGCAGTGGGTAATCTGCACACTTGTGTCCTTTCTTGCATCCTTTCTACCGCACAGTGTGTGTACTGTGTGCACTTCCATTGCTTGCTTAGATTTTAGTTACTAATGCTTGGTGTGTTTCAGTTAGTATGTCTCTGGACTTCGCTGGAATCTTTAAGGGACACATTAGGGCTTCCATAATACAGAAATACTTTGTACTTAGTGACATTCAATTCTATTTTATGATGAATGGTTGAATTCTACTTAAGCCTTTAGGACTAGTGGGAGGGTAGCATTTTAAAGTGTTTGACAGGTACACTACATGTGTCCATACAGCTGAAGAAAACTTAGCATGGTTATGCATGGGCATCCTCTCACACAAAACAAAGCACTCAGAATTCAAGATTGTAAAAGCTTGCCATAGGAGTGACTAATGAGTTTATATATGTCAGTGAGAAAAGAAAAGAAAAACAAGTACGCTTGTTTTACATTAGAGATATACAGACCTGAAAGACTATGCATGTACATCCATGAAATCTTTTTTGAAGGTATGGAAGAAAGCAGTGAAAGTGTGTTTAGAAGCAATACTTTCCAGCATAAAAAGTGGATGATTGTTCATTTTGTTGAGTCTAAACACACCTTTTGAATTATGACCATGGAACAGTGGTGTAACTATATCATAGAATCTATTGTCAGATATCTACCTTAGTGATAGCGGAATTACCACTATTTTCTAGACTACCACTGAACAATCATGTCTTTCGAAGAACAGGAAGATTTAAATTTATATTTCAACACCTAAACAAAATATTTGCTGAATTTCAAAAGGAAAATTAAGTAGGAATGTTAGAGGAAGTCTGGTCCAACTCTAAAAGGATTCTGCAAATCGTGACAGCTGAAAGAAGTGTGTCTCAACATTAGTTTTGATGACAATTCAGACACAACACTAGATTGCAGGAGTGTGCAAATATCTAGTTAGACATCTTGCATGCGATCATATGTTACTTAAAAACATACATTTTGTACATATCTAACCAGTAAAAGGTAAGTAAGATTTACATTTGGTTTTATAAATTCAAGGTGGAGTCATCTGCTGCATTCGAAACATTGGGCCTGTTGGAAAGATAGTGAAAAGTAACTTGTTATCAAAATTGCATTGTTTAAAGGTCAATAGCTTTTTGAAATGAAAACTTTATATGTATTTACATGGTAAACATAGTTATCTCTCATCAATCAGTTAGAACTGTTGCAAACATATTCAAATGGCTTCACTACAAACAATATTGAGAATTCCCACCTATAATGACAATATCTTACTATACTATGTTAAAAACTACTGATATGTCTTTATCTATGAAAGATATTGTATGAAAAAACAAGATAAAGAAGAATCCAATGTTCAGGACAACACTAGAGTGTAAGACCGTATTTATCATTGAGTTGTTGAAGTCAAGCGTGATGACTCCATTTGGTTCATTGCAATTTTTAGTCCATAATTCCCCAGAAATATTACATTATTAAACATCTGGGCTACTGGCTGCTGAGTTGGGTAGCATTCTGCAAACTGAAAACATAATAACAAATGTATATGTTGAGCAAAAGTCGAACCTGAATGTTAAAGCAATCATAGGTTTCAGAGTAGAGAATTTCAGTTCACACATTGATGGGAAATTATTACTTAAAGATAAGTAACTAATGAAAATATACATGTATTTTGTGTTGAGAAAAATATTTTTGAGAGGAAGGCATTGATTACTTGTTAAAATATACGAAAGCACATGAGCTTCTAAAGAGGAACAAATATGTACATCATACGTTATTAGCTATAGTATACACAATTTACATGTAGCAGAACGTGGTGTACCTGGTAAAGGTGCTGAAAATGGAACAGGTTGTGCAGATTGAACAGGTTGTGAAGATCGAACATGTTGTGAAGATCGAACAGATTGTGAAGATCAAACCGGTTGTGAAGATCAAAAAGATTGTGAAGATCGAACAGGTCCTGAAGATGGTACAGGTGCTGGTGAGTTATCACTGGTTATGCTTACTGCAAATTAATTTTGAAAAAGTAACATTTCTTAAAGAAGAAATTAGTTTACCAACCTAACCCTAACATTTCTCAAACACAAAAAGTTCATCCAAAAGAGCTTTCTTATATTAATGTAGTTTGAAAAATATGTTGTGTGCAGAAAGTTTAAGCGAGGGATATAGAGTACAGTCTATACAAATACAGAAGTAAGGCCTGTCAAATGGATGCAGTTTGAAAACATGACAGTTTAACAAATGGCGCTCAGGCCCTGCAGTGATAGGCTTGATTTTTATATTTAGAGTTTCTTGTGTGGGTGGCACAATTACTGCTGTAGGCCCAGTAGTAGAATTTACGGTATACACCCGTTACAACGCATCTTTTACTCCGCACTACCATTACAATGCGACTTTTACTCCGCATACCATTACAACGCATTGCGCTGGGGGGCGCTCTAGGATAGGGAATAAGTATAATTTACTATCCAACACCTTCCCTAGGGTCCACGGGGACTGGAGTTAGAATAGTAAATTATACTTACCACTATCCAGCACCCCAAAGCGCTATGCGTTGTAATGGTATGCGTTGTAAAAGTCGCGTTGTAACGGTATGCGGAGTAAAAGTATGCGGAGTAACATGGTACATCCAGAATTTACATTAGCAGGCTTGGTATATATAGTATACATAACTATCAAGACTAACATTTTAATCATGGACAAACAATTACCATTACTCTTTCAAAAGGAAGCAATTGCACTTAAAGACTGATCATGAAGTGGTGAAGTTTCCAAAACATGAATTTTGGCAAAAGCATGTCATAAAAAGATGTACGATAGAGGGAAAAATGGTTATGGAACCGTAGCCAAATAAAGGGCAAATACAACACAGTAGTGTCAAGGTTATAAATCCAACAATTATTATGAATTAAAACTATGCTAGCCTGAGGAGGCATAACTTTTCTAGGCCAACTAGAGCACATAAAAAACAACTATAGGTCACATGAGAAAGCAATAAATGTTAAGTCTGCAGAGGTTTAAAAGGGAGCAAATTTGATGATTAGGAGAGAGTACGTATGTTGAAACACAAAGCACGTGGCGTAGCACAAAAATGCAACATATATATTTATGAAAGCACAAAATATTAGAAAACAGGCCTGGGAAGGCCATGTGAGGCAGTAATAAATATTAAAGTTCATATGAGAAAAAAAAGAAGCAAAACTGGGATGGCCATGTGACGCAGTAAAACAATAATACTAATATGAATGCCCAAATTGTAACAATACAGGCTAAAGCACGGGCACAGTTCTAAAATACGACACAGAAATTAATGCACGCAAAATTTATTTAAAAAAAGACCTAGAACGGTCCTGTGACGCAGAAGGTAATATTACGATCAACCATATACGATCAATAAGAATAGAGGCCTGGGAAGGCCACGTGAGGTAGCAATAAACATTAAAAGTCACGGGAGGATTAGGAGGGAGCAAATACGACGAAGCACAGAGCATGTGCAGCAGAAAAGTAAAGCAAAACGGCTAGGAGGGGCACGTGACGCAGTAAAAAAATAATACTAATATGAATACACAAATTGGACCAATAAAGGCTAAAGCACGGGGCACAGTTCAAACACAACACAGACATTTGTGCAAACACAATTTATTTAAAAATGGCCTAGGACGGCCCTGTGACGCAGAAGGAAATATTATGATCAACCATATATGATAAATAAGAAAAGAGACCTCGGAAGGCCACGTGAGGTAGCAACACATATTAAAAGTTACAGGACGATTAGGAGGGAACAAATACAATGAAGTACAAAGCAAAAGAGAGCTGGGAGGGGCACATGATGCAGTCAAAAAAATAATACTATTATGAACGCACAATTTATAACAATACAGGGTAAAGCACGTGACACTTCAAAAATACGACACAGAAATTCATGCACGTACAATTTATTTAGAAAAGGCCTAGGAGGGCTCTGTGACGCAGAAGGAAATATTATGATCAATTATATATGATGAATATTATTAGAGGCCTGGGAGGGCCACGTGAGGCAGTAATAAATATTGAAAGTGATGGGAGGATTAGGAGGGAGCAAATACAATGAAATACAAAGTATGTGTCGCACAAAAATAAAGCAAACCAGAGCTTGGAGGTCCACGTGACACAGTAAAAATATAAAATAAAATACTATGATGCAGGTACAATTTACAGCGGAGGTTGATGTTGTTATGGCTTCTCCTCCCTTTGGTTCTGTGGTCTTTTTTCTTGTCTTCAAAGGCTGGGCGCTGGCTGGGCCTGGGTGAGTGGGCGCGGGCGACATCGCCACTGCAGCTATGGTGGCCTAGCTGGACGGCAGCAGCAGTGACACCACGTTGAGTGTCACGAGTCCTCCTCTGCTAGAGCAAACAGTTCGTAGTAAAATCGATGACGATGAGAGTCCATCTGTCACCGCAGCGCAGACAAAAGAGAGTGCGGCTATGTCACTATCCACATTATATGGGAACCACGAGGGCTGACCAAACTAAGTCCAGGGCCGTCATTGGTAGCGTTTTTGCGGTCTAGAAGAATGACGGCCCTGGGGGACCTCCCATTGGCGAATGTATTGGCTTCCTGGCTTAGTAATAGCAAGAAAGCTATGTGGTGATATGTGGAAAAGTGTGGGTGGGCATGCACTGCGCAAGTGTGAGTGTGTGCACCAATAATTAACATCAGAGAGATGGGGGCGGGGTTTTCATATGCGCAGAGGCAGGCCCAGAATCGGATCTCCAATGAGTTACCACTTGTAACCATTCTCATACCACGGCCGGTGCTCTGATTTGACAGTGAGAGAGTGATCGCATCATAGTTTGTACTGCTAATCATTCTCAGTGTGTACCCGCGCATACACTACGTATACGCTTCGACGTTACGTGTCGCATCAAAGCTTCCGTGTGATGTCATGTACGGTGCCCCGTACGCGAAAGATGCGAATGTTTTTAATTGTTTAAAAACATATATTTATTTATTTAATGAACATACTAATAGAATACATAATGCAGAGTAGTTATGAATATAGTTTTTTTAAACTTTGAACAATCGTATATAACTTTTAAAATTATACAAATCGCGGTGGAACGTTATTCGTAGTCGCGGCGTAAGTGCACAGTAAGCTCAGCGTGAGCGTACCGAATCCATGTGACTTTAAAAGAACAGATTTGATTGGTTCATAATAGTTCCTAATGCAACTACTGAAAGTTCTGTCCCCTTTGATTTTCTAAGAAGAAGCATCTCTTCTGTGAATCCTGTAATATAGAAGGAAGATCACCATAATATCAGGAATGAACTCATATTCTAGCTGTTCTTCAGATGGAGATTTCATTCCTGAAGAACCTCCATAGAAGAGGAAAGAAGCTGTAATTTGGAAGTTTTTTACTTTTCCAGAAGGGCAAAAAAAGGTAATGCTCCAAAAGTAACCTGTAAAATGTGCCAAACAACTCTTTCAAGGGGTGATCCATCTAAAAAATACTATTTGGCACAGCAAATATGGTGCGACACATGAAGAACTTGCATCCAAACAACTTTGCTCGAGCTGCAAGACAGAGCTTGCAGGACAACCCACCTGCTACTGCACCAAGCACAACAACTGCTGCAGCAGCATTTTCAGCAAGCAGTCCACACCCACGAGTTGATCCTGATTTAGTTTGAAGTTAAAATTGTTAAAATTGTATGCATTTATTGCGATAAACTTTTATGTTTTGGGGAACAGTCTATCAACCTGATAAATTGCAGGAAACAGGAGCATCGCCGTCCTCAACCTTAGTTTTTTTTTTTTCATTCTTTTGTTCCTGTTGGATACTTTTTGGGTTCCAGTTCCATTTTTTTGGTTTAAAAATTAATTTGTTGACAAAACACAAAAAAAAAAGTAAAACTAAAAACAGAAAAAAAAAAACAGTTCTTTTTAAAACTACCCTCACTGGTCAAAGAAAGAACTATATTTCTATGTTAGTGTATAAAAGTTTCTCAGAATGAATGTGTAGTTTATAAATGAATGAATGAATGAATGAATGAATTAATCAATCAGTCAGTCAATCACTTTTATTCGATTATTGAGAATCATAAAAAGACACAGGATACTGTTCGGAAAATACACATACCGAATTCTTGGGACGGAGGCAAGGGCGAGGCTGGCGGATCGGAGCTGGCGGGTGGGTGGGTGTGTAGAAGGTGAGGCGGCTGTTGAGGTACTTCGGGCCCATGTCGTAGAGAGCCTTGTGTGCGTGGGTGAGGAGTCTGAACGTGATCCTCTTGTTGACGGGGAGCCAGTGCAGGTCTTTCAGGTGGGCAGAGAGGTGGCTGCGGCGCGGGATGTCCAGGATGAGTCGTGCTGAGGCGTTCTGGATGCGCTGGAGTCTTTTCTGGAGTTTGGCTGTGGTTCCAGCGTAGAGGGTGTTCCCGTAGTCCAGACGGCTGGTGACGAGGGCCTGGGTGACCGTCTTCCTAGTTTCGGTGGGGATCCATCGGAAGATCTTTCGGAGCATGCGCAGGGTGTTGAAGCAGGATGATGAGACTGTGTTCACTTGCTTGGTCATCGTGAGGGAGGAGTCCAGGATGACGCCCAGGTTGCGTGCATGGTCCGTTGGTTTGGGTGTGCTGCCCAGGGTGGGGGCCACCAGGAGTCATCCCAGGCGGAGTGGCATGGTCCGAGGATGAGGATGAGGACTTCCGTCTTGTCTGAGTTCAGTTTCAGACGGCTGATCTTCATCCATTCCGCGAAGTCTTTTATTCCTTCCTGGAGGTTGGCACATAAATATGTTGCAAGTCTATGCTTCAATTTGCACTGCTGGGTTGACTGCCTAATTGAATTTGTATGTGTTAGGGGTGGATTTACAACCCCCTTGTGCCTCTTTTACTCAGCTGTTGCGTCACTTTTGCGCTGCACTGGTGGTGCAAAAGATGTGCCATGGTATGTGGTATTTACAATGTGACGCATCTGGAAGGTGCATCACGTTATAAAGCCCTGCGCCACAAGGAGGTGATGTCACAGTACACAATAACTGGCATATCTCTGGGGATGAAGCAGTGATTGTACATCTGCTGATTAGTGTTTTAATGTAGTAAACGGATTCTTTTTAGAGCAGTGTATAGATAAACACATAGGGCTGTATGGTCACTACAATACTGAAACAGAAGTATGATAGTGTTTACTGGAAGTATAAGAATACAGATTGGGGAATTGAAGGTATTTTTTTTTGGAACATATTTTATTGAATTTTCCTTACATATTTTATAGTACAATTGTAACAATTGTTTCGCATCTACCAGGTTTATAGTCTGCGCAAGCATACACATGAATGGTCGGGGAACATCACTTACAACGCATTTTTTACAACACACTACCATTACATCGCAACCATTACAACGCATACCATTACAACGCATTGCGCTGGGGGGCGCTCTAGGATAGGGAATATATTTAATTTACTATCCAACACCTTCCCTGCTATCCACGGGGACTGGAGTTGGAATAGTAAACTAAATAATTCACTATCCAGCGCCTAAAAGCATTATGCGTTGTAATGGACTGCGTGGTAAAAAACGCGTTGTAAAGGCATGCGATGTAAAAGCATGCGTTGTAGTGACACCAATCCGAATGGTCAGTCTTACATTGCACATTAAATAATTGTCATATCAAGTAATTCCATCAGCATATTATAAAGTAATATGTATAACAAAACATAGAAACAACTTCCCAACTACCCCCCTCCCCGAGGTCACGGTCTTTGTCCTTACAATACCCATATTACCGGTAAGTCTAGAGGGCAGGCATTATCCTATAAATATCTAGGCCGCACAGCTAGCTTCGCCTTATGCAGCATCTGCATTCTATATCAAAACACAGCGGTCGAGTCTTTATCATATTAAATATCTCTGTCCTAAGCCATCAAATCCAGGTCATGCATACGCATCCCTTCCAACATAATCTCCGATTCGAGAGATATCGGGGTCTTACGCAGGCCTCTAGTTTCTTCCGTGCGCAGTGCTGCGCCTTCTGCTCCGCCCCAATGTAACAATTCAGCATACCATTCATGAACTTCAGGGGATTTGCGAGATTTCCATCTCATAGTTATATTTCTAACAGCCAATAAAAATGCAAGGTTTACAAAACGATATTGTACTTTGTGGGTGGTGATTCTAGTATGGAGTCCCAGGATGCACTCCCCCAGTGTGTCAGTAATGGTAATCTTTGTGGCAGATTCTGTCATTTGTCGTACCGTATCCCAGTACCTTCACAATCACGGGCATTCCCATATCATGTGTATGAAACCTGCTCCCTCCAAAAGACATCTCGGGCAACAGTGCTGTGTTTGGGGGAACATCTTATATGCACGGTGTAACACCATCGTTTGGATAAATTTGAATGTGGCATTGCGAGGGATTTTTCTGGGGTGTTCCAGCACTATCGCCCATTCCCATTCCGACAGTTCCTTCCCAACATCCACTTCCCATTGAGTCTTCAACTGGTGCAGGGAAACCCTTGTGTGTGCACTGATCCCAGTGTATAACCATTTTATCAAATGTTGTCCACCACCCATATGATATACCATCTTGATCAGTTCATTCTCGGGGGGCTGTCCTCTGAGGAGCCCAATGCGTCCTAATAAACCTAAACAATGCTGTGTGTGTTTAAAACATATATGCCGCAGTGCCTGTTTGATGTATAAATGTGGGTTGGTCCATCAGTGTGTTCTCCCCAAATAAATCTGCTACCGTACTTATATCTACATCCAACCAGGGCGTCAGTTTGCGTTTCGTTAGCCTACCACTCGCCAATGTAATCCCTAGTAATGGTATGTGTATTGCAGTGCTGCTCTCCAGCACCTTAGCGCCGTCTGCAGCAACAGGGAAGCTCCATTGGGATCCTACTACCCGGCAGCAATAAGGCATGTAATGTCCCGTTTTCCAAGTCTGCAATGGTATAGTCAATTTCTTGGACGTTACGGCCCGCTGTCCAGTAGGACATCTTTTTGAAGTTGACAGGCATAGTAATAAGCGCGAAAATCTGGTACTCCCAGGCCACTCGCCGCAGTCCAAACTTTTTTTAGGCTAATGCGCCGTCTACCCTTTCCCCAAATGAGATCTGTAAGCAAAGTGTTGAGGAGATTAAAGGTGTGTTGTGGAACAATCAAAGGCAAATTTGTGAAATAATATACCAAACGTGGCAGCATAACTATTTTAGCAATAGCTGCTCTGCCCGTTATAGAGAGTGTTAACGCACTCCAGAAAGCAACACTAGCTCTCAATGCTCTGATTGCCTTATTCAGATTACCCTCCAACATGTCTTCATGTTTCCTGTATATTTGTATGCCTTGATATCGAAATGTCGATTGCGTGACCTGAATACTAGCATCACCAATATCTATCTCTGTAGTGTCCACCCGATCCACAAAGAAAAATGCATGTGTTTTGAAAGTGTTTAAAGCCAATCCCGACATACGTTCGAACCTCTGAAACGCCTCAAACAATGTCACCATTGGGGTTCGGAGATTGGATATTTACATAAGGATATCATCAGTGTATGCCAAAAATAAATGGGTCATTTTGCCTATACGTATTCCCATTTCTAGAAAGTCTTGTTGCAGCTGTATTGCTAACGGTTCCAGTGCTAATATAAAAACGGAGGGGTGACAATGGGCAGCCCTGCCTTGTACCTTTATGTATGGTGTATCCCCGGGATATATGTCCTCGAGTTCTAGTACGTGCCATAGGGGCGGTGTATAAGATTCGTACCCACGTTATATATTGTATTGGGATGCCCAATTTTCCCAGTGCCTGGAACATATATCCCCAATGCATGGAGTCAAAGGCCTGCCTTAGGTCAAGCGAAAGGCAACCAGCCAGCATGTGGATAACATTTCGGGGCTTCCGTTAGTAGTGCAATTTCCGTATGTTTAGGGATGTGCTGCGAGCATGCAAAAAACCAGTTTGGTCAATATGTATCAACTTTGCTAAATGAGGGAGCAGTCTGTTCGTGAGCACCTTACTGAATATTTTATATTCTGTGGACAACAACGGTCAATAGTTTGCCATATCTGTGTGCTCCCTGCCCGGCTTTGGTAGCGCAATGACCAGTGCTTGGGCCATCGTAGCAGGCAAACAGCCCTTCTCCCACACCTCCTTATATAGATTCACTAATTGGGGCACCAAAGCCTCCACATAGGTATCATAGAACTCAATGGGGAGCCCATCAATACCAGGCATTTTGTTGCGCGGCAGACCCTTCAATGCTACCCTGATCTCCTGTGATGTAATGTGCCCTATAAGCCCCTTACGCAACAGTTCCGGAATTGTCCGGCACGTTAGGCCGGACAGAAAAGCCTCTGTGTGGTTCAGTGTAGGGCCATCAGGTGCTCTGTATAATGTGGCATAATAGTCGCGGAATGCCGCATTAATCTCCCATTGAGTGGTAATCATGTCACCATTATCTTTAATAAGTCGAGGTATGACCACAGATGGAGGATCAACTCGTATAATGCGAGCCAATAATGCTCTCGCCTTGTCAGCCTCATTGTGGGCACGCAGTGTGAATGCTGCATAATCTATGACTCTCAGGGATTCTAACAGTTCCGCTTGATGGATTTGCACCTCCTGCAGAGGTAATTTTTTTTCGCATCCGTAACTGCCTCTTTTTTAAGTGTGCCCGTTGACTCTTCCACCTCCACTAGTGATTTATGCAATTCCTGTCTCGCACCTACCGTCGCACCAATGGCTTTCCCTCGTATCACCGCCTTAAAAGCGTCCCCTTCTTTCAACTTATTCGAGGCTGTATTACTGTTGTCTATAAAATAGTGTGTGACAGTATTGGAAAGGTTATCTATTCTTGTGTGGAGATTGTGTACCGCAGAGTAATAGGAGTACTCTCTATGAAGGGGATGTCGCATTCGCCACACATCTTGTAAACCTCATCCCTCCATCCATCGTAGAAATGCCTCAGCCTATTTCAACACAGTAGTGCCCTGTAACGGTGGATGCGATCTATCCAATGATGCATCTAGCACTACATTACAATCCCCTCCCAATATCCATGGGGCAGGCCTCCCAGCCCACCAATGCCCCACTCAGTGAATGCCAATAATGATCCTGCTCATAATTAGGGGCATAAAAGGTTCCCAGTACTACCAGTTGGCCACCCAAGAGTCCTTCACCAAGTACATATCTACCCAGCTTGTCAATCCGCTGCTCCTGCGGGACAAAATGCACCCCGTGTCTTACCCAAATCATGGCACCCCTAGCATAATTAGAATATACAGTGGAGAATACTTGTCCCCTCCATTTTTTCCTGAGTTTCACAACTTTGCTTTCTATCATGTGTGACTCCTGTAGGTAGACTTTTTGTGCTTTGCGGCGCTGTAGTTGGACAAGTATCATGTGCTGTTTATGTACCGTGCCCATACCTCTTATATTCCACGTTATAATGTTATACTTCCCCGGTGTATGCATCTGTTCATAAAACATATCATGAAATAACATAACAGGACATATCTGTGGATCTTTAGACCAACAATAGCGGACAATTCAAGACCATACCCCATCCCACCTCCCGTAATACTTAGTCCAACCCGAAAAAAGTATCGGACCAAAACTCCCAAAAACTGGTCCCACATACATATAAGGATCTTCAATGAACATACAAATTGAGTTAACGCAAAGAAAACAATAAGAAAAGTTACATAGCGCCGTCGCCATTTGGGGGGTTGTGCCTACGCCTTGCACATGCTATTACGTGTCAAACATTTGCCAGGTTGACCTACTACGGTACAAGAGCGTTAATAAGTGGTGCCTGATATATATAACTACAGTGCCTGAGAGGGGGGCCTAGCGCAGCCGCAGAGCAAAATATCACATAAATTCTACAATACTTGTGTGAGTCCATCACCCAAACAGGTTCGCGATCAGCTGTGGAGTTGCTGAGGGAAATAAAGCCACACTGCCCTCAGAGTCTGATTCGTGGGAGTCCTCCTCTTCCGTAGAAGATTTATGAACCGATCTTGGCGCATTCGTGAAGGTCGCCAACACTGCAGGGGAATTGAAGGTATAAAAGACAAGTTTGTTGGCGCATAGAACACTGCATGCATAGTCTATAGGTGTTTGAAGCACTCCCTGCTCTAAGGCACACTATCACCATGAGTACTTGGGTACTGGCTGAATGATTAGAATTCTGCAAGGAGAGAGTAATGTCAAAGCGTATCCGTAACATGTGTGGGGGTACGGGCAGAGGACGATTTACTGTACAATGGATGGTGTGATCACCGTACACGTACGGTACAAATACAGAAAAAAAGAATGAAAAAGGAATTATATAGAATTTAATTTTAATATATTGGGAAAAAAGGTATTAATAAAAAAAATCTTTTTGAATTTAGTGTTGTTATTATTTTACATTAAGAATATGAAATATAATTTAAAAAATAAAATAAATATAAATAGTTATAATAAAAATGTAAGAAATTAGTATAAAAAGAAAAAAATATAATAATTAATGCATTTAAGAATTATCATTTACAAAACCTTTGAAATTCACTGATAAAACCATAGGTTTCACACACGTTACAGTTAGGAATTAACATTTAAAAAATCTTGCAAATTCATTGAAAAAACCATAGGTTACACACATGTTATAGTTAGCTGGACATTTCACTCATACAAAACCTTTGAAATTCCCCCAATATAGTTAGTTCAGCTAACTATAACTGGCGCGCCCGCAATGCACTGCTGATGACGTCACATATTACATCACTCATTACATGGTCAGTGACATCACTCATGACATCACTGATGAAATCTCAAATGAAGCAGTGGGTGACTCTGTGCATAGATGTGTGAGTGGGTAATTCACTGGGTATATGGGTTCAAGAGTGCATCTGTGAAGGGCTGAATGTGTGTATTGGTGTGTTGGTGAGTGAATGGATATCTCAGTGGTACATGTGTGAGTAACTGCATATGTAAGAGGCAGTATATGTGAGTGTTAGAGTATGTAAAGTGGCTGTATGGCTGAGTGTGTGCTTGTATCAGTGATTGTATAAGAGTGTAAGTATGTGTTAATATCCATATGCATAAGTGAGGTGGTGTGGGTATTACTTTATGGGTGAGTAGATGGGAGTGTGAATGATTCTATACATGGTTGACTAGGGGTGTGAGTAACTCTATGAGTGGCGATGTGTGAGTGTCTGTATAGGTACATGAGTGCAAATGATAGTGCTGTATTGATAAGCTACTGCATGTATGAGTGACTGTATGGGTGAAAGAGTAGACGCATGGGTAAACCTAGGAATCAGTGAGTGGGTATGTAGTAACTGGTATTGGTGTGTCTATTGTTTCGAAAATGGTTATCTGTATTTTAGAGTGGGTGTATCAAAAGCTATTTTAGGGTGTGAAGAGGTGCCTCAGATTATCACGTGGATAATGTCATCAGTGATATAATTTGAGATGTCATCAGTGATGTCATCCGTGATGTCACTGATCATGTCATCAATGATGTAATATGTGACATCATCAGCAGTGCATTACAGGGACGAAAGTTATAGTTAGCTCAACTAAGTTTAAGGGTCGAATTTCTCTGGTTTTGCGAGTGAAATGTCCAACTAACAATAGCGTCCCTGAAACCTATGTTTTTTTCAGTGAATTTCTATGTTTTTTTAAATGCTAATTTCCAACTGTAACGTCCCTTAAACCTATGGTTCTTTCAGTGAATTTCAAGGGCTTTTTGAATAATAATTTCTAACTATAATGTCCCTGAAAACGATTGTTTTTTCAGTGAAGTTCAAAGGTTTTTTTAAATTATAATTTCTAACTATATAGACCCTGAAACCTATGTTCTTTTCAGTGAATTTCTAAGATTTTATTAATGATAATGTCTCACCATGCCTACAGAGGTAAGACATGTGAAGAGAGGAAGAAAGGTGCAGAAATAAGCCAGTAAAATTCCCAAAGAAGTAAAAGAAGTACAGAAAGACGAAGAAAAATGCAGAAAGAAGTAAGAGATATGCTGAAAGAACCAACAGAGATGCAGAAAGAGGCCTTGTTTCAAAGTCATCCTGTGATCCTATTTTTTTTCTGACTGGTACTGGTGGTACCAGACTCTGACTAACCAGGCCCGGTGCCAGTGCTATGCTGAAAGGCACTTAGAATACAGTGAAAGCACCTACAAAAACTAGATTACACTCTGGGTTGGGGTATCCCTGTGATTGGCATGACCTCTCCTGTAAGGCCCTAATAGATAATAGGACAGGGGGATTAAATCTATATATAACTAAGAGGTGCAGAAAGAGGCAAGAACGGTGGATAAACAGGCAGGGAAGGTGTATAAACGGGGAACAGCGGTGCAGAAAGAGGCAGTGAGGTGCAGAAAGAAGTAAGAGCAGTGCAGAAAGAACGAACAGAGGTGCAAAAAGAGGCAAGAGGAGTGCAGAAAAAAGTAGGAGGGTGCACAAAGAGGCAAGAGTGTTACAGAAAAACAGGAGGAGTGCAGAAAGAAAGAAGAGAAGGGCAGGAAGAGTTAAGAGAATTACTGAAAGAAGCAACAGACCTATAGAAAGAAACTAGAGAAGTACAAAAAGAGGCAACAGAGGTACAGAAGAGAGTGACAGAAACAGATAGGAAAGGTACAGAAACAGGGAACAGGGGTACAGAAAGAGGCAAGAGAGGTGCAGAAATAGAAAAGAGGGGGACAGAATGAGGTAAGATATCTGCAGAAAAATACAACAGAGGTACTGAAAGAGGCACGGAGGGTACAGAAAGAGGCAAGAGTGGTGCAGAAAGAGTGGGGTAGAAGAGGCAAGAGAGTTGCACAAATATCAAAGAGGGGTACAGAAAGAAGCAAGAGGAGTGCAGAAAGAATTGATAGAGGTGCGAAACGAGGCAAATGAGGTACAGAAAGAAGCAAGTGAAGTGCAATAAGTTTCAACAGAGGTGCAGAAAGACACAAGAGAGGTGAGGGCACAACCAAGAAAAGTGCAGAAAGAGCTAAGGGAATTGCTGAAAGAAGCAACAGTGGTTTAGGAAGAAGCAAGAGAAGTACAGAAAGAGGCAAGAGGAATGCAGAAAGAAGCAGGAGAGATGCAGAAAGAACCAAGAAATGTGCAGAAAGAAGCAACAGAGGTGCTTAAAGAGGCGTGAAGGGTACAGAAAGAGGCAAGGAAAGTGAAGAAAGAAGCAACAGAGGTACAGAAAGAAGCAAGCATGGTGCAGAAAGACGGAAGAGATTTGAAGAAAGAGGCCAGAGAGTTGAACAAATAGGGAAGAGGGGTGTAGAAAGAGCCAGAAGGGGTACAGAAAGGATCAACAGAGATGCCAAAAGAGGCATTAAAGGTGCAGAAAGAAGCAAGTAAAGTGAAGAAAGAGGTGCAGGAAGATGCAAGAGAGGTACAGAAACAGGCAAGAGAAGTGCAGAAAGAGGCAAGAGAATTGCTGAAAGCAACAGCGGTTTGGATTCGGCAGGTAGACATGTGCCCCTTTGCCTTGAAAAGGGGTGATGAGTTCCGGTAATTGCCATCTTTTCTCAACCGTCAGGGGACAATAGACTGGACGTACAAAAAAATCCATCCGTTTCCCTGTTTTCTTCCGATTAAGGCGTGCTAAATCATGGATTGCTTCTCGAGCCAAAAAGTTGTTAATTAATATTAGAATAGCCCTGGGTCTAAGGGCATTTTGTCTAAATCTTATACGCTGCGTAAAAGGGAATCTGTTCGCTCTCTGAATCTCCTGATTCCAGTCCCATTATGATCGACCCGGGAAGGCTTCAGTGAAGAGCTCAATGTTGAGATTTCACGCATCGCGTCCTTCTGCACCCTCAGGAATTTCCAGGACCCACAGGTTGTTGGGGAGAAGACGGTTTTCAAGGTCCGTCAACTTCCAGAGAGCATCACCCTTCGATGTGCGCAATGTTTCTATAGTTGCTTTCTGAACTGCTAGTTCATCCTCCAAATTAGAGATGATAATTTCAGCCTCATTAAATCTCTTTGAAAATTCTGTGCATGATTTGGCTATCCTATAAACCAAATTCTGGAGTTTTCGGCAAGCCCCATGAATGCGCTGACTTCCAATGCATGTCTCCTCTCTATGGGCCATTATGCCTTGATATATGAGCATTAATGAAATGTCCTCAGTCTTCTCCAGGACCTTTTCACTAGGCTGCTTTACAGTAGTCACACCAATAGCTCCAGATTTAGCTAAGAAGGAATAATCCCATTGCATGGCCTCAGTATTTCGATAGTTTTAAGACTTGCACCCGATCCGCCTCTCTTCTGCTCTATTCTTGGCCTATTTTCTGGCATGCCTGGTGAGTCTGGTCCCAGATCATCTAGATGGAAATTATAAAATCCACTGTGGCTATTGGGGAGCCCCCCTTGCGTTTTGTGTGAGTAGTTGGTTCCGATTCATGTACAGAAGTGTCAGAGGGGCCGGAAAGGGAAAATAATTTGTCCCCTGAATCAATCTCTTTGATCGCATTCTGACTGCTAACATTATCCTTGTCCCTTAAGATATCCTGATTAGGGAGTTCATGCTCCTGCCTATTCATTTTATAGGCTACCGCCAGGAGATCTACAGCTGGAACCTCTGTTGTACTTTGTTTCGTGGTCAGATCATCACTTTCAGTAATAATATCATCCCCTGTTGTATTAGTCATACATACGTTTTTCCCCACTTCAATCATACTGCCAGATATGCCCCCAGAAATGTCCCCTGTTAGATCATCCCTCTTCAAATGACCATCCTTGTGCCCCCAGCCAGTATTCAGGATTTCCCCCCTTTTGCAACTCTGTCCAGTTCCCTTAGCAAGACTCGTGTGTAAGGAGGGGAGTTGCCTCCCAGTTTTCCCTGCCAAAAATAAAGACGTACTGTCTTCTTACCGCTTGCATCCGGACATGTGTTCTTTTTTTTCCAGTATCGGGTCAATATTTTTGCATCTAACAGCCCTCCGGATCCCCTAGCTTCCATGGAGTTGTGAATCTTGCCACGCCCAGCCTTCGGAGGCTTTGCCACATAGGATGCCAAAAAAACAACTCCACCTTCAGTCCTTAATCTCCAACTGGAAGACCACCGCACCAGCTCCAGCATCCATAAGACAGCCACTCTGGCCGCCGCCACAGTAAGACAGGCACACTGCATACCGCTATACCAGGTTGATTCGATTTCGGGTTGTTATCCTGATGCTCCGACTATTGAGCTATGGAGAGCTAGATTTTTTACCATATTTAATCTAGAATACAGCTTATAAGCTCTTCAAGGCTCACAAAGACGGAAATTGGGTATGGAATTATGGGGCCCGTTGATTGAATATATGAAGGACTGAATATCCACTTTTAAGAACTTTTAATCACTTTAAGAACTATTTATGATGTACTACTGTAAGGCTATGTATTATATTCTCGTCCCTCTTTTTGTATTTGTGTTTGCCGAGTATGTAATGCTTTATCTTCTATCCTATCCTTTTTAAGACTGTTTTAAATAATTGTGATTTATACGTGTATTGGTATTATCATGGATTGAAATAAAGAAATTTATTAAAAAAAGAAGCAACTGAGGTTTAGAAAGAAGTAAGGGAAGTGCAGAAAGAAGCAAGTGAGGTGCAGAAAGAAGCTAGAGCAGTGCAGAAAGAACCAACAGAGGTGCAAAAAGAGCTAGAGGGGTGCAGAAAGAGGTAGGAGGGGTGCACAAAGAGGCAAGAGAGGTACAGAAAGAGGCAGGAGTGGTGAAAAAAGAAGGAAGAGAATTGCAGAAAGAGGCAAGAGGATTGCTGAAAGAAGCAGCAGAAGTGTAGAAAGAAGCAAGAGAAGTGAGGAAAGAGGCAAGTGAGGTGCAGAAAGAAGCAAGAGCAGTGCAGAAAGAACCAACAGAAGTACTCAAAGCGGCAAGTGAGGTGCAGAAAGAGGCAAGAGATCTGTAGAAAAAAACAACAGAGGTGCTGAAAGAGGCAAGTGAGGTGCAGAAAGAAGAAAGAGAAGTGAAGAACGAAGCAACAGAAGTGCAGAAAGAGGTAAAAAGGGTGCAGAAAGACATAAGAGCGATAAAGAAAAAGGCAAGAGAGGTGCAGAAAGAGGAAAGAAGGGTACAAAAAGAGGCAAGCGGGGTACAGAAAGAAGCAAATGAGGTGCCAAAAGAGGCAACAGACGTGCAGAAAGTAGAAGAAATTTGCAGAAAGAGGCACAAGAAGTACAGAAAAAGAAAAAAATGTGCAGAAAGAAGCAACATAAATGTAAAAAGAGGGAAGAGAGGCACAGAAGAGTGGCTTGCACATCATTAGGACCAATTAATTCCCACATTTAGCAATGAGTAACAGGTGATCATTCTAAGTCTAGGAAGGGCCTTTCACCACACTGTAATACCTGTTGCTGCATTTTTGATAACGTTTGAGCCGTTTGAGCTAAAAACAAGGCTTTTTTTGTTCAAATCTGCAGATTAGGGAACGTATGATGAATTATGTGGCTAATGCAGAAAATGTATAATTGTGAGAAAGTTGGTGCAGCCAAGAGTCACATAATACCAATGGCCCTGCTCATACATCTGACTAGGTCCACAGTGCTCCTCAGTGTTTCCTTCTTTTTTTGCATCACTAAGCTCATAGTTGAGCTTATTTGGAAATGAGGAAGGCTACCACTCTACAACACAGACTACCATACCATATAATTACTTTCCATAATACATAATCCACTCTACATAATTCCTATACACTAAATACCACATTTCACTGTACAACATATCACATAATTTCACTACACTCAACATACATCCACTCCACTCCATACAACATTAGTAAAAAACTTTTATATTTACAACGCCAATAGCACAAACTCTTGCAAATGCAAAACTTCTTAAATTGCAATCAGTTCTTTAACTAGTATTCACATTTGTAGAGTGGTGGAGAAAGGGTGCTGGGCCTCTGACTAGTGCTCAGGAATTCCGCTGTGTAGGATTTACAGGAGGTACCAGAAGGGCTTCTTGGCCCCCAAAGTCCCTCAGGAGTAAAGTAGAATTCATCCCCCATCCCCTAGTCTGCTAGCGGGAGTGTTTGCAGATTGGTGGAGAAAGGAGGCATTGCCTCTGAAGATGTCTTAGCAAGCCTACTGTTTGGGACTTACTGGAAGTAACAAGAGGGGTACTTGGCCCCCAAGGACATCCTTGGGAGCCACCTACCCCTCCTATTGCCTCCAGTAAGTACCACACAGCAATGCTCTGCAAATGAGCTCCCTGGTGCGCTCTTCAATGGGGATTGAAGTCCCTTCACTGCTGGGAGTCCTAGGGGCCAACTAGTCTACCTCTTACCTCTAGTTAGTCCCACACAGTGGGATTGCTGAGAGGTGGACACAGGCCACTCCCCCTTTCTCCACCACTCTGCTAAGGTACCTTCTGGTGCATTCTAAATTGGGGGATTAAGTCCCCTTGAATATTGATGGTCCCAGGGGGCCAACTAGCCCACCAGGTACCTCCAGCAAGCGCCACACAGCTGTATACAGAGATGTGGTCTGAGGCCATGCCCCCTTTTCACACCACTCTGCAAATGCACCTCTTGGTACACTGCTGCTCAAGGATTAAATCTACTTGTGTCCTGAGGTCCTGTGGGAGTTGAAAATCGCACTGTTTCCCTCGAGATCAGTGTCCCGCCAGGGCACTCTAATACTGACTCACACTGGAATCCCCCTCTATCCCTTATGCATGATGACAAATGCGTTATACTTGATTAACTTGTGTACCATATGTATTTTGAATGAACATTTGATTTGACATTGTACTTGGTCACTATCAGAAAACTACACGGCCCCTGAGGAAGGGCAAAGCCCGAAATTCATTGGGTCACCGGGCCACTTGCTTGAACATTATGAAAGCAATAATGCGATAAATTAACAAAAAGAAAAAGAAAAATAATGAAATCAACCACATAAGAGCACCGTGATCATCTTTTTCGAATAAATTAATGAACAATGTTTTAGAGTGCCCTGGAGGGGCACTGATCTCGAGGAAAACAGTGCAATTTTCAGTATCGTTTCACCCCAAGTACAGGGGGTGTTACTCCACGGGCACCACCCATCTATATAGACATTGACTATACTTCACACTGGTGTGCGTCTCCTACAAGCCGCTTTGGGATACGTCCTGTGGGAGTTGGCATTGCTTTTGAGCAGGGGGAGCTGCTAACGTGAAGCCCCCCTTGCTCAAAAGCAATCCTTCTTTGCTTCATTGAAGAGAGAGCAGGTTTCTTGCTCTTGCTTCAACAAAGCAAAGCAGAGTTTGCTCTGGAAGGGCGGGAGCCATGGTCCCTGGGGTTTTGGGGGGCCCAGGAGCCCCCCATCCATATTAATGAATTCCCCAGGAGGTGGCAGTCCCCGGGGCAGTGTGGGGGGGCAGGAGCCCCCCAAGTAGTCTTTTAAAGCCCCAGAGAGGTGGTGGTCCCGGGGCTGCAGGGGGCTGCATACTCCCCCGCGCATAATGAATAAAGCCCTGGGGAGGTGACGGTCCCCATTGCTCTGGGGGCCCCTATAAACTGGACATTGCCACTGGGACATAGCCCACATGGGGACTTATACAAAATGAAGCACAGGAACATGCACTTCAATTGTTTTTTTCTTTATCTCAGCGGATTTGAGCATCCCTCGCAAATTTGGCTGATTTTATTTTTTTAAATAAATGCTTTTATGGGCCCTGGGGGTCCTTGTAGAATCCCCTAAGCATGCCTAGGTGGTCGGGTGTTTCTACCCTGCACCCTTTTCTCGTTTCTCAACCTTTTTTCCACTGTTGTCTTGTGACTCGGTTACCTAGTCGCAAGATGGCTGCCAACACTTCCTGGTTTGGAGTGTTGGCAGCCAATCAGAAGTCAGCGCATGCTCGGAAGTAGTCACAACTCCTCTTCGGTGCTCAGATATATAAATTTTTATTTTTTAAATTCCTCAGCAACAACTGAACAGATTTACACCTTTTAAAGAAAAGGTCTCTTTCTGTATCAAGAGCTACCTTTTTGCCAAATCAGGTGTAATTCTGTTCAGCGGTCCTGGCTGTAGCCGTGTCTAAACTTCCTATGGAAATTAACATGAGGAAAACACATTTTAGGACCCCCCTTTCACTCTCAGCCCCCACTTGACGAATCACCTCAAAACTTTCAAGACAGAAGCAGACCTGAGTGCCTCATTGGGTTGTAAATTTCATGAGGATTTGTCAAATTGCGCTATATATATTTGCAAATCTAAAAATGCTTTTACTATAGAAAATAGCTCCTAACTATAACTACCTACATATATATATATATATATATATATATATATATATATATATATATATATATATATATATATATATATATATATATATATATATACACTGAAAGAGCCATAGGTTTCAGGACCGGTATAGTTAGAAATTAACATTTCAAAAACCATAGAAATTCATTAAAAAAAAACATAGGCTTCAGGGACAATATAGTTAGTTGGACATCTCACTCGTACTAAACCAGAGAAATTTGGCCGTTATAGTTAGTTGAGCTAACTATAACTTGTGCCCCCGCAATGCACTGCTGATGAAGTTCACTGCTAGTCTATGTTTGAAGTTTTTTGGTAGGGTTAACTATTACCTCATTGACTCTGCATACATAACCTCTGTTTGTAGCCCAGAGGCTTTGCTGGCATTATTGCTGGACATTTTTTGAAATGTTGTACTTTTTGCTTTGCTGACTCTGTATGTTTGCCTATACTGCATAATCTGTAAAGCACTCTGAAACCCTTGATGGTCATGTTGACACTATATAAAAATTTATAAATAAATGAATCAGTTGCTTTTGCTTGCTATGTTACATCATATATGACCAAATCTGAAAAGACCGATGAGGTGAGCATGGATGTATGACGTTACAACGCATGCTTTTACCACGCATGCCTTTACAACGCGGTTTTTACAACGCATGCCTTTACAACACATAGTGCTTTGTGGCGCTGGATAGTGAATAGTTTAATTTACTATTCCAACTCCAGTCCCCATGGATAGTAGGGAAGGGGTTGGATAGTAAATTAAACCTATTCCCTATCCTAGAGCGCCCCCCAGCGCAATGCGTTGTAATGGTTTGCGTTGTAAAAGTTGCATCGTAAAGGCACTGCGTGGTAAAAGTTGCGTTGTAAAGGACGTTTCCCGGTGAGCATGGTCTCAAACTTAATGCTTGCCTTGTACACTTGAGAATGCTACAGATTAAGATGTTTTGTTTGGATCAAAACATTTAATTGTTTTCAGAGATCTACTACTACTAACTCATGTAATAAAACAACCTGTTTTTAAAAGATTTGTCCATGAAGACACTAGGAAATCTTTGGGAAGAATTGGAAATGTGAACATTTGGTTACATTTTGAATAGAAAGAACTTATTAAGAAAATGCGACAAGCAAGTGATGAAGATTACATAAGAATTGGTGGCTTGACAAAACATTGTAAACAAGCTCTAGAAAGTTGTCTACTAAGGACCTTGTTTACAACTGGAAACACAGTGGCTGAAGTAATGTACAATAAGCTTGGTGAAAAGAAGTCAATAATTTGCCTAATGCCTACACTGCAAGCGTGTTCTACATTATATCAAGAACTTTTGAAACTGGAAAAACAACAAATAGTGGAAATTGAAGCTATTGATAAAATTTAACACCAGGGAGTGACTATTCTTCTTACAGCAAAAAAACAGGCTAAATTGCATCCTTTGGAAAAGTCTGTATCTAAAACTGCAGGCTTAGAAAAGGCTTTACCTGTATGCATAAACGGTCAGGTAATTTTATGGCGTAACTTGAATGTAGAAGAAGGTTTAGTAAATGGAGCAATGGGAAAAGTTGTTGATTTTGTAAAATTTCAGAGCAGAGATGGGATAGAAATTTTGATTATAACATTTTATCAGATTAAGGATGTAAGACAGTGTGGGTGTTGTGTTGTGGGTTTTTTGTTTGTAAAAGATTTATATAATTCTCAGAAAACGTATTCCTCTGTCTTTAGCATATCCAGTAACTATTCATAAATCTCAAGGTTTAAGTGTAGACAGTGCTTTTGGAATTATTGGAAGTACAGTGTTCAGAGAGGGAATGGCATACATTGCAATGTCTCGAGTAAGAACATTGTCTGGTTTGTATGTGGTAGATTTCGATGAAACTAAGGTTAGTGCTGATACAAATTGTGTACAAGAGCATAATCGTTTAAACAACTTCATATACCTGACATAGGTGAATATCCCATATATGAGAAATGTGTAGTGTGTCCAAAATGGAAATATGTCAAACATTCAACTGATGTTCAAAAAAGAAAACAATTAAAGAGAAACTTGAAGGCGTAAAGAAAAAGAAAATGGAAAGTGTTGATGACATTGTAGGATACCAGTTGCAAAATAGTTCAGGGATCAACTAATACCTATGTGATTGTGAATATTGTGTTTTATCTATAAGATCTTTATCATGCAATCATGGGAATCATGGAAAAAGATTCTGTTATTTACTACATCATGTATTTCAACAGTTGGTACCTGACAGAAGTAAAATCCATACTGCTTCTGGCATTCTGCATCTTTTGGATATATGTACTGGTTATTTGACATTTACTCTTAATATACAACAAGATGCTCAACAATTTCTAATGCTTATGCTTGAAGTATTAGAACATGAAGGAATACCGATTGAAAACTTATTTGGACTAAGTTACAGATGGAATAATAAATGTGAAGAGTGTTCAGAGATGTTGATACATTACACATAGAAACATTTGGAAAATATCTAATTTTAATGCTACAACGTTGTAGAGCAAATGGAAGAAAATTGGAAAACAAAATTAAGAATATTATTACAAGTCAAATATCTATTTCCGGAAGAACTTTTATAGCCGTGGCTATGTGGCTATTATTTTCATGATGGATTTACTACATCATCTGGACACTATACTGTGTATTTAAAGTGTAATAACGGATGGACACATTGCAATGATTCAAACCTAAATTGCCTCATGAAATAACAAATGTATATTTGCTATTTCTGCAGCCAAAGTTTTGAGTATATCATTTGGCCTATTGCGAAGATGTGGACAGAAAGTAGACAGGAGTGCAAACCATTAGTATTTAGAATTAGTGTTTGTAATATTGTTTGCTCTAATTGATAATGCATTTGGAAAATTGTGTTTAAAGGGAATTGTTTATATATTTGTTGTCTATATTGTACCAGATGTTCATGAGAGTCTAGATTTTGGCAAATGTATTTCATCTAAAAAATAGAGTTAATGTAGATAAAGGAAGTAATTAACAAAGTGTAGACAGGAAAACAGAGAGCTACACAAATTGAAAATGATGCTCTATGCCTGTGGTTCCCAAACTGTGCGCCGCGGCTCCCCAGTGCACCATAATGAGGTGCCAGGGGCGCCGCGCACACTAGGGTGACCAACCGCCCATAAATTCCACGGACTTCCCTACGCCTTTTATTCTGTAATTGTGGCCATCACAGGGAGCAGCGCTGCTACCCTGTGAGAGGTCTCGCCCCCGCTGCTGGAGCCGCCTCGCACTCCTCCAGGAGCACGGGAGCAGCCCCTCCCGCCCATTGAAATTCTGTATGGGGCTGATTGCCACTTACTGAATGTCAATGGGGCAGTCAGGGGTGTTAAAACATGTGGCGGCCTTCTCCTGCCTCATTGTACAGAAGGGCATTCTGTTAGATAAAAAAAGCAAAACGCCCATGCTGCAATGTTAGAGAACACTTCATTTAAAGAAGCCTGTGAAATAACTTTAAAAGAACAGATTAACCTTCTTTCACTGTCTTATCATTTTTGAACTGAAGTATTTTCAATATTGTATTCAACAATGCCATGGTTGCTGCTTTTTTATTTTAAGGAACTAGCAACCATTGACAAAGCCAATAGTCCTGGCTTGTTGTTGGTGCAATGACACTTGCTGTATTATATATCTGGATGCAATGACAGAAACAACATAATCGGGCGCAACACTATGCTAAGCACAGATTTTTAGCCTTGCTGTTTTAAACTGCGCTCTTAATTACATCAACACCCCCTTTGAAGAGACCCCCCATTGTTTTTACATCGCTTAAAGCCCTGGAAACAACACCATGTTACAGTAACCTCACATCCTGGCACTGTACATCATGTGTGACTCATGACTTCTACGTTTTCAGTCTGCCTATGTACAGGGGCATAGTGAACTCTCCCCCACCGCACCCCACCCCTTGCTGTAGTTCGTTCTTGATAGGCCTCTTCTGCCTCAAACTCTGCAGACAAAGGCTCAGCTCATAATATGGAAAGGTGGGTGAGTAAATAAGTGAAGGAATATCTGAATGGCTGGATGGATTACTGAAAGGATGAATGCATGAATGAAAGGGGGAATGGATAGATAATGAAAGAAAGGATAGATGGATGAGTGAATGAGTGGAAGTATGGATGAGAGAAAAGGTAAATAGATGGATGTATGGGTGGAAAGGTAGATGGATGGGTAAAAGTGTGGATGGGTGTGTGAAAGGATGGATGGATGAGTGAAAGGGCAGCTGATGGGTGAGTAAATTGGTGGATGGGTGTGTGAAAGGATGGATGGATGGATGGATGGATGGATGGATGGATGGATGGATGGATGGATGGATGAATGAAAGGGTAGATGATGGGAACGTGAATGGGTGGATGGATGAATTGATAAGTGAAATGGTGAATGGATGGATGAGTGAAAGGGTGAATGTAAGGATTGATGAGTTAGTGAAAGGGGGTAGATGGACAAAAGGATGGATAGATGAGTGAAATGAAAGGGTGGATGGATGAGAGAACGGATGGTTGGATGAGTGAACGGATGATTGGATGAGTGAAAGAATGTGTCCCAATTACTTTAAGGAAGATAACAGGAGGTACATACCAACCACCCACCGGTAAAAAAATGGAGGAGAGCCAGGGCCAACTGACGATTAGGTCAAGGGATACACAGGTCAAAAAAGTTTGGGAACCACTGCTCTATGCAGTTTTTTTCTACAATCAAGTTGATTGTTTTTTCCCCGCTGTTCAATGATGACATTGAAATCACTGTGTATGGTGAAATAAAATGGACTCTGAGAACAGCAAAAAAGGGAAACTGAAAATGTTATGTAATTCTAAACGTATGTTTTGTTCTTAAAAATATATCATAATTTCTGTAATATATTACACTAAATAGCAGTGTTTCTTCTTCTCTTTTATAGTATCTACTGATGAAGTTTGAAAAGAGTTTTATTATTGTTTAGGACAACACCACTCTAAAATACTTCTACTGAGTAATGTATCTAAATTACTTGAAAGGTAAGAATACATAAGCATGATAACGTAAAGAAATGGTTAAAGTTTATTTATATGTTATTTCTGTCTAATATAAATAATGATGATCAATTACACTATTTAAAAACTATCATCATGTTGCTGATTTAATCAGAAAGGCAGTCATTCTTTCAGGCAAACACTACCCATGCTCTTATCTATTCTCTCTAGCACAACTCGTGCACTAAAAGGATTACCCAGACATTATCCTTGCATTCTGCCTTTCACACAGGTATAACCCATGCACTCATGCAATCACCCAGGCACTACTCCTGTACTCATGCAGTCACCCACACACTACCCATGTACTTATACAATCACTCAGGCACTACTCTTGCCTCAACCATTTACACAGGTACTACCCATACACTTATCCATTCTCGCAGGTACTACCCATGCACTCATCCAATGACCCAGGGATTACTCTTGCAGTCATCATTTTACACAGGCACTACCCATGCACTCATCTAAGTACCCGGACATTACTCTTGCACTCATGAAGTCACTCAGGCACTACCCATGCACTCATCCAATCACCCTGGCAGTACCCCCCCACTTATGCAATCACCCAGGCACTACCCATGCTCTCATGAAATCACTCAGGTACTACTCTTGCATACAATCATTCACTCAGGCACTACCCATTCAGTCATCCATTCTCTCAGGTACTACCCATGCACTCATCTCTTCCTCCTGCTTCTACAACCTATGCATGATCCGCAAAATCTACAAGTGGATCCCCATCCCAAACAAGAAAAACAGTCACCCAGGCCTTTGTCAGCAGCAGATTGGACTACGGAAATGCCCTCTACGTAGGAGCCTCGGCCACACTTTTGAAATGGCTTCAACACATCCAGAGCGCCACTGCATGCCTGATCTTCGACATCCCCGCCGCAGCCACATCGCACCCCACCTGACAGACCTGCACTGGGTCCCCATCAACAAGAGGATAACCTTCAAGCTCCTCATCCAAGCACACAAGGCACTCCACAACACTCAGGTACTACCCATGGACTCATCCATTCATTCAGACACTAGCTATGCTCTAATCCAATGACCCAGGCACCACTGTTGCACTAATTCAATCACTCAGGCACTACCCATACTCCCTCAAACATTACCCAAGCACTCATGCAATGACCCAGGCATTAGTCTTGCACTCATACTTTCACCGAGGTACTTCCCATGCACTCATACAATCACACAGGCACTACCCTTTCACTCATGAAATCACCCAGGCACTACACATGTACTCATGCAATCACTCAAGCTCCACTCTTGCACTCAACTATTCACTCAGGCACTACCCAGGCACTCATCCTTTCTCTTAGGCACTACCTATGCACTCATCCAAGACCCATGTATTACTCCTGCGGTCATCTTTTTACACAGGCACTACTTATGTACTGATCTCAGCACCCAGACATTACCCTTGTACTCATGAAATCATTCAGGCACCACTCATCCACTTACCCAATCACCCAGACACAACCACTGCGCTTATGCATTCACCCAGGCACCACCAATGTATGCATGCAGTCACTCAGGCACTACTCTTGCACTCAAAAATTCACTCAGAAACTACCCATGCACTCGTCCATTCTCTCAAGCACTATGCATGCACTCATCCAATGACTCAGACATTAGCTTTGCCCCTAATCTTTCACTCAGGTACTTCCCATGCACTCATACAATCAGCCAGGTACAACCCCTGCACTCATGCAATCACACAGGCACTACCTACGCACTCATGTAATCAGTCAGGTACCTCACTTGCACTCAACCAATCACTCAAGCAGGACCCATGCACTCATCAACTCACTCAGGCACTACTCATGCACTCATACATTCACAGAGGCAATACCGATACACATATCCAATCAATCAGGCATTACCTAAGCAATCATGCAATTACCCAGGCACTACTCTTACACTCAACTGTTCACTCGGGCACTACCCATGCACCAATCCATTCTTCGAGGTACTACTCATGCACTCATACAATGACCCAGGGATTACTCTTGCAGTCATCCTTAGACTCAGGCACTACCGTGCACTGATCTAAGTACGCAGACATTTCCCTTGCACTCATGAATTCACCCAGGCAGTAGCCCTGCACTTATTCAATCACCCAGGCACTGCCTATGTACTCATGCAATCAATCCGACACTATTCTTGCACTCAAAAATATACTGAGGCACTACCATGTACTCATGTAATCAAGGAGGAACTACCTCTACTCACATCTAATCACTCAGGCACTCACAATACATTGGTGTAATCGCCCAGGCAATACTCTTCCACTCAAACGTTTACTCGTGTGCTATCCATGCACTCATCCAATCATCTAGACAGTACACCTGCACTTATGCAATCACTTAGGCACTACCCATGCACTCACGGAATCAATTAGGTATTTCTCTTGCAGTTAACCATTCACTCAGGCACTACCCATGCACTCATCTAATGACCCAGGCATTAGCCTTGCACTCATACTTTCACTCAGGTACTTCCCATGCACTCATTAAATACAGGCACTACCCCTGTACTCATTCAATCACTCAGGCACTAATCTTGCACTCAACCATTCACTCAGCCACTACCCATGCACTCGTCCATTCACTTAGGCACTACCCATGCATTCATCTCATGACCCAGACCTCACTCTTGTAGTCATCCTTTTACTTACACACTACCCATGCAATGATCTAAGCACCCAGACATCACCCTTGCACTCATGAATTTAATCAGGCACTACTCATGTACTCATTCAATCCCCAAGACAGTACATCTGCATGCATGCATTTGTCCAGGCACTACCCATGTCCTCATGTAATCAGTCAGGCACTACTCTTGCACTCATGCATACAGTCAGGCACTACACATGCAGTCATCCATTTACTCAGTCACTACCCTGACACTCACCTAATGACCCAGGCATTACCCTAGCACCCAGCCAGTACCTATGCACTCATCCAATCACCCAGGCATTACCCATTCACTCATGCAGTCACCCAGGCAGTACCCATGCACTCATGCAATCACTCAGTTACTACTCTTGCACTCAACTATTCACTCAGGCAGTACCCATGCACTCATGCCTTCACTCATGCACTACTCATGCAGTCAAAGAAGCACTACCTACAGACACAGCCAATCAGTCAGTCTTTACCTACTCATTCATGCAATCACCCAGGCACTACTCTTACACTCAACCATTCACCCAGGTATTATGCATACAGTCATCCAATCACTTTGCCACTAATTATGCACAAATCACCCAACACTATTGTTTCAATCATTCATTCACTTACATATCATACATGCACTCATCCACTCACTGAGACACTACTCATGTACAACTCTAACACTGATCATATACACATCCGTACAAGCAATCACTTTCATTTCAGCAATCTTTCTATTTTTAATCTGGATAGGTGGTTCCATAAGAACCAAGTTGTTTTCTAAACAATGTTATTTTATTTTGTATTTTCTTTTTTTCACTTTTTAAAAATAAAAGTTAGATTCCAACTGTGGTGTTTCTTTTAAACATAGAAACAGAAACAAAACATCACCCCCCAAAAAAGTAGCACTTACGTGCTCCCTGGAGAGCCATGATGGCATAAATAGAGAGCTCTCCAATGCAAAGAGTTGTCACACATTTGCGACAATGAATGCCTGCATCATTCAACTCGGGTAAGATTAGAGGTTGCAGTGTGGTCAATACAAACCCAGCAGATGTAGATGGTTGACTTCCATCATCAGTGGCCGCTTGCTCTCTCTTTTGGTGCTCTATCATCTCCTGTGCGAGTCAAACAGGGTGGAGGGTCTCCAGGTGTTTCTTCATTGAAGAAGTACCACATGAGTACTTCTTCTTGGCACCTCTGGAGAGGACTTTTTGCATATCATTCAAGTCACCTTGCGAGTGTTGAATTTTTTCGCCTTCAGGGACAGTAAAATAAAGCCTACACTATGCTTTCCTTTCTTTTCTTTACTGGCTCTTCCACCTCTTCCATCACCTCAAGCTGATGCCATGTTGTATATTCAAAAATGAGGACCACCAAAGAAAATAGAGAATTAGCAGAGCATACAAAAAAGATAGTCTTAAAATTAGACACACCCAAAATGAAAGGACTGGAACAGGTGTTGGTTATACCCACCAAGAGAATGAAAAGCTCTTTAACCAATGAGAAGCTTTCTTTATATGTCACATAGAGTCACGTAGGGGTCGCACACCCATCGCGTTTGCATCGCGCACCTGTAAAATGTACTAAATGTAATACAAAAGTATAATTTACTGATAGGGTATTGTGTTTCAAAGTATTTCAATGGAAAGTGTTCATGCAAAGCAGATAGTTAAACTTCAAACTTTCATATTTTATACTTTTAATATTTACGTCAGAGACTAAGAGATCGGGTAAATACTTGCCAGCAGGATTCACGAACCCCTATGTGTCTGGTGCACAATGGTGCATCATAAATACAAATCTGCTTTGGTCCTAGCTATGCCAATCTGATGATGGGCTGGTGGGAGCAGTAGGTGCCCAACCACTACTCACAATACGGCGACCATGTGAAGATGTGGGTACGCTATATAGATGATCTCTTTATTATCAGGAGGGGTAGTGAGTCTCAAGCTAGGGAATTTATTGCCAATCTGAATAGCAATATCTGTAATCTCTGATTTGAGGGGAAACTCAGTGACAGCCAGATTGATTTCCTTGACATACAGATCCAAGTCTGGGACAATAAACTAACATTGTTCTGGAAAGAGACAGCCGGAAACACTTTGTTGCATGCAGTCACCACCCAAGAAATTTAATTGATAGCATCCCTTATGAGATATTCGTATGTCCTCGTAAGAATTGTACATCTGAGATGATTTTATAGAACAGTGTAATTCTATGTCATCCAGATTCTTTAGACAGGGTTACAGGAATGCGCATGCGCAGACTCCCACACATGCAAAGTTCCCAGAAGAAGGAGCGATGAACACAGATGTGCCGCCAATAAGGTAAGTTTTATTTTAATTGTTATTTAAGGCTTTTTAGTGTTATTTAATACTGCGGGCCAGAGGCGGTAGGAGGCGGGCGGCGGGCGGGAGACCAACTTCCGTTTTGCGCCGAGTGTGCGGAGATTTGCCTCGTTTCTCGGCCTACATTGCGAAAGGTGGAAGGGGAAAATCTCCGCACATTCTGTGGGCGGAACAGAGATGTCCGCCCACCCCTACAAACAATATCCAGTGGCACAACATTTTGAAGAGGTACACAAGAACAATAGAAATTTGCTTCAGTTTTATGTGATTGATTGTGTTCCACAGACAGTGAGACGGGGAGACAGAATACTTAAATTGAGGCAATTAGAATGTAGATACATACTTGATCTTGATACTAAAATGCCAAATGTTGTGAATTCTTATGAGGAGTTAGCCTGCTATTTTGGTGAATGGTTATTTCAATAGGCTGCTATCATTTCAATAATTGTTGGATGTTGGAGAACGATTTAAGAGTAACAGCGTAGTTTCTGAATGTTTTTAAATTCACTCTTTATACACTATACACTTAGATTTTGATTTGAATTTTTCTTTGTGCTTATTGTGCAGGTGGAACCAATGACACATTCTATTGACAAGAATATTATGTAGTTAATCAAGGATTAATGTATTCGAGATTACAAGCAGAGGAAGGCCTACTTGGGCAGAATTGTAGGCAGGACTCCATTATGGAGAATATAAATGTTAGAATTTGTGATAAGTTAATCTCGAAGATTGGCGAATTACCTATTGAGAGTTTGAATTAAATGTAGAAATTAATTACAAGTTGCCCATAAATTATGAACAATTGTACAATATTATTAACAATGGTTTGTGGGTCTTATAGTGTGTGCTCCAGTTATGTGCCGCTGTCTGAGATGTTTCAAGCCCACCAATGGGGCTCCACTGGCACGTCCGACTTGTCAATCCTCCATGGATGCCTCCACATTGAGACTCCGTGATTCGGAGCTACGTGGCCCCAAATTTCCGGGTGGTGCATCTCCTGCGGCCTAGATGTTTTTGTCTGACGTGGGAGACAGATATTAAACGGGATTAGACTATGGTCTGTCCAGATTTGAGGAATAGGGCTGAGAGTGGATAGTGCCAGAAAAGTGGAACAAACAGCGTCCAATGGATGGCCTGCAGAGTGGGTAGGAAGATCAACTAATTGATGCAAGCCGAAAACATCCAAGGTCTGATTTAATAGATTGCCCATCATTTTTGGATTCCAACTGGAGATTGAAGTCCCCCAAAAGCGTAAAATGAGGGTAACGCAAAAGGAGCTGTCCTAGACATTCCCTATTGAATCAAGAAATGCAGTGCCATTACCTGGAGGACGGTAAACCAAACCTCCTGAGAATGAAGCAGAAGCATTCAGCATAATTGAGAGGCCTATTGCCTCAGCCCCTTTTAAAGGACCTAAATTAAATGTGTGGCATTTAAGGGTGCTTCTAATTATTAAAGCAAACCCTCCCCCTCTACCGATCTGTCTGTCCTGCCTAAAGATGGTAAAGCCAACTGGAAGGGCAATTGCAAGATCAGGATTGCTGGAATCATTCAGCCAGGTTTCCGTCACAAAAAGATAGTCCAGGTCACACTCAAGGATCAAATCCCTGATGTCCTGACTATGGCAGCATATAGACCGGGCATTAATCAGTCCGCCTTTAAATTTAGAAGAGCCTGCCTTCATAGGGACTGCGCATGGCAGAAACTCAGAGAGCCATGGGGCGGTCCATTTACAGGTTCTACACGAGAAGGGGCCCCAAATCAGCTCCATGGACGGGCAATTGGAGCATGTGTTAGCGTCCCTATACCTGGTAAGGTCTATCCCATTGAGGAAATATGACTTTTTATGATCAATTGTGTCCCCTATCTTAGACCCCAACGACTCCGTGTACGCACTACAAGTACATGTATGTTCCCTCCACTTCCAGCTATAAAGACGCAAATACATTTGCGTCCAACGTTAACATGTCCTCTTTCAGATCCAGTGGATATAGAAGGGTAGCTGCACTCTGTTTATTAGGTTTATTAAGGCGTTTGTTCGATATGTGTGCTGTGCTGGTATGTAGCCTGCAAACTATGTAGTATCAAGTATATTTGGCCTGGTTGAGAACCAGGACACCAGTACGCACTACTCAGTGTGAATTTGACCACTAGTACATTTATTTTTGAATTTTCACGAAAAGTCAACTTAGTTCAACATTATATTCATGTTTCATTTGTTGCAAAGCAAAATTTTTCATTTACATGTATATTACTATCTTTGTACATATACCATGCAATTCAATACAATACGTTTTATCTACACCCAATGCATTTCGGGGCGCGAGCCCCTTCGTCAGGGGTCTGTATGTAGAGAAGAGAAAGAAAAAGAAAAGGAATCTCATTACTATTGATGCGCTACTATATGTAGGTATAGACTGCTATGTTATACATGTTTCTTACCGCAGGTGAGGTAGAGTCAATTGTGGGTTGCAGTAACCAAAGTAGGTGTTGGAGTGGCCGAAACATAGGAGAAGAGGGGAAGCTGTGTATAAGCATCATGAGTTGAATAGATTTTATTTGAGAACTTATAAGTGAAATTTCACATTACCTGTGCGCTTTGCTATATCTGGTCTGAAAAATAGGAATACAGGGGGGTTAGGGAGGTTAGGGAGTTAGAGTAGTGAAGAGAGTGCATTTTGTTCACACTCAATATACATGTGATTAAATCGACTTTGTTTGACGTGATATATATTAGTCCTCACCTTATTCAAGAAGACTTTAAAACTGGAGCCTGTGAGAGAACGTAAAAAATCTCCATCAGTAATGCCCATAACGAATATGTCGTTATTTTCAACTCCTATAGAAGTGGAGTTTACCTGTGAGTCCTATGTGATGAATGTCGGGCTCAGCAGATGCTCAAAAGTAAGGGTGAATCTGCCAAATAAAACGGAATATTTCTTGTAATGCTGGCCAATATCTAATCTATTTTAATGCCATATAAACGACTGTTAAAGAATCCTTACCGGAACGAGGTGCTTAGTAGACCCGTCTCGACGGTTTCCGAAAATCAGCGTGAGGACGTGTAGTCCTACTTTTATTTTAGTAAACACTGGCTGTGAGTCCTTCGTGATGAAAGTCAGGCTCAGCAAATGCTCAAAAGTGAAGGTGAATCTGCCAAATGAAACGGAATACTTCTTGTAATGCTGGCCAATATCTGAACTATTTGATGCCATATAAACGGCTGTAGAGAAATCCTTACCGGAGCGAGGTGCTTAGTAGACCCGTCTTGACGGTTTCCGAAAGTCAGCGTGAGGACGCGTAGTCCTACTTTTAATATAGTGAACATTGGCTGTGTAGCTATCGACGACGGACTACGGTGTGGATTCGCGTAGTCCTACTTTGAATATGCAGATCGCTCGTTGAGTGGTTATAAACAATTAATCTCGCTGGTTATTAATGTTACTATTTTAATACTCTCGCAGAAAAGAATATTGGCGTTGTGGAAAATACATTTGGAAATTATTTTAATGAGGATGCAAGTACAATGAAAAGTCGGCTATTGCATAATGGCGGCCGCCATATTGGAATGGTGGATAAACGAAAATGATTTATTCTATTGACAGTTATGTAGATGAAATATTGTGAATGTAATAGATTGAAACGGAAAGAAGGGGCATGGGGTTAAAAGAAATAATATATGGCAGAAATATGCCAACTCATAAGTATAGAAGCCTTAGACTATTTCATATTTATATAATGATATAAATTTCAATCTATTACATTCACAATATTTCATCTACATAACTTGCATCCTCATTAAAATAATTTCCAAATGTATTTTCCACAACGCCAATATTCTTTTCTGCGAGAGTATTAAAATAGTAACATTAATAACCAGCGAGATTAATTGTTTATAACCACTCAACGAGCGATCTGCATATTCAAAGTAGGACTACGCGAATCCACACCGTAGTCCGTCGTCGATAGCTACACAGCCAATGTTCACTATATTAAAAGTAGGACTACGCGTCCTCACGCTGATTTTCGGAAACCGTCGAGACAGGTCTACTAAGCACCTCGTTCCGGTAAGGATTCTTTAACAGTCGTTTATATGGCATTAAAATAGATTAGATATTGGCCAGCATTACAAGAAATATTCCGTTTTATTTGGCAGATTCACCCTTACTTTTGAGCATCTGCTGAGCCCGACATTCATCACATAGGACTCACAGGTAAACTCCACTTCTATAGGAGTTGAAAATAACGACATATTCATTATGGGCATTACTGATGGAGATTTTTTACGTTCTCTCACAGGCTCCAGTTTTAAAGTCTTCTTGAATAAGGTGAGGACTAATATATATCACGTCAAACAAAGTCGATTTAATCACATGTATATTGAGTGTGAACAAAATGCACTCTCTTCACTACTCTAACTCCCTAACCTCCCTAACCCCCCTGTATTCCTATTTTTCAGACCAGATATAGCAAAGCGCACAGGTAATGTGAAATTTCACTTATAAGTTCTCAAATAAAATCTATTCAACTCATGATGCTTATACACAGCTTCCCCTCTTCTCCTATGTTTAGGCCACTCCAACACCTACTTTGGTTACTGCAACCCACAATTGACTCTACCTCACCTGCGGTAAGAAACATGTATAACATAGCAGTCTATACCTACATATAGTAGCGCATCAATAGTAATGAGATTCCTTTTCTTTTTCTTTCTCTTCTCTACATACAGACCCCTGACGAAGGGGCTCGCGCCCCGAAATGCATTGGGTGTAGATAAAACGTATTGTATTGAATTGCATGGTATATGTACAAAGATAGTAATATACATGTAAATGAAAAATTTTGCTTTGCAACAAATGAAACATGAATATAATGTTGAACTAAGTTGACTTTTCGTGAAAATTCAAAAATAAATGTACTAGTGGTCAAATTCACACTGAGTAATGCGTACTGGTGTCCTGGTTCTCAACCAGGCCAAATATACTCTTTCAGATCCACCATGAATGGATCGAATATTCCATTCCTAAGTATGCCTTGCCAACGTCTTTATGTGGTGTACTTTACACGTTTTTCAGCTCTGGCGAAGTAGGCCCTGAATTCTGCCATCGAGCCTTTTCCTGCCTTCTGCCTCTGAATGTTTCAGCCGGGGCCTGCATCTGTATCCGTGACCTTTGTCTCACTCCCTGCGCGGCTAGCGGTGCTTGGCTCGGCCTGTTGCCTGCCAAGACTGTATTCAACCTTCAAGTTATGTGCTCCGCTCCTCGAAAAATACATTCCTGTCTAGTAGTTCAAGTAAACATCCTTCCAGCTGCAGAGCAAAGGGCCCGGCCTCACCGTCTCTGTGCAAAGTAATTCATAGCTCCTGTTACCATGGTAGGCCCATGCCCCCTCGCATCTCATGCAGACACGTAGACGCTTATACACGCACTCACAGTTAGTATAGAATAGCCTCTGTCCGAGAGACCTTTCCTTCCAGATAATATAGTTCCTTAAACACGAGATATTAGATACGATTTGGGATTAGGTTGATCTGACATCCCAGACTTCTGTCTCCTCATGTAGGGCTAAATGTCAAGTCCCCTTCACCCTCCAGTTACACGTCAATCACACGTCATGCTGCCTGCGCGCGCATCTCTGCCATGTATTTCTGCTGACACTGCAGGATTCTCTTATGGATCCACCCACTTGTGACATCTTCTTAATGACGTTTCTAGTACACGCCTTCATGCACGCCTATTGTAACGCCTTTTCATTACGTATGTGTACTCTTATCTCTCCTCTCAGCTGTTACGCCTCCTGCATCTGTCTTTACTGTAATGCATTGACTATATATACTATTAACTGTCAATAAAGTATCGTCTGTCAGTCCCTTCCCGAACCTATGTGGTGACGGAATGGTATGCTACCTTGGTTCGAACCAATACCAATTCCTTTTTAAGGAATAAAACCCCTTTTATAAACCTCAAATATCACGGATGTTGCCTCTTCTTTTTGACTGAGTTATTCTTATTGAACTTTACCGCATAAATTAAGTATAGGTAATTTAAATTTACCACATAATTGGCACCCGAACAGGGACCCCTCCCCCACCCCACGCGCCGGAGGTGCGTTGCAGGCCTAGCCCCCTGCCACAGCCGGACGGACAACTACGCGTACCCGCAGGATTTCCTGTATCTCCCTCAGGCCAACGGAGGTGACTGAGGCTGCGATCAACACCCAGACGAGGCGGTGAGGAGTGCGGAGGATCCCGACCAGAGCCTAGCTGAGAGAGCAAGATCCGAGGTATACAGAGGCCCACCAGGTTCCGAAGTTCCGAAGTATCTGCGTCAGAAGTCGAGTCCAGTCCGGTCCAGTCCAGTCCAGTTTCCGAGGCCTTCCGTTCCGTGCTTCCCGGTGAGTACCATTGCTGGGGACGCATCTAGACGTGCGCATTAATTTGTGCCGGTCGAGACGGGTTTGGGTACACAGACCTGGTCTGCACTGTTTAGCAGTGTATCTGTACTGTTTAGCAGTATATCCTGTCTGCACTGTTTAGCGTGTATCTGTACTGTTTAGCAGTACATCCAGTATCATGTCGTTAGTTAGTTTTATTCTAATCATTGTTGTTCGTTTTAAAATGTTTTAATGTGTTTTCAAAATGTCGTGGTATGAGTGATTGTTCGATTTTCATTATTGTGATTATTGTGTTAATTGTGTTCATATCTAAGTAAGGATCAAGTAGCCTGATTTTTAAGATGCCGTTATTCTCCAAATTAAGACAGATAAAAACTAGAAAAGGGATACTCGAGGAAGCTGTTCCCATTCCACCTAGGGACACTCCAGGGTACTTTATGTACCACAAGCATGGCCTAGATGCCGTTTTATATCTCGATTTATGGGTGGACTACACCAAGGATCTAGCAGAGAAACAGAGATGGCCCGCTGCTGGGACATGGGATGCAGATTGCATCATGAGAGTAGAAGAAGCATTATGGAAAAAGAAAGCCAGACAGTCACAGAAAGATGCCATTGAATTGTGGCGTAAAGAATCGCATAGGCGTACAGAAAAAGCACACAGAAAAGAAGAGAAAAGTAGAGAGGATTCAGACAAGGCCCGAGAAAACGTATTAGTTGAGGAAGGTATCCGAGTAAAAATAGAGCAAGTAGATAGACAACGAAACACCCTTATGAATGGTATGTATCCTCTTCTGGCCGAGGGTTTACCTAAGGCCACCCCGGAAGTACCAAAAGATCTGCCACCTCCAATGCTCCCGACTAAAATGCATCATAAAACCGCAAAGGATATTTTCCTTTCTTCCTATCTAGACGATGTAGCCCCCGAATATGTTAATACTGCAGGCCCCGCACCGCTCCACACACCTCCTACTGGCGGCGCTCGACCCCGAGATAGTCAACCCCCACCTCCGCGACAAGCTACTCCTCCTCCCGTTCCAACCCTTCCAGCCGTTCTTCCACCTCTTCCTGCACCTATTCTTCCTACTTTACACCCAACGAATCCCTTCGGATCCGGCGCGTCCGGAGGGGCGATAGGATTCCAAACCCCACCACCAACACATAGGTGGACTTATAGGGATTTAGCACAACAACGTACACCTCAAGCAGCCGATTTTGACATATATAAAGAACGTCTTTCGGACTGTAGATATGATCCAGTACCCGGTAAAAATGACGACAGATTAATGCTCGCATCAGTACGACTAAGACGAGTTACCAACTTTTTATTGACACTACCTGGAATGGTTGATCATCTAGACAGAATATATCATTTTGTTCAAACAGGGGAAGGCCCTGAAAGTATTGGCCAGGCCATGGCTCACCAGAAAGTTGACACTCAAGCCAAGATATTACGGTTTTTCATAAACTGCCTAATAAGAGAACAAGATAGGCCGGGTGTAGACCCGGAGGAAATGAGAGCACTTAATAGATGGGGTCAGAATATAGCAGACGGGAACCACGATAAACAGAGTTGTATAAAAAACATGTACCAAAGAATCAGAAGCGCAGTAATAAAAATACATGAAAAAAGACAGTTAGAACCAGAAGTAGAATCAGACAAGTTTGAATCCTCAGGGGAGGAGGACGCACAGGAAACGGCAACAGGACAAGCACAATTACCAGCTAGAGAAATGATAGCATATGTAGGAAAAGGAAGATCCTATAATAATTCAATGCGTCCAGTACGTCCAGAAAGTAAAAGAATTTTTCAGGAAGCCATGTCTAATCCGAGAACGCCTGAACACCTATTCCAAGCCACTGATAACAGGCTTCGAGAACGAATGGGGTACCATGTACTCGATTCTATGGATGAACAAGAATTAGCTAGGTCAGCAGTACAATGGGCTGACAATCCTGAGAAATATAGTGATGATGCGTTAGCACACACATTTTTGAATATGACACCTCCTATTGTATAGGAGCCAACACTCTGATCCAGGTCCCCTGCCTGATATATTAGCAGAACTACTCATGAATAAATGGAGAGGTCTAGGTACCGATCTAATTAAAGTAATTCTAGAACACCGGCACAGATATAGTGCCTTCCTGTGTCCACAGTCTGATTCAACACACTCCATGGAAAGAAAAATGTATTACATAGACAGACAGAATCCGTTTCGAGAAGTGCACCCAGTCCAGAATGCTGATAATACGCTTAGACGCGTGTTTGTGTACACGCCCATAACTAAAATAGAATTATTGGAAATGAAAAAATTAGTACCTAGCCATGACAAAGATCCAGCAGGTTTTCATCGTGAAATAAAAGACATGTTACTCATGGGTGATTACACTTATCCTGACCTTATGAAAATATTGAAAGTACTACTGCCTGCTGGTATTTACGAAAAACTCAAAGAAAAAGAATGGGAAGTGGGAAATGCAAAGATTGATTGGGCTGCATTAGAAAACGAAGAAAATACCCGAATTCCAGGCCTAGGGCTTGGAGACAAAGTTAAAGCGTTACCAGGATTGTTAGTACAAGTATTGCCACGTTTATTAAGTACGAAAAAGGAAGACTGGGGTGCAATCTCAGCCTGCAAACAGAAACCCGATGAAGACACTAGCAATTTTTATTCTCGATTTGAAAAATGTTTTGGTATTAACAGAGGTCTGAAAGCAAGTAGCGAATCATATCCACATCTTTTTATAACAAAATTAGTCGAGAATTCACTACCTCAGGTTAAGAACAGAGTACTGAAAGTCGAGAGTACTTGGCAAGCTAACACTCCTTCACAAATGTTACAAATGTTACAGTATCACCAGAATAGAATTAGAGAAGAACAAGAACACGAACAAAGACGTATGAAAGACACGAAAATGAAAATGTTAGTTGCCCAGTCAGTTCCAGCTGATGGTCACAAAAAGGGTGCGACCCAGCCCAGTAATTCAACGGCTCCTGTTAAAGGGGTATGTAACTATTGTAAATAGCCAGGTCATTATATAAACGATTGTGCAGTTCTGAAACACAATATCTCCACGGGTAAGACCAAGGAGAGACCACGTCCACCTAGACAAGATCAAGCCCAACAACAAGTACCCCAGAATATACAGCATATACCGCCTATGCCAGCTTCACAACAGACCGTAGCAGTACCACAGCCACAGCCTATTGCCGCAACACAAAACACGACACAACAGATGTACCAGTATGCACAAAATGACTACCCCGATTACCAGCGATACACATGAAACAGCCTAGAGAGGGAGGTTGGCTTGCCTCTTATTGAGGTTCCTGTAGATCAAGAGGGTCCTTATGTACACAGTCAAGTATTAGGGAAAGACAGAAAGTTTTTAATTGATACAGGGGCAAGCAGAACAACGATTAGTCACGATGAGGTCCCAGGGGCTCCCCTCTCAGGCTCACAGAATGTTTCCCTTGGATTTTCAGGAAAACCTATTATTAACGAAGTATCACAACCTCTTCCTCTTGCAGTTGGTCCTCTGACACGGACTACCGATTTATTGCTTACAAAGTCATGCCCAGAAAACTTGCTAGGTATAAAGACACTGAAAGCTCTAGGAGCTATAATATGCTGTTCTCCGGAAGGAGTACGATTATTCTTGCGAGATTTTAAAGGTCACTATGTATTGAGAGACATGGATCACCGATTACAGAATGTCCCTGCACATTTGTGGGCACAAGGCCCCACTGATGTAGGTTGTATGCACATTACACCATATCGAGTCACACTCAAAGCAGGAGTGGTATTACCACGAATTCGGCAATACAAGTTACCCCCAGATGCTGTAGTGGCTTTACTGAAAATCATTGACGAGCTCATTGCACAAGGAGTGGTCGTAGAGACCGACTCCAATGTATGTAATTCTCCTATCATTCCAGTTCTTAAACGTACTGATCCAAATGCACCACCAGTTTATCGATTAGTTATTGATCTGCGCGAATTGAATAAATGCATTGTACCACAGTATCCCGTGGTTCCAGATATCTCTTCATTACTGACAGCTATTGATTCAGAAGCAACGTTCTTTACTGTAATTGACCTCAAGAACGCCTTCTTTAGCGTCCCAATCGATCCGGAAAGCCAATACTTGTTCGGATTCTGTTTAAATGGACGAAGTTTCAAATTTGCACGCGCACCTCAAGGATTCACAGAAAGCCCCAGCATCTATAGCCAAGCACTGAAAAGACAACTTGACAGTATCCACATGCCTGTTAACACCGCCCTACTTCAGTATGTCGATGATCTGTTGATCACCGCCCGAAGCGAACCCGAATGTGAGAAAGCATCACTGACGGTTTTAAATTTTCTGGCCGACAAGGGGCACAAGGTATCCCCTTCGAAGCTGCAATTCTGTGTTCAGCAAGTTGTGTACCTTGGTCACTTGCTGTCCAAAGTGGGGAGACAGCTCACACCTGATCGCATCCAGTTAATTGTAAACATGTCACCACCCAAGACACAAAAGGAGGTGCGGGCCTTTATAGGCCTCACTTCGTACTGTAGACAATGGATTCCCCAATATGCATTTCTAGCAAAACCACTTATTCAGTTGACAACTCAGGAGGCAGCGACATCGACTGTCCTCCCTTGGACTCAAGAACATACACAAGCTTTTGAAGACTTAAAGAAAGCCTTATGTCAAGCACCTGTTTTAGCAACACCATGTTACAGTAAGCCTTTTACACTTTTTGTCACAGAACGTGAAGGTACTGCCTTGTCAGTACTCACTCAGGAACAAGCAGGTTCACACAAACCGTGTGCTTACTTCTCTAGCACATTGGATCCAGTAGCCCAGGCTCTGCCTGCGTGCTTGAAATCAGTTGCAGCGACAGCTTTAGCAATCAGACAAAGCGATTCCATAGTACTAGGACATCAATTGACAGTGCAAGTTCCACATTCCGTGGAAGTTCTTTTAAACCGTACACAGACCCAACACTTGACTATAGCAAGACTGACAGGTTATGAATTGACATTGTTTCAGCCACACATAGAAATCAGACGCTGTAGTACATTAAATCCTGCCACACTTTTGCCATTAAGTGGTGTAGACCCATTGGCACATGATTGTATTGAAGTCATTACTATTACGACGAAACCCAGACAAGACTTGACAGACGTTCCATTACCAGATCCAGACCTGACACTTTATGTGGATGGTTCATGTATGAGAACAAGTACAGGTGAATTAGTGGCCGCCTACGCAGTCACGACAGACACCGAAGTTATTGAAACCAATTGTATCGACACCCTGTCAGCTCAAGCAGCAGAGCTCATCGCTCTGACACAAGCCTGTATTCAAGCCAAAAATAAGAAAGCTAACATATACACTGATTCACGTTATGCATTCGGAGTCGTTCACGACTTCGGAGTCCTCTGGCGAGAGAGAGGTTACTTAACTTCTCACGGTGCCAACATTCAACACAGTCCCCTCATTCAAGCCCTGTTAGATGCAATACATCTGCCTACTAAAATATCTATCATGAAGTGTAAAGCACATACAAAAGTCACCGATATCATTTCCCAGGGTAACGACCTGGCAGATCGAACAGCTAAGCAAACTGCTCAGAATCAAACTCATGTAACTGACGTGACAAAGACAATAGTTCCGACATCGACACATTGCATGACAGTCAGGGATCCCGCACATGATGTAATTGACATACAGACACATGCTACACCAGATGAAATCAAGAAATGGACTGAATTAGGAGGGATCCAAACAGATCAGGGATGGATGACGAAGGGAAAATCTACATGGTTTCTCCCCGACTCTATGGTTCAAGTCATCATTAACACGATACATAGTCCAGCACACCTAGGAGAAAAAGCCATGCTAGACAGTATTCAACACATATGGTTCAATAAAAACTTACGAGCAGCAGCCAAACAGAAAGTGCGTACTTGCATGATTTGTTGTCAGTTCAATCCAGGTAAAAGCATTCCTGTAGAGCAAGGTGGATTTCAGCCTCCTGATCACCCTTTTGAAGTCCTCCAGATGGATTATATCCAGATGGAACGTTGTCGAGGATTCAAATATGTCCTTGTAGTCGTATGTGCACTTTCCCGATGGACAGAAGCATATCCAGTCCCAGATTACACTGCTCCGACCACTGCCAAGCAGCTGGTTCGTGAATTCTTCCCACGGTATGGTTTGCCCCATATCGTGTACTCAGATAACGGTCAGCCATTCTCATCCGAGCTTGTCAAACACATTACACTCCTGTTAGGCTATCAATGGAAATTCCATTGTGTCCGGCATCCCGAGGCAGCAGGTCTCGTGGAGCGTCATAATCAGACTCTGAAAATCCGACTTTCTAAAATCTGCAGGGAGAAAGGCGTTGACTGGATAGTAGCTTTGCCAGTTGCCCTTTTTTATATGAGGATGGTAGCGCATTCTCGAACCGGGCTATTCCTGTATGAGGTGGTCTTTGGTAGGCCACCAAATATGTGGGGGATGCCTGTACCGCGTAAAATAACAGATGTTGACTGTATTATGCTGACAGATTACCTTGCTTCCTTGATGTCTGTACTACAATCTTGTCGTTCACAGGTAGCTGCAGCCTTTCCCGACAACACCGAGGTGAAGCCCCATGAAGTGGTTCCCGGGGATTTTGTTTTTGTTCGCAATTTTGATCGAAGAAGTCCGCTGGAGCCCCGCTGGCAAACTCCGAAATTGGTTCTTCTGACGACGAGGACCGCCGTGAAGGTTGAGGGCAGAAAAGGGTGGCTGCACTCAAGCCACGTTAAGAAGTTTCACGGACTCCCTTCGGACTTGGACTCTAAGCCCTGCCCTCCTCCACAGACTGACTCAAAACTCCCCCTGGTTGAGAAAACTGCCTCCGAGGAATATAGACTGAAACTAAGGTCTAGCAAGTCAGACAGTTTAATTGTTTAAGTCCTCCCCTAGGTGAATTGGTTAAATTAGTTTCTGACATGTATCCCCTAGACCGAGATAGAGAGAGAGATAGACAGATACTGCTCAAGAAACGTGCATATTGTAAATCACTTCGTAGTCACTGTATAGTGACATTATTGATTATGTTTTTTCTGAGTCTGCTGATTATTGCTGCAAGTATATTACTGCATATCTATTACCCTATTTTCAAGCGTGCACATTCTGCTTTCAACGTTACTGCCGAACATTCTTTTAGCGAATTACCTCCGCATGAATTGTCTTACAGACTTGCGCTGCGCAACAACACATTCATTAGTATGTTACATCACTCTCATCTGACCAACAACGCTACAAATTGTTGGATATGTGGCCGACTCCCTCCCTACCAGAAATACAAGGGAGTTCTGCCCCTCTTTCCGTACCCGTTCACACACAATGGCTCATGTGGTGCATGGTTTAGACTGATTAATTCTTTAGATTCTGATACTATAGTTTATGAAGGAAATTGGGTTTGGGGAAACCTGAACTTAGTTTTGCTTAAAGCCTGCTACCCTAACAAGGAGGGACTTCCCACAAGGACAGGAACTGATCTAGAAAATGAAGTATATGGATTAGGTAACTTTACCATTAATCTCATGATTTTGAATGTTGAATCCGAAGCTGCACCAGTTTTGCCTGCTATGTCAGTATTCCCAGTCACAGGTGAATTATGTGTCAGAAAGAATGGTTCAGTACACTTAGGTCATAGTAAATGTTCTACTGTGGTCGAATTCAGTGATCAAGGCAAGTCTACATTCAGAGCTACTCGTCATTCCTACTTCATTTGTGGTCATATCGCATATATACGCTTACCTCTAGATTGGGATGGTACCTGTTACATTGCATTCCTTCTGCCACCTGTTTTCCTAGCCCCTCCTGATTATCATAGAAACACTAATCTAGTAAACCATAGACTCCGAAGAGATCTCCCGATTGTCGATTACACTGAAACGGCATGGGAGCAATACACAGACTTCAATAAAGGTTTCTTTCCCTACTTAGGTGCTGTCTTTAATAGTAAACTGATACGCAAATTAACTAGAACCCTCGAAGCAGTGGTGAATGAGACTACTTCTGCCTTAGGCAACTTAACAGAGGAACAGTCTGCTATGCGGGTTGTTGTTCTTCAAAATCGTCTCGTCCTTGACGTCATCCTGGCCGATAGGGGCGGAGCCTGTAAGGTCATCGGGTCAAGCTGCTGTGTTTTCATTCCAGAAAACGCGCCATCAGTGTATAAAGCCATTACCCGTCTTCATAAGATTGCAAGTTTGATACACCAGAATCCAGGCACCTGGACTTGGTCCGGTTGGTTCTGGACAACGTTGACCGCCTGGGGATGGAAGGTCCTATCCTTCCTAGGCATTACCCTTCTCGTAGTATTCAGTTGCTGCCTATGTCTGCAATGTGGGCCAGCGATTTGCGGCCTGTGTGCCACATCATGTATTCCACATTCAAGTTCCCATTCAAAACGCCATAAGAAGAAAGAAGAGCAAATGATGTTACGTGAACAGATTGATCGATTCATGAGGATCGATATATCATGAAGGGTCCGTAGGGGACAAGGAGGGAATGAGGAAATATGAATTTTTATGATCAATTGTGTCCCCTATCTTAGACCCCAACGACTCCGTGTACGCGCTACAAGTACATGTATGTTCCCTCCACTTCCAGCTATAAAGACGCAAATACATTTGCGTCCAACGTTAACATGTCCTCATTCAGATCCACCATGAATGGATCAAATATTCCGTTCCTAAGTATGCCTTGCCAACGTCTTTATGTGGTGTACTTTACACGTTTTTCAGCTCTGGCGAAGTAGGCCCTGAATTCTGCCATCGAGCCTTTTCCTGCCTTCTGCCTCTGAATGTTTCAGCCGGGGCCTGCATCTGTATCCGTGACCTTTGTCTCACTCCCTGCGCGGCTAGCGGTGCTTGGCTCGGCCTGTTGCCTGCCAAGACTGTATTCAACCTTCAAGTTATCTGCTCCGCTCCTCGAAAAATACATTCCTGTCTAGTAGTTCAAGTAAACATCCTTCCAGCTGCAGAGCAAAGGGCCCGGCCTCACTGTCTCCGTGCAAAGTAATTCATAGCTCCTGTTACCATGGTAGGCCCATGCCCCCTCGCATCTCATGCAGACACGTAGACGCTTATACACGCACTCACAGTTAGTATAGAATAGCCTCTGCCCGAGAGACCTTTCCTTCCAGATAATATAGTTCCTTAAACACGAGATATTAGATACGATTTGGGATTAGGTTGATCTGACATCCCAGACTTCTGTCTCCTCATGTAGGGCTAAATGTCAAGTCCCCTTCACCCTCCAGTTACATGTCAATCACACGTCATGCTGCCTGCGCGCGCATCTCTGCCATGTATTTCTGCTGACACTGCAGGATTCTCTTATGGATCCACCCACTTGTGACATCTTCTTAATGACGTTTCTAGTACACGCCTTCATGCACGCCTATTGTAACGCCTTTTCATTACGTATGTGTACTCTTATCTCTCCTCTCAGCTGTTACGCCTCCTGCATCTGTCTTTACTGTAATGCATTGACTATATATACTATTAACTGTCAATAAAGTATTGTCTGTCAGTCCCTTCCCGAACCTATGTGGTGACGGAATGGTATGCTACCTTGGTTCGAACCAATACCAATTCCTTTTTAAGGAATAAAACCCCTTTTATAAACCTCAAATATCACGGATTTTGCCTCTTCTTTTTGACTGAGTTATTCTTATTGAACTTTACCGCATAAATTAAGTATAGGTAATTTAAATTTACCACACCATTATACATACGAGTTGGTAGAGTAGAAACGGGATTAGGTTGGAATAGACCAGCATGTCCTGCGCCTGTCGGGTACTTGGCGCGGACGGGCGAAGACGGGCTTTCCTTTGGCGCGCCTTCGGCACGCCACTGGCGCGCCCGCTGCGCCTGTCCGCTGCGCCTCCGGGGCCAGGTGATCATTTTGTAGTGACAGGGGAAGGCGGGGGTGAGCAAGCAACTAGAGCGCTGCCCTGGAATCCACCAAAGATGGCGGTACCTTCTATGGGAGCATGTCAGCGTCAGATCTGCCTGTTAGAGATCGAGGATTACAGTGCCACTAAAGCGAAATGGTTTTAAAATCACATAAGGTAAATCAGATGCTTAAATAATACAACAACAATTTAATTCTGTCACAATCTAATTTTTTTTTATTTAGCAGCCTAGAATCCCCGGCTCAAACCTCAGGGGATGGAAAATACACACGCACTAAGCACACGAGAATGAGCTCTGTTTAAGTACTCAGAGGGCGGGGGCGAGCAACTAGAGCGCTGCCCTGGAATCCACCAAAGATGGCGGTACCTTCTATGAGAGCATGTCAGCGTCAGATCTGCCTGTTAGAGATCGAAGATTACAGTGCCACTAAAGCGAAGTGGTTTTAAAATCACATAAGGTAAATCAGATGCTTAAATATTACAACAGCAATTTAATTCTGTCACACTTTTAAAAAAACGTTATTTAGCAGCCTAGAACCCCCGGCTCAAGCCTCAGGGGATGGAAAATAAACACGCACTAAGCGCACGAGAATGGGCTCTGTTTAAGTACTCGGAGGGCGGGGGGAGCGAGCAACTAGAGCACTGCCCTTGAATCCACCAAAAATGGCGGTACCTTCTATGGGAGCATGTCAGCGTCAGATCTGCCTGTTAGAGATCGAGGATTACAGTGCCACTAAAGCAAAATGGTTTTAAAATCACATAAGGTAAATCAGATGCTTAAATAATACAACAACAATTTAATTATGTCACGCTTTAAAAAAAACGTTATTTAGCAGCCTAGAACCCCCGGCTCAAGCCTCAAGGGATGGAAAATACACACGCACTAAGCGTACGAGAATGGGCTCTGTTTAAGTACTCGGAGGGCGGGGGGAGCGAGCAACTAGAGCGCTGCCCTGGAATCCACCAAAGATGGCGGTACCTTCTATGGGAGCATGTCAGCATCAGATCAGCCTGTTAGAGATCGAGGATTACAGTGCCACTAAAGCGAAATGTTTTTAAAATCACATAAGGTAAATCAGCTGCTTAAATAATACAACAACAATTTAATTCTGTCACACTTTAAAAAAAACAATATTTAGCAGCCTAGAACCCCCGGCTCAAGCCGGGGGTCTTATAGTGTGTGCTTCAGTTATGTGCCGCTGTCTGAGATGTTTAAAGCCCACAAATGGACCTCCACTCGCACATCTGGCTTGTCAATCCTCCATGGATTCCTCCACAGTGAGACTCCGTGATTCAGAGCTCCGTGGCCCCAAATTTCTGGGCGGTGCATCTCCTGCGGCTGGGAGGCCGCATATAAATCAAAACTCCAAGGTTACCACCTGTTGGAGACGCACTCTGACATCCACTGCAGCAACCTTCAAGGAGGTAATAGCCGGATTGGTGGGCGGATCCAGTACACAGCACGGCTGTTGATTCACGCCGGACGCGTTTCATGCTCATTGCCCTCTTCAGCAGCGCAACAGTGGAGAAGTGTGGCTCAGGGGTTAGAGGCGGCAGACCCGGAATCTGAGATCGGCCCTGGACCAGGGTTCAATTCCCCGCCTCGGCGGGTCTTGGGCTCAAAAATTCCATGGACTCGATAATTCTCGCTCCGGTGCCTTCTCGACTCACCGGTTCACACTCTGCGACTCTGGGCAATAGCTTGCTTAATCTCCACAACGGCCCCTCGCGGCGGGATGCCAGGCTTTCACCTTGTGGATACCCTGCCGGGGTTATCTCACAGGGGAATACCAGGACGGGTTCCCTAAGCAAGCTCCCGGAAACCCACTGCGGTAGCTGTGCGCTATATAAGCTAAAATACATTTACATTTACATTTTGGCATAGAGGCCACACCTCCCACTTAAAAAAATGAGCCCTCCTATGGGCAACTCAAATGAGTCCGCGTTGGTTTGTGGGTCTTATAGTGTGTGCTTCAGTTATGTGCCGCTGTCTGAGATGTTTCAAGCACACCAATGGTCCTACACTCGCACATCTGGCTTGTCAATCCTCCATGCATTCCTCCACATTGAGACTCCATGATTCGGAGCGCCATGGCCCCAAATTTCCAGGTGGTGCATCTCCCGCGGCTGGGAGGCTGCGTATAAATCAAAGCTCCAAGGTTCCCACCTGTTGGAGACGCACTATAATATCCACTGCAGCAACCTTCAAGAGTTAAAAGCCGGATCGGTGGGAGGATCCAGTTCACTGCATGCCTGTCGATTCACGCCGGACGAGTTTCATGCTCATTGCACTCTTCAGCGGCGCGACAGTCATTTTGGCATTTTATATATATTCACTGAAAAAAAACATAGGTTTCAGGGACGTTATAGTTAGAAATTATTATTCAAAATGTTTTAGAAATTCACAGAAAAAAACATAGGTTTCAGGGACGTTATACTTAAAAATTAGCATTTAATAAACCTTAGAAATTCACAAAAAAAACCATAAGTATTAAAGACGTTATAGTTAGGAATTAGTATTTAAAAAACCTTAGAAATTCACTGAAAACAACATAGGTTTCAGGGACGTTATAGTTAGTTGGACATTTGACTCATATAAAACCAGAGAAATTTGCCTGTTATAGTTAGTTGAGCTAACTTTAACTTGCGTGCCCGCAATGCACTGCTGATGATGTTACATATTACATCACTTATGACATGGTCACTGACATCACTGATGATATCACTGATGACACCTATGGTTTTTCCAGTGAATTTCAAATGTTTTTTAAATATCTAACTACTATTGTGTATTTGTCAATGGTACTGTTTTTTCTAACTTTTCAACTACATAAAATAAACAGAAAACATGCTATGTAACATAATGCATTTCACAAACTACAATGAGTTTTTAAAGAATACAAACCATTTTAAAATTCAGATAATAATTTTCTCCTTTTTTCTGTCATCTGTCACTACTTATTTTCACTATTCACAGTGATGTCAGTGTAGTTTCATCATAAACAGCAGGAAAAAAAACAATCAACTAGATTTAAAAAAAAAACACATCCCTAATTCTCATAAATACAATACAAAATCAACACAAATAACACATCCAATACTACTTCAAATGTTCAAATCTTACCTTTACTTCTTAGTTTCTGTGCACATTCTCCCAATACGCCAGATAATGTATCAAAAATGTTGCTTTGAAAGCATCCAGTATGATTTCCTTAAAGATCTTTACACCTTCCCATAAAGCCGAATGGTGTATCTAATATCTTTGTTTCAGAAATATCAAGTATGAGTTGGGTAATTCATAAGGCAATCACGGTTTCATTTCCAAGTGTGTATCAATACAATGACTCCAACCATTATTACACTTCAAATAAACTGCATAATGTCTACTTGTAGTAGTACTTCCAGCATGGAAAACAATAGCAACTGTTGCAAAAGTTCTTCCAGAAATAGATACTTGATTAGCAACAAAAATGTTAGTTTTGGCATCCACTTTTCTTGTATTTGTTCTACAGCGTTGCAGCATTAAAATCAAATATTTTCCATTTCTTGGTAGGCATATTGTAGATAGCATTCTTTATTTACAACGAGAAAACATCATCTCATGATCAGCTTTTTTTCCTAATTTGGAAAATGGTACAGTTTTGCAGTCATGTATTGTTATATATAAAAATCGTTCTCTGCCAACTTTAATCCTTGAAGTTATTAAACAATGTTCACATTTATGTTTCCATTTGTAACTGAGTCCAAATAAACTCTCAATCTGAATACCTTCATCTTCTAGTACTCCAAGCATAACCACCAGAAATTCTTGTGCATCTTGCTGTATATTAGCACTGAACGTTAAAGATCCAGTCCATGTATCCAACAGTTGGCGAATACCAGAAGCAGAATGGATCTTACTTCTATCATTTCTCAATTGTTGAAATAAAAGAAAAGTGCCGAACATAATGTTTTTTCCTGACTTTCCATAATTTCACCACTAACATCTTCAAGATAAAATATAACGTTTGGAATAACATTACAATAGCAGTTGACATCACAAGCATTTTCTAATTGGTATCCAACAACATCATAACTTGTTTGTATTTTCTGCTTCTTTACATCTTTTCTTTTCTCATGATGTTCTTTCAGCTTTTCAACAATAGTTAATTCTTCAACATGATTCCATTTTGAACACACAACACGTTTCTCATAAATAGGATATTCACCTAAATGGGGAGCATAAAGCCTTCTCAAATAAATAAATTCTCTTACACAATTAACATCAGCACTAACATTGTTCTCATCAAAAATCAATTAAATACAAACCAGACAACGTTCTAACTCGAGATAATTCAACATATACCATTCCCTCTTTAAACACAGTTCTTCCTAAATTTACCAAAGCATTATCTACACTTAAACCTTGTGATTTTTGAATAGTTATTGCATATGCTAAACAGAAGGGAAACTGTTTATTACGAACATACAAGTCATTTACAAGCAAAAAATGTGCAGCAGAACGTGCTATCTGTCTTACTTTTGCAATCTGATCAAATTTAACTTTCAAGAATTCAATTCCATTTCGATTTTGATATTTCATAAAATGCACAACTTTCCCCATTGCTCCATTCACTAAACCTTCTTCTACATTCAGATTTCACTTCAAAATTACCTGACAGCTTCGGAAACCCACACGGAGGAGCAGGAAGCACCGGAGACCTTATCACAGGTCCAGCATCGCACTAAATATCTGGCAACCCGTATGAATGTTGGTATCTAAGCAAGCACATCTCCCTTTCTTCTGAAATCCGTTGGCACTACAGACTGCCCGCTAACGGGGGCCAGGACAAAATTTCACTTTTTATCTACACTCCATTGCTGCTTGACTGTGGAACAACGCTCCGAAACAATTTTTTGCCCGCACTTCTATACTATTCAGGAACACAAGAGACACACTGTCGACAAAATTCTTACTGCACTGGCATTGAAGGTGCAATCATATTTTGGAACATCGGATTAAGATGATCCTATTCAATCCCCTGATGAAATTCCCATGGCACTAAAGTGAATGAAATGCGTTGGCTGTGCCTGTGTATCTTAAAAAGAGAAACTAAAAGAGCCCATTAAAGAAAAGAAGAGAAGACTCACAAAATGTGTGAACTTCTTGTACCTTTGACTCCATTGTGAGCACCTCTCAAACTTTTTGCAACATTTTCTATATAACGGACATCCTTGGCAGCGGATAGTGAGAGTGGTTGCACCACATGAATTTATGAAACAGAAGAAGTCGATGTGCTAAACCTTGGTCTGCTGCTGTGTGCTTTGGTTTTTGTATAAAACTCCGCCCAATAGCGTTGTATAGGTGGGCAATCCCATGTCAGGTGTCTGAAATCGGCTCCTTCCCACCTGCAGCGATCGCAGCGATCGTTATCGCGCAGCCTCAGCCTAAACATCCACACAGGCGTATGGTATAATTGATGTATGTATTTGTAGTGTATAGTTTGAAATCTACTACTAGAAGAGATTTCCCCAGTTTGTGTATAGCAGTATGCCCACTGTTCCTCAGTAATGGAATGGCCCAGCTTCTCCTCCCACCTCTCGCCAGATGGAAAGAGGAGGAACGCAGGCCATTTACCATAACAGTGGCTAGAAGCCCAGTGTATAGTAGATTAATCCATGCTAGAAATGGGGGAGGGAAGCCCATGTGCACCAATTCATAGGAGAGATAATCCCATTCCAGGGAGTCAAACGCCTTGGTGGCATCAAGGAAAATGGCAGCCGCATCCTCTTCAGGGTCTAGATCGTGGAGCAGAGCGAACAGTGTTCGCAGGTTCTGAGCCGTGCTTATAGTCGGGACAAATCCCGATTGGTCAGGAAGGATGAGTACAGGCATCAAGGGGCTGATACGGTAAGCGATCAATTTAGCAAGGATTTTTGCATCCATGTTGATGAGAAGAGGGGTCTGTACGTATCTACCTGTGTGAGCGGCTTAACAGGTTTTGGTAGAGAAATGATGAGCGCCTCTCGCATTGTACCCTGTAAAATTTCATTTTCGCTGGCCTCCTCAAGCATATGTCTAAGCACCGGGATAATAAGGTGTTTATATAATTTATAAAATTCTGCCGGAAGGCCATCCGGCCCTGGGGCCTTGCCAGAATGTAGTTGTATAATAGCCAATATGATCTCATCATCTTCATGGTGTGCTAGCAAGAAGGCTCTCTGACCATCACCCAGCCAGGCCATGGCGGTATCGTCAAAGAATGTCTCAAAGTCTGCTGCAGCATGTAACTGAGTAGAGTACAATCTCTTATAAAAGTGTTGAAAAGCCGATAATATGTCCGAGGAGTTCCTGTGTGTCAGGCCATCCTCGTCTTCTATCTCTAACACAATATTGTTTTGACGTGGAGAGCGAATCGTGGAGGCCAGTGCTCTCCTTGGCCATTCACCCTCCCCGTATTGCCAGGCTTTGTGGTATTTCCCTCTGAATCTGCATTCTCGCTCTGCAGTCTCCTGGTAGTCATCAAGCAGCATTCGTAAGTGAGCCTGCAACTTGGGGGAGGGTGTGGTCTGGAGATCTATATCAGTCTGTTTGATTTTTACCTCAAGGTTGTGTAGCGTATTTCGGATGTCTTTCAACACTCTGCCGCTTTTCGCCAGGCAGATACCGCGTATGGTGACTTTAAAAGCCTCCCATATGGTGGAGTAAAGAGCTACGGAACCAACATTACGGAGGAAGAAATCTGAGATCTCCTGTTCCACTTCATCTTTGAATACAGGATCTAGAAGAGACTGCGGATTAAGGCGCCATGCCAAGTGTGGAGGCTCCTCATGCGACGGGGTGAGAGTCAGTAATACCGGGGAGTGATCCGAGTATGTGCATGGTAAATAAGAGGTGTGTGTTGTTCAAGTTGCCATTTCCCTGTCAACCAACCAATAATCAATGCGCGACCATGAAGAGTGAACAGAAGAGTAACAAGATCCCAGTCGTGTAGTCGAGTGGTGCATTCTCCAGGGGTCAAGTAAGCCGTGCTCTTCTACTATGTCCGTAAGGGTTCGCTGTGCATCTGTGTAGTGATGAGGCTGCGGGTGCGACCTATCTAAGCTAGGAACATCCACAAATTCTTGCCATATTTTCTTACTCTTTGTTGGTACACTATTTACTAAAATAACTACTGCATCATTGTCCTCTTTCTCTCTAGCAATAGTTTCAATATTTTCCTAAAATTCAAAGGTAAGTACACCACTCTTCCTTTCAGCCTTCTTTGCCAGTCTGTTGGGGGCAGTTTACCTGTTTTAGGCTCCATCCGAATTATAGTTTGAAAAAGATGAACAGATTGAATAAGACCGGACTCATATGTATACAATTTGGCCAGTTCCTCTGGAATAGCTACTCATTCTAAGTTATTATGTACTGCTCTAGCAAGCGTTTTGTTCTCTTCTAATTTTTTGTAACACTATTTACATATATGTTGATCACTACCTAACTCAAATTCACATTCAACAAACAAGTAATGTTTTCTTTTTCACTTTTCAAAAACAAAATCAACATTTCTTCTTTGACTTTTATATTGAGTACGTCAACAGCAACAACAAAAACAAACATAGTTTGGTATTTCAGAGCACACTACATTAAACTTTCCAATGTATTCTTCAAACTGACCAGTGCTAATCACTTTCTTATCTCCTCCAACATCTGTAATTTTCAAACTTTCACTACCTATATACTGCTCTTCTGAACCAAAATACTGCATTTCAATATCAACACACTTTTTCGAACATCTAATAAAGAACCATATAAAAGACTTGTATTCTGTTCACTTAAACATAATGCAGGACGTTTTACATAGTACAGTTTCCTTACAAACATCCGCATTTCTGAATGGTGTACAGCTAACATCCTCAAATGATGAAAAACACTTTTACAAACTTTTCTTGAAAGACAAGCCATGAGTTGGGGGGAAAGATGGCGGCCGGCTGTTGAGACCGGTCGGGAGCTCCGTGCCTGAGCTCCGTATGCGGTTCTACCTGACGAGGATGCTCGTGTGAGACCCGCGGAATAGGATTTATTTTTCTCTTTCTTTTGTTCGGTCAAGTTATGATGGGCTAAGTCGCAAAATCCTGGATATTGCTTGATTTCTACCTTCTAAGGGGACCGTGTCGGCGGTTTTATTTGGAGTGACTGTCTCTTCCCGCCTCTCCATTGGCGAGTAAAAGAAGTGTCCCCCGTTTTTTTTTTTTTTTTTTTCCTACCTGCCGTGTTAGTCCTGTGTGATCCTTTTTGGACGGATGCTGACTCCGCTTGGCACCACCGCTTGAGTTTTCCCTCCAGCTGCTGGAGGGACAGAGGGCACCTGCACCGACACCGGCACCTGCAAACGGCTCCCTTCAATCGATAGCTCAGGGCTCGACTCACAGACCTTCGCGAGCTCAGCTACTGGAAAGTGGGAGGTTGCCCTGCGTGCAAGACGGACCTGCAGAAAGGCAGTGAGCCGATTTTCGTTTGGTGCTGGGGGCAAGGCGGGGGGGATAGAAGTTCTGAGAAACTGGGCATTTTTCTCAACGAAGTATTCAGGCTCTGAGAGAAGTTTTTGTTTTATATTTGACTCTGCATTTGACAAGCCTGCTTCGGGGAAAACATATAAATTTACCATTCCAGACTATTTACCTCAGCTGATTCTCCAACTAGGACCTAATAAGGGCAGTATATTGTTACAAAATTCTCTACATTCCCAATTATACTTACAATATATTACTTTAGGGGGTTTGGCCAGAGTAAAAGTGGAGGGCCAGGAAGAAGGCACAGTCTGCGCCACTACACCCCCACTAATCCCAGAACCACTAAATCAAACAAGAGTTCTTCCTTACTGCAGTGAATTAGGTGCAGATAAAATTGATACCGTAGCGGTCAATCTTGAATTGGATGCTAAAACTGAGCCTCATCTGGATTTGTTCCGGCAGGAAAAATCTTCCTACTGCCTAAGGAATAGGCTTTTTCTTAAAAAATCAGCTCCAACTGCTATTAAACAAACAGTAGTCCCGCGAATCACAAAGAGAATTTCGCGTAAAACCTCTAAAACAGATAAAGGGATACCAGCAAATAAGAAAGGAGCCTTGGAAGGTCGGCAGGAATTAGCTGATAAGAGGAAGAAAGAATCTGTAATAAAAATTACACCCTCTTTGAGGACTTACTTTAAGGTACAGGACAGACTCCAAGACAGAGCACACTCTATACCCGCAATGGAAGAGTCCGCTTCACCAGTGTTACCATTGTTACCCCAGCCACTAAAGGGGGATTTAAGCGACCCAGACAACTTCTTAACTGAACTCTCAATGAGGGAGATAGAGAATCAAGAACTTGAAGATTCACAGACGATAGCTCAATCCCAGGCCCAGACCTCCATTCAATCTCTGAGTCAGACAATAAACACACCTCAAGGCCTCTTTGGAACTGATCCTACCACTAGTTGTTCCACTTTGTCTCCAGTAGCAGAGCCAGAGATCGCTACAGAGTCTGTACCCTCTGACGCTGTATCTCCTGACGCTTCTTCCTCAGATATATTTAATACTAACTCCGACGCAGATAAAGCTGATAATCCCGCTAAAAATCATTGTGAGTCTAGCAGTAATATGGAGTTCCTTTTGGAAAAAATGTTTACGGAGATGACATCTAGATTTAAGATATCAGAAGATAACCAAATCAAACTTCACGATAGGTTTGAATCTTTAGACTCAAAGTTATTGGCGTTAAATGAGAGAGTCTCTACAGTAGAAGCTGTAGCTGTGGGCCTGACAAGGAGGGTGGAAGCATCAGAAAAAAATATAAGAGATTTAAAAGCAAAGGACAAAAGTATGGAGGAAAAGCTCGAGGCCTTGGAGAACCAGTCTAGGAGATCAAACCTGAGATTTCTTAATGTGCCAGAAGGGCGAGAAGGGTCAGACATTAAGAAATTCATTATTTCGCTTCTAGAGGAATATTTTCCGTGGTGTAAATCCTCAGACCTGGAAAATGACATTCAACGGGTTCACCGTGACCCCTTTGGGAAATCCAAGGAAAGAAAGAACCCAAGGAAGATTTTGGTGAATTTTAAATCATATAACATCAAAGAGAGGATCCTGAGTGAAGCTTTAAAAACAGGAACACTTAACAGAGATGACTGGTCTTTTAGGATCCGATCCGACATTGCGAAGGTGACTCAAGATAGGCAATGGGAATTGGGTCAAAAAATGCCCGAGTTAAAATCACTTGGAGCTACAGTCCAAATGAAGTTTCCGGCTTCACTAAGGATTATGTGGAGGAACAAGATGTATAATATTAAAGATCCTCTAGAAGTTGACAATTTGTTAGTACAGATGCGGGATCAGATTCAAATTCATTCTCAAACTCACTCCTAGATTAAACGTCAAACACTTTTGATATGGTGACTACTCTTAAAATGACCTTAAAATGATCTTATGAAAGCTAGAATTAAGACTTACTTATAACAATTATAACACTTATAACACCAGCATCCTTATTTATTCTTTTCTTTTACAGGCACGGGGCTCATAGAGGGCTATAATTAAGGCCCAAAGGAAAGGGAGGCTTTCCCAGGGAGGGTTTGTGTCTCCCCGTCCCTCCTTTTTTCTTTTCTTTTCTATAATTTTGGTAAACTCTCACATACACAATTGGCTTTTAGCCATCTTAAGAGGGGAGGAAGGGGAGGGTGGGGAGCACATGAGGGTTGGGAGCAAAATAGGGAAAAAAACAAAAAAATTTCCTCATTCCAAATTAAAGGAGAAAATCAGGAACCAGATGATCAGTAAAGAGCGCCACACACCTCGCCGAGGGAGATGGAAAAAAATCTGAAGAGTATAAAAATAATCACCTGGAATGTTAACGGGTTAAGGGTCAAGAGCAGAAGAAGGAAAATCTTTGAATATTTAAAAATTGCTGATAGTGAAATATTAATTTTACAAGAAACTCATTTAATGAAATCAGAATGGGAGGAGATCATTAAAACACTTTATTGGGTTGAGGATTACGTTTGTACGGACCAACATTGCGCCACAAAAGGGGTTGTTATTCTCATAAAAAAATCCCTGAAGGCAAAAATACTATCCTCCGAGACTGATCCTAAAGGGAGATGGGCCCTAGCCAAGATCACCTTCCTCAACAATACCTTTATTTTAGCCGGGTATTATGGCCCTAACATAGACGATCCCACCCCATTACAATCATTATACTCCCCATTTAATATCGGTAAATTTTCCTGTGATCCTAGGTGGAGATTTTAATATAATTTTAAATCCAAATACAGATCGGATACCAAAAGGGAAATTGAACACCTTGCCCAAAATGAGAGAATGGCTGATAATATATAAAAGAGATCTAAATCTTCTTGATGTATGGGACGAAAAGGCTCCAAACAGGATAGATTCACGTTTAACAATAAAAAATTGAGAATACAGTCAAGAATTGATTATTTTTTAATAGATCAAGCACTAGTAGAAAACACTCATAAAATGACCCGCCTTCCCGCTCATCTCTCAGATCACTCGGCTGTCCAAATGACATTAAAAATAAATGATGTTACAACTATACCGAGATGGACTTTAGACCGTACAGTACTCCAGGATCCCACAATAATCGATCAACTTTCACTAGAGACAGATCAGTATTTTCAAGACAATAATGGGAGCGCTTCGCCGCAACTGATCTGGGATGCTTACAAGGCAGTAATTAGGGGCAAGATTTGTAGCTTGACTATACATAAATCAAGAGAGGCAAAAAAAGAGATCCAGAAAATGGAAGAAAACATAAAAATACTGGACCGCCAGATTTTAGTAGACACATCCTCCCCGAGATGCCAAGAACTAATGAGGGAAAGGCTTAATTGGAAGGAAAAAATATCGACATTATTAGAAGGAAAAATTAGGGAAAGATGGGAATGTAGTAAACTTGCCCATTATGAGTATGGAGAAGGCTGTGGAAAGATGCTTGCGTGGAAGCTTAAAACAGACCAAGTTAGAAATAAAATAAACTATAAACATCCGACAGACAGCTCACAAAATGGGTTTGAAGAGAAAGTTATAAAGGAAGAATTCTCTGCTTTTTTTACCAAACTCTACTCTGAGGATTGCAACCCAAAAATAGAAGAAATAACTAACTTCCTACTAACACAAAATACTCCAGTTTTAACCCCAGAGGAAAAAATAACTTTAAATAGTGAAATAAAACCAGAAGAAGTTGCCCAAGCTATTAAAGAGTTAAAAAGAGGAAAAGCTGCAGGGCCTGATGCCCTCCCAAACGAACTCTATCTAAAGTTAAAAGATACGCTGGTTCCCCATTTAACACTACTAGTTAACAAGATTTTTATAAACAACGCTAAAATTCCGGAGTCATGGAATGACGCCACCATCTCCATCATACTGAAACCAGGTAAAAATCCAAACCAATGCGAATCCTACCGCCCAATATCCACCCTAAATTGCGACTACAAGATTTTTACTCAAATCCTAGCAAAGAGACTAGGGAAAATAGCGGGAACATTAATAAACTTTAATCAAAAAGGCTTCATGGCAGGAAGGCATCTACAGGACCTTACGCATGAGTTGATTGCAGCCATTGATATCGCTACCGTAGAAAAGATCCCACTATCAATAATCACGATTGACGCTGCTAAAGCATTTGATAGAGTAAACTGGTCTTATCTAAGCAAAGTATTAAAGAAATTTAATCTGAGGGAAAACATCGTAAAAGCTGTAGAAAATATTTACAACTCGCCCAGAGCTAAGATATTAATTAACGGCCACCTAACAAATAATATTCTGATAGGTAGAGGTACACGCCAGGGCTGCCCCCTCTCCCCCCTACTTTTTAATTTCTATATTGAGCCGATCGCAGAACATCTTAGGAATCTCCCTTCAATCTCCCCATTTTCCTTCCAAGGGTGGCACAAGAAAGTTGCGTTATATGCGGACGATCTCATGATCTTTACCTCAGACCTAGAAGAGGCTCTTAAAACAACAGAAGAGACTTTGATAAGCTTTGGGAGGATATCTGGTTATCAGATAAATCAAACAAAAACTGAAACCGTAAGTTGGAATGAAAACTTCGTATCCCCCTTTACTAAAGATAAAATAAGATATCTGGGTATTGATCTGGTAAAGGAGATTGATAAAATTACCCAAATAAATTTACATAGGGTAGAGGTTGAAGTAAAAAAGTTACTGAAAGTCTGGAAAGCCCTGCCATTAACATTCCTGGGGAAATCAAACATTATAAAAATGGCAATTCTACCAAAATTCACCTTCATCTTCAACGCTATCCCTCTCGAGTTCAATAGAGATAAGATAAAAAAAATCCAGGGAGACTTATCCAGTTTCATATGGTCATCTAAAAAACCAAGAATTGCATGGCGTAAACTAAGAAGATCTAAAGAGCAGGGAGGAATAGCAAGCCCAGATTTATTAGAATACTGCAGGGCCTTCCAATTCAAAAGTAGTAGGGTGCTGTTGGGTCCATATGTAAACTACCTACTATTCTTACGTGTTTTAACAAGCAATACCAGCCATTTTCTATACAAATTTGGGCATCCAAAGTTCTTTAAAAAAATTAAACTAAAGGTCCTGAAATCTGCCGCTAGAGTATGGTATTGTATCAGATCTACATTGGATATCCCCTTCTACAGTGATAAGGCCCCGATCTGGGATTCTCAGACCACACCAGACTGTCTTAAGGATAGCTTAGCAACATCGCTAAGATCAGCAGGAATAACGGACTGGGGTCAACTCCTGTTTCAAAACAAACTGCTTGATTGGGATATTTTGTCTCGTTGCACAAACTATACTCTTTCGAAATTCAAATACTACCAATTATTGAGTTGGAGTAAGTCTCTTAAAGAAATTAGAAAAGGGAATACCACCCTGGAGATAAAGATGCAGACGGATAAACCATTTCGGAAAGAAACTTCTTTCTGGTACTGGGCCTTAATTTCGGCTGGAGAGGAAGAGTTTCGAATTCCAGAAGGTATCTGGGGAAAAGATCTGCCGACGCTGGATATAAGTAACATATGGCAAGTATCTATGAGCATTTGCTGGTCAATTGTAACTTCTGCTGCTCTTAAAAGAAACCATTTGCTCACTGTACACAGAGCCTACTTGACACCGAAAAGGTTATCCAAATTTAACGGGGCCACAGTGAAGAACTGCCCAAAGTGCAATTTACAGCTGGCTGATGATCTACACATGTTTTGGCGCTGTCCTAGCCTGGATGCCTTTTAGAAGGAAGTGGGTACTACCTTAGAGGGGGTATTTGGAAGACAACTCTCTGTAAGTATGGACCTAGTTATTTTTGGGATATCAAGAACAAATGTAGAAAGACCACTTACTAAAAATCAAGAAAATTTACTTTTTATCTTGATTCTTTTGGCAAGGAGGGAGATTTGTGTAAAATGGATAACTCCGGTTCCCCCTACTCATAATGAATGGTTGGCTTCAATCCTGAAAGTGTTTAATTTAGATAAAAATAAGAAGCATGCCTCTAAAAAATATAGATTCTGGGATTTGTGGGAAGAATACCATAAGAGGTGAATTAATGTGTGTGGTTTATATAATATGTGTATGTAATAGGAAGCTAACATTCCTGGTTTCCCTAACACCTCCTCCGCCCACTGTCCACTGTCCAATGATTACGCTATCGCAACAATGATGAGAATGGCATGTAAGAGTAGCAATAATGGCTAGCTCAACCTACTACGTATAACCAGCCTTCTCACTATAAGTATGTGGACGTAAGGGGTTTCCTTCTCTTTTTCTAAGGGTGCCAAAAAGCTGAGAAAGGTCCCTGAAAACTCCTGACTTTTAACTGTTGCGTAATGAGGACAAAAAAAAAAAAAAAAAAGAAAGACAAGCCATAGAATGCCCATACTTCTTAGTATATTGTCTTACATTAAATGGATTGTAACAACTTAATCTTCGGTTTAATACGTTTCTGAGTATTTCTCGTACCAATTTTTGCATTATATCAATGGATTCCTGTTAAATACTACAAATACTACAAATACAACTACAACTCCACTTATACACAGGAGCTTGTGGATGTTTCCCTTGCACTTCTTCAGCTATTTACTCTTCTGCACTTTTACCAACCATTTCCTCCTTTGGAAGAGAACAACCATCCTGAACTTCGTAGCAATGACCTCCAGTATCAACTACAAATGATAAACTATTTTCCTGGAAGTAACTTTCCTCATTAAAAAAAAGGCTCAGTAGTAGACGTATATCTCCAATGTCCACAAGTAAGTTCCTTTTTTCTACTTTTGTCTTTCAACACTTTGACTATTTTATCCAAAAGTTTGATTCTCTTCAAAATCCGAATGAATAACTTCTGTTTTAAATTGAAAGCAGTAGCCACTATACTTTCAATACGCTGCTTCTCTTTGAATTGCAGCAGTTTCCTTTTATATTTGCAGCATGTTTTCATTAAATTCTGATTCACTCTAGATTGAAAAAGTCTCTGACTAATTTCTTGAAATTGCTTTTGTCTCCAAGTATCAGATACCATTTATTTATCATGTTTCTTTTCCTGGTATTAGAAATATAACTCTGCTTCACCTTACTTGAAAAATTGTTATTTTTGCGATCTTTTTTCATTAAATGTTCGTAATATTTTTTCAAAAATTGTCTTCTACTTTTAGTAGAACAAACTGTTTCTGTACTACTCGCATTTTTTTCTCAGTGAATTTTTTCTCATTTGCTCAAATATATATATTTTTTAATTTCTTCTAGGCATTTACAAATATTAATCCAAACAAAATAATTTTCTAAAAAACAAAAAATAGATTCAATTATTTTTCACATTTGTTCACTATGGTAAAATAATAACATACAATTACAAAACTTCCACTAACGACTTCCAGACCCACTGCTGCAACGTGATGGAGCACAACAGAGGAGCACTAGGATGACAAGTAGTGCCATAGAACATACAGCAAAGTATTTATTTAATTATTTACATACACCTTTACAATGTATATGTAACTGCACTACCTCGTACTTTTCACCTCTCTACCACACCCCACCACCCCACAGCACTTTCTCTGCAACCCACCGGAGACAACTATATAGACAGTTTTTTTTCCCCTAGGTGTGAATCTATACCTTTTTGGTCATTATTTCGACCATTTCAAGCACTTTCCATCAGATTAGCGAGAAATCTTGGCGCTTATCTGCAACAAATTGGATTGTACAATGAACCTCTGACAGTTTATCTCGTGAGGAACTCTAACTTGGTACCCTCAGGATCTTTTTAAAGCACTATTCTATTGGGACGTCTATTACCAGGACAGATCCTTTTCCTGTAATCTTGCCGATCGATTTTGCAACACATATTTTTGTCCTGATGAAGTTCCCATGGCACAAGCGGAACGAAACGCGTTGGCTGTGCCTTTGCTGATTGAAAATTATGATTTCCGAATAAAGAAGAGATTTTTTAAAATCATCTTTCGCTCTATTGACTTCATTGGAGTGCACCTTCCTTTCTGTTTTTGTATACTAATTTTATAGACAGTATTTTTAAAATTGTTAATCTATGTACTTAGGATGATATGATCAACCAAACAGCACACACAAAAATGATCATTATTAGCCAAACAATTTTATCTACAATTTCGCAAACATAACACTGCACCCAGGGCTTTAGGTGGTGGGTGTCTGTGGGGGTATGACCACCAGCACTTTATTTTTGGAGCCTCGAAACAGGCCTTTATGGGGCTCTTTTTTTGGGCCTTACAAAGGTAATCCATTTTTTTACTTTATTGCACTGCAGTGAGACTGTGAGAGCATTCACATTGCTCACTACTTAGAAGTGAAGACTTCATGCCAGGTGACTCGCATTGTAGGAGAAGGGAACTCCTTTAAAGAGATCCATTTTCTCTCACGATTTCCCTTCTCTTTTTGCAACATCATCGTGGGGTGAATAGCAAACAGACCACCAGGCGCTAAAGGCCCATTGACATGGACTCTCTAAGACAGCTTCCCGGGCGCACACACTGCCTATTGCTGATTGAATTAGGCTCCCCTGAAATTTCTCTCTGGTTGCGCCTCTGGAAGCGACCACAAGCAGGCAACTCCAGGACAATCCTGCTCTGACCTTACACGCTGTTCTGTTTTAGTGCTACGAAAACATACGCTTTGCAATGGCTCACTTAGTTCTCACGCCCCCTCTTTAATATAAACACAAAAGCTATGCAATTACTTTTATATTCCTATACTGTGCTTCACATGGAAATATAGAACTGCAGGTTCTCACCACCCCAAATTAGCTCTCCGGTATACTTTCTCAAATGTATGAAGTACAGGTATTTAGTATCTGTAAGTCACTGCCACTTTAAAACAGTGTACCTATATACAACTCAACAAAATGTTATGCTTCTAAATTAACGTCTTACACTGAAAAGCTCCTTTAAATTTCTTTCGCCAGATGTACCTTTGTTCAAAACCACCATAGAAGGGTGGTGAAGTATGCTCCACAAAGAGCAACTCAATGCTTTTTTGTTCTTTATAAGAATCATCTGCCTGTCAATGCTTTTCACCAGCATTTTCGACCCCTTAAGAGGCTGGGTGGATGAGTATAATACGTCGTATTTATGATCGGGTGGTGGATGCACGGAAAGAAGAACGTATAGTTGAATAAAGAGCGAGTGGATGCATGGCCAGATGCATCAGTAGATAGATACATGGATGGATGTATCAATGTATAGATGGATGGAAGGAAGAATGTATGCAGGGACCAGTACTTACGATAGATGGGTCGGCTGATAGATACTTAGGATTGGTTCTGGAACAGATGTATCTATGCCTATATAGTTCTATGGCTGCATGAATGGCACCGTGCTTACTATTGGTGAGTGGGCTCATAGATGCTTAAGATAAGTGCAGGAACAGATGTATGTATTTACATAAGTAGGATTGTGTGCATCAATTAAAAGATGTTGAATGATGCAGTACTTAGTATGGATGGATGCTTGGCTTTAAATGGGCCGGGTCTAAGGATGGGCATTTATTTTCAGGGAGCCTACAAATGGGTGTCTATCAGGCTCTATTTTCGGCCCTCTCAAAGATAGTTAATTTTTTATTTTTTTATTGCACTGCAGTGAGAGCATGCACATCGATGTAGGCATGCTATTTTGCTCACTACTGCGAACTGGAGACATCATGCTAGGTTACCCATATTGTAGAAGGAAGGGAAATCCTTTAAGGAATGTTTTTTCCGAATGTAGGATAATTGGAGAGGAATTTCTAAATCACACAATGATACTTATCTTGATTTAGACCACAGCCCTACTTGCATGCTCACACCCCTTTAACAGCTTTGCCCTCCTTTTAGAGCACCCCCAAGTTTTTTTCTCCCATTTAGAACCCTGACTACACCATAGTAATAAAGAAACAGTGTAACCTTCCATTGAAATCTACAATGGCACCACTTTTAATAATTTGCCATCAATGCTGGCAGCCTTCTACCACAGTGCAAGAGTGTCTATCAGCACGAAGATTTGTTATCCACAGAAATGTTGTGTAATTTGTGCAGCTGTCTGCTGGAACACTCATCACCAAAACTTAATAAAACATAGGAATTTGCCAGAAAAACATATACTATACCATAAAGCGATTCATAAATGGGTACACCGCCACTGCACCACCCTCTTCCCCATCATTCCTTAACCTTCAAAAATCAAAGAAAGAGCCACACCAAACATAGAAGACACACTACAGCAATACAGATACTTAATTTCAATAACTGTCTGCAGGAACGCTCATGAGCAAAGTGTAAAAAAATATGCAAATTTGCATGTAAAACATATACCATGCCAGAGGTCGCTTTATAGGTACTCCCAGTTAGTAGCTCGACATCTGCATGTTACTAAATTCTGTGTTTTAATGACCAATATACCCACCTTCCCCGCACCCACCCTGTCCTTGCTTAACCGTACAAAATAAAACAGAAACCCCCAGCATTCCTAGTAGCGCCACTATACCCATTCCCATTTAATAGGTGTGTGCCGGAACACTTATCAACAAAAAGTATTCAAACATGCAAATTGGTGGGTAAAACATAAACCATCCCATAGCACAGTTAAAAAATGGGCCCAGTGGCACTACATTACCGTTACTAGTTACACATGTCCACGTTACAAATGTCCATCTCATAATCAGCAACATATCCACCTCCCCCACCCCCACTCATGCCCTTCCTTAACCTTACAAAATCAAACAATTAGCCCCAGCGCTCCCATTAGCGCCACTATAGCCATACATAGACTTAATGTCAACAGGTGTTTGCCGGAACCCTCATCAACAAAAGCTATTAAAATATGCAAATTTGCAACAAAAACATAGACCATACCATAAGGTGGTTTATATATACTCGCAGTACCACTACACCACCTCCACACCCGCCCTTCATTAACTTTACGCAATGAAAGAAAGAGCCCCAACAAACATAGAAGCGCCACTATAGCCATACAGAGGCTTAATTTCAACAGATATCTCCCTAAACGCTCATCAGCAAAATGTACCAAAATGTGCAAAGGGTAAAACATATACTATGCCATAGGGCACTTTATAAGTGCTCCCAGTGGTACTACATAACCTTTAGTAGGCCGACATCTGAACGTTACTAAATTCTATGTTTTTATCACCAACATACCCACCCCTACCCTTGTTTAACCATACAAAATCAAACAGAAACCCCCACCATTCCTAGTAGCGCCCTTTACCCATATAGGACGTTAATTTTAACAAGTGTCTGCCAGAACACTTATTAGCAAAAAGTATTCAAAAATGCAAATTGGAGGAAAAAACATAAACCATCCCATAGCACAGTTTATAAATGGGCCCAGTGGCACTACATTACCGTTAGTAGTTACACATGTCCACGTTACAAATGTCCATTTCATAATCAGCAACATATCCACCTCCCCCACCCCCACTCATGCCCTTCCTTAACCTTATGAAATCAAACAACAAACCCCACCGCTCCCGTTACAGCCACTATAGCCATACATACACTTGGGGCCCCATTAGGATGGCGTGCAGATTGCCCCACCAAACGTCGAAACGCCACTTATAGCCATACAGAGGTTTAATTGCAACAGATATCTCCCAAAACGCTCATCAGCAAAACGTATTAAAACATGCACATTTGTGGATAAAACATATACCATGCCATAGGACACTTTATAAGTGCTCCCAGTGGTACTACATCACCTTTAGTAGCTCAAAATCTTCACGTTACTAATCCCCAAAATACCTACCTCCCCCACACCCACCCTGCCCTTGGTTAACCATACAAAATCATACAGACACCCCCACCATTCCTAGTAGCACCACTATACCCATACACAGGGTTATTTTTAACAGATGTCTACCGGAATTCTTATCAGCAAAAAGTATTCAAACATGCAAATTGGCATGTAAAACATAAACCATCCCATAGCACGGTTTATAAATGGGCCTAGTGAAACTATATTACCTTTAGTAACTATTCATGTCCACAATACAAATGTCCATCTTATGATCAGCAACATACCCACCTCCTCCACCCCCACCCCTACCCTTACTTAACCTTACGAAATCAAACAACAAGCCCCAGCACTCCCTTTACCGCCACTACAGCTATACATAGACTTAATGTCAACAGGTGTCTGCTGGACCATACAAAATCAAACAGAAAACCCCCACCATTACCAGTATCGCCACTATACACATATACAATGTTAATTCTAACAAGTGTCTGTCGGAACACTTATGACCAAAAAGTATTCAAACATCCAAATAGGAGGGTAAAACATAAATTATCCCATAGTACGGTTTATAAATGGCCCAGTGGAACTACACCACCTTGACTAGCTAGACATCTTTATGTTACTAAAGTCATTTAAACACTCTGGGTCTGATTCTGATGCGGGTTGGAAAGCTTCCCGATCAAATCAGTTTGGAAATGGTTTCTGACCCACTCGGATCGGGAGAGTAGGATGCATCCGGATTCTTCCAGATACGATTTGATTTCAACGGGAGCATATGTTCCTAACCGCATCATAATTGGGCCCTGAGGAAGGAAGACACATTTCCGATCCGATTTGGAAGGAGCAAATGTCATTAGGAGGCCTTCCTAACCACATCAGAATCAGGCCCTAGGTGGGAATGCTTTCCTAACCGCATCAGAATCAGGCCCTTAGTAGAGTGTATAGCAGGGGATGGGGAGAGTAAACTAAGTTCTAATTCCCAAACTTTTGATATACTGTCCCTTTACTGTATCAATATTAAAGACATTAAATGGAATGAATAAATTGACGAGTGTCTCAAAAGGGATAGTGAAGCTGAGCACCGGTAAAACCCGGACATATTAAAGACCTACATTTATCCAGCACAGGGACACAGCCTAACAAATAGTATCACTTATAATCACATGTAGTTCAGTAATGTCAACAAAGTCATACAGAATTTATAACGCATATTTTCATTTCTTTCTTATCTCTCACACATGTAAAAGACATCTCTTCTAAAGAAACACTCCCCAACCACTACTATTCCATAAGAACAGACAATAACTAATACGTTTACTACCATATATTTTAGAATATATATATTTTTATAAATCACTAGTAAGAAACTAAAAAAACTATTAACTATACCCAATTGCAAACCAGAAACCATGTTCCTATTATATCTCAACCTATGATCAAATGATTCAAATTATGCCTACATATAAAAGGAATGTATCACTTTCCTATCTCAGTGTCAAAAATGAGACCACAACCTGCCCACATAACATTTCTGGGTTTCATTTTAACGCTTTTAACTTAATAACACATACATCTCCTACCACCACCCCACTATTTTCACAAAAAGTATAATTTGCAAACGTGCAACATTTTGTTTATCTCGCCCGAATACATTACAAATCCAAATTAACGCTGTACCTCATTTTGAAAACCACACAGTACAATAAAGATGACAAACTACACTTCTTCTTTGTGAAACAATCCTAAACATATATAAAATACTTATTTAACAACAGGTCAAATTCCATGCATATTTTATAACCAATATCAAACACCACACTTTAATAAGACTGTATTAATTTGAAATAAAAAATAATTTCAAACTTAAAAACATCACCTCAAATACTTAATCACTTAATCACTAGAACACATAACACATCTTGTTCATTTCTAACTCACCTTTATGGTTGGTACGAACATTTCAAATGTCACACAGGCATACGATTCTTTCTTTGTCACATAGTACATTCAAAGCACTGATTTAATCAAGAATGAAACCAGGAATGGCACAATTTCTCTGTCACACCACACATAAATACATGTAAAGAGCAAATCAGAATACTTTATTTCTTCAACGACATTCCAAAATGAATCTCCATTGGTTAATTTAGAATTTTCCATACGAAAAGTTACTTAATATTCTGCACCACATACAGGTCACAAGTTCAACCTATGTTATTAACACACTTTCTGGAACATTCTACAACACCTGCAGGTTAAAAGTTCATACATTGTTTTGTAACCTAACAATATACTTTTGCAACAAATTATCGAACATTAACGGCGCGTGCAGGTTAAAAGTTCACAATAGGGGTCAGTAGTTCATCAGCTTTATCCCCAACTCCATCAGCACCTCAGCTTACGCCCCAGTACCATCAGACCCGTAGGAGTCAGTGCATTCCACTGTAAAAATACCAAATTCATTTCAGACACACAAATTTACCTTCGCACTCCCTATATAACACTCCTAATCACCATACACAAGTTACAATGTTTGAAACAAAAGTTCCTCCAAGTAGGTATAACTACATGCTGACACTACTTGGACACATGTGGCACAGTGGACAAAACACATGACTTCACAGCATATAACACACAGTTTAGGCTCACTCTTTTATCCCCGAGTCCGGCAGCAGCTCAGCTTAGCACCATGAGACTCTAGACAATATCTCACATATTTTCTGTACCCCAGGACTTTCAGACCACTATGGGTCAGTAGTTCATCCTAGTCGGTATAAACACATGCTGACACTACTTCTATAGCTGTAGTGCAGCGGCCACAGCACATGACTTCACACCATAACACACAGTTTGGGCTCACCCTTTAATCCCCGAGTCCTGCACCAGCTCACCTTACCAGCATCAGACTCTACGCAATACCTCACTTAATTTCCATAGCCCACCACTTTCACACTGCTTGGGGTGAGTAATTTGCTTCACACCCCCTCTATAGCACACCCTAAACACCCCACAGAGGTTACAGTGCTCCTACCCTCATCTTTCCCACATTTTTTGCCCTTTTTTCTCCTTACTCGCTTCAACAGAATAACAAAATGGCCGCCAACACTTTGTCGCAGTGTTCGCAGCCAATCAGCAGCAAGCTTGTTCTCGTAATGCTTCAGCCAATCAGATGGCAGAATTCCCAAATATTGATATATGTAAATTTCGATATTTTTCAGAAACTTACACCAAATAATCAAAAGTGTGCTTTCTAGACCAAGACCCTTCTCCCTGCCAAATTTGAGGTAATTGCGTTCACCCGTTCGACCTGTAGCCATGTCTAAAGTTTCTATGGAAATTAACATGGAGAAAACACGTTTTGGGACCCCCTTTTTTCTCAGCCTCCCTTGACAAATCACCTCCACATTTTCAAAATAGGAGCTGATATGAACAAAGAATTAGTTTTTAACATTTCATGGAGACTCATCAAACGACGCCAAAGTTATAAGCAAAACAAAAATGCTCTTCCGATGGAAACTCGGTCCTAACTATACCTACCTACTGGCGACTGCCAGTAGGTGATATATACACGTATACATGTTAATGGCATGCATGGTTACAACATACATCGAAAAAAAGCTGAAGGGCTGAAGGCTGGTTGGTTTTGTTGAAATGCATCCTCTTGACAATCTTTGATGCAAGAAAGCATATTTTATGCTAAAATATAGATGAATTATGAATTTGAACTGCTCCTAATTATGTAAAATTTTGGATAATTTTGACACCATTTTAAATAGGTATGTACATGCAAATTATACACATTGTACACAACCCTAATTTTAATGTCAGCTGCCCACTGTAGAAACTCACTGCTGACAACAATCAAACATTTTTGAAGTGATATACACACTCAATTGCAAAAACCTTGAAATTGCTTGTCTTTTGTTGTCCAAACACTTATTTTATATGTGATGCAACCTTTACAATCTTTAGCACATCAAAGGAATTATCCTCTGTTTGTCCATCAACCAATACATTTACCTGTCCATTCCCGTCTGGGCTCAAAATACACTATCTATGAAAGATTATCTGTCTGAGTGACTATCTACTGGTGTCCTTGCAATCCCAATTCAGAATGAACACTGAATCATTCAAAAATGGAAACATGGTCCATCTTTTGTAACTAAACTACTCATTATGGGTTGGGAGGATTTTCATTTATTCAGCCCTCTACTGTAATGATAGACTCATTCTTACAAGAGGTGGGACTAGTATTCTAACCATAGACGTTTGCAGTAAATAATAAGTGTTGTTACAAGGAATTTCATCCATTGCTTTTTTAGCGTTCTTCCCAAAGTTGAGTGAGGGGATTATTCCCAAACTTGATATTCATAGAAAATCAATCAGCACTTGTCCAGTGTTGCTTTCACGCCCATGTAGATGGGACTTGGCAAAGTGAGTTAGATGGAACTGCATGTTTGTGATGGGACCAAGGCTGATTTGAATATGGTGGGTCTCCAAGCTGTTCTCAAGTTGTCACTGTGAAGGACTGCTTGTTGACATTGTCATTAAGATCCAAAGGGATCTGGGTTAAATTGTCTATAACAATCCATGGGCCACAGCCAAAAAGAATGAAATAAATTGTCAATAACTAATTTGAAATAGGCAGATATATGTAAATTGGTCATCAGCGTCCACCATTTTCATCTCCACAGCTTAATAGAGTCACCGATACTGGCTTCTCTTTAAGGTCCTTTGTCTGACCTTTAAGATCTTGAGAGGTATAGGCCCTGAAATCTTGTTCAGCTGCCTTTCTTTCTATGTCCCCACTCGTACCCTCCGTTCCCAGGGCCAGGCCCTTGCTGTAGTCCCCAGATTCAGACTCAGCCGCATGGGGGGTCGTTCTTTCAGCGTAAAAGCTGCCTTAGCTTGGAACTCCCTTCCTGTTGAAATCGGTCTGCTGGAGGACCTCATGACCTTCCGGAGAGCAATAAAAACATTTTTGTTTTAGCTGCCTCTATTATATCTTATCTTTTCCTGTTGTGTTATGTTTCTCCTTGTCTATGCGCCGGGACGCTCCTTGGCTGGAGTAGCTGTGCGCACAATAAATTAATATAACAAAACATAACATAACCTATCCTTTGACAATGTCAAGGATTACCGTGTAAAATGGGGATCGGGAACATATTATTATTATTATTAGTAGTAGTAGTAATAGTAGAAATATCAATATTATTATTCCTAATATTGATATTATTATTAGTAGTAATAGTAGTATTACTGACTGAAGAATCAATCATTGCATGCAGAAGCCAATTAAATGCCTAATTAAAGTCTCTAGCACCACCTATTTCAGTTTTGAATTCGCTGTTCAGGATATCGTTATCTCTGACACAGGAACTCAGTTCATAGGACTCATATGGAAAGGGCTGATTTAGGTACCAAACACTTTAAATCTACCAGCTATCACCTGGTTTACAATGGAATTAAACCATATACTAATGTCCAAGATTTTTTGATGAATGATCAGAATGCCTAGTACCAATGAATCATGATGGCAGAATTCACATATAATAATAATAATAATAATATTAATACTAATAATAATAATACAAGTAATAATAATGACATTACTATTAAATCAATAATATTGATCCAGTGAGAATCGACAAGGGGTGTTGAATAGAAAACAACCTTCAATGCATGGTATGGTGATTTTGCACATTTGGTGATGCAGGTATAAAATATCGAAAGAAAAATTTCAATTTGCACAAATATTGAGGTAAAAATATTGTGGGTCGGAAATATAGACAGAAAAAATATTGTGGTCAAGATTATTGATTTTAGGTATGTAAAATCGATGTAAAAAATATCGAAGTGTTGAATATAATTTGTAAAAAGATAGTTTTTAAAAATAGCAATTTTTTATTAATGTTGTGTATTTTAGTATATATTTTATGTGTGTGATGTTTATTTTTTGGTATAAGGATTGTTTGTATTTTTATTATATGTGTTCAAATTGTTGTTGTTAATACTTTTTTTTTTATTGAATTGTGCATTTTTTGTTCCGTAGCGGGGTGTGGGTTTATAGGGTAAAAGAGTAGCAAGTAATTTAATTTGCAAAATTTGCATAATAGTGATGTTATAGGGTTAAATGTGTAAATTAATTTATTATTAAGTAATAATTAGTTGGTAATTAGTTTAAATAATTAATTAGTAATTCATAATAGTAATTGTGTAATTAATTTTAGGTGTGTGTTGTGGTGTTTATAGGTATAAATGGTGGGAAGGGTGGGAAGCAATTTCTTTTTTATTGATGAATTATTAATTATGTGTTAATTAATTTAATGAAATCAATTATTAATTATTAATCATAATTGTGTAATTAATTTTAGGTGTGTGTTGTGGATATTATAGTGTTAAAGAATGTGTAATTAATGAATGTTTATTATTTTTTTATAATAATATATGTTAAGTTTAATTTTAATTTGTTTGTGAAGATTTGTTTCTTTTAAAGAAATATTGTTTACAAATTATAATATGTGTTATTTTTATATGTTTAATATGTTTAATGGTATATTTTTTACAATATTTTTTATTTATTGTAAGAATATTTATATTTTTTTTAATTGTTGAAATGTTATTAGTAACTTTTGTTTTTCTGCTATCCAACAATTTCCCTAATGTTGCACCCACTGGAGTCAGAATAGTAATGTTTACCCCTCTGATATCCAGCACTTTCCCTACTGTTGCATTCACTGGAGTGGGAATAGTATTGTTTACCCCTCGCTATCCAGCACTTTCCCAACTGTTTCACTCTCTGGAGTGGGAATAGTAATTTTTACCGTTCCGCTATCTAATACTTTTCCCAATGTTGCACTCACTGTAGTGGGAATACTCATTTTTACCCCTCCGCTAGCCAATACTTTCCCCACTGTTTCTCACTGGAGTGGGAATAGTCATTTCTGCCCTACCGCTATCCAGCACTTTCCCTCCTGTTGCACTCACTGGAGTGGGAACAGTAATTTTTACCCCGCCCCTATCCAATACTTTCCCTACTGTTGCACTTACTGGAGTGGGAATAGTAATTTCGACCCATTTGCTATCCTGGACTTTTCTTACTGTTGCACTCACTGGAGTGGGAATATTCATTTTTATCAATCAATCAATCATTGAATTTATAGAGCGCTACTTACTCGTAAGGGTCTCAAGGAGCTAGGGGGAAGGGATGCTGCTACTTCTCGAAAAGCCAGGTCTTGAGGAGTTTTTCGAAGGTGAGCAGGTCTTGGGTCTGCCGTAGGTGGGTGTGGAGGGGGTTCCAGGTCTTGGTGGCGAGGAAGGAGAAGGATCTGCCACTGGTGGTTGTTCGTTGGGCGCGGAGGACAGTTGCATTTTTTTGTTGAGGTAGGCTGGTCCGGCGTTGTGAAGGGCCTTGTCTGCGTGGGTGAGTAGCTTGAAGGTGATCCTCTTTTTGACAGAGAGCCAGTGTAAGTTTCCCAGGTGGGGGTTGATGTGGCTGCGGCGTGGGATGTTGAGGATCAGTCTGGCGGAGGCTTTTCGGATGCATTGTTGTCGTCTCAGGAGTTTGGCTGGGATCCCTGTGTAGAGTGTGTTGCCATAGTCTAGCCTGCTGCTGACGAGGGCCGGGGTCACAGTTCTCCTTGTTCTGGTGGAGATCCACTTGTAGATCATGGGGAGGGTGTTGTAGCAGGAGGAGACTGAGTTGACCTGCTTTGACATGGAGAGGGAGGAGTTGAGGATGAATCCCAGGTTGCGTGCGTGGTCGGTGGGCGTTGGTGCTGTTCCTAGTGTGGTCGCCACTAGGAGTCATCCCAGGCAGAAGGGGTAGGCCCGGGGATGAGGACCTCTGTCTTGTCCAAGTTCAGCTTCAGCCAGCTGCTCCTCATCCATTCGGCGATGGCCCTCATGCCTTCGTGGAGGTTGTTCTTGGTGGTGTATGGGTCCTTGATGAGGGAGAGAATTAGATGGGTGTCATCGGCGTAGGAGATGATGTTGAGATCATGTTGGTGGGCGACTTGGGTGAGGGGGGCCATGCAGATGTTGAACAGCGTTGGGCTGAGGGACGAGCCCTGGGGTATGCCGCAGATGATGTTGGTTGCTTCAGAGCGGAAGGGGGGAGGCAAACGCTCTGGGTTCTTCTGGAGAGGTAGGATGTGGTCCAGTCCAGGGCCTTCCCTGGATTCCAGCATCTTGGAGGCGTGTTTTAGCATGCGATGGCACCCGTGTCGAAGGCAGCTGACAGGTCTAGGAGGATGAGGGCTGATGTCTCTCCGTTGTCCAGTTGAGTCCTGATGTCATCTGTGGCGGCGATGAGGGCTGTCTTGGTGCTGTGGTTTCTTCGGAACCCGGACTGGGATGGGTCTAGGATGTTGTTGTCCACGAGGTAGTGGGTCAGTTGCGTTTTGACGACTTTCTCGAGGACCTTTGCCAGGAATGGGAGCAGGGAGATGGGCCGGAATTTCTTGAGGTCCTTGGGGTCTGCCTTGGGCTTCTCGAGGAGAGCGTTGATCTCAGCGTGCTTTCACCTGTCCGGGAAAGTGTCTGTCATGAGGGAGGTGCTGATAACTTTCCGAAGTTGGGGTGCGATGTCTGTGTCTACTTTGTTGAATATGTGGTGTGGGAAAGGGTCTGACGGTGATCCAGAGAGGATGGATTTCATGATTTTGCGTGTTTCGTCATTTTGATGGTGGTCCAAGAGGTAAGGCGGTAGGTGCGGATGGCGATCGCCGCGGTGGTTGGGCCAGGTGGTGGAGGGCGTTCGTGGTGTTGAAGCTTTCGTGGATGTCGGCGATCTTGCGGTGGAAGTAGGTGGCCAGTGCGTCGCACAGTTCTTGTGAGGGCGGGATATCGTTGGTGTTGGCGCTGGGGTTGGAAAGTTCATTGACAATGCTGAAGAGTTCTTTGCTGTTGCGTGCGTTGCTGTCTAGGTGGGCATTGAAGGACGATCTCTTGGCTGTCCTGATGAGTTGGTGATGCTTGCGGGTGGCGTCCTTGTGGGCTGTGTGGCTGCTCGATGTTCGTTCGTGGAGCCATTTATTCTCTAATGTCTGGCATGTTTGTTTGGAGGCCTGGACCTCTTCTATGAACCAGGCGGCTTTCTTGCTGGTGCGGTTGTTGGAGGGTTTCTTGAGTGGGGTGAGGGTGTTGGCGCACTCGTCGATCCATTGACTTTAGTTGGGGGCGGCGGTGTCTGGGTCGGTGGGGACGGTGGGTGGGTTCTGGGCGAGGGTGTCGGCCAGCCGGTCTTCGGTGATTTTGCCAGCAGCGGCGGGGCAGTTGCTGGGGTGGTCGTGCGCGGTGTGCTTCTGGTAGGTGAAGTGGACGCAGCGGTGGTCGGTCCGGATGAGTTTGGTGGTGTGGTTGAAGGAGACTGGGTGCTTGAGAAGATAGGGTTGAGCGTATGGCCGGCGGCATGGGTGGGTTCGATGACCAGTTGCCTGAGGCCGAGGTTGTCGATCAGAGTGGTGGAGTTGGCGTCGCTGTTGTTCTCTAGGTGAAAGTTCAGGCCTCCGAGGAGGATGTAGTCCGTAGAGGCGAGTGCGTGGGGGCTGACGAGGTCAGCGATGGAGTTGCTGAACTGTAGTCTGGATCCGGGGGGTCTGTAGACGAGGGTTCCTCTGAGGGTGGTGTTGGGGTCTTTGCGGATCCGGAAGTGAAGGTGTTCTGCGCTGCTGAGGGTGTCCTCTGAGTGTGTGGAGACCTTGAGGGAGGACATGTGTATGATGGCTATTCCTCCTCCTGTTACGTTGGTGCAGTCTCTGGGTGCAATTTTGTAGCCATCCGGGATGGCCATGGCGATACCCCTCTGCTATCCAATACTTTTCCTACTGTTGCTCTCACTGGAGTGGGAATAGTAATGTTTACCCCTAAGCTATCTAACATTTTCCCTATTGTTGTATTTATTGCGTTGCGAAATGTACTTTATTTTTGTTTTAATAGTTCAATGTTTTAATTAATTATTGAATATCTTTGCATTTTAAATTATTGATATATGTGGATATTCTATTTTTATATACTTTAAAAGTTTAAAAATAAAGAAAGATAATAGTTAATAAATTATTTTAAGGTAAAAATATGCATATGTATAGATTAGTATACCACCTATGTTTATTATACCACCTATGATTATTATACCACCTATGATAATGTGATATTAACCCATACAACCTGTATGGGTTAATATGAGGTGAAGGAAACAGTATTCTCTCATACACATCGAGCTCAATACTGTTTGTGTAGAGGTGATATGTTATATCAGACAGATCAAGGAAAAGAGAAGACGTTTCCCTTGCCGTTCTCTTGGTTAAAAATATTTTATGTGATTACCTTCAAGAGCTTGTCAATACTGTTGCTGGCAAGAGAGTTAGACTGTCTCTTCTGGAGGAGGGAGAACTGTCAAGATGCAGGTTCCTTGAAGACCGAAAATCAGTTATAGACTTAGGGGCATATGTATCAAGGAAATTCGCATTTGCAAAGGCCGAAATTCACCGAATTTCGGCCTTAGCGAATGCGAATAGGCAGAACGGCATGTATGAAGGTATAAGCCATGAAAAACTGGGAATCGCAACAAGTGCGAATCTGCAGAATGCGAAAAGAGCCAATCTGCGATAAAATTGCGATATTGCATTTTTGCGATTTTCCCGTTTGCGAAAATTGCTAAAAGATAATTGCAAATGTAGGGAATCTCATAAAAATCGCAGATTGGCTCATTTCGCAATTCTCAGATTCGCAATGATATGTATGAACAATTCGCAATTAGCGATTTTCGCTAATTTGCAGAATTCAGATTCGCAATTACCACCAAGTAGGAGCAGGTGGTAACCAGGTGCAAACTATTTAAGCAGCAACAGAATTCAAAAAACTGTTTACCACAATGGCGGGGCTTTACATCATAGCAAGGAGGATGCGACTGAGAGCTGCTGCACAGAGGAGGCTGCGGCGGGAGAGGGTATTCCGTTCGCGCATCAGCATCTCCCAGCGCCTTGTGGAGGACCTCCACACCCATTACAGGCTTGATGAAGACAGCATGAATGATTTGATAGCAGAACTCAGACCCTACCTTGAACACCCCACCCGCAGGACAAATGCCATTCCCACTGAAATACAGGTCCTGTGTTCACTACACCTCTTGGCCTCTGGAAGTTTCCAGGGGGTGATAGCGTCAGCAGGAGGGGTGTCACAGAGTTCCCTATCGCGATTCTTCCATGCCTTCCTAGATGCCATGGTCCAGAGGATGCCTCATCATATTTACCACCCCAGCACTCCTCAGACAATTGCACAGACAAAGCAGGACTTCTATCAAATCCGCATTTTCCACACGTGATAGGATGTATTGATGGAACACATGCTGCAATAACCCCACCCGCACACAATGAATACCTCTTCAGAAATCGGAAATGCTACCACTCACTGAACATTCAGGTGGTGTGTGATGCCAAACACATCATTACTGACATTGTAGCAAAGTACCCTGGCAGCACCCATGATGCTTTCATCTTCAGACACAGTGGAATCTACCGTAGACTTGCAAGAGGGGAGTTTGGCGAGGGATACCTACTCGGTAAATGCCTTCACACATAGGGGTCATTTATAGAAACTACCATGTGCATGTCACATGCTAACATAATTTTGTCTAACCCACAGGTGACAGTGCTTATGCTGTTCGTGATTTCATCTTGACTCCCTACCTCAATCCCAACAATGCAAGTGAACGCAGATATAACAGGGCACACATTGCTACCCGAGGCACCATAGAACGGACATTTGGTATACTGAAGAGCAGATTCCGGTGCCTCCATAAGAGTGGAGGTGCACTCCAATACAGCCCCAATACGTGTTGTAAAATTGTGGTGGCTTGTGCCATGCTCCATAACATTGCAACAAGAAAAGGGACACCAGTGGAACTGAGTGGCTCTGGATCCTCTGATGTAGAGGGGCAAGGACCTGGACGTATGGTAGCTGGTAGTGCGGTAGCAGCAGCTGGGCGACAGAGGCGTGATGAGATAACGCACAACTATTTTTAGGTAAGAAAAAACAACACAATGCCGAGTAATGCAAGTGTGAAAATTAGCTTTAATTCCTTAATGGCAGGAAACGCATGAAGTGAAAATGAGCAGTTGTGTCATTGAATACCTTAGCTCATGTTAATGTCACAGTGCCCTCAAAAACAAAAAAAGTATGATTCACCAGTCAAACGCTGCACAGCCTATTGGTCATTAGTAGGTGCAGCCCTACTGGTCCTGGCACTACGGCGTCTGTCAAGGGTTGGTGGTGGTGTGATGCTGCTCCTACCAGACTGGTTGTCTTCCTCACTGGGAGTCAGCACTCCCGGCCCAGTTGCGCGTATTTGGCGCATCTCATCGACCGCAGTGGTCACCTGCAATAGTGCATTGGCAATGTCTTGCGCAGCGTGAGTGAATTGGCGCTGCATGTCGATGCAGCGCCTTGCCTGTATGCCAGACATAGCCGCCAAGCGATTGATGGCCCTGGGGTACCTGTCTTGTTGTTGCGTACCTGTGCGCATTTGGTCACATACGGCCTGTACACCATCCTGCAGGTCCTTCCTGAGTGCTCGGAAGCCCTCCCTCATTTCCCGCTGTAATAGTTTTATATTTTTTGCATGCAGGCGCTGCACCTGCAACATGTTCAGTTCCAGTCCTGCATACACTGACTCATCACCTCGCCCTTCAAAAGGATTAGCTGCACGTCGTCTGCGCCTGGCTGCACTACGTGGGACTTGCTGGTGTGTGGCATGTCCCTCTTGCCCTGGCTGTGTGTCAGCATTGTTGTCATTTTCTCCAATAACTTCCACCTCATCCTGGTATGGTGGCAGAGGCCTGACAATCTGTCTCCTCCCATGTCTGCACCTGGTCACTGGGCTCTCATCCCCATCTGTGCTGGCATCTTGGCCGCTATCTCCCGACTGGTGACTCTCAGCCACTGTCCCACTGCCTGAGGGCTGTGTTGTAGATGGTGCTGTGAATAGAACAGCACACATTAATTTACGTCACTAAATTGCACTGTGTAAATAAATATTGCACTTATATTTCTGTTACATTGTGCTCTTGTTTCACTGTCAAGAACAGCAGATAATGTGATAGACTATTTTTGCTTAACATTGGACACTTTCATTTATATGTGACTACATCTCCCATAATGTATTGCTATGGCTGCCTGTGTGCCTGCTCTGGACTACATATCTTGTTTTGCGCACCTGGCTCACTGCTGGGGGGTGTGAGAGGGTGTGAGGGGGTGTGAGGGGGTGTGAGGGTTGTGAGGGCATGATTCTTACCTTTTTCTGCTGCTGGCTGGTCAGAGCTGTCCAAATCAGCCAATCCTCCCACACACTCTGGTTGCAGGGTCCCCTCAACCAGTTCCTCCAGGGGTGTAGATTCAGGTACAGTTGAGGTCCCAGCACCTGTCTGCCTGGACTGTTCCAGCCTTGCAGCAAGTTTCTCCTTCGAGCGCAGGCGCAGGTCATACCAGCGCTTTCGAAGGTCATCTATACTCCGGGGTGTCACACCCACAGCATTTACATGGTGCTGGATTTCCTCCCAGATCCTCCTTTTGCGGCTCTCTGGAACCTCCCTGGATTTTGCACCAAAAAGAAGTTCATGGTTTGAAACCATTTCAAGTATGAGGGCCTCCAATTCTGCCTCTGAAAACTTTTGTTTTCTTTTCCTGGTGTTCTCAGTCTCCTGCTGCTGTGAATATGGCTGAGATACCCGCCACCCCCTCTCAACACAATCCCCAAAGGAGGGAAACCGGAAACAGTTCTTGAAGTTTTTGGAAGAGGGAGGGAGTAACCCTCCCGGCCGTATTTATTAAAACAAAATTAAAACATTAAATCAACATTTTATTATGTACAATTTCATTACCATATTGCGATGTTTGGCTAACCTTAACAGATTCTCTAATACAGAGGTTCTCCTAGCCGAACTAACATCCTACACACATTTACTTGAAATTATGAAATTGTACATCCTAACGTTTAAGGGCCAACGGCAAGGTCGTAACCGGTGTCAAGATCCCTAACCAGAAATACCCCCCCCACTTGTGAGGGGCGACAGCACTGAGGCGTACCTCAAGTGCAACTACCAATTTCCCTTTGACTTGACGGGGGCACCAATAAAACTCGACGCCACTTAAAGGTCGTTCGAGGACTCGTGTGAGGTATCTAGAAGGTAGCGTAGACCCCCCCCCAAAAACCCCGCACAACTTACCACATCTGCCGTCGCAGACGTCACTGGCCCCGGGAAATTCCCCAGGAGGGGGCTGTAACCCCTCCTACACAGGAAGGGGCCTTGACCGCCTTTCCTTTTCTTTTCGGCGACCCATCCTTAGAAGGGACCGCCTCCCCGTTGAGGGGCCAATGGCCACCTCTCCCGAGCGCTCCCATCCGTGTTGGGTGACGCCCACTCATAGGGATCTTCCAATTAGTGCTCACCGATCATGACCTTACCGCCACAGGCCGGATAGTTGACCGGCTATCCGGACCCCCCACAAAGCTCCTACCTAAAGGTCATGTTTTAACGTTTTCAACCATGCTAAGAAGTCTCCTATGAGTAACTCATTCCCCACCCGAGACAAATGCACACCATCCCCCAAATACATACTGTCATCATTAATGCAGCCATGCGAAATAGAATGCAATGTCCTGGAACGGAACAACCTACTCACTTTGTTATTAAGCTTTCTAACAGAATGATTCAAAGCAGGAATAGAAATAGCCCCTCGCCATACCTTTCGTGGGATCATATGGGACCACGCAATTATGCACCCCGGAACTCTCCTTGCCAACCAACTTACAGTGGAAAGCATTGCCTCCAGGAGAAGTCGTCTACCGGTGGTGACTAAGTCATTGCCCCCTAGATGTACTATGACTATAGACGGCGGTGACCTCGTCCGCCCTAACAAACCCTCGAAAAATGTTTGAAACTGGTCAATACAGAGACCGCCTCTTCCGTAGAAGGACACCCTGTACCCGTATTCCCCAGCTACGTGAATCATGTCACCTGCTTTGAATACGTCCGCGGCACGCCTCACGTATGAGTGGCCCACGACCCACACCTCCTTTTTCACAGCCGGTGATGTCTGACCGCTGGCCCGGTGTTGGGTCGACTGCATAGTCCGCCCCGCCTTGTAGGCTTGCGCAACTGAAAATCAAACAAAAACAAGAGGCGTGAGTACATCATTACAGCTTCACAACATGTGCAACCGCACATACCTCTTATAACAATTGGAGGACCAACGCCCCACTCGTTTTACTTGTTCAACATTAAGACCTCTAGCTGTAGCTTCCGTAGCAGCCCCTATCCGAAAGGAATGGGTCCCAAACTCGCCCGGGTTCAAGCCCGCAGCGGCAATTGACATCGCGAGCACCCGCTGAAACTGAAATTTCGTCAGTGGGGTGGCGTCCGCGTGTCTCAACAAGGTCCCCCCCCATGATGCCACCCTTCGTGCCAGGTAGTCATCTAAACACTTTGCCGGACACATGGAGGACCCGGGAATCCTGCGTATGATTATGCAGTCACCCATCCCACCCTGATCGGTCTTGGACCTGACAAAGGAGACAGTCATCGTCTCTCCTCTGATCTGAACGTGTTCCTGGCACAAACCCCCTGTCACATCCTGTTTGTTCCTTGCCACTAGTTCACTTACCCGCATCGCCCCATGAAATGCCAGCGTAAACGCGGCTCGGAACAACACTGTCTCGAACTGAGATGAACATGTGGAAGGGAGTGTGGCCAACAACTGGGCCAACCTATCCAAACCTATCGGGCGCCTCTCATCTACTCTGCGACCCTCAAGGCGTTGCCACCCACGCAGCGCTTTCTGTACCACGAAAGACGCTGTCGGGTCCTGGATACCATGAGCCCTGGCAACAAAGGAAATGGCGGCACGATGCCTCTGGGCCGTAGCCACTGATTTCCCAGCCCTACGTAGGGACATCAGAAAATTCACTACCCATTCCTCGTGGCCCCAAAGCCCCTCTCTATCGGTCCCCAAAAAGGCTAAGTAGGACCGAAACGCCCCTTCATATGCCTTCCTCGTCCTTGGTGCTAGACTCTCTCCCACGAGGTGACGAAGTTCGGGGCACCGAGAGACCAGAGAGCTTCGGGAAAGGGTGCCGGCTCTGGGTCCGCTGTGGGAAGGAAACCCGAGAAAGCCTGCATATGAAAACGAGACAGTGCATCAGCCGCCTGATTCATTACCCCCGGGACATGTTTTGCTCTGAATAGCACATTCAGTCGCATACACAGTAACACAATTTCTTTGAGCAGTCTTAAAATCAGTTTACATCGTGCAGCCTGGCTATTGATGCTTTCGACCACGGTCATATTGTCAGACCAAAATATCACAGAGTGATCTTTGAACCCTTCTGGCCAGGTTCTCAGGGCCACCAAAATGGGAAAAAGTTCAAGGAAAGCAATATTACTTGTCAGACCATTGTCATGCCACCATGTCGGCCACCTTTGTGCCGACCATTTTGTGCCGAAGATGGCACCAAAACCTATGCTACCTGCTGAATCTGTCCATAGCCCCAGCTCTTCCGAGGACACGGCTGGTTTGTTCCAGACGACTCGACCATTAAAGTCCGCCAGGAATGCCAGCCAAATGCGCATGTCCTGGCGGACCTCAGCCGATAATCTCGTGCGATGATGGCCCTCCTTTAAGCCGACCATAGCTTGGGCAATTGAACGGGAGAAGGGGCGGGCCATTGGTATAACTCTCAGGGCAAAATTTAACTGTCCCACCAACTGCTGTAATTGATGCAGCGTAACTTTAGATCCATTTATACACACTCGCAGGGCTGCCCTGAACTTCAACACTTTGTCAGCTGGCAAACGAAAACAACCCTCACTGGAGTCTAACTCGATCCCCAGAAACTCAAGGCAAGTCGCAGGACCCACCGTCTTACCTGGTGCCAATGGCACACCAAACTGCTTCATTAACATACAAAATTCGGCCAAGGCCCGGCCACATTCAAGATCCCCGGCTGCCCCAAGGAACAGAAAATCATCAAGGTAATGCATTACATGTTGGAAACCCGTCTTCTTTGTGAAGACCCATTGTAGAAAACTACTGAATTTCTCGAAATAGGCACAAGATATAGAGCACCCCATCGGCATACACCTATCCATGTAATAATAACCCTGAAACATGAATCCCAGGAGACGCTGGTCGTCTGGGTGTACCGGGAGCAAACGGAACGCTGATTCGATATCTGACTTCGCCATCAGCGCCCCGGGCCCCAGGCGATTCAAAATGGCTACGGCCTCATCGAAGGATGCGTACCGCACCGAACATACTTCCGGATCTATTGCATCGTTTACAGAAAAACCACGTGGAGCTGATAAATTGTGAATCAATCGGAACTCACCCGGGTCCTTCTTGGGGACCACCCCTAAAGGAGAACAAACAAATTCCTGCACCGGTGGCACACGAAACGGGCCGGCGACCCGACCTCGAGTAACCTCCTTCCTGATCTTATCTTGTACCACGGTCGTATGCTGCAGGACCGACAGTTGATTTTTACACTTCTCCACACCCTGAAAGTCCCCTACCGGGATGCGGAAACCATACGAAAATCCGTTCCGCAGCACCCCAGCAGAAGTACGATCCGGGTATTCACTGAGCCAGGGAATCATCGCCAAGGTATCAATCGGGGTAGGTAAAGGCGCCCCTCGGACTATGTTAGACCTGTTTGGCGCCTCCTCTCCCCCCGTTATCACCCGTTTTGGCTCTGCACGTGGACTCAGGATGGGGCGACCCGCACCCACTACATTCATGTTTAAATTTACACGATCCCTGGGGCCTAGTACATTTACCTCTGTTGAAATTAAAGCATAACCCCTTTTTTCCTGTATTGCCGGCCGGCCTCGAGTAATCGTCGGTACTCGTACCTGAACGAAAGGGCGACCCCCCATATTGGCGGGAGGATTCGCCAACATTACTTCCTACCAATGGCATTTTCAACATTCCTGTCTCCTTCATTTTATCCCATGTCAAAGAATCGTAACAATCCCAGGTTAAGCTTTTATTATGCTCTTTCGCCTTTCTAAAAAGATTATCGTAGCAAAACCAATGGTTACCCTGGTATGATGTCGAGTACCCCATGATTCGCGACTGATAGGTCGGCAACTCGGCAAGCAACTCGGGCCTACGTTCCCCTAAGATCGACGTAAAGATTCCCCATGCATTGCCCCAATTGCCAATATTTTCATTCACTTTAAAGGCGGCCATTTTTGCGCGCCAAACACTCGGATGCATGAGGTCTTTCTGGCCCTTAACATGCTCCACCTCATAATGGTCAACAAGCAACGAGAAGATGTTCACATATTCCCCCGCCCAAATCTTCTCTTTAATTGCCAAAGGCACATGTTGACCCAACCTTTCTCTACGAGAGGGTGCTGACTCATCCCTCGCAATCGGCAATGGCCGCTTACCTGCAATCGTCCCTTGTGGCTTGTCAATTACTGCAGCCGGCGCGGACACCTTGGCTGCCTCCCGTTTCTCACGCAGTTGCTTCATCAGCGCCTGCGCGTCGACAGCCGTGGCACCCTCACTACCTTCGCCCAACCACGCTGCAAGTTGTGCTGCCAGCTCGGGCGGCATATCCTCATTGGACACTGGGGTGACCACCACGGGAATCGGATTCCCCTCCACGGGTACTGGGGTTGGCGCTTCCAGCGGGGTACAGGGAACCGGGACGTCTCCCCCAGCTGGCCCCCTTCTTGGCCTCTTGGCTCTCCCTCCTGGGGCTGCTCCCGCCGAAGGACGTTCCGGCCCCCCTTCCCCCTCTCTCTCCGCCACCTGCTTCTTCAGCTCGGTCATCTCCTTCATGAGGACCCGAAGCATCTGTTCAGTCGTGATTCTCTTTCCGCCTTTCTTGGGCATTTCTCCGACAGAGTATCTGCAAGACAAAAAGAACGATTACAACGCTCAAAATTGGCTCTTCGTTCCGTCTCGAGCTCACGTGCAGCGAGGAGGTGCAGCTTCAGAGCACAGGAACAAGAGGATGCCTTCCGGTCTTGCGTCCCCTTTTATCCGTCTTCAGGGCGGGTGTAAACCCGCCCCTGCCTGCCCCGAGGGCGTGGCCAGCCGCGTTAGTGTCTAGGCCAGCCCACTCTAGGGCGGGAAAAAGCGCGCCCCGGCTACGCCGCTTCGGGCATACCAGCCGGGACACGCCTCCCGCCCAAGATGGCTTCCCGGGGGGATCGTGGTACTCTGCCATACGTGCGGGGGGACCGAGTGGTCGCCCCTTTCCATCCTACCTGGGCGTGGCTCCACTGTCAGCCATGTTTTACAAGGTGTACACTGCTCACTGCCAAACACTCCTTCACTCTGTCTCCGATTCAGGAAGTCAGGTGCAGCATGGGAAGTCACTCACTTCCTGGTTGTGATGTCATCATGCTGCACCAGAGTTCCTGATTGGATCATGTGAGAAAATCGCTAATTAGCAAATTTTTCGCCGCGATTTGCGATTTTTCGCTAATTAGCGATTTTATCGCTGCGATTTGCGATTTTTCGCTATTATAGCGATTTTCCGGTGCAACTTCAGTAATTATGCGATTCCTACTGGTTAAGGAATCGCATTTGGGGTAATTGCAAATAAATAGCGATTTTTAAGGAATCGCTATTTATTTGCATTTTCTTTCATACATACCGATTTGTGATTCTGAAAGTGCGATTCAGTAAAAATCGCAATTTCAGATTCGCAAATCGGGACTTTCATACATATGCCCCTTAGTGGTATATTTTACAAATGTTTATGCAACGCAATCCAGAAAGACACCTTGCTGCACTTCATGACCCATATTTACCATCGTTTAACCCATTCCTGCTCTCTGCCTGTGCTGGCACACAAGCTGCTGCTAGCGTCAACACAGGAACCCTTGCACAATGGTGCTAGGGGGCCTGCATTGTAGGCAGGATTGTTTTTGTGCAGAAAGGGGCACCTTCCTGCAGAAAAACAATCCTCAGAATCATTGTCCTCTTTCTACTTGTGCTGCACAATGTAACACACATAGAAAGAGGAAACAACAAGGATAAATAAAGACATTTCTCCTCGTTGTACCTTTGATGGGTACACATTCTTAGCTCTAACAGTGTTAGTAAATCTGGGAATGTGTCAGAATGCAAACACACACTTCTTCTGATGGCACGCATCCCCTTGCAGAGTAACGCAAAGATGCAATTTGCACTGCCTTGCGTTGCTCTAGTTTTAGCAAGCCACGCAGGGCCACATGAGGTGGCCCTTTGTGGCTTGGTAAATCTTACTTTAGGTTCTGAGTCCCTCTGCATTACCTACTGTGGTGCTGGGCAATGCAAAACCTTTCATAAATTAAGCCCTTAGTTGGCGTACGAAATTATGGAGTAAGGGAGAGTGGAAAATTAAGAGACTAAGAAACAGTAAACCACTAACTGATTGAAACTCTTAGGAATGTATCCAAAATGGCTCCCTGTGGAAAAAAAGAATGTGTAACCATGTCAATGCCCAAAGAGACAAAGAAATTAAACATGTGACAAAACGGATCCTAGCAATACAGTAAAAACTTACCTATGCATGACTGTATAAAGACTAAACTGCATGGGGCCAGCCTCCATGATAAATCAGCACACAAGCCCAACATGATTACACACATAGATAGAGCCAAACGAAGGACTGAAAATAACTTGCCAACCACTTGGTGAAAAACACCTAGAATGCCCTGGGCATCATATTGGAACATGCATAGAAGATGGGCAAATCATAAAGGGATAAGAAGGCCGAAGGAAATAAAAAACTCACAAGGATGAATAGTGAACATCCAAGGAAGTATGCCAGAGGAAAAATCACAATATGGGGCTCCCTGAGAGACTGATAATGAATCCCACCAAAAACATGGGGGATCCCTTATAATGGGCCATATTTAAAGGTGCACACCGGCAAAAAGGAAGAATCGACCTATCCTGGGTAAAATAGTTCAGGGATGGAGAGCATATAGCAGAGGATTGGAGTTAGGGGATGGTGGACATATCATCTGAGATGGAGGAGAAGCAAATATTATAGGTTCAATCATGAAGCAAAAATAATAATTCATAATGAATAGTGGCCTGAAATGATAGAATAATGGGGAGGAGCAGGGAGGGGAAGTGAATGACATACCATGGCAAGCTTTGGGGATCTGCCATATGTGGTAACTTTAAGATATAACCCACGTCTGCCTAGCTTGATCTTCCATTCCAAACATCAGACTTAATTTCAAAGAATACTTTTATTTATACATCTCTATTTACAGCATAACATTATAAAATGTGTAGGCATGCTTTAGTATATTTCAACTTAGAAATAATTGCAGAAGTAATTCTGGGACTCTGCACCATGAGCAGATGCGAAGGAGTATTTACATGGATACCAATTTGTACAAAGACAAACATGGTAGGTGTGCATTGCAGTTTGTGAAAATAGAAGCATAGTTCAATTCAACATTTTCTTTGTTTTCCCATCAAGAAAATAATTCTGCATGCAAAACCGTAGAAATTTACTGAAAAAAACATTGGTTTGAGGGTTGTTATAACTAGGCTGACATTTTAATTGTACACAACCTGAGAAATTCGACTGTTATAGTTACCTGAGCTAACTATAACTCGCGCCCCCGTAATGCACTGCTGATGAAGTAACATATTACATCACTCATGACATGATCAGTGGCATCACTCATGACATCTCAAATGGCATCACAGATGACATTACTGATGCAATCATCCAGTGACTGTGAGTGTTTCCAAAAAGTTGAATACTGTTATATATATATATATATATATATATATATATTCACTGAAGGAATTAGCATTTAAAAAACCTATTAAATTCACTGAAAAAACCATAGGTTTCACAACAGTTATAGTTAGCTGGAAATTTGACTCACATAAAACCATTGAAATTCCATGTTATAGTTAGTTGGACTCACTATAACTTGCGCGTGTAATGCACTGCTGATGACGTCACATATTACATCACTCATGACATGGTCAGTGACATCACTCCCCGCGCAAATAAAAAATAAAAAAAAATGTTGCCCCGCTGGGCCCTTTTATGGCCCCCACATCAAACCTAGGGGGTCAGGGGGGTCTATCCCTGCCCCCTTATGGTCATTTCCCCCTTTGATTTTTCCACCTCTTATGTCTCGATTTTACCGAGACACAAGATGGCGGCCGCTCCGGACTGTTTCAAATGTTTACAGACACCCGAGAGCCAATCAGCTTTCTGTGCCCAAGTCGCGTGGCGCGCCCATAGCGCGTACCGGGGCGCTGCCATAGACAAATATATTTTTTGGAACCTAAATTACTCATAATCCACTGGAGACATAGCAAAGGCACATCAGGCTAACAGTCCCTACAATTTTGTTAAGTTTGGTGGAAATCCATTCAGCCGTTCGGGCTAAAAGTGAAATTGACCGCCCTATGGAAATTAACATGGGGAAAACATGTTTTGGGACCTCCCTTTTATCTCGGCCCCCACTTGATAAATCCCCCCCAAACTTTCAGGGAAGGAGCGGAGCGGGCCATTTTCTTGGAGAAATTTGCGACGATTCGTCCACTGGCGCCAAAGTTATTTCCAATAGAATGTTGCGGATTTCCTATGGAAAGTAGATCCTAACTATAACTACCTACTGGCGACCACCAGTAGGTAACATATATATATGCCAAGGTGTTGTCAAAGAATGACTGGGTGTATGAGTGTCTGTGTGGATGATTTGTTGGGTATGTAACTGACTATATGAGTGAGTGATTAAGCATGTCTTAGTCAATGTATGGCTCAGTGACTAATCTGCATAAATGTGTCAGTTGGTGTGTTAGTGGCTGTATGGGTTTGTGAGCTGGTACATAAGTGTCTATATGGGTTATTTATTAGGTGTACGAGTACCTGTATGGGTGCCTGAGTGTCTGTGTGGGTGGATGAGGGGCTGTGTGACTCCCTGCATGGAAGTTTGAGTGTGTGAATCCCTCGGTGTATAGATTCATGATTGTGAGGGATGGTGTGGTTGAGTGGATTTGCATATGGCTTTGTTGGCGAGTGTATGGATGTCTCAGTGCTATATGGGTGAGTAACTGCATATTTTAAAGGCAGTATATGTGAGTGTTGGAGTATATAAATGACTGGATGTGTGAGTGAATGAGTGAGTGAGTGAGTGAGTGAGTGAGTGAGTGAGTGAGTGAGTGAGTGAGTGAGTGAGTGAGTGGGTGTGAAAGTGGCCATGTGGGTGAGTGTGTGCTTGTTTCAGTGATTGTAGATGAGAGTACGTTTGTGTACCATCTGTAGGAATAGGTGAGGTGGTGTGTGTATAACTGTATAGGTGAGTAAATGGCAGTGTGATGGATTCTTTGGGTGACTGACTAGGTGTGTGAGAAAGTCTATGGGTGACTGGTGGTGTGTGAGTTTCTTTATGGGTGTATGAGTGCATATATCAGTAGCTGTATTGATGAGTGACTACGTGTATGAGTAAATGAATGGGTGAGTGAGTCCATGTGTGTGTTGAGTCTTATGAAATAGTGAGTGGGTACATACTAACTGGTATTGCTGTGTCTATTGCTTCAAAAAAGGTAGTCTGTAATATAGAGTAGGTATATGCAAGTTGATATTAGAGTGTGAGGAGGTGCATTGGATATTAAGTGGATGATGTCATCAGTGATGTCGTTGACCATGTCATTAGTGATGTAATATGTGACGTCATTGCAGGGGCGCAAGTTATAGTTAGCTCAGGGAACTATAACGCCTGAATTTCTCTTGTTTTGTACCACTAAAATGTCAGCCTAACTATAACGACCCTAACACCTGTGTTTTTTTCTGGGAATTTCTACAGTTTTTTAAATGCTAATTCCTAACTATAAGGTACCTGAAACCTATGTTTTTTTCAATTAATTTCTAAGTTTTTGTAGATCATTTTATTTATGAAAAGATATTTGTAACTACTTTTTGATTCTTTGTCTATGTCTTTTTAATTATTTTAATTATGCTTTAAATTAATTATAATCTGTTTAAAAAAATATATAACATAGCTGATGAAATATTTATAGTGTTATCTACTTGAATTAACAATGTTTTATTTTTTATAATTTTGATCAGTGTGATATTATATAATAACATTTTCAATTGAAAAAGATTTTTTTTATGAATAGTTTTTTTCAAGTATTTTTGCTAAATTACATTTTGTAAGATTGCTTTTAATACTATGAAAGTTGTTTTGCTGTTTTCTTATGATAATTATCTTTTGTATCTATTTTTTTTATTCACAAAAAAGGTTGCGCACCAAATGCGATCCTGTGCAAAGGGTGCGCAGATCCAGTATACAAATCTCACTCTTAAAAACACATTTTGAATGAACTAATAAATATTTCAGACCAAGAGGTTTAATATATTACTGAGTACATAAAAATAGTAACAAAGGTGTTTAAATTTGTTTTCAAATGTTTTTAACCGATTTTTGTGACCTTGATTTTATCGCATACGGAACACGGTTCTACACGGTTGGTGTGTGAATCCTGTTGTCACGTATTTCCAGGATCATGTATGTGATGAGACTCCGGCATAATTTCAAAACTCTGAAATATTGTCTGCTTCTAATTTAAATATCGGTTTTGCATTTAGAGTTTTCATTGAAATACTTTGAAACACAATATCCTGATAAGAATTTATCGTTGAATATGACATTTAGTACATTTTACGGGTGTGGGGTGTATAGACGTACTGTGCGCGACAACATGTGACATAGAAAGAAAGCTTGTCATTTGTTGACCAACTTTTCATTATCTTCATGGGTGGTACCACCAAGACCTCTTACACTCCTTTCTTCTTGGGTGTTTCTGGCTTCAATACTACCTGTTTTGTAGGCTCTGTAATTTTTTTTGTTGTTGGTGTCTTTCATTTTACTACAAAACAACTGACATCAACATTCCCTGAGGAACAGGAGGAGGAGATGGAGGAGGGGGAAGAGCCAGTGTGAAAGATGAAGGAAAGCATTGTGAGGGCCTTCTTCACTGTGCCTGTAGGAGAAAAAAAGTAAATGCCCGTAAGGCTCTTATGGTACTTCCTTGATGAAAAAACATCTGGCGACAATGCATCCTATTCGCCTGGCACGTGAAGTGGAGTGACGAAGACACAAGGATGCAGCAAACAATGATGGACAAGAACCATCAACATCTTCAGGGGCTGTTTTTCCAACTCCACAATGCCTTATAGTTCCAGAGTTTGCAGATGGTGCCATCTACTGTTCCCACTGTCTTACAATGCTGTGTGTGGGTGAACTCTCTATCGACACCATCAAGAGGCTCCTCAGAAACCACAAATGCTATTTTTTTATTACCTGGGTGATTGCATGAGTGCAGCGGTAGTGACTGGGTGATTGGATGAGTGCTCAGGTACTGTCTGAGTGGAAGTATAGGTGAAAAGGTCATTCCTGGGTGATTCCACGAATGCATGAGTAGTGCCTGAGTGAATGGATAAGTAGTGGGTAGGGATGGGTAGTACCTGAGTGTATGGCTGAGTGCAAAAATAGTTCCTGAGTGATTGCATGAATGCATGCGTAGTCTCTGGGTGATTGCATAAGTGCAGAGGTACTGTCTGGGTCATTGGATGAGTGCATGAGTAGTGCTTGAGTCACTTCATGAGTGCAAGGGTGATTATGGGTGCTAATATCAGGGCATGGGCAGTGTCTGAGGAAAAGGATGTCTGCAAGAGTAAAGCCTGGGTCATTGGATGAGTGCATGGGTAGTGCTTGAGGGAACGGATCAGTGCATAGGTAGTGCCTGAGTGATTATAGAAGTGCTGGTGTAGTACCGGAGTAATTGTATGAGTGCATGAGTAGGGCTTGAGTGCAAGTATGGGTGCAAGAGTAATGCCTGGATCATTGGATAAGGATATAGATAGTACCTTAGTAAATGGATGATTGTATGGATAATGCCTGAGTGAATGCTAGTGCCTCGGTGACTTCATGACTGCAGTGGTACTTTCTTGATGATTTGATGAGTGTATAAAATGTACCTGAGTAAAAATATGAGTACAAGGGTAATACCTAAATCATTGGATAAATGCATGGGTAGTGACTGAGTGAATGATTGAGTGCATGTGCACTGCCTGAGTGAATGGTTGAGTGGAAAAGTAGTGTTTAGGTGATTACATGAGTGCATCAGTAGTGCCTATGTGATTGCATAAGTGCAGTAGTACTGCTGGGGTAGTTGAATGAGTGCATGGGTAGTGCCTGTGTAAAAGAAAGGATGCAAGAATAATGACTGTGTTTTGCTATTAGTGCAAAACTTGTGCTTTAGAGAATGCGTAAGTGTATGGGTAGTATCTACATGTACGGATAACTGCCTCCTTGATTACATGAACAACATAATGAAAGTAGTCTACTGAGTCAACATTATTTATATTAGAAACAAATAACATATAATTAAACTTTAAACATGTTTTCACATTATCATGCATATTATGTTATGTGTTCTTACCTATAAAATAATTTAGATACATTACTCAGTAGAAATATTTTAGAGTAGTATTGTCATAAACAGCATTAAAACTCTTCTCAAACTTGAACAGTGAATATTAAGAAGAAGAAGAAAATAACTGGTATGTAATGATAATATATTACTGAAATTGTAAGATTATATTTTTAGCAGCTCAACATAAATTTAGAATTAAATAATATTTTCAGATTCCCTTTTTTGCTCTTCTCAGATTCCACTTAACTTCACCAGACACAGTGATTCAATGTGGTATCATGATTCAACAGCGGGGAAAACAACAATCTATTTGATTGTAGAAAAAAATCATCATAAAGCATCATTTTCAATATGTGTAGCTATGTACTTTTTTATCTATACTTTGTAAATTATGTTTTTAATCTACATAAACTGTATTATTCATCTTAAATACATTATCCAAAATATAGACTCTTATTTACATCTGGTACAAAATATACAACAAATATATAAACTATTTCATTTTAAACAGAATTTTACAAATGCAATATCAATTACCACAAATAATAATCCAAACACTAATTATGAATGCTACTAGTTTGCTTTTCTGTTTTTTTCTGTTCACATCTTCCCAATTGGCCGAATGATGTACTCAAAACTTTGGCTTCAAAAATAACTAGCATGAATTTGGTAATTCATATGGTAATATAAGGTTTAAATTCCAAGTGGGCATCAGCTGTCCATCCTTTATTTCACTTCAAATGCACAGTATAGTGTCTAGTTGTTCTAGAAGGTCCATCATGGAAAATAATAGCCACGGCTATAAAAGTTCTTCCTGAAATAGATATGAGCTCTATAACGTTGCAGTATTAAAATTAGATATTTTCCAAATCTTTCTATATGTAATGTTGACAACTTCTCTGATCTACAATGTGAACATATTATGTCCTGATTGGCTGTTTCAATCAGTTTGTTAAAAGGTACTAATATACAGTCTGGTATCGTCTAGTATATCAATCGTTCTGTTTGTATTTCAGTGATGGTAGTAAATCAACACTCTTCACATTTATGATTCCATCTGTAACTTAGTCCAAATACATTTTCAATCTGTAATCCTTCATGTTCTAGCACTCTAGCATACGCATTTCAAATTTTTGTGCATCCTGTTGTACATTAGGAGAAAAGGTCAATGAACCAGTACATATATCCAAAAGATGCTGAAAGCCAGAAGCTGTATGGATTTTACTTCTGTCAGTAACCAAGTGTTGAAATACATGATGTATTGAAGAACAGAATCTTTGTTCATGATTTCCCATGATTTCACAATGAAGATCTTCTAGATAAACACATTATTCAGAATCACATTAGCATATCAGTTAATACCTGGACTATTTTCCAACTAGTATCCCACAATCTCATCAACAGTCTCCATTTTCTTTTTCTTTATGCCTTCTAGTTTCTCTTGACTTGTTTTCTTTTTTTGAACCTCAATTCCATTTTTTACATATTTCAGTTTTGGAAACACTATACGTTTCTCATGTATGGGATATTCACCTAAAGCAGGAGCATAAAGTCTTCTTAAATGATTATACTCTCTTACACAGTTTGCATCAGTAATAACGTTTTTCTCATCCAAATCTATCAAAGACAATGTTCTTACTCAATATAATGCAAAATATGCCATGCCATTACCTCTTTGAACAATGTACTTCCTATATTTAAAAAAGCACTGTCTATCCTTATGGAACAACTCTTATTATTTGTTTTTACCAAATCACAGGATCGAAAAAGAAATACTGCTATACATAGTCAGAATCCATCATTGGGAGCAGTGGCCTTATGAAATTCACACCGCTAAATGCCAACAACCCAGAGGCACTGCTAAAAAAATGCCTCTCAGACCATAGGTTCCTGTCAATCTTAGAGCAGGGATCTGCGCACTTCTAGCTGCTTCGGTTCTACAACTGGTCTTGTTTTAACTCACATGCAAATTTAAACAAAAACTGTATGAATTCCTGTTAAATATAACCCAACTCGGGGGTGTGGCAAATTGTCGAACGTGGAGGATATGAGCTGATAGAGCTCCGTTCCTCACCCAGACACTTGACAATTAAATACGCAGTTACCTGGACCGATGACCTGGAATCCGTTATTCTACAGCAGCGGGACACCTACAGAACCACTGGCCAAGACCTGTAACCCTGGGCATACATGAACACGATGGATCGGGCAGTGAGGAGCAGACACAGTGATGGTGGGCGGAGCCGCGTCTCGGAATGGAGGGAGCTGCCTCCGTGACTGTGGACATCGAAGGGCATGTTGATCAGCGGATAACTTGCTGAATCACAGTGCAGGTCTTGGTATGTACCGGTGGTGAATGAATCCTGGACGGGGAAGAAGTCAGCTGGACTTGCGCACTGCCGTAAGTGTCAAGGCCAAGTGGGGGCCCGAGACATGGATCTGCGATGGGAAGTAGGCCGAGCGCTGCACATAACAGGCTACGAGGTGATGTCACTGCCTGAGCCTTGTGATTGACATCGCCAGTGAATTGCTAATAAACACGGCGGAGCATCAAAATTGCATGGGAACAAACTGTGTTAGCTTTTAAAGAGAAGAGGGCTGACAAAGAAATTATGGAATGTGTTTGCGCCTTGTGGAAATCTAATTGCACAAGCAGAACAGGGACATACCATCGGAGTTGTGCTTGCACAGTCATGAAAGCAGAGTGACACACAGATGAAAAGCAGTGAAACTGGCACGTTTCAACTCTTGGAACCCTGACGAAGAGTGCATCCCGAGGAGTGAATTAAAAAAACAACTTGAATTTGGTGCCCAATATTCCCCTGTGGGATTTGAGTGACTGTGTGTAGACATTACATCTATATGCTGTATGGCGTGTTAAAATGTGACAAGAGTTAAAGGCTCAAAGCAGCACCCTTCTACATGCTTTCTTAAATTGAGGACTTGCCACTAACAAGGAATCAGCAAAACTGCTCTTTGCTTAAACGTTTTGAACTATACTCCTCGGCGCTGCAGGGAAAGACCAGTGAGACTGGGGGATCCCCCACAGCGGCGGCAGCGCAGACCTTGCCATTTGCATCAGGGGGCTGGAGGTAATTGCACAGCCCGAGAAGCAGAGTAAAGATTATTTGACATCAGACAGCGGGCGCAGCTGTGGCCTCAAGTGTGACTCATGAGGAGGAAAAAGAGGGGCGCTCATTGGGAACTGTGTTTGCTGGGCTCGACTGGGGGTGGCAGTTGACAAGGTTTTAGAAGAGAGACCTGCACTCATTGACTTTCCTGCCGCTACTGCGATCCATACTGGGAGGAAGGGCCTTCTGGTCGCTGTGCAAGTGGAGGTGTATGTTGGTGTGGTGGTCGTGACCTGTTGGTGCTTTGTAATCAAGGGTAAATCATTGAAGGCATGGAGAACGGGAGTGTAATAGGGGCATCTTCAGGCTGGCTACAGTTGTAATCGGAGTTGTGAACAGAGTGGCGGCCCTTTCAATCTGCCCTGAAAGGCTCAGATTAGGACACTGTTGGAGGGAGTTGCCAAAGGTAAACTATCCTTGGGTATTGGGCTGGTTTGTTTTTGGGGGAGAAGAGCAACTACGATGCAGAGCGCTTCAACGGCCCATAGAGGTATATCCTGGAGTGGAGACACACACAAGGCCGCTACGACAACATGGGATGACCCAGAGCTAAACAGCCTGATGCAGCCTCTCGTGAGGACACACACCGGGCACCTGGCAGTGGTCCTTCCAACAGCTTGAACAACAAGGTGATACCTCCTACGGGAACCGATAAACAAGCTGGATCTAATTTTGAAAGAGATACGGGATTCCCGTACAGCAATTGAAGCACAGATGGGAGCGCAGTCTACGAATCTAAACTTGCTGCAAGCGGACAGTTGAACAAGTTGGCTTTAGACGACTTGATACCCCAGCAAACCCAGCACAACTCACAGCTCGAACAAATCCAATGCCAGTTGAAGGGTTTGCAAGACAGAGTGTATGATGCAGAAGGGAGATCTCGACGTAATATTGTCGGAATCCTTGAAATATCAGAGCGCAGCGAGTGGTCTAACCCCACCCAATTTGTGGAGGACTGGTTACTTGATCATGTGGCAAAGGAAGGACTGACGGCCCTCTACAGTGTAGAAAGGGCACATCGGGTGCCGTCGAGGCCGCCTCAGCCAGGAGCCCCGCCGAGACCATTGATAGCGCGCATCCTGCATGATAAAGACCGTGACACAATACTGCGGGCAGCTAGAGAGAATGCTCCCATCTGTTTTGGAAACAAAATGATCTTCCTATACCCGGACATTACTCTGGCGGTTCAGAGGGCCAGAGCTACTTTCTTGGTAGTAAAGAGAGACTTGAGAGCATGCAATTTGAAACATGCACTGGTTTCCCTGCCCGTCTGAAAGTTATATACGGTCAGAAACCCATTTTTTTTCAACAGCCCTGAAGAAGCGACAGACTGGCTGGAGATAACATTTACACCGGCGGGCCAGATGGGTCGGTCCCCCTCGCAGCGAATTGCCGGGGCAAGCATGTTGACAGGCGGTGTGCAATGGAGCCTACAGACACTGGCCCCACTCGGGAACAAGCTATGAACAGCCAGCGTGATGCGATTCGGACGGCAGCGGCGTTGGCGGCACATGATGCCCAATCTGCAGCGACCTGGATGCTGTTACAATACACTCTAAATCTGACAAATTGCCAGAGAAAACTAGACTGTGTTTGGGGATGACTGGGAGTGGTAATGTATGAGATGATCCACATTATGCTGAGAAGTTGATAGATATCTTAAAAGGTTCAGTCTTTACATGCTTTATGGGGAATTGTATCAATGTACTCAGTTTATTCTTCTACTGTGCAGTATAAAGCCTGTTCGGAATGAGGCAGTTGCTGCCTCCACCCCCCTAGAAAGTCATTGATAAGATAGGACAAGGCAACGCCTTTGCAGATTGCGTAGCTTGTGAAACTGCGATGCAACGAAGCACTACATCCATGTACGTAGTGAAATCACAAGCTGAGAGTTTGTATATCTAATACTTCCTCTCTAGCATCATACAGAGATCTGCCACTGTGGAAGAACTTGAGCGATGGTCTAAAGAAGGAATGTTAGACGATGAGGGCTGTTGGCGCAACAAAGAGATGAATAGGTGGAAATTGCCTGCTGCTTATTTACAGCCTATGGTTCAAATGGCACACTGGCCTGCACATGTTGGAGCTCTAGCAATAATAAAAATTCCTACGCAAGTCTGGGAGCATCCAGAGATTGCTGGTACAGCTAAAAGAATAGTACAATCTTGTTTGATTTGTTGGCAGTATAATCCTGGAAAAAGTACACAGACTTCTACAGGAGGGTTTGCTAAACCAACTGCACCTTTTGAAGTTTTGCAAATGGATTATATCCAACTTGAACGCTGTAACAACTTAAAGTATGTTCTAGTGGTGGTATATGCCTTCAGTAAATGGATAGAGGCGTACCCTACAAAGGGTGATACAGCTCTTACTACAGCAAAGGTGCTTTTAAAAGAGTTTTTCCCTATATATGGTGTTTGCAAACTTTTGTGGAGTGACAACGGACCTCATTTTATTGGGCAAGTTGTTGAGCATGTCCTGAAAGATTTAGGGATCAAACAGAAATTTCATGAGTTTTTCACCCACAGTCAGCAGGATTAGTGGAGAGGTATAACGCTACTTTGAAATTGAAACTAGCGAAAATACTGGCTTCCACGTCTTTGAAATGGCCAGATGCACTACCCTTGGTACTGTTGTCCATAAGATCAGTGCCACATTCACGATCTGGGCTTACTCCATATGAAGTGGTATTTGGAAGACCAATGAACATCTGGGGAGTTCCAAAGCCACGCCCCGTGTATGATGTACCTTGTGTTCTGATGAATGATTAACTGTCACAGTTAACCGACAGTTTGATCACCATCCATCAACAGGTTCGAGAAGCTCTTCCAGATAGATCTACAGGTGAGGCCCACGAACTCTGACCGGGTGACCACGTGATGGTCAAGGTCTGCGAGAGGTCGAACAGCTTGGAGCCGAGGTGGCGAGGACCAGATCAGGTGCTCCTAGTGACAAGGACAGCAGTTCGAGTAACGAACAGGAAGAACTGGGTCCATAGAACTCACTGTAAGCGAGTGTCTCCTGCCTTGGTGGAACCTGCTGTACTGACTGATCATCAAGAGATCTTGGAGACGGAGAAGGGCCACGCTATCTCACCTGACGAATCTGAGGAAGTCTTCCCGGACCACACGATTCCTGGAGTATCGCGATACCAACTGAGACCAAGGAAAGAATCTGCAGTGCTGGAAAAAACTGGTTGACCAACCGCCCTGGGTTGATGAAACGGAATGCCGATGTAGCAAGTGGGGGGATCAGTCCTGCAAAGTGACACACGTCTTGGCCCTCGGTGAAGAAATCTACGGCTGCCCAGGGATAAGAGCTCCAATGATTGTTTCAACAATGAAGTAATCATGCTTGTTGAAAGATCAACTGTTGCTAAGATCTGCAATAAAAAGACCATTTATGCTGTAGAGTTTGTTGTTGCATTGGTGGTGATAGCAGTGACTACCTGGTTTGTTGAGAAAGTGGATCCTGATCAACTGCTTTTGATGGCCACTACTCCAGTACCAGTTGAGCAGCATTACTTTACGCTTCCCTACAATGAGCAGAAGCATTGACAATCTTACCTAAATAATACGTTTATTCAGATGTTGCATCACACTCACAATGCCACAAATACTACCAACTGTTGGGTGTGTGGGATGATACCTGCTCACGAGAAGAAAGAAGGAACACCTTTTATTCCTCTTCCTTTCTCTCATAACGGTTCTTGCCAAGCTTGGTTTGTGCTTTTAATTGCTTCTGGAAAAGCGGCAGTTGGAAGGATTAATTTTCACCTCAATAAAGTGTGTTACCCAGATGAAGATGGTAATCCGTGAGCTGAAGGAACTAAATGGGCGTGGGAGGAGTATCGACCTGAGAATATTTCTACCCCATATGTTTTCCCAAATATGAGAACTATTAAGAGCAATGGACCTTTTGTGATTTCTGTGACCAGAGCTAAAGCAGACTTATGTATAGGAAGTGTTGGGAGAATTCCAGTGGGGAGAAGTGAATGTGCTGTGGTTTTGACTATTGAAGCTGCCAATAACAGTAGTTTCATATCCTCACATAATACATACTTTGTCTGCGGTAACAAGGGATATTACCACCTACCTGTCGGATGTTCAGGAGTATGCTATGTGTCCTTTGTGTTGCCCCCTGTGTTTCTGGCACCTGCATTGTATCACAGAGACTTTAAGCTATACAATGATATCTTTAAGAACAGATACAAAAGGACAATAAATGCAGATGAGGTTGAACAGACTGACACCACTTTACAACATGTCGACTTTAATTTGGGCTTATTCTTCTTTGTGGGTGCTGCATTGAACAGTAGAAAGATAAGGAGTTTGACAAGTGTTGTTGAAGCAGTCACCAATCAAACAGCAATGGCACTTGGGAACATTACAAAAGAGCTGCAAATTGCAAGGATTGTACCACTCCAAAATCGTATGGTTCTTGACGTGGTTCTAGCTGATCGAGGTGGTGCATGTCACATCATCGATAGCAGCTGTTGTGTGTTCATACCGGATCACTCACCTTCAGTATATGATGCAATATCAAAACTGCATAAAATCGCTTAAGAGATTCACCCAGAGACTGGTACATGGACTTTTTCGACCTGGTTCTGGACACTTTTTGTCACTTGGGGCTGGAAACGAATGACTATTTTTTGTAAAATACTGGCGATACTATTTACATGCTGTGTATGTATACAATGTGGTCCGAAGCTTTGCTCTATATGCATCGCTGCTTGTACACCTACTAAGAGAAATGTTGCAGAAATAAAAACACAACAATTGTTAAATAAAGAGGTCACTGAGATGGTGAACATCAATGTACAGGATATGAACCTAGATTACCCCAAATGAACAAATGTCTTCAGCTAATGTTAAAAGGTTAGCATTTAGCTGAAGTATAGACAACTTGGCCACAGCAGATGTACGTGCATATGTTGCTTCCATCTTTAAATGTATTTTGTTGGGGTCGTGGCCAAGATGGCTACGTGAGCAGACTGATGTTTTCCGTGCTCCCGCCGATGACCGATATAGCTGCAAATCCCGTTCCTCCCGGGGTGCTTTGACTGGGAGACCAGGTGCATCCGAGGCCAGGGGGTGCCCGTGGTGCCTCCGGTACCGCTGTTGAGGCAAAGTGCCGTCAGGAGACGGAGAGCGGAGCGGCAGAGCGGCGGCCTGGACTCGGGGAGTAGAGTGCACGGCAGGCGGAGGTGGCCACGAGAGGGTGCTGAAGCCGCCGGGAGACGGTACCAGCGTGGCACTTCTGATTACACAGCACTGAGGGAGCACGCAGCATCGGGGATCGGCGCCGACGGAAGGTGGAGGTGGAGATACCCGGAGGCTGGGGGTCATCTCGGCGAGCATTGGCCGCCATCTTGGGCCTGACGGTGCGGTGCGGCCCAGGACTTCCCTGTGGTGCCTGAGCGACCCCAAAGTGACGGCTGGGACCCTGGGAGCTATGGCGACACAGCTGGGTCGCCAGGAGGCGGTGAATGGAGTGGAGGGGCTGTGGCCAGCCCAGGCCCGGAGTGTGCGATAGGAGCCAGTGAGGGAGATCTATTAAGTGGGAGCCGACCGGGGTCCGGCCCAGCTGGGCATCCCAACTCGGCCCACCTTGACATTTCCTGGTTGCAGGCCATGCGGGAAGAGGCAGCAGCGGGGCCCGGCACTGTCCGGAGGCAGTGGAGGTCGGCGGCAACCGGCGCCTGGGAGGGTCAGAGCTAGCGCTGGTGGCCATTTTGGGCTCGACGGAGCTGGTCTGGAGTAGATGGCGAGTGGAGTTGGCCGAGGCTTGCACTTTGTCACCAGGAAGATCATAGCGTGATGGCTGTGGCCCAGGGTGTCCGCACTAACAGAAAGACGTCTGTAGCACGGTGAGCGGTGCGGGTGGCCCCTTATGGGTGACCTGTGGGCAGCTTGGTGGCAGGGGTTGGAGAGAAGGAGCCAATCGGGTCTGAAGTCAATTATCACCTGTGCGTGATAAGGAGCATGGCTCTCACTGATGCCTGAAGGCTCCACTAGAGACAACAACGCCCATGGGACTGGCAGGATCAGGACGGCGCCTGTACCTCGATGAGGGATTGGGGCTCCCCGACTGAGTGCTAGGTGAATGGCGCGGTGCCTGGGGCTGGCGGGAGAAGGCCGCCTTGGCCGGCAGGAGTCCAGTGGGGTACCACATGAGGTGGCTTGGAGGTGGAGGCCGACTCAACATGTGCATTACCGGCGGGGCCGCAGCCTGTGAATCCTGGGGCGCGTAGAGGCGGCTGTGGGGAAGACCCGGCCGCATACGAGACTGGTGGTGAGGGCACTAGTGTCACAGACGCCTGTGGGAGTGAGGAGCAGAGGCAGGGGGTCGATGGGCCCAGACGCCAGAGAAGTGACGCCAAGCTGCGAGGACTAGTGGCTACTGGGGTGAGGACGCCCTGGGATTCAGACAGGCCTGTGGTGGTCGGGTGAAGGAACGGACTTGCGCAGGAGGCTTTGGAGAGGTTTGAGGCCCAACATCAGGCAGGTGAAGAGCGTTGAGAAGCGCAGGATTCCCTCGGAGTGGGCCTGAGGCGATGGTAACGGAGCGACCGGAGCCGCAACAGTAGGAGGAAGGGGACCCTTGCCAGGGATTCAGGGGTCTGGCAGGGGACTTCGGCCTGTCATTGCCCGGATTATCGTTGGGGCGGACGGGAGTGCTGGGGCGGACGGGAGTGCTGGGGGATGGCGCAGTAACTAGCTACGGGCGATTTCCAATACTAGAGGCCGCAAGGAGAAAACGGTGAAGGATATCTTCGCAAAGGCACAGGCTGCCCAACAGAAGAACGCAACAATGTCGGTCGGGCGGCTCAGAACCCATTATGAAAGCGTTCCTGGAATCCCTTTTCATGATGCTGAGAGAGGACATTCACACCTTAAAAACGGAATTTGCCAGTGAAATCAAGGAAGTGCGGCGGGAGGTGGACGGGAAAGGTGAGCATGCATTGGACTTGGAGAACAAAAGTGACAACAAAGACACTGAGCTTGCAGCTCTACCGCTAGAAATTGTCAATTGCACATGGAGGATCTGGAGAACCGTGCTAGGAGGCATAACATCCGCATTCTGAATGTTGCAGTGTCCGAGGCCACCAAGGACCCATTTCGGTTCGCTAGGGAGCTCTTTAATCATGTGCTAGGGCACCCGCTGGACTCAGGGATCGGCCTAGACAGGGCGCAATGAATGGGTCCCCCAAGGGCTTTGCCGGCGCCGCCTCCGGACATCCTTGTCTTGGAGAACCGGGCCTTATGGGCCGGGCGGCGCAGGGCACGCCTTAATCCCCGGGCTCACCTGCCTTGTTGCTAACAGAGACACGAGACACTCCGTTGAGCGTGGAAGCCAGGTTTATTAGCTGCAGCTAAGCACAGTTATCCCAGAAGTACATGTAAAGTGTATATTCTAAGGAGACTGCCACTTCAATCCGTGGCGTACAATCTCTTATACTAAACACATTTATGATATCCCGCTCCCCGCACACACAAAACGAACCAATAGGAAAAGTTGGAAAACAAGTTATCAGGCATCCTAGTATACGCCTCTTTCTCGGACCCCGTGTGTCGCCCCTCCTAACAAATTAATCAGTGATGGTGTTCATAATCCCCTCTCGCAGGTGGCAGGACATGATGGTGTGTCTCAAAGGATGGTTGTGTAATAGGAGCATACAAGGAGAGAATAGCGAAGGCCAGTTGGATAAGATAGTATAAGAGAAGAATAGGAGAGGGTAAATAGTCGGCTGAGACAGGGATCAATTGAGCCAGACATGGATTAACGAACTCGATCAGACCCTGACATCGGGTTACATGAACAAGGACAATGGAGTTACTTTTTAACTGAAAGACACATAGCAGCTGGAAAAGCAAAAGCATCGCGTTCGCCGTGCCGCCTCAGTGAGGGCAACACAAAATGGCGACCGTACTGTGGTGATGTCTTCTTTAAGAAGAGAACTTTCTGATGTTTGTGTGACATCATGAAAGATTCTTTTGCAAGCAGTTGAAGCTGAGGGTCACTGAAAGCTGTATCTGAATAAATACTTCTTCAATTTTACCAAGTTTTAAGTGTGATTACTACACGTACACAAAATGGCGGCTAAATATGGGAAGAAATCCAAAATCGCAGACCCTCCTTTTGCCATTACTCAGGCAATTAACAAAGGATTCAAGTCAATCTGAATCGATATCAATAGCCATGAGGTCCTTGAGCTGTTGCTGTAACATCATTCTTATGTTCCCCGTTTTTCGTGATGCAGGCTTCGGGACACACATAGTGGCACACAGGCCACATATTACAGGTCCACACTGCACACAAAGGCAACAAGAGAAGATGATAGCCAAAATCATTTCCAGGAAAGTTAATATCTTCCATCCCCATGTGGACAGTAGTACCCAAAACCATCCCATCACAGACCAATCTCCCTTGTCCCGATGTATAGACTCTGAGAAGGTATGTAGCTTAGAGATAGCTTGGTATACCGTAGGGGCATTATCAGGAATATAAATACAGCAACTAGACCCGATCAGTTTACAGACTCCACCCCTATCTGCAAGGATAATATCTAAAACTATCCGATTTTGTAAAGTCATAAGACGATCCGCCTGAAGCTCGGCTGTCACATTACTCAAGGCTCTAGAAGTTTCAATTATGGTAGCCTCAACAACACAAGCTAAGTGTCTGAAGTCTCTGCTATTGGCCATTGGGCTCCAGAAAGGAAGTAGCCCTTTTATGAAGTCTGCTGCCTCCTGACCTGCTGTGTCCTTCTGATCAAAGACTCCTCTACCAAGCCTCTTTTGGTGATGATTCAAAGTAGCAGTATAGGTTGGAGGAAGAAGAAAAGCCACATAACATGTTCCCGAGAAAAAGTGGGAAGCTATGTATAGGCTCTATCATGACAGATGAAATATGTGCCTTGTGATGGCACTAACAGTGAGGGAATCTGAGGTGTATAGACATAGGTATAGGAACAGATACTCCGTTCTGGCTGATTCTTGATGTTCTGACCATTGATTTGTAAACACAAATTACCTCGATGAGGCACAGTCCAAATTGGTGGAGAGCTCCTCATTTTGGCTTTTTTCAGTAAGGGTGGTAACATACCGTGTTATGTTCCATCCATCGTATGCTCTCTTTTCATCTGCAGGAATCTTGCTAATCTGAGCAATCTTAGCCATTGTCACAATTCCCTTAATCAAAGTACTATGACTAAAGTCTGCTCCACCACCATATGGACTGCCAGGAGGATATCGCAACTGATTCTGGTAAAGATTAGAAAACATTGCCAGATATGCCCAGGCGGAACCCAGGCATGAGCCCACATACCCAGCAATCAGTAGTATTCATTACTAACTGGTGTTGATGTAATAACTGAATGAACGAATTGTTAAAATATTCAGTCCTCCTGATCTGTTCGTGTGGTGAAAATGTATAGAACCGGTGGGGGGAGGCAGTAACAGAAGAAGATACGGGGACAGAAGTAGGAACAGGTAAAGGCTGAAAAACATAAACAATCCAGCTTCCACATGCTAATAGAGTACATAAGAATATTAAAATACATAGGGTTACCCAACATGGACTAACCATAAGTTTCTTAAATCGATGTTTTATATTTACAGTCTGATCATTAACTTCCATTTCAACATTAATTACTCTAAAGGCGTTGCTCACGGTAATCTTCCTAGATCACTTATCTGTGGTTGTTAGCCGTCCTATGACACTGCAAGTCCTGTGGAACCTAGGTCACTACTCAGGTCACAGCTTAAGACTCATACCATGACCCTGCAACTTGATGGAAGGTGGAAGAAAAATACATACACAAAATGTCTTTGTTTAAGACAAAAAAAAGGTATAACCAGAAAAATCATAAAAAAAAAAATTCAACTATTCTCAACCCTTCTTGGTCGGAAATTATATTGAGTCTTGTTGGGAATTGTCTGGTCCTTAAACAAGGTTTCTGGATTCACAGTGTTCAAACGCAGATGTGTTGGGACGGCCTCCTGTAACACGTCGTCGTCCTCTTTCTCACAGGTTGTATGGTCCAGGCGTGCACTACTGAATGGTACAAATCTGGGCACTGTCTCACTTTCGTTGTCCGGTATACCCTCTCAAACCCACTGGTCAAAAGGCAAAGGCAGGGGTATCTTTTTGCAGTGCACGCCGTGGACCCAGTTCTTCTTCCCAGAAACCTTCACAGCGGTACTCGTAATCAACAGTACTTGACGTGGTGGGCCCCAACGAGGTTCCAGATTCCGCTTCCTCTGAAAGTTTTTGATGCAGACCCAGTCGCCAGGCTGGATGGAATGACCTGGGTCTGCAGAGGCCTCTGGCAAAGCGTTTTGAACCTGTTGGTGAAGAACACGCAATTTAGTGGTGAGGTCATGCAGGTAATCGATCAACAGTGGGTATGGAATATCGGAGTATTTTTTAGGGCGAGACACTCTCCAGACATTTGCCCGTTGCCCAAAAATGACCTCATACAGACTTAGACCTAAGCGAGAATGAGCAGTAGGTCTTATAGACAGAAGTGCTAATGAGAAGGCATCAGGCCATGAGAGACCTGTGCTCGCCTGAATCTTTGCCAATTTGAGCTTTAGAGTACCATTATAACACTCTACCAATCCCGCTGACTGAGGGTGGTTTGCTGCATGAAATTTCTGTTTGATACCAAGACCTGCACATACTTTCTGCATGATCTCACCCACAAATTCACTTCCATACAATGCGCGGCAAACCAAACCTCGGGAAAAACTCCTTCAAAAGAACTTTAGCAGTAGATAGAGCAGTATTATCCTTTAGGGGGTAGGCCTCTATCCATTTGGAAAAGGCACAAACCACCACCAGAACATATTTGAGGTTATTGCAACGATCCATGTGTATGAAATCAATTTGCAATACCTCAAAAGGATACGTAGGGGGAGCAAAATTACCTGCTGGAGTTTTCCTGGATTATGCATTAGACAAACAAGGCAATGCTTCACTACGTTTTCTGCACATTTCGGAATTCCTTCATTCTGCCATACTGAGGCCAAAACCTTACAAATGCCCTTCGCACTAATATGGGCTGGACCATGCACCATAGTAACCACAGGTAGTACATAGGCATCTGGTAACAGCCATCGTTGATGCTCTGACAACTCCGTCCAATACCCAGTCACGTCCAACATTCCTGTGCTTTCTTTCCACTTACTCAACTCTTTCTCACTGGCCTCTTCTTGAATCATTCTTACACTTTCTATTGTGTCCTCACACATTTCTCCTTCTCTGATCCATCTCGCAGGGCCCGCAACATACATTCGACTCCTAACATTTCTCGCTGTCTCTTTTGCTACCTCGTCTGCAAAAGCATTCCCACGGCCTATATCATCGATAATCTTTTTGTGAGCGCTACATTTGATGATTGCTATTTGTTTAGGCAATGCAAGTGAATCAAGAAGGTCAGTCACCAACTGACCATGCTGTATTTTAGTCCCATGTGAAGTAAAGAATCCTCTTTCCATCCACAAGCGACCAAAACTATGAGCTATACCAAAAGCATATTGGCTATCGGTGTAGATGTTTACCTTCCTTCCTTTCGCCAAAACACATGCCCTCGTTAAAGCAATTAACTCAGCTGCTTGGGCTGAATTCTGTGCAATACGTGCTGTCTCCAATATAGTATGCAATGTAGTGACAGCATAAGCTGCAGTTGTCTCTCCATTCGGAAGCTTAAAGCAAGATCCATCCACCCATCGGATCCCATCCGGATCCACGAGTGGTGTATCTTTTAGATCTATTCTGCCTTTCGTCTCTTCCTCTTTTCGAAGAAACCAATCCTGCTGTTCCTGAATATCTTTCTCATCTGGTATGGGCAACAATGTCGCCGGGTTCAGAGTATTGCACCGCTTGATATGTATATGACTAGCCAAACGTGTTAGCTCATATCCAGACAAGCGAGCACTCGTCAAATGTTGTGTCTTAGTTCTATTCAAAAGAGTATCTACTGTGTGTGGTACCATAACAACAAGGGTGTTGTCCAATACCAATCCAGCAAACTGTCGAACAGAAATTGCCGCCGCTGCTGTGGCTCTGAGACAACTAGGCAATAACTTGGCTACTGGATCCAATGTAGCCGAAAAATAGGCACATGGCCGTTGTTTGTCTCCAAATTGTTGTGTTAAAACTGACAATGCACAACCTTCTCTTTCGTGAACATAGAGTGTAAAAGGCTTATTGTAATCCGGAGTACGTAACACAGGTGCGGAACACAGTGCATCACGTAAATCAGAAAAAATCTTTTGGCATTCATCAGTCCAAGGGAGGGGTTGTGGCATATCTTTCAACGTAAGCGCCAGCAAGGGCTTAGCTAACAAAGAAAAATTCGGAATCCATTGCCTACAATATGAGGTAATAACCAGAAAACCGCATACCTCCCTCTGTGTGGTTGGCTCAGACATTTGTGCAATCGCTTGAATTCGTTCTGGGGTCAATCATCTTCCCTCCTTCGACAAGAGATGACCTAAGTAGGTAACCTCTTGGCGACAATATTGCAATTTAGAAGGAGACACTTTATGATGTAAATTAGACAATATGACGCAACAAAGAAACAGTCACATCCTTACAAATATCCTCCGAATCGGCAGCAATCAGCAAGTCATCAACGTATTGTATCAAAGTAGCACCTTAAGGCAAAGTATACGCATCAAGCCGAGATTTCAAAGCTTTACTGTAGATAGAGGGACTCTCACAATAACCTTGAGGAGCACGCTTGTACCAGAAGCTTCGGCCTCCAAGAGAGAAGCCAAAAATATCTCTGCTTTCCTCAGCAATGGGAATACTAAAGAAAGCATTCTTCAGATCGATAACAGAAAACCAAGCAGCTGAGGCGGGTATCATAGTAAGCAAAGCAGTAATATCTGGACAACAGGAAACTGGGGGACAACAATCTTGTTGACCTCCCGTAGATCAATCACAAAACGATACACAGGTGGTTGAGAAGGATCGCTACGTTTAAGAACAGGGAGAATGGGACTGTTGCAAACATTACCTCTTGTTTCCTCAACCACGCCCTTCTGAACCAGATCATAAATATTAGCCATCAAGGCTCGCTCACCATCGTTAGAGATCTTGTATTGTGGAATACGTGGCGATTTGACATTAGATTTAATAGTAACCACATAAGGAGGAATCTGTAGTAAACCAACATCGTTCGGACCTGTAGCCCAAAGTGTGGAAGGAAGAGACTGCAACTCGGGTGGAAATTTCTCACCCAAAGTAAGACGCACACCAGAGGGGGAACAGTACAACGTTGCATGAAGACGCTTCAACAAATCCAGACCCAACAAATTCTCTCCGCAACTGGTCATCAAAATAAGTGGAGCTTCCAGATCGTAAGGACCGATCGAAAGAGTCAAAGGACAAGAAACTGGGTTAGCAACTGGGGCGCCAGAGAATCCCACAGAAATGTTCGTTAAGCCAGACAAAGGTACTCCAGGGAGTTTTGAATAGATCATAAAACTTCTCATTGCACCAGTATCCAAAAGAAATGGCTCTGTAACACCCAAAGTAACTACCTCAACATAAGGCCCATTTTGATCCACTGGAACTGATACAACTTCCTTTCTTTGTCCATGGCTGTCCTAACTAGAATGAAAATCCTGGACCTCATCTTCCACACAATAATCATCATTATAGTACTGCGCAGACTGAGTATTCTGCTGATCAAAATAATTTGAAGAGTTCTGAGGGAAAAAGGAACGCTGCCCCTGCGGCAACGCACCTCGCCCTCTACCCCTAGGTGCTGGTTGAAAACCACCACGGCCTCGCTGCCCTTGAAATCCACCATAACGCTGCAATAAAACCGGACAACTATTCTTAAAATGGCCTTCCTCTTTACAATAGGTGCACTGATTAGGACCCAGGAAAGGTCGCGGAACAAAAGGCTCAGGTTTCTGCAGCAACCTTTGAGACTGAATAGGGTACTGAAACTGACGCTGACTGGAACGAGGAGGATAAGCCTGCTGAAGAAGAACTTTCGTTTTTAAATCCTTAGTCTTCTTCTCAGCTTTATCTTTTTCCTCCTTGTCCCTATTCTCATAATATTGAGCAGTAACCAATATTTGAGCAGATGAAGATACAGCCCAAGAGCTTTCTGAATCTTTTAATGTATGCGATAATTCAGGAAACAGATTGAAAACAAATGTATCCACAAATAATCGCTGTCCCCCTTCAGTACTCAAGTCCTGACCACTATGGTCAATAAACGTCTCCTCGAACAGAGTAAAGAAATCGGAAATACTACCATCCTTTTTCTGCTTGCACGCAGCCAGCTTATCCCAGTTGACGCGTAAAGCAGGCATCATCGTCTTCATTAAAGTTATGATTCTACCAGGCAACTGTGTAATCAAATCATCTGGCTTAGCATCACCCACTTGTGCGGCATCCGCGGCAACTATGTCATTCCAAGTACCACCTTAAGCTTGGTTGTGATCCTCTCTACTAATCCGAGCCCACAATGCTTGTGGAACCACATTCCCCATCAGCATATCAATATCGGCCAAATTCATAAGACATGCATCAACGGTCTGGCACAACTCTTTATAATAGCCAGCAGGATTTTTACGAGGGCCCGGCAAAGACTGCTTAAGGGCCAAAACGTCAGCTCTCTTCCAAGGAACATGTACCCATACACGCTGAAAATGAGCAGGGACAGCTGGATTTGCACCTGCATGCGGAACTGCTTCCCTCCATACTGGAGGAACTTCTCTCATAGGATAATTCTTCGTTTTCTGTCTAACTACAGGATCAGGTTCAGGAATAGTCCGGGAAGAATACAAGGTCCTAAAAGCAACAAGTGCCTGTAAGGCATCCTGAACATCAGAGCCCACTATAAGTCCCTTATTGAACTTATCCTGTATCTCCAACAAACCCTGAGGAGTTAGGTCCAACTCCATATCCTCCCAAATTTTAATAAGCGCATCACACATAACAAAAAAAAACATATCTTTGCGTAGGTGCATTCCATTGAAGAAAGGTACTCAATATATCAGGTACACTATATAATGGACCATTCATCATCCATTTATAAGCAAGGGAGTCAAACAAACCGCTCCTCAGAATTTGGGAGTTGGCTACGAGATTGTCTTCGAGAGAAAGCAGGAGTCCTATTAAACGAACCAAAGATAGGAGAGAAAAAAACAGAAACAGTATTAACTAGCCTATTACGAATCGGAAAAGAAGTGGGGAGTAAAACCGGAGACGAAGTATTAAACAAAGGCAGAGAAGGGCTATCTGTTCCAACAGATACAAAAGGCAAAGGAGACTGAGGTACAGAAGATTGTGGCAAAGGAGGTGCTGGTGGTATTACTGAAAGAGCCAAAGGTCTATAGATTAGATTGACATATATTAGAGGCCAGATAAAAAGCAAGAGGTTTCACCTTTGAGGCTATGGGAGTCTTCAAGTGCTGTATGCAATAGCTGTGTTGAAACGTCTACATTTTGCAAGTTGGTAAGTAGTGTATTGCAAGAGACAATCTGGAAGCATGATTACGACTGAGCCAGTTGTACTCATTTGTAATTTCTACCTGGTAAATATTGGAATGTATTCTTGATGGAGAACCAATTCATATAATGTTTTTATAGACATTGTTGATGACGATTTGGAACCTTGATGAACATCACACAATAGATCCCATGTTTATTTAAGGTCCTAAAGGGTCTCAAATTCTCTCCAACACACATAAAAAGTTATCTTTTCCCTACTGACGATTTACCCCACCACTAACCAGGGGAAGGAGGACTCATTGTTTGAGGCCAGGCAGTACCAATACAGTGGCCAAAACCTCCAGTATGTGTTTGCCAACATCTTGATGCTATCTCAATTCTTCATGGTGGCTGTAACTTTTTTTAAATTCAATATTGTTCCTTTATTGGAGGGTATACCATCTGATAACTTTTTAAGTCTCCTCTCACCTCAGTAGTGGAGCCATTTTTCTGTAAAATTATTTTATCTGCTGATGATTCTCAGCTGCTCTTTTCCTTTTATGGTCCCCCCTGCCTCGATTGCATCATCCTTTATGGAGTGCATGCTTGCTGCCTTTGAATGGATGCATGGAAGCCAACTCAAATGAAATGTTGATAAGACTGAAATCATTATGTCTGGCTCACGTGTTGAACTCGTGAGAAGGCATTTGGCCAGCCCCACCTCCTCCATCTTCGGTGGTTTTAACTTTGGTAATAAGCTGAACATTGCCCTTTCAATTGGAACGCAGGTCTCTTCCATTGTGGGCCAATGCTTTGCTATGTTCTGCAGACTAAAGAATTTATTTTCCTCCTTCCTGTGGAATTTAGGACAGTAGTGATCCATGTGCTGATTTCATCATGTTTGAATTATGCTAATCTTCTTTCAATTTCAAATTTATTTATTATGATAACGGAACTCAAAAGAGATCCACATAAGAATTCATAAAGTCATACAACAAAATTCCATAAAAAGTACAAAGAAAATATACATAGTATTAAGTAATCAATATAATGTTAAAAAGCATTTAAAGAAATAAAATAATTACGAATGCCCAGTTGGAGGCACATAGGTCTTAGCCATTTACGTCTAAATGCCATAAGGGCCGGACAAACGAAAACAACATGGTACATATCCTGGGTATTAAGGTTACAATGATTACAGATATCTGAACTACCATACCATTTGGACAGAAGGCAATTTAACGGGAGCAAATTATACCTTAACAGCAGCATAAATCGCCTAATTCCATGAGGAAGATTCCAGCATATGTATGGTTGGGGAGTTTTTATTTTACAAAATTTACCAATAGGGAACATTCCACTCACCGCTTTACTGGTCCCACTATCAACTCTAAAGCTCAGCTCCCAAGAGGCAGATTTTAAAGATAACTTCAGTTGGGTGTCAGATAATGTGAAAAGACTTTGTTCGTCTAGCTGTAGTAGCGCAACAGCCTGTCGGAAATTCCTCACAATGGAGGAATGAGCGTTAAAGGAACCCAACAACTCATTTTTTATTAGGTATCTCAATGTGCCAGGCATTCCTCTTGCAATGTTATAGACCCAACGCACCACACTCGCAGATGCCTGAGCCCAAGAGCTGCGCAATCCAAATTCTCGTCTTAAAGAGGAGGTAGAATTTGCGGTACTGACAGAGGCTAAATTGCGTAATATTTTTCCTTCAGTAGAATCTAAAAAATTCCAGCATGCCATGTCCACTATTTCTAATCCATAGATTAGGGATGCAGGGATTTTTGCTCGGAAAACCTCCAGCAATATGGAAAAATGCCTTCTGCCAGTCGCTTTGTAGAGGGAAATAAGACTCTTCCCTTGAACAAGGGCTTTTCTGTTGTTATTCTCCGTGTGGGCTTTTTCACTAAGATTGTTCATGACAATCTTACCAAGGAAGGGATAAGATTTCACTACTTCCAATCTTTCACCCCCTATGGACCAGTAGTAATTTTCATATTTGGAATTTCTCTTTCTCTGAAAGCACATTATTTTACTCTTTGAGATATTGATTTTTAAAAAGTGAGCCTTAGCGTAGGAGGACAGGGCTTGTAAGCGGTTATTCAAACCTTTTGGGGTGAGGTCCAAGATTAAGATATCATCTGCGTACATTAAGCACGCTATTGGAGCTCTCCCCAAAAGTGGAGCAAAACCATTACTGGTTGATAAAATAGCTTTGGGGAGGTCGGCGATATATAGGGAGAATAACAGGGGAGCCAATAGACAGCCCTGTTTCAGACCATTATCTGTGGGTATAACCCTAGACAGTCCTCGCTCGCCACCCATTAAAACTCTGCACCAAGTATCTGTATGTAGTGCGATAACTAATTTTAATAAACTAGATGGTATCTCTAATTTGGTTAACTTACTCTACAGCAGGGGCCTATCCACTTTATCAAAAGCCGTAGAGAAGTCAATGAAAGCCCCAAATACACCCCCTCTACGAACTGAAACATATTTTTCCACCAGGATTTGAAGAGCAGTAAGATTATCCAAAGTACCATGCTGTTTCCTAAATCCAGTCTGTTCCAACGGGAGTATTGCAGATTTCGTTACCCAATCATTTAAACTATTCAATAAACATTTAGAAAAAACTTTGCCTATGGCATCAAGAGGGCTATTTGTCTATAATTTTGAGGTAAGTCTCTAGCCCCCTTTTTATGGAGCGGGATTAGTAAACTCCCCTTCCAAGAATGTGGAACCGTGCCATTAATAAAGCAAAGTTTAAAGACTGGGTATAAGATTTTTCCCCATAACGTGCTATAGGATTTTAGCACGGAAATTGGGATTTCATCTGGGCCTAGTGCACCAGATGAGCGTAAAGCTTTGATTGCTGCAACTATTTCTAATTCAGAAGGAGGGTCATATGGGGTTGAATCCTCCTGCAGTTTATCAGGACAGAACTTCTCATCATTGCTATTATATAGTTGTTGTATAAAATCAACCCATGTCTGCTCGTTAATGGATATAGGAGAGGGTCTGGATCGCACCCCACATCCTTCTCCAATTAATGACCAGAAAGACTTTACCTGCCCATTCTTAGATGCCTCATGAAGCTTAACCCAGAGAGCATCTTCTTTCTCCCATTTTAATCTAACCTTTAACCTATTTCTTCTTTTTCTCAGAAGAGAAATTCTCTGCCTACGTTCAGGAATAAAGGAAAGATATTGAGCCCTGACTAATTTATTTATTTCTTTATTTAGGTAACGAAGGTCAGGAGGGATTTTAGGAATTGGCTTTCTTGATTGTGGCTTTCGAACTTTAGTTTTTAAAGTTTGTAAAAGAGACGCAAAATAAAATAGCTCTCTACCTTCCCATGAACTTAAATTCTCAGCTGTGTGTTCTAATATATTAGAGAAACTTCTAATGGACCCTAAATTCCAATAACATTTCCCTTTATTATTAATGTTTAATAAATCATTACCAATTTTCCATGAATCCCTTTGAGATGAAGTTATATTTAGTGTTAAAAGTAGAACATTATGATCACTAAGATCAGTAACTAGAACGGAAAAATCATCTAAGAAACAAAAGAAGGTACTATCAACTATCATATAGTCGAGGATAGAACCACCATTTCCTAATTTGTGAGTGCAATGGGCGGGAAAATCCGAAGGGAACCTTCCATTACTTATAATGCAGTCTACCTCGGATAAACTCTCTAATATTAATTTCCCTCTTTTATTTATTTTAATGCTCTCCGGAAAGATAGCTTTAGGTATCATAAATGCTTCCTCTCTTATCTTATTCCTAAATATCTCAAGGGCATAATTAGATATTTTACCATTTAGATCTCCTAGTAGTAAAATGTGGGGGGGGAAAGGGGATTCCTGTAAATTTAATATAAAAGAACTAATCATCTTAATACTCGAATTATACTTTGCTTCTGGAGGCAAATAAGCATTTATTATTACAAATGATTTCTGAGAGGCGTCCATGGCGGAGTTTGTTATAGTTATTGCCTGAAATAATTTATTTGGATCCTGGTAGTGAGTATAGTTCCATTTAACCTTGTTGGACAGAAGGCAGGCTAACCCTCCCTTTGCTCGGCCTCTCATAGAGGGAATAGCACTACTCTCCAAAACATAATAATCTTTTACAACCGGAAAGTTCCCTGCCAACCACGTTTCCTGCAAACAGATAATATCAGCGTCAAGAGACTGCAAAAATAACAGCTTTTCTGAGCTCTGGTTTAATCCAGCAATGTTCCACGATATTATTTTTAAGTTATCGTTAAAACTCTGAATTCATTTTGGCTGCAAAACCTGATTTATCTGATAAGACAGCGGGCAACCAACTCCATTCCTGATCAATATCCTTTACCCTAGTTTGTTTGATGGGCAACGGATTATTAATTATCACCTGTCTGTCATTTTTTGATATCCGTATTTTTAGCTCTTCAGGCGCTGCCGTAAGGCCATCGCGAGGACCGGATTTTATGCCTTGATAAAATGACATTTTTTGATATTTATGATTTTCTATTTTAACCGGTATAAAGGGATCAACATCAATTCCTCTTATTTGGAATTCTTCTGCCCATTGTAAGACATGGTTTGTTACCAATTTTGAGTAAAATTTTACCCGTGTTATCCTTCCATTCTCAGAGTTTATTAATGAAATTATGTCTAGATCTACAGACTGGATCAATTTTAAGCTTTCTATTTCGTGAAAACACTTAACTAAGGCAGATCTATTTAAAATGAGGTCAGGATCAAAAATAGGTATGAAATCAAGATAAAGAGTATCCACATTGTTTCTGATCTTAGGCACTGTTTTGGATATATGATCAGTTGCAACAACATCTGAAAAAGCAATAGCCGAAGGGTTAAGAGGTGGCTTTGGTTTGGAAACTATAATTGAAGTTGGATTTTTTTCTTTCACCACTTCAGTTTGCTCATCAAGATGTTGTTGACTTATGAGCGAATGATAATCTTCTTGTATGTTTGTTGAGTCAAGATCCACTGGATTGGAGTTATCCAGCGAGGGTTCTTGTTCACAATCAAAAATTATTTTCTTTTGCCTTTTTTTGTAAAATCTACGATTTGGTTTTCTTTTTTTGCATCGTTGTTTTTTTGATGCTTTTATTTCCTTTTTTTCCTCCCTTAATGATGAAATTTTTTCTAAAGTAGTAGGAGGGACTGGAGTTTCTTTATTTGATTGTGGAATGAAAATTGGGAAGATGGGGGGTAAAACATTACTTGAATTATCCTCTGGGGGCAATAAAGTCTCGATCTCCTGACTAATAAAAGCTACGCAATTACCATTAGATGGATTCTCCTTCCTTTGTACAGATGGTTCAGGAGTAACTGCAGTATTAGTATTAGTTTTAACCAGGGGATCTGACGAAAAAAAGTGCCTCAGGGGTTACTTTTATATTTTTTATTTCCTCATTTGCTTCCATATTTAAATTATTAGATGGAGTGATTATTTTTTGGTCAAAACCGCCATCTAATCCTATTTTGTTACTCAACAGTGCCTTTAAAATCAATGTTACTGTGTCTAATCCATTATCTGATCCATTAACCATTCTTTCCAATAGCTGTAAAATTGATGAAATAAGCAGTTCCAGAGAAGATAAGGAATTCGAAATTACATTATCTTCTCTTGTAAAAGAATGTCCTAGATGTTTGTTATGGATATGAGTAGGACTGAGAAATAAGTTCATTTCAGGGGTGGAAATCTCAGAATTTTTTGACGGAGTACTACTATACAGATGTAACCTAGGGGTAGTTATAATATCCTGAGCATGAAAGGGGTTCTGTGTTTTTATTGATTCTTTCTGAGATTCTAGATTTATATCAGGGAGGGTGTAATCCTCTGGAAGGATATGCAAGGGGGAAGAGATTTTCGAATAGATTTTTTGGCTTACTTTAGAAGGAGAGGGAAAATTGTGTACTAGAGCCACAACAGGAAAGACAGAAGTGCTGCCTAAATCAGCAGCATCCACTGCTTTTCCTTGGGTTTCAAAAAGATAGTTAGTATCTCCCTCTTGATTTTTATTTAGTATATCATCTGGGGTGGGTAAAACAGTAATACCTGACAGTATACTATCATTTTTGACAACAGGAGAATCTTGTACATATTCCTTACAATTAATGTTAGTAGTTTTCGTAAGGGCCCCCTCCTGGTCTACTTTCTCCTTACCCTTATCCCATAAAGAATAAAGTTGACATTTACTCTTTAGTTGTAAAGCAGAGCCATCTTTGTTTCGTAATGGATTGGATTTAGTTTTAGAACAAGCTCTACCAACTAACACTCTTCCTGATCTCAATTTCAAGTTCTTGGTAGTCATGCTATCTAGAGGAACAGTGTACAATTACACACTAAAGAGGGGTGGCCCAGCCCAGCCTCAATCGGTCACAGTCGGTCCCGCCCTTGTCCCGGGCTTCTCCCGGCGCCCTCCCGCGCGCTCCCGCGCAGCGGAACACCCTAGTTGTAAATATACTGGCTGATAGGTGAGGGGGAGGAGCCTGCAGGGAGAGCGTCCCAGCTGTTACTACTTGGGAGTAGTGGGTGCTCCTGGGACTTGGAGTCCTGCGCTAATCTTCTTAGTTTGGGAGTGTTGGATGTTCTGCTGAACTGCCTTCAGGTGGCCCAAAATGCTGTCGCCAGGCCCATCATGTGCCTGCCTAGGCATTCCTCTATTTCACTGGTTCTGAAATCTCTCCATTGACTACCATCAGGAAATTGATTTTATTCAAAGCCCTTGTTCTGGTTCATAGGGCAATGTTTCTGTCTGGCACAGGGCATTTATCTAGGAGATTCAATGTGTACCGCCCCTCCAGTACGCTGCTTTCAGCCTCTGCCTCACTGCTGAGTATTCCTCATATCAAGTGCATGAGGAGAGGTGGTAAAGCCTGCTCTTTTCTTTCTGCCAAAGTTTGGAATGAGATCCCCTGTGAACTGCATTAGATTCCCCTTGAAGCGGAATTTCATAGGCCATTAAAAACTTGAGTTTTTTCTTCTGGGCTTTAGGGCTCTGTTTGTTAGTTGTGTATCGTGTATTCATCCTCCAGGAGCTGGATCCTCTTCTGGGTAATCATGCACTTCATAAATCTCATTAAGTCATTCATTCATTCATAAATGTAAGGGGTATTGAATATTGGCCATTGGATGGTAGCTAGAAGAAATTTTAACCATTGTTATCCATAACCTTCTTTAGTACGTGGGGAAAAGGGTGGAGCAAATAGGAACTTTATAAGGTTAACCAAAGAGAGTGTAATGAGGAGAGGAGCAAATATATGAAACTAAACCTAAGCTACAGTTACTTCTTACAATGTATGTCTTACTAGGGCATCGTCAGACGACATGAAAAGCCACCAGAAAGTCCTAATTCCCCAGTAGTACTCTAAACTGCTACAGTCCTATGCCACTAGTGGAGAACCGTAGTAGTGATCAGAGACTCCACTGTTAGAACTGCTGTACTGATTTATGAACTGAGAAAACATATAATTCAAGAAAAGTCGCCTCATGAAAAAATAGGCTTACTTTATTGAATCAATGTAATCTATTTCTTATTTAGGGAAGACTCAGAGGGCCTCATTTACAATACAATGGCACAATGCAGTGCCACAAGCAATCTTGCAATGCTGCACTTCGTCATTTCAAAAAGGCAGGAATGCACTGTATTTACAAGATTACAGTGCATTCCTGTGCTAACCCCTGAGCCAGCACTAAAAAAAAACAGCCTAGCACCAATGCAGGCACCCTTGCGCCATGAAGCAGGAACGGTTGATTTTGTGCAGTGACACCTTGCTGCACAAAATCAATCAATGGAGGCAATTATCTCCTTCTATGTGTGCTGCACAATGCAGAGCTTATAAAAAGAGGAAATTTCTCAATGCTGTGCCTCCCTAACACCACCCCTGAGGTGACGTTAGAATCTGACACATTATTAAGTTAACGATTCCTCATAAATCTGGGAATGCTTCAGATTCCATGGGTGTTGCGCAGAAACACCCACAGCAACACTCATGGCACACTCCTTTCAAGCAATGATCTGCGTGAAAGGGGCACATATTCACAAGGCTATGATAAGCCATATAAAGTGGCTTTGCATTGCCTTGAAAATATGCTGTGGCATATTGCACCAGCGGAGAGTCAAAAAAGTGATGCTCCACCGCTAGGGGCACTGGGACGGAAAGGCCCAGAATGTGCATATCATTTTGAGAAGTCATAAAACAGGAGTATCAGAGTACATCTATAAACAACTAAGCAACCTAAGGAAACCTCACACCATAGAGGTTCCATAATACACATCCCCTCAAAAATGAAGTAAATATAGAAAGATTAGCATGATTTCAGAGTGTGCCCAGTTACTGGTCATAAATGCACATTGAAGGACAATATGCTCATATAACCCTAGGGAATTGAGAGCTACTACTTCTGTGGCCATATATAAAACAAGCAAGAGAAGTGAGACCAGATAGTATCTGGTGTCATCCCTAATTGGCACACAATTTGATTGTGTTCCCCTGGGTCAGAAAAACACTTTCATTCAAATGTTCATTTAGACCTTGTTTTATTAAAGGTTATTCATGATTTACGTAGTATTTTCTGTTGTTTTGAATCAAAGTTCATCAAATTATTTCATGTTTCAACATCAGGCAAATATCAAGGCGTGTCCAATGCATTTCGGGCACTAACATAATGTGCCCTTCATCAGGGAAATGACAATGCCTGTCATGCTGGGATTGCGGTTAATCTGTGTTTTAGAACGCGCTACAGTCTTCTCAAGAAGACTGTAGCGCGTTCTAAAACACAGATTTTGCCCGAAATGCATTGGACACGCCTTGATATTTGCCTGATGTTGAAACATGAAATAATTTGATGAACTTTGATTCAAAACAACAGAAAATACTACGTAAATCATGAATAACCTTTAATAAAACAAGGTCTAAATGAACATTTGAATGAAAGTGTTTTTCTGACCCAGGGGAACACAATCAAATTGTGTGCCAATTAGGGATGACACCAGATACTATCTGGTCTCACTTCTCTTGCTAGTTCTCCAGACGTCGTGGGGCTCTCGACGCCTCCTAATTGAGCACCAACAAACATTAATAAAGTATATTTAACCTGAATAAATCTACCAAAAACAGCTGTGCATCAAACCCATCCTTTTCATATTACATATATAAAACAAAGCATGTAGAGTGTACTAACTTCAATAACCCACCACAAGTTGTGTGCCTTGAAATAGGAATCCCCCAAAAATGGGGAGCACCTACTTAACAAACACCATCTATGATGCACCCTCCAAGATAGGAAAAACTAGTAATTATGCTGTATTGCTGTTTGGGATTACACCTGCCACATTTATTCTTCTAAGAAAGGATGTGTCAGATTGTGGCAACAAATTGTAACATCACAACAGAGACATGAAACAGGTCCACATGATATTTAGTATAGGCAACATTACATTGAGATAAAAATTCAAGTGACAGTGAATAAAGCATGCCAGCGAGTTTTACTGTATGCTATATTTCTTTACTGACGGATTAGAAAAGGGAATGACACTACAGGTAACTGATGGGTGATTCAAAGATGTTGCATATTCAAATAGAAAGTGTGGTTTCCCCTTCTATTGATGTATCATAACAAGAAGAGGAGTGTCCTTTTAACAGTCTCCTGGTTGGTGGTAAATTTACTCTCTGGCCCATCAGACCTTTAGATACCTTTGACAAGAAATACAATTATAATTCAAGACAAATGCCCAGGATGGGGAATAAAATGATCTGTTCTTTTTCTGGATCAATTATGATCCCATAATCGGGTTTTCATATGAAATCTAGAAATAGTTGAAGTTTCTGGGTTACTTCCTGTTAGAAATGGGGATCTGGTTGGCTAGGGCATGCACCTAAGCCAGGCATGACCCACCACTCGAGTCAGGGTAAGGGAGTTACACACACAAGATAACCTCTGCTCACTCCCTTGATAGCTTAGTGGAGCAGTCAGGATTATCCCAGAGGCAATGTGTAAAGCTTTTGTGCCACACACACACACACCAGTAATACAGTAGGCAGACCGCAAAAAAATACTTAACACAAGGTTATATAAAAATATCCTTGATACTATGCATAAAACACATTGGACCACAATCACATAAATCAGTATTCACTTTCCTAACCAGGCAATAATCACAATACTACACAGATCATGAATTCCTTGCCTCTAGGCAATTGTAATGGCAATACATTTAGTGCAATAAGGTAAATACTCTTGGGTTGCACATGTTATACCGACATCATAAAGAAAACCTCATTGTTGGGTATATCTTACAGTTCCTGAACATCATACTTATTAGCTGGTCTCTTACAAATGTCACAATGACTTCCCTCCTAATATGCGGGCACGCAAATGCAGCTGTTTTTTTAGGGAGGAAAGCACAGATCTCCATGCTTCACCATAATTCACCGATGAACCTAACTCACCACGTCATTATAAACTTCCTGGCCACAGTGCATCTGAACACATATTACAGTTAATACGGTATTCAGAATGGTTTCCTTGAAATTAACTCCCTGCTGACTCCTCTGCAGAGAAGTCACGCCGACGTGTGCCCCAAGGTTTGTGCATGCTACGTAGGGAGCATGGCAAACATACTTACCCCCAGTTGGCGGGAAAACTTCACTCAGTCCCCTGCATCTGCGAAATGGCAGAGGCAGCTGCCAGCAGACCCACCTTGTAGCTGCTAAATTTAACTGTGGCGGAATACAAAAAGAATGCCCTGAAAGGTATGTGTGCAACAAGGAGGTAGGCACCCTCACTGCTCACGTTAGCGGGGGATCTCCACTCGGAAATGGATTGGATGCCTGTGACCGTGCAGAAAAGCTGTTACCAGTAGGGCAACTTCATCCTAACCTCAGATAGCCCTCTGCCATTGAGCAGCTGGTGCGATGTGGGTGGGGCTCCTTTCTGGCCACACTGGTAGCACCCTGCACCGCCTCACACCAGGGATCCTTCTGGGCAATGCGGTCTAACTTGTACTGTGGTGGGTCAGCTGCTGACTACGTCGTCCTTACTGTGGTTTTCTGGGTTGTTGCTGGACAATGCCAGGAGCTTCCAGGCAGCACTTCGCTAGCCAGGAAATGCTAGGGACTTTCCCAGGGTGCTCATTGCCTCGCTGGCTTATTCCTCTCCACTTCCAGGTCTCAGGGCCTCTCTGAATCGAGGACCGACACCTAGAGCTGCAGTGCTGGCTATATGATTTCCCTGTGGGTTTGTGTAGCACAGGACCATGTGCCGGTCGGCAGAGAGAGGGAGAACACTTTCTGCGCCTCAGCTCTCCCCTCCTTTCACTTGAAAAAACAAGGCAAGGACAGGCTGCACGCGCTAGCCCAAGGACGAAATGAAATACCAAATACCAGTATTTGTAAAGCGCACAGCTACCTCTGAAGTGGTGTCCCGGCACTGGGGGCCCTCGGGAAGATTAAGCAAGCTATTGCCTAGGGTCACATGGTGCTGGATTAACCTGCCACCAGCACTGGAGATGGAACTGTGAACCCTGGAGTCAGGCACCCTGGCCGCTGCACCACACCTCTTCCAAGGATTTCTGAACAAAAGCACTTTTGTTCCTCAATTTCAAAATGAAAGAAAGGAAGGACAGTCGAGTCTATCTCCTGCAAGAGCAGCAACTGCTGGGCCATGAACCTCTCACACAGCAAGGGCAGCACTCCTCAAACAGCTCTTCAGTGCTCATTTTAGGCTGGTTTCCATTGGATCCAGTAAGATCTTTCCTGTAGTCTATTGTATCCCTTAGGCTACCAACATGAGGCCAGCACACACAAGCCCTTGGAGCTTCTTCACAAACAGGATGCCCCAGCAGGGCAAAAAGAGTCAATACTTTTCAACCACCATAGACAGAAGGAGCACCTGCATGCCAACACACCCCTCACTCAGAAAATGCAGTGCTCCTCACACAGTCCTTCCACTCTTCTTCTAGGCAGTATCCTCTTGTTCCTTGAAGTAATTTAAAGTACTGGGGTTTTAGGTACAATACTCATACCCCATTTTGCCATTGTTCTCTTTTGGCAAAGGTTTCTGAACTCAGTCTAAACCAGTCCTGTCCTCCCTGGTGCAGCATGACCACTGGGGGTGCAGACAACATTGTGAAAAAGGAGGCACAGCCTATTCAGGGGCAAGAGTAACTCATTTCACCTCTCTAAATGCAGGCAAGGGAATTGAGCCCAGTGATGAGTCACCCAGGCAAGGCAGACCTCAACCTTCAGTGACTGTCTAGATTAAATGCACATCCCCAGCTCCTGTCACTCCAACACCCCTCACCCAATACACAAACTATCAGAGGCACACAGGATGTTAAAGTAAGAAAAATGTAATTTTCAAACACAGAATTAAACAAGCATTTGCAATGCAATAGGTCTCCCATTAGGAAAGTTTGAGCTATTGGTATTGTAAATGACAAATATTTTATTTATGTGTTGGTTTTGAAAATAGTGAAATGAATAGCTTTGTCATTTACAATGCTCATAGTTTTAACTTTCGCAAATGTGACACCTATAGCATTGGTAATGCAATATGTGTTGTATTTACAATACTTAGATGTATTGATATTACAAATAACAATGGATTTTAATTTTTTTAATAATTGATACCTAACTAAAAGTATTGTAATTTATAATGTCAATAGCTTTAACTTTTTGTAAATAACTTTTGTGAAGATTACATTTAGTGTATTTTATTGTGACGAAAATCCATGAACAGAGGTGAAATATTAACATCTTTTTGTGACATTTGTAATAAAGCTTGAAACATTGAGAAAACATAATTGAACCAGTTGTTGTTGAATGGTTGCACAGATTGATGCTGTGGTGGCGCGGATTGATGTTGTGGTGGCCACGAGTGATGATGTGGTGCCCCTGAGTGATTCTGTGGTGCCCCAGAGTGATTCTGTGGTGATGCGATAGATAGAGTAAGTGCGTTAGATAGATAGAGGGACACAAGGGGCATGGGAAAAGTCTTATATGGGGCAGCAGGCCAGTCACATCGTCATAAATAAAATACATGTTTTGGGTTGAAAGGGACAGAGCAGCACGGCACTATTTGCACTGTCCACCACTATCCCTCTAGTTGCGTTTTACTAATCAAAAAGTTCTTACTCTAAAAAGTTTCAATCCAAATGTGTGCTATTGCAACAGTCAGCAGATCAAAGCCAAGTGCGGAACAGATGAAATTAAAATTAACCTGGTTTCTGCAGTGATAAGCCATGACTCCCAGGTTTGCCCAAATTTAGTCCATTCTAATGTTAAGAAAAGCACTATTCAAATATGAAACTGTAGCGCACACACATGCTGGAACAGTTTTGCTAGCTTACTATATGCTAATACGTTTAGCGGTGTAACTACTGCAAATGTTACAGCCAAACTCAGTTTGCTCATACTTAAAACCAACTGGACTAAACTAGCTGATTATAAAAGTACCTTAAAGAAAGATCATGAACTGGTGCTTTGTGTTCTTATCTGGTAACCTTATCCATATGTCATTGGTAGTCCTAAACCAGTAGGTTTTGTTATTGTGCTACTGTGACAATAATCGCAGGCAAATTGCAGTCCTACGTCTTTGTCTATGCACTGTCCCGGCTTCAAAAATTTGGTCATACTGAGCGCTTCGCGGCAACCCTTTAGCATCACAAGCGCTAAACAAGTGGCATAAGACTTCCTTTATTTAATCTTGCGCTAGTTCTCTATGCAGCACCGCCTTTCGCCACTCAAGGTCTGCTCTCCTCAGCCGCCCTGGTGCCTCTCACCTCTCAGGCCGAGACACATCTCCCATTTTCTCTGTCCATCCACAATCATATTTCCTGGAGTACCCCTCCATTATACTCTATAACCATTGTTATCTCCTCCCCCACACCGCTCTTTTTCTCCGCCAGCCTACCAGTATCAAGGCCTGCCCTCTGCCACACCACCCTGAAATGACTGCGACCCCCCACTGTGTCCCACCTTTCTACTCGTTGGCGAGTGCCCCGCGGGGTCCGGATAGCATTCATCCTCAACTAGCTCACCTCGGCCGGGGGCATTAGACTCGTGATGACGGGCCACGAGAGTGAGTCTCAGACGTGGGGAGGCTAAATGCCACTGTCCGACCCTTTCTCCTACTTACATTCCCGACCCCTAGCTCATGATGGGGTATTACAGGAAGGGCGCAAAAAAAAGGGGACAACTGAATGCCCTCCTTCCCTGCGGACTTCACCTCCTCTTCAGCTTCCTCAGGGCCGGACACAGGTGGGCTCCATGGCAGGCGGTTCGGGTGCATAGGGGGTGCGCGCAAACCTCTGGAACTGTCACTCAATGCAATACCACGCCCACCAGGTCACGTGCTCAAATAGCGGCTCGATAGTGTAGCCCTACCCCCTCCGTTTGTGTCACGTCCTCAAATAGCGGACAGATGACGCGATCGCCGCCTCTATGAACAGAGAAAGGGGACATGTAAAGCCTGGAATGACCAGCACCCGCCCTAGGAAAGAGAAAGAATAACCAGAGGAGCAGTGGTGACGCGGGGCTCCCATGCATGAGGGAGAGCCCTGCGGAGGCTGCAGAAGTCCGGAGTGGTGCTGATGCGGTGAGTGGGGCTTAGTTGGGGGCGTGTCTCTGTATGTGTGCACTTGTGCATGTGTGTCTGTGCGTGTATGTATGCTCGTGTGTGCACGTGCGTGTGTCTCTGTGTGTGCGCTTGTGTGTGTGTGCGTGCTTGTGTCTCTCTCTGTGTGTGCGCTTGTGTGTGTGTGCGTGTGTGCGTGCTTGTGCGAAGCGAAAGCCGGGGGTGTGTGGCTGTGTGTGTAAGCGAGAAGTGCATGAGGCTTTCAAGGGAGACAGGAGATGGTGAACGCGTACGTGACCTGATCCGATTCAGACATGCTGCACGTGCCCATCTCTTATCTCCTTTTAAGCAGAGCCGCTGACTATAGGTCTCGCTGCGACAGGGCTTTGCCCTGTGTCGCAGGTGCGAGACCTAAAAATCGCCTTTCACCTTTCTGAATTCAGAGAGCCTAAACCTCATTTTTCTATTTTGTCCCTATTGAAAGCTACACATTTAAAATTTTACAGTGCAGCCCCAATGATAAGCATATGGGGCAGACAGCCTTTCAAGAGTGAAAAACGAATACACAGTATTTCACTATCAGGACATGTCACACATACAGTACATGTCCTACCTTTCACATACACTGCACCCTGCCCATGGGGGTGCTTTGGGCCTATCTTAGTGGTGCCTTACATGTAGGGAAATGGAAGGTTGGAGCCTAGCAAGAGGATACACTTGCCAGGAGGACATGGCATTTTACAACTGCATGTGCAGACACTGCAGTGGCAGGTCTGAGATTCATTTTCAGGGCTACTCATGTGGGTGGCACAACCAGTGCTGCAAGCCCACTAGCAACATTTGATTTATAGGCCCTGGTACACACAGTGCACATTACTAGGGGGTTACCAGTAAATCAAATATGCTAATCATGGATAACCAATCATCTCACAATTTATACAAAGAGCATATGCACTTTAGCACAGATCAGCAGTGGTAAAGTGCCCAGAATCCTATACCCAACAACAGGGTCAGAAAAATAGGAGGAAATAAAGCAAAAAGTTTGGGGATAAACCTGTCAGAGGGACTTTGTCTAACAGTTCCATAATTGTGAAGAATTGCTGGCTCACAAAGCATAGATCTGAGCACTAATCTTCAGTAAGTATGGGCAAAATTTGCGAATTTGCTTTCCGGGAATTCGGGCGAAAGCGAACTCGCAATTCGCAAAATCCGCGACTTCGTGCAAATTTGCGAATTTGTTTTTTTTGCGCGTTCGCAAAGGTTTTTGCCAGTTCACGAGCGTTTTTTACAAGTTCGGGAACGCGAACTTACTTGTGTGGTCGCAACGGTCACAACCCTGATGTTTCTGCGTGGCCAGTCTGTTTGCGACCCTGTGGTTCATCACGGCCACCCTCTGGTTCATCACTGCCACCCTCTGGTTCACCACTGCCACCCTCTGGTTCATCACTATCACCCTCTGGTACACCACTGCCACCCTCTGGTTCTTCACAGCACCCCCTGGTTCACCACTGCCACTCTCTGGTTCACCACTGTCACTCTCTGGTTGACCACTGTCACTCTCTGGTTCACCACTGTCACCCTCTGGTTCACCACTACCACCCTCTGGTTCACCACTGCTATCCTCTGGTTCATCACAGCACCCTCTGGTTCACGACTGCCACCCTCTGGTTCAAGACTGCCACCCTCTGGTTCATTACTGCTATCCTCTGGTTCATCACCCTCTGGTTCACCACTGCCACCCTCTGTTTCACCGCTGTAGATTATGGAGGGAAAGCACACCTGCCCAGCCTCAACTGAGATGAATTAATTTGGGGCTGGTTGATGTGTCACTGAATTTGAGCTTCAAGTCTGGCACCTGCTTCCTTAGCTGTAAGTGCTTCCTGTTGCAGTTTAATTTTTTTTACAGGAGCATTGTGCCATACTTGTATCTATTCTCTGACCCTGCTTTGAGGGTCAGAGCAGGGTCAGAGAATAGTTGCAAGTAGGCAACTGAACTCTGGAGGGGCCCCTCAGGAAGCACTACAGGGAATGGTTACAAATTAGCTTGAACTTTTGCACCTGCTAAGTGCTTTCAGTTTTGCGAAATTAATTTTTCTGCAATTTCGCAAGATTCGTGGGGCGCGAATTCGCTCAAAATCGAACTCGCAATACGCAAAGTCGTGCAAATATGGGAATTGTTGGTTTTTTTCGTGTTCGCGGGTTTTTTGCATCTTCGCGGGCCGCTTGCAGCGCAATGACCGCGAAGTTACCCATGAGGTCATACATGGGCGCGGCCATCTTGTGCGCGTTGCGTATTTCCGTTTCCTGGTGCTATTGGCAATCTCGCGTTGTGTGCGGCGCGGTATTACAAGTTCGCCTGTGTTTTTGCGTGCTCGCGGGGAAAATATCACGCAAACTTACCCACGCAGTCCTCAATGGGTGCGGCCATCTTGTTTTTCATTCATTGCTATGGTTCTGGGCATGCTTTTCCTATCCTGCTTCAATCTTTGCCATCCTTTGATTGTTTGAAGTTTTTTAAAATCTTTTTTTCTTATTATCTATCCCTCTATTTTTCTAGATCTATATTTTGTATTTTCTGCTACTTTTGGTTACTTTAAAACTACTTTTTTTGCCTCTTATTTTATTTACTTTTTCCCTATTCTCTTTCCTATTTATTATTTCCATTCCTGTCCAGGACCATGGCAAAGGGAGCCGGAAAGGAGAAGGGGAAGGGTCCCTACTACGTACCCGGCTCCCATGCAGGCGATTGCGGGGGGGAGCTAGTCACAGCCCGGGAGATCTTCAGCGTGGAGGTGGTGGCTGCACTGGTTTACTATGGGCAGCGCCACCTCCCCAAAACCATCGTGGCAGGCGGCAGGATCGCTAGAGGGTACAGGCTCTGGGAGCGTCGGAAGCTGTGGGAGAAGGTGTGCCGGGCCATGTATAAACACTCTCGGGTCCGGTGCACCTACAACCAGGCCACGCACCGGTGGCCGGACCTCCTGGACCATGAACACGACCTGCTCGACCTGCTAGGTGTCAAGATCCTTGGGCTTGGTGAGTAGTAGTAGCTATTTAATCACTACTCTGTTTTCTCCTGCTCTATGTGTTATCATATTGCAAATTTTAGTTTTTTTCGAAGAGCAATAATGCTGCTGATTAGATTGTAGGTAAATTATGTGTCAAAATGTTCTGTGATTGCATTTCAGGTTCACTGCTCTCCTGCTCAGTGGCGGTGCTACTATGCTTATTTGTTTTCGATTTTTTTTGCTCATTTCATTGGCCCGAGTAATTATGTATGAGTGTATTTTACAGAACTGCGTAATGCTAGACACTAAGGGGCAGATTTACAATTACTGGTGCATCCCTGCAAATTAGCAGGGATGCACCAGTAATTGTGCGCCACGCCTCCACCACCCATGGTGCGCCGCATTTACAATGCTGCGCACCATGGGGCAAAAACGACACAGAAGCATCACGCATCTGTGCCCTAAAGGCAGCGCATTTCTGGAGTTGCGTTGCAACCACGAAACAGCTCTGGGGTGCCCTATCTCCCTAATGCTGCGTCAAGCCGTACGTCTGTTTCAAGCAGGCGCAGGGTTTTGAGTGACGCAGCATTGGCCTAAAAGTGACTGTGCGAAATCTTGTAGATTTCACTCAGCCACTTTTAGGATGCGTTCCTGCGCAGGAACGCACTCCCTTGCACCGGAACGCCCCTTGATGGCCCAGGGCTTTACAACGTGATGCATCTCCCAGATATATATGGATGAAATCGCCAGGATCAACGAAGAACTCAAACAAGATATTTACAAAACCGATAAAGCCTATATAGAACAGACTATAAAAGAAATGACTGAACGCCTGAAAAAACAAGAGGCTACTATCAAGGCAAGGAAGGTCTATAAATTTGCACGAGATGAGCAAGACTATGCTTTGGGCCAAATTTACACCTTCGCGCGAAAATATGATCAACTGCGCAAACAGAGAAATGCGTCACATGGTAAACCAACAGAAACAACCCGACAATCACCAATGGTGGACAATGATTTCATTATGTCAGGTTCAAATACGAGCCTAGTACCAAGCAGTGATGGCTCTGAAGGAGACAATGAAGAAAAACGAGGAGAAGACTTGGGCCAATTAACCGTGGCGGAGGAAATCGAGTACGTGAGACTCCAGAGGAAACAAAGTCTGCGATCACGGAATCCAAACTCCGCGCAGTCCAAAGGAGAAACAGAAGATGCAAGCAACGCCGCAGGCGCTCCAAAGCCAAAAGGACGGCAATCCAAGAAAAAGTATTGGCAGAACAAGAGACAATAAACGATAACACTATAATAAATTTGACAACGGTACAATTGGATAAAGCGGAGAAACAACTGCTCTCCTTGGGCCTATCATTCTGCCCAGAAAGCAATTTTAATTACTGCAGTACTAGAATTGATGTCTTTAAATATATCCAGAAAATCAAATTAACCAAGTATTATGCAATCGAGAAAAGTGCACCTGATGATAACACCAAGAAAGGAGACAAACGCACTAAACATACCGGACTGCAAGCAAAAGACATTGCCCTTATGAAAACAATATCTAGACTACGGAGCGACGAAGATGGCATGGGCAATACCCAAGATATGGCTAATTGTGAGGACATTGAAATAAATCAAGCTGCAAGCACCCCCTTCAAATCACCATCAACTTTCATCCGGAATATACCCAGGGATGCGATTGACATCTATGCGGACAGGCTCACTGAAGAGCTAAAAAAACTTCAACTTAAGGTTATGAAACAACATAAACATCCAAACCCTAGAATGAGGGCATACAATAACCTTATGGACAAGTTAAAAAAGAACAATGAAGTAATTATCAACCAATCTGTTAAAGGGGGCAATATAGTCCTATGGGCTAAACAGGACTATATGCAAGAAGCATATCGACAACTTAATGACACCGCTTGCTATGCGAAAATTGATTTCAAAACAGTAAAAAGCCTCCAGGAAATCTATATCAAAAACCTTCAACAGTGGAAAAGAGAAAGTTTATTGTCCAGGGATGAGTTCAATTTTCTACACAAATCACATCCAGTAATGCCCAACATATACTTTGTGCCAAAAGTCCATAAGCAGCAAACTCCAGTACCAGGCAGACCAATTGTATCAGCTATTAATAGTGTATTTGAGAATACATCAAACTACATTGACTTTTTTCTGCAAGACTTCGTGGCAAAATTGCCGGCTTACATCAAGGACACAACAGAGTTCCTTTATAACCTCAATCAGTGTACATGGTCTGAATCATATCTCCTTATCACCATGGACATAGCCACACTATACACCAGCATCGACCATGTGGATGGCATGAGAGCAGTCAAACATTTTTTAAATCGGCGACCCATTGAGATGCATCAACATAATAAGATGCTTCTAACTATGATTGATACCTGCCTCCATAATAACATCTTTATGTTTAATAATGAAGTGTATAGACAACTTAGAGGGGTGGCTATGGGGGCATGTTTTTCCCCCACCTACGCGGGGCTCCACGTGGGGTGGTGGGAGGAACATGTCCTCAATACTACACACAGCACATGGTGGAATAACAATGTGATCAAGTATTGGAGATATATAGACAATGTCTTTATAATATGGGATGGCACCAAACAGGAAGTTGAACAATTCACTAAAGATATAAACATTAACCAACTGAATCTCAAATTTACAGCTGAGATTAATAACGAAGAGGCAACATTTTTGGATGTTAAAGTCAAAATAGAGGACAATGTGATTAAAACTGCGCTATATAGAAAAGTAACATCTGGCAATACCATCTATGAGAGAGAGGGAAGAAAAAAAATATACTTCTACTGAACTAAGAACTCTATCAATAGTGTATTTGAGAATACATCAAACTACATTGACTTTTTTCTGCAAGACTTCGTGGCAAAATTGCCGGCTTACATCAAGGACACAACAGAGAACAAACACTGATCCAGACGAACATCATTCTGCCTGACCCCCAAATGGCACCCAAGTTGGGTCACCGCTCTGAAAAAATCTCTGTATTCCCTATCTGCCTGGGAGATAGAGGGGATTAAAGCACACATCCTCCCTTCACAGGACTTACAGGGTTAACCAATCCTGCTATTTCCACGCATTAGAATCAAGATGAAAAACTGTGCTGGGGGAATTTATGGCCTTCAAAATAACGAGGTTTCCTGAAGTTTGTCACGTGACATGACCACTGCGAGCCACCTAAATCCATAGTACTAGTCTATCATCAAGCGCGGAGAGAAACTTGGAGACAGAGAGCTTACTCGGTTGCTGCTGGGATTGTGACCTCCGTCATGACTTCAAACAAAGTAGTTTTAAAGGGACAGCTGAAATTCCAGGAGCCTAGTCCCGACAGGTCGACGATTTCGAAGGGCTGGAAGAGGTCCCCCGCTACACGGTGGAGGAGGGCACTGGACATTCCAGGAGCCTAGTCCCGACAGCTCGACGACTTCGGAGGGCTTGAAGTGGTCCCCCGCTACACGGCGGAGGAGGGCACTGGACATCGAATGCTGTCTTATTTAAAGCGCTTTGATAACCTATTCGGTTCAAGTTACTGAAATGTGCAACGTAACTGATTCTATGTAAATTGATGTGTTAACATGTAACGAAACTTGTGCTATGTAAAGCGCTCTGATAACCTAATCGGTTCAAGTTCGCGCTATAGAAAACTCTAAAAATAAATAAATAAATAAATAAACCTCAATCAGTGTACATGGTCTGAATCATATCTCCTTATCACCATGGACATAGCCACACTATACACCAGCATCGACCATGTGGATGGCATGAGAGCAGTCAAACATTTTTTAAATCGGCGACCCATTGAGATGCATCAACATAATAAGATGCTTCTAACTATGATTGATACCTGCCTCCATAATAACATCTTTATGTTTAATAATGAAGTGTATAGACAACTTGTGTATCAGCTGTCGAGCGTGCAAGTTTGGAATAAATACTAAAACTTGTCCCACACCATTTGGCACCAAACCAATAGTGCTTAAAGCCCACTACACATGCCGCACGGAGTTGGCAGTATATGTGCTCAAATGTAGTTGTGAATTAATCTATGTTGGAAGTACAAAGTCGGCAGTATATCTCCGCATACTCCAACATTTGAGGGCGATAGTGAATGCTGACCCTACGTATCCAGTGGCGCGGCACTTTCAACAAGTACACAATCAGAACCTTAACCACCTCAAGTACTTTGTAATTGATGCCATTGTGCCCAATAAGAAGGGAGGTGACAATGAAAAGCTCCTTAGACAGCTTGAGTCTAAATATATCATTTTGCTTAACAGCAAACACCCTGGGGGACTTAACACTGGGGAGGACCTGCTAACTTTCTATGAGAGAGAGGGAAGAAAAAAAATATACTTCTACTGAACTAAGAACTCTATCAATAGTGTATTTGAGAATACATCAAACTACATTGACTTTTTTCTGCAAGACTTCGTGGCAAAATTGCCGGCTTACATCAAGGACACAACAGAGTTCCTTTATAACCTCAATCAGTGTACATGGTCTGAATCATATCTCCTTATCACCATGGACATAGCCACACTATACACCAGCATCGACCATGTGGATGGCATGAGAGCAGTCAAACATTTTTTAAATCGGCGACCCATTGAGATGCATCAACATAATAAGATGCTTCTAACTATGATTGATACCTGCCTCCATAATAACATCTTTATGTTTAATAATGAAGTGTATAGACAACTTAGAGGGGTGGCTATGGGGGCATGTTTTTCCCCCACCTACGCGGGGCTCCACGTGGGGTGGTGGGAGGAACATGTCCTCAAAACTACACACAGCACATGGTGGAATAACAATGTGATCAAGTATTGGAGATATATAGACAATGTCTTTATAATATGGGATGGCACTAAACAGGAAGTTGAACAATTCACTAAAGATATAAACATTAACCAACTGAATCTCAAATTTACAGCTGAGATTAATAACGAAGAGGCAACATTTTTGGATGTTAAAGTCAAAATAGAGGACAATGTGATTAAAACTGCGCTATATAGAAAAGTAACATCTGGCAATACCATCCTTCACGCCCACAGCTTCCACCCTAACCACACAATAACAGCCATTCCATATGGGGAATTTTTAAGAATACATAGGTCTTGCAGTACTACAGCTATGAGGGACAAACATCAAGCAGAAAGTAAAAATAGACTTTAAGTGAGGGGTTATGATATTAAGAAACCGGAAATCAGTATGGCGAAAGCCAATCGTATAGATCGCCAAACACTCCTTGACCCTCACAGACCTAAGATCAAAATCACGCCAAGAGAGGCGGAAGAACCTAATACCATACGATTGATAACGGGATATTGTCGCCAAGCACGACAAATATCCCAACTGATTAAACGTGAATGGCCTATTATCCTCACCAACAATGTCCTCAAAAATATTATGCCACGCACCCCCACTATAACTTTTAGACGAGCGTATGCGATGTGTAATGATTTGGTCAGCAACAACTCAGAAACTCCAGCAGATAACTGGTTATGCCCGCGTATGGGGTTTTTCAGGTGTATCAGCTGTCGAGCGTGCAAGTTTGGAATAAATACTAAAACTTGTCCCACACCATTTGGCACCAAACCAATAGTGCTTAAAGCCCACTACACATGCCGCACGGAGTTGGCAGTATATGTGCTCAAATGTAGTTGTGAATTAATCTATGTTGGAAGTACAAAGTCGGCAGTATATCTCCGCATACTCCAACATTTGAGGGCGATAGTGAATGCTGACCCTACGTATCCAGTGGCGCGGCACTTTCAACAAGTACACAATCAGAACCTTAACCACCTCAAGTACTTTGTAATTGATGCCATTGTGCCCAATAAGAAGGGAGGTGACAATGAAAAGCTCCTTAGACAGCTTGAGTCTAAATATATCATTTTGCTTAACAGCAAACACCCTGGGGGACTTAACACTGGGGAGGACCTGCTAACTTTCTATGAGAGAGAGGGAAGAAAAAAAATATACTTCTACTGAACTAAGAACTCTTACAATGAATTGTATAGCAATCATAGGAAATAAGTAATTCAATATATGAGGAAGGCATAGCGTATAATCAGTAATCAAGTAATGGGTTATTGTCCTTAAATCGCATTACTCATACCGTTTCTACCATTATTTATACTGTACTACCTATGTTTAAGGTATGATCATACAATCTAAAAACGAATATGATATAGGCAGTTCTAGAAATGGATAATTAAATTAAGAAGAGACCTATATATACACAGATTTTCTTTTAGTCTGTGATATAATTAAAGGAATTACACAAAGTCACATAAAGGTAAAATTGTTTAAGGCTCTCATGATTTTTTATATGAGTTGTCCTTTTTTAGCCTTCACACACCATTGGAGAATACCTATTTCAGATTAGACTTATATGCAATTATGAAATCTATGCTTGTTGAAAAATTTTGACTGTAATGTCTCCACAAACACCAAAGATGGGTTGGACATACAAAGCAGTCTGACTTTAAGATATTGAGGTATTATACCAATTTTCAATGCCATATATATAACCCTTGTTTTTAACTTTCCACTCGCCAGTACCCGTAGGTACAGTCATAAGGAAGTTTAGTGGAAACTTTAGGGACAAATGTATTTATACAGTTTAAATGGCAATATTGATATATTCCCAATGCGAATTAGTGGTATTGTTTGGGGACAAATGTATTTGTACAACTAACATGGCTGTATATTCCAACCGAGCATAGTAATGTGTATTGTATAATCACAATGGTCAAATATAGAACCATCAAAGAAAGGAGATTAATATACACTATATAGCTCATTTCTACTAAAATCATGTGCATATAAACAATTATGTATTGGTACAGTTATATTAGAGCCCTCTTTTTTAGAAATATCTACAATGACTGATTTATGATCACTACGCCACACGGTTTTGATCGTATACGGCTCGTGTATATAACAAATGTAATCATTTAATGAATTTGGTTTTTATACATCAAGTGATTATCATGATACAATGTGAAATGCGTTAATGATCAACATTACGACTGTTTTCAGTGAGAGCAATATGGCGACTGCACTAACACAGACTGTAAGGGACGTATGTCTCATAGTCCTCTGTCTATTCCCATTATCTGCTGGAAAGGCGCAAAAATGTAATGTTGTTGTTCCCTTTAAAAATATGGTGTCTCCAAACCCCTCCCATCAGTGAGCAAGGACGCCAGTCCGAAACGCATCTGAGGACTAGCACCACCACCACCACGAAATGAAATAAATCCTTGTGAAACAAGACAAAGTCTGGTGTGGGTGTATATCTGCAGTCCGTGTACCTGTTTGCTTGCCGACGGTTGCTGGCGACAAGTTTGGAGTTATATATATATATATATATATATATATATATATATATATATATATATATATATATATATATATATATATATATATATATATATATATATATATATATATATATATATATATATATATATATATTTATATTTATATATATATGTACTCCGCACCATGGCGCCTCTTTAGCACTGCCGCTGCGTCACAAAAGTCACGCAACGACGGAACAAAAGAGCCACAAGGGACTTGTAAATCTGCCCCTAGAGACTCAAGTCCAGTCCTTCCTTTGTACACCTGCCACTAAGAAGAGATAGTGGTGGTGGATTGATAGTTTGAGTATTTTAACCCCTTCCACGCTGATGACGAGCTGGGCTCGTCATGGCGTAGCCTCCTCGCACGCTGATGACGAGCCCAGCTCGTCACGTAAAGTGCAGTTTTGAAATCTCAGCGTGCGAGCGGGATTCCACTAGCGCGCATGAGGTTAATGACTGGTTATGTAGTAGGAATCTTACTTTTTAGTGTTCGCACTGGACTGCAATCACAATGGACTTTTGTCACTTCGCGTGCTGCGTAGTGCTGCCTGCCAGTCCTAGTCGAACCTTTTTGTAGTTGGGTTAGTGAGTTACATAACTTTCCAAGTCAACGGTCCGCGAATCCAGCAATACTAATATCCTAGTAGACCACATCAGATAGGCCAATAAATATAGTGCAATTGTTGTCTATTTGCTATTTCCCCAAAATAATTTGTTATTGTTCTTTTGAAATGTTTGATTTGGTTGACAACAATCATCCATGTTTGGGTCTTTCTTTCATGTTGTACATCAGCTCCCCCCAGGGGCAAGAAGACAGAGGAGGAGGTAGAGGCGCCGGCGTACGAGGACCAGTAAGGCCAGGATTGGTCCGGCGAGGGCTCCTCTGCTGGCTCCAGTAAGTTTTCATGTTAATATTTATAATTATACTTCCCTATCTTTTAGAGTACCTATTTTTTACTAACGTTCCTCATTCGATTTTTCCTACATCGTCTTTGATCTTCTTGTAGACTCTTTCTAAATTCTTATCCTGCTTCTACTATGACTCCCTGTGGTACTACTAGATTATTATTATTAGTCTGTCTGTGTAGCTAACTAAGCTTGCACAGTTGGCAAAAAGTGTTAAACGAAACTCCCATTCTATTCAGCAATAGCTATATGCACTGAGTGCAGTCCTCTGGGTTGTCCATAATGTCTTTTGAAGTCTTCTAAATGTTTATGCTTTGACAATTCCCAACAATAAACTGTCAATGACCACCAATAAAGAATAAGATACTAGTTTACTTTTTGATTGGATAAGAGGACAATCCATACTACTATTGTTGCAGGGACAATTCTGCACAAACAGAACTATGGACACTAAATAGTGCATTGTTTATCAAGTATATTAGGCGCAGTTAGACTTTCCACATACCTCAGTCATAACAGAATTTGAACCCCCAATCTCCTTACTGACTAGCTAGTGTGACAGAGTCATTTAGCTCCCTAATTAATCGATGATTGATCCCCAATGATGATTGTCGAACCCAGGACATAAGACTACGGAGTCAGAGTGCAGAACTGTCAGAGCCACAGACTCATGCTTGCAAATTGCAAACCCTTTCGCTCACTCACTCATGACTAAAAACCACAGAGTCTATGTAAGTTTTAAAGCTTTATTAAAAGTAAAAACATTTATTAAAATCAAGCTCATCATACAACATAAACGGTGGATTGAAAATGGAAAAGTGCTTGGTGATTTCACACATTAATTGTGGGTGAGCCCTGACCTGGTTGGAACTTCAAATCTTCTTTGTATTGCTGAATCGTTGCTGCCTCTGTCCCAGTGATGATGATCTGATGTTGATCTTGTTCTTAGAAGGGAAGCTTCTGTCTGTTATGAGAAAAACAGTGCATGGTAAAAAGCAAGCATTCATCAGTTGTGCCAAAAAGTGTAGCAAGACAACACCCTTCCCTGAAATAAAAGTGCAATTTTTAGTTTTGAATAGACAGTCACAAATTATTACATTTGTTTGTGTAGTCGTAGTGACATTTTTTCATTCCTAGACAAAATAATAGGGAGTGGTGTATATGGCATCTAAGAATCTGAAATGTATTTTCTAGGCGGAACATTGGCACAACCATCCACCGGTGCCGGTGCCAGTGCGGAGGTGGGCACTCCTGGGGCGGAGGCGGTGCAACAGCCAGCGGAAGCTGCTGTGGGGGATGCCACGGTAGTGGCGGACAGTGGTAAGCTATTATATTCCTTACTTATTGAGATAGCAGACTGCACAGTGTGCTCTCTGCACGGGTGTATATGTTGTACAGTACAAGTATACTATACTGTTAAGAAGACTCACAAATTTAGAATTAAGTTTTTATTAACCATGTAGTAGCCTCCTCTAAATTGACTTCAACTCAGCTGTGAAAGTTTTTTCGAGAATCCAAGTCAGATCAGAGATGAACCTAATGGATGGGATGAACGAAAAGGGAAAGAAGGGTGTAAGTAAGTGTGGAAGGACGAGCGAGTTAAAAGTAATGAGGTCTTTTTGAATGATGCCCGAGGTGGCTGGGAATATGATACATGGCCGGTTGAAGGATGAAGCAAGGATGGGTGGAAGGAGAAAGGAAAGAGGACTGCCTGGGTGGGTGAAACAGAAACTGTATGTGTGCTCAACATATCCTTTGGTTGAAATTCAAATGCAAGTCAAGCACGGATGCATGGCTTGCGGTTTCCAAAATAAAATGAAAATGTTGTTTTCCCGTGAGAAAAAGTAAGGTTTGTCCACTTGAGACATTAAGAAGAATGATTGACCTTTACTTTGAATGGATGGATGCCTGGATCATGGTACTATCTGACTCATAGATAGCATATGTGTATGTAGAGAGAGTAGACGGTCACTGGATGAACTAAGTGTTACTTTGAAGAGCATGTAACTGTCAGAAGTGCCACCTCAAGAGTCCAGGTTTTTTCCGTCTTGAAGATGACTAGTTCCAATACCCCCAGGAACCAACAAATGTGGCAAGGAATTCAACACTTGACACAACCTGTTGGCCCCTAAAGGGACAGGGAAGTGGGGGACGGAAAGGGTAGTGGAATGGGGGAAGGAAAGTGAGAGAGAGAAACAAACACAGGATCTCTTCTTGAGATGACTGTCTCTCCCTTCTGAAGCACTCTGGGCTTTCACTGAACTGTTGTGCTTGGTAAGATGCTGAACTGTGTTTGAAAGGCCAACATTAATTAACATCAATTCCTATTATTCTATTACAAATACTGAAGGAGTTCTATGCATACATACCAACAACTAGAAAAGCCCATTCCTGTACTTCAATGTGCAAGGTCTATGGAACTTCATTAAACGTACATTGAGCTTCTTAGAAGTCTCAGTCACCTTTGGAATATAAACACGCCAGGTAAATGTTTACTCTTACATGAGTGTGACACTAAACCAAATAACCGGTTAGTATAACTTTTAACAACTCCTTTGCATGCAACGGTTGTTTCTTACCTTGCCCTCTTTAAAAGGGTTCTGTGAAAATAAGGAACAAGAGAAAACAAGCCCAAAAATAACTACTATCCAATGACCCTGTAAATTGAGCAAAGACCTCAACAATCAGTTTTTGCAGTTTAAAGTCACTGCTGTACATTGAATATTCGAATACAAGCCTGGAGGCACAAATAATGCCTTGAAATCAAATCTACAGTTTCAATGAGTTAAAGGAAAGAGGTTCGATTATTGCTTTTGCCAAGGTTCTATTAGGTTCTATTATTGTTTTTGCCAAGGTTCATTTATTGTTTTTGCCAAGGTTTGTTCCTTATTCTAAAACAACAGAAAGGTCTTACTGTATTCTCCAAACAACCGGAAACCCAAGTTCAGAGACCGGAAGGGTAAAAGCAAGTCCGACTGGAAATTGGCTCCGATTCAGAAACCGGAAGTCGGAAGACACGTTTCTGTTGGAGCTCGAGGATCGTCTGAATGATCTGGTACAGGGGAAAACTTCGACCGCTGGGCTCCTCCGAGTGAAAACCAGGTAGGCTGGAGCCGAGGCCAAGACAAGCAGGTGGGGCCGGGTGCAGGAGGCCGGGGTCCTGGAAACTCCTGAAGCGACGCGCAAGCTGAGAAGCGAAGCGTCTCTCAGGAAACCGGCAAGCCTTTTATAGGCTGTATTTCACGTGTGAGGCAGCGTCGGTTGAGCGCACCTGCTCAACGTGATGCCTTCTGAATATTCAGAAACTCTTCTCAGTTCCCAAATAACAACAAGCATTGCACCAAACAAATGTGTTTCTTCAGTGCAACGTTATAAGTGGATGTTGAATAACAAGCTTTGCTACCTCCAAACACTACTTATACATATTACATTGTACATTCCAAGAAAACTGTAGCTATGCTTATGTTTTCATGACAGTAACATCGCACCCGCACATCCGTTCCAGTGTAGGAAAGGCAAGGAAAATAAGTTGTAATTTTTCCAAATACTACCATGAATATTAGCAGTACTTTGTATTGCAAGCACAGCATATATCCGGCAATTACGGGGGCCCCTCACTACCTCTGTTAATAATTTTAGTACAACTCTGTCATTCATGTGTGGCCGATCAGTGTTCCCTCAATAAAAAACAAAGCACCTAAAGTCATCCCATATGTAATCAAATACATATCCTGTGAAGGGATCGATAATCATATTATTTATCTTCTTCATTTTCCTTTTCTACTAGTCATTGGCACTGTAGGGTGCAAGCTAAATTAATTAAGCAGTAGCCCTTGTAACAGAGTATTCTCAGTGCCACGCGTAATAGAAAAGTAAGAGCTTCAACACCTGCATGTACTGGACTGGTACAGGAACACAAGCCTGTGTCATCATGGCGTGCGTCTGTTTTCTCTGGTGCAAGTTGACTGCACTGGCATTATGCCGGCTTCCGGACGTTTACGTACCAATTTCGCTAAACAAGAGAGAAGAAGAAGAATAAGACTGGTGTACTGTCATAGTCGACTCTAATGTAGTGAGTTCATAGTGCTCATAGAATTGATTCCTGAAACTCCCACTAATGTTAGAGCAAGGCTGAAGAAGTGGGAGGTTAGATAGATACAGTCCACAAATGTTATGTACTGTGCTTGCAAGTTGCTAGTTCTACTGTGACACAACTTTCTGCTGAATTATGTTGTGTTAATCTTAAAGCGCATTGGTTACAGACTATGTTTCTCTTTCTTCAGATAGATGCTCCTTCCAAACTGTCACGGAAGAAGCTGACTAGACGGGCCCGGCAACGGAAACTGGAGGCGAGTGTCGCTGAACATCGGTGGCTGGTGGCCCAGGAGGAGGAGGCCACGCAGTCGGCCTCCACAACATTCAAAGCAACAGCTGCATCCTCCTCCGCGCTCCCTGGGTCAGCCAGTCAGCGCAGGCCTCCAGCGGTACGGAGCTGTGGTACTGCAGCCACCCACCAACGCCAAGCAGCCAAATAAATCAGCTGCCCCCCACAGCAGGTACAAGGCACGCGTGTACCACCTAACCATCAGGGTGTTCTACCTTGAGCAGGGGCAGAAGAAAATGAGAATCCTGCTCAAGAACCTCTGCAAGCAGCATGACCTCCTGACCCAAAAGTACTCCGCCCGCGGCATTAGAGGAGGAGAGACTGTCCCTTGCCCCTTTTTTAAAGACTTCTGGGGGGTGGGAATTGGAAGTTGGGTTTTTTGGACTTTGGGGACTTTTATTTCACGGACATTCTTTGGGGTTAGGTAGGGGGGGTGGGTCCGGTCTTGCGGGATAGTTTATTTTTGTTAGGGATATAAATAATTATTACTTTCAACTTAAACATAGAATACGTGTTTTTACTGCAGTTGAGGCTGGAGCGGGGGGTTAACTGTAAGTTTGTTTTCCTGAAACTTAAGTGGCTTCTTGATTCAAATTGTGTAAGTAATTGCCCAAATGTTTACAAAAGAAAGTGCCTCTCACAGCGATGGTGAATTCAATTGTCCTAGGACTTTACTAGTACTACCGCCAGTCTCTCGTCTCTCATACTACTCCATTTTTCTTCCTCCCCCCAAACGCTTATCTTACCTGTAATTCGTGTTTGAAAATAGGGCTACTAATGGTAGCGTTGCTCCAGCAGGGAGCAACGTCCTCATCAAGCACTCAAGAAAAATGTTCCTTGGGACTGTGTTAGTGTCTTTTCAATAAAGTTTTATTCAAATAGCTTGTATCAGAGATTAAATCATATATTTTTTCATTGTTGTCATCATCTTTATAAATCAAAGTCAAGCGCCCAATGCATTTCGGGCTTTTAGCCCTTCTTCAGGGGCATAGTATTCTGATGAGGAAAAACACACTTGTAGTGTAATCATGTAAACAAAATAATAATATACAAGCACATTATTTTCATCAAAGTCTCTTTCATAAAGTTCCTTATATCCCTTCAAAACGTGATGTGTATGTTTGACAATCTCTGTGAACCTATCACTTAAGCAAAACATTAGAACTGGTATAACATGAAACGTGTGCTAGGCAGTAATCCAATTGTGTGACTTAGTCATGCTACATGCGCTGTTGTGCGTGAATTTTATCACCATTATGTCAATTTCAGTTACCTTCGTCGTCACGTGAAAGTGCCTGAATTTCGTTAGGTCAGGTACCGAAAAAGTGTAAAAAACCTGTGATGTACACATAAGCAAACTTTAGCCACGTTGCTCGAAACGAAAAGAGTATAAGGAAGTCAATTAAATAGACTTACATACCGATATCGGTATCCGGCGTTACGCTTTGCAGAATGCTTTTTAAAAGCCTTTCATTACGGTTCATGCAAGACTTGTCCTAGAACGCAAGGTATGCAGATGGTTACGAGTCGGAAATGCATGGCAACATAAGCTTGTGGCCATAATATTCTTTACACTTAGCGGAGCTTACCGGAAGGGTAACGCAGGTACAGGAAAGCAGGAGTCGTCGGTATCCGAAAGCGATCCGGGTGACGGTGTCAGTACACAGCTTTCGAGAGACTGCTGTATTTAACCCGGAAGATCCTGTGAACAGGCCGGGCCTGGTAAAACATCGACATCGACGTAGGACTAAGTTCACGTCAAAGGATTCCCACACCAAATATGGCGGAGCTGAGCAAAGGAGCGCTATGTTAAAATCGCGTCTATTGTAAAAGTTAATGAAGTAATAGGTTGGTTTCAGAAAGATATAGGAAGTGAATGTGAATGTGCAATTCTACTACCCAAGAAAACAGTTAACAAAAACATTAATGGTCAAACAATTAAATGGTGTGTGACAGTCACCCAGTTTGCACATTCAGGTGACAGGTGACTGTCACACACCATTTAATTGTTTGACCATTAATGTTTTTGTTAACTGTTTTCTTGGGTAGTAGAATTGCACATTCACATTCACTTCCTATATCTTTCTGAAACCAACCTATTACTTCATTAACTTTTACAATAGACGCGATTTTAACATAGCGCTCCTTTGCTCAGCTCCGCCATATTTGGTGTGGGAATCTTTTGACGTGAACTTAGTCCTACGTCGATGTCGATGTTTTACCAGGCCCGGCCTGTTCACAGGATCTTCCGGGTTAAATACAGCAGTCTCTCGAAAGCTGTGTACTGACACCGTCACCCGGATCGCTTTCGGATACCGACGACTCCTGCTTTCCTGTACCTGCGTTACCCTTCCGGTAAGCTCCGCTAAGTGTAAAGAATATTATGGCCACAAGCTTATGTTGCCATGCATTTCCGACTCGTAACCATCTGCATACCTTGCGTTCTAGGACAAGTCTTGCATGAACCGTAATGAAAGGCTTTTAAAAAGCATTCTGCAAAGCGTAACGCCGGATACCGATATCGTTATGTAAGTCTATTTAATTGACTTCCTTATACTCTTTTCGTTTCGAGCAACGTGGCTAAAGTTTGCTTATGTGTACATCACAGGTTTTTCACACTTTTTCGGTACCTGACCTAACGAAATTCAGGCACTTTCACGTGACGACGAAGGTAACTGAAATTGACATACTGGTGATAAAATTCACGCACAACAGCGCATGTAGCATGACTAAGTCACACAATTGGATTACTGCCTAGCACACGTTTCATGTTATACCAGTTCTAATGTTTTGCTTAAGTGATAGGTTCACAGAGATTGTCAAACATACACATCACGTTTTGAAGGGATATAAGGAACTTTATGAAAGAGACTTTGATGAAAATAATTTGCTTGTATATTATTATTTTGTTTACATGATTACACTACAAGTGTGTTTTTCCTCAACAGAATACTATGCCCCTGAAGAAGGGCTAAAAGCCCGAAATGCATTGGGCGCTTGACTTTGATTTATAAAGATGATGACATCAATGAAAAAATATATGATTTAATCTCTGATACAAGCTATTTGAATAAAACTTTATTGAAAAGACACTAACACAGTCCCAAGGAACATTTTTCTTGAGTGCTTGATGAGAACGTTGCTCCCTGCTGGAGCAACGCTACCATTAGTTGCTTATCACACTCCCATGACCCAGAAGGGAGATCTCATCTAGCACCAACATACTTTGCTACAAAAGACTCGAATTTCAAGAAATACATATCAAAAATCGAGTGCGAGGATTCTGTCATCACTGTGAAAATAGGGCTAGGCACAGGGCATCATTGCGGTGGTACTAGTGGTGGTACACAGTGGCAGTTGCAGCATATGAAAAAAAGAAATTGAAACCTTGATTGGCCTGAGCGGAGCATTAGAACGGAACAATAGATACTATAGCACGTGACAGTACACTAGAACAGTGCCAAATTGTAGCCTTACAAATGTAAAAGTATTGAAAGTATAACTACTTCTTGCGTGGAATTTGAGATTGGCTACTACTACAAGAAATAGTACTGAAGGTGAAGGACACAGCAGCGTAGTCATTTGCCACGTGTAGGAGGAGGATGTTCTTCATGTTCAATCCAGTTGATGGCGCCCATGAAAATCTGCTTTGATTTGCCAATAGTCATGGGTCTGTGTCAAGCTGAGTAAGAATATATCCTTCGATTCCTTCACCAGCATTGAAATGTAATTAATTTTCAGTTGCTATGACCTTATCCTCCCCAGAAAGTGTGTGGAATTATTGCTGTCATTTACTCACACATCAATGAAAACCACACAGCCCGGGGGAAGAGAAATAGGGTTTGGAAATTGGATGGGAATGGGGTTTTTTGGGAAAGTTTTGTTGAGAGAGGAAAAAAAAACACAGCATGGCAAACAACAAATGAAGATAAACAAATCTTTGGATACGAAGATATCCATAAATATTTTAAGGGACATAAAGGAAGTGCATGCATTTCTGCAGGCATGAAGTTGATTGCTAAATGGATGGTTAGGTAACTTAAACTAAGTGGTACTTTCTAATGAATGAAAGAATGCGACAGTACATGGCTGCAGTAATTATGCGTTTTCACTTGCCTATCTCTGCACTCAGAGAAACACTTTGTTTATTAAATGACGTTTGAAAAATAGCAAAGTAAAATACAATGGCTGGAGGGATGAATTTAGAAGCAGAGAGCAAAGAAATGCAGAGTCACACTCATAGAAGTTCATAGCAATAACATTACTTAAAAGATAAGTAGAAATGAATGGATACTGTTACTGTATGTTGTTGTACTTGCCCTGTTGAATTTGGGAAGTTGAATGCATCAAGCCATTCCTCTTATTTGCGGTACTCCTCTGTTCCATATGATGCTCCGTCGATCAATGTTGGGGGCCAGAAAACACCCTGTCCACTGCCTGCCTGGCGGATGCTGAATTGCGCGTCGCTAATGTGAAGCCTGACTTCATCCTTTTTTACATTGCACAGGGTGAAAGCCGCCCAGTAAATGTTGATGGAAAAACAGGAAGTGATATTAAAACACCACTGAGAAAAAAATATAAGGTATGTACGCTGTGTAGTGCAAAAAGTCACACTTTCAGTTTCAGAATCGACAGTACAATAGTTTCGAAAGGGTGTACTCTGAGTAGCTTTTTGAAGGATAAATAAGTATGGGCAAATTTTGCGGATCTTTCCCCTCAAGCTAGGTGTAGTGTAAACTATGATTTTAGAACAAAATTAGACCTTCCCAGCAGTGCTCCCAGACTCTTAAACACAGATGTTAAAATGTAGAATACCCCCAATCAGACCCCAAAAAACGTTTGATACTGCTACCTGTCTGAGGCCTAGTGGAAAATGGTGACAAAACGTACTTTAAAAGTAAATCCCCCCTTTCCCACCATGGATTTTCTTCAAACCACTTGCAACCAAAATTATACATTTCTCGACAAGTGCTCCAAGAGTAGACCCCAGAACCCAGTTGCCAAAATTTCGAACACCTTTGAGAAGTAGCAAGCTAGGTAATTTTTAAGAATAGCAAAACCGTAATGGTAAGGGCTAATAAAGGTATGACTATAGCTGGCTAAAAAAACATGATTTTATTTATCAATTGTCACAATCAAAAAGAATTTCATATAACACACAATTAAGATTAAAAATTCACAGTAATCATATGACATAGACATCAATGCATAAAAGTAAAACACAAGGAGAGAGGGTGAGTGGCATAAAAATAGGGTCTCTACGCGCGTTTCGGCGGCCAGCGCCTTCTTCCTGGAGTAGCCACGTAATATCTATAAAGTAAAAAATGCATATAGGATATAAAATTATATCGTTTCACAACTGCATATTAATAAAAACAAGTTTTAACAATGAGAGAACAGGTCTACTTTTTTTAAAAAAGAAAACATTTTTTGCAGCTATAGTTCAACCAAGACAGATAACTTTTCAATCATTTACTCTTTGTCACTTCCTTTTGGTGTTCTATCTAAAATAAAGGAGGGGGGGGGGTTTAAGATGAAAATGTCATGAGTGAACATCTAATAGAGATTGTTATTGTCAGAATACTTATGACAAAAATCTTTTGGCTTCGAAATGTCTATATGCGAGACGTTCTCTTAGATTTTTTATATAAAATATAAACCATCGTCTCGTAGCCGTGTAGATGATAAGACATTGCTGATCATTCGTATACTCTTTTGTTGTAGACACTGCAGGATATGCCTAGGAAATTTGTCCTCAGACTTGTTTTATGGGATATATTTTTAAGTATCTTTAGGGATGGAATAATGTCACTTATTATAATTTCTTTTCAACGTTGGATACTTACTGAAAAGATTATTTTCCTAAGGAACTGTATATAGTAGATTCTCAGTTTACCACTGTTATCTTTTCGTGTCCAGTATGGATATGACTTAAGAGAAAGAAAAATGATTACATATAGGCTATTTAATTATTAGGGATAATCAGATTCGTCTCGTTTATAGAGGTGAATATTTTACATCATTTTTACCTGGTTAGTCTGGTATCAGAATAGTTATTGCCCGCCAACCGGAACCCTTTATCTTAATAGGTATTGAGTCATCCCTATGGTGATTTTTCAACTTTCTGGAAGATACAGTCTTGATGGAGTTCTGGTTTCAATAGCAATTTATTTTCCTAGATAGAAATGTAGACATCGATTTAAGTGAGTGTTATATTATTTATTTCTAGATTTTTTAACATAATAAGATATTCTTGTGATGTATCTTATTTAACTAGTCTTACCTACGTCAGTTGATATTCTTATTTTCTAGGTCTCGAGGGTTATTGGATTACTCGGTTCTTGTAGATCCAGGATTCGAAATTAAAATTTCTCCCTGCTTCTGAATATGAATAAGTGTGTCAGAAAAGTGGAAATTATTGCTAGTTTATCGAGGATATTCTAGTTCTAACTATTCTCGTGTGGGCTCTTACCCGAAGATATACGGCAGGGCTCCCAATGTCCGGTGGCGGGTCGGCATGTCTCTCAGCGGCGATGATCGCGGGAAAATGATGGCAATTTGTGTTTACGGCCAGGTTATATTTATACTTAAGTAAATTGGTATAAATCCTTCACACCTGTTTGATATTATCAATTCGCTTCGTTTTCGGCGTATCATGGTTGCTATAGAATGCGAATGGTTGGTAGGCGGTTCGTTTGAAGTTTTTTTACACAAGCTTCACTGATTGGCTCTTAATGTGTACCTCGTTTGAATCGGCTTCGATGATTGGGGCGTTGTGAACTGGGTTCTAAGTCGGATAGGCGTCCCTAGCAGCTAGCAACTAACAACGGACTATGCCCAAAACAATGGAGAGCTCGCGGGGTTTGGCGTGGCTCATCAGGATTAGCGTCCGTAGCAACTAAGAAATGGCAACGGACTACAGCGATGACAATCTAGGGACGCAAGGTTTAACATGGCTCATGTAATTTACGTATTCAACGGGCTATAGCGATGGAAATCTAGGGACGCAGGGTTTAACATGGCTCATGTGATTTACGTATTCAATGTTGTTATGGCACAATTATAGTTGAGTTTGAGCGTCCGTGGCAACTGTAAAGGTCTTAATGGTCAGTTGATTTAAGATCTCAGAGTTGTTGATATTTGTTCTTTCAAAGTAAAGATTAGAAGGGAAATGTTTCTGTTTGAGGATTTCAGGCCATTACTTATATTTTTTTTAAATTTATCCCTTGGGCCATATTTACAACTTGTTTAAATCCTGGCAGGAGGGTTTCTAAGCATCAGATATTTTATACAACAAGAAATAGTGGTTTTTTGGACTGTGTTCCATTTCTAGTACACTTTATTATTTTAACAGATTGCATGTTCCCAAGGAATTTCGCTGTTTAGGCCTTGACGGAAGGTATTAAAAACAAAAATCCAAAAGACTTCTCTCTTTTTCCGAATGGCCATGCCTCCTTTGGAGTCAGGAACATGGATTTTTTCTAAAATTCTCCATTTGAAGTCATCAGCACCATGTCCTTTGTCTATAAAGTGTTTGACCATAGGGCATGCAGTCTTTTTGGTTTTTATGGCTGAACGATGTTCACTTAATCTTGTTTGTATCATTCTTTAGGTTTCTCCCACGTAACCTTGAAGGCAGGGACATTGTATAAAATAGATTACGTTACTCGATTTGCAGTTCCACATTTCCCTAGCTTTAGTTTTGTGACCATTATGTTCGAATTCATCGCCTGGTAGAATGTTACTACAGGACTTACATGACGAACAGGGAAAAGTACCTTTTAGTGGGTTATTTGTTACAATTGATCGCTGATTCAGGATATCCTCACTGGTATCTTTCTTGAAATGGGAATGCACAATGAATTCTTTTATATTTTTATTTCTTTTATGTGCAAAGATTGGCTTCATTAGTTTCTGGTCATTAGTGCAGTTGCTATTTAATATGTGCCAGTTTGAGTTAATGACATGTTTTACCTTTTCATTTATAGTTGAGTGCCTTGTTATACAGACTATTTGGTCTTTGGACTCTTGAGTTTTTGTTTTTAGAAGGCAATCTCGGTCATAATACCGGGTACGTTTATAGGAATCTCTTATTAAACGGTGGGGGTAGCCTCTATCTATGAACTTGGTTCTCATTATTGTCGCTTGTTTATCGAAGTCACTGAGGTTTGTACAGTTACGTCTGACACGCAGGAATTGTGAAAAGGGAATGCTATTTTTCTGGGTCCGTGGGTGGAAACTACGATAGTGGAGTAGTGTGTTCCTTGCGGTAGGTTTTACGTGAAGATCTATTTTTAAATTTCCTGCATTATTTATGATCTCGATATCCAGAAATTCCACTTTTTCGTTACTTATATGAGAGGTAAAATGTAAGTTGGAATTTGCTCCATTTATCCATTGAAGGAATTCATCCAGAGTTTCTCTCCCATCGGTCCAGACAAAAAAGATGTCATCAATGTATCTGGACCAATGGGAGATCGACTCAAAAAAAGGAGTTACCTCATTGTGGATAAATTCCCTCTCAAATGCTGCCATGAAGATGTTAGCTATAGACGGGGCTACTGAGGCTCCCATACTAACGCCTTTGATTTGGCGATATATGTTGGTGCCAAATTCAAACACGTTGTCAGTCAATACAATTTCTAGACAGGCCAATAAAAATACTTTAGGGCAGGGAATCTGGTGCAGATCTATAAACCAGCTAGTGGTTCGCATTGCGTCGGTCAGAGGAATGTTACTATATAAAGACTTGACTTCCATTGTCACAAGTAATTCGTTCTGGGAGTTAAATGGAATTCCTTCAATTTTCTGAATCATGTGGCCTGTGTCGCGTATGTAGGATTTTATTTCGGGAATAAATGGACGTAGATAATTATCCACATATTTTGAAAGTGGCTCAGTTGCTGTCCCTAATGTGGAGACAATTGGTCTGTAGGGTGGGTTTCTGATATCTTTATGAATCTTAGGCAGACCATAAATGCATGCAACTTTTCCTTGATGATGGTTTAAGAAGTCAAATTCTTTAGCATTAATTAGACCATCATCTAGGGCAGATTTGGTTAGAGACAGGATTTTTTTGGATAATTTGTTAATAGAGTGGGATCTTAACGGGGCATAAAATGTCGAGTCATTTAACATTTTGAGCATATTGGTCTCATATTCTGATGTATCAACGATCACTATCCCTCCTCCCTTGTCACATCCTTTAAAAGTGAGATCTTTATTTCGGGAGAGTGATATTAAGGCCTGATGTTCTTCCTTTTCTAGATTATAAACAGGTTTGGGGATGTATCTTAGAGCCTGGTCTAATTTTTTAAGAACTACTAGCTCAAATGTTGCTACTTCGGGTCCTAGCTGTTCCAGACCCGGACAGAAGGTTGATGGGAGACAAAGGGGTTTTATGGTGGGGAGTTCTTCCTCTATAACAGTGTTTGTTTTAAAAAACTTTTTCAGGCGGGTTTTGCGGAAGAACGAGATAATATCGCAGTATAGCTCAAATAGGTTGACATTAGAGTGGGGGACATATGATAGTCCTTTAGATAGGAGGTTGGTACTATATTTATCTAACTCCAGATTCGTTAGGTTGAAAATTGGGATTATATGCCCTGCTTCCAATATTGTCTGCTTCTGGTTTCGCGCACAAATTGCGGGTCTTCCTGCTGATGATGATGTTGCGGTTGGTAGTTCCCTCGCGGTTGACCCTGGAAATGGACTCGGGGGCGTCCCCGTCCCCCTCCGCGGTTCCCTAAAAAAAGGCTGTCTACGGTTTCCCCTATTGGGTGTTGGGGTTATAAATTAAGTCAGAATCATAGTAACCCTCATTGATTTCATTGTCGGAATCAGAGGTTTCTGAAAATGTATTAACACGTTGTTTTTGGGGTTGTTGTTCCCTAATTTCGGTCGTATAGTGGTTCTGTTGGTAGAAGTCTGGTCTTAAGTAGGGGTAGGTGTTTTCAATTGTGGCAAATCTTTTGTCTTTCAATAATTTGTTGTTTTTTCTTTTTTCTAAATAGCTGGTAAATGATTCAAGCTCTTTATTACATTCCTCAATTTTCTTTAGGGACTCTTCTATGTTACCCATTTTTTTTATCTTACTTTCTAGTTCTTCCACTTCAGATCTAACTTCTGCAGCTAATTCTTTAGCGGTCTCGACAATGAGCATCATGAGGTCCCTTGAACACCTGCTAGCGATTCGGCTCCATTTGTCCAGAAAAGCTTTATAGTGAACAAAAAGCCCGGGGATGTTTCTCACTCGAAGACCCATGGGGATAATGCCCAGCCTTAGGTAGGCCAGCATAAATTCCCCATGTGCCTCAATTCTTTTTAGTTTCTTTTTTAATTCTAGTAGCTTTTTAGTGTCATCATTGTGTAAATTGGAACTTGAGGTAGTGGCTCCAAAAGGGGATGATGTTCCGACAAGTGTTTCAAATTCTTCATCAGCGAAGCCAAAAGTTTTTTGTAGAGCCATTTTTGTAATGGGGAATAGGGATGACTCAATACCTATTAAGATAAAGGGTTCCGGTTGGCGGGCAATAACTATTCTGATACCAGACTAACCAGGTAAAAATGATGTAAAATATTCACTTCTATAAACGAGACGAATCTGATTATCCCTAATAATTAAATAGCCTATATGTAATCATTTTTCTTTCTCTTAAGTCATATCCATACTGGACACGAAAAGATAACAGTGGTAAACTGAGAATCTACTATATACAGTTCCTTAGGAAAATAATCTTTTCAGTAAGTATCCAACGTTGAAAAGAAATTATAATAAGTGACATTATTCCATCCATATTCAATAACAATCTCTATTAGATGTTCACTCATGACATTTTCATCTTAAAACCCCCCCCTCCTTTATTTTAGATAGAACACCAAAAGGAAGTGACAAAGAGTAAATGATTGAAAAGTTATCTGTCTTGGTTGAACTATAGCTGCAAAAAAAAAATTCTTTTTTAAAAAAAGTAGACCTGTTCTCTCATTGTTAAAACTTGTTTTTATTAATATGCAGTTGTGAAACGATATAATTTTATATCCTATATGCATTTTTGACTTTATAGATATTACGTGGCTACTACAGGAAGAAGGCGCTGGCCGCCGAAACGCGCGTAGAGACCCTATTTTTATGCCACTCACCCTCTCTCCTTGTGTTTTACTTTTATGCATTGATGTCTATGTCATATGATTACTGTGAATTTTTAATCTTAATTGTGTGTTATATGAAATTCTTTTTGATTGTGACAATTGATATATAAAATCATGTCTTTTTTAGCCAGCTATAGTCATACCTTTATTAGCCCTTACCATTACGGTTTTGCTATTCTTAAAAATTACCTAGGTTGCTACTTCTCAAATGTACTATTTCCCTGACCTAGGAATTTCTTACTCAGGGGGTCATTGTTAAATACACACAAGTTTTTCCCACAGCTTGTCTGTGCAGGGCTGTTCCGTATAAATACTTTGTTGTATCAAATCCCTCTTTGTCAATTCCTTGCCAGCTTCTGATATCAATACCTGTCTATATACTTCCAATTTGTGACCCATTACAAAAATGGCCCTACAAAAAACTTTTGGCTTCACTGATGAAGAATTTGAAACACTTGTCGGAACATCATCCCCTTTTGGAGCCACTACCTCAAGTTCCAATTTACACAATGATGACACTAAAAAGCTACTAGAATTAAAAAAGAAACTAAAAAGAATTGAGGCACATGGGGAATTTATGCTGGCCTACCTAAGGCTGGGCATTATCCCCATGGGTCTTCAAGTGAGAAACATCCCCGGGCTTTTTGTTCACTATAAAGCTTTTCTGGACAAATGGAGCCGAATCGCTAGCAGGTGTTCAAGGGACCTCATGATGCTCATTGTCGAGACCGCTAAAGAATTAGCTGCAGAAGTTAGATCTGAAGTGGAAGAACTAGAAAGTAAGATTAAAAAAATGGGTAACATAGAAGAGTCCCTAAAGAAAATTGAGGAATGTAATAAAGAGCTTGAATCATTTACCAGCTATTTAGAAAAAAGAAAAAACAACAAATTATTGAAAGACAAAAGATTTGCCACAATTGAAAACTCCTACCCCTACTTAAGACCAGACTTCTACCAACAGAACCACTATACGACCGAAATTAGGGAACAACAACCCCAAAAACAACGTGTTAATACATTTTCAGAAACCTCTGATTCCGACAATGAAATCAATGAGGGTTACTATGATTCTGACTTAATTTATAACCCAACACCCAATAGGGGAAACCGTAGACAGCCTTTTTTAGGGAACCGCGGAGGGCCACGGGGACGCCCCCGAGTCCATTTCCAGGGTCAACCGCGAGGGAACTACCAACCGCAACATCATCATCAGCAGGAAGACCCGCAATTTGTGCGCGAAACCAGAAGCAGACAATATTGGAAGCAGGGCATATAATCCCAATTTTCAACCTAACGAATCTGGAGTTAGATAAATATAGTACCAACCTCCTATCTAAAGGACTATCATATGTCCCCCACTCCAATGTCAACCTATTTGAGCTATACTGCGATATTATCTCGTTCTTCCGCAAAATCCGCCTGAAAAAGTTTTTTAAAACAAACACTGTTATAGAGGAAGAACTCCCCACCATAAAACCCCTTTGTCTCCCATCAACCTTCTGTCCGGGTCTGGAACAGCTAGGACCCGAAGTAGCAACATTTGAGCTAGTAGTTCTTAAAAAATTAGACCAGGCTCTAAGATACATCCCCAAACCTGTTTATAATCTAGAAAAGGAAGAACATCAGGCCTTAATATCACTCTCCTGAAATAAAGATCTCACTTTTAAAGGATGTGACAAGGGAGGAGGGATAGTGATCGTTGATACATCAGAATATGAGACCAATATGCTCAAAATGTTAAATGACTCGACATTTTATGCCCCGTTAAGATCCCACTCTATTAACAAATTATCCAAAAAAATCCTGTCTCTAACCAAATCTGCCCTAGATGATGGTCTAATTAATGCTAAAGAATTTGACTTCTTAAACCATCATCAAGGAAAAGTTGCATGCATTTATGGTCTGCCTAAGATTCATAAAGATATCAGAAACCCACCCTACAGACCAATTGTCTCCACATTAGGGACAGCAACTGAGCCACTTTCAAAATATGTGGATAATTATCTACGTCCATTTATTCCCGAAATAAAATCCTACATACGCGACACAGGCCACATGATTCAGAAAATTGAAGGAATTCCATTTAACTCCCAGAACGAATTACTTGTGACAATGGAAGTCAAGTCTTTATATAGTAACATTCCTCTGACCGACGCAATGCGAACCACTAGCTGGTTTATAGATCTGCACCAGATTCCCTGCCCTAAAGTATTTTTATTGGCCTGTCTAGAAATTGTATTGACTGACAACGTGTTTGAATTTGGCACCAACATATATCGCCAAATCAAAGGCGTTAGTATGGGAGCCTCAGTAGCCCCGTCTATAGCTAACATCTTCATGGCAGCATTTGAGAGGGAATTTATCCACAATGAGGTAACTCCTTTTTTTGAGTCGATCTCCCATTGGTCCAGATACATTGATGACATCTTTTTTGTCTGGACCGATGGGAAAGAAACTCTGGATGAATTCCTTCAATGGATAAATGGAGCAAATTCCAACTTACATTTTACCTCTCATATAAGTAACGAAAAAGTGGAATTTCTGGATATCGAGATCATAAATAATGCAGGAAATTTAAAAATAGATCTTCACGTAAAACCTACCGCAAGGAACACACTACTCCACTATCGTAGTTTCCACCCACGGACCCAGAAAAATAGCATTCCCTTTTCACAATTCCTGCGTGTCAGACGTAACTGTACAAACCTCAGTGACTTCGATAAACAAGCGACAATAATGAGAACCAAGTTCATAGATAGAGGCTACCCCCACCGTTTAATAAGAGATTCCTATAAACGTGCCCGGTATTATGACCGAGATTGCCTTCTAAAAACAAAAACTCAAGAGTCCAAAGACCAAATAATCTGTATAACAAGGCACTCAACTATAAATGAAAAGGTAAAACATGTCATTAACTCAAACTGGCACATATTAAATAGCAAGTGCACTAATGACCAGAAACTAATGAAGCCAATCTTTGCACATAAAAGAAATAAAAATATAAAAGAATTCATTGTGCATTCCCGTTTCAAGAAAGATACCAGTGAGGATATCCTGAATCAGCGATCAATTGTAACAAACAACCCACTAAAAGGTACTTTTCCCTGTTCGTCATGTAAGTCCTGTAGTAACATTCTACCAGGCGATGAATTCGAACATAATGGTCACAAAACTAAAGCTAGGGAAATGTGGAACTGCAAATCGAGTAACGTAATCTATTTTATACAATGTCCCTGCCTTCAAGGTTACGTGGGAGAAACCTCAAGAATGATACAAACCAATCAGTGACACTTATAAAGCGCGCTACATACCCGTAGGGTCTCAAGGCGCTGACAAGATTAAGTGAACATCGTTCAGCCATAAAAACCAAAAAGACTGCATGCCCTATGGTCAAACACTTTATAGACAAAGGACATGGTGCTGATGACTTCAAATGGAGAATTTTAGAAAAAATCCATGTTCCTGACTCCAAAGGAAGCATGGCCATTCGGAAAAAGAGAGAAGTCTTTTGGATTTTTGTTTTTAATACCTTCCGTCAAGGCCTAAACAGCGAAATTCCTTGGGAACATGCAATCTGTTAAAATAATAAAGTGTACTAGAAATGGAACACAGTCCAAAAAACCACTATTTCTTGTTGTATAAAATATCTGATGCTTAGAAACCCTCCTGCCAGGATTTAAACAAGTTGTAAATATGGCCCAAGGGATAAATTTTAAAAAAATATAAGTAATGGCCTGAAATCCTCAAACAGAAACATTTCCCTTCTAATCTTTACTTTGAAAGAACAAATATCAACAACTCTGAGATCTTAAATCAACTGACCATTAAGACCTTTACAGTTGCCACGGACGCTCAAACTCAACTATAATTGTGCCATAACAACATTGAATACGTAAATCACATGAGCCATGTTAAACCCTGCGTCCCTAGATTGCCATCGCTGTAGCCCGTTGAATACGTAAATTACATGAGCCATGTTAAACCTTGCGTCCCTAGATTGTCATCGCTGTAGTCCGTTGCCATTTCTTAGTTGCTACGGACGCTAATCCTGATGAGCCACGCCAAACCCCGCGAGCTCTCCATTGTTTTGGGCATAGTCCGTTGTTAGTTGCTAGCTGCTAGGGACGCCTATCTGACTTAGAACCCAGTTCACAACGCCCCAATCATCGAAGCCGATTCAAACGAGGTACACATTAAGAGCCAATCAGTGAAGCTTGTGTAAAAAAACTTCAAACGAACCGCCTACCAACCATTCGCATTCTATAGCAACCATGATACGCCGAAAACGAAGCGAATTGATAATATCAAACAGGTGTGAAGGATTTATACCAATTTACTTAAGTATAAATATAACCTGGCCGTAAACACAAATTGCCATCATTTTCCCGCGATCATCGCCGCTGAGAGACATGCCGACCCGCCACCGGACATTGGGAGCCCTGCCGTATATCTTCGGGTAAGAGCCCACACGAGAATAGTTAGAACTAGAATATCCTCGATAAACTAGCAATAATTTCCACTTTTCTGACACACTTATTCATATTCACAGGCAGGGAGAACTTTTAATTTCGAATCCTGGATCTACAAGAACCGAGTAATCCAATAACCCTCGAGACCTAGAAAATAAGAATATCAACTGACGTAGGTAAGACTAGTTAAATAAGATACATCACAAGAATATCTTATTATGTTAAAAAATCTAGAAATAAATAATATAACACTCACTTAAATCGATGTCTACATTTCTATCTAGGAAAATAAATTGCTATTGAAACCAGTACTCCATCAAGACTGTATCTTCCAGAAAGTTGAAAAATCACCATAGGGATGACTCAATACCTATTAAGATAAAGGGTTCCGGTTGGCGGGCAATAACTATTCTGATACCAGACTAACCAGGTAAAAAAGATGTAAAATATTCACCTCTATAAACGAGACGAATCTGATTATCCCTAATAATTAAATAGCCTATATGTAATCATTTTTCTTTCTCTTAAGTCATATCCATACTGGACACGAAAAGATAACAGTGGTAAACTGAGAATCTACTATATACAGTTCCTTAGGAAAATAATCTTTTCAGTAAGTATCCAACGTTGAAAAGAAATTATAATAAGTGACATTATTCCATCCCTAAAGATACTTAAAAATATATCCCATAAAACAAGTCTGAGGACAAATTTCCTAGGCATATCCTGCAGTGTCTACAACAAAAGAGTATACGAATGATCAGCAATGTCTTATCATCTACACGGCTACGAGACGATTGTTTATATTTTATATAAAAAATCTAAGAGAACGTCTCGCATATAGACATTTCGAAGCCAAAAGATTTTTGTCATAAGTATTCTGACAATAACAATCTCTATTAGATGTTCACTCATGACATTTTCATCTTAAACCCCCCCCCCTCCTTTATTTTAGATAGAACACCAAAAGGAAGTGACAAAGAGTAAATGATTGAAAAGTTATCTGTCTTGGTTGAACTATAGCTGCAAAAAAAAATTTCTTTTTTAAAAAAAGTAGACCTGTTCTCTCATTGTTAAAACTTTTTTTTATTAATATGCAGTTGTGAAACGATATAATTTTATATCCTATATGCATTTTTTACTTTATATATATTACGTGGCTACTCCAGGAAGAAGGCGCTGGCTGCCGAAACGCGCGTAGAGACCCTATTTTTATGCTACTCACCCTCTCTCCTTGTGTTTTACTTTTATGCATTGATGTCTATGTCATATGATTACTGTGAATTTTTAATCTTAATTGTGTGTTATATGAAATTCTTTTTGATTGTGACAATTGATAAATAAAATCATGTTTTTTTAGCCAGCTATAGTCATACCTTTATTAGCCCTTACCATTACGGTTTTGCTATTCTTAAAAATTACCTAGGTTGCTACTTCTCAAATGTACTATTTCCCTGACCTAGGAATTTCTTACTCAGGGGGTCCTTGTTAAATACACACAAAAATTTCGAACACCCCCAAACACATGCAATACTGCTAACCCTAACGAGCCCTAAGTTAAAAATAGTGTCAAACGCTTTCTTCAAGTAGGCCCTAACTCCAATTTGCCACCATGGATTTTCTCCAAACCACTTGCAATCAAAAGTATCCATACCCAGCGTTGCTCCAAGACCGAAAAATTCCCCCAGAAACACCAGGAACCCCCCAAGCAGGCTCCTGAAAACACAAAAGTGAGCAAAAACTCTGAAAAGTTAAAAACTTTTTCACCATGGATTTTATCCAAAACACTTTTATAAGGTATTGGACCTTCACAGCAATGCCCCAGACCCCTCAACCCAGGCAGAAACAAGTTTAACACCCCCAAACAGCCAAAAAGCAACATTAAAAACGTTAAAGTGAGTGAAATGCCTGAAAATGGAAAAACTTTTTCACCTCCGATTGTCTCCAAACCACTTTTATTCGGTATTAGACCTTCACAGCAATGCCCCCAGACCCGTCAACCCAGGCGGAAACAAGTTTAAAACCCCCTCACAGCCAAAAAGCAAAACCGCAAAAAGTGAGACAGCATATTTCGGGCCTACCTGGAATTCACTCCAAATGAGCTGTGCAGCTAGGCCCTAATTCCCCTTTTCCACCATGGATTTCCTGAAAAACAAATGTAATCAACATTAGACTGTACCAGAAGTGCTCCCAGACCCCAAAACCCACCCGCAAAACCCCCCCCAAACAGCACCCCAAAGACAGGCAAGTGAGCAAAAACGCAAAAACTTTTTCATCTCCGATTTTCTCCAAACCACTTTTATCCGGTATTAGACCTTCACAGCAAGGCCCACAGACTCGTCAACCCAGGTGGAAACAAGTTTAACACCCCCAAACAGCCAAAAAGCCAATCCGCAAAAAGTGACACGTAGAATTATTTTGTCCTCAATCCCAAATCACTCTGTGCGCGCTCTGCAGCTATGCCCTAATTCCCCTTTGCCACCATGGATGTTCTTCAAACCTCTTGCAATCAAAGGTATCTATACCCAGCGTTGCTCGAAGACCCCAAAACCCCCCCCACAAACACCAGGAACCCCCCCAAACAGCCCCCCGAATACGCTAAAGTGAGCGAAATGCCTGAAAATGGGAAATTTTTTTCACCTCTGATTTTCTCCAAACCACTTTTATCCGGTATTAGACCTTCACAGCAATGCCCCCAGACCCGTCAACCCAGGCGGAAACAAGTTTAACAGCCAAAAAGAAAAACCGCAAATGTGAGACTTAGTAAATTTCGGGCCTACCTGGAATTTAGCCCAAATGCGCTCTGCAGCTAGGCCCTAACTCCCCTTTGCCACCATGGAGTTTCTTCAAACCTCTGGCAATCAAAAGTATCCATACCCAGCATTGCTCTAAGACCTCCCAACCCCCCAAACACCAGGAACCCCCCAAGCAGGCCCCCAAAAACACGAAAGTGAGCGAAAAGTCTGAAAAGTTAAAAACGTTCCCACCATGGATTTTCTCCAAACCACTTTTATACGGTATTAGACCTTCACAGCAATGCCCCCAGACCCGTCAACCCAGGCGGAAACAAGTTTAACAACCCCAAACAGCCAAAAAGCAAAACCGTAAAAAGTGAGACTTAACATATTTCGGGCCTACCTGGAATTCAGTCCAAATGCGCTGTGCATCTAGGCCCTAACTCCCCTTTTCCACCATGGATTTCCTGAAAAACAAATGCAATCAACATTAGTCTGTGCCAGCAGTGCTCCCAGACCCCAAACCCCACCCACAAAAACCTAGAAGTCCCCCAAACAGCACCCCAAAGACAGGCAAGTGAGCAAAAACGCAAAAACTTTTTCACCTCCGATTTTCTACAAACCACTTTTATCCGGTATTATACCTTCACAGCAAGGCCCCCAGACCTGTCAACCCAGGCAGAAACAAGTTTAACACCCCCAAACAGCCAAAAAGCATATCCGCAAAAAGTGACACAGAATTATTTAGCCCTCAATACCAAACCTCTCCGTGCGAGCTCGGCAGCTATGCCCTAACTCCCCTTTGCCGCCATGGAGTTTCTTCAAACCTCTTGCAATCAAAAGTATCCATACCCAGCGTTGCTCCAAGACCCCCCCAAACACCACGAACCCCCCTAAGCAGGCCCCCGAAAACACAAAAGTGAGCGAAAAGTCTGAAAAGTTAAAAACTTTCCCAGCATATTTCGGGCCTTCCTGACATTCAGTCCAAATGCGCTGTGCAGCTAGGCCCTAACTCCCCTTTTCCACCATGGATTTCCTGAAAAACAAATGCAATCAACATTAGTCTGTGCCAGGTGTGCTCCCAGACCCCAAAACCCACCCACAAAAACCTAGAAGCCCCCCAAACAGCACCCCAAAGACAGGCAAGCGAGCAAAAACGGAAAAACTTTTTCTCCATGGATTGGTCCAAAACACTTGATTTCAATATTAGACCTTCCGAGCTATGCCCCCAGATCCCTGCAGCCACCCACAAAAAAAGCAGAACACCCCTAAACAGGCAAAAAGCAAAAATGCAAAAACTCAAACTTAGAAAATTTTCAGCCAACCAGTCAACATCGGTCCAAACATGCTCTGCAGCTAGGCCCTAACTCCTCTTTCCCACCATGGATTTTCTTCAAATCACTTCCAATAAACATTATGCTATCCCAGCAGTGCTCCCAGACCCCCACACCCTCCCCCACAAATCTAGAACACCCCAAAACAGGCCGCCTAAAACATGCAATACTGGTATATTCAAAACATGGCAAATTGCTCTGTTCATAAAACATTGCTGTTTTCAGCACTTCCACTACTTCGATCCTCTTGAAACTCACCTGGACAGTCACTTGTTCCAGCGATTCACAAGAATCTCAGCAAGGCAGAACAAAATCGAACCACTGCGCTCTTTGAAGAAGAAGAAGGTCTACGACTAGTTTTCACTTAGTTTTCACCCAAACACACGCGCCCGCAAAACACCCAAAAAGGCCAAAATTATGCCAATTCTGTACCAAAGAACACCAAACTCCCCTAAAACATTGCCAACATCATTATGAACGAGCCTGCATCGGGCCCGAGCCCTAGAATCAGCGTGAACCATACCAACTTAAACCCAAAAACCCTAGTAAATCGCACTGAACCCTAAACCGTAGATATGCTTTGTCTGTCTGTGTCAAAGAGCCTAAGTATGCTACATCAGGAGGATGCTTCACTCAGTGGTGCCTGCCTTGACTGTCTGCATGGCCCTGCCGCAAGCATGGGTCAAAAATCCGTTCCGCTCAAGAATTTGCGATTTTTCGGTACTTTCGCGAGATTTGCGGAATACCAAAAAACAGCAAATTTTGCAAACATAACAGATGTTTGGCCCAAGTTTGAGGCAGTGCCATGCAGAGGGTCAATTGACAAAACACAATTTGCCAGCACCCACCTATTTCTTTAGAAAGAAGCCAATTATTTATGAGCAATAGGACAAACACATTTTCTATATATTTGACCTGGTATATTTATTTATACCCATCAACTTCATTATTTCTATTATTTTATACTTTTTTATCAAAGAAGGAAAAAATACATTCACCTGTTCACAATAAATCTGTACAATGCTATCTACAAAACACTTAATATATACAATTCGTATATACAATTGACAAACATTCTACATGTAATACAAAACACAAACAAAAATTAATTCAAGATACTGTTATACAAAATGATCAAATCAATGCTCATACAGAAAAAGAAGAAACAAAGTCAATGAAGGAAGGAGTAATAGCTTATTGTTTGAAACGTTTAGTGTTACAAATAACTCCCTCCAATGTGCCGACGCGTTTGTAGTCCAAAGAACTCAATTTCTGGACTGTCATCAGGGCTGTGTCACTTATCTGTATTAACATGCAGAAAAACAATAAAGTTTTATTATTTCGCTGCACTCATTTTTTCTATAAAAGAAATTAGGTCGCAACACCAACTCATCACTTGGGCAATACCGGTCGGTTTCTAAATCCTGGCCACACTTGGTATTCTCCAGGTCTGAAACTTCTATACTGTTGTATTATCTTTAGGTAGAGGACGGTCCCAACCTACAAGAAGGGAGGGATTTGGAGGCTTAGATTTAATTTCTAAAAATACATCAAAAACCCATTGAAGTTGGAGATGACAGCAATGTCCTACCTTTCTCATCAACGGATTAAATTCAATTGCGGCTGTCGATCGACTTTTGCATCCGCTTTATAAGAAGTAATCTGCCAATATTAAGTGATCTTGTTAGAGCCCATCAATTAATATAGTCGCCTTTAAATCATGCCAAACTGCATCGCGAACCAACGTACCTTCATTCAAATGATATGTGGAATTTTTGTTTAGCTTAGTTCTGCCATTTGATTCGGGGCGTCTGTCACTTGAAGCAGGCAAAGTATGGACCCAAAGGGAACATACTAACTGTAACACCATGAATGTGGTGTATTTGATCACATGTCCGTGCCAGCTACGGTATGTTGGCATGACAACGCGCAGAATAAAACAACGTATCTGCGAGCATCGGAGCAACGTCCGATGCAAAAAACTAACCACCAAACTGAGCCGTCACTTTTTGGATAGCAACCATACTACTAATGACATGAGGTGGACGGTAATCGAGGAAGTGAAGGGTACAACCAACATCACCAGTAGACTTTTTGAAAAAGAGCAACGTTGGGTGTATCGTTTAGGCACCAACGTTAATGGGCTCAACGATGATATTCCGTGGAGCTCAGTATTATCTTGAATCAAGCTTCTCTGGAACACAGTCCCAACTACAATTGGATCTTTCTGCCTGTTTGCAAACAGTCATTTGCCCCTTTTTTTCTGTAATTTACATAGATTAGTCCCTACCTTTAGTGTATGTTCTTAAGTACAGCCGATTGCCTCCAATATAGATCAATTTTTATTAATTTTCTCTTATCACTAATACTGAGATAATGACAAACAGCACAAGCTATAACTCTACCATTACTCCTTGCATCAGCTCTAGCGCTACAGCGCTACTCGTCCTTATTAGCTAAGACGACTTCTAAGCCTCGTTTCCAACCGAATAGGTGGGCGTGGATGTCTCCAGCTGACATCCAAGCCTCGCATTGATCCAGGCGAGGCCCTCCGAGGAGGGCGTATGCGTTCCTAGCCTCTCTTTCGGCTAGACACGCCCACCCGGAAACAGGTCGCATACGCGACCGTTCTGGTTAAAAACAAGTTTACCGGCCCCGTCTTTCTATCCTCGGGGTCCGGATTTGAGGCCACAACCAGGTTTAACAGCGGGTCGAGAGCGCTGAGGGCGTGAGTAACGACGATACCTAATCCGCTGCTCCTTCTGCCAATAGAGCTAAGTAACTGCTTGTGTCCATGCCTTGCAAATGTACCATTTTTCTCTATTTTTAGGATGTGCCAGGTCGCTCCGACCCCCTCCCGAGACCCATGGTGCTAGTAGCGCCCCCTTTTGAAAGTGAGAACTGTACCTTCTATTACCTACTTGAAGGGGCACAGACCTTTTAGGTCCATTGATCCCTTCATAAGGAGTACACGCAATCGCGTTTTTAACCCCCCATTTTAATCGTTTGTCTTGTAAATAGTACACCTCTAGCACATCACTTCCCAGAGATATTTGCTATCATCCTCTAGGGGCTATTTGGATGGTGCATAAAATCTATGTTTACTTTGGGAAAACCACTTGAGCCACACATCATGGAGCACTATGATCACTCAGGAAGGCTCATATTAACAATGTTCATGTTTGTCTTCTGTTTGTCTATGTGTTTTTTTCACTTTACAGGTGCAGTGACACTCCAAATTTACGGAGTATTTTTTGGAATTGAGTAATTCACTCTTCCATTATTTTTATGCACTTTTTTCACTTCTTATTTTTTCACTTTCACGTCCCCAGGTCAGGGTGGGTGATTAGAGAGCCCACACCGCCGGGGTTTAGTCCTGAAGAATGCCACGGTAATATACCACCCTTATGGCTGAAACATGTTGACTGAAATAAATTGAGTATATTCTGTATTTTACCAACCTTAAACCTTGGCATGTAAATACAGACACGTAATACTCCCTATTTTGTGCCTCAGGGATCATTTATTAAATAGAGTTTTTCGATACCCTTTTTTAGGCACTTTTAACCTTTCACTGTAAACAAGAGCACGCCCTCCAAACACAAAACCTGCTCCGCAGTCTTTCTGGCGTCGTAGCACACCGCAGAGGCATTCGGCCTCTGTCGGTGGGGCCCGATGATGAAGCATGACACTGACTAGGTCAGTGTGTGAGGGCTTTCTTTATCACCCAAATCGGATGTGATAGTCTAATCTTGTGTTAACTCCATGAACTGTGGTCTGTATGGTTTACGCTTAGATTGATCAATAGTTTGATCTGACCTCTCTTTTCTTGTTTTTGCATAACTAACCGGGGACTAAGAGAGTGCCTCATTCTCCCTACCTCTCCTTTTGTTGTTGAACATCTTCTCAATTATTCATTACCTGTTCTACTTTTTGTCCGCATCTTCTTCAGAAAGTGAGGGCCCACAGGGCAGCCTCTCCTGTCAATATCAGAAGTAACTCTGTCAGCAATCAGCAAGCACGGAGTCAGTCAGTAATTTCTGTCCCACTTCAGGGGACTCGTCGTAATCCATCCATCTGCCTTGAAGAAAATGGATAGGGGGAGTCTGGAGGAGGAGTATAAAGGAGCATGATTGAGTTGTGAACTTGTGAACCTCATCAATGCAGACTGTGGCACCTTCAAATCAATAAGGAATATAAGATGAAGACAGTGCTGCTGGTGGACGTGTTGTCATTAGGTGATTAGAGTTTTGTTGTGGTAAAAGTTGCAAAACAAAGAAAGACACACTGGAATAAAAGTGAATAAGGACGAAAAAAGGAAGTCATTTTCAGGGCTCGGTGTCAGGGAAGTAGAGCTCGTCCTCAAACTCCATGAATTGAGACGGGAGTAGGTCAGGTAACAGAGAAGAACTTCCGTCACCTAAGTCGGTGTCCTCTTCTTCCTGCGTGCATTCACATACTTTGTAATCCGGTGGTATCAAGTGCTGATTCATCTTGATCAGTGTTAACCTCTCCACATTTTTGGCCAAGAGGCGGGTCCTTTTTGAAGTTACAATGGCACCAGCAGCACTGAAAACACGTTCAGAAGACACGCTTGCGAGTGGGCAAGACAAATAATTAATAGCCAGGTTGGTGATCAGTGGCCATAGAGCCATTTTGCTGTACCAACACAGTAATGGGTTTGTATTACCAAAGACCTGCGTTGGGTCATCCAGATAGGCCTGCACCATCAACTCAAGGTTCTCCACGGTTGCTCCACTTTGCGTACCATCTGTGGCCTTCTCAGCACTGGAACGAGCAAACCCTTGATGAGTTAGCCAATCCGCTTCCGACAATATTATGGCTGGGCCTGGTGCAGGTGAGAATGATGATACGGTTGCTGCTGGTGTTGTTAACGGCTGTGAGGGAAAGTGACTCCCTTCGCCCACAGATTCAGAAGTGGAACTTGACCCTGGATGGCCTGCTGATTCAGTTGGACTTCTGAAGGCTCCTTGAATTTTCTGCCGATCTTTTTCGAACAGACTGGCTGACACAGCTAGCCAATGTTTGTACTTTGAAACATCTGCTTCATCAAAAGGAATGAATGCTTTGCTGGCCACTGCCTTTTTGTACCGTGGATCCAAAATAGTGGCACAAATGTAATGTTTAGTTTAGTTTAGTTTATGACATTTGTTGAGCGCTTGGTTGCACAGAGAACAGTGCGTCCCCGCGCTGATGAACCTACCTACAACTCTTCAGCTTAGCTCACAGAGGGGAAGCATAGGAACAAGGGAGAACTATACTGAGTTTATCATGGGAAAAAGATGGGTTTTCAGTTACTGTCTGAACCTGGTTTCAGACGGCTCCATCCTCAGTTCAATAGGCAGATTATTCCATTTGTTGCTTGCATGGTGTCTGAATGAGCGTCCTCCCATCCTTGCTCTATGGATCCGAGGCACCACTAATAGCATGCTACCCATCGACCTCAAAGGACGTGAAGGGCGATAGACAGGAAGCAAGTCCTGCAGATATGGAGGTGCTTTTTTGTGAGCTATACGGTGGGTGATGCACATAGTTTTAAATTTAATTCTCTCCCTTATTGGAAGCCAATGAAGGGAGCGTAATGCATGTTTCCCAGAAGCTCTCCTAGGGAGGTTAAGGACCAGCCTCGCAGCTGCATTCTGTACGCGTTGTAGCTGTGACAGGCCCTTTTTACTAAGTCCACATAGGAGAGAGTTCCCATAATCTAACTGGGAGGTGCCCAGGGCGTGTACCATAGTTTTTCTGGAGCTGGGGGGCAATAGGTCCAGGATTTTCCTTAGGACCTTCAAGAGTCCATAGCATTTTCCCGCGACCTTACCCACGTGATTGGTGTAGGCTAGATTAGAGTCCAGAAGAAAGCCAAGGTTCTTAACTGTGTCTACTGGGACGGGGACAGAGCCCAGTTCCGTGGGCCACCAGGCAGAGGTCCAGATGGAAGGACATGGACCTACAATAAGAACTTCCGTCTTGTTGCCATTAAGGCGGAGACAGTTCTGTTTCATCCAGCCGTCAAGTGCAACAAGGCAAGCCGAGAAGTTCTCAGCATCCACAACTGGATCACGGGACAGATTGATCACCAGTTGTGTGTCGTCTGCATAGGAGACTATTGCCACACCATATGACTCCACCAGTTTGGCAAGGGGTTCCATGTACAGATTGAATAATGTAGGGCTCAGAATCGAGCCCTGTGGAACCCCTTGCCTGAGAGATCTTACACTGGATTTGCATGGTGGGCAATGCACTTGAAATCTCCTGTTCTTAAGAAAGGATACCAGCCAATCATGAGCAGATCCGGTTATTCCCTTTTCCCTCAGTCGGTCCAGTAGTGCGTGATGTGATACGGTATCAAACGCCGCACTTAAGTCCAGTAGGACCAGTGCGGCCATGTGACCTTCATCCGCCTTGCTCCACAGCAATTCTGTTGATAAGAGGAGGGCGGTCTCAGTCGAGTGTTTAGCTCTAAAACCCGATTGAGACGTGTGCAGGAGCAAGTTTTCCTCCATAAAGTTTACCAACTGTCGGTTAGCCAGTTTTTCAACTACCTTCGCACAGTAGGGGAGAAGGGAGATTGGTCTTAGATTGTCCAGTTGCGCTATGCTTATGTGGGCTTTCTTTTTTATTGGGACGACTTGGGCTAGTTTCCAGCTCTCCGGAACAAGACATTCATGGAATGAGAGCGAGGCCATATTGCCTATATGCTTCGCCACCTGGGGAAGATGATATCGAAGAATTCTCGCTGGTACCGCATCTAGGGGAGAGCCCGAGTGAATGTCCGATAGGATATTGATAAACTCCTCAGTTTGGGGAACCACAAATTTCCTAAGTTCTTTACTGACCTTATTACCGTAGTTAGGGTCGGGCAGATTAGTCGCATCTGAATTAGTCTGAAACGAAGCATAGATCTTTTCTACCTTCCCTATAAAGAAGTCTGCGATCTCGTTGCATGACTCGGTCGTGGGTGGGACTTCCCCTGAACTCGCGGGCTGGGCAGAAAGTTCCTTCAGGATCATAAAGAGCTCTTTCGATGTATTCTCTGCACATCCAATCCTGTTGTTATAGTACTCTCTTTTAGATTTCCTGATCTGATTGTGGTAGACTCTAAGTTCGCTCTTATAGACTTCACGTAGTGAGGGGGCGTAATCCACTCTCCATCTACGCTCCAAGGTTTTACATTTGGTTTTTGCGGCGCGTAGCTCAGCGGTAAACCACGGAGCAGATTTCGTGCTCCGTGCCATAGGTTTGTGAGTCCACGGGGCTACATTGTCCAGCGCACCTTGAACCCATTCTTCATACATAGTGTACGCCTCCACCAAATTGTCGCTAAGCTTTGGGGGGTCCTGTCCTAGGGCTTGGCTGAAGGCATCGTGACTGAATTTCCTCCAGTCTCTGCGTCTAATAGCGGGAGGTTTCTGTAATGGCCCCCTGTTGGGCAGTTTTCTGAGTTGAAATGGTATCAGATAGTGATCAGACCATAGGATCTTAATCGGAGCAGAGACACTTATGTCGTCCCAGTTAGTAAAAAGTGGGTCCAGTAGATGTCCTGCTTGATGGGTGGCTCTATTGTCAGCTAAGTCAAACATAAGAGCTCTAAGTTCATTGATTAAGGAAATGGCCTCTCTGCAGTGGATATCCTCCAAATGCACGTTGAGGTCTCCTACAATCATGAACTTATTGTGGCGTAAAGCAGATTGCGTTAGAACATCCAGGAGGCTTTCAGTGAACGCAGTTGCCACACCCGGAGGACGATATATAAGGTAGCCCTTAATGGTACAGTTGGGGCTAACCGTGATAGAAAAGAGTCCTGCTTCACATTTATTAATGGGAGTTGGTTCAAGAGAGACTGGTAGGTCGCTTTTGTGAATAATGTCTATCCCCCCCCCTCTTTGGTCCTCTCTATTGATGTGAAGAATGTCGAAGCCGGGCGGGAGGGCCTCTATGATATCGGGGATGGATTGTTCATCCAGCCATGTCTCAGTCAAGAAGACTAGGTCGGGTTTGTCGTCAATCAGTAAGTCATAGATGTTCAGGCTATGTCGTTTCATAGATCTGCAATTCAGTAATAAGGCAGATAATTCCTCACCTTCCTTACTCGTCGCTTGGTCTCTGCGGATAGTATGGCCGCAACCCCCACATTTCAGGGGCCATTGTTCCACCTGCAGCTTGTGATAGCATTCCGGCGGCAGCGTCCTGCGCAGCTGAAGTAGTGCCTGCCTCGTATATGTTACAATCCCATGTTGGTCTGAGATGGTTTGGCCAGGGGGACGAGGCCTGGGCCGCTGATGGTCGCGGACGGGCGCAGACGGGCTTGCCTTAGGCGCGCCTTCGGCGCGCAAACGGCGCTCCCGCTGCGCTCGTCCGCTGCGCTTGCGTGGCTGGCACATTTTAGGGAAAGGGTGGGCGTGGCCAGAGAGATGGGCGTGGCCTCGCGAAGCAGCGATGGCGGCCCTTTAATAGTTTATCCCGCGATGCAGCGCTAGCTCCGCTGCTCGTGGGGTGTCCTGGCAGGCTAAGGTGCAGTCAGCCTCAGGGAAGGGTTAGGTAACTTTTCAGAACAGTAAAAACACGAAATACGATTTTTAAAATCACGAGTGAATGTAGCCTCCGGCTTCCGCCTCAGAGGTGTAGAAGGTAGTCACCAGCGCTTTCAGTCGGCGCTTAATTATAGGCGGGGGAGTGGGCGTGGCCAGAGAGATGGGCGTGGCCTCGCGAAGCAGCGATGGCGGCCCTTTAATAGTTTATCCCGCGATGCAGCGCTAGCTCCGCTGCTCGTGGGGTGTCCTGGCAGGCTAAGGTGCAGTCAGCCTCAGGGAAGGGTTAGGTAAGTTTTCAGAACAGTAAAAACACGAAATACAATTTTTAAAATCACGAGTGAATGTAGCCTCCGGCTTCCGCCTCAGAGGTGTAGAAGGTAGTCACCAGCGCTTTCAGTCGGCGCTTAATTATAGGCGGGGGAGTGGGCATGGCCAGAGAGATGGGCGTGGCCTCGCGAAGCAGCGATGGCGGCCCATTAATAGTTTATCCCGCGATGCAGCGCTAGCTCCGCTGCTCGTGGGGTGTCCTGGCAGGCTAAGGTGCAGTCAGCCTCAGGGAAGGGTTAGGTTCTGTATGTATGTTTTTAAGCCTTTCATTGGCAACTAGGCAGCTTAATAAGTTCTCCGCCAACAGATATGCATCTTGCTTTCCAACATCATCTTCAGTTGGTGCTCTAGCATTACCAGCAATGGGATAGCTTTGCTCAAAGAACAGTCCTCCCTGCTGACTTCACGCGTGAAGACCTCAAAAGGACTAAGCATGTCTGTCAGGCTTTTAACTAGCTGCCATTCCAATTGCGGCCTAATGGGACTCTGTCTTGGCGCTTGACGAGCCAGCCCACCCTGCTTGGTGCTCTGCCCTGAGCGTGCTGCGCCCCCATTTTTGGGCTGTAGTCTGCGCTGTATTGCCCCGTGCCCTGGCCCTATCCACTGCCTGGCTGGGTGATGACTGGAGCTACGGACGGCCTCCTCCCTGTGGGGGAATACCTGTATCCCCACCCAGCCCTGCAAGATCGGACTTCTGGGCCTTAAACTGGAGTATAACACGAGTGGTCGGCGTGGGGGGTTGCTGAGCACGTGGACGCCTTGCCCGGACGTGTGAGCTGCGCCGTGACCCTGCCTCCGGGGTGGGCTGCAGAAAGGAGGCGCGCTGTGGTCGACTATGGCCGCTGCCAGGATGAAGAAAGAAAAACCAGGCAAGGACGGAGTGCCGAAGAGCTCGGGGCAGGCCGTCTCCCCAGTGACTAACAAGTCCCTGGGCCGGAGTCAGGCGGAGGAACCTGCGACCAAGGCCTTTATGCTGGAGCTTTTGCAGCAATCAAAGAGGACATTGCAGGGCTGCGCAACCAGCTTGCCTCGGATTTGAGAGAGGTCCAGAGAGACGAGGACGAAGTAGGGGAATGTGTGGCCACATTGGAAGAGCATGACCTGGAGACTGGGGGCGACATACACCGGCTTCAGCAAGACGTTATTAGGCTTACTGAGCAGAACCTCGACCTCCAGGCACATGCGGAGGACTCGGAGAACCGTTCCCGCCGCAACAATATCCGGATCAGAGCGGTGCCTTGGAAGGGTGAGTACGTCGAGGCCCTCTTTAAGCAGATCCTGCAAGACGAGGAGATTAATGACATTCAAATGGACAGAGTACATCGTGTGGGTCTACCTAAGGGATCGAAGGCGCCACCTCCGAATATCCTCGTCTGCGTGCACAATTTTCAATTGAAGGAACGTATTCTTAAGATGGCGCGCGATGTTGTTCCCCTGCAATTCCGAGGGCACAACCTAGTGCTTTACCAGGATTTGGCGGCTTCCACACTGCGGAAGCGCAGGGACTTCAGACCGGTCACTTCATTCCTACGAGATTGCAACGTACCATACAAGTGGGGTCACCCTTTTCGACTCATTTTTCGCTGGCAAAATAAACTGGTTCAGGTGCGATCGCTCACAGTAGCCATGGACCTCCTGGGCATCGAACACACAGAAGCGGAGTCATCGGGCGGTGGTGACACCTCCAGGCGGAGATGACGTTCGACGGAGTGGCAGAAGGTGGGCCGCTCTGCCCCCAAGAAGGGCCCTGATCCTTCAGCGTGCCTCCAGGAAAGGGGCGCAGCTGTAGCCTCTGTGGCCCTGGTTACGGAGGCCGCCCCGGATGATGTCTCGGAGGTACCGTGAGTCCTGAGAGGGTACATAGATGGCGTCGGAGGGGGATATCCCCTGCAGGTACTCTGATATGTACTGTTGGTTGAGTGAGTCCTGTATCGGGAAGAGGAAGACTGTGGATTGGTACCTATTCCCCCTGCCTATGTGGCTTGTACTACGGACTTGCGTACTCAAACTTGTCCTTTTTTGCTTCAACTCTGTTTTGTTATGGGGGGTTCGGTGTGTGTGTTGGGGGAGGGAGGGAGTGACTGAAGGGGGGTTCTCCGCATCAGACCTTTGCCGTTTGTCCTTAAGGGTGCATCTCTGCTCATTTCTCTCGTGCTGATGGGTGTGTGTATTGGATGCTTGCGGGAGCCGTGCGCGGCCCTGGACCCACCTCGGGCACTTGTGATGCAGATCAGGTTCGACTGAGATGGCTAGGGAGTTGAAGGTGGTGAGCCTTAATGTCCGAGGACTAAACAATTCAGTGAAACGCTCTGCTGTCCTATCCCTACTTGAACAGTCTGGGGGTGACGTCTGCCTCCTACAGGAGACACACCTCCTGCTCAAGGATGAGCGTCGAATGCGAGACAAGATATTCCCCCTTCAACTGTGGTTGTCGGGCCCAGCCAAGAAAAATGGAGTGGCCCTCTTCTTTAGCTCCCGGATGCGCTGTAGGGTCTTGGCTCACCTGGTGGATATTAGGGGGAGTTTCCTGGCGGTGCGAGTGCAGTGGGGGGACACGATGTTTACTGTAGGGTCCATGTACGCACCAAACACACAACAGGAGTCCTTACTGCGCACAGCGTTGGCCCAGGTCCTTGCTTCCCCTGATGCCTTCCTCTTGGTGGGGGGGGGACTTCAACCTAGTAATGGATGAGTCTAGCGATAGGTCGGCGAATAGATTGCACAGCTCGGGGTCCTGGTCGATAGAGCAGAAGCAATGGTTGGCAGATTGCACGATGTGTGGCGGCTGCACCATCCCCAGGAGCGCGATTACACATATTATTCTGGGGCACATCAGACATATGCGCGCCATGACCACTTTCTGGCCTCTTCTGCCCTGTTGCCCCACCTTCATGATGCAGATATTGCTCCCCGATCTCTCTCAGACCATGCGCCCCTGTCGGTAATTTTTACTCTTGCTGGCGCACGTACCCCATCTGGTGGCTGGCGGCAACGTGACTCCATGCTCCGTGCGGACACTGTTGTAAATAAGGTCAGGGACACTATCACACATTACTTCGCCGAGAACCCTGTCGGAGAAACGGCGATTGCATCTGTTTGGGAGGCGCTGAAACTGGTGGTTAGAGGCGATCTTATTGCTTTGGCGGCTACATAATCCAAGCTTCGAAGAGATAAGAGGGAGGAGTTGGAGAAAGAGGTCCGGGGTTTGGAGACTATGCAGAAACGCACCGGGGCCCGCAGGGCTTGGAGGGAGCTCGAAAACTAAGAGGCGCATGTTGAAACACCTGGATCTCGACAGGTCAGAATATGCATTGTTGCGCCTGCGCCATAAGTTTTATATGAGTGGAGACAAAGGGGGTAAAATGCTTGTGCACCGCCTGCGGGCCCAGGCCCAGTCGCTGGCCATTGCCGCCATCCGAGATCGCCAATCTGTGTCACGCACCACGGACACTGAGATCGCAGCTACCTTCCGCCAATTCTACCAATCCTTGTACTCAGGGGAGGAATCCTCACCCACTGAGTGTGACCGGTACATCGCGGCCGCTGGCGTTACCCCCTTGTTGGAGAGTGCGGTTGAAGATCTGGACATGGAGATCCGAGTGGAGAATGTCATCTCCGCCATTTCCCGACTAAAGTTAGCCAAATCCCCTGGGCCTGATGGTTTCTCGGCGCTGTTTAATGAAACTTTTTGCCGGGAACTGGCTCCGTTCCTGACCCGCCTTTTTAATTCATTCCTTGAGAAGGGTTCGGTTACACCCTCTATGTGGGATGCTGCCATAACGGTCATACTTAAGCACGGCAAGGACGCCGCGGATTGTAATTCCTACCGGCCAAACTCTCTCCTTAACATTGACGCTAAACTCTTCGCGGGCATCCTCGCGTCGCGACTTAGCCCCCTTATGGATGGAGTTGTTGAACCGGACCAGCCAGGCTTCGTTCCCACCCATCAGGGCAGCAACAACTCCAAGAGATTGTTGCACCTGCTGGATGGAGTCCATCGCACAAAGACCCAGGCCCACCTTCTATCCATCAACGCAGAGAAGGCCTTTGACAGGGTCGAGTGGGGATTCCTTTTTCGTGTGCTGCGGGCTTACGGACTAAAGGGCAATTTCCTGCGCTTGGTCCAGGCCCTTTATGCATCTCCAAGAGCAGTTATGTTATGTTATGTTATGTTATGTTATTTATTTTTATACCGTGCACAGCTGCCCCAGCAAAGGGGCGTTCTGGCGCTTTGATAAGGCAAACACAACACAGCACTAAAGAAGAACAGAAGGGAGACGAAACACAGCATAGAGGCTAAACAAATAAAAAGGTCTTAATGGCCCATCTGAACTGAAGGAGCTCATCAAATGCCCGGATTTGCAGAGGAAGGGAGTTCCACCAACTTGCCGCCAGGACTCGAAAAGAGCGGCCACCAGCTCTGCTCAGTTTAAAACGCAGGACCACTGCTAAGTTCTGACCCAGAGATCTGAGAGTACGCGAAGGAACATAAGGCGTCAACAGATTCTCTAAGATTTGTGGGGGTGTGCCCTTGAGAATTTTAAATGCAAAGCAAAGGACCTTGAATTTAATCCTCTGGTGCACCGGAAGCCAATGGAGGGAGCGCAAGGATTTAGACACCGAGCACCGCCTAGGCAAACCTGTCACGACTCGGGCAGCGGCATTTTGGACTCGCTGCAGCTGGGAAAGTTCTGATTGATTAATCCCCGCCAGTAGTGAACTGGCATAGTCCAACCGCAACAACACTGATGCTTGAACCACCAGTTGTCTCGTGGGCGCATCAAAGAATTTGAGGATGGGTCTGAGTCCTCTAATAATGCCATAGCAAGAAGCTGCCACCTTCTTGGTATGACAGATGAAACTGAGGGATGGATCAAGCCAGACCCCCAAATTTTTTATCTCTGATGCTGGAGAAGGAGTCACACCCAATTCAGAAGGCCAGCACTTGTCAACCCACAATGCCACCTGTTTACCGACTACCATAATCTCAGTCTTCTTGGTATTTAACTGGAGACAGTTGAAGTTCATCCAGTTAGCCACTGCCCGTAAGCCCTCGCGGAACCTGGGAGCCTCCAAATCTGAGTCCCCACTCAGTGTGACCACCAGCTGCGTGTCATCTGTGTAAGAGACCATCGTCAGGCCCCACCGCTTGACGACCGCAGCCAGCGGTCTCACATAAAGATTAAAAAGGGTGGGACTCAGCGTGACCCCTGTGGGACCCCCAGGTCTAGCGGGTAAGATGACGACTTACCGGGCGGGATCGCCACCTGGAATGACCTATCAGTTAGAAAAGATCGAAACCAGCAAAGGGCGAGGCCAGAGACACCCACTTCCTCGAGTCGCTGAAGCAAAATCCTGTGCGAGACCGTGTCGAAGGCGGCACTGAGATCTAAAATAACAGTAGTGCCGCCGTCCGACCCGCATCAAGCACAGAACGCAGATGTTGGTTCAGGTCAATGGCTGTAGATCGGCTCCATTCTCTATCACCAGAGGGACGCGGCAGGGGGGCCCCCTCTCGCCGCTCCTGTTCGCATTTTACATGCAGCCCTTTGCTCAACGTGTCAGATCCCATCCTGACATTGCGGGCATTCGATTTGGAGCCGACAAACACAAAATAAGCCTGTACGCTGCTGATGTTATTCTAGCGATACGGAACCCTACTGCCTCTGCGCTGCCTGTCTGCTGAGATTCGGGCTTTTCAGACCACGGCCGGTTTTAAGGTCAACTTCACAAAATCTGAGATTCTTATCATCTCGATCCCGCCGGAGGAGGTCGCTGACCTGCAACGGGATTTTGACTTCCGCTGGGCGCAATAAGATATCACGTACCTGGGCATCCGCCTTGCGTCGACTATCCCCCGGACGCTCTCCCTGAATTATGCTAGCCTGGTAGAACAAACTTCCAAATCTATTGCTGCATGGTCGAGCCTCAACCTGTCGTGGTTCGGCAGGTTAGCGGCTATCAAAATGACTCTCTTGCCCAGGATACTGTACGTCTTTCAAATGCTGCCTCTTACCCCGCCGAGGGGGCTCTGAAAAATCTCCAGGGCTTGTTGAACAGATTCTTCTGGGACAATAAACGGCCCCGTGCACCCTTCTCGGCGACTACACTCCCTAAGGCTGCGGGTGGTTTGGGTTTTCCTCATCTTGTGGCCTACTTTCAGGCTGCCTGTCTACGCTTTGTGGTCGAATGGAATAGACCGGAATCAAGTAAACATTGGTTATTCATGGACCAGACAGTGGTGGGTTGCCACATTTGGTGGGAGCTCTGGTTACCTCGCAAGGATAGGGCGTGGGGACTAAGGGTGGGTGTAAAATCCGTTTTGCGGGCGAATTTGCTGATTTTCCGTGATTTCTCGATCCGCGAATCTCGCGAAATCGCGGTAAAATCCGCGAATCAGCGGGGACGAATTTTGAGCCAAGCAAGGGTTACAGCAGCAGGTGCAAAAGTTGAACCTAATTTCTTTGTAACCTTTTACAAAAGGGTTACAAACAAATTAACTTCAACTTGGACACCTGCTGCCAATTGCTTCCTGGCGCCTCTTTATCTACTTGCAACTATTCTCTGACCCTGCTCTGACCCTTGAAGCAGGGTCAGAGAATAGTTACAAGTAGGCAACGAGGCACCTGTCCAAGGAATTAAACCTCATCAGGAAGCACTTACAGATATAAAAGCAGGAAGAAGGGAGAGGATGGCAAATACACCCATTTTGAGTTGTCAGGAGCGGTTAAACTAAAAGAGACCTTTTTCAGCACAATTTTCATATGCATTTTGCTAAAAATAAAAAGCTGTATGTGCTGTAGGGGCAACTCTGGAATCTGGCCCTTCAGAGATACGGCCTCTCTTTCTTTCTCTCGTTCTCTCTCTCCCTCTTTCTTTCCCTCTCTTTCTATCTATCTATCTATCTATCTATCTATCTATCTATCTATCTCTCTCCCATAAACGACTGCATGGGTAACTTCGCAAGCGGCTCGCGAAGACGCAAAAAGCGCCGCGAACACGTAAAAAACCCCGCAAACACGCAAAAAACCAAAAATCCGCAAATTCGCACAAATTCGGGAATTTTGCGGATCGCGAATTTGCAACATTCGCCCACGCTTAGTGGGGACTATACTCCTCGCCAGTGATGTCTCCAACACTTAAAGCATGGGATCAACTGGCACTCTGTAATGGGTGGACTACCTTCCCCTCACCCATGACACCGATAGTGGACAACCCCGCCTTCCCTCCTGGCCTTGCGTCTCCGGTCTTTCATCGCTGGCGAGAGAGGATTGTAAGAGGGTGGGTATGCTCTTTGACCTAGAGGGGCTTGTCCCCTTCACGGAGCTTCGGACTGAACATTCCCTAACGGATGTGTCGGATGACTTTGCCTATGCGCAATTAACTCACTGGGTGTCAAGTCCAGCCAATATGGCCTTGATGTCGCGCTCCCTCAGAGCCTTCGAGCAATGGCTCCTGCGTAAAAAGAACGACAGGAGTCTCATCTCGGAACTATATGCCATGCTCCTACGTGACATGCAGCAGCCCAGCACAAAGGCGCAAGTGCGTTGGGAGGTGGAATTGGGGCGACCGCTTTCGCAGAAGGAGTGGGTGCAGATATTCTACCTTGCACATCACACAACAATCAGCACAGCCGGTACGGAGTCGGCCTACAAGCTTGCGGCCCACTGGTACTATACTCCGTCTCGCGTTGCATCTTGGGATAAGGCTAAATCCAGTCTTTGCTGGAGAGGGTACAGTATGCCGGGCACTCTTCTGCACTTGTTATGGCACTGACCTAAACTGGAACGATATTGGAAAACTGTTCTTGACGAACTAGAAGCGGCGTTCCAGATCACACTACCCAGACTACCCGAGCACCCATTGCTAGGCCTCCCACACCCAGCTTGCTACCCTCTTTGCACGCCACTAGGGCGACAAATAGCACTGGGATTGCTGACTGCGAGCCAGGTCCTGCTAACGTGCTGGGGGATCACCGGACGTCCCGGATGTGCGTGATTGGTTGATGCATCTGTGGCATGTCCTGGCGATGGAGCGGCTTTCCTTGAATATGGATGGCAGAGGGTCTGAGTATGCTTCCCTGTGGGCCCCGTTCTTGAGTCTTCTATCTAAGGAATACAGAGAAGTTACATGTCCAAAGTATCTGCAGGTCCTACAAAGTATTCCTCTGGATCCAATAGTGGATGTCCCAGGGTCCTAATATGTGGGGACGGGTCTGTACGTGCTGGAATGATGTGCATGAAGCACGGGCGTGGGCTGCTGGCTGATGCGGAGTGGGGAGGGGGGATTGGGTGGCATGGAGGGGATTGCTTAAGGGAGGAGGGATGGAGGGGGGCGGGGGGATGTTCTTGTTGTTCCTTTTTTGTTCTGGCCGATGTTCTTATCTGTGAAAACTGCGGACTTTGCTATGCCGGTGGGGATTGTTCATGGCTTTTACTATGCAGGACTGCCCTCCGGGTTGTAGGTATGAATGCCGTGTTTAACTACTGTCTGTTTACGCCCTGCCGGCGAATCGATGTAGGCAGCGGGGCTGTGTATGGAATGTGCCGCATAATAACGTGTTTGATTCTAACTAGCTGCCATTCCTCCAACTCTAGCCTCATGTCTTCCATAGTAGAACATAGTGAAAAGATATAGTCATTGATTACCATGCACTGCTCAAACAGACGCTCAAGCATGTAAAAGGTTGAGTTCCAACGTGTTGCCATCTCCTGGATGAGTCCTTTGACTGGCACTTTACGTTCATGTTGAATGCTCCTCAGATCCTTCCGGGCCTTAAAAGAGTGGCTGAAATGTGTGCAGATTCTTCGGCAGGTGGTCGGTAACTTCTTGACTGGGTTTTCATTTTTCAAGAAATCTTGAACAACCAGGTTTATACAGCGCGCCAAACACTGCACTCTGAAATATTCACCTTCCAGCATGGCCTTAACTATATTACTGCCATTATCCATGGAAACATAACCAACTATGCGATTTCTTGGTTGCAGTCATTCATTAAACTCCTCCAAAATGTTTTCTGCAGTATGAGTTTTCTCCATGGCAAACATGGCTAATGTTGCATGTTTCCGAGTAGCTTGTGTCCAGGTCAACAACTGCACTTGACTTGTCTCTAACCCCTGCAAAAGACCCTGCAAAAGAGACCCAGTGTGCAGTGATGCACATGTAATCAAGGGCTTGGCAACTGGTCCATATGTCTGTTGTCAAGTGGACAGTGTGAACAGCACTCTTCTGCAGAGCTGCCCCAATCACCTCCAGCACATCCTGATGTAGTGCTGGAACCGCAACTCTGGTAAATAGGACCGGCTAGGAACCTTTCATTTAGGGCAGACTGTAGCCACTAATTCTAGAAACCCCACCCCTTCCACGAAAGAAAAAGGGAGAAGGTCCAGCGCTAGCATTTTAGCCAGCTTTGCGTTATACAGACGTACCGTTGGGTGGTTGCATTCAAATGGCGCCTCCGACCACAAAATTCCGCAAATGGTGGGCTGGATCATTTTACGTAATGATGATGATGACGACGTCTTCAAACCAGTTAGGCCCACTGATGTAGTTTTTCGCAATGGTGTCTCTCCAACAATCTTAGTGTGCCTCATAGATGTTGCAGGGGTAGAGGGTGTGGGCGATACCACTGCAGTGCTGCTGCCAGCAGAACTGGGTGTACCATAAAAAATGTCTGTCGCTTCTTCACTTCCCCCTGCACGATCAGCCTCTCGTCATCATCAGATGCAATATCAAGGGATACATTTGGATTTGTTTTTCTTTTGGCTTCCTCGATCTTCCTCATGTGTGCTTCCCAAATGATAGTGTGGTGTTGCTTGAGATTACCTCTCTGGCCTGCGGTACCATAGTTGGTACCAAGCTTACCCCGACTAACGCATGATTTACAAATCGAACAAACAACCATGTTTTCTGCCTTTGCGCTAACAGTAAAGAAGTCCCAAACTGAGGACTGGTGATGTCTGCTGAAAGTCGAGGTGCTACTTTGACTTTCAATGCCAGATGAAGTGGAGGATGGGCGTGGCTGAATTCATTTCTGTTGTTCACTTACAGCACCACTACTTAAGGTCGAGCTAGATGGAGGTCCATGCCGACCCTTCTGACTAAAAAAGATGGAAGCTGTAGGTAGTGTTGGTGTTGTAGTTAACAGTGGTGGTACCAGTGCCACGCTGCCCATATCCCGCTCTGCAGCCATTCGGGATAATGTCAAAATGTGTGTCTGCTGCATGACCGCTTGGGCTGGAGTGACGACTGCGATGACTGGGTTGTCGTCAGACTGTTCATCAGCAGTAGAAGACACCACTTCTTGTTCGTCGTCATCACCCATAAGTCGAAGCTTTGCTGGAGCCTTCCTTTTAGGCTTAGCTATCTTTGTCGGCTCATGGCGTGACTCACTCTCAGACTGCCTGGCTGGGTTCCAATCATGATCAAGGTCATCAGAATGAAGGGGGCTTGAAGAAGAACTTTTAGTAGTAGTAGTATCACTCTTTTACCTTTTTCTTGCTGAGGATCTGGAAGACAATGGATAATCATCATCAGGAGGAGTGGCTTCCTCGGATGATACCTCCTCTTGAATATCAATTTCCTGATGTGCCCCTACTTCTGGAGGAACAAGCGTTGTAGGCAGTTGTGCCGCTCCATGAACCTCTAGTTGCACCTCTCCATGCACCTGTCCATGCGCCTCTCCCTGCGGCTCTACTTGCGCCTCTCCTTGCGCCTCTCCTTGCGCCTCTCCTTGCGGCTCTACTTGCGCCTCCCCTTGCGTCTCTCCTTGCGGCTCTACTTGCGGCTCTACTTGCGGCTCTACTTGCGCCTCTCCTTGCCCATGTACTTGCGCTTGTACTAGTTGCACCTGTGTTTGTGGCTGTGGTTGTTGAACACTTTGTCAGCTGAGTTACACCCGGCGTTTATTGGATGGTACTTTCTTGTGATGAGCCAAGATCACTGGTCAATGGTGATTGAACAACCAAAGTGGCTGCCGCAGCAGCACTCATGTTCTTAGACCTAAGTGGGCGTGGTGGCACTGAGCCCAATGAAGCGGAGGTGCTGCCTTCAGCTCGGTCCTCGGCGGACACCGCTGCTGCTGCAGGCGTAGTTTTTTTTTCTCCCAAAAAAGGTGTCGGTGGGCACACCAGTCTCATTGGTAGGTGGTTCCACTTGCTTCTTCTGCTCCTTCTTACTGGCAGTGGCACTGGCAACTTTTTTCGCTGAGGTGCTACGGCCAACTTTCTTTGGGGCCATATTCTTGAGATGTCAGAACAGCAGGCCGCAGTTGCACGAGTTGCAGAGTTGTCTTGTCTGTGGCCACATGTGACGTCACGTGACGTTGTGCTGGACACACCGCTGCAAGACTTCTTCCTGGCAAAGGTGGTTCTCTTGTGCACCTAAAAGCAATGGAAGCCAGAGGAACATCAGTTATACACCCCAAAAAGTCAAAAAACACTCAAAAATCACCACAATCCCATGCCATCCATGTCCTCAATGATGTTTAAATTCAAGACACCCCGCAGAAAGACTAGGCCCATGCACCACTGAGTACCCCTGGGCATAATGGTTGAAAGCGAGGCAAACTGGGTGCAGGCCTGAGCACACTGCCTGGCTTCAAAATGGCCCCTTGACCCCCACCACATGGCCAGGCCCTGCCTGTACCAGGCCTCAAAATGGCCCCCACCCACATGGCCAGGCCCCAACAACACCCCAAAAAGTCGAAAAAAACCTCAAAAATCACCACAATCCCATGCCATCCATGCCCTCAATGATGTTTAAATTCAAGACACCCCACAGAAAGAATAGGCCCATGCACCATTGAGTACCCCTGGGCATAATGGTTGAAAGCAAGGCAAACTGGGTGCAGGCCTTTGCACACTGCCTGGCTTCAAAATGGCCCCTTGACCCCCACCACATGGCCAGGCCCTCTCTGTACCAGGCCTCAAAATGGCCCCCACCCACATGGCCAGGCCCAAACAACACCCCAAAAAGTCGAAAAACACTCAAAAATCACCATAATCCCATGCCATCTATGCCCTCAATGATGTTTAAATTCAAGACACCCCACAGAAAGACTAGGCCCATGCACCACTGAGTACCCCTGGGCAAAATGGTTGAAAGCAAGGCAAACTGGGTGCAGGCCTGAGCACACTGCCTGGCTTAAAATGCCCCCTTCACCCCCACCACATAGCCAGGCCCTGCCTGTACCAGGCCTCAAAATGGCCCCCACCCACATGGCCAGGACCCAACAACACCCAAAAAAGTTGAAAAACACTCACAAATCACCACAATCCCATGCCATCCATGGCCTCAATGATGTTTAAATTCAAGACACCCCACAGAAAGACTAGGCCCATGCACCACTAAGTACCCCTGGGCATAATGGTTGAAAGCGAGACAAACTGGGTGCAGGCCTGAGCACACTGCCTGGCTTCAAAATGGCCCCTTGAGCACCACCAAATGGCCAGGCCCTGCCTGTACCAGGCCTCAAAATGGCCCCACCCGCATGGCGAGGCCCCAACAACACCCCAAAAAGGCAAAAAACACACAAAAATCACCACCATCCAATGCCATCCATGCCCTCAATTATGTTTAAATTCAAGACAGCCCACAGAAAGACTAGGCCCATGCACCACTGATAACCCCTGGGCATAATGGTTGAAAGCAAGGCAAACTGGGTGCAGGCCTGATCACACTGCCTGGCTTCAAAATGTCCCCTTGACCCCCACCACATTGCCAGGCCCTGCCTGTACCAGGCCTCAAAATGGCCCCCACCCACATGGCCAGGCCCCAACAACACCGCAAAAAGTCAAAAAACGCTTAAAAAATTACCACAATCCCATGCCATCCATGCCCTCAGTGATGTTTAAATTCAAAACAGATTTTGGAGACAGTTTCAAAACAAGACGGAGTTGATAATAACAAACTACTTTTGAAACTTGCTATGCATGCTATTGATTGACCACGATCAGACTGTTTTCTATTGCAATGTTTTCACTTTTATTTCATTTTAATTTGATTACGATTCATGGTTGCTTTATTATGACGATATATCTGTTGTTTGTTTATACTTATTCCTATACTGGGAATGTTTTCATAGGCTTTAAACATGGTTCCAACATGGCACTCATTCTTTTAGTCAGAATGTTAGAACTCTCTTTATGTTTATGGGTAACATCTTATCGTGAGTAGAAACGCCGACTGACTTCAGACGCGAGCAGTATATCGAGCGGACACTCGAAGTTTCATTGCTTCTTACTTACGTAAGTTTACGATCAGGAACTTAACACTAGGATTGTAGGAACATCCCGTTCCATTTAAATTGTGTACGCTACTTTAATTTACTTGATGGTTTCTCAAAGTCGTGTGTCAACAGCCATAGCGCGTAATCAACTTTCTTATGTTACCACAGGGCATATGAAGAGCGCGTAATTAAAATACTTGAATTTGATGACATTCTAAGTTGCCATTATACTCTATGTCACCTAACAGTTATTTATAGTATAGGAATATGTGAATATATTCGATTTGTATTAATTCATTCATTTACTATTTTTTTTTTTAAATGCCACAGAGGATTTGATTTACTATTGTTATAGAGGCAAGATGGCGGCAGATGCTGTGGCCGGTGAAGTGCTGTGAGTTGCGCTCTGCATGATCCTCACTAATCCCCCCTGCCAAGTCTTTCCTACACCCCTTTACCCATTAGATGACGGCCGCGTACCAAGGGCACCGTTATCGTTTTTAGTCTGCGGAGCGTGAGGTTTTCAGAGCGGATGTCCTCGAAGCACGGAGCACGGAGCTGTCGGTTCAAGTCGGCAGCTCAGAGAGGCGGCTGGTGCTCGTGGAGGAGGCAGCCTTGGAGTGAGAGGGGAGGGTTCGGCTGCTAACCGGCAGACACGCTTCAGCTGCAAGCAGTCTCTGGTGTGAGCTCGGAGAGCTGTAACGCGGCGGCTGGGACGCCGTTGATAAAAAAGCAACTTCTGAATTGAAAACTTCACGGAATACGGTGAGCTACGCTGGGGGAAAAAATAATTGTTGCTGCACTTCGCGCATTTGGTTATAAAGACGATTTCAATATAAGCTACAAGCTACAAGTGGGGAAACGCCTGACTGTTTCGAGCTCTGTGAAAGAGAGACAAACGCTTAAATTAGTGTGGACTTTGGTAAACCTAATGGCGAAAGGCAGAGGTGGTACGAGGAATCGGGGTGCAGTAGCTACATTAGCTCCTGTGAACACTCCAACAGAGGGGAGTGCAGCAGGGAGCATTGCAGGTAATTCATTGCAACCCTGTATCGGAGAATGAATTTTGGGGACTGTACATTCGATGGGAACAACTAGTGCGCAACAGGATGCACTACCCACCCTGAATACCCCCAGCGCTCTACCGTCCCAAAAAATGCTGCGACATTGTCAAGCCAAGGCCCACAAGAGGGGGCAGTGAGACAGCAAGTTGTCCCGGCTATAATTAATAAAAAAAAATAATACCAAGTCCAATGTCGACGTCTCTAACTTGGAGCCTCATAATGATCAAGTGGTAGCTGGACCCCAATATGACCCGCAGAAAACTCCGTTACCTGATAACGATCCACCTGTAATATCCCAGCCCGAATTGACAGAGGAAATTGAAATTGTCAATAGTGAAGAAGGGGTGGATAATATCATAGGTCCAGATACCTATCTGGGGATTGAGGGCGGCAACGGGTCTGAATATGCAGGCTCAGATGGAAAATTTTATTCAATGTCAGATCTGACCACTCCATCAGATAAGGAAAATGAAGGAAATGATGAAGACAGTCTAAGTAACCTCGGTGACTGGGGGACAATGCCGGATGAGGAAGAACATGACGGCTATGAACATGGCGCAACCTGTGAGACAGTTAGGAAAATGCCAGAAGTGGCAGAAAATTCAGACCAGATTCAAGGTACTCCATGTGTCCAGTTCAATTTGGAAGAGGAGGAGATAAACGAAGATGCAGTCACTCTAGGGCTGATATACAAAAGCGTAATGGCTCACCGGAATGAGACTAGAGCTGAAGGATTGCGCACACAAGGAGCCGTGAAAAAGCTTCAAAATACAGTAAGGCGCCTAGTCAAAACCTGTACCGAGGTAACAACCAGGGGGACGGAGGTGGAACAGTGAGTCTCCTCAACTGAAGATAGCCTGGGAAAACATCAATCGGCCATTGAGACACTGCAAAAATCAAAGTCGGACACAGACTCGAAACTTACAGACCTTGAAAATCGCGCTAGGCGCAATAATTTACATGTCCTGGGCATTCCGGAAGGTAAAGAGGGGTCGGACCCCCGTAGATTCATTATTCAGGTGTTCAGCGAGGCCTTTCCGGAATTGAAATCCTGGAATTGGGAAATCAAAATTATTCGTGCAAATAGGACAGAAAGCATATCCAAGGGCCATCTTGATCTGTTTAAACAATTTTCTACTGAAAGAAGCTTTGTATGATCTTGCACGTCCAGAGAAAAGGAGGAATGGGAGTGTGAGTTTTTTGTGCGCCCAGACTTTTGCCCAACAACGGTGAATGAGAGATGGCAAATGCGGAAATTAATTGTACCGTTCCAGGCAAAAGGCGCTCAATGTTTTCTACTCAATCCGGCCAAACTGAAGACTATTTTCAAAAATCAAACTTGATACTTCACTTCTGGGTCTGAGGCTCAGCTATATCTGAATCAAATGGACAAATAGGCGAAAACTCAATTTCAATTACTGAACTCTTAGAAATCGACTATAATGGAGACACTGCACTTTTGAGAGGGCGCTGGATTTGAGCTCTAATCTAAGAGGGTGATTATGGGCACTAAGGGGTGTAGGAGTTATAATGTTGTTTTGTTCCTATATACTATAGCATATTAGGGGTTTGTTCTCCCCCATCTAATTTTCTTTTAGGTAAAGTTAATTCTGGAGTCAGCATTGGAAACCGGAATATCGAGTAGGCAATTGATGTCCTGGGGTCAAGTGCCTGAAATTCTACAAATATGATGGAATGATCGATTTAGTCGTAGATAGAGGCCTGAGCCCTCTGACTATTTGTGTATGAGAGAAATACTATATGCATCATTTAATGCAGATTTGCTAGCTCTTGAAGTAGTATTTATGGGGGACACCCTAAGGAGGATATAATTAGCCTGAAGTAAGGCTGTTGATTATGAGTGTGGAACAATATAATCTGTGGGGGGAGAAGGGGAGTCATGATACGCAGTGAAGGCACTTCTGCATTGCAGAGGACATGGTCCTTAAGCCTCGTGAAGGGTGGTGGTGCGGGTAGGAGGGTGGGCTTGGGAGGGGTGGGGATAAGAGGGGGAGTAGGGAAGTGGGGAGGAAAAAGAATATAACACATGAGCTAGGGTTGGGAAGAAACTTGTATTTTGTTGATGTTGGGGAGCAATCGGTGAAATTTAGCTGAATCAAAGATGCAAAATTTGAAGTGGCGAAATGGCAGGTAGGGGCTTAAGGGTGGGTACGTTGAACGTCAGAGGGTTGAACTCAGTGGAGAAAAGACGAAGAGTTACACAAGAGATACAGGCTTTGCAATGTGACATCATATGCCTACAAGAGACCCACGTGGTTTGGTCTAAGAGACATCTGTTAACAGAACTGGGGTTCAATTTAATAGTATGTGCTAAATATTCAGGGGCAGCCAGAGGTGTGGCAATTCTTGGCAAGAGTCATATAGTTACTACAGGGAGGATACAATCTAAGTTGGGACGCTGGGCGATAGCAGAATGTGTTGTGGGTAACACCAAAGTTACTGTGTGTGTGGTATATGGGGCAAACCTAGATGAAGCAGAAACTCTCAACTTTTTAAATGTAGAATTAGCAGCTTGGCCCACACCATTGATCATGTGTGGTGATTTCAATATAAACCTAGCACCCAATGTGTTAAATAATGAGAAGGTGAGATATATAGGCAGGAAGCCGAGAGTATTCAAAGCCTTACAGGAATTCCTGGGGGCCCATGGATTGGTGGATGCTTGGTCGGCTTTAAGTGGTGGGTCACCTGGCTATACTTTTTTTTCTTTTCCACATCGCACATTGGTTCGATTAGACTATTTCTTTGTTTCTATATTGATGTTAAATCAGGCTGCAATCCAAGTATATCCTAGAGTGACATCAGACCACGGGCCAGTTGTACTGACCTTATCTAGCATCATTTCTAGTGAACGTCCACAACAGTTCTCTTTTGATTTCAAACTATTGACTGAACAATTCTTTATTGAACATATGAAGGGGTGGATTGTATCTTTTTTTAACATCAATCGGGGTAGCAGTAATGTAGGTTGTGTGTGGGACTGTTTTAAGGCTGCCTTTCGTGGGGAGGTACTGAGTTTGGGTCTATATAACCAAAAAAAACAAGCAGCGGAAATAAAGACACTCTATCAGGAGTTGATCATGGCCGAAGAGGCGCTCATGGTGGGGATACAGACAGGGATTAATATAGATGAAAAGATTAATGAAGTAGTGCGTCTGAAGGCAAGGGTAAATCTGAGGTGGTCCCAGGAAGCAGCCCAAAAATGTTTTGCTAAAAAACAAACCCATTATGAATACGGTGAGGCAAGTGGCAGACGTCTTGCCCAAAGAGTAAGAGGAAAAACGGCAGCCCAGCGTATTGATGAGATACTAGACCAGAAAGGTTATTGGGTTAAGGATGAGCAGGGTATTCTGGAGGCATTCAGGCAGTTTTATGAGATGCTATATCAGAGTGATGAGTATAATGGTGATAATGCTGCATTATTGATTAGTCAACACTGTCTGAAGGACCTTTCGGAAGATGACAGGGTAATGCTAGACGCGCCCATTTCTTTGGAGGAATTAGAATTAGCGGTAAATGGGCTGGCTCTGGGAAAGGCTGCTGGTCCAGATAAATTACCTTTAGAAATATATAAAACGTTTCTTATGCACTTAAAAAAGGATCTCTTGCCAGCAATGCTAGAAGCACAGAAAGGCTCTGCTCCCAAAACATGGCAAAAATAACTATAGTGGTATTTCACAAAAAGGGCAAGCCACTGAATTTACCGGGATCATATCGTCCTATATCGCTCCTAAATGTAGATGGTAAAATATACTCGAAGATTTTAGCGAATAGACTTTCCATGGTTATTTTGGGTCTTGTTTCAAAAACACAGCATGGGTTTATCCATCAACGTAGTACTACCAATAATGTTAGACGAGTGATAACTTTACTTGACTATGTTAAGGCAACTGGGGAACCCTTTTGTTTAATTTTATTGGACGCCGAGAAGGCCTTCGACCGCGTGGCATGGTCTTTTCTGTGGGACAATTTGAAGAGTCAAGGTTTTGGACCTGAGTTCAGCAAATCAGTACAGGTTCTGTATCAGCATCCGGTAGCCCGGATCAGTACCATGGGCCTGGAATCGGCGGTAGTACAAATTTGTAGGGGGACCAGACAAGGGTGTCCCTGCTCCCCCTTATTATTTGCTTTATACATTGAGCCTTTTTTAAGAATGTTGGACTCTAATATCCATATAATCCCGTTAAAGGTTCATGTATACCAGGTTAAGGTGTTGGCATATGCTGACGACGTGGCAGTGGTCACGTCCATACCTACCATGGCAAAGCAGGCTATAGAGCAATTGGCGGTAGAATTTGGTAAATCTTCAGGATACAAGCTGAATTCGGCAAAATCCCAGCTACTCAGTATAAATATACCAAGCTACACTGATTCTAGGTTATGTCAGGAGGTGGTATATTTGGGAGTCACGTTACGAGCTTGTACAACTTCTTTAGTTGAAGCTAATTGGGACCAGCTCCTAGTCGGTGTTCGGAAAAAATTAGATCGGGCAGAATGCTTGTATCTCTCATTAGTGGGACGATGTAACCTATTAAAAATGCTGATTCTTCCTCAAATTTTATATTTCTTACAATGTATTCCCCTAGAAGTTCCTAAGACTAGTTTAGAACAACTGCAGGCAATATGTATGCGCTTTATGTGGTCCGGGGGAAAGCACGAAGGGCTAGGCGCTTTATGATTCTGCCAAGAAATGTGGGGGGCTGGTCGGTACCAGGCTTCACATTTTATTACTTTGCTTGTATGTTGCAAGGAATGGGAATTTTATTAACCGGTAAAGGTCCAGCAAGACCTGCAGAATGTCCTTTGGTCTATCAAATGCTGCTGGGGGTAAAAGTTAAAAATTGTCTATTCAAGCACCTAGAACAAAGTTATTACAAACGCACTCGTTTTAAGATAATGATAGCTGCATATAAGGTCTGGCATACAGTTAGGGGGCTACTGGGCCTCGGAAAAATAACATGGTACACTCCATTCTCATCGTCGTTTTTCTTACCTATAGATGTGTGGGATAAAGTAGTATATAATTGGAGGGAGAAAGGCAATAGAGTGGTGGGCGACCTGTATGATGCTAGTTATTGCAAATCTTTAGAACAACTACGAAAACAATATTCTCTCCCCAGAGAGCATTTCGTAAAATATCTACAGATCCGCAACTGTTTAACGTGCATTGGGAGTAACTTTAAACCTAATTCTTTGATCAAGGACATTACAAAAGGGGTAAGGATCGGAGTTTTATATAATCATTTGATAGACACTAAAGAAAACGATATTGAGCAACAGAATAGTAAATGCTGTGTTAAACTAGGGAGACAGGACATTCAAATAGAAATTTCATTAGATATGGCTAAAGATTTATTCTTGTCTGCTAAGTTGGCGGCGCAACATTTTAAATCAATCTATAATTTATATTATACCCCAGACAAGGTGTCTAAATGGTCGGGAGATGCAATAGGGAAAAGCTTTCGTTGTGGGTTTGTCTCAGCGGATGATGTTCACATTTTTTGTACATGTACTGTATTAGCTCCCTTGCTGTCTCAGATAGAAAAATGTGTTTCGGCAATCGTGGGCAGTCAGATACAATTATCAGCAACGCAGATATTATTGGGTGTTGAAATGGGCACATTGAGTACTAACATTCCGAAGAAGCATGTCAAATTAATTTTTTTAGTAACTGCAGTGTATAGTCTGTGTATTGCATCTGCATGGTTGCAACAGGAAGCTTGGCGGTCTCGTTTTTTTTCGATACAAAATATGGGACCACAGCCTGTATGCTTTAAAGGGTTCCCGCAGAAGGAAGATTGGGGAACAGATTTGGGGATTAGTTACAAATTATTTGGAGATGTAAGGGGAGATTTGAGGGGATTGTTTATAATTTTTTTGCTGGATCTAATTGAGACTGCCCTCATGAAATGTATACCAAACAATTGGTTTTCTTTTTCTAGTGTTTTCTTCAAGTCTTTTATATTCCTGTATTTTATTTATCAAAATGACATGATCTGGATATGTATGTGCTCGACAAAATATCTCCCTTTTGGTTTTTTTCTCTCTGTGTTGTTGTACCAACCGACTCATGTGTTTTTGCATAAATAAATAAAAATAAAAAAAAACTATTGTTTAGTTAGGTTTAGTTTATCTCGAAATCTATTTCTGGGGGCATTGGACTTTTCACTATCTTACTTTTCTCCTTTGGGAAATTTATAAAATGTGGGAAGAATAGTTTCTGTTACCTCATGTATTATACTATTTTGATTGTAGACATATATCCCTGATGAAGGCTCATTAGCAGCCGAAATGCATTGGAGGATGGATATGCTCTAAGGATGTGATTGAATATAATTCGTTTGCATTTGAAAATGAGATACACTTAAGAGAATGAAGGAATTCTTGAAAATAAGAAAAAATAAACAAATGTGAATCAAATAACGTTGTGATTAATTGGACGAAAGACTAGGTCCATGCACCACTCACTACACCTGGGCCTACTGGCTTGTGAGGCTTTACAGGCACCCCAAAATTAAAAAAAAATCAACATATAACAATGAGCTAAAATTCCATGACATAAATGAGAATTAAGTTAAAAAGAAAATCACAGAAACAGTTGTATCATGCACCCATGACTAACCCTGGGGCGACTGGATACTGTGGTTGCCCACCACTATATATATTTTGTTAAAGCTGTGAAAAAAGTTTTAGAACTGTAGTTGCCTCAACTGCAATGCCCTAAACAAACAACACCAACTTACTGTAAAATCTCAAGTCCAAAAGTGATCCAAACTGCAAAGTCCAAAAAGTCCTCAAATACAAATATCCAGCAGTAGTCACAAAACGTAATCCTTCCAGCTCCACAGCCAAATGAAAAGCGACCAGGACACGGACAAAGCACTGGGAGGAACCTGCTGGACAGGAACAGGAAGTTGGAGACTCTGGGGCACTTCCTTCCTCCCACCCCACCCCCAAAAATGGACTCCTGCACCAAAAAGTGCAGCCAAATGTCAATCTGAGGAGTTATTTTGATCAAAATCATAATTTTCACAAGGTTTATGCTTCCTGCAATGGATTTCTTGTGCAGAATTGCAATTTTTGCAATTTTGGGAACGCGAGCTGTTCAAATCTCCCGCCAGAAGTCAGCTGCGCGCCGCTTCTACGTGTTCGGCATTGTTTACTCCAGCAATGCTTGATCGCGGGCCTTAATGACGTACTCACGTTATCAAACTCTCGCTGTGCAAGATGGCAAGCCGCGATAACGTAATTGCGTTCGAAAAACTCTCATGCGATCACGCAGCAAGATCGAAAATGGCGCAGCACACGCAAAACAACTCGGCGTACTCAGAATCACAGTAAGTCAACGCCGCGCTTGCAATATTGTATTTTTCAAGCGCGACCAAGCAAAATAATTCGTAGCTTGTGAATTTGCGGATTATTGGGTAAATTCGCTTGATTCGCGGATCACGAAATCATCAAAAATCCTCAAATTCGCCCGAGAAATGGATTTTACACCCATGCTTAATATTCAGCTCTAATTGTCAGATAAGCAGTGGCGTAATCACCCTAGAATCTTTTTAATGAATATTGGTCACAAATAATGTAATCCTTCCTGAAGACACAATTAAACTATTAGAAGTGGATTATTTAAAAGAAATCAAACGTACAAATCATAATTGTGGGGGTTCCTGTTGTGACAGTATGCACTTGGAATTAATTTGTTGAACCAAGAAATCAATTCATGTTTTACCTCTGACTAAAACATGATTCAAAACAAATGAAACAGAATCTGCATTTAAAAAATATCCACTTGAAATTATTAATATTAAATTCATCAGCAGGCTAAAAAAGTAAACATAGTGAAAATTATTACATTAGTACCAATTGTTAAGCAGCTGTGAAAATCTGTTGACATTGCTACAATGGCACGTTTTGGCCTAAATCTACCAGGACAATTTTCTGATGTGATATTTCAAATAATTAATTATTGAGTGCTAAAACATATGTTAGAAGGATTTATGAACAGTGGCCTCATTGATGTGTAGGGGGTTGTTTGGGCACATAGGGAGAGGCCTGTTCATCCAAACCCCTTTCAGGGACAATAAAATATGTCTCTAACTCAGAAAAGTGTTTACTTTCAATACAACTTGATGAAAAAACTCAGATTTCACCTCATCGAACGATAAACCCTCTGAAAAACCAAAATATACATATGATGCCCGTATCTAGCAAGAATGTGTTGTAGTGAGACAAATCAGAATACAAAATGCAATTAAAGCATTGTGGATAAAAGTCAGCTTTATTTTGGACATCTCTTTGTCCACTCTGTAGCAGCAGCAGTTCTGCCTTGGAAACTGCACGACTGATACTAATTGTTTCTCATACTACATGACTGAAGGACAGGCTCCAAGATTAGGCAAACTGTATCTCCATTATTCTCAAATATTTTTAAGACCCCAGGCCTTTGCAGACTGCTTTAAATAGTAATACTCTAATTAAACTTTGTTTGTGGTCTGATTAAACAATATCCTTTTCTCTTTCAGGTCAAAAACACGCCAAAGCACTCATCCTTGGAGTAAACTTCTTCAAGGAAAGAAAATACATTGAAAAGGAGAAGCAGACATAGGGCCTCAGGTTTATATTCACCCCATAACAAAGGCAACTTTAGGAGTCTGTGCCACAATATCAGAGAACAGAAGTTTGGCGACATTACCTCCTCATCTGTCTTCCGTCCCATTCCTTACACAGGAGCAGTTCACCTGCTCCGCAGAACCTATAACCTACCTGAGGTCCAAATACTTCCCCCAATATGGCGCTACCTACCCAGCATTCATAAAGGGGAAGCAGGTCACCAAGACAGCCTGAGAATACCAAAGAAACTCACAAGGAAGAAAACAATCACCATAAACAAAACCCCTGGAGAGGTGGGCTCTGGAATAAAACAGTAACACCTGGACTCGGAGTAATGAAGATTACCAGTAAGTAACCAGGCATTCCCATAGCCAATGACTCTGCCCATTTCAAGTCCCGTCTTTAATACAAGCCTACAAGACGGCAGCTTCTGTAGCTGGCACTGTTCTGGCTGTAAATGAACTGGAAGCCTGTTTGACATTTCGATAGATTGAAAATAGACTATGGGTTGTCGGAGTCAGAACAAATGCAATACCTGGAAATTAGACACTTGGTCATACATGTCTCTTAAAACATACACATCCCTACCTCTCACAGCTTTTGAGAAATTAATATTTTTTAAAACAGAAGTGTCTAATCTCTGAACTATATTCCTTGCTAGCACAGAACTCTCCATAAGAGAAAATGTCAGGTCAGAGCAAGGAGGCTGCTACCAAGCTAGTAACATGCTACTTTAATTCTGAAATGGTGCTTGGAAAGGAGGTAAGGAGCATTGCCGGGGGTGCAGAGAATCTGGGATGTTTCTCCACTTGCTGTAAAATTGCCCCAACCTCACCCACTATTGGAAGAAGGTGTTAGATGACATAGGCTCTTCCTTTGTCACACATATCTCTTGTTTCCAATTATATGTTGTCCCTGGTCTACCCAATCAACATACATTTCTGTTAAAGTCTACGAAAAGTTGCCAAATAGCTTAAGAGGCCACACCAAGCAATTTGTTTCCCTTTGGGGTTCATATTGCCTCCAAGGGAATATTAACTTGCTGCATAAACGTTGGTATTTATTGGGACTAAGAAAGCTAACTCTATCTAAAACAGAATAAATAGACTTCTTCAAGATATATGCCCCAAATATTAAACTCACTTCATCTGAGTTCAGTGAGCTGACTTGCCCCAAATTTCTGAAGTTACTTAAAATAAGTTCCACCACCACAGCAAGCACACATTTCACGGAAAGCTCGGTGCGTCAAGAATACACATTTTGAGATGTAGACATTTTGCCATTGCTGATCAAAGACTGTGAGGTGTAATGTCTGAGTGAGAGGGCTCGAAGGAAGGGGAAGTTATTTCCATTTTGAAGTGGTTTATTTTCTTGTCCCATTCTATATGATTTAATATCAATAGGCCTCTAGGTTGTAGGAGGCAACACTGTATATTTTTTCAATCCTCAATTTATTTTTTATTTATTTAAAAAGTTTTATAGAGCGCGAACCAAATCCTTGCGGATATCAGAGCGCTTTACAGGCAGTGATGAAAAAAGAAAAAGTTATACAACACAATACCAAATACAAATATACGTGTACATAGTGTGCAAACATAAAACAAACGATAGAGGTAGATCAAATCTGCTTCCTACATTGTGAAAAATAAAATAAAGAGAAAGATGCAGGCCGAGAGAGCATCAGTGCCATGTAGGTTTTCTGTTAGCACCTATATAAGTCATGGTATCCTTAGGTGATGATCATGTCAATTTTTCCATGAGAATCGGCCTTTACTTCCTTTTTGAACAATGCAGTAGATGTGATAAGTCTGGTTTCTGGGGGTAGTGCGTTCCAGATCCTAGGAGCCATCCCTGAGAAGGAGCGTTTATAAGTTTTCGTCTTATTAAATCGGTGTGGCTTCAGTAATAGGCTTTATACAGCCTTGATCCTTAAAGCAAATGTCAATGTAACACGTGACATTTATTCATAACATAGCAAAAGGTATGTGTAAATGTGATCCACATACAATAATTGTTCTTGCTAAATTCACAGGGAGACCCTAATGCCAGGATTTGTGCAATGAGTTAGGAACTATGTGCAGGGAAGTAGTGGGCTGACATGACAGGGCAAGACAGAGAGTAGTAGATGGCCCTACATTAAGGAGTGGACACTGCCCCCTCCCATACATTCAGAAGACAACTTTTCTGAACACATTCCCTCACATGCTCCTGAAGGGAGTACTCTTGTCTCAGGGTTTTGGTACGCTAACCACACTTCCTTGCACCACAACAGTGGCAATGCTTCTAACAACATCAGCCAACAGCCTCAGTTACCATTGGCCCCACCTGAACGTTTCTATGGGGATCCGAAGAAGTTCTGTGTTTTTCTGAACCAATGTCGTCTGCATTTCCAATGTAAGCCTGCGGTATTCCACAAAGATCAAGCCAAGACTGCATTTGCGATGTCGTATCTAGGGGGGGAATGCTCCAAGTTGGTCTGTTCCGTTGATTGAAAGGGGTTGCTCCAGTGTTATACATTTTGTGAGGAAATGTGGAAAGTCTTCTATAGGAGGTCTCATCTGCTTACTGTGGATAGGTAACTGATCACCCTGAAGCAAGGCACGCAGGATCTCCTACATTACATACTTCTACAGGCTAGTGATTGAGACAGGCTGACCACTCAAGAAGTGAACTTCCTTGTTTTAGAAAGGATTGAGGGGAGAGTTGAAGGACGTATTAGCCCACGTGGTGCACATACCTCAGTCCTGTGACGAGTTGATTGCACTTACCGTGCAGTTGGATCATCGCCTTATGGAGAGAAACGGTGAGAAAGGAAGGACAGAACCCCGGTACTATATACATCATCCCAAATCAGTCATGGAAGAGACATCACGGTCTATGTACGGTGTAGAGCCCACACAGATTAACAGTACCTGAGGGCCCTTAACCATGGAAGAGAGAGACAGATGGCACAAACAGCAACTGTGTTTATATTGTGGTAAAAGTGGGCATTTCCTTAAAGATTGCAGAGCCCAGACGAGGGCTGTAGAAAAAGCAGCAGCAACACGAACACAAGCCATCCTACAGCGTGAATGGAACGAATGGGAGAGGTCGAAAAACTGAAGAGCCTGAGTAAGAAAGAGATCCCTTGTTCGTGCACTGTACATAAAGAGATCTCATATGAACGTGGTGGTCAACTTTATGGTTGGATTTTGATTTACATCAAAGAGTCCCTGCTTTGCTTAATTCTGGAGCCAGGGGCAATTTCATGGACCAAACATATGCACAGTATTTAGGTATACCTTGTGTCCGAAAAAGCACTCCTGAACCTGTGAATGCAGTAGATGGTACAGCTTTGACTTCGGGTTCTGTGAAGTATCACTCGCAATCCATGGTTATGCAATGCGGGAAGGAGCACTTCGAAATCATCCTGTTTGACGTCATTGATGCCCCACGTTTTTGCCTAATTTTGGGCATGCCATGGTTGACCTTACATGACCCTGATGTGCAGTGGTACACCCGATCAGTCACCATGACTTCCACTTTTTGCCACAAACGTTGTCGCAATTACGAGGTGTGTCAACCATTGGGGCATACTACACGATCAAGTCATCTTGCCGCTGGATGTAGGATAACTTTGGTTTTTTCGGTTGTGTCTGTGCCGTTGAAATATGAATATTTCCATGGGTCTTCAGCAAACAACAAGGAAGTCAGCTAACCCCTCACAGATCGTATGACTGCACAAAAGGCCTGACTCCTGGAGACATCACCCCATGCAGCTGCGTGTATGCACTCACGGAGCCCGAAACTCCAAATCTGAAGGAAAATTTAGAGGAGAACCTCAAATCTGGGTCCAAAAATCCATCTTCCTCACCTGCTTTATTGCCTCCATTCTTCATCCCTAAGAAGGAGGGGGACCTCTGAATCTGTATTGATTAAAGGACCATCAACCTGTTCACAGTGAAAAATCACTTTCCGTTGCCCCTCATTCCTGTACTATTGGACCAGATCAAGAGAGTGCCATCTTTACCAAGTTAGATCTCTGAGGCGCCTACCCCTTGATAAGAGTACGCCAAGGAGACGAATGGAAGACGGCCTTCAGGACCAAATTCAGCCTTTACAAGTACCAGGTCATGCCCTTTGGGCTTTGTAATGCCCCACCCCCTTCCAGTATTTCATGGATGAAGCCTTACATGTCTACCTCGATGTCTTCTGTATTGTCTATATTGATGATATACTGATCTACTCCACCCACTTGAAAGAACACTTGGGACACGTAAAAGCTGTACTAGTACGGTTGCTGGAAAACACCCTCTATGCAAAATTGGAGCAATGCCTATTTCAAGTGCCTGAAATTGAGTTCTTGAGTTATGTCATCAATTAAAATGGGCTGCAAACGAATGACAAGAAAGTGTGGGCTATTACGGAGTGGAAATAACCATAGTCAGTGAAAGGGGTGCAGAGCTTCTTAGGATTTGCGAACTTCTACAGAAGATTTATCAAGGATTTCTCACAACTAGTGCAACCTATTACTCCACTGATGTGGAAGAGTGAGTGTTTCGTTTGGAGAGTGGAAGCAGAATCCGCCTATCAGGAACTAAAATCCAGATTCACACAGGCTCCCATCATATGGCATCAGGATGCTGCCTTGCGGTTTATCCTGGAAACCAATGCATCTCAATCTGCCCTAGCTCAACGTCACTCTGACACTGGATAAGTCCTCCCGGTGGCTTACTACTCCAAAAGGTTAACCCCTAACGAATGCAACTATAGCATTTCAGATAAGGAGCTGCTGGCAATTAAGAGGGTCTGTGAGGAGTGGTGGCACGATCTGCTAGGAGCCAGGCATACCATAGGAATTTATACTGATCATAGGAACTTGTTGTTCCTTAAAACTGCCCGGACTCTCACACCAAGACAATTGAGATGGACTCTTTTATTTTCTGACTTTGTGATGAAATACCAACCTGGCCCACAGAATGGCAAGGCGGACGCCCTCTCTAGGGTTCACCAGCACCTTAAAAAGGAAGAAATTGAACCACCAGTAATTCTTCACCATGCAGAGTTCCCCAGATTGTAACAAGGGGTGATTACCTTAGCTACCTCCCTGGATGATGGTAAAACACAAGTAAGCCTCTTGAACCTACCCTTCACACAAAAAAGAACACTGTCTTGTTGAAATGCCACCCAGTGATGGCAGAACTTTCATCCTAGTGGTTGTGGATCATCTGACGAAGATGGGTCACTTCATCCCCTTAAAGAAAATACCTACGTCTTCTAAATTGGCTTTTGTTTTCTTACAGAATATAGTACGGCTTCATGAAATCCCCGCTTTACTAATAACTGGCTGAGGATCCCAATTCAATTCACGATTCTTGAAGGCTCTGTGTACCACAATGAAGATAGATGCCCGGCTTTCTACCTGCTACCACCCACAAACTGAATGGCAAAACGGACAAGGGTAAATCAGACCTTAGAGCGATATCTATGGTGCTTTTCGCTTCAGCATGAGGATGAACGGGGGACTTTACTCTGGACGGCAGAGTTTGCTTACAATAATGCCGGGCATTCTTCATTGGGATGCTCCCCATTCTTTTGCCAGAACGGTTATCATCCTAACATTTTACCCTTCGAATGGCCCAACTCTTGGAGTCATCCCACGGTGCAAGAACATCATGACCATCTGCGGGCGGTACTGCAAGAAGCCAAAACACAACTTTCCAAGGCTCAGGCAGACGATAAACGCTATGCTGACAAACAGCAAACGAAGGAGCCCGAGCACAGAGTGGGGGATAAGGTGTGGTTGGTGACCAAACGCTTACATTTAAAAGGGGTTGATAAGCTGCAACCAAGATATATAGGCCCTTATGCTATTGCCAAAGTGATCAACCCCATAACTGTGAGGTTGAGCTTTTACTGACGAATATATCCTGTCTTCCACGTTTCCCTTATTCGCACTTGTCTGTCTCAGACCAGACTACCTGATAGACCTCTCCCAGTGAGGATAGATGGGGATGAACAGTACGAGGTGCAGCGTATTTTGGATTCCAAGAGAGTGAAGGGGCGTATCCTTTATCTGGTTGATTGGGTGGACTATGACCCAGAGGAGTGCTCCTGAGAACTCCTCGTAAAATCTGCGAATGTTTCAGATTCTATGGGTTTTGCGTGGGAACACCCACAGTCACACTCATGGAACGGCCCTTTTATGCAGTGATCTGCGTGAAAGGGGCTAAAAAGTGAGATCCGCCACAAGGGCCTCGTAAACGAGGCCCGGAATGTGCATATAATTTTGAGAAGGCGCAAAACAAGAGTATCAGAGTACATCTATAAACAACTAAACACCCTAGTGGAGATTCCATACCGCAGATCCTAGCAGAAAAATAAGAAAATATGGAAACATAAGCATGGTTTTAGTGTGTGTCCAGTTACTGGTCATAAATGCACATTGAAGGACAATATGCTCATATAACCCTAGGAAATTGAGAACTACTACTTCTGTGGCCATATATAAAACAAAACATGTAGAGTTTACTAACTTCAATAACCCACCAAGCTTTTTGTGCCTTGAAATAGGAACCTAAACAAAAATAGGGTAGCACCTACTTAAAAAACATAATCTATGGTGCGCCTCCAAGATATAAAAATCGAGTAATTATTGTGTATTGCTGTTTGGGATTACATCAGCCACCTTTATTCCTCTAGGGAAGGATGTGGCCACAAATTGCAACCCTAACAGAGAGTCATGAAAGAGGTGCACAGGATATTTAGTATAAGCAATATTACATTGAGATAAAAATTCAATTGACAGTGAATAAAGCATGTCAGCGAGTATTACTGTATGCTGCCTGTCTTTACAGACAGATTTAAAAGGGCATAGCAAAACAGGTTAACTGGTGGGTGATTTAAAGATGTTCCACATTCAAATGGAAAATGTGGTAACCCTTCTATTGATCTATCTTTCCAGGAAGAGGAGTGTTTTTTTGAGCAGTCTACTGGTTGGTGCTAAATTCACTCTCTGACCCATCAGACCTTTAGATACCTTTGAAAAGAAATACAATTATAATTCAAGACAAATGCTCAGGATAGGTCAAGAATGTCCTGTCTTTTCTGGATCAATTATGATCCCTCGATGGGTTTCTTCCCACGAAACAAAGAAATAGTTGAAGTTTCTGGACTACTTCCTGTTAGAACCGTGGATTCCCTTTGGCTAGGGTATGCGGCTAAGCCAGGCAGAACCCACCACTCAGCATTGAAGAATCAGTGCTAAAAGTAGACTCTATTCCCTACGCAGTCTGGAAAAGGGCCATAAACAAGCAGGCGAGACAAATCTCCTACCAGATGGACTTTTGGGCATTAAAATCGACTACTATTTTGCTTGCTCTGAATGAATCATACCTCCCAGGGTTACCCCAACCATACCTTTCTGACAGCTTAAACGCACTGGCTTGCAGAAATATTATGTTTATGTGCGTACTATGCCTGCGAACCATTGATTTTAACCAATGAGCCCCACGCAGGGAGGAGGGGACCTGTAGACTGTTCAACTACAGGTCTGAATCACGGCTCCAACTTTTATGCTGCTGTCCTGCCTTAGATGCCCCCAGAAGGGTTTTCCTGAAGCCATTATACTAAAAAGAGTCATTTACACATCCTTTGAGGCATCTGCACTTTGCTTGACACAAACAGACACTCAAATGCTCGCAAGGTCCGGAAAATACGTGAGAATCCTGGAAGACCCCCATTTTCCACATATCACCTCTCCCAATCTGGTCTCCGCTATTCAAAAACTTATTACTGACTTTTTTTATAGTATGCCCTAGAGTTCTCTCACTACACTAAGTTGCTATATTAATTTCATCTCTGATTTTAACACGTTTATTCATAGTGAAGGCCACTGTGTAAGATGGCCTTCTTTGAATAATGATTTTTAAATGTGATGGCCAGTTTGGCCCTGCTCCCAAGGATGTTTAGGAGGCACCCCCATTGCAATGATTTTAACTAAATGTGCAAAGAAGCTAATAAGTAAAAATAACAAATTAAAAGTGCATTCATAAATTCTGAGTTCAGAGAGCCTAAACCTCATTTTTCTATTTTGTCCCTATTGAAAGCTCCACATTTAAAATGTTACAGTGCAACCAGAATGATAAGCATACAGGGCAGACAGCCTTTAAATAGTGAAAAACAAATGCACAGTATTTCACTATAAGGAAATGTCACACACACAGTACATGTACTACCTTTCACATGCACTGCACCCTGCCCATGGGGCTACCTTGGGCCTACCTTAGGGGTACCTTACATAGAGGGAAAGGGAAGGTTTTGACCTAGCAAGAGGGTGCACTTGCCAGGGCGACATGGCAGTCTACAACTGCATGTGCAGACACTGCAGTGGCAGGTCTTAGATTCATTTACAGGGCTACTCATGTGGTTGGCACAACCAGTGCTGCAAGTCCAATAGTAGCATTTGATTTATAGGCCCTGGCACACTCAATGCACATTACTAGGGTGTTACCAGTAAATCAACTATACTAATCATGGATAACCAATCATCTCACAATTTCTACAGAGAGCATATGCACTTTAGCACCGATCAGCATTGGTAAAGTGCCCAGAATGCTATAGCCAATAAAAACAGGGTCAGAAAAATAGGAGGCAAAAAGGCAAAAGATTTGGGGATAAACCTGTCAAAAGAGCCATGTCTAACACTTCCATAATTTTGAAGAATTGCTGGCCCACGATGCATGGATCTGAGCACCAATCTTCAGGTCTAATAGTCAGATAAGCAGTGGCCTAATCACCCGAGTATCGTTTTAATGAATATTGGTCACAAATACTGTAATCCTTCCTGGGGACACAATTGAACTATTCGTCCCTTTACCAGGAAAGAAGTGGATTATTTAAAAGAAGGCAAAAGTACATATAATAATTGTGGGGATTCCTGTTGTGACAGTATGCATTTGGAATTCATTTCTTGAACCAAGAAATCAATTCATTTTTTACCTCTGACTAAAACATGATTCAAAACAAATGAAACAAAATCTGCATTCATACCCACTTGAAATTCTTAATATTAAATTCCTCAGCAGGCTTAAAAAGAAAACGAAGTGGAAATTGCTATATTAGTACCCATTGTTCAGCAGCTGTGAAAATCTGTTAACAATGCTACAATGGCAAGTTTAGGGCTCTGGTAAATCTACCAGGACAATTTTCTGATGTGATATTTCAATTAATTAATTATTGAGTGCTAAAAAATATTTAGAATGATTTAGGAACAGTGGCCTCTTTGATGTGTAGGGTGTTGATTTGGTCACATAGGACTAGGCCTGTTCATCCAAACCACTTTCAGGGTCCAAACCTCTTTCAGGAACAATGAAATATGTCCCTAACTCAGAAAAGTGTTTACCCTTCAATACAACATAACGAAAAAACTCCGATTTACCTCGTCGAACGATAAATCCTCTGAACAAACCAAAATGTACCTATGATTCCCGTATCTAGCAAGAGTGTGTTGTAGAGAGACAAATCAGAATACAACATGCAATTAATGCATAGTGGTTAAAAATCTGCTTTATTTTGGACAACCCTGTGCCCACTCTGTAGCAGCAGCAGCTCTGCCTTGGAAACCGCACGACTGGTGCTAATTGTTTCTCATACTACATGACTGGAGGAAAGGCTCCAAGATTAGGCAAACTTTAACTCCATTATTTTCAATTATTTTTAAGACCCCAGGCCTTCGCAGACTGCTCTAAATAGTAATAATCTAATTTAACTTCGTTTGTGTTCTACTAAAACAATATCATTTTCCTCTTCAGGGTTCTTACGCATCAAAGAAACGCCAAAGCACTCATCCTTGGAGTAAACTTCTTCAAGGAAAAAAATACATTGAAAAGCACATTTAGACAGAAAGCCACAGGTTTATATTCAGCCCGCCCCCCTCCCATAACAAAAGCTGCTTTAGGAGTCTTGGGCACAATACCAGAGAACAGAGGTTTTGCAACATTACCCTCTCGTCCTTCTTCCCTCCCATTCCTTACACAAGAGGATTTCACCTGCTCCACAGACCCTATAACCTAGCTGAGGTCAAAATACTTCCACCAATATGGCACCACCTACCCAGCATGCATAAAGTGGAAGCACATCACAAAGACAGTCTGAGAATACCCAGTGGCGTAGCAAGGTCCGTTGGTACCCGGTGTGCAAAATTTAAAACACATTTTTGCCATTTTATCAAACCGGGGGTGACAAGTGTCATCCCTGAGGGGGATGACAACATGGCAAAGATATGTGTTTAAAACACATATTTTTGCCATGTTGTCACCCCCCTCAGTGATAACACCCAGGGCAGCCCGCACACACCGCACCCCCTTCCTACGCCCCTGAGAATACCAAAGCAACACACAGGAAAGAAAACAATCACCGTAAACAAAATCCGAGAAAGATGGGCTCAGGGATAAAACAGGAAGACCTGGACTCGGAGTAATGAAGATTACCGGTAAGTAACCGGGCATTTCCTTAGCCAATGACTCTGACCATTGCAAGTCCTGTCTTGACTCCGGGCCTAAAAGACGACAGCTTCTCTAGCTGGAAGTGTCCTGGCTGTAAATGAATTAGACGCCTTTTTGACACGTAAGGGATTATCAATTTCGATAGATTAAAAACAGACTATGGGTGGTAGGAGTCGGAACAAATGCAATACCTGAATTTTCTAAAAGAGAAGTGTATAATCTCTCAACAATATTCCTTGTTAGCACCGAGCTCTCCACAAGAGAAAAAGCCAGGTCAGAGCAACCTGAAGCGGAACTGGGGTGCACACTCATGCATAAAGAATGGGAGAAAGTGTACTATAACTTAGGACACACAGAACATGACATCTCCGGCAAGAAAACTGCTGCCAAGATAGTAACATGCTAGTATTTAACCACAGCTTGAATTCAGAAATGGTGTTTGGAGAGGAGGTAAGAAGCATTGGCGGGGTTCAGAGAATCTGGGATGCTTCTACACTTTCTGTGGAATTACCCCAAACTGATCCACTGATCCACTATTGGAAGAAGGTGTTAGATGACATAGACTCTACCTTTGTCACTCATATCTCTTGTTTCCAATTATATGTTGTCCCTGGTCTACCCATTCAACATACATTTCTGTTAAAGTCTACGAAAAGTTGCCAAATAGCTTAAGAGGCCACACCAAGCAATTTGTTTCCCTTTGGGGATCAGATTGCCTCCAAGAGAATATTAACTGGCTGCATAAACTTTGCTAATAATTGGGACTTAGAAAGCTACCTCTTTCTATCTAACACATAATAAAAAGACTCCTTTAAGATATGGGCCCCATATATTAAACTCACTTCATCTGAGTTCAGTGAGCTGACTTGCCACAAATATCTCACGCTACTTCATATAAGGCCCACCACCACAGCATGCACACATTTCCTGTGACCCTAGGTGCGTCAAGGATCACATTTTGAGATGTAGACATTTCACTATTGCTGATCAAAGAGATGTAATGGCAATGACCAGTATGGTTTTTGAAACTGAGTGACAGGGCTCGAAGGAAGGGGAAGGGAATTACATTTTGAAGTGGTTTATTTTCTTGTTTTTTTTGTTTCATTCTGTATGATTTAATACCAGCAGGCCATTGGGTTGTCGGTGGTAACTCTGTATATTAACAGACAACCTTGATCCTTAAAGCAAATGAGGAGGCAACACTTGCGATATTCATTCATAACATAGCCAAAAGGTATGTGTACATGTGATCCACATACCAAAATTGTTCTTGCAAACTCACAGGGAGACCATAATGTTCTCCCACCTAGTTGGCCCAGTTACCGTTTAGATACCAGTTGACACATAGACCGTAATGTGTCATCGAATGCCCGGTCATGGAATGTGATCTGATTCACTGCTAATCATGATACATTCAGTGTATATCTAAAAAGGAGAGCCCTTGGTGAGTCAAAATAGCAGTCCGCACCCTCAGGCTGGACTCACTATAATGTCATCATTGGCACAATTTCCATGATAGTACACAGCAACCCACGTGTAAGACAGAGGTGAAATGAAATAAGATTAATTAAATTGTTTATTTATAACGCTGCTGTTATCCATTGAGAGTCCAAGCAGTGAGATCAATCCTTGCAGATCTAAAGGTAACTGACCAGTAAAGTGACGAATATCCTCACATCTGGCACAGATTTTGATTGGCATCGGGATATCCAAGGAGTGGTGAAATAGCTACTCTTAAGAAGGAAGCCCCTGCTCAGAGAAAAGCATACAAACCTATTTTATAGAAACCTCACTATCAGGTCACCATAAAGAGAACCACAACGCTTTCCCATCTAAAAACCCACTGCCATGATGACCAGGAAGAACAGGACTTGACACTTGCTTTTTGCTCTGTTTTTTTTTTACATTTATTGCTATAACGTCGATTTTTAACACCAGAAAACCCTGTTTTGTGCCAGAATGCTTTATAAATAGCCGCTTGTTATCATCTAAATCAGCCATATTAACACTGGGCACAGAGAATGCAGGGGCATATTACCAAGGGCCTTATCGCCGCTTTAGCGGGAATTTTTCCTGCTAAAGCGGCGATAATTTTATCGCCCTATTACCTAGCTGTCGCTAACACCAGTTAGCGACAGCTAATAGGCGATAGCGGGCATTTAGGGGCCCATTATGCATGTCAGCGATAATCATCGCTAATGACATGCAAATTGGGTGTGCCAAGATGTTAGCGACTGGAAGCAGTCGCTAACATCGCTATCACCTATTACCAACTTTTGGAAATAATCGCGCTAAGCGCGATTATCTCCAAAAGCTAACGCCTGCCCAGAGCAGTTCTTAGCCATGTTATCCAACGGAAGGTGGATAACATGGCTAAGAGCATTGTCACGATAATGCATGAATATCGCTGATTTTACAGCGATATTCATGCATTTCCCACGATTTTTACCGCTTTTGAGATAAACCTTGATAATATCAAGGTATCTCAGCGGTAAAAATAATCGGAGCGCGGCGATATTTTAATACCCGCTAACCAAGCTCAGCGATAATTATCGCTATAGCTTGGTAATATGCCCCTCAGTTCTATTGTTCTCTATCTTGCACTTAGTTCCATGGCTCCAACTCATATATTGACCAGTTGAAGGAAATATGCTGGAAAACGTTTATTTTGGCTTTAATATGTATGTGTCTCAAATCAGAAATCCCATTTGTACTTATGCAATTATAGTTCATTCTTTAATCAACTGTACTTTTGGGGAATTGGCATTGTATTCTGTGGTGTGATACACACATCAATGAGCTCTTTACAGAACTTGCACCAACTAGTTGGTAACTGCAGAGATGGGCTGCAACTCTAAATATCTGCGTCTTGTATAGCTGCACATTTACAATCAAAATATGCTCAGGGCCAGTAAAGAGGCCATGCAGTATAGGGCATGCAGATATATTATTTTTTCTCCATCTACAATTTGCGTAGGAATTAAAAGTAATCCAATACCATCTATGACTCCATGACAGTAATGGCAAATATTTTTACACTCACTGAGGAGCAAAGCAATACTAGAAATGTAGATTAAATAGATCCGCTGACAAGGCATAGTCTATTTGTTTTTCATAGCTCTATGGAAAGTGACACATCCTCTCTGTGTGTAAAAATAGTTTAATTGCACTAACGTTTGCACTAGAAAGACCAGAAGCACACAACAGATGTACCAAAAAACAAGCCTGACAATGGAGCCCTCTCAACCGCAGCACTTAAACTGGTATCCTTTTGTAATCTAACCCCACTATACTTATTGGGGTATGTGTGCACACAGAAACGCCCCCACCGTCACAGTGCAGGTCCGCATGGGAACATAACATTTAAAACACAAGCTCAAGTGCGCCAAACGTTAATTTCAAATATTTAAATTGTATTTAACGCAAGTATTGTTCAAAAGTTTCTCTTTTTATTCCAATATTGCATTTTAAGACTTGATCGTGAACATCAGTTTTCACAACGGTACAGGTGTAAAGTTTTTAAAATCAAATGAGAATACCGAGGTCAATATGTCAAAGAAAACGTGTTACAGTAAAGTGATCCTTTGTTCAAATGTATGCCCTCTTTTGAATATTTGCAGAATGTATAATTGTGTTTAGTTCCTGCTTTTGCTGGTTGCCTACCCTGAAACAATACTTTTTCACTCTGCAGAAGGAAACAGGCCAAATGGCTATGCCTTGTGCAGCATGCATTCCCCGGATACAACTCTGTGTTGAGGATTGCAGGCTTTCAGCACCTGCTTGTTTGCAAATCGGTGCTGGCGTTACTATTGAGAGTGGACAGATTGATGCGCTCCGGCCAAAAGAGGACAGAAACCTGGACGAGTGCCCCCGCAGAGCCGCCGCAGATGGTAAATGCATGCTCGCATTTTCCTCAAGGTGTCTGGCGCCAAAGACAAGCCAGAAGAGACAAATAGCAAGGTGCATTTTTTGCGTGGATTCCATAGAGGAAAACCCTTCCCAAATATTGAAAAACAGTTGTAAAAAAACGATAAAAGTCAAGAACAAACCACGGAAGATGGAAGTGTGCAATATACCTTTAGTGGCTAACACGCCCAGATTATCTAACATTTGAGGTCCATTCTAGCCATAAATTGAGTGAAATGACAGAAACGTGTTTTTAGACGAGCGATGAACACAGATGCTATTTATCAGTATCTATAACGCAAAAACGTGTAAAATCACTTCTCCGAGCGTTCATTGAAGAGAGTTTAAACCTTGGAGTACATTATAAAAAATGCATGTACATACGAAAGCATACAAATGATCACTTGCAATATAATGCAAACAATATCAATATGAGTTCATATCTTGCCAATATGCCTTCTAATGCTAAGAGGTATCCAGGTGCTCATCATTCTCTAGTTTCTGCCCCACTATACCTGAGTGTAACCCTCTATATGCCAGTCAATATTACCAAGTAAAGTTTCATATACCTAGGTATGTCACATATGCAAATCTAATGTTTGACATAGGACCAATACTGATTTACGTCAGTTTGGTCCATGTGTATGGTGCACATGAGGAAAATAAGAAGGGGTTTGAAATTGACTTGGGGTATTTAGGGATACCTCAAAATGATTTGAACATTCCTTCAATCACCTTTTTAGGTCTCGCCTAGGCAGTGCTTGCGCTGTCTCTTCAAGACATGCTGAATTCAGGATATGCATAAAGCTCCGCCCACTATCCATCCATCTTTTTAATTGGCTCCTGTCCCGGTCCTTCATAAATGGTGGCTTTTCATTAGTCAATAGGCTTAGTAGTCCCTCCTTAGTAACCGCCTTGTCTCTTCTTGTAAGCTTGCATGAGGACACCCCCTGTTACATATGACATTACTCCCTAGGGCTAATTACAGCCTAAGGGACTATTTTCTTAAAAGGCTTCAGGCAGGACACACACTTGGTCCTAAGCTAGGCTGGCAGCGCTTACTTCACTCACAGTTATATGAGAGCATCTATACATTTCCCTTCATCAGCTCTACACAGTGTAGAACTTGATCCGGAATTATTATTATAATACTTTTGTCACGTTTCAAAGCTACCAATTTTATGTATGGACATAGCTAGTTGAATGTACTTGTGGTACTGTCTTGCATACAATGACTTATGGGTAGGGTCGATTTATCATATCTTCTTCAGGGTGCAGTACCATATGTGGCCAAAAGAGGTAACCTGGGACCCCTTTTGGGCACATCTGGTAGTGCACCCGGTAACAAGGCTAGCTAAAAAACATTTGCATTTATAATGCCAATAACTCCAACTTTGGAGGGTGAAGCACTATATGTAAGTAAAAAAGAGACAATACTGTCCAGGAATCCTGAGGCTGAATATGAATCCCAAGTACGTTTTTGCTTGGAGGAAAGTTGGTTCAAGGCTCTGGACCTCTCCAGCCTCTAAAGACCAAAAGTGTGCTGGGGTTGCAAGCGTTTATTCCTCCTTTCCCAATCTTTTCATTCATTCTCATCAATGGGCAAATGTACCTTAGATACTACAGTACCAATTGATTTATGTGAGCATATTTCTTTTTATTATCACAAAGTTTCATCCTTTTTTGCTCATGTTTTTATTGATACATTATCCAGTTGATTCTTACAATAAAGGACAGAACTGCCGACACGTGTTTCGCCCTGTTTGGCGATTAATGCCAGGGCTTTCTCAAGGCTAGTTTGTAGTCTTTTCTTTTTTTTGACAGACAGCAAAATATCATATATATTCACAGTCACATGTTGTTCTGTGCATCATCCGTAGTCCTATTGAAATTTCAGAGTGCAGTAGTCTTCAGTTCTGGAATGGCCGGGTGAATCCGCTGTGGTTGGCGTCTTTGTTATAGGGCCATTTATTGGGAAAGGAGGAATAAACGCTTGCAACCCCTGTACACTGAAGCACTATATGTGGCCAAAGAGGTCCCATGCAACCAATTTTGGCCACATATGGTTCTGCACCCTGCAATACGGCTAGGTAAAACAAGCATTCCCAAAGCAATAGGACTCGATTTTACGCGTGATACTGCGCCAATATGAACTGAAAAATTCCAAGATGTTCGTGGCAAAGTTGAGAGTGGTGGCTGAGGGGAAGGCTTGGTACTTTGGGTCTCTAGACAAAGTGTGGGACTGATTGGAATGGTGGAGACTAATTAAAACTGCAAGATGTGCCAACGGCTCAAGTACCAGAGAGGACCAAAGCGAAATAATGATCAGCAGGTGACTGAAGACAGATACAAAGAGCAACAAACTGAGCTGAGCCTAGTGGAGTCCCGTGGAAAACCTGGTGATCTGTCTGATTGAACCGAGCATTGTGCCCAGGGAGGCTGTTAGGAGAGACTAGTGTTCACCTGAGTCACCATCCAACACAAGCTGTGGGGTCCTGAGCAATGAGACACTGCCCATTTAGAAGCCGAAGATGGCTCTTTCAGCTGCCCAAATCCTGATTGTTTGACAATACTTAGTAAGACCTTCGAGGGAGGTAGAGAAGAGAGGAATAGGAATTGTGTGGTCCATTGTTCCCTGATAGAATTAAGTTAATTGTGGGTGACAGTTTTAAGTCTGCCATGCAAGTATACAGCGGGGGTTAAGAAGGTAATGTTCTTTAAGTGTTTATGGTTGCTTCATTAGTGACAAAGCTTTTCAGCAGACACTGTTGCTATGCACTGATACACAGGATCGCCATACCTCCTGGGCTGGTGAGTGGTGACTTTAACCTCACATCATCGGGGACACCCAATAGTCCTCTCAGTGAATTTATGACAGCCCCAGGGCTGGATGAACTTTGGCATGTAACCAACAACTCTGATGAACGAAACTACACTTTCAACTCTGGGGCAGTTGGGAGTCTATCGCAGCTAGATTACATTCTTACACTGTGTGACCATACACAATTTAACTTGAAGATTCAACATCTGGCTTGCGGTATCTCTGACCACTCACTGGTGTGAGTAAAGCTTTTCTTGGGCAGACAGTTGAGGGAGGGAATCTCACCAAAAAGTTCATGGTACCTGAAACAGCCTAAAACCAAAGGGGATGATGGACGGAGTGTTGAACATTGCAAGCACTCACCCCCAGTCAACTGATCTATGTTTAATCCATCATCATTCTTTAGTTCACTCTGCCACCCCTGTTTAGACAAGGCCATATGCAAATCAGTCTGACCCTGTGCCTCATGGGAACAGTCCACCCCGAACCGCCAAGCCATGTCTTCCCTGGACCCGAAGCAAGCATCCTGGGACCAGTTTCTTGCTAATCAGCCGTCATCAGCCAGGCTAGCTTGAATCCAGTGGCAAAGTGATCAAGGGACCCACGTCTGGGCATACCATGCCAACTTTGGGCGAACAAAGCAAAACCAAAGGGGATGATGGATGGAGTGTTGAACATTGCAAGCACTCACCCCCAGTCAACTGACCTGGGTTTAATCTATCATCATTCTTTAGCTCACTCCGCCACCACAGTTCAGACATGGCCATATGCAAATCAGTCTGACCCTGTGCCTCATGTGAACAGTCCAGCCCGAACTGCCCAGCCATGTCTTCCCTGGACCGTAAACAAGCATCCTTGAACCGGTTTCGTCTTCATAACCCTCATCAGCCAGGCTATCTTGAATCCAGTGGCAAAGTGAGCAAGGGACCCACGTCTGGACATACCCTGCCAACTAAGGGTGCACAAAGCAAAACCAAAGGGGATGATTGACGGAGTGTTGAACATTGCAAGCACTCACCCCCAGTCAACTGATCTGGGTTTAATCCATCATCAATCTTTAGCTCACTCTTTAGCTCACTCCACCACCCCAGTTCAGACATGGACATATGTAAATCAGTCTGGCCCTGTGCCTCAGTAGTTGCAAGACCATTTACCTACATTTGTCCTACCTTGCGCTGCATAATGGCCCTGACCTTTTATATAGTTAGATGCCGAATAAATGTTGTGTGTTTTCTTTAGAAAACTAGCCTTATTTATTATGCATGACGGCCCTTAGTATCACAGCAGGATTACCATCTTCTGCATAATAATTCTGTACAAAAGTCACCACTACTATCATCCTTGGACGTCAGGCCCATGGTACCATGACACATCTACGTAGAACCCCTGACGGTACCTTTCGGGGACATAAGTAACACATCTTCGCTGGGCAAACCATAGGAGAAGCTTCCATGCTGACACAAGACGCTGAAGTCCCTGCACACAGCCTCTCCAGCACGCAGTGGTCTGATATCCCTTGCAGGGTGTCCAACTCTAGACCAAGATAGGGTCCTTTGTTCTCTCCCATCAGGTTACGGGGTTGGCACTTTCCTAGGGGGATACTTGGCTTCACACCTACATACATGCTAGGTACACTTAGGTGCACTTAGCCAGGGTTGGCATCTTAGAAGTATGCACGATTTCTTCCATGTATCTAAAAGCCTGCATATATTCACTGTTTTAGCACCATGGTAGAATTCTACCTTTTATTTACTCTATTGGTGCTTGTAATCGTATATATCTATTTCTGTCTAATGTTTGTTACAGCAAACATATTTTATACTAGAATGATGTTCAATTGTTCATTCAATAAATACTTATTGAAAACATCCCCACTGTTTATTCTGTGTCTCTCTGAGACCAAGTGAGAACGAGTGAATAAGCAAAAAGTACTGTACTGTTTCCATGATCCCTGAGGGGTCAGGGTTGTCATGTTCGATAGTTGCCAGAAACGATTCCCTCCTTGGTTAGGTTGTGCGGCTTACATTGGCACTGTTAGCTAGCAGGTCTACAGATTAATATATCCTTTGGGGGTGTCTGGAGTCAGTCTGAACACCAATCCTTTAGATTATGTTGTCTAAACTACATGACATAGGCATGCACCAGCACTAAAGCACTTAGAATATCAGAACACTGAAGTGGAAGAGGTAAGGGCCCTTCACAAGATACACAGTACCGCATCTATGATGTAGGCAAGAAGGCCAGTAAGCTCTTAGCTTGATGAATATGAACAAGCCAGGTGCTTGAGATTCAGAATGGGTGATTAGTGAGAGACAGTGACTAAATAGCCAATACTTTTGCTGACTACTATGCCAGCATCTATTCACTGGTTGGCGGCTACAATGATGGCAGAGGTGAAGGAGTTTCTCAGTGACAAACACATGCCCAGTCTGTCACCAGTGGACAGAACACTGCTATAGGGGGACATTACTAAGAAAGAAATCGGAACAGCTATGAGAGCGTTTCAATCAGCCAAAGCCCTGGGACCTAATACGATACATATTGAATTGTATAAACTAATGGGAACTACACTAGCCCCACAATGTTTAGCCATGTATTGAGAAATCAGGGCAAAAAGGGAGCTGATGTGTGATCAAAGATTTGCCATAGTGGGTATATATAAGGCAGGGAGACCACTAGAGTACTGTACCTCCTATAGGCTGATATCTCCCCACACTGTACATTGGTGGCATTTGATACATTAGATTGGCTCTACGTATTTGCAGTGCTGCCAAAGCCAGGTTGACATAAATTCATCCAATGGGATTAGGTGCTCAATGTGGGATCTTTAGCACAGGTCAAGGTGAATGGGAGTTGCTCCAAGGTAATCCAATTATCAAGAGGCATCCAACACTCTTCCAGCAACAAATAATTGCTGTTGCTTAATAAGTTGCGGCAAGAAATGCAACATTAGAAGTTTCTCCCACTCTCCCTTCTGAGGAGGGCAGCCCTCTTAAAATTATATCACTGCCCCAGTTCCTCTATATCTTGCAAAACCCTCCTTATAAGGTGGCAAGCTCCTACATTAGGATGATCAAGGATGAAGTTTGTATGCAGCTGTGTGGGGGGCCTGCTGCTCATAGCCCTGTCTAAATTTACAAGAGGATGGTTTGATGAGGGATTTGCGGTGCAACACATTAAAAATTATTATTGGTTGGCCCAGGTCACTGTAACCTATGGCTGGGTATTTCTCCCACTGTAGAAACTGATGTTTAGCATACTGTGATAGGGTGCAGACAGAATGGCTGCACTCTACACAGATTGTGATACAGAAATTGAAAAAAGCAACAGCATTTTTCTGGTGAAAAAATACTATCAGACACCATTGCGGGAAGCTACTATGCTACAGAACCTGCAGAACAGAGGGGAACTCATGAAATGGACCTAATCGGAATCTCCACTGTAGGAAACCTTTGGAAACGAGGAGGGGTCATTCCCTGGCCTGAGGTATGACAAGAATACCAATTGCAGCCTGCTGACTTCTACGATATTTACAAGTGCATCACGCTTTACAAGTGATTCTCCCAGAGTTGGCAGAACCGCCAAAGGCCTCCCTCCCAGAGGACAGACTTCTAGATTAATATATGTCCCAGAAGGCAATATGACTCACCTATGAAAAAAAAAATATTAACGGACCAGATGTCATGCTGCAGTTGAAGGGTAATGAGAGTACAATGTTGAGACTTTTCAAGTTGGCAAATGGAAGTAGCGCACCAACATCCACTAAGGAGGTGGATATCCAGTTGAGATTTTGCTTAATCCAGATCCGAATTTTACACCATTCGTCCATTCGTATAATGCTAGAACTACTATGGTTCAGATAGGACAGGCAGGAGATGGTCAGTCTTTTAAGAGGCTGCAGGCAAGCAGGCACCTTTTTTCACATCCTTTGGGATTGAGCGCTTATACAAAAATACTTGATTAAGGTGATCGACTTCCTGAGGTCAGTTAGGGGTGCAGACATTGATCTATCGGCTAAACAGTGCATTCTGAATGTTTGATGTGAGATAGATGCTACGAGGGCAACTAGAAACAGGATGACAACGAACATAGTGGTCTCCAAGAGAAACATTGCTAAACCCTGGGGGTACACTCAACAGTCAGAAATAGGAAAATAGATATGTGATTTGGACTGTTGTATGTTGGTGGAACCGGTGATCTATGAGAATAGAGGATGCCCCAGGAAATGGGAGAAAATCTGGGTGAGTTGGAACACTCACAGGGGCAATATCTGTACATACTACCAACATTGAAGTGAAGGAGATCAGGACGGCGTATGAGATGTCCCATGACATATGTATTGGGGAGAAATGTGATGCTATTACAATCTGTTAGAGTGCTATATCTGCTGTATTTATTTGCAAATTATGTTTAGTAAAAAGAGTTTTTTTATTTAAAGTTTTGAGAAGCCGTTAAGTCTCTGCGCTTCCTCCACTTACTGGCTGCAAGTATGCTATTGACACATGACCAGATTGTCAGCTGTGCATCATTTCTAAATTCCTAGTCTAGCACTACCAAGAAAGAGAAGCACCATCTTGAATTTGGCTCAAATGTGTCGACACACTCAGTTTGATTTATTCTGATCCCATATCAGATGAAACATTGACAAGAGGTGAGAAATGTATTTTATTAGGACACTGGGGGCTCACTGAGATTATAGTTAGATGTAGATGATTTAGAGATTAAAGTAATAAAGAATGTGACTGGATTAAAATAGAAAAATCTAAATATTTAACATGTTTTACAATTACTATACTAAGCTACAAAGAAAACAAACTCGCAGTGAATCTGAGGTAAAGGAATATAATAAATGAATACACAGGGTGTTCCAACATAGTAATTAACAAAGTGTCTAGAAGGAACCTTTCATACATGAAATATTGTAAAAGAAAAATCTGTTCATTGGGAAAATAATTTACCAATTTAAAAAGCAACATATGGATTAAAAGGTTGATTCATTGGTAAATGAATACATTTTTGCAAAATATGGGGGGCATAAGAAACTGTAATGTTTTTTTAACAGGGCTGAGATTGAGCTTGTATTCTGGAGAAGATGTTCAAATTATATATTAGCCAAAACTGTAATGTCAACATCAATGCTATGCATATAAAATTACCATGGTAATTTTAAAGAGACAAAATACCAGCTAAAATTACGTTTTTATAAAGAAAGAAAATAAAAAGAACACTATAAAGAAATTTACTTTACAAATAGTTGCAGCAAATTTACAGCTTTCAAATGACACAATTATTGAGCATTAGGGGCCAGATGTAGGTAAGTATATTTTACCGATTCATAAATACTGAATTTTACCGATTCGGTATTTATGAATCGGTAAAATAGAAGGGGGGAGATGTAGGTAGAATCGGTAATTGAATTACCGATTCTATAAGAATCGGTATTTACCGAATCGGTAAATACTGATTCGGTAATGCCCATTGATTCCTATGGGCATTGAAGCCCATAGGAATCAATGGGCATTACCGAATCGGTATTTACCGATTTGTTAAATACCGAATGTTGCAAGGGTGCAGGGGGTGTCACTTTGACACCCTCTAGCACCACGAATTCAGGCATGTGTGACATGTGGCACACAGACATGCCCTAAGGGAATTTCTGTCTGTCAAATGCCATAGGTGTGCATGCACACATGTGCATGCACACCTGGAATCGGTAATTTACCACCCAATTGGATTGGGTGGTAAAATACCGATTCGGTAACGCCTGTGGGACTCAGAAGAGTCCCACCTACATCTCAAAATTACCGAATAGGTAAAAATACCGATTCGGTAAATTTACCGAATCGGTAAAATAGGGCTCCTACATGCCAAATACTTAATACCGGTCGGTAACGGCCGAAATCGGCCGTTGCCGACCGGTATTTTGGCTCCTACATCTGGCCCTAGATGATTTAAACCATATATTGTATGTCAATTCAATTCAAAATCTTTATTTCAACAGATTTGTCACAAAAGCAGTTACAGCGTAAAATACAAAGTTTATCAAAAAGAATTAATCCATCAGGTCAATACATTCTAATTTAAAAAATGTATCAATTCATCAAAATAAAGCTTAAAAGTTGAAAGTCAAATCGAATGATAAAAAAACACTGACACAACGAATACACAATCTATATATATAAAAACGAAAGTATGTCTGTTTGTCCTTTATGCATTACTACACCATTCATCCGATCGCCATGAAACTTTGGGAAGTTGTTGAGTACACTCCCGCGAAGGTTTCTGGCAAAAAATAATAATAATAATTTAAAGAAACAAAAATTGTTAAAGGTTGTAGTGTACACTCACGCGAAGGTTTCTGGCAAAAAAAAAAAGAAAAATGTGTTAAATATCGGCCCCCTGGCCATCCAGGGCCCTCATAATCTTTCCAATAATGAACGTTTACAGTTTACGGTGCTAATCGCTTTTGCAATGACCATCAACAAAGCACAAGGACAATTGCTGCAAGTGTGTGGACTAGATTTGGAGAATCTGTATTTCTCACATGGACAACTGTATTTGGCCAGCTCATGCGCCAGAAAACCTTCTGATTTATTCATGTACGCATGAGACGGAAAAACAAAAAATACTGTGTATCCACAAGCACTCGAATAAATAAACAGAATTAAAACAACACTTTAAAATGTTTTCCATATTAAAATGAATGTTTCAATAAAAATGACACAATTTAAATTGAATGTTATCATAACAAGTTTCCTTACATTTCCTTTATTCTGAGATCGCAGCAACGCACGACGGGTAAGCTAGTATTAAATAATAACATAGTGTTCAAGTACATTACGACCCTCAGCACAGAGGAGGGCAATGTGTGGGACATGCAACTAGCAATATTATCCCAGGTCAGCAAATAGGATAAAATTGGAGATATAGTTAAAACACCAACATAGATAGAGTAAAAACATGTATAAAAATGCAGACGGACAAGTACTCTACAAATACAATAGAGTTTAAAATAGCATCTAATAAGGATATCAAATCAATGTCCCATCAGAGGAAAAACCAGCTTGAGAAGGTGCTACATTATTCTCAATTGTTACAGATTTCGATCTGATGCACCACATCCACCTTAGAAATTTGGCTAGGGTAATTGCATAACAAGGTGAGGGGTCCATCATCAAGATTCTCAATGCTTCACCAATTTGCCTAGTGCCCAAGTTCTTATATGAAAATAAAGTTTGCTGTCAAGGGGCTTGGATATAATGTCGCAGTAAGATTCAAGACGGGGGCAAGGTTTGGCTAATAAGAACCTCCCAGTCAGCGTGGTGCTGTCACTTGCTCTAAATCTATTTAGCCCCACCATTTCCCAGTATCTTTCCTTCACTGCTTCCTTGGGTAAGGATTGCAAATTAGTTGGATTGTCCCACAAGTTGGTCAGGCCCATTGTGATCAGTGCCCCTTTAAAGCCTCTGAGCCTGTCGCAGGGATTCTCATACCGAACTGTGCATAGAGACTTGGAACCTCAGTGAATTAGGGTATGCCAAAACTCACCTTAGTACCCAAAATCCCCTACCAGACTAGCTACAGTGTCTCATTGGTTATCACAGACTCCCAATGCTTAGACAAACCAGAACATGGACTTAGTACACCTCAGGTAACGTGGAACACATGAACACTCTTTCGTTATACAATCATTTCAATCCAGAACAAGGAGTAAATGAGGACGTGTGCGTATTTGAAATGTTTATTCACTAATGCAGTGTTCTTAAACGCAGTATCTTAGCTAATACAAGCAAACATATTATAAGAAACAAAGTAATCAGCATAGTCACTAGTCCATAGAATACAAAAGGTGAAAGCATGGTAAAATGCTTAAAACGAATAGGGTTCAGTAGCACCTAATTCTCAACCTCCCTAGCTAGTATATTATATTATATCTAAGAAGGTCTCTTTGGGTTTTTAGCAGGGCGGCCCCATACCTCAAGATTCTAGTGGTAAGGGATCACATCATCTTTCACCAGCTCTCTGCATGCGAAGCACCATCAAGTGTGTTTGTATGCTCTTGTGCAAAGCAATATAAAACGCGCCTTAAGCCAGAATTTGACCGCAGCTGCATGTATGTTATGTCTAGGAACGTGCGAAGATCAGACCTCACAACAACCACTGTGTTGAGATATCCTTGAAGGTTTCAGCACTCACTGTACAGACACAGCTCACAAAGCAAGGCTGATATCAGAGTAACAACATATTATTCTTGCGTAAATCAAAACACCCTACTAGGCTCAAAGCTAAAGCAACAGATATGTGTTGTGTGCAGAAGCAGCAGAAAGGTAAAACGGCGTTTAATCTCCTAATAAGCTCATGCTAACTTAACACAGCATATAGGCAAAGTATATCTATTTGACAAGCAAGCATATTTTGTGGAAGCGGTCTCCCTCTAAAACATCCCTAAGACCGTTTGCATAGGTGGACAGTTCGGGGGTACTCCATACTCTGCACCAGTATAGTATGAGATGAAGACTAGCTAGATCGGCCAATGAATACCTTCCCATATCACTAGGCAGTTGGATAGAAGGGGTGCTTTGTGGGCGGCTGGTGATTGTTCGTAAGAACTTATTTTCAGCAGAAGCTATCTGTGTCCGATTCCAAAGCTCTGAACCATACAAGACTGAACTAACAATATTTGCACTATAAATCTGTGTTACGGGACTTACTGGTTTAGTCAGAGATGAGCTAAATTCTTTACTTAGGGCTCCCGCTAGATGTCTATGTTTTAGTGCCATGTTTTCGATGTGGGTCCTCCATTTCGTCTTTTTCCTCTAGAGAAACACCCTCCATGATAATGTTGCCCCTAAATGATCGATGTTTGTTAACAATCATGATTTTAGTTTTATCTGCATTTATTTTTAGCCCTCTAAGCTTGCGAAAGTCTTCAAACAGAGACAATGCACATTGTCTTTGAGATACTGAGCGTGTCGTCGTTAAACATTAGGATAGGAACCTTGGACCCAGCTAGGGTCGGGGCATAGGTGGTGTGAGAGACAAGAATTTATCAACTTTATTGATGAAAAGGGAGAACAACATGGTGCACTCCCTTTTTGACCCGGAATGGGTCAGTGATGTCCCTTTGTGGGCCAGCATATGTGAGAAAAGTTGTTCTCATGAACATGAACTAAGAAAGTTAACAGGTTTGTCGACATACCGAGGTCCAGTAAGACTAACCAATAACTTATTGCGGGAGACTAGATCAAAAACCAATTTTAGGATGATGAATGCTGCATACACAGTGCCATCGCCGAGCACCACTGTTCACCAATATATCATAATGAATCTAAAGACCTGGTCTATTGTGCTAATGTGCACACAGAATCCTTCCTGGTGAGGAGTTAGGATGTTGTTGTCATCTATCCATTCTTGTACCTTTCCAAGGGCAAGGTGTGCCACCACTTTTGGATAGAGTCAATGAGGCTGATGGGCTGGTAGTTCTTGGGCTGTGATCTGTCCCCCTTCTTGAAGACTGGTATGATCTCTGCACCCTTCCACAAATCTGGGATGGGGATGTCCTGGGTGAGGCCATTTGCTAAAAGCGATATATATCTGCACCACTTCTCCTTATTATATAAGAAGGCATCTGGGGTAATGCTGTCCATGCCGAGTATGTATGTATGTATTTTCAACGTTTTTTTTTTAATTTAAAATCAGTTTTAGGATATTAAAACAAAATATATTTTTTCAAGTTATGAAAAGGCATGGTGTGGAATCTATTAAGGGAGTTATGTATAGTTTACTTGAGTTAATAAAAAAAGGTTTCTTGATTGGCATAAAAATAAGAAGTGAACATGAAGCACTGTACAATTTAGTAAATATTCTATATGTATGTAAACATTGTACTATCATAGAAAAATATGGTTATATATTAGGATCTCAATAACGTATTTTCTGTCATACATATTGTGCGTCAATATATATATTTTTAATTTGCTCAGTTGCATGTAGAGTTTCTGTTCAGTCCAAATAGGTGATGATTTGTAAAAAAATTAGGAACATTACATTTTTGTTAGACAGTATGTAAGATAATAATCTGGTATAATGGCCAAAAGTGATGTAGATGATAAACTAGATACCTGATTAGAAGTTTAGCGGTTCGACCACCCGAACAACGCAGCCACCAGTAGACCATATATCGCTGGCGGTCTTTAAACAGGCGTATTACGAGTTTACCATGGTCCTAGCAGTGTGACTGGAGAGATCTGGCATTGGCTGTGATTCGTTTTCCATATGTATCAATGGCTGTATAAACATTTTTTACTGCATATGTGTCAAATACACACATATGCATGATTCATGTGGTAAAAAATACCATCTACCCATTGCCGAAGTCTCACCCATATGTTGGCAGTCCAACGGATATATGGCACAAAAAGAACTCACCTGTATATCACTGCAAAGAGGGTCATAATCCTCAGGGTGAAGATTCTGCTGTGAAAGGGGGACCTGAAGAAAGGGATCCATGTCAAACTCTGATGGGAAGAACAGCTGGGGGTCCAACCACTATGGGCAGCATTCCAGAAAGCCAACTCGTAATACAGATGGCGGTAAAACTCCCCTATGCCCCTTATGGCAGCTGCTTTACCTCAACCTCATCCCTGGCAGTCTGCTGTACGCTGACCTTTTCGGTTGCTCAGTTTTTGTCTTTTTAATAGCAATCTGCCCAACTCGTAATACGGAGGTCAGACCGCCAAATTTGTGGCAGTCAGACATCGACTGCATGTATGGTATTCAATGGACCGGCAAACTTAGTATAAGGCTCTAAGTATGTCACCTAACTTTTTTCATCCTCATTTGGAATTTATTAAATAAGCAACTGTTGCATCCACATTTTAAGTTGAGCTCGACTAAGGTTTTGCATGTCACAGCCTTATAAACGGGGGAGACAATAAAGACCCTTTCCCCCTTTCCTCAGTGAGGAGTGATCCACAGGGTCTTTGTCATTGATAAAAGAAGATCTCCTACCAGTAACTGGTGGTATTTTGAACAGGTGAACAGAATATTCGATAACAAAAAAAGTGCCTCCACTTTGCTGTTGTACGGAGAAACACAGTAACGGAAATCACCTCACTGGAAAAAACAAAGTACAGTTGTGATAAAGGAGACTTTATATTCCAATATGATTTTTTGCTTAAACTAAAATATTAGTAGCTCCCAAGGATATATGGAGCAGGTATAAACCACTTTCCTTACCTCTGCTGATTTTCCCTAGGCTGAGAAATTCTGGAAAAATACAATAACCAACCCAAATATTAAGGGAAGCACAAGCAAGGAAAAATCCAAAACTTCTCCAGAACCTGCCCTCTGATAACTCTCCAGATCTTTCACAGACCTCAGCTTGCGGAGATGGCCAGTCTCTTTTTTACACCTATACAATTTGCACCAATGTATTTCTCATACTTATGCAAAGCAGACATACAAAAGATTGACGATCCTCATCAGCCTTTTCGAGAGAAATGTTTTCACAAACTTCTAGTGAGTCCTCTCAAGTACTATTCACAACCGTAGATACCATTATACTGCAGACTGAGTCACAGATTTATTACCATTATACATCATGGTTGTGTCACTATTTTGCTAGAGCCATGACGCACAATCCTTGTCAAAATTTACAGAGCCACTAAAGGCCTATATTGCATCACCTTGCTTAGCAACTCAGTGCCTTGCAACTAATTTTATTACATCGCAACAGGTAGGAATGTCATTGGTGGAACATGGGTGTTCCCATGCTACCACCAATGCATTTCGACCAAACCCAGATTTACTAAAGGCAGTAAACCCGGGTGTGTGCCAAAATAGTGCCCCATGCCTCCATCCAAAGCCCTTTTGTGGTGGCCAGGGTCGCTCTCTGTTCTCTAACGCAATGTTTGTCTGACAAAATTTGACAGGGCTTTTTGGGTTAACAGTCAGGCCCTGGACACAGTATGAAACGTAGGTGATTTTTAACACTCTCCTCTTCATGCAACACAGAGCACCAACTAGTCTTTTGTTGAGTGGTGTGAACTTTTAGTACCTCTGCCTCTCACTCTTCAATAAACCATGCAATTTTTCTGCATAGACATCCTACACCCACTATGTGGTACTCAAGGTCTATTGCGCAATGTCCTTGTATGTTATGTAATGTAACAAAAGTGTTATAAAGTGCACAATTACCTAAAGGTGTTTTGCACTAGCGGGTAAATGGCTAAAATCAGTAGTGAAAAATGGAGTCATTTTGCTTACCTAATTGATTTGGCAAAAATCCATGTTTTTAACTGTACCAAAACGGCAACAGATTGGACTGGGATCTCAAAGTTAGAGGCAAGGAGTTCCAGAGTTTACCTGCGCGGAAGGCAAAGGTTCTTCCACCCCATCCAGCTTTATTTATTCTGGCAGCAGTTGTCAACCTGGCTGAACTGGATTTAAAGATCTGATCAGGAGAGTGCTTTGTGAAGATTTTTTGAAAATATTCTGGTCCGGTGCAGGGCCTTGTGAACCAGACCCAGTGCCTTAAACTTGATCCTGTTTCTCACTCGAAGCCAGTGTAGCCTCGACAACCCCTGACCAATTGGGAACAATTTGGGGACTTTCAAAATCAATCTGGTAGCTGCATTTTTCAGGAATTGGAGTTTTTTCACCAGTTGCTTTTGAGTGGCAAGGTACAGGGCATTGCAGTAATCTATCCTTGAGATGACAAGTGCTAATGGGACTGTTTTTTGTAGCTCCCCTGGAATGAACAGGAAAAAACATGATAATGTTGTTTGGTTGGTTTGCTCATCGAAGCACAATTTGGTATAAAAAAATGACACCCAGCATTTCTGGCTTTTTGAACAGGAACAAGAAAGGGGCCAAGATCAGATGGTCACCATGACATGTTCCAAAAGGATTCCCAAAGAGCAAAACCTGTTTTATCTGGGTTTAGCTTCAGGCAGTTAATGTAATGTCATATGTCAGCACACAAATGAAAATAGTTAAAAGAAATTGTTTTACAGCAGCTCGTCCACACTTTCTCTTTAGAGAACAAATAAAAATTGTTCACACACTTATGGAAATTATATGTATTCTAGGTGACCCAACACTACCTACTAACAAGGCACTTTAATCAGTTAGCCAAGTTTATATTAATGTAATTACATCGGGATTATTATCATTGTTAAATCATCTTGTTAGATTATTGTGGTTAGCAAAAGAGGAACCTGTAACTCTTTTCAGACAAATTATCTTGTATTATGCTCTGGAACAATGCCATGATGTGATGCTTATATGCAGATTGTTCACATTCAAAAAGACTCAATCTGCTAATGAGGTAAACATATATTTCACTTCAAAGAGTGCTACGAGTGAAAACAAATACATATATATTTAACTATATGATGTGCTTATGTTAAGGTCGTTTTTTAGGCCTTGGCTTGCTTTCTAAAACCTGGAGTAAAACTCATGTAGATTCTTTGGGTCCAGAAAAAAATCACACCCATTGCTTAAATCACAAACGTATACTCGAATTGATTAATTTGAAGAAGACATAGTCTTGCCTTTCATGCCTTGCATTCTTAAACTTAGTTTATTAAGATCTTCTTCAGCTTATACATAGTTTTATTTTAACGATAAGTCATTTTTGTCCTCTGTTTTATTAACAACATCACAACCGCAAGGTTAAAGCGCTCAGTCATTTAAAATATCACATGAGAAACAAACATCGAAGATTTAAAGAAACGAAGCAAAGAACAATATAGAAAGACAATTGTAGATACTTCAGAGACACAATTGGTATGGAGAAGGCAGAACATAATTCTCGTATTCATCTATGGTCAGTGGTTTTGCTGGTAATACATATGTTCAGATTTTGAAACAGGAGTTAATACCTATCCATATCATGGATCAGAATTTTTAATTTTGTGAAATTTAGCACACTCCAGCAGGTCCAACGTAGTGAGAAAAAATATGCAAAGCATGCTGTACTTGGTTTAATAAACACCAAGGACCCAATTACAAGTTTGACAGAGCGACAGCGGGACCTCCCTGCACTGCACCGCCTAACCTGCATGAGTACCGCCCGCCCAATAATTTCTTTTTTTGGTCATTGGCGGGTATTTTCTTTGCCGTTCCCATGGTGGTGCCAATAAAATAAATACAATTGTGCAAAATGGCGCCTGAATAATTCACCGCTCTGAAGGCCGCTCACATTGCCTCTCTCAGGGAATCGGCAATCGGCTATGCGACCTGGAGCTGGCCCCTGCTGAGACAGCTGCTGCTCCTCACGCTGGGCGGACACCGGCTTTTTCATCATGACCTGAGACAGGGAGAGGCAGCCTGATCTCGTTAGACTGTTTGCTGGGGGCTGTTGCAACAATTTTTCAGAATTTTGCGGCATCTGTGGAGCTCAGCCGGATTACTAATGCAAGCACATCTCAAAGGAGAGCTATTGCCATGAGGGGAGTAAGGGGCACCAAGACGTGAATCCTTCCATTAATGGCTGGAACCGCTGGTGCTGTCTCATCGGCACCAGCAGGCACTGAAAACAGCATCCGATGAAGTGGCAATAAAGTGGTACAGCTGGGGACTGGGGGGGTCGCTCACAAAGAAGAGGGAGATTCTCAACCCTCTATTACTAACTTGTTTCCCCCACTTGTTCTATTACCTCTAAGGGTGGAAAACGGATGACTCTGTCATTGCTGGGGAAGCACTATCCACAAAGAAGGGGAGAGGGTCAACTATATATATAACTCCACCACCCCGAACCCCCAAGGCAACGTATACACACAAGAAGGGGTGGAGAGATTAAAGGTCACATATATTATCACAAAACGGGAAAAATACATCTGTTTTGAAAAACCACCCTCACTCACACACTCAGGGCGGAGCATAAGGGAGGAGGAAAAAATAATAAAAAGACCACAAAACACAATACAAAACAGACACAACATATATGGTGATTGATCAGTGAATGTCACCCTGTGACTAGGACTAGTGACAAAGTGCAGTTAATAAGGAAGTGCTTTAAAACTGGTTTGAGAATACCAATTGTTGGAACTGGCCCTTCTTGCAGGGTCATCCCCAAACTTTTTGCTTCTTCCTCCCTTGTTTTTCCTGACCCGTGGCTGTGGGCAATAGGACTCTGAGCACTTTATCACTGCTGATCAGTGCTCTCTGTGTAAATTGTTATTGTGATTGGGTGTACATGATTAGCATATTTGTATTACCAAGAAGTCCCTAGAAAAAGTGCACTGGGTGTGCCAGGGCTGGTGATGACAAATGCTACTAGTGGGCCTGCAGCACTGATTGTGCCACCCACATGAGTAGCCCCAAAATGGTGTCTCAGGCCTACCACAGCAGTGCCTGTGTGCAGTCTGTGAACTGCCTTGTCCTCCTGGTCAGTGTCCCCACTGACCAGGCCTAACCTTTCCCTTTTTGTGCACATTAGTCACTCCTATGGAAGGCCCAAGGTACCCCCTGGGCAGGGTGCAGTGTGTGTGAAAGGTAGAGCATGTGCTGGTGCAGGTGACATGCTCTGGCAGTGAATTACAGCCATTTTCGTTTTTCACTATTGTAAGGCTATCTAGCTCCATAGGCTAACATGTGGGATGTTGGCTACAGTGGCTCCCAGCCTATCTTCCCATAGGAACAAGATAGGACATAAGAGTCTAGTATCCCTGAACTCAGAATTTAATAACACATCTTTTAGGAAAGGTTGTTTTTGAATCCTGTGTTTGAGAACAGCACTTTTAGAAAGTTGCTGTTCTCTTGACTAACCTTCCTGTGTGCCTTGGCCTGTTTGTGTATTGACTGTCTGGTTTGAGAGTGACAGGGGCTGGGGATTCCCCAGGAAGCTGGCTGAGTCAGCCCTAGGCTGAATGACTGCATTTACAACTTGAGTGATGGGAGGAGATAGCACCTGGGCCTGAATAGGGCTGTGCCTGCCTTCCACAATGCAGGCTCCACCATGTGCTGGGCGGCTGACGACCCTGCCCCTCACTCTGAAAGGAAAGGAGAAGCCAGGAAAACAAAGTGTTCAAGAAACACCCAGAAATGGTTCAGACCGGGCTCAGGGCCCACTTGCACAAAGAGAACAAAGACTTTTAGGGGAATAAGTGCAGGACCCCTGACAACAGAAAATTAGATCATCCTGGAATCAAGAAGGAACCTCTGCCAAGGAGAAAGCTGAAACTGAAGAAGGAAGATTGTCCAGCTGTTGCTCCGCTGGATTGCCCTGCTGTTGCTTTGCTGCCAAGGAGAGGGGGAAGACTTTGCTTTGTGCTGTGTCCCCTTGCTTGAAGGAATCTCCAAGTGCCTGAGAAGAGCTGGCTCCCTGTTCTGAAGTCCCAGAAACAAAAGGACTTCACCCCCAGCTTCAACTGAGCTCTACTGAGAAAGTTCTGTCCTTCCTGGAGTGCGTGGCCCATGTGTGGTGCATCTGGAAGTTGTACCTGTGCTGGGAAGCAGGTAACCAATATTTAAAGACTTTGCTACAGAAAAGTTATCGCATTGCTCGCTGCAGAGCGCATCCCCAACAGCGCGAGGAAATTCCCGCCGCTACGAAGGCCGAGATTGTCGCATCGCCTGTTGCTGCTGCCAGAGCCGTCGCATCCTTTGTTTGCGGGACGCACAAGACCGGTGCGGGAAGATTACCATCACTGTGAATGTCGTCGCAGAGCCTGTCGTCGCTGGATGAGATTGCCGCACCGCTTGCTTGTGGACCGCATCACGTCACTGCGAGCATCGTCGGAGAACCATCGCATCGAGGAGCTGTGAGAGAGAGAGAGATCGTCGCTGGATCGTGCATCGTCGCCCCGGAGATTGTCGCAGCCCCTACGAGATCGTCACATCGTGCCTTTGCGAAAACAAACTTTCTATGGAACCTATGCACTGGAATCCATACAAGTGGCCTTACTCCCCATACAGACGGGATTCGCCGCAACACGCCCGCTGCTGCAGCGGGGCTGTCGCATTGCCTCCCCAAGGTCTCAGGAGCAATGCATCGCTTGTTTTCTACTGCACTAGCTTCTGTTTTTGTAACTTTGTCGCAACTAAAGGTACTGTGTCTGAAACGCGACGCAACTGTGAACTTTTCACGCAATTTTGGAATATTTTATCGCAACCTAAAGAACTTATCGCAACCATATTTTTGAACTGTGTATGTTGGATTTTTGTCATTTTGGTCTTGTGTAGTTTAGATTAAATACCTTTATTTGTCTACACTGTTGTGGAGTCGGTTTGTAGTGTTTTCACTGTGTTACTTTGAGTGTTGGTACAAATACTTTACACATTGCCTTCTGTTTAGCCTTGACTGCTCGTGCCAAGCTACCTAGAGGGTAAGCAGGGGTTATCTCAGAGGGTTTCCTCCTTACCCTGACTAGAAGCAAGGGTTCCTATTTGGATAGTGGCACCTATCTCTGCCAACTAGAGACCCCGAGTTCTAACACCAATCAAACCTTCATTTATAGGTTCCACAACCAGGATTAAAAGAAGTAGGATGGGTAGTGTTTAGAAGAGAAGATTAGAGTTCTCAAACCACCCCTCCTGGTACTGCTTGTGCCAACATGTTTCGACTGACTTACTGGGCCTCAAAAGGTCATCCTGGTCTTCTTTAGGACAAATGTCGTTCCCAGTCCTGATCCTTGCCCAACTGCAAGTTGGTCAATGTGCCAACGTAAACTGATCTCGAAGGATCCTGACTAAGTCATCACATGTGGATGGAGTTCCCAACAACATGGAAAACAAATGCGAGTTTATAAGCATTACAAGCTCGAAAAGGCGCCCAGCAGGGAGGTCTCCCAGGAACACAACTGTTCCGCAGGACCGGCCTCACTTGAATGCCTGTTTCCGCATCGCCGCGCAGTGGGGCAGCTACTGAGCTACCCATTGAGCCTTTGGATTTAGAGCAGTGGCCCAAGACCAACTTGCACGTCCCCCACCCTAACTTTTTGTTGGCCAGGAACTGCCTTGACTTAGACAGCAAGTTGGCCCAGCCTGACATAGCTGCGGTCCCCCATATACTGGGGAGCATTAAAGAAAAAAACTGTGGCATGTTGCCAGACAAGGGTGGGATCATGGACTTAGTGGATCCAGATGGGGGTGCCTATGCTGAAGTGGGACAAAAATAGGATACCCCTACTACTCTAGTCATGGAAAATGGAATTACAGGCAGGGGAAGTTAGCGGGGGAACACTTTCTTAAGTCACTGATATGTCTGTTTCTTCAGCAGGGTGAAATTTGTCTGCAAGTGATAATGCACAGTTAGATTCAAATTGTAGCCACATTACAAATGAGGTAGGTACCTCCGAGTGCAGAAAGACTACATCGAAAAAAAAGGAAAGGGGTAGCGGCATGAAAGTCACCTAAAATGGGACTATTCCGGTATGCAGCTTACCCTCCCCAATGGAGATGAGCCACTTAGAGAACCAGTGTCAGACAGAATCAAGACAAGAATGGAAGTAGAAGAACCCTCTCTGTCTTCCTTTCTGCACTTAATCAAACAGTTCCAAGAAGAGGTGCAGAATGACAATAGCCAAGCAAAGGGTGCAGCTAAGAAACTACAGAGTGGGATTAGGAAGCTGAACAAGACGTCCTTAGATATTGCTGAATGCGTCACAATGAAAGAGATCGCACCGAGAGCCTGAAAGTAGAAGTTAGCGCCTTAAACCCTTCCACGTGGGGCTAATTCCCCCGCAGCACAGGGGAGGGAGGGGGGCGGGTTGCCGTGGTACTCATGACAAGTCCAGCTCGTCATGCTGCTCAGTGGAGCTGTGCTCATGATGAGCTGGACTCGTCATGACTCCGCCCACTCCTTCAGAACGCCCGCACAGGTGGGAAATTCGCCGCGCGTGGGAGGGCCGCGGCACATGAGCACAGCTCCACTGTGCCTTACGATGAGCTGAGCTCGTCATAAGCATCGAAGGGGTTAAAAATGCATAGTATCTCCCAACGCACTTGCATTACCGACGGCATGTTGAAACTGGAGGACCAGGAGAACAGACAGTGCAACCTTTGATTCCTTGGGATCCCCGAAGTGGTTGAAGGGGATGTCCCCCAACAGCTTACTGTGAAGCTCTTGAAAGGACCCTTCCCTGACCATGCAAACTTGAACTGGGAAAAAAGAGATACAATGGGCCCACCTATTTCCTTTTGTGATCCAGAAACAACATTCTAATGAAGGAGAGAAACCCAGAGTCATCTTGGTCTATTTCGCAACTTTATGCTAAGACAGCTGGTATATGAACATGCTCATCTGAACTCCCAAACAATGTTTGAAGGGGTGTCTTTTTTTGCTAATCCAGATTTTAGTCATGCTACAGTGGAATGAAAATGGGGTCTTCTCCAGCTGTTCATCCCTTTTCAACAGATGGGAGCCCAAGTTCATCTAATGAATCCGGCTAAGCTCAAAATTAATTTAAATGGCTCTTCTCACAGCTTTACATCTGACATTAATGCTTAGGAATATCTTAATTAAATTAAGTCAAAATCTGGCCAAAGTTAGTACCCCTAGCAGATTTTTGATTCAGATGCTGTGGTTCTCTCTCCTGAAATCTTAAAAAAATTGGGGGAGGAGAGACGGGGGGAGGGGTAAAAGTGACAAAATTCAAACTAATATGAGTCCGGCCGTGCACGCCCTAACGTCTAAATATTTATTTGTCTAACACGGTGGGGTTGGGTGGCGGGGTCCTAGTTAGGCGTCCAACATTCAGGCGAGTCCTGATTCCTTAGTTTCTGGAAGGTGGGGGGGTGGGAGGGCTTGGGGGGGTTGTTGGATTGGGGGCAGGGGGTTAGATAGAGGGGCCCACACAGTGAAGCAATTTTGTGTATACATAGAAATGTGGTTTTGTTGCTGCAGTAATGTTGTTTTCTTAGTTTTTTTGCTTTTTTCCTGGTGACAAAAGGAAGTCTTTGGCATTTTCATCTATGACATTGCAGCGGAGACTCAGATAAGCCACAATGTCAATGCGTATTTTCGAATCGTCACTCTTAATGTCCGTGGGCTGAATGACTTGTGGAAAAGACAGAAGGTTTCCCAGGGATTGCAACTGTTGGGGTCAGATTTTGTCTGCCTTCAAGAAACACACTTTGAAGGAATGCAGGTTGATCTCTTAAACACGCTGTGATACACATTGATAGGGAGGACTTCACAGAGTGCACGTATTTAACCCCTTCCATGCTCATAACGAGCTCAGCTCGTCATGCAATACACTGCTTGTGTGCTCATGACGAGCTGAGCTCGTCATGATCCATGGTGTTTAACGACTCCTCAGCACAGAGGGAGAATTGCTGTAGCATTGATGTGGTTAAAGGGTAGCCATTCTAGCCCCACGCAGCAGCCTATTCCAAATTCTCCAAACTAAGACAGACCCCCATGGGAGATGGGTCCTAACTGTGCGCCGGGCTTTATCCATATCCTTGATTACTTTATGCTCAATAAACGGTAGCACTGCAGATGACCCTGGGGTAAATATTTGTCTTACTGGGGAACTGGCACACTGGTCTCTCCCCATCATAATTTGAGGGGATATGAACATTAATTTGCCTTGTGACTGGGCCGTGCATGGCCAACAGTCTTACAGGCTCTTAGAAATCTGTTTCATGTTCTCAGGCTAACTGATGTATGGTTTCATCTGAGACCGCTCAATTTTGGATACACCAATTTGTATGCCCCACATCAGTCACATTCCCATTTAGATTATTTCTTAGTATCTGCCTCACTGATCCAGGATGTCAAAATTGAGCTTCTCCCTCGGCTTATGTCAGATCACAATCCTTTAATTTTAGGGGTCAATGGGATACACCCTAGCAAAGAAATTTCTGCCTGGAGCTTTGAGAGAGCCTTATTATTCAATAAGGAATATTGTGACTACATGAAAGGGTGGATCCAGGAGTTTTGGAAAGAAATAGTGGCTCCGCTCAAATAGGGGTGGTCTGGGACACCATAAAGGCATGTATGCGGGGGTAAAGGCTTCAGTTTTCATTAAGGAAGAATAAAGAGGACAAACATTTGCTTCAAGAGCTCCAAAAGAAATTAGCAAGCTCTGAAGAAAAACTTATTGGGTCAGTCCAACAAAAGAAGGAAATCTATTTGGCACAATTAGAGGTTGAAATGGCCAGGTCATCAATCGGTGAAATCTTAGCTGGGAATGCCGCCTCCAAGCGGGGCACCTCTAGCGAAAAAGCATACGAATTTAGTGAGAAAATTGGCCATCAGTTTGCTTTGAGAACCAGACAACAAATTAAAAATAATGGGATACGTTCAATCAGAGATCCAGTGGCCCGGGTAGTATCGGAACCAGACAAAATCAGAACAGCCTTCCTTTATTTCTACCTAGCTCTGTATACCAAGAAAGGGGTTGGCGAAGTAACGACTAGACGATGAGGCATTGATCATTTTGTAGATCCAATTTTGACATCCAGACTGAGCAAGGAGGATGGCAAACTTTTAGAAAGCTACCCATCTTGGGAAGGGGATCGCTACTTCTTTAATTAGTCTACCTGTTGGGAAGGACGCGGGCTCTGACCTTATACTGGTCGAATTTTATAAAGTCTTTATTGATCAAATCAAAGAGACATTTAAAACCATGCTTGACAAATCTTTAATGGCTCAGCCCATCCTTCATCTTGATCATTTGCAAAAATCATCATTTTCCCCAAAAAAAGATAAACCTCTCCAGGAAATGGGCCCATATCGCTCAATTACCTTAATTAACAGAGACTGCAAAATCTATTCTAAAATATTATAAGGAACATTTGAAATGTGTCATAAATTGTAAAACAAATAGAAAACATATTTGTATTGTGAATATTCAATTAAATGTATTATATTTATTTTAAATGTAGAACAAAATGCTCTAGCACGATTAACTCATTATTTTGTTTTAAAAATCCCACCCACCTAAAGTAAAATAGGTGCTTTTATTTATTATACATTAAACATTGCCAAAAGTTACATATAGACTTAATTTAAATTGATTTAAATTGATTTAATTAATACAGCTACATTTACTTTTAAATACATTGGAAATTAATTAATTCATTTTAACAATATTTCCTATGGGGTATAACCTTTGAGAGTGACTGTGTGAGCGAATGCTGAGTGTCTCAGTGGGTGTTTGAGTGAGTGTCTCAATGTATCTGTCAGTGGGTGTGTGAGTGTCTTAGTGGGTTTGGGAGTGGCTGCATAAGTATATCACTGGGTGTGTGAGTTTCTGAGTGGGTCTGTGAGTTAGTGCATACATCTGAGGTGGCCTGTGAGTGGGTGCATGAGTGTCTGAAGAGGTCTGTGAGTGGGTGCGCATGTCTGTGAATGGGTCTGTGAGTGAGTAAGTGGGTCTGAGAGTGGGTGTGGGTGGTCAGGGCACATTTCAATGGAGAAAGGAAAGTCAATTTTGGGCCCAGGGCCCCTATCTTTGAGGCCCGGCATTTTAATAATGAATATTAATATGGGGAGGGGAGCTTCACAGACCCCCTCCTCAAGCCAATTTCAGCCCTGGGAACCCCAACCCTGGGACTTGGCCATTATACTATGGGGTGGGGGGCATTCCATCCTCCTCTCAGCTTCATTTTGGCCCCAAGGGAACCTTTTTTATTTGTATTGAACGCCCTGGCCCTGGGAACCCAATCCCCCAGAGCGCCAGCATTAGAATATGGAGAGAGGGGGCAGACTGCCCGCCTCCCTGGGCATAGTTCGGCCCCTTGGACTCCATTCTCTGTGGCTTGGTCTCTTTATTTTTGGTGCCCCTGGGGTACCTAGTGACCTCTATTGGGTACCGTGGAGGGAGCCTCAAGGCCCCGTGGTCCCGGTTGAGCAATGTTTTCATCAGTTTCCCTGCATGCATATTCTGCAAATCAGGCATTTGTGAGCCAAAAAATGCTGTGCATTGGGCCCAAAGCCTTCCAACACAATTGGGGTACCATTTTTATCCAGAGACCTAGGGGATGTTAGGGGGTAGGAAGTTGTTGGCTCCCTGCAGATTCCAGAAGTTTCCGCCAAGGAAATGTGAGGAAAATGTATTTTTTAAGTCAGGGTTTGGGACTGCAAGGGGTTCTGGGTAAAAAGCATGGTGACAGCGATGCAAATAACCCCCCTTAGATTTCCCTAGGTGTTTTTCTTTTTAAATGTGCAAGTTTGCTAAGTGTCCCTAGGTGTTAGCTGAGCTAAGGTCCAAAATCTACAGCTACCCACCCACTTTGCAATAAATGGGTCATTTTGAGTGGAAAAATGTGATGTATCCATGTTGTGTTTTGGGACGTTTCCAGTTGTGGTTGCCAGACCTACTCACAAGTGACCTACCATTTTTATTAGGAGACATAGGGGAATGCTGGATGAAAGGAAGTTTGTGGGTCCCCACAGATTTCAGAACTTTACTTCACAGCAATGTAAGGAAAATGTGTTTGAGGTTTGCAAGGGATTCTGGATAAAAAAAACTGGTGTTAGCCCTGCAAGTAGCCCCACCTTGGATTAGCCCAGGTTTATAGTTTTCAAAAATGTGCAAGTTTCCCTAGTTGCTGACTCAGCTAGTACCCAAAATCATCAGCCACATACTTTGCAAAATGGGGTCCGATTTCAGTGGAAACATTTGATGAATCATGTTACATTTTGGGGTGCTTTCTCTTGCTGACATTAGGTCTACCAACACAAGTGAGGTGCCATTTTTAGCAGAAGACTTGTGGGAGCATAGAATAGTAGAATATATGGTATTAAGAATTGTATTTTTCTGCATTTATGCTTTCCAAATGGAAACCAGTGTGTGATAAAAAATGCATTTTGAAAAATACTTTGTAAATCATATTTTATTATGGCAACCCACAAATTCAGATATTTACAGATAACTACTGCTCCTAAACTTCATACCTTGTTGTCGTAATTGGCCCGGCCGCATTAGCGATTAGCTGAACCTACACGTTGTCCTCCTTAACTTGGCTATATATGAAAACGCCATTTTGAATGTTGCGGCGGCCATCTTAGACCATGAGCGGCCTCGTGGCCGGCGTGCCCTTTAGTCCGTTGTCCGTTCCACTGACCACCCCAACCTGCCCAGCAACAGGCTATTTTTAGTATTGGTCAAGCCGCACATGCGCAGTTCCCACTGACCTGTAAGCCTTCAGGAATGTGCACCAAACTGACCAGCGGAGTTGTGCCCCCTCCAATGAGCTGGCAGTATTCCAAAATATGACCATATATGTCCTTAAATGTGTCTTAACTTGTGCCACCTATCTTTTATTGCCCCAAAATTGTATATAAACGGGGTCACACCGGTGTTCGGTGTGATACCTCTTGCATTACCGAAGGGTGCTGTTTGAGTGTACCACCACCCCATGGGGTCTTAATAAACTTGTTCTTTGCCTTTTACAGTTTCCGTGCCAACAGTTCTTGAGTATAAGTGGGTAATCTCCGGAGCGTGTAGGCCTTGGGAACCCCGATTTACATCAATTGGCGACCACGAAGGGACTCATCGGCGACTCGGATGCCCGAAGGAGAGGTCGTGACGAAGGCTTGGAAACCCGCCATGGGCGCGCGCTGCCACGAGTGACCCGAGTCTTGGCTGCCACAGTGTTTTTTCCTTTCCTTCCGATCTGACCTTCCAGGTGGCGCTGGTCTCCGACTGAGTTTTCGAAGTGTCTGCATCGCTGAGAAAGTGCCGTTTGGCTGATTTGGCTTACAAAACCTTGGCAGTTGGAATCTGGACATTTGGGAATTTGGGTAAGATTTGTGATCGGTAAGGTAGTCTTCGGACGCTTACTGAGGTCCTATGATTTGTGTTCGGTAAGGTAGTCTTCGGACGCTTACTGAAATTCTGTGATTTGTGATCGGTAAGGTAGTCCTCGGACGCTTGCCGAAGTCCTATGATCTACGTCTTTGATTCGAGTTAGCTAACATTGTGAATTTGTGATCTTTGAACTTATATGTGTAGTGCACTTCACATAGGCAGGCATGTAGAGATGTTTCTCTAACTTTGTTTTTTCCCCTTGAGCGGCACAATTGTGTGAAGAACTGTAAGTGCCATTTTGTCCGGTGTCACGCTTTCGTGATACTTTTCGAACATGCCTGTTTTTAGCACACTCCGAGGAATGTGTTGTCTTGGAGAAGGTACCTCAATTAGGTTAGCAGAAGCACAGCCGGCTCCCCCAGAGGGAACACCAAATAGGGAAATGTATATCAAACTTGGCCTTCCCCCTATTATGTACAGTAAATTATGGCATAAATATACCAAGGCCGATCCTGAATTGCAATGGCCTCTACACGGGTCGTTTGATTTAAGTAAAATACAATTTGTAGAGCAATGTCTGTTTCAACGTAGGTCTAGACAAAATATGTTTGATTGCGTGCGAATGTGGGAGAAAGCGGCGCGTGAACGAATGAAGCGTGAGGTTGCCTTGGCGGACAAAGAGCAGCGCAAGGCTGCTCGGGATAAGGCTTTACAGCTTGAGGAAAAGGAGGCTCAGGAGAAGAAAGAAAGGGAGGAACGGGAACGTAAATTGCAAATGACTGGTCAATTTCCTATTCGCCGACCACTTTATCCTGTCCTTAATAATGAAATTGATGATTTTTCTTTGTTAGATCGGTCACCGCCTCCGTACGTTTCGCCGACGGCGCCGGCTGCGGATTCAGAGGATGATGGACAGGATCAGTTGGGTCAGAAGGGGGTTTTGGCTCTCAGGTTTACTGCGGAAAGGTCCGCTCATTTACGCAGTTGGGCTCGTAAAGTGAATAAGCATTGTGTTACTCAGGAGCAGTTGTTAACAGAAAAGAAAGGGTGGTCGGATCTTGAATTAATGTATTTTCTGTCCAGTCTGGCGGATGAAGTTGTAAACGCATATCGTGAACTTTCTGATACGTTAGAGCCTAAAGTGTTGTCAGTGTATCGTGAGAATTTGGCTAAAGGTGATTTTGATCTTTCAGATGTTGACGACCTGTTCAAGCAATTGATCAAGCTGCGGGATGAGACAACCCAATTGCGGGAGGAACGGAAACGGAGGCAAAAGGAGTCCGAATTGGAGAATAACGGGCGGGCTAAAGAGTGTTCTCTCCGTGGTTCAGATAAGAGTTCTGCGTTGCATGTTATGCCTATGCGTGAAGCCGCGCCTTTGTATGTTCCACCTAAAGGGGAAGGTACGGATGATGATAAATTGTCGAAGGATGCGAAAGGGTATTTTGTGTATAATTGGGTATACACGCCATGGAATAGAGCAGATGTCATGGCATTGAAAAATTCTTTACCTGATCTTCGGAAGAATCCGGCGGCATTCTATGAGGGGGTGGAGGGGGCTATTTCATCTTGTGTGATGACTCTCGTGGATATAGATTTGTTTTTTGGGCTAATTTTACCACCTGATATGTGGAGGCAAATTCGTAAAAATAATGATGAAACGATATTGGGGGGGACATGGAAAGAAATAAATGCTGCAGATCTGGATAGAGAACCAGCATGTAAGCCTTGTCAGCTAATTCTAGACCTTCCGGCAGCTATCTTGAATAAATTAAAAACGCTTGTTCCCTCCAAAAAGATTGATTGGACCATGTTAACGTCGTGCAAGCAGAAACCCGATGAAACGGTCTCAGATTTCTTTACACGCTTCGAGGAGGCGTTTCATGATTACAGTGGTCAATCTTTAACTGACGATACGGGTCGGCATTTGTTTGTAGATAAGTATGTAGCTAATCTCCTACCAGAGATTGCAAAGCGATTGAAGTCGAGTGAAAGTTCCTGGGCCACGGCGACCCCTGCGTCCTTGTTAACTATGGCTCAGTATTATGAGCGGCAGGAAGTGGAGGCTAAAGAAAGTGTAGAGAAAAAGGCGAAGGAATTGAAAACGAAGGTGATGTTGGCGCAGGTTCGGGGAACACAGGGTAGAGGGAATGATAGAGGTAGACGAGGTGGAGGAAACGCATCGTATGGTCGTACGGACATAGCGGAGGATCAGTGTGCTTATTGTAAGGAGTTTGGGCATTGGACTGAAGATTGTCCGGTACTTCGCGAACAGCGTAGTCAGCGTGGTCGAGGAAGTGGAAGGTCAAGAGGAGGTTATACTGGAGCGAGAGGTGGTGGAGGTGATCGTAGGCAGATTGAGGAGAGGGGCCGTGGCCAGGACGAACGAAATACGTTTGACAGACGGAATCAATATCAAATTTCTGAGGGAGAGAATGTGGAACACCAGGATTATGTGCATGCATAGGATTGCGTAGGATGGGGTAAGGAATCAGTTGAAGTGCCGGTAGATCAGCAAGGTCCATATGTAACAGCGGGCATTCTGGGTTCTACTGATCAATTTCTAGTCGACACAGGAGCTACTCGTAGCGCTTTGTCGAAAAACTTGGTTCCGAGGGCTCCCCTGTCTGGCGAAATGATTACGTGTGTAGGGTTTGATGGCACACCCTCCCCCAGCCCATTGTCCAAGCCCCTTGCACTATGCATTGATAAATATTTCAGTTTTGGCCAATTTTTGTTATCACCCCATACCCCAGACAATATCCTGGGCAGTGATTTGCTTAAATACTTTCGAGCGACAATACGTTGCGCTCCAGAGGGAGTGCGGGTTATCCTGAATGACAATTACCCTGACCCTGACAGATTTTATGCTATTTTAGACATTCCAGCTTTGGCCTCTCTACCGCATACGTTGTGGGCGACCTCAGATACGGATGTGGGAGAGATGCGTATTCCACCAATAAACATTACTGTTAAGGAGGGGGCCCCTCTGCCACGAGTGCCACAGTATAAGATTTCGAGAGAAGGTGAAATTGCATTGACACATATTGTTCAGGATTTGATTTCTGCAGGGGTTGTGGAGGAGGTCCCTTATAATGTTTGTAACAGTCCTATTCTTCCGATTCTTAAGAGAGATACTGACGGTAAAATCTATCGCTTTATTATTGATTTGCGAGAGATTAACAAAATTGTCATTCCCCAATACCCGGTGGTGTCTGATATTACGACCTTGCTTACCTTGGTTCCACCGACAACCACCACCTTTAGCGTCATTGATTTAAAGAATGCGTTCTTTTCCATTCCTGTTCATCCTGATAGCAGATACCTGTTCGGCTTTACACTCAATAATAAATCGTATAGATTTTGTCGTGTTCCCCAAGGTTATACTGAGAGTCCTAGCATCTATAGCCAGGCTTTGAAAAGGCAGCTAGATTCCTTTAAATTGCAGTCTGGCGTCGCGCTTATCCAGTACGTGGATGACCTTCTGCTTGCCGCTGACTCCTATGCACAATGTGAACAGAGCACACTTGCGTTGCTTTCCTTTTTGGCACAAAACAATCACAAGGTTTCCAAGAAAAAGCTTCAATACTGTAGACCTCAGGTGACCTACCTCGGTCATCTGTTGTCTAAGGAGGGGCGTGCATTAACATCTGATCGAATTCAAGCGATTTTAGATACACCAGTCCCCCGCACGCAGAGAGATGTACGTGCCTTTATAGGGTTGACGTCCTTTTGTAGGCAATGGATCATGGGTTTTTCACATATCATAAAACCTTTGCTAGTATTATTGTCCAAAGCTACACCGATGCCCCTTGAGTGGACAGAGGAATGTCAGAAAGCTTTTGAGCAGTTGAGGCAGGCCCTTTGTTCCGCACCCGTGTTAGGTACGCCAGACTACACGAAACTTTTCACATTGTACGTGCATGAGAATGATGGGTGCGCGTTGTCAGTGTTAGTGCAATTACACGGGGATAAGCAGAGACCATGTGCATACTTCTCTGCCATTCTGGATCCTGTAGCACGAGGGTTGCCTGGGTGTTTTCGAGCGGTAGCAGCAACAGCGGTGGCCATACGACAGAGTGAGGGAATAGTGTTATCACACAAATTGTTGGTGTTAGTTCCCCACGCAGTAGATGCCCTGTTAAACCAAACTAAGACCCAATACCTTACGAGTGCACGGCTAACAGGATACGAGCTGACACTCTTGGCGCCACATATTACATTGAAAAGATGCGCTACTTTGAACCCTGCCACTTTATTGCCCTATCCGGCCGAGGAGGGTCAGGAAGAAAAACATCACGACTGTGTTTTCCTGACCGAGGAACAGACAAAGGGTCGTGTCGATTTACAGGATGTGCCACTTCCAGAAGTGGATGGGGAACTGTGGGTTGATGGATCGTGTTTAAGGCTGCCAGATGGTACGACTTCCGCAGCATATGCGATCACGACGCTTAAGACAGTGGTAGAAACAGCTAGGATACCACAAAAGTCGGCTCAGGCAGCAGAGCTGATAGCCTTAACAAGAGCCTGCGAATTAAGTGCTGGATTATGTGTGAACATATACACGGACAGTCGGTATGCCTTTGGAGTGGCCCATGACTTCGGGCTACTTTGGAAGGAACGTGGGTTTCTGACATCGCACGGAGAGCACATTATGCACGGAGAGCTAGTGCGTGATCTCCTAAACGCGTTGCTTGGCCCTAAGAAAGTAGCGATAGTGAAGTGTAGTGCCCATAAAAAGATCACGGACAAAGTGGGCCAAGGAAATGCCTTTGCAGACAGTATAGCAAGACAGACGGCCATGTCCCGAACTAGCTCCCCCATGTACGTGGTACAATCACAGGCTGAGCGATGGAGTGATGCTAGAGCAGAAATACGGGATATTCAAAACTCAGCCACTGAATCTGAACTCGCGGCTTGGGCAGCAGATGGGGTACTAGATGACGAGGGTTGTTGGAGAAGCAAAGACATGGAGAAGTGGAAATTGCCTGCGGCTTATTTACAGGCGATGGTCCAGATGACGCATGGACTGGCTCATGTCGGAGCTCTTGCAATCACTCGGCTTTTAACACGAGTTTGGGAACATCCCGAGATTGCTAATACTGCAAAGAGAGTAGTGTAGACCTGCCTGGTATGTTTGCAACACAATCCCGGAAAGGGGACCCATACTCCGAAAGGAGGGTTCGTTCCACCTTCTGCACCATTTGAGGTGCTTCAAATGGATTACATCCAACTCGAGCGTTGCAATAACCTGAAGTACGTCCTAGTGGTGGTATGTGCTTTTAGCAAATGGGTTGAGGCTTACCCCACGAAAGACAACACGGCTTTGACAACAGCTAAGGTGTTGCTTAAGGAATTCTTTCCTCGCTTTGGAGTTTGTAAATTTTTGTGGAGCGACAATGGGCCCCATTTTGTTGGAAAGATTGTGGAATATGTACTGAAGGGGTTAGGGATTCAGCAGAAGTTCCACGCTGTATTCCACCCTCAGTCAGCAGGTTTGGTCGAGCGGTACAATGCTACGTTGAAGCTTAAGCTGGCCAAAATTGTGGCGTCTACATCGTTGAAGTGGCCAGACGCTTTGCCGCTAGCACTGCTCTCTCTTAGATCAGTACCCCACTCACGAACTGGCCTTACGCCTTATGAGGTGGTGTTTGGCCGCCCGATGAATATCTGGGGGGTGCCCAAGCCGCGATTAATACATGATGTGCCTTGTGTTATGATGAATGATTATTTGGCACGATTAACAAATGATTTGCTCTCTATTCATCAACAGGTTCGAGAAGCGCTCCCTGACAACTCTACTGGAGAGGGCCATGATCTCCGCCCTGGTGACCACGTGATGGTTCGCTCGTTTGAGAGAGCAAGCAGTCTGGAGCCCAGGTGGAAGGGCCCCGAGCAGGTCCTTCTTGCGACCCGCACCGCAGTACGAGTGACAAACAGGAAGCGGTGGGTGCATTCGACACATTGTCGCCGTGTCTCTCCAGATCTGGTGACTCCTGCTGTACTGACTGATTACAAGGAGATCTTGGAGAAAGAAAAGAGCCCAGCTGTGACGTCGACCGAAGTTGAGGGAGCCTTCCCGGACCAAGCTGCTGCCGGACGAGAGCGCTACAACTTGCGTCCACGATAAGAAGATTTTTTTTTTTTTTGACCTTTTATGACTGGTTGGTTACCGCTCCAGGTTTGTGAAACGGAAACCGGGAATTCCAAGGGGGGGGGGGATCAGTTCTGCCAGAGTAGCGACACCCGTCTTGGCCCGGAGAAGAAAACAACGGCTACCTCGGAGTTCAGCACCGTATTTTTCTTTTTTAGGTATACACGTACGTGTATCTGAGACTTTGTGCACGATTTGTGCTATTTGAGACTTTGCACGAATATTCTTGAACTATGGCATCAACGACATCTCGTGATAAGAAAATATTGGGTGCCTTTCTTTTTGTTTTGACTATTGTGGTGATAGCTGTTATAGCCTGGGTAGTCGAACTTGTGGTGCCTGTACGTGAACATTTGCTGCCGACTACCCATGCTCCTTCTGAACATTTTCATTTTACATTGCCTTTTCATGAAGAGCGCCACCGCCAAACGTATTTAAATAACAGCTTCATTCAGATTCTTCACCACACACATAACATGACCAATACCTCAAATTGCTGGGTGTGTGGGATGTTGCCAGGGCACCAGAAGAGAGGGGGCACCCCACTTATTCCACTCCCGTTTTCGCATAATGGGTCATGCAACGCATGGTACACCCTCCTCTTTACTTTGAGATGGCCAACAAAAGGGGGGGTGCTTTTCCGCTTGAATAAAGTATGTTCCCATGACAAGGATGGGTTTCCCCGGGCTGAGGGTACTCGTTTTGAATGGGAAGAGTATAGGCCTGATAATGTGTCTGCCCCACGTGTATACAGCAATCAGCGGAACATTAATGTATCTAGTGCTCATGTTATAAATGTCATTGCTACAAAAGCTTATTTATGTATCAGGAATAAGGGCTCGATTGCCGTAGGGAAAAGCGAATGTAATACTACTCTCACGTTTGATAGCCCGAATGGCATTTCATTTGTTGCATCACGAAATACATATTTTATCTGTGGAACGAAGGGCTACCATCAGCTTCCATTGGGGTGGTTGGGCACGTGCTATGTATCGTTTGTGTTACCTCCTGTATTCATTGCCCCTCCAATGTATCACAATGATTATACCTTGTACCATGACTTTGTCTTGAATAGGGTCAAACGAACTGTTGTTCTGGAAGACATTGACCAAACAGACACTGCATTGCAGCAGTATGTGGACTTTAATCTGGGACTATTCTCCTTTGTGGGGGCTGCACTGAACAGCCGGAAAATCAGACGACTGACGCGTGTTGTCGAGGCTGTTGCGAATGACACTGCTATTGCCCTGGGGAATATTACCGAGGAACTACAGATTTCCAGGATTGTCACACTCCAAAATAGGATGGTATTGGATGTTGTTTTAGCTGATCGTGGGGGGGCATGTAGAATTATCGGAAGCAGCTGTTGCGTGTATATTCCGGACAATTCTCCATCTGTGTATGATGCCATCTCCAAGCTTCATAAGATTGCAGCTGAGATACACCCGGACAATGGAACTTGGACACTTTCGGGATGGTTCTGGTCCATGCTTGCAACATGGGGCTGGAAACTGTTGACGATTCTGTGTATACTTGTGGGAGTCATGTTTTTCATATGCCTATGTATTCAATGTGGCCCAGCTTTATGCTCAATGTGTTTATCAGCTTGCATACCATCAAGACGAGCTCTTGCCTATGATAAAATGATGCTTCACAAAGAGGTAACACAAATAATGTTAATAGACATCGAGGACGAACATCCTGATTATGTTCATTATGAGGTAGATTCAGCTAAACGCTAAAAGGGTCGTCTGTCGTAATTGGCCCGGCCGCATTAGCAATTAGCTGAACCTACACGTTGTCCTCCTTAACTTGGCTATATATGAAAACGCCATTTTGAATGTTGCGGCGGCCATCTTAGACCATGAGCGGCCTCGACGCCGGCGTGCCCTTTAGTCCGTTGTCCGTTCCACTGACCACCCCAACCTGCCCAGCAACAGGCTATTTTTAGTATTGGTCAAGCCGCACATGCGCAGTTCCCACTGACCTGTAAGCCTTCAGGAATGTGCACCAAACTGACCAGCGGAGTTGTGCCCCCTCCAATGAGCTGGCAGTATTCCAAAATATGACCATATATGTCCTTAAATGTGTCTTAACTTGTGCCACCTATCTTTTATTGCCCCAAAATTGTATATAAACGGGGTCACACCGGTGTTCGGTGTGATACCTCTTGCATTACCGAAGGGTGCTGTTTGAGTGTACCACCACCCCATGGGGTCTTAATAAACTTGTTCTTTGCCTTTTACAGTTTCCGTGCCAACAGTTCTTGAGTATAAGTGGGTAATCTCCGGAGCGTGTAGGCCTTGGGAACCCCGATTTACATCATTGTGACCTGTTCAGAAATATATAAGTTTCCTTGAGCGGCTCCGGCGGCGAGCGAGCCAGCACAGCGAGAGTACATGGTTTGCGGCTGCCAAGGAGCCGTAAGGAGCCACAAGAAGCTGCAGGGACTAAAGGAGCAGGGGGCAGAGAGTGGTGCCGCCGAGAGCGAGTCTCTGCCGCGACTATCAGCGGGAGCTGCTGGAGCTTGAGGTGGGTGTGAGGCAAGCCAAGGCAGCCTCAACTACGACGTTGACCGCCACGTGCCTGCTAGTACCTGTACCAGAGCCCCTACTGTTTTGTTAAAGGGGTTCACAAGGTCCACCGCCGAGACTCACTGAGTCCCTGTGGAACACATTAGCCTTGCCTTGCCCCCAGCTCCACACTGAGCACCTGAGGCACCGGAGAGCAGCATAGCGCAGTGATGGGCGGAGGGTGGCGAGTCAACGGTGGCGAGCTAAGTTGCTCTGGCGGTGGACTTGTGATATCGTGGAACACCACATGTGGGCAACGCTGGTCTCCTCGGACAGGTAGGAAGATAGCGCGCAGATTTGTAGGTGAGACACAGACTAAGAAGTGTTGCGAGTGCTGTAACCTCGCCTGGGACACCTGAGACTCAGCTGCTGGGACTTTTGTAGGTGAGACACAGACTAAGAAGTGTTGCGAGTGCTGTAACCTCGCCTGGGACACCTGAGACGCAGCTACTGGGACTCGAGCCACGCCATTGCCTGCATCATCGAGGAAACCACAGTTTCCATCAGCTCATGCAATGCGCAGACCGTTTACCACTGCCTGAGCGCCAGGAGGAGGCACTGAAAAGGGGGCCAGGGCTCCCACCGGTTTGGATCAAGGGCGAGACAGTCTGTGCCTGGAGGAGGCTGGGCCGGGTCACCCCTCTGACACCCCTCTGACATCTGTCTTCAAGGAAAGCATCCCTGCAGTAAATCTTAAATATAGAACAGCTATATAATCATTTTGTGGCTCTAATTTGGACAGTGTGCCTGTGAAGAAATGAGTAAGCGCCGGGGAGCAGCGGGGACACTGGAAGCCTTCCTTGTGAGGGCTGAGTCACTGTTAAATCATGAAATTGAACTCACAGAGCGCCGCTTGTCACTAGACCCTGTATCCCTACAATTACCCTTATCACTGGGTGGTCTGGTCACGGTCACGGACAGTGCAATCTGTGAAACTTCAAAAAATGCACCACCATTGGAAGTATGCCCTGCCCTTACAAGACCATCTCCACCAAAACTTGGGAGCCCTTAGGAAGGCTACCCTGGATGTGCCCAGTCTTAACACTAGAGCTCGGGTGGCATGTTCACAAAGGAATCCTGAAGCGAAATTACAAACTGTTAAATCCGTCAAAAGAAAAAAGATCACTGGGGCGGCGCAAACTAAGAGGAATCATACTGAAAGTTGCCAATCTGCTAATAATGTGTCAGATCAGGCGGCCATTTCTACTGACTCTGTGGGCACACAGACCGATGCTGTCCCTAAAACTGTAGGCACCGGTCCTGACATACACACCACGGGAACCGCCGCCAACATCAATTCTGCTGTGGAACCCATTGAAAACCCTCTGGCAAACCTTAAGGACCTCATTAAATTGAACTTTGATGTTTTTTGGGGGAAACAGGAGAATTTGAACTTTGAACTGGTCAATTTGAGGGGGGGGAGGTGGACTTAGTTTGTGATGGGGGGGTTTCTTCATTCACTGCGGACAGCATACACGGACATAAGCTCCAATCGGGCTCTTCTCAGAACAAAGATGTCACAATTTGTAGCAATTTAAATGTACTTCCATCAATACAATTCATTAATGAGCAGGGGGAAGTAAGGTTACCCCACAACCCAGTGTAGTCAATTCAAATTTGGCCCCAGGTAGACGCAGCTGCATTCAGTTAGGGACCAGCGATCAAAGAACTAGAAAGGATACTGCTGGCAACCTTAGGGAAGCTCATGTGAGGTCAAATACAGATGTATTAAACTTACCTTCTGCCTCCTGTCCCTATTGGCTGGTGTTGGCTGGGGTTTCTAATTTAGTGGAGGGTCAAAGGGAGTCTTGGGTCAACTTGCACAACAGATCTGTAGACTGGCTTTGTAAACAAAGGGTTCCAACCCTCTAATATGAAAGATATTCTTATGGCCAGGAGAGTAGCGTGGGTTGGTCAATCCGCAAAGCATGTAAATGGTGACTGCATTGTATTGAATTTCCGCAGACCCCACATGGCGCACCGCTTATTGAATATCTTTGAGGATCACTCCACAAAAACACTAGCATTAGCGCGCTCTCCCTAGGCTATTTTTACAAGCCACCCGTAAAACCTTTTATAGACATTAATGGCCCCTCTCTGTTGACCAATAGGTTCAATGCACTCTCCAGCCTAGATGCACAAGATTGACAATCACCGCCAATGGCAGACTAATCGCCCTGTCGGCCTCACCGGGCGTTCCCTCCGGCTACCATACCAATAACTTATAATGTTGTTGACAAGGCTTTGGGAATCATGTCACTTCCTCCTGGCATTATAGTATTATCCCAAAATGCGAATGACATGCCAGCCTGAACCAACAGCGGCACCCAAGCAGATTTGAACATCCTGAGTTGGAATGTAGCAAGGCTGCAGTCTAAGCTTGGGGATCTGGATTGGCAGTGTTTAGTTAAGGATCAGGACATATTCATGTTCCAGGAGACTTGGGCCACTAATGATTTGCACATTGAGGGGTTTCATTGCATTAGTGTTGCAGCATTCCATCACAAACTGGGCCGCCCCTCAGGGGGACTTTTTATTGGACTTAATGTAGCAGCTGGAGGAAGTTTCAAGGCTCTCCCAACCAATAGAAAAAATGTAAATTGATACTTGTATAGCGCACTACTCACCCGCAAGGGTCTCAAGGCGCTTGTACGAATACCGCTGTGGAACCCATCCTGCCTTTCCCTGTGAGGCGTCCACTCCTGGGCACCCCCAAGGTGGAGGCCAGGCATCCTTAGCGTTGCGGGGGCCGTTGTGGAGATTAAACAAGCTATTGCCCAGAGTGGCAGAGTGGGACTCCATGATTGGAATAGGCACCGAGGCGAGAATTATCAGGTCCGTGGAATTTGAGCCCTAGACCCGCTGAGGCAGGGAAATTGAACCCTGGTCCCGGGCTAGACCTCTGCATCAGGGTCTGCCGCTCTAATCATTGAGCCACACTTCTCCACTATAGTCCTAATTACCAAGTTGTTTTATATACGAGAAGAGTTTCTTTTTATTAGGTAAACTTTTATAATAATGATTTCCAATCTATTCCTAATAGGAATTTTATTGCACTATTTGAATTTATTTATAATTTAGATTGCCACCAACACTCGGTGACGCTACCGGCAATATCATAGGGGGAGATTTTAACGTAAAGCTTAATGACATATGTCATGGAGTAGATATACTTAACCGAGGTTGCTCTTCTCGTAGGGGCGCTGAGCTGGCCTTGTTCCTAAGTATATATGACTTGGTTAATGTAATGGACCACTTGAGCCCAGCACACGCCATTAATTATCAACTCCCGACATTTAGAAGTAGGGGTTATTCCTCTACAAAGATTACATTTTTATCTCTTCTGGACTTTTGGATCACTTTATGGCCGCAGAGGTTATCACCAAGATCCAGGAGGACCACAACCCCATCAAACTAACACTTAAATTGGCACCATAAAGTCTGCTGCTGGAATATGAACTGCATTGGGTGCTACAGTAATGTAGTTGAGGATAAAATTTCCCCTGCAAGCAGACCGTTATAAAATTGTTTTCCAGCATAATTAACAAGCTAGCCTGTATGAACCATTATTTGGCCGCTTGTTTGTGTACTTTACATTAGGACTGGTGCCCCAGAAATCAATTGAGGCATCTCTATCCCGCCCCTATTTTGTATATGGTGTCTATATGAATGTTTTTCATTTATGATTGTGTGTAATGTGTTTTGTATTTATGACAATTGTGTTTTGTTCTTGGTCATATGTAAATATTTCAAAAATGTGTAAATAAGTAAAAAATGACTACAATGATGTTACTGCCCGCTTAGGATTATTGGCTAGGTGTGGTATATATAAAAACATGAAGTGTATCTATCTGGCCATATCTTTTGTTTAATGTATTACAAATGTGGTCATCCTGAATAACTTTTCCAATGGGCTGTGAGATAAATACGTTGTGTTATTGCTAATATAGCAGGAAACGTGTTGACATGAATGCAAAAGGTTTAATTGAACGGTTATAATCAATAAAAACCATAGAACAATGTTTATCCATACTCTAGGTACCCGACAAAAAAAGTAACCTTTTGGGTATACCTGTAGGTATTTTTAACAGCAAAATTTAATTTGGATCCCTGCTTATACAGTCAGATTTATTTTAAGAACTCCCAACACAAAATCTTGGTTGAGTCCGCCCTGGTATCATCCTACCATGGTGTGGAGAGGCGCTGATGAGTAGGCATGTCACAATAAGTGAGTGAGGGAGCTAGGGTGTGACTTGATGGGTGATCTTGGCAGGATGGGAGGAAGGAGCTGACCACAGACTCACTCTTATACCTGAATTAGCTGTGTCCTGTCCCCACACAAAGCACTGCATACCCCAATGTGGTGAGTCAGAGCATGAAGAGAGGACCTCTGTGCACATCAAAGACCCTTGTTTAAGTTCTCCCCCACTTCAAGGGTACCATTGGGTATAAGAACTGCCGCTCGAGTTGAGAAGTCTGTCCTGCTGCTTTGCTCGCCACTGGAGTGGTTGGGAGCCAACGCCTACCTGGGGGAACGTCCTTTGCACAGTCCGGCCGCAGTGGAGGTGAGAGGCGCAGGCGAGCGGGACTGCGAGGACCAGCATTCCATTTGACATCGCCAGCTGGTTCCTCTTCCCGCCGCGCCGCGCCCCCTCCCAGTGCCACGCCCCCCTGCCTGGAAGTGTACTTTACTCCTCGCGGCCCCCGCTTCGCGGGAGCCGCTCGAGTTGAGAAGTCTGTCCTGCTGCTTTGCTCGCCACTGGAGTGGTTGGGAGCCAACGCCTACCTGGGGGAACGTCCTTTGCACAGTCCGGCCGCAGTGGAGGTGAGAGGCGCAGGCGAGCGGGACTGCGAGGACCAGCATTCCATTTGACATCGCCAGCTGGTTCCTCTTCCCGCCGCGCCGCGCCCCCTCCCAGTGCCACGCCCCCCTGCCTGGAAGTGTACTTTACTCCTCGCGGCCCCCGCTTCGCGGGTGCCGCTCGAGTTGAGAAGTCTGTCCTGCTGCTTTACTCGCCACTGGAGTGGTTGGGAGCCAACGCCTACCTGGGGGAACGTCCTTTGCACAGTCCGGCCGCAGTGGAGGTGAGAGGCGCAGGCGAGCGGGACTGCGAGGACCAGCATTCCATTTGACATCGCCAGCTGGTTCCTCTTCCCGCCGCGCCGCGCCCCCTCCCAGTGCCACGCCCCATTGTCATACTTAGGTGAACCTGCTCACGCGCATCGCGGGACGCGCGCGGGGCGGTCACCGGGGCGAAGACCGGGCAAAGAGCGGGCCGTTCTAGGCCGTTAGAGGCCGGCAGAGACCGGACCGGGCCACCCCTCTGACGTTCCCGCCCTCGTAGCGCCTCCCTACACACTCCATAATGGCGACCAGAACTTCACGAAGTAAGTCCGCCCAACAAGGTCTAAGTACCCTGGAAAAATTCTTCCCAAAGGCGAGTAATCAAGCTAGCAAATGCTCGTCAATCACAGAGGCGCACCTCGAGATGGGTCCGGAAAGTGTGTTCTTGGAACAGGGGGATACTTTTTCTACAGACGCTAGCACACCGATCCCACTGGATGCCACCCATTTGTCATTAATGGACAGTATTGATCAGACGATTGAGTCGGTCCTTCAGCAGTTAAGAACTCCCTTGACGCAGAGGGATAGGAACTCCTCCCGGCTATCTGGGATCTCTGACCATCCTGCCATTCCGGAAATTAGGGGAATAGACTTGCAAGATGCAGGCCAGGTCGACCTGCTTCCAGACCCGGCAGGCAGTGGCGTGGAACAGCCCCCAAAAAGGAAAAGGTCCAGGAAAGCAAAGAAGGCAAAGAGGGCTAAAGTCGACACAACTGAGCTAAATCAGGTTGACAGCACAGACATTTCCGCCTCCCCTGATCTTAATCTGTCAGGGTCCAGGTCGAATCACATGGGTTCTCCAACTACTGCTGCCCTACCCTTGCACTCGGGCCCTTTTATTTTTTGTGGGGCAACTTCTAATAGCACTGACACATTAATTAATTCACTCACAGATATCATGAAGAATTTGCTAAACCCCATCTCAGCTAAATTGGACGCCATAGAGACTAGACTGAAGGCCTTGGAAAACAGTCACCTAAGGAAAAGTCCTGGGTCAGCCATAAATGCGACAAATGCCCCTCCAGCCCCCCGGGCACCATCAGGGAATAGACCGTTGCTCTCTGCACCGTCTCAGGGCTCCAATACGATACTGCTGAGTACGGACGGTGCGCCTGTTCCCCAGACGCACCCTCTGCCACCTCCAGCACCTAGGCCCCCTGTCCCGGCCCCAAGGAGATCTAAGCAACTTCCTGCACCACAAACAGGGGGAGTGGTGAACTCTACCAATGGTCCTACTGATGGTACCACGCCCCCTTTTGACAGGCGCAGGGTGGTTAATCTGCCCCCAGAAGCAGTCCCATACACGGCAATCATGGTGGGAGTACCTGAGTTAACGGGTGATATGAGGGAGCCTCAAGACTCTTTACGCAACAAGGTGATAAGCTGGCTTAGTATTAATAGGCCGCTGCCTCCTAACCTGAAAGGCGAGGTCCTGATGGTTAGGAGGATCCCTTGGATTGGTCTTACCCCAAAGAATAGGGTAGGGGATTGTATTATTATAAGTTTTAAAAGCCCCCACGTTGCTAACTACATCTGCAACTGGCTTGTAAGGCCTGACAAGTCCAATATCGAACTAGTCCCCCTCTCATACTTCTACCCAAATGTTAGCAATACAGAGGCAGGGGGGGAGAAGGGGTGGACTAGAGTAGGCTTCGCGGTAGATGGCTCATGTTACAGACCAAGGCATTACTTACCACCTGCACAGGTAAATTTCATACATCATAATTAGGCTGTGGGGTTTTAGGTTTAAACCTATAATAACTGATAAAACCCCACTGAAAGATAAATAGCCCTCACCGGTGAAAACATATAAACACTGAAAAAACACCTACACAACCACAAACTAAATGTCATTCAAAGAAAGGAGTAAGAGAATGAAAGAGTCATTTTTTCTTCCTGAAGGTGTGAATACAATGTAACTTTGTTATACAAGCTAGCAGTAAGGAAGACTGGCTAACATTATTCTGCTTGAGTTCTTTAGGGATGCCACTAAAATATTGTTTCTTCTTCCTTTTACTTTTTTCAGTTTTGTGGCCTTTGGTCTAAAGATGCAGGATTTACTTTGATGTTTTAGGTCTAGTTTAATTGCTTTATAACTGTAGATAATCAGAAAATATCAAACTCATATTTGATATTTTGGCTACATTTGATTCTTTCACGGATAGGTAAAATGGCTGGTTTCATAAATATATTTCCAAATATACGTCATCACATTTACCCACAGAGAATGGGTAAAAACCCTTAATACATCAGGCCATAGTTTCTAGTGGGTCAGTATTGATAGTAGGTGAATTGCCAACACCTCAGGCTTTAAACATTTAATGCAAGGTATAGTGACAAGTATATATATCACCAAGCATCTGGGATGTTGGTGAAAACATGACACCAGACTTTTGGAAAGCATTGAACTCAGTGTCACTTGTAATGCTCTGCAAAAAAGGTTCTTTCCAAGTTTGACAAAGATTGGAGTGATATTGTTTGTATTTGCAGTGGTTCAGCTACGTATATAAAAAATGTGTGTGATGACCTGTCCAAATTGATACCCGAGCTGAAGTGATTCCCTGTAGGAGATCCTTGCCACTTGTTAGATGTTATGCTGAAAGCATCTTTACCATCTTCAGAGTTAATGAGGGATGCTATTGACTTGTTAGTCCATTTTGGTGCACTGTTTTCTTATGCACAAGAACTAAAACGCATATATTTATCATTTCGTGCTTTATGTGGCATCAAAGAATGAGTCATCCCAACTGTGTCCCTTAGCTGATGGTTCTCAGCCCAAGTGGCTATGAATGCTAAGAGGGCCTTTTCAGAGAAGATTACATTGGAAGGAAAGAGCAAGCGCACATGACCCAAAGACTCTCTGAAGAAGTATTGTATGGTGTACTGCAATAAGATTAATTTGCAAAAATCTATTTGGACCTCATATACACTATAAGTACACTGTCTATATACCATGTTCTTTCAGTGCAATAAGCAAGCAGTAATAAAAGCAAAACATTCCATAAACACCGGAAAAACACTTTTTCTGATGTTGTTAGTGGCGCGAAAATGTGTAACCACTGATAATAACTGTTTTTTAGGATATTGAAAACACTGAAAAAACCCCACCAGAATTTACCAAAAGTAGAAACTGAAAACAGGAAAGCCTAATCATAATAGATTTTCCTGCCTAGATCAGGTCGACTGACCACAAACCGGGGTGACATCCTTCAGCCCTGGGAAGATGGCGGATGAGGTGCAAAGTCGGGCGGGGGAGAGTACAGCCCCTGTAACTGAGCATGGTCCGCAGGATAATGCTATAGATGCGGTGCAAAGTCGGGTGGGAGTGAGTGTAGCCCCTGTAATTGAACATGGCCCGCAGGATAATGCTAAAGATCGATCACTTAGTACGGGTGACAGTCTGGGTCAACAGGGGCCTCCACCCAACACTGGGACTGACCATATTCTGCAACCCGGGGTGGCGGAGTTGGCTGGTCCATCCGCCATCGCGGATTGCATTACTGTTTTGCCAGGAATCCATCCACCCACAGGCTTTGCGGCACCTCCTATTGTAGGCCAAGGCCCTCTACCAACAGATCAGGGCTTGAGAATTGTCTCATGGAATGTGGCAGGCATTGCAAATAAGGAAGGCACACCGGAGTGGGACCATCTGGTGGATAGTAGTGACATTCTCCTTCTCCAGGAAACATGGGCGAGGGACACACAAGCTAGGAGAGGGTTTGAAGTATTTGAAATCCCTGCCAAATGGGGTGGGAGGGGGAGGCCGTCAGGTGGCTTGGCAATCTGGATCGCGAGTCACACTGGGTGCCAGGCGGAACAGGTGCACACGTTCTCGCAGGACATCCAGTGCGTTCGGCTCACATGGCCTGATAAACCATCATGGGCTATTGTGAATATCTACTCGCGACCAGTTGCCGCGCCAAATGAATCACCAACCCTAAACGACTTGTCCTCCTTCCTGGGGCAACTCCCGGGAGATTTCAAGGTGGTGCTTGGAGGAGACTTCAACTGCCACTTTGAACCTCTCGAGGGCATATTGGAGGGTGCCCTCACGGCCGAGGATGACTACTGGGGGGGTCCCACCCTCGTCTTCCCCTCATCCCAAAGCCTGGTCCCCCCTTGCAATACAACTTATGTCCCTTACCCTGAACTACGCACTGAGGGCTTGCAATGGGCGCACCCCTTCCGATACCCCCTCTGTGTGTACTTTCAATAGGAGGGGCCATGAGTCGAGGATAGATTATATCATGTTAGATATTACACTCTGGCCCAAAGTCCTCGACTTTAGGGTAATAAACAGGTCAGATAGTGACCACAATGCCCTTTGTTTAAACATCCAGTGGCCCCTGCACATAGCGAGCATATTGGTAGAAAGTCCGGGGGGAGACACGGGGGAACTGGTCCTTACAACTAACAGGCGCCGGGTTAAGTGGGGAAAGCTTGTGAGATCAGAAGAGGCAATCAGTAAGCTACACGAGTTGGCACTCCCAAGGTTTATGGAGGTGGACGCACTTCTAAATGCACCAAGAACCCCAGAATATAATGAGAAACTGGGTGGCATCCACCAGGATCTTGTCAGGGATTTGGCTGAGGTATTTCACCCGGTGGTGCCAAATCGAAAGAAAAAGACCCATGTTCCCACCTGGTATACCTCCTCTTGTAGGGCAGCAAAGTCTGAGCTTATTGCTGCAATAAAAGAGGGGTCTAATAAGGCCAAGGTACGTGACCTTAGGAAACACTACAAAGCAGTGATGGAGACTGCTAGGACCGAGTGGGACTGGTTTCACTGGCAAGATCTTCATGATGCCCTAAAAGTCAGGGACTCCCGTAAATTTTGGGCCCTTGTTAATAATGGGATAGGGGAACTTAAAAAAGCAGTGGAACCCAACATTGCCCCCGAGGTTTGGGAGGCCCACTTTGGGGCGCTTTACCAAGACACTAACTCCTGCCCTGATATAGCCCTGCTAGCGCCCTGTGGCGCACAGGACCATGACAAGGAACTATCCCTGGGGGAAGTGGAGGCAGCCCTGAAGCATTTATCATTGGGGAAGGCGCCAGGTCTGGATAGGCTACCTGGGGATCTGTTCAGGCATCACTTGGACATCTGGGGTCCATACCTTCTCATTCTTTTCAACGCCATTCTAGGAGGTATGTCAATCCCCGGGTCGTGGCTGGGGGCAGAGATTGTTCCGATCCACAAGAAGGGATCTACTCTGCTCCCCGCGAACTATAGGCCCATTAGCCTAATAGATGTACCCCAAAAGCTTTTTGCACGCCTTATCCTTAATCACCTCCTGGACTGGGTGGAGGACAATGACATCATGAGCCCCCTTCAGGCTGGCTTCAGAAAGAACACGTCGACCATGGACCAGATCTTCCGCCTTCTCCTTCTATATTGGAAGACTGTAACACTAGAGGGAGGAAGACTGTACATGGTCTTCGTGGATCTGAGGTCAGCCTTTGACCTAGTCCCTAGAGGGAAACTATGGGAGGTTATGCAGAAGCTAGGAGTACCCCCCCACCTCCTTAGTATTATCATCAGGTTGCATGAGAACAACTATGCACAAGTGAGGTGTGGGAGGGATGGCAAGCTTTCGGGCAAATTTCCGGTCCGTCGAGGAGTAAGACAGGGCTGTGTCTTGGCGCCGACCCTGTTCTGTCTTTTCATTAACAGTGTCATTCAACATCTTGACACTGTTAAGGACAATGATGCCCCGCTTTTGGCAGGCAGGAGGGTCCCGGCAATTATGTTTGCTGACGATACCCTCCTGCTTTCCAAATCCCCCATGGGAATCCAGAGGATTGTGAATGGTTTTGGCCTCTTTTGTCGTCAACATGGGCTGGAGGTGAACACAGAAAAAACTAAGTTCATGATCTTCAATCCCCCTACCAAAACCAGACCCAATCCAAAACTCGGGGAAGTTAGTCTTGAGAGGGTCTCGACCTTTATATATCTGGGGGTAACATTACAAGAAAACTTAGCTTGGGACTGTCAGATAGCGAGATCAAGGCTGAAACTATCCCAGCTATCGGGCGCACTCCTGAAGGTGGCAAACAAGTCCACCTTTAAGCCTGTAAGCCCGGCCCTGGAAACATATAGATCCCAAGCGAAGGCAGCAGCCATGTATGGCAGCGAGTTGTGGGGTCACAAAGCAGGGAAGGCACTGGCAGCGGTGGAAAATAGTTTTTTGAGACGCTTACTTGCCCTCCCGCAAGGTACGCCACTCCTCCCCCTACGACTAGACTTGGGTTTACACTCCATTGCTGAAGATCTCCTGTCGAAACCCGTGAAGTTTTGGCACCGGATATGGACTACCGAGGAACTGTACCATTACAGACAGGACCTTGTTCATGTATTGAGGCTGAATGGTAGCAACAAAATTCCCTGGCTGGCTTTTATCAAGACGGAATTGCACAGTTTGAACTTGCCAGACCTATGGGATGATCCAGCTCAGGGCTGCCAAAGGATTACGCGCAAAACTCTCACCCAGCTCTACAAAAACAAAAATCTGGCTGACATGGATAATGCTCATAACAGCGGCACCTTGGCGGGATGTTTTATGGAATCCAAAAATTCTTTTTTTTTCGAACCTTTTATGGATTTTATCTTTCCTCTTTTGGCGAGGAAACTGTTCCTGCAATGGAAGTTTGGTACACTCCCCACCAAAGTATTCACCCATAAATGGTCCACAGGGGGTGACAAACTTTGCCCTTGTTGCAAAACCCAGGATGAAGATGATTTACACATAATGTTTGTTTGCCACGCCTACCAGAGTCCCAGGAAGCGTTGGATAGCACCCCTGTGCCGAAACCTGGGTTTTAGGGAGTACTTACAGGCATACAGGGTTATGAAAACTAACACCCTGGGCCATATTGTCTTTGCTGTCTCAAAATTCCTAATGGCAGCATGGATAATAAGGAAGAAAATGTCCCCCTGAACTGGTACCATGTATTCCTTACCCCATGCAGATCTAGTAGATCTTTTTATATGTAAATACTGTGTAATATATGTACTGTATTTTATTGTATCTTTTATGGCCTATGTGGCCGAAATAAAGAATTTTTGGAATTGGAATTGGTATAAGAACTAGACCTCGAACCCCACCACTTCAGTATACTTCTCGACCTACTCTGCCAAGAAGAAGGACTGCTGTGTTGCTGAAGGGCTGTCACTCTGCTAGACTGATGCTCTGGAAGAACTGATGCCTTGGTGTGCTGACCTGCTGCCTGCTACCCTCTTGCCTTGAGAGGAAGAACTGGAACTGGAAACCATCTTGAACCCACGACAACCGAGTGACTCAAAGGGCTAGTCTTCTGGTTATAACAGGCTCCAGACAGCTCCTGGGCCCACCTGCAACAGGTCCCTGAGCTTCAAGAGGTGCCTCCCAGGTCCCTGGGCCCTTGAGTGGATCTGTAGCTCTTAAAATCAAGCATTTTGGTTCCCTGCAAGAGGGTCCGTTCACACCAGAAGTGAGTCACACACCCAAAGAATCAGCACGCTCCATTGCATGTTTGTCTCTGCACAGGAAGCATCTCTGCCTGCATAGATCACCACTGTAAGGCTTCAACCCATCCATCTGTGATGCCCGGCCTGCTCTTCGCGCCCCTCCGACTACTGCCAGTGGCACCCTCCTTGCTAACTTCAGCAGGGCTTATCTGGGTCTATATCTGACCAGCAGTCCTTCGCGGTCAGGTTGAACTTTTGAATTTGACCCGGTCTAGTGCAACAAGATAAGTCCGGTTGGCACTTTGTGCTTTTAGGCACTATATTTTAGGATTTTGTAAAAAAAAGTCATATCTCTAGTACTACTTTTTTGGTTTTTGTCGTTTTGTTCTTGTGTTCCTTAAATTAACCTCTATTTTTCAAACCTGGTGTTAAATATTTCTCTGTGGTGTATTCACTGTTTTATTGTTTGAAGTTTTGCACATATACTTTATACATTGCCTCCTAGGTTAAGCCTGAGGGTGAGCACAGGTTAATTTAGGGTGTGGTTGTGACTTACCCTGACTAGGATTGTGTTTAATGCTTGACCAGGGCTTCCAACCAAGTGAACCAGGAGCCCAATTTATAACATTGGTGAACAGCGGTAAGGATAGGATTTGTGTTTGTGCAGTACACTACTGTTCCACATTTAAGACCACTATGAGTTTACATTTTTCTTTAGTCTTTTAATTGTTTCCCCCCTTTATAAATATAAGTACCCTTAACTCTTTTTTGTACCATGTGTGTGTATGTGTGAATCCCTGACACCCTCACCAGGCCTGTGCTGCTAAAACTCTGCAAGCGCAAGGGATTGAAAGCAGACAAAAAGGTTACCCAGCTGGATCTCCAGGTAGGCATGAAGGCTTTTGAGTAAGTGCAGACATGGCAAGCTACCTTAGAGGATCATGAGATTGATAACAATGAGGAGGAGGGAGCATTGTCAGATCATAAGGAGGGGAAAACCAGCCTAGAGTCCTGAGCTTCAAGGAGAGTCTCACTCAACCCCAGCAGATGACATGGACAGCCCTGATGCTCAGGAGGGAGCAGGGAGCAGTGTGACTGCCAGACGCATGTCTCCACAGGATTTGGAGGACAGGAAAGAGAAGAGAACACTTACAATGGAACTTGTAAAACTATGGATGGAGTAGAAAAAGTTGCCACATGAACTCAACTTCAAGGAGCTGGACATCAAGGCCACATACGCAGAGTCCAGCAGTAATGATGGTTGCATACCTGCACTGTACGATGGATAAGGAAAGGTCTGCATCCTAAAGGTTTGCTACCCGATTATGTGGAAGGGGGTGAAATTGATAAGTGGTTCTTGGCTTATGAAGTCGTTCTAAGGGTGCACAGTGTTCCCCAGGAGTATTGGGGGTACCTTGTGGAGGTTCATAGACAGAGTGGGGTGGGACACACTTCTAACACTAGAGGTTGAAGGCCAGACACATTACACTGCCATGAAGGCCATACGTATCATTCATTTGTGCTAACCCTTGAGGGGTATTGAAATACAATTAAGGGCAGCCACAAGCTTCCCTCACAGACCCGGGTGAACTTTCTAGATTAGTTCAGCATGGCACTAAAGGTCTCGGTGAGAGGCAACAAGGTAGAAGATTCTATTGTGCTGTACAACCTAATTTTGAGAAAGCACATTCTGGATATTTGCTTTCCAGAGCTGCACCAAGACCTGGTTGATAAAAAACTGACTGACTCCAGGAAGCTTGCTGAGGAGGTGGATCTCTGGGTCAGCACCAAAGTGTCCAGAAGGTATCTGGATGTGACCCCAAGAACGGTAGCTCAGATTACCCCCAGCAGAGTGAGGGGGGAGGTCAAGAGAGACCCAGACAAGTCTCAGGTCAAGAAGGAAGGAAACAGTTCAGATGTCCCTTCTGAGAAGAAGGAGGCAGGTTCTTGTGGGTGTTGGCCCAGGGTGCTCTTTTTCCAACCGGGTGCTTTTATTGTTCTCAACTAAGACACAAGCAGGGGAACTCTGTCAAAAAAGCCACCCATTGGTGGGAACTCTACAGGAGAGGTCAATGTGGCTTTAGAGGAAAGTAGCCCTCAGGTACAGGTCAGAGACCATGCCATCATCTCCCTTAGTTGGGAGCTAGACTCAAAGCCTGAGCTGGTAATCCCTGAGGATGGGAGCCATCCCTTCCACCAAGTGAAAGTGAATAGGGTACCAGTCATTCCTCTGCGTGTTGCTGGGGCCAGCCAGACCATGATAGTGGAAAAACTCATTTTACCAGAACAGTACATGGGCCAGGTGTGTATGGTGACTCAGGCCTGTGGGCAGGACATTTTCCTCCCTATGGCACAAGTATCCCTGAAATGGGGGAGGAAGTGACAAAGAGGAGGGTCATAGTTAGTCCCAAGCTTTCCATAGAATGCATTCTGGGTAAAGAGTTGCCCCCTGCTTCAGGATCAATGAGGGGTGCAGCTGCCGAGTGAGCCATGACAGTTCAGTAGTCTAGGAATACCACTCCCAAGCAGAGGGTACATGACCCCAGATGTAGGGGCAAGGTGAAGGAGGACTCACCCATTATCCCTGTTCAGATGCTGGGGACTGACCCAGGAATAAGTGACCAGTTTCAGGATACTATTCTTTAACTGGTGGGATGTAGAGTGGAAAAGGGGTGCAAGGCACCTGGGGCCACTGCAGCAGGTACACCAGGAAAAGGTCTGACACTCTCCACCTGCCGGATAAAAACCCTTCTTTGTAGCAGGTGTTCACTCCAATGGGGTACAGACACTTGATTTCCACATACAATATCAGTTCAACAGTGTATAGGAGTGTTTTCCCATTAGTAATCACTCAAACTCATGCCAGTATGTTCATAGCTCCAGTTTTATTATACAAATATACAAATACAAATATCTCCGAAAACAGCCAACACATGTTTCACCCCTGTTGTGACTTGAGCTTTCTCAAGGCTAAACCAATCAAATAGAATAAATAAAGAAAAAAAAACTTAATTTTGGATTCTGTTTTAGCGCGAAGACTTCACCAAAAGTGGGAGTAAGGAAATGGATTACCCATTGTGCATAAAATTGATGTAACAACTCAATTGTGGGTGCAGAGAAGTTAATTTAAAGTCTTCTGCAAAAACATGGCTGCAGACTTGGTGAAAGAAAATTAAAGAGAGAATGACATTTAAACGAAGTGATTTAAAACAGTGATTTAAAGCAGGACTCTTACTCGGTCGTTAAGCATTGCCATGTGTGTCTCGGGTCTGATGTGTTTTGAGTGAGGCTTAGTCAAGGGCTCAGTTGGTGTAAGTGCTTTGTATATTGAATGCATTGAAGCTTGGTTTGGGGGTATTGCTAATTAGTAATCGTGTTTGTAAGTGCTCTTATTAGTATATCATGCAGGCAAAATAGATAATAGATAAGTGTCAAAACATTTCATACCTACTAAATTTACACTGACTAATCTCTTCATTTCCTGAGTAATTTTTGTTTAGCAGTTGTGCATATATATATATATATATATATATATATATGTAACCAAATGCATTTTAATTAAGTACATTGGTCATACTATATTCCAGCAAGTATTGGGCATTTCTATTTTCAGTAAATCATACGATTTTATGCTGAATGTTCTAGATAGCAGCAGGCACAGTCCTACAGCTTGTCAGCATGAGGGCAGATCTTTAACTTGAATAAATATATTCAGTGGCTTCTAAGCCATGTATATTTTATAGCGCTTTCCAATTATGCCTGTTTTTACCCTTGCAGTATGATTTCGTATATAAGTCTACTGCCTCCCGTAAATCTAAGCCGTCCAGCATGTGGCATTATCAATAAGTCCAAGGCATAATCGTATTCCTCCCCACTGAACATTTTAGAGCTAATGTTTCTTTTTGCCTGCACCATAATATGCGAAAAGTTAGGGTACATTTGCCACTATGCATAGTAAGGTCAATATCCGTATATTGTTCAGCAAGATTGTATTATCTAGCCGAACATTCATTTAATCATTGTTCCCAAAAGTCTCCATCCTACCTGTCTCATCGGGATAAATCCCATCACCGATTTCACTGAAGTTGTATCACTACAAGTAGTTTTAGTCAATTTTGGTAGCCCGTCCTTTGCTTTTTATTTCAAGGCGTGGAGAAAGGACTCCTTGCGGCGTCATTAGCTATTGGCATCTTTTTTTTTTTTTACTTGTTACTAGGAGCAAAGTGGCTGACAAAATTGTTTGGGTCGGGAGGTGGGAGGTAGCAAAGGTGTATAGATATTGCTGGTGGTGTTGCAATACATCAAATCGTTCAACCAGACTTTCACCATTGAATGTGTAATTCCGCCTGAATGCAAGGAGACCTGTCTCTTGGCCAATAATATTGCAATTGCAGTAAAGCGTCTGATCCCAACACTCAAAGGGAAAACATATCCCAGCAGGCGCAGCAGTGGCAATGGCGTAAGTTCAGTCTCGACCATTAGTTCCAAATGTTTAAAGAACACCTCCCAAAAACCCGGTCGGCAGGGCAATTCCAAGCTAAATGAATCATATCAGCATGCTTCATCACACATCACGTACAATTGTCCAGTTTAGTGTGATCCATCTATGCAAGCAGAAGGGGGGGTAACATAAACTCAGTGGGCCCGATTCACAAAAGTAATCTGAGCCAAAATCCTAACTTTATGACTTTTGGTATTCACAAAAGGCATTTAGTAGTAGTAAAGTTAGGATTCCTAATTTTACAACTACTAAACTGAGACAAAATAGTAACTTTATGAATTTCGGTATTCACAAATGGCATTTAGTAGTAGCAAAGTTAGGAATCCTAAAGTTAGGATTTTGTCCCTTATTACTTTTGTGAATCGGGCCAGAAGATTTTGCTTGTATATATTGGATACATAAAGAGTTTGCTCACAGCAATAGGCCCACATCTTGTCTATATCACATAGTGTGCCAGATCCCCCTCCCAGGCTGCTAGCGCCCCTCCGCCCACCGCTGGTTGAAGCGTCTGCACAAGATGATTCAGTCTGGAAACTAGATGTGTGCAGTTGGATGATGTAATTATTGTGGTGAGGGATAGAAACTCCGGTGGTTCCATTGCCAAGGGGCACAATGCCGCGACCAGCGAGGCCCGCGTTCTGTGCACCAGGAAATGGTCTAGCGTGGACATATCACAGTCCTCTGTCAGGTCTGTTACTGAGCATATTTGTCTGTCTTTGAACTGAGCCGACAACGAGTGAGTGCACGCGGTGGTAAAGCCTTAGTGGGAGGAGACAGCTATGGGTTGTCCAGAATTGGCAGGTGCGGAGAATACAAATACTCAGACTTAAAAATTTACGGAGACGTGGCTAAGCCCAGCTTGTGGACTGTAATGTATGAATCTCAGCTAGAGTCCTCATGAGCCCAAGCTGGAGAATAGTGGAAAGGGGATAAGGGCCGACTGAATATATTCAGGTTTTAGAAGCTGCAATCACGCATATGGTTGATACCAAAAAAAGCATAATGTGTCTGTTCCAACAAATAATATGAATAAAAATCAGGAACTCTGAAACAACCCCGCACAAAAGGCTGAGTCAATGTCTGCCATCCCACCTGTGCCTTTCACCCCACCCAGACCAGCGGCATCAGCATGCCCCGAAGAGTATTAAAAAGGTTACCATGAGTGGAATTGGAATGTTTAAAAACAAATATAAAAACTGGGGCAAAAATACCATCTTAACCCTTTGCATGCTGATGACGGAACCGCTCCGTCATCAGCTGCGGGTGCGCTGTGCTGATGACGGAGCGGTTCCGTCATGGCCCAGCTGCCGCGCCTGCGCGGCGCTGATTTCGCGCCTGCGCGGGCGTTCTAATGATCGGGGCGGGTCATGACGGAACCGCTCCGTCACCAGCATAGCTCAACCGCGGCTGGTGACGGAGCGGCTCTGTCACCAGCATGCGGCCGCCGCGCGGCCGCCCCACCCCTTTAGCGCTGCGGCGGAATAGCCGCCGCAGCGAAGGGGTTAATGACTGCAATTCAGCCAGCCATTGACAGAGGGAGTGTTATCCAGCGATTTATCTGTCCCGCAAGGCAGTCTATGTCCGGGCCGTAATGAAGACGGATGACCTCCGAAGCGGTGCGGTGTAAACCCACACCAAGATATCTGGGGGGTTCATTGCATCAGCATAGGGGAAAGTCCAATGCAAATGGGAGGTTGGTGTCTGTTAAAGGAAAGACTTCAGACTTGGTCCAGTTAATGACTAGTCCAGAAAATTCACCAAAATGTATCACCTCACGTTTGATCAGAGAGAGATTTGTGGCAGAGTCTCGAAAGAAAAAGAGAATGTCATCCGCGTATAAGGAAACCGGGAGAGGGCCCCAGTGGAACCCAATCCCTCGCTGGAGGTGACACTCCAGGAGGTGACACACCAGCGGGTCCATCGCTATGATGTATAATATGGGTGAGAGCCGACATTACTGCCTAGTGCCGTGCGATAGCAAGAATTTGTCCGATAGCCCCCCATTAATTCAAAGCTGCGTGACAGGGTTAGTGTATCATAAGCAGACTAAGGAGCGGAAGTTCTGTGGGAAACCAAGCTTAGTGAGAGCTGCCTGAAGGAAATCCCACTCCAAGGAGTCAAACACTTTTTCAGTGGCAAGCAGTATTGCAGCAGCGGGAAGAGCAGGATCTATCTGATTAAATAACAGCGAATAGCGTACGTAAATTTACTGTGGTTGAGAGGCTCAAAACAAAGGCAACTGAAGGGAGAGATGATCTGGCCTATTAAAAGTGATATACGCATTGTAAGAACCTTTGCCAATATGTTGTAATCTTGATTTAATAGAGATAAATGCCTCTCAGAGGCACATATATCGGATGGCTTGCCCAGTTTGAGAATTAGTTTTACAATTTCATCACACATGGTAGGAGGTAGTTTGCCTGAATTCAACGCCTCCGCATAGACCTCCAAAAGGTGTGGGACCAATAGTGTCTTGTAAGTTTCATAGAACATGCCAGTAAGGCCGTCTGTGCCAGGGGCTCAGAAGCCATTCAGATCTTCAATGGCTTCTACAATCTTGTCCGAGCCAATAGACGAAGTCAAAAATTGTTGTTGACCCTTTTCAAGCCATACCATTGCTATCTCCTTTAAATAATCGGAGAGGGCTATCCGGTGATTGGGGAACATGTAGTATTTAGTCTAGTGTGATAGGACAGAAATGTAGGAAGGATATCAGCGTCATGTGTGACACAAGCACCGTCTGCAGTCTGGAGTTGAGTAATGTACATGGTATGCTGTAGAGGGGTGAATAAGTGGGTTAGAGTGTGTCCCGCCCTCTCTCCCTCCCTATACACATAAGTGCATGCATATTTCTCCAAATAGGAGGTCTCGCGTGATGAAAGCTCCTGGAAGTTACCCAAGAGTTTTTCACGTCGATGCAATGGAGGAGGGGTTGCGTTGGCCAGCGTCTTGGCATCCAAGTCCCGCAGCACCCACTCAGTAGCGTCAAGTTCCCAGCGAATTGTGCCCAAGACTCCGGCCTGTTTAGCTATACAAACCCCCATGATATAGACTTTGAAGGCCTCCCATAAGGTGGCATAGTGTGGTACAGAGCCCGTGTTAGTATGGAAATATTCTACAATCGCATCCCGCACTTGGCTCTTAAAGACAGTGTCCAATAAAGTATCAATTGGGAAGCACCAAGATCTAAAGTGACGCACAATGATGGGCAAAGTCACTGATAGCAGTACTGGTGAATAAACCGACAGGGTTCGAGGTAAATGAACCGCCTCCCGCAACATGATTGAGAGGTCCGGAGTTGTGTAGCCTCAATCTATACGGGACCAGGTGCCATGTGGTGCAGAATAAAACGAGAATCCATTCTGTCATGCATCAGCCAGTAAAAGTGTATGCAGTAAAGCCTTAAGTTCTTAAGAGAACAGCTTTGCAATGTGGCTTGTGCCTGTAGTTTCAAAAGAAGGGGGGACCCCACTTCAATACAAGGCAGGTAGACGGGGAACAAAACAGAGTATCAAAGCAGAAAAGAACCTGCCTGGAGGATAATAAGGAAGGCCTAAGATAGGTCGAAAAATTACATGTCACTCTGAACCCAGGAGGATACCTCACAGACACATAGCAAAAAGTGGTTTATCAAAGGCACTTTATTATACATTATAACAATTCATTTTTTTCTCTTATTTTCATTAGACAGTTCACAGTTATAAATATACAATAAAAAATCGGAATAGAGAAGAATAAGTTCTAAACAGGGCCCATATTCTCACAGTTAATATCACCAACACACACACACAATCATTCATAATCATTCATACTTCACTTCACACAGTTGCCACAGATGTACAAGATGGACACGGGACAGATGGTATAAAGTCCCAAAAAGGTTTTTTGTGGGTTCCAGGAATGGAACAAGCGCCGACGCGCGTTTCGGTGTATAGCCGCAGTCGGGCTACACCTTCATCAGGGCGGAGGGAAGTTGGGGCGAGATGTGGGCCACAGATGATAGAGGGTTATCTGTTGGGGTAATACATTAAAATAACATTAGATCAGTGAGTATCCAAATGATTATTTCCACGACCACTGGAGGCACGTCCTGTAGCAGTTTATAAATGTGTTATAATTGCACTACATTTAGATACTAAGAGTGATGATATTTCTATTTACTAGGAGCAAGAATCAGAAGGTGCAGGCCCAGTATAGCGCATAGGATTTTTTTGACCGCAGGTTGGACAGATTATTTACAGGTACGTTCATTCTGATTCACGTGCATACACATGAGCACCAGTTAGGGCGTGTTTTTGATCTTTGACAACAAGCAAGTATATTATTTCCCGATCGTTAGGATTCCGCTATGATTTACCAGTAGTTCACAGCTGTAAACTTTCAAGATCATTAGATACACGAAGAAGTGTAGCGCATAATTTAGACAAATTATCATAGCCATTCCCGAGGTAGAATGACTGGATACTATAAATTCCACAGAGGATTTGTCGACCCAGTAGTTTGTTTATGGAATACCGTTTTATTTAATACAGTTCACGGTTGATAAGTGCAGTTAGAGAGAAGGCATACAAGGTTTAATACCATGAGGCATTTATACACCTTTTTGCATCTTCACTACAGGAATATACGGTTGCATCTCTGTTTTTAAGATCGTGCATTATTGGAAAGGGTACACATTCAGCATTGATCGATCTTGGTACATGACAGTATTGTATTCTGAACTCATAGATAGATGTGTCTACATGTGTGTATTATTGACAGAAGATTTATGGCTCATGAGTAGATCAGCATGGATCCTACTGTACTTTTCCCTCACTTTTTAAACAAGATATTCACAGCTTCACTCTTGGTGATATTTCATCTTTATTGACAGTGTTGTGCATGCAGGGATTCGAGATATACTAGTCTATAGCACCCCCTCTGTGTCACCACCGTGTCACATTTCATATTATTGTCAACTTTAATATTTCTCTTATACAATTTGTATTGATGTTTATAGGAAATCTCCCCTGACGAAGAGACATTTTCTTTCCCGAAATGCATTGGGCAGCGGACTCCAAGAAACCCAACACAACATTTATATGAAGAGTTATTTCTGCTATTGATGTCTTCTTGTAAATAGGCTTATTTACCGAACAGTGTTATATATTTTTTTCATCATTGAGAAGTTAGAAAAAAGCATAAAAAATATTCAATGTGTATGATTTAAGGTAGAAACCATTGTTTATGTTTATGTTTGATGACTCAAGTCTATAATGAATATTGAATTTTTTTTCATAAAAAGTATATAACTGATGAAATTTCGCTGACTTTGTTTATATATTGTGGAAAATATCTATTTTCCAGGAAACAATGCTCATTACTTGCAGACCTCTGTCTGCATCACATTATCTGACATTCACTGTGTTAGCCCACATAAGTACGTAATGTAGCACCCCACACAGATACATTTTCGAAATTTTACAAACATTTTAAAACAATAGATAATCTAGCGAGTGCACCTCAATTCTTACTCATTGTTTTCTCTCTTGCAGTAGAGCAATGTGTATTTTGTGGCTTGCCAAGTAGGCCAATACCTGTTGTCCCTGGTGGGGGTTCGAACAAACGCTCACATTCATGAAATGCATTTAAGCTCCAACCCCCAGTCCCCCCTCCAGAGCCCCTCACAGTGGATGTAACAGTATGTGGTCTGACGCGTCTCTATGGTTAGATCTAAACAGCCCGCCGGTGAATGTAATAGTGACCTGCAACATTCAAATTTAAACTCACACAACCTGAGATACCAACCCACCATCCCCTTCCCACATCGGACAACCACACAATCTGTATCCTGTGAATCTCAACGCATCCCAACTTATAAAAATAAGAATAAATTACAAGGAATAAGAGGTCTCCTGGGGTGGTAGCAACGCCCCGAGCGGGGCACTCAACATGATAACAATGGGTCGTAAATTTGCATATAACTGCATTCATGTAGGGTTAGAAGAGTAGCTATATCATTAATAATAAAAAGAAAAAGGTTTCTTGTCACCTTGTCCTCGAAATGTTAGTGGATCTGCGCCCAGTGAGTCTACAACGTGTGCCCAAAATTCTTCCTTCCGACACCCAAACAAAAGAAAGCAACAAGGGATCCTTTCTCAGGAGAAGGGCCTCTATTCAATTTATGGCGTTTCCAAAAGTCCCCAGGAGTATGAAAGATGGAGGTTTTGCGATAAATCTGAATATGAAGGCGCACCAGATATAACATGACGTAGCGAATGTTTTCAGTTTTCAAAGTTCGCTTGATGTCCTGGAATTTGCATCTGGCTTTCTGCACTACTGGCGTAAAGTCTGGGTAAAGTGACAGCGACATTCCCTGAAACTGCAGGTTTTACACCTCTCTGGCCCTGTGCAGGGCAACGTCGCGGTCACAATAATCGAGCAATCATGCTATAAGGCATGCGGAAGCGTCAGGTGCCGACCTAGGGGCAAGAGATCTGTGGGCCTGTTCCACAGCAAATGTGGCAGAGAAACAGTCTCTGCAAAATAGTTCAGTAAGCAATCACTCCACGTAACCCTCCATGGGGCCTGTAGTCTCAGCTAATCTGGCTATCCGGAGATTGTTGTGATGCGATCTTGCTTCCAAATCTTCTGCCTTCGTTGCTGTTATTTTGAGGAGGCGCTCAATGCGATTAAGGTGCTTGGCCATTGCTGTTTGGGCATTCTAAACATCTAAAATGCGGCTTTCTGCAGTGTCGATGCGGGGCTCATGTTGCACCAATCCATGCATGGTGAAGATATGCCCTCTCAGGTCATCAAAGCGCACATCGATGACCTTGAAGCCTGCTCATAGTTCTGCCATTATGGCAGCAGTGACCTCCAATGCAACTTGTTCTGGGTCTGGGGGTTCAATGCGTTCCGGCGGCTCTCCTCATGCAGCATCATCTCCACCCTCCCGTCTGGGTGTCTTAGTACTCTGGAAGGAGAGTTGTGCTTCTGGGGTCTCCATGACCCATATTAAGTGGATAGTCCCGCAAGTGTGTATTAGGCAATCAGAGAAAAACATGCCAATTTAGCGAGGGGAAGAAGCACCGCTACATAACCAGTGTAAGGCCCGGGAGGGGACACTAGAAATATCAGGCTCGCCATGACCCGGTCACGCTACGAATGGGCCAGTCAGGCTGCTTGTGTTTCATTTAGGCTAACAGGGTCTCACCCTCACATCACGCACCGGCATGGAAAATAGAGAGATCGAAGCATAGGGAGGTGTAGCTCAGCACCATCATTTAAGCCATCCACCCCAGAAGTCTGTTGCCTATGTCTGCTATCGGGAGTGGCCCCCTGTTAGGCCGATACCTTGCGGAGCACTGGTGTCTTCTTTGTAAGCATCCAGGCAGTGTGAGGCACTCCAGTCATTTAAGGTGCTCTTATCAGGTTATGGAATTCACCGCTACCTCCAGGGTCCTGCCCCTCATGATGCTGCTATTTTTGGCATTTTGTTTCTTTGGGCCTCCAAGCCCCAGCCTCGATTTTACCAGTACCTGCACTTCTCAGTGGCAGCTCAGCCCTCTGGCCTGCCCATGACCCCTGTCGTCTTAGGGCCTCCGAGGACCACAGCGGCGGCAATGCTGTGTTTGGGGGTCAGGGGCATTTTTTATTGTTCTGCCTCACTCCACCCCCACCCCAAGATTTCAGGTGGCCGCAGCAGCACTCGGGAGCACAGATCTGCTCGATAGGATGCCGCTAAGCAGTTAATTAATCACGGCTGCTCTAGAGCTCCTCAATCAAGCCACCATCTTGTTGCTCCGTCAGGACATGCCCCCAGCTTCCACCATCCTTTAATTGAGTCAGGAGAAGCTTTAACCACAAATGTTTCGCCAAGAAATCAATTGCTGGTCTCAGTAATATTATAGGGAATTCTATTTTTAACAAGTTTACTACTGGTATCATTTGCTAATATAAATGTGGTTTAACCCCTTCGATGCTCATGACGAGCTCAGCTCGTCATGAGGTACACCTCTCGTACACTTCGGACGAGCTGAGCTCGTCATGAACAATGGGAATAAATCGTAGCCAGCACAGGAGGGGAAAACCATCAACATTGATGGTGTTAACAATTTTTGAAACCCCTATTGATGGGGCACCTTTCTGGTTTATCATGAGATATTTGTTAGGAACCCAACCATGGGTTTAATAAGCACTTATCCAGGAAGAAACAAGGACGGACTGATTATGGTGTCCTTTAATGCCCCCAACTTTTGATGGCGCCAGGTGGTGTATTAACCATAAGGTAATGTCAAGAAAGCGAGTGCCTCTCTCAGAAATATTAGAAAGAGGACTACTTGTAACAGGTTTATTATTGTTATCATTTGCTAACATTACCAAGGTTTGGTGAAATATATTTAAATTGCATTAATAACCCACATTGATGGTACACTTCTCTGGTATATTTCAAAATTGTTATTAGGAAAGTGACAGTGGGTTTAACAAGCAAATACTCAGGAGGAAATGTACCGTATGGTGGTGCAAAGTCAAATTATTATCAGAGGTTCCACTTTCTCAGCTTAAGTCACTATTGGTAATGATGAAGCACAGAGAGCTATTTTTACTTGGTTTGAATCAATGTTAGTCATAGCCTGCATCTTATCTGTGATAGTCTTTACATCCCTGGCACACATAGCAAAATGCGTGTTACGTTGAAAGACATCAATGTTAACCCAAAGATTTGGGGCTTATTGTATGGGTAAGTTAAAGTGTATTTTTACATTTTTAAGCGATAGAAAAATGAAGTCCTGATTTACATGTTGATTGTACCCTACCTATTTGGTATCTGGTGTTAAAAGGGTGCGTTGCAGTTGTTTATCTCCCCTAATGATCAGTCAACAGAGGACATACTCCTAGAGACTCTCACTCTATTTAAGCAAATGGTGCCATGCAATGTGTATTTAGTGCACTTTCCTCCTGATGTAATTTCAATGCAGCATCTCCCATTCGTTGGTTCAATTTTATTCTCTTCAGGCCACAAAAGTAGAAAGTTCTTTGGTGAGGAAGAATATGAGAAAGGGTTCAACTAGCCATTGTTTTGTGTCCTCCTTAGGAATATTGCTATAATTTTCTTGGGTCTGTGTTTTCAATGGTCTGGTTGTACTTCCAATTTAATGTGAATCACTATAGCAGATTACAAGATAAACTGTATTACAACTGTCACACTCTATGAAGTCTTTATCCTAAAATATTTTCCACTGATGCACAGGTCATTAGTTTTGGAGGTTCCCAATTTACAAATTGAGCAGTTGCGGCAAGTATGAAAGCCACTTGGTGGCTGGGGAACATAGTTGTTGAATTTTGGTTTGTCTAGAAAAGAGAGAGACAGCCTGTCCCTTCGATTTGTTGGTCGTTTGAAGCTCATCGAGGAAAGGTTGAAGTGTTTTTCTGGAGTGTTGTATTCTCAGTAACGAGGGACCAATAGTTTAACTTTCCGTATAAATTGATGTCCATTTCTGTATATAGTAATGAACCTGGTTATTTGTTTGTCTGTCTTCTCTTTTCCTCCATGTAAGACTGAGTTCTGGTTCAATTAGGAATACTGATTTTTGATTGATAGAAGTTTGGTTTCAACATAATCCCTTGATGTCATGCGTTTTGTGATTTCTTTAGCACTAGCTTCATATTCACTAAGGTTGCTGCTATTTCTTCTCACTCTTCTGTACTCTCCTGTTGGAATGTTCGACACTATGTGTTGCGGGTGGCAGCTAGATAAATGAAGTTTAGAACGTGCTGCTATTCGTTTCCAGTGAATCTTGGTTTCTAGTGTATTACCTTCCATTTATATAGTAAGGTCAAGATACTATTGAATTTTGCGAGATAGTATGAGTTTCTTGGATACCCCATTTGTTGGGTGAGAGACTATCTATAAATTGGTGAAGAAGTGATTTGCTTCCTTGCCAGATCAGGAGAATGTCATTAATATATCTCCTCCAGAACACAATGTGTTCTGTCAGGTGTTCCTGGTTATCGTTACAAAGCCAGTATTTTTCCACCACCCCCATTAGGAGACAGGCATATGGTGGAGCAAATTGTGCTCCCACCCCTGTCCCCTGCAATTGTAGTACCAGAAAAAGGTGTTCTTTAGGGAAAAATCTAACATTTCTAACACTATTTGCTTTCTCTCCAAGTGGTGTGCAGAGCCAGTTGCTTTTTAACAACCTCTAAGTCATCTGGATGTTTAATTGACGTATACATCAATTGTTGCTGATAGGTAATCACTTCTCCATTCAATGTCCATTCAAGTTTGGTTAGAATGTCTCCAGTGTCTCTAATGTATGTCGACAGTGCTTTCATGAAAGATTGAGGTTTGTCTGCAATAAATGTGCCTAATTTCGAACAGACAGAATTGATGCCAGCAATTATGGGTCTTCCCTTCTGTGAATTGCCTGATTTATGAATTTTAGGAAGTAAGTAGACTGTAGGTGTGGTTGGTTGATCTATCCAAAGGAAATGCTTTTCTTTCTGTGTGATCACACCATTATCATTCCATTTCTGAATAAGAGTTTGTATTTCCTTGGTAGGATTTTTTAGATAATCTTTTATAGCAAGGGGTGTCATTAAGTTGTAGATATGCTTCATCGAGGTAATCCTCCTTATGTTGAATAACTACATTGACACACTTATCAGCTTCTTTGATGACCAGTTTATTGTCATGTCTCAGTTTTTGTATTGCACATTTTTGTGTGTAAGTGATTTTTACAGTTAGGCATTTTTATCTTGCATTGATATTTCTCATGTTCCTTAGTTATGTCCCTCATTACTGCTGTGAAGAACACGCCAATTGTATTCCCAAGTGGCAAGTGTTGGACGAATTGTGATTTGGTAGATAGTTTAGATGGGGTTAGGTGTGAGGTGTCGATCCTAAGTTCCAATGATGTGTTAAGGATTGTAGTTGTCTCTTCTGCAGTAGCATCTTCTGATAAACAAGTTCAGAGATGGATGGTCTCCAGGTCTTGTACAGATAGATCACTGGTGTGGGGTGCTCCAACTTGTTGTGACTTGTAATCGACCTTGCCAACAAAAAATGAGTGCAATTTTAGTTTTCTGGTAAATTTTAAATAGGTCTATTTTGGTCTGAACAAGGTCCCACTGTTCTGTTTGACAGTGCTCCGGGCTCCAGGTTGCACTCCTGTGATATTGCCTTCTTGGGTTATTATATTTGTTGGCCTTACACGATTATCATGTGCATTTCCCAGGTGATGTAGTTTTAGCTCTTGGTGAAAATGTGCTCCTTCTTCTACTGATTCTGCTGCAGAAGACATTGTATTTTCAGATGAGCTTGCTTTGGTTGTTATTTCCATGTTATCATATTTTTACCAAATGTGTGTACTCTACTCTGCTGGTAGTCTGTAAGGTCCTGCCTGAATTTTCTATTTTTCCTTTATATTATATCTTCTTCATACTCTTCTGTGATCCTATTTAGATGTTTGAAATTTTTCTTAGAGATGTACCCTCAGTTGGCTTCTTCAATTCTAGCCATCAGAGAATCTACTTCAGCATTGTATTTATCATATTCTTCTTGAGAGATATCAATCAGTTGGCATAACATGTCATTCGAAGCTGTTCGTGAATGGTCATCCCTTTGCTGGAGTTACTCTGATGAAGTGGTCTCAATTGGTAGAAAAATAGAAATTCAGAGCCTTCTAGGTATAAGATTGTGTTCAAGATTTTTTGTTAGAGATGATCCCTCTCAACATTTTGAGGTCTCCTTCTTAACGGCTTTTTCCAGGGCGTGAAATATGCGCTTTGCAGAGGAAAGATTTGCTGGAATTAAACGTTCCTGCACCGGATGTATCAAAGACCTCATTCCTTTGTTCCCTTCAGGTCACGTATTCGGCCATATCTTTGAGGTATGGATAAAATTGCATTTAGTAAGCTTTCTGTAGGAAAATGCCCCTTTGTGCATGGTTGCCCCCTAATTTGTGCCTAAAGTTGATGTACTTTGAGTGTGCCCTGAGTTCCTGCCAACCAGGTCCCCAGGGCCTATGTTCTTTCCCTAAACTGTAGAGTACCAGGGAAGACTTCTAAGGGCTGCAGCACTTATTTTGCCACACTTAGAGGTCCAACGCTTTCCCTACTGTTGCACTCTTTGCAGTGGGAATAGTAATTTTTACCCCTACGCTATCCAACGCTTTCCCTACTGTTGCACTCTCTGGAGTGGGAATAGTCATTTTTACCTCTACGCTATCCAATGCCTTACCTACTGTTGCACTTTCTGGAGTGGGAATATTAATTTTAACCCCTATGCTATCCAACGCTTTCCCTACTGTTGCACTCTTTGGAGTGGGAATAGTAATTTTTACCCCTACGCAATCCAACGCTTTCCCCACTGTTGCACTCTCTGGAGTGGGAATAGTAATTTTTACCTCTTCACTATCCAATGCTTTCCCTACTGTTGTACTCTCTGGAGCGGGAATAGTAAGTTTTACCCCTACGCTATCCAACCCTTTCCCTACTGTTGCACTCTCTGGAGTGGGAATAGTAATTTTTACCCCTACGCTATCCAACGCTTTCCCTACTGTTGCACTCTCTGGAGTGGGAACAGTAATTTTTACCCCTACGCTATCCAACCCTTTCCCTACTGTTGCACTCTCTGGAGTGGGAATAGTAATTTTTACCCCTACACTATCCAACCCTTTCCCTACTGTTGCACTCTCTGGAGTGGGAATAGTAATTTTTACCCCTACGCTATCCAATGCTTTCCCTACTGTTGCACTCTCTGGAGTGGGAATAGTAATTTTTACCTCTACGCTATCCAATGCCTTATCTACTGTTGCACTCTCTGGAGTGGGAATAGTAATTTTACACTTCCGCTATCCTACGGTAATAATATTACTATATATATATGTTTTAACAAATATGATTGTAAATAATTTTTTTATAACTTTAAATAATTATTTAATTATGATAAGGTAATTTAAGTATTTTTAAGTATATATTTTAGTAAATAATTTTTAATAATAATTTAATTTAACATTGTTTTTAATAAAGTCGATATTTTTTCAAACTATATTTTTGTAAACGATATTTTTTACTCAATATATTTGTACTTACCTGTTTGTAGATACAAAGTCGATATTCTGATGTCGATATTTTGTAACCGATATTTTTGGTAGTCGATATTATGTCCTTCGATATTATGTCAGTGATCCCTTGTGCTCTCTGCTTAAAAAATCACAATATTGACTTATCCATAACTGGCATACTTAATGTACTTAAAAGTCCCCAGTAATGTATACTACATGTCCCCTGGCCCTGTAAATTAAATGCTACTAGTGGGCCAGTATCACTGGTTATGCTACCCACTTAAGTAGCCCATTAAACATGGCTCAGGCCTGCCATTAAAGAGCCTAGTTGTGCAGCTTTAAACTGGCATGTCAACCTGGCAATTTAAACCTCTTGCGAAGCACAAAGCTTCCTTTTTATGCATATACGTCACCCCTCAGGATAGCTCTGGACAGCCCAAGCTCAGGGTGCAGTGTATTTAGAAAGTAGGACATGTATTTCTAAGTTTTACATGTCCTGATAGTGAAAACTCTCAAATTCGTTCTTCACTACTGTGAGGCCTATCCCTCTCACAGGTTAACATTGGTTATTTCTTATTACATCGAATTCGCTGTGGATCCTAATTGAGAAAATGTAGGGTTGTCATGTTCAGTACCTTTGAAATTGTAATGACAAATTCTCTTAAATGGTAAATTCAAATTTATCGTTACATTTTTCAAAGAGCTCTTAGACCTGTGCACCTGCAGCCTGTCTCTGATTGCATGTCCGGGTTGGGTGACAGCTCGGCTTTGTATATTCTATCTAGACAGCCGCAAACAAGAGAAACGTAGTTGTGACTTGATGGGCCATTAAGTCAGGATGGGAGGGAGGAGTTGAGCACAGCCTCACCCTTATATCTGAACAGGCTGTACCCTGAACCCACACAAAGGGCTGCATACTCCCTTGTACTGAGTCTGGAGCCAGGTCAGGAAGGGAGGACCTCTATACATTTCAAAGACCCTTTTTTGGAATCGCCCCCACTTCAAAGGCATAACTGGATAAAAAAACTGCACCTAAGACCATATACCTTCTGTACACCTCTGAGCCTGTGGATACTGTGCCAAGAAGAAGGACTGCTGTGCTTCTGAAGGACTGTCACTCTGCTGGATTGCTGTTCTAAAAGAACTGCTGCCTTGCTGTGCTCATCTGTTGCCCTCTTGCCTGGAGAGGAAGAACTGGACCAGGAACCCATTTGAACCCAGCTCCCCACAGTGACTCAACGGGCAAGTACTCAGGCCTCCTGATCTCAGCCTTAGGGGCATAACATGCTCCCCACAGCTCAGGACCCATATTCTACAAGTTCCAGACCCCCAAGAAGTGCCTTTCGGGTCCCTGTGCCCCTAGGTGGATCTGTAGCTCCTAAAATCAATCTTCTGGGCTCTTGCCAACAGGCCCATTTGTACATGAACCACGCCGCTCACCCTAAGAATCAGCGCAGCAACCGCAAGTTTGTCTCTTCCAATAGCAATCACTGGCATGGATCACCACTGCGAGGCTCAAGCCTGTCCGTCCGCAACTCCTGGCCTGCTCTTTGCTCCCCACCGACCACTGCCTGCAATGCTCTCCTTGCTCCTGACGAACATCTGCCCCACAAACGGGAATCTTTGCACAAATCTTGAGAAGTTAAAACCTCAGAGGGACTTATCTGGCACTGTACCCAACCCACAATCCATTGCAGCAACGAGATATCTTCGGTTGGCATTTTGTGCTTTTATGTGATATATTTCTGATTATTTATTAAAGATTCATACCTCCGGTTCTACTTATCGGATTCTTGTTGTTTTGGTCTTCCTTTGTCGATTAAATTAAGCTCCATTTTTCTAATCTAGTGTGGAATCTGTTTGTGTGGTGTTTTACTGTTTGAAGTGTTGCACATATACTTTACATATTGCATCATGAGTTAAGCTTGACTGCTCTGTGTCAAGCTACCAGAGGGTGAGCATAGGTTTATTTAGGGTGTGTTTGTGACTTACCCTGACTAGGATTGTGATTATTGCTTGACCAGGGCTTCCACCCAGTAAGCCGGGAACCCAATTTCCAACTGTGCGTTTGTGCATTTGATTATGTTAGAGAGGATTGGAAGGATTCCCTATTCTTGGTGATTAATAGACTGACAATGTAATTGATTTATGTCTTTAAATAGACACAGGTCAAAAGCAATGGGAGAACTAGTAAAAAATGCTACCTCTCAGAATTTGTCTTTCCAGAAATCCTGACACGAAAGAGGATTCAACTGACATTGACAACCCTATATGTAGATTGGGTTAACCCCAAAGTTGGTATCCCTAGAAGAGAAAGAGCAACAAAGAAAGTCCAGTCTCTATTTCTATTGCAGGAAAAGAGACATTTGGTGAAAAAATTTCAATGTACAGAAGTTTTGGCCAATCATATATACATTTTGTGGGGTACTATGAAATTATTTCACATTCTATGAGAGCATGTGGGTCCACGTCTAGTCATAAATTATAAGTACAACCATCTGATAAAGGAGACACGGGTGGCTCTTCACCTTGGTGAGAGCTAGTGTGGGCCAGTGTATATGTGCCCAGATGTCCGGCATGGGGAACTGGTGATCTCTATGTGTAGTGTGCATGCTCTGTTCCTAACTTCATGTGGCCTGTAGCTTGGTAGTATTTTGAGAACATGAGCCTTTGGCCAAATGTGTTTTATTGAGGTCAAGTTCCTCAGACCTGTTTGTGGTGCAGCTGCCTATCTGTGGAATGGATCATGGTTCGACTGATCATCAACGTCCCCCGCCGCAGCCACATCACCCCCCACCTGAGAGACCTACACTGGCTCCCCGTTGACAAGAAGATCACCTTCAAGCTCCTCACCCATGCACACAAAGAACTCCATAACGCCGGACCAGCCTACCTATAGCTGCAGACTCAGCTTACACACCCCCACTGCCAGCTCTGCTCTGCCAGCCTCGCCCTCGCTGCTGTCCCCCGCATCTAACGAACTACCTCCAGCGGCAGATCCTTCTCCTACCTCGCCGCCAAGACCTGGAACACACTCCCTACCCACATACGGCAGACCCAAGACCTACTCGCCTTCAGAAGACTCTTCAAGACCTGGCTCTTCGAGCAGTAGCAGCACCCCCCTCTCGGCTCAGCGCCTTGGGACCCTCACGGGTAAGTAGCGCGCTTTACAAGTACTCTGATTGATTGATTGATTGATTGATTGATTGATTGATTGATTGATTGGTTTCCCCTGGTTGCCTTCAGGCTGAGTGTAACCCCACCTGTGAACTATCAATTAGTAGGCCTGGGTTTGAGTCAGAGGGCCTCACTGACCATGTATCTCTGCCTTGGTGGGGACATCATTTTTAGTGAATTTGACAGCAATGATACAAGTTTGTTATTGCATGTACAGGAAAATGGCTGTCATTGATATCATATTTACCAACATTCTCATTATTATGCGTACAGTTGTCATAGCGTACATTGACATTGCATTTACTAGTTTGGACATTGTTATGCATGCATAGTTTATGGGTACATTGACATTGCATTTATTGTTATTGCTGCTGCTGTGCATGAATATATCATGGTGTACATTGACCACATTCACTGATGTTAGCACAGTGACAAATGAGAAGAGCAAGACAGAGGAGAATTAAATAGCTGAGCAGTATGAAGAATTCTCTGTCGTTTTCAACAAGGAAGGAGCCAATTATATTTCGTCCACATCCGGAACATGTCTGTCGAATTCATTTGAATCTTTGAGAGTCCATTTATTATGGCAAGGTCGACCCTGTGATCATAACTGAAGATGAACTACTACTACAATATCTACATTGAATTTAGAGAAAGATGTCATCCAACACTCCATGTTGCGAGCAGAGGCACACAAATATGAAATTGGTATCTATAAGGGAGAGGTGTGGCGCCGCGGCCAGGGTGACTGACTTCAGAATCTAGGGATCACGGTTCGATCCCCGGGGCTGGTGGCAGATTAGCCCAGCACCATGTGACTCTGTGCAATAGCTTGCCTAATCTTCCTGACGGCCCCCAGCGCCTAGGGCCCCTAACGGGTGATGGTTCGGCCCTTTACAAATGTGGATTATTATTATCCATTCTGGCTCATATCTAGACCTCTCAACTAAGTGAAATCATCCCCAATTCTCTTCGAGGTTTATCTCAGACAGCATGTAACCTGGTACAGATATATGGGAGTGAAAGAAAATACATAATTTGATCCTTGTTATTGAGAATTTGCATATATCATTAGACCATTTTGGCTTCTTCAATACCTCTGCTGCCTGTCAGCATTTCATGAATTTCGTTTTCAGGGATATTTGAATATCCCCATAGTGGTATACCTAGTTGATTTTCCGATCTATTCCTCCATGCTAGACGAATATCAAAGTCACGTAAGGGAAACATGTGCTATAGGCCAAAGCAGAAAAATATTTTTTTTAGCTTCTTCCATTTTATTCTTAGGTTTTGAAATGTATTGAAATTACATCTAGCAAACGTCAAAGTAGTTGTGGACTGGCCCTCTCCAATGAATGTGTATGAGGTGCAGATACTAATGAACTTAGTCAAATTGTATTGGCTGTTCATTTCAGTGTGTATACATCTGGTTCAACAACGAACTAAGTAGGGAATGATATTTGAATGGGATTCTGAACAATAACAAGCATTTTCTGAATTGAAGATACATTTTAACTCCGCTTCTGTGTAAAGTCTTAAAACTAGCTGCTCTCTTTTTTGTGGTTGAGACGGGTGCATCATTAATCACTAAAGGGGAAGTTTTCTTACACAGGTCAAATAACAGATGAGTTTTATTCCATGTCATTCTAGTCACAAACTCTGATATATAAAGAAAAAGATTATACCATATATGATCGAGAGCTTCTATTAAAAATCCATTGGATAAGTAATTTTAAGGTGCTTGGCACTGAATTAATATACGAACTGAGCATAAGAAACTCCTAAACGTAACCAGTATGAGAGGTTCCAATACTCACTATGGCAAATGGACATTAAACTTCTCCATTTCGATTATGTAATATAATATCAACCTGCCAATTTGTATGGGATGGTGTCGGGTCAAGAGACATGACGTGGCAAAGAGAAAGCAAACATGGACAAATGGCACACAAGAAAATAGAAATTACACTTTTTGACAGGCACAACTACATTTCCCAGAGTCCCAGTCACAGCCCCAGCTACTAGTGGACCAGCACACTCAGACACACTTCCATGTCAATGGTGGCAGACATAGGGCCCGATTCACAGAATGAGCTTAAGACTCAATCCTAAACTTACTACTATTTTGGTATTCACAGAATGCACTTACTACTTTTGGCATTCACAGAATGAACTTGCTACTTTTGGTATTCACAGAAGTTAGGATTTTGTCTTAAGTTTGTCTTAAGACAAACTTAAGACAGACTTAAGACAGACTTAAGACAAACTTAAGACAGACTTAAGACAGACTTAAGACAGACTTAAGACAAAATCCTAACTTAAGTCTGTCTTAAGTCTGTCATGAGTTTGTCTTAAGTCTGTCTTAAGTTTGTCTTAACTTCTGTGAATACCAAAGTAGTAAGTTCATTCTGTGAATGCCAAAAGTAGTAAGTGCATTCTGTGAATACCAAAATAGTAGTAAGTTTAGGAATGAGTCTTAAGATCATTCTGTGAAACGGGCCCATAGTATTTAGGCCTGGCTCACACTGATCATGCTCTGACAACAGTGTTTGTTGTATCTCCTTACATTTCACATTAGTTCACACCGTACCATGGGGAGTTTGGCGCCTTAAATACCAAAATATAGCTCGTAATAGGTGGCGTTGATTGCCCCCAATAAATAAACAACGTATCCCATGGTAATGCTGTTTATCAAGGGCCTATCAAGGGCCTAATACCACAATACACTTCGTCTAACATTTCACAACCTTCTTTGAACAATATCCTGTGCATTGTCAGGAGTTGCTGTGCCACAGAATCGTCTGGTTATACCCTTATGGGTATTATATATTTTGATTATTGTACTGATCCTAGATGTCATGTTTACAATATTATAGTTTCAGCCGTAATTAAGCCCTAGACCCTTCCGCCTAAAGGGTTAACTGCATGTTGGTTGAGAACTCCTTATAAACAACGATGAAAAAATGAAATAGATGGACAATTGGACTTCAGAATTTAAAGAAAAATCGCCCTGTCAATAAACCAATCGTGTACAAAAGCATGCAATTCTCATTCTTCAGGGGCACGAAAATGGAATAGATTTGATCGACAATTGCAAATGCTATATTAAATATATCCATAAAATAAGAGTGAAATAGCACATGTAATTAGACAGACGTATGGGTATACCCCACATTATTGACTCCCGTGTACTCACGTCCACTCTTCAACAGTTACTATTTGTTCGGTTGTGCAGCATCACAAATTGGCTAGTGCAGAAAGTAGAAATGAGATTGGCAATTACATATCTTATCTAAGCTGTGCTGGATTTATGTTTCTTTTTCATCGTTAAATTATTGAGATTAAATTTGAGTGAAAGGTTAAAATATTTTCTATCAGGATAAATATTAGCAGCATAACATTATTATCGGTTTACAAGTGTGGTTGGCAACAACCACACTGCTAAAGCGGATTGTCCGTGAACGGATTTATTTTAAATCACATATAATCAATTAAAAATGTTTAAATCTGATACGACCACAAAACAATGACAGCGGAAACATGGTGTTACATGCTGAATTATGCAGCAGGCACGTTTACTAACAATCTCAGTCTTTATATGTGTCTCCAATTATTCCATTAACAGCAAGAATTGGTTTCCCCAGTCACCATTATTTCAGGAAATTGTTATTTCAAGAATAAAAAAAAAAAAGATTTTCTGTTCCCGAATAGTTCAGCTTGATTATTTTTTGTTTAACTTATTCTGGTGTGGCAAGGCCACCTTCTCCACTTCCTGTAATCCTCCCTGCATACACAAATATTTTTCTGTGATAGCAAGGAAACATTTGAAAGCATTTTTGACTGAGATTTAACATTCAAGAGTGTTTTTTTTCCCTACAATTTCACTCGCCCAAAGACTGTGGTACTCGTTCTGACTGGACAAAGAATACTGCATCTGTGTCTCCACATGAATTACTGGATATCCAGATACTGAATGTACTGGTAAATCCAGGATATGGGAATACTGTGGAATTCTGAGAAGAACTCTGGATAATCTTTTTAAAATGGGGAATTGACATGGGAATCAGTGAAAATGCACCTAATTGAACCCATAAATTCCCATTTTTATTACTTTCTTGCCCTGTACAATATTTAAATATTCATGTAATGCTTAGTACCCCATGTAGAGCTCTGATGAGCTTGCTTGGGAGGGTGCGAAATGGGGTTATTGGTTGAGGGGGGTGCCAGCCCTACTCAGGCAACAAGCACAATCCTTGTCAGAGTGAACCACAAAAGTCACGAAATGAGCCTGTGCTTAACCTCCTGGTAACTTGGCACAAAAGCACTCAGGCTTTGCTATGAGGCAAATACATTACTGTCCAGAGAAGAAGAGAAGAATAAATAACATACATAGTTGTGCTTAAGAATAAATAGTACATAATACAATATTGACACTTTAAGTGCATTGGTCCTTTATGAAAAGTGAAAATAGGAATGATGTGGTTAATATAGCAGCATAATGCAGAGCTGGTTAACCTCCTTCAGTTTAAAGGAGTTCTAGGCCTTGCAGAATAAATGCCTTCATATCCATAGCAGATGTAGCTTATCTTCACCATAGAATATATTGCATTGCCTACTCAAGAGACGGGGCGAGGGCTCCCTCAGTACGCATGAATTTAAAAAGCTAAAAAGAGCTTGTACCTAAACTCTTAGACCCATAGTGTCCTGAGACGTAGCTACCCAGTAATCGCTACCTATTAGTCAGAGTGTCAGTGGTGCCCAAATCTTACAGCCCCTATTCTGTGGCTGTCGGCCATTACATTTATAAAACGATGGGGCATATTACCAAGCAATAGCGATAATTATCGCTATTGCTTGGTTAGAGACAAAAATTTACTGCAGCGCTGCTGCGATGTTTACCGCAAATAAACCTTGGTATTACCAAGGTTTAACGCAAATGCGGTAAAAATCGCTGCAAAGCATGAATATCGCTGAAAAGTCAGCGATATTCATGCATTAGCGAGCTAATGCTCTTAGCCATGTTATCCACCTCCCATTGGATAACATGGCTAAGAACTGCTCAGGGCAGGTGTTAGCTTTTGGAGATATTCCCGCTTAGCGCGAATATCTCCAAAAGTTGGTAATAGGAGATAGCGATGTTAGCGACTGTTTTCAGTCTCTAACATCTTGGCACGCCCACTTTGCATCTCATTAGTGATAAATATCACTGATATGCAAAGTGGGGCCCAAGATGGTCGCTATCTCCTACTAGCTGTCGCTAACTGGTGTTAGCGGCAGCTAGGTAATAGGGAGATAATTTTATCTCCGCTTTCTTGGCTTTTAAAGCCAAAAAAGCGGAGATAAACCCCCTTGATAATATGCCCCGATGTTTCTTGCTAATAAATAGCCAAGAGGTGACTGATCTAGCCCTGGTAGGTAGGGGATCTGCTTCTTTTCACGCAGGTGCAATCAACAGTCGGACTACGGCAACTGAAATTAATACGAAATACATTTGTGTTCCGTCCAGTTCAGCTCGACTATCGTATCCCATTAGCATCATTAGCAGGCTAATAGAAATACCTTTACCATCGCCTCCCGCCAAAGTGTCTCCATACATGTCTTTAAAGATCGAAGCTCATTGCAAGATAAAAACGTGTATGAACTCGGCTGCTCCTTCTTGACACCTAGGACACTTATCGTTCTCCATCTTACCTCAGTCGAATAACATCGATGTATAGTATACATTAAAATGTGTTTTATAGTGCTGGGCATTCAGATTTGCAGACAGGAAAATCTTCCTCTCCAGTGCAATTGACATGTTTAAATCTGTATCCCCGTCTACTAACTTCATAGCCCAGTTTGCTTACGGTTTTGCTAGATCATCTGCGGTAGTTTCCAGTATTTTATAGATATCTCTTATCCTGCAATCCCTTCACCAAAATATTTCCAGGAGTGGAATCCTAGCTAAATTCATGGGCTCACCCCGTGTTCGGGCAAGACATTCCTTCAGCTTACATTTCAATTGTGCCCTGATATCTGTCTTGAGACGTATAAAAGAGGAGAGTTCTGTATCATTATAAAGGTGTGCAATCCTAGCAATCCCAGCTTGTTCCCAATACCTGCCTATTACATCAAAGAGCATAGCCAGAAAAAGCGACAAACTCCACAGATGCATAATATACCTGTTATAACTTAGGATCTTCTTCAGTCTGCCAACCTTCATCCAGGCTTTCCAAGCTGCCTTTAGGGGCTTAAAGAGAGTGTTTTGTATAATAACTGGGTTCAAGTTGTCGGGCTAAAACTCCAAAAGCCTCACTACCAATAGCCAGCTGATATATGGAGGGGGATTTGAACCATTAATTATCTATAGATCTGCTGCAAGCAGGATTCCCATCTGTTGTAATGGAGTGGCCCAGTAATAGGCACGGAGATTAGGGATGGGACATCCCCCTCTTTCCTGAAGGAGCAGAAAATGTTTTCGACATTTTCGTGTTTCCTGGTATTGCCATATGAAGTTCAGAAACAGAGAGTCCAGTTTCTTAATAATTGCATCTGGTACCTCAAAGGAAATAGAGCAAAATAGGTACAGCACCTAAGCTAGGAGGATATTTTTAAAGATATTAGACCTCTTATTATTGAGAAATTAAGCTGGTCTAAGGCCCTTAAGTCGGTACTTAGAGTGACTAGTATAGTGTCTAAATTTATTGACCATATAGAATCCAAAACACTACTTATCTTAACCCCCAAATAAAAAGCTGTTCCAACCTTTCGGGGATCTTGAAAATGAGTGCTCTTGGAGCGGACTATCTTCGTCCCCCCTTTGTTTGAGAGGTACCCTAATTCTTTCCCGAAGCCACCTGATATTTTCTCAACCACTATGATTGACTTCTCCCGATCTATTGTAATGATGGTGATATCATCTCTATATGCCAACTTCTTAGTATCAAACCTGTTGATAGTTGCCGGTTTTTTTCCTTTGGTTTGCTTTCTCTGCATCAAAGAGAATCACTGCCATCCGGTTCCCCATTACTTTCACTATATCTAGCATAGAGATAACCCACTTGATATCCCCTACCGGTTATGAACCCATGTTGCCATGGTAAAACCATGGCAACCGAGGTTCTCATCTTCGGTCCGAAGTCCGAGGTTCTCATCTTCGGACCCCGCCTCTCCGCCTGGAGCGACTAATGGTGGCCTCCCGCCCTCGAAGCCCTACCCACCCCTATGGACCACGCTCGGAACCTCAGCACAATCCTGGACTCCTCCCTCTCCATGAACCGCCAAATCAAAGCTATCTCCTCCACCTGTTTCAACTGCCTCTGGATCCTACGTAAGTTTTTCAAGTGGATCCCCCCGGACTGCAGAAAGACCATCACCCACGCACTCATCATCAGCAGGCTCGACTACGGCAACGCCCTCTACGCAGGAATCAACAAATCCCTACTATGCAAACTCCAAACCATCCAGAACGCGGCCACCAGGCTCATCTTAGGGATACCGTGCCACAAACACATGACCCCACACCTGCCAGAACTCCACTGGCTCCCCATCGAGAAGAGGGTCACCTACAAACTACTCACGCACGCCTACAAATCACTCAACAACATCGGACCCAAATACCTGAAATGAAATGAAATGAATGAAATGAAAAGAGCATTTATAAAGCGCGATAGCTACCCTCGGGCATCCTAGCGCAACAGAATGAGCTTCCACGCACCCAAAAGGAACCTCCGTTCGGCTGACCGGGCCCTGGCAGAGGTCCCCTGCTTCCGCCAAAGCAGATCTGGAGGGAGAGCCTTTTCCTACACCGCAGCCACAGCATGGAACATTCTCCCAGTAGAAATGAGACGCTCAACAACCCTGCACACCTTCAGACGGGCTCTCAAGACCTGGCTTTTCGACTGACTGGAGCTGCCCTACCTTTACCCTACCTCCCCCCCCCAGTGCCTTGAGACCCTCATGGGTGAGTAGTGCGCTTCACCAACCTCTAATTGATTGATTGAAACCAGGTTGGCAATGATCCTCCCTAACCGAATAGCAAAAGCTTTCGAATATAATTTGGCATCAGAGTTTATCAGGGAGATTGGAACGTATGAAGAAGGTAATTCCGGCAGCTACCCCTTTTTTTGGAAAGATAACTATATTGGTGCCCTGTCAAGATTGGGGTGGGATCCCATTATGCTGAACCCCTTAAAACAGATCCAGTAATAATGGAGCTAGCTCATGCTGAAGTGCTTTATACAAATCGAGGAGAATTTTGTCTGGGCTGGCCACTTTCCCTGAAGCCAAAAAGCCTAGGGCGCTCTGACTTCTTTTAATGTGATTTCGTCCTCCATCTCCTGACATGCTACTTTATCAATTTCTCTTGATTGCTTCCATCCTTCCTCCTCCCCAGCTGCCAGCATATAGCTAGGAGAGTCTTCCTGGTATACATCTTTATAGAATGCCTCAGAAATGCAGATGTCGGATGGTTTTTGTGGCATATTGGCCATCACTCTTTTTAATTTTAGTGATATCATACCAAGTGATTTTCTGTCTTGTGCGAAGAGCAGTAATCCTCCCCACTGACTCTTTATATTCATACACCTCGCTTTTATGCGCTTTATAGCCTTGGGCCACTTTCTCCATGAAATAACTTTTAGTTTTAGCTTTTATCATTATCAGTTTAAGAGGTAACTATTTTTCTTCTTGCTCTATCCCTGGCTGTTCACTAATAATCTTTACAAGTCCTGTCTCCAAATGTGCCAGTTTTTCTATCCGCTGATTGACCTCAGCCCTCTGTCCTTTCCGCCTCCGGCCCACATAAATAACAATCTCTCCTCTCAATCTGCATTAAAAGCATCCCAAACTACTCTCCGAGAGGTGCTGTAGCAATTTATATTAAAATATTCTGTCACCCAATGCCTTATCTGTGCGATAAATTCAGCATTGGCCAAGAGCTTCTCGTCAAAGGCCCATTTATATTTTCTCCATTCCTTCCCAATCCTGCTATTTCCAGCAGTAGTGTATTATGGTCTGAGAATAGTTTAGGAAGTTTTTTGATCTCGACATTGTTTAAGATATTAGTGGAAGACTGGAAAATATCTAAACAAGCATGCTTTTTATGTGGGTGTGAGAAATAAGTTTACCCAGGATCGGGAGAGTTATTAACCGCCCAAGCGTCACTTACATTAAACCAAGACAAGGTTTCCTCCTGCTTTACTTTGGGGATCGTGTAGTGTCTGCTTCCAAATGTATATTTAAGTCCCCACATATAATCAAAGGGTCTGGACAGGAGGCTAACTCCATTTCTAGATCCTCCCATAATTTAGGGTCTTTCTGGTTACATCCATAGATGCTACTTATTGTCAATCCTGTGGATAGGGTAATCAGCGCTTAGCACCCCCATTGATCTGCTAATGCTTGTTGAGGTCTGCGTTGAACATATAGCCATTTCATATCCTCTACTCCACAACTTATCCCTCTTGCGCCATGTGATATGGGTCTCTTGATGACAAATTATATCTTGGCTAACAGATCTTAATATCTCATAGACCCTTGTCCTTTTGGCACTGTCATTCAGACCTCTGACATTCACTGTGCATATTAATTATTTTTTGCCAGTAATGTACAGAATAACCAATTGAATGATCATTGACACATGAAGAATGCTCAATCTACTTTCAATTTACTCTTCCCTCTGGTTTTTGTTCTGCATCCTCCCTATGTCCACCCTATGTCCCTCGCCCGAGACCTACCCCCCTTCCTATCTCCCTGGGTATCCTCCTCCACCCCCTCCCTCTGTCCCCACACGTTGAAGCTGCCAGGCCTACTTGGTCTGTGTTGGTTGGAGCAGCCCCTCTGACCAGTGAAACCCTTAGCAAACCTAAATAGAACCAACGTTTTACCCCATCACCTAAAAAAGAAAACACCCCAAGCTTTCTTTATCAGTGAGAATGTGCCTGCCTACTTACATACCCACCAGCTGCCTGGACCAGTTTTGTCATTACCAATCCTTTACTCTAAACCATGATGCAATATAGTGGATAGGGTTCCCCTTACACTCTATATTCAGACCAAAATTCCTGCACCTTAATCTCAGATGAAACAAATCTGGTCCAATCTCACTAATCACTTTCAGCCTAGCTGGGTTCATCAAGAAGGCCTGTCCCCTGGTTCTTGGAAGGGTTTGATCATTTGGCGAGAGTGCCATCATTTCTCGACAGTTACGTGGCAGAAATCAGGTCAAACAAATAAAGAAATATCAGCCACAGTGCGTTTGGCTTGGACTTCTCGAAAATGCTTTGTCACAGAAGATAGTTTCCAAAATGTACTAGAACTGCGCGAGGCTTCATATCCAATTTGAAACATATATTAAATTGTAAACAACAAAATTATACCATAACAACAAAAATCCAATGAGTAAACCTGGAGATATTCAATATAATGTTTTAATGAAAATAGTGCATAAAAGCGTAAACTGCCACTCATGGGCACCTGGTCCTGGTACACAGGAGGAAAGTCATATGGTCAGGACAACCAAGATGGCATCGCAGATTGTCTGTGTGGTGGTGTGAAGTGCATGTCTCGTGTTGCAGGTTGTCACTGGTATTCATTGTCAGCATGAAGAACAGGTCTCATTGGAGCTTTGTTATGTCGGTCCTTGTGAGTGGAAGTGTATTGGTGTGAATGGGACCATTGGCAGTCCAGAGCAGCCAAAGCCTTAGCATTTTCACCTTTTATTGAGGGGGAGTATACTCTAATGTTAGCCGATGGTCCAGGACCTGAGGAGGCACCTTTTGGGAATCAAGGACGAATTCCTTGCAGAGGCCAGCAGGGCTCAGGTAGGTCCAATTGCAGGTTCAGCTGCAGCAGGTCAGCTGTGCACTTGTAGGGAGGCCTCTAAAGGATGGTATGAAATCAAGTAGATCCAGGCTTCCTTCTTAGACAGTAATACAGTGGTTCAGGCAGCAGAGCAGTTCTTCCTGTGGCAGTCATTCTTCGGTAAGTCCCAAAGGACCAGGAGTGTTCTGAGTTGCCAATATTTATACCTGGTGCCAGCTTTTGTGTCAGGGGACTCCCTCTCTTACCTCTACAACTGGTTGTGGAAAGATCTTCCCCTGTCAAAGCTTTCAACTGTCTGGTGTGACAAAGGGCAGGGCAGGTCTGGTGTCAGATTCCTTTGAGTGTGCAGGGGCAACACCCTTAAAAGTGTAAGTGGGACTTGGTACAACCCCTCCCAGTAATCCTGGTGGGATGGCCTATCTGCATCTATGGCCCCTATCTAGAAGCAGAACACAAACTCCAATAGGAGAGCCATTGACAGTCATTTGACCCAAGGCACTGACAGAAGACACAAATGGTTGGGACAAGATGATACCAACTTTTTAAAAGTAGATTTTCAGAAGTTGGACTGAAAATCCAACTTTACCATCAAAGAAGATTGTAAATTGCAATGTGTGATTAACCAGCACATCTCTATATGCCCTCAGTCCAAAGTTATCACTTATTAAATGTAATATGTGGACTCAGTATTTGTCAATGTGAGAGATAGGCCTTACAATTGGGAAAAATGACTTTTGGAGTTTTCCACGGCCAGGACATGCAAAACTTAAGTACACATGGTCTACTTTTTAAATCATATTCTTCCATTTGAGCCTTTAGGGCCTAACTTAGGGGTCACATAAGTATTAAAAGGAATTTTTTAGGTTGAGCAAAACGTTATTTTTTTCAGGTTGAAAAGACAGTTTCAAACTGCACTACGTACTGCAGTGGCAGGCCTCAGACATGTTTAAAAGGCTACTTAGTGGGTAGTGCAATGAGTGTTAGCATTTATTTGTCAAAAGAAGTGGACAAGGCTGTTCCTGGTGGAGGTTAGTGTATGTGTGCTGGTTACCAGGAGATGGGGAAGTGGTGGTTAAGGTATATACGCCTACCACTGGGTATCCAATGTGTTGTATATAGTTGCCTCACACACCTTTGCAGGTGTCATGCTTCATCATAGGCGTTGCTCCTTGTCGGGTAGGCAGTGCAATCCCCGACGGGCACACCTCAAAGAGGTGCTCTTTAGCAGAGATCTTTTTATCCCACTGCCTATGGGTGCAATGCGGGTGTGGGGCCAGAACGTTGTAGACGAAGAAGTGAATTAAAATGAAGCAAAGGGTACCAGAAACAACTTTATTCGGGTGGTCCCTTGCTTCAATTAAAATTGAAAGACAGTCTGGGCTTGCTGGAAAATAATGTTTCCTGGCTCTAGACTATACTAAGAGGTGTTAAAATTGGTCGACATGTTTCTCGCTTTTGTACATTGACTCGCGATTCTTCAGGACCTAAGTGGGGAAGTCTACAAACATACAAGTCTATATGTTTGAAGGAGAGAGCACAGGTACTTTAGCACTGGTTATTAGTGGTAAAGCACACATGCCCCTAAACCCAACAAAATCTAATTCAGCACAACAGGAGGGGTGAAGACAAAAGGTTTGTGAAAATGCCCAACCAAGTATGTCAGCTCTAACAGGGAGCATGCTTCACGAGATGAGAATGTGGTTGAAAGTGTGTTGTGTTTGTTTTGATGCTGTGGGGAAAGTGTTTCCTTGTCTTGGGTAAAGACCACCAAGGTGTGGTTATGGTATTATTGGATGCAGCACTTTGCAGTGTAACGGATGAAGAAATGTGAGAGGCAAATGCACAGTTTAAGGTTTTCATTAAGCTGCAAGCTTGGAACATCTCTGCACACCCCTTATGGTATTTTATGTGTCCATTGGCCACTTAGCTAGTTAATGCTCTGTAATTTAGGGAAATCAAATAATAGTGGTTTTCCCGCATTCGTTGTAATTCTGGTTTAACCAGTGACTCCTGTTACCAGTCAAATTGTGAATAACTCAGACCTCAGAACGAGTGCCTTAACTAGTTGCATTTGAAGGACATATACTGCAACTCTTCAAATGAGAAGCAGGGATAGGTTGCAGGAACGGAGGGCCATGGAGAGAGGATAAGGATTTCACAATGTCTGAATAGTATCTAAGCATGAGTTTCCTTCAGAGTTGTAAAATAGACCATTTGGATGCCAATGATTAAGGATCTCATTTTTAAGGCTGAATACATTTGAACTGTGTGCATGCTTCTCATGACCAGGTGGAATGCCAGACAACAGGCCAGCATCTGCAAGAGGAGATCAAAGGATCCAGGCAGTAATGGGGCTGCAGGTCAGGTCTTCCTCCCTGGCTCCCACTGCCCCCTAGGAAATGTTTTGGGGACAGGTACTTACTATTTTGCAAATTAAGCACTGCCAGCCTACCTTGCTCAATGATGTGCAATGGAATGAAAGGAGAAATGAGGTAGTGGGTGAGTATGGCTCACTGTTAAAATATTAGCTGCACATTTTGGCCCTGATCACCCCCATTTTGTGACTGGTACTGGTAGTAAATGACTCAGATTGGGCCTTGGGCTCAGCTTAGCAAACCCAGGGCCGGCGCACTGTTTTAAAGGCATGTAAGGTGTAATTACAATTGGCATTATCTGACCCCTTTAAGTCCATAGTATATAGCAAGGCAGGGAGGTTAAGAAGCCAAGTAGATTTTCTGCACTGGAGTGTGCACTGCTGTGTTAGCTGCTGTCATTTGCAGACTGTCTTTAAAATTAAATCATATGAGGAATTGACTTTGGAATTAAAGGTACTGCAAAACAGTAATCTATTTTATTGTTACATATAAGTCCCACCTAAAGTCGCCCTTAGGTGCCCCCGAGGTAGGCTGCCATGTAACTATAAGCAATTTCTTTTTTCCCTATTGGAGATAATGAGCCCCGTAAGCTAACATTGGAATACTTTATTTAAGTAAAAAGATTGATAGGAGTAGGATACATTGTTATTCAAGGTATCAGAATGTTAGTTGTGATACATCCAGCAACTTGCCTGGGTTAAATTTATAATATCTATCACAGAAAATAAGTTATTCATCATTCTTTTCTATAAGCCAAAACACAGCTTTCTAGCTGCCCTCTACTGACTGCCTAGCCTCTGCCAGGCTATGGGAAGCTGTCTTAATGAGGTGTGAAGTAGCCTGCTAGAGTGACAATGGATTTCCTGTGGGAGGAGAAATGCAGATGCAGAAGACACTGGCAGGAAGGGTGTGGAGTGGTCAAACTGTTCTTCAAACAGACCCCCCCAGGATATTGTGGCATGAACTAGTCAATTTAGCGGCACAAATCTGGAAATTTAGCGGCACACATCTGGAGATTTAGAGGCATTTTGCGGCACTTTATCTTGCAATTTTTCCTGCAACAAACACAGATATCTTAGTTGTTGGAGCTATTTTACAACATGAAGCTATGTATATTTAGTTTATTTAAAATGTAGACAGTTTGTTTTGCTTCAAGGCTATATATAGGACATAAACATGGTATTGAATATATGCCCATGGAACCTGTATGCTTGTCGTGTTAATCTTGGCCATGCATGTAAAGTTCTTCTGAGCAGTCCAAATCTAGCCTTAAATTGTGCTGCTGATTATAATGCAAAAACAATAATGCCCGGATGGATTGCTCTGAGAGGGACCGTTGTCTGGCTGACACAAATTTGTACAAGTGTACTTTGTAGGAGCACATAAGCCAGTCGTTTACATTCGGGGGCAACAGTGCGTAAAGGGTGTGTAGGGAAAATACCAAGATAGCTCCTAACCACCCCAATAAACAAAAAAAAACAATATAACAATCATGAAACCCACATGATCACACAGAATCCCATCCCCGGAAGTGTACAGAAACCCAAACTTACCCGTGCTGTGCAGCAGCAAACATATATTAGTTGCCAGACGGCCCAATGGCTCTTGAACGAGTAGATTCTTTCCCCCAAGACTCTACAAAAGAAGATAAAAGAGTTAGAGCAGGTCTGGCTAGCCCTTCCCAAATCACCTATCCCACAACACTGCCATTTACCCCACTACGCCTCTTTAAAAACTGCAGCCCCCCCATATACCCCCTGGGCCAACGGCTGGCCCAAAACTTACCAGTGCTGTGCAGCAGCAAGCATATATAGTTGCCAGACAGGCAAGGGCTCTTGAACCAGCAGATTCTTCCCTCCGAGACTCTACAAAAGAAGAAAAAGAGTTAGAAGAGGCTCAGCTGGTCCTTCTCATGTCACCTGTCCCACAACACTGCCACTTGCCCCACTACGCCTCTTTAAAAACCACAGCCCCCCATATGACCTGTGGGCCCACGGTGGGCCCAAAACCTACCTGTGCTCTGCAGCAGCAGGCATATATTACTTGCAAGATGGGCCAACGGCTCTTAAACCAGCAGATTCTTCCCTCAGAGACTCTACAAAAGAAGAAAAAAGAATTAGCGCATGCTCGGCTAGTCCTTCCCATGTCTCCTGTCCCACAACACTGCCACTTACCCCACTACACCTCTTTAAAAACTACAGCCCCCCATACTCTACCTGGGCCCGCAGCGGGCCAAAAACTTACCTGTGCTGTGCAGCAGCAAGCATATATTAGTTGCCAGATGGGTCAATGGTTCTTGAACTAGCAGTTTCTTCCCTCCGAGACTCTACAAAAGAATAAAAAAGAGTTAGAGCAGGATTGGCTAGTCCGTCCTTTGTCACCTGTCCCACAGCACTGCCACTTACCCCACTACACACACAGGGCATGCGGCTGGGCCAACAAGTGCTTTTTAAAAACAAATGATGGCCCCCAGGGCCTGATGCGTGCCCTGTGTTCGGCTGGCCAAAAAATAATGCACCCCTGGGCCCGCCACACACTGGGCACGGAGCGGGTCCAAAATGTGCTTTTTAAAAAAATAAATATGCCTGCCAGGGCTCGTCGCGTGCCCCATGTGCGGCGGGGCCAAAAAATAATGCCCCCTCTGGGCCTGTCGCACACTGGGCACACGGGGGGGCCAACATGTACTATCAAAAAAATGATGCACTCCAGGGCCCGCCACGTGACCCGTGTGCGGTGGGCCCAAAAATAATGCCCCCCCTGGGCCCGCTGCACACTAGGCAGGCGGTAGGCCCAACATGTACTTAAAAAAAAAATTATGCCCACTAGGGCCCACCCCGTGCCCCATGTGCAGAGGGTCCAAAAAAAATGCCTTCCCTGGGCCTGCCGCACACTGGGCACACAGCTGGCCCAACATGTACTTTAAAACTAAATGATGCCCCAGGGTCCACCACGTGCCCGTGTGGAGCGGGACCACAGCAACAAGGCAGCAGCACAGGAGACCTACCTGAGTGGACCCAGCCCTACGATGCTCAGAAGAGACCAGTCCCCTCAGGACAGGAAATCAGGAATGAAAAGCAGCAGCAAGACAGGTGAGGGGTGTACATAAACACACCACCTCACCTGCCTGCTTTGAGGACCCTGAGTACACTCCTTTTATTGGCTCTGTGGTGAGAGCCATGGGGTCAATAGAAGGGGTCAGATTGAACGGGCAGTTTTGTAAAAATCGATGCATTTTTACAAAACTGCCGATTTCGCAATTTTTTTGCAAATCGCGAGACCGCGAAATCCTGGAGGATCTGTTCAAGGGGAGAATTAGACTTTAGACCAGCACATGCTCACTCCCACATTCTGCCACCCCAGCCACACAGGAGCCCCTGTAATTAGATTAGGGAGAGGGCTAGAAGAGGAGTGTTAGGGAATCTTAGCCACATAAGTGAGTTGGCTTATCCTGATCTAACCTCCAAGGAGAGACTTTTACCATTTTGGATTTTGGAGAAATTATTCTTTCTGTGGCAATAATTTGCCATTCTTTGGAGGAAGTGGTTATACACCTGTTTTGCACCCTGCAACCCTGCTCATTGATGGCCAGTAACACTGCATACATATGGAAGAGTTGCCAAGCAGTTTAGATCTTCTGCCTAAAACTACAAGGAGAAGAAGGACTGCCCTGCTGGAAATCTGATCTGCACCCCAAAGGTATGCACTCTAAAGGATTGCACATGCTGCGTATTCTGGGACTACAGTCCCAAGGACTTTGCCTTGCTTCAAGAAGGATTAACAAGTGGACTCCCTGCAATCTACAGGTTGACTGAGCCCTCCTGCAACTTCTCCAGCAAGAAGTCCCCTTCCCACTTTGGACTTTTAAGGATGTGGCCATGTACATGGTAGGAATTGTAGTCACAGCATGCCAAGGACCATCTCAGAGATTCGAGACCCCTGGATTGGTGTTATAGACACTTTGAACATTCAAGGAGGCATTCTGGAAGAAGATCAAGATGTTTGGTGATGTTTGGGAACTTTTTTGCAAAAAGCTCCACAAGGTGACTGACTCAACAATGAGAGTGAAGCTGGCTACCTTCAACCTCAACCCAGCCTGGATTTCAGGTTTGTCCTGCTGAAAGCTCAGAGCTCCAGACTTCCAGGATTTCACCGGAGCTTCACAGAAAATCTATCTGACGACATTGATGTGAATCCAGCTTCAAGAGGAGCCCTGTTTGACTTTAAGAGAAAAAGCTCCAAAAAAATGACTAAGTTAGAAGGTAAAACATTGACTGATGCCTCCGGCTTAGTGTATTCGACCAGGGCTCCAGCGCAGTTGTCCTTAAACTTGGATAATGTCTCTGTTAAGCAGGACCAGTTGTCCCAATGTGGCACTATAGGTTTTAAGCACTAGAAAGCGTTTGTTCTCTAAAAATTCATGTCTCCGGTCCCCTATTTTTATAAATTTAAGTTATGTGCTGTGTCTTATCTTCTGAAGTATGCCTATCTACTCGCTGCCATCTACCAAGTGCTGAGCAAGAGAATAACTTAATGAAACTTTGATTGTGTGTGTGGCCTTATTACTAGTGATAGTCACTACTTATTACTAGTGATAAGCCACTGATTATTACTAGTGGTAAGTTACTACTTACCAAAAATAATAATCCACTATGCAGTATATGCTCATTTTTTTATGAGGCTTTCTAATAGTATCCGTTTCATTTTATGGAACATTCCTTCACTTTGGTTGGTTCCAACTTTCCTAGATCTTTGGTATTGCACTTACATGGTATTTCTTCTATATTAAGTGGTGGCTGTATTAACAAATGGGGGTTACCACCCTGGGGAGTTATGATAGGTGATCCCATATGGTTCTGTTCTTCATTTTTCTGATGTGATGGGATACTGTTTCAGATGCCTTACTTTATAAAGAAAAAACCTTTTAAGGGGTACACTGATGCACCTGGTCCTTAAGTCATCAACAAAGAGATTGGCACGGAAACTGTAATAAAAAAAGAATGCATTTATTAACCTCACATGAGGGAGACTGCGTCAATACGGTACCCTCAGGCCACTGTATGAGACAGTCTAAGGAGTACAGAAACCTAGGGCCTTTTATGGCCCGTTTATTGCTGAGTTAGCATGAAGACTCAAAAAGAGGCAGTACAAGTGTGCTCACAAATAGTTATTACACATATAAGGACTAACAGAAAATACTTGTCAAGAAAGTAGGAGGAGTAACAGAGTTGCTAAGATCAGTTAAAATAGCCTGACAGTTATTCTAAGAGCAGGTGCATTCTCTCAGGTAGGCCTTTCTTATCATGTGCAGTGCTCTGGCTTAGTACTGAATGAATGAGTGCGCTCCTGTATAGCGCATGGCTACCCTGAGGCATCCCAGCGCTGTAGACCACGGACAGAAGAAGATAATCAGTGGAACAAAAATGTCTTCAATCGCTTCCTGAATACAAGATGATCCATTTCCAGCCTGATGTTGTCTGGGATTTTATTCCAGCCCTTGGCTACATGGAAAGAAAGCTGGCGGCCACCCATACGTGCTCGCTTCACCCTGGGTACCACCAGCAAATTTCGCTGATTAGATCTCAAGGATCTAGCGGCATGATGCCGGCAAAACAAGGGCTGGAGGATGGTAGGACCAACATTACTTATAAACTTGTGTGCTATACAGAACGTTTTAAACAGGATCCTTTCCTGGATCGGCAGCCAGTGAAGTGACCGAAGTGCCGCCTTCGCCGAACAGCGTCTGGGAAGATTCATAAGCAGGCGAGCTGCACAGTTTTGTACTGATTGAAGGATTTGGATAGAACCAACTGGGGCTCCAAAATAAACAGCGTTTGCGTAATCCAGGCGTGATACAATCAGCGACTGGACCTGCACGCGTCTGGCCTCAAAAGGTAGGAGGGACAGGACTTTCCTAAGGACCCTAAGCAGTCCAAAACAGGTTGCTGCTACCTTCTTGGCCTGGACCTGAAACCTCAAGGTGGTGTCTAACCAGACCCCCAGGCTCTTTATTTGGGTCTTTGGGGTGGGAGGGGGGCCCAGACAGTGCGGCCACCAAGGGTCGAGGTTGATGGGAGCTTTATAACCCAGGAGCATGAAGTCAGTTTTGGCCCCATTTAGCTTTAAAAACGACGTCGTCATCCACTCCAGAATCTTAGTGAGACAGGGGGTCAAGTTGTTACTCCCCTGATCTCCGGCATCACCCCTTGCCAGGGAGATGATCAACTGTGTATCATCATCGGCATAGGTGATAAGCTGAATTCCCCAGGGGCGCACCACCTCAGCCAGTGGACTCATGTAGATGTTAAACATGGTTGGACTGAGAGAGGAGCCCTGGGGAACGGCGTGATAAAGTTGCAGTTGGTCGGATGATACCTCCTCCTCAAAGACGGAGAAAAATCTCTCCGCCAGAAAGGACTGTAGCCATTTAAGGGCCATTCCTAAGATCCCTGCCCGATGGAGGCATTGAAGCAAAAGTGGATGATTTACAGTGTCGAAGGCTGTGCTGAGGTCCAACAAGACCACCGCAGCGCAGCCCCCGGCATCCACAATACTCCTAGTCGCCTCCACTACTGCCACCAGGGCAGTCTCCGTACCCTGTTTGGCTCTAAATCCCATCTGAGAGGAATGGAGGGCGCCCGAGGTTTCAACAAATGAGGAGAGGATCTGATTGACGAATTTTTCAGCAATCTTACTCAGGCCCGGTAGCAGCAAGATAGGTCTATAGTTAGCTAGATCTTCTGGGTCCAAGTTCTTTTTTTGAGGAGGGCTTTTACTTTCGCCATCTTCCAAATAGGGGGCACCACACCTGACTCCAGGGACGAATTAATGACCTGCATGATAGCAGGGCACACCGTCCTTGAAACCTGTTTAAGAGCTGCAGGAGGCGCAGCATCCAGAAGAGAACCCGATTTGAGGCCATCAAGGAGTCTTTCCACAGTGGCCAGGTCGAGTGGTGGAAAGGCATCAAGAGGAACCTTTTCTAGAATCCCAGCCAAGCTTTCCATAGGGTCAGAAGCCTGTCCGGATGACTCAAAGCCTGCATAAATGTCAGACACCTTGGCAGCAAAGAAAGCGGCCAAATCGTCACATCTTTTCTGAGGATCAGGGGAGGCCATAGTGGCCAAGGGGGGAGTGACCAGGGCTTGGAATATTTTTGAGATTTCTCTTGGCCTGTTAGCTGCTTCCGTAATTTTGACCTGAAAATACGCCGATTGAGCAATTTTTAGTTGTTTTTTATATGCCCTTAGCTCTAACCTATATCATTTTTGGAGGCAGTTGCAAAATCTTCCCTCCACTTCCTCTCCGCTCTTTTACTACGCTGTTTTTGCTCCTTGAGTTCCCTAGAGTACCAAGGCTGTTTGTTGGGGCCAGTCCTGTGTTGAACCACTTTTTTTGGGAGAGTGGCATCTACTGATGAAGTTAACTGTAACTGATGACTTAAGCAGAATACAAGGACAGGCAATAGTGAAGAGGGAGAAAGCACATGGCGAACACATGGCTAACTAAAATGGCTTCCAAAGAACAAAATGGCTTCAGCTGATGCTAACAGCCATTTCCGCTAGTTTCCACAATACAGTCAACAAGTTGTTATTCAGGCGCCCGTTGCTTTTTGTTTTTGATGGTGATTAGGCAAGTACAAAGGAGAGTAATATATATAGTGTGGATAAATTAGAAATTATCTCTGTCCTTATGTACATTTTATTTCCTGTGGTATACTAATTGTATGACAAGTACATATACAATGCAATGGAGTGTGAACACATATGAGAAAATATCCAACGTATGCAAGCCTATACATAGAACTTTCACTCAGCGGGTTAGCATGTTTTTTAACATCCCTTATGTCCATGAAACAGTAGGACCTATTTTAAGCTAGAGTGCACCAAAAGGAAATTCACACCTATTAAACTATAAGAACACTAAAAACGTGATAAAATGCGAGCATGTGTGCAATATTCTCACGTTTAGCAGAACCTGACAACATTGCCATTATAAATAAATAAAATGTATTTTTGCGATGAGCCAACAAAAACACGCCTGGAAGGTATGAGACTTAGAAAGGTCTAACATATGGATCGTCCATTCATTCATTTACCATATTCTTTCTTCACTCATACTAACGCTTCCAGGTATGCACACTTTGCCATGCACTTATGCTGTTTTTTATGACACTGATGATAATCAAAGTTCTCTAGGAAAGGTAACCTTGGTTCAAATATTATAATCCCTCCCACGACCTCAACAAACATTCAAAAGATGGATCAAATCATTTTTAGGTCTCGGCGAGAGATGCTGTATACAGTATAGTTAAGTTAGTCCCGCCTCCTGACAGCCATGATGTCATTTTTGTCTCTCCATGGCTATCGGCCCCATTACTTTTAAAACAGTTCTGTTCCTTTGCCTCCCCCATTCCCTCCCGCAGTCTGTTACTTCTCTGCTCACCACAATCCCCCCACCCACTCCCGTTCCTGCCTTCTTACACGATCGCAGTTTTGTTTACAATGCAATAGGGCTCCCGTAAATAGGAGTCCTATTGCATTTATAAATGCTTGTCTTCTACCTGATTGGCTGAGTGGATTTGCACTCTTTTTTGCCTGACCTGTCCCTTTAGTCTTTTGTTTAAGTCGGTATTCACACGGCACGTTCCCCGGAAGCCGAAGCATGGTGGCTGTAATGCCCCCACCATCCCTCTGAGATCGCTGGATTTTTCACGCTTACTGCACATGCACATCACTCATGAGGTTCTAATACTGTCGCTGTTCTGTGGGCGCAGATGGTGGTTTGGTTCCATCTCTGTGCTGTGCGTCAATCTTTCGTCAGTGTAGCGGTCTCACTCTGAAGGCAATGTTGCAAAATCTAGCTGTGGGCTGTTTTGTGGCCTCAGACTGCGTGGAGTGGTTGCTGTCGCAGTTGATTACAGTTTGTTAGACTGTGGCCGCTGGTGCTGTTCCGGTCCAGCTGCTCCCGGCTCTCTGGTTTCAGCCGAGATCTATTTCGAGAGGTGCTTTGGTTTGTTTTTTTAAGCGGTCCCCTCATCTGCTGAATGTGGGCTAGTTACAGCCCTCCTATCAGCCTTACAGGCCAGAGTTCGGGGAGACAGCCTCTATCTGCCCTCCTAACCCCACACCCCGATCTCTTCCCCTGCTTCCCACCCCATCTCCTCCCTCCACCTTCTCTACTTCCTCTCTGCTCCGAGGCATTCTGCCTTTATCACATTCCGCATCTTCTTCTTCTCCAATCGCCATTCTCTTTCTACTACTCCCCCTTCGTTTTTTTTTGTATTGCGTCTCCCGTTCTTTGCCTCTGACTCATTGCTAAATTCCTTAATCTTTACTATAAATAACCAGCTTGCCTTGGCCGCATACTGCTGTCGCTCTTTTCTGTGATAACTGCACAAAGCAGTGAGAATAAGCAGCGCTTTGCACTTTTCAACAACGCAGCAACTCCCCTTGCTGACATCATCATGAGTCACCCAGCGCCTCGAAGCCACATTAACCAACATGTTGTCTATCTAGTGTGCCAACTGTGAAACATATTGTAGCAGGTGAGGCGAGATCTGAAAAGAAGGAAACTGATAATGAAGGCTTGCAAGGGCTCTGAGGGCACAAGGTTGGCGATAGCAGAGAAGTTTGGATCTTCGGCGTGCCATTGCGTCCCCACCGTGCCAGCCTTACTACTGCAGTTGTCATTTACGATACCAACCTTGCCAATTACCAACCAGACTGCAACTCACCAGTATACACAGGGAGCACTTGTGGCTAGGGCCTGGCATCTACAGTTATTCATTCGTTCATTCATTCTGAGTGTCTAAGAGGTGAGACTTTTTCGTGGTATCACTCGCATTTCCTACCAATGACTGCCAACCACCATAGTAGCCCTGCTCTTCACTGTCATACTAATACCCACTATACCTGCCCAGCCCCTACTACGGCTACCCTGCACCATCATCCAAAAATAGTTCCCATCATATCGGATGTATGACATAATATCGACAAACAGAATATAGACATACAAAAATATCGACACAAAAATATCGACATAAAAAATATCGGAGTACTATCTACATCAAGGTAAGTACAAAAATATCAAAAAACATATCGTAGTACAAACATATCGAAGTTAAAAATATCGTTTTTTTAAATGTATTAATAATAATGTAAAAATGATTTAAAAATACAAATAATTTAACAAATTATAAATATAAACATTAAAACATATTTAAAAATTAATAACTAATACATATACATTTAAAATACATTAAAAACCCTACATATAAATTAATATATATACTTACTCCACATATTGCAACAGTAGGAAAAGCGTTGGATAGCGTAGGGGTAAAAATTACTATTCCCACTCCAGAGGGTGCAACAGTAGGGAAAGTGTTAGATAGCGTAGGGGTAAAAATTACTATTCCCACTCCAGAGAGTGCAACAGTAGGGAAAGCGTTGGATAGCGTAGGGGTATAAATTACTATTCCCACTCCAAAGGGTGCAAAAGTAGGGAAAGCGTTGGTTAGCGTAGGGGTAAAAATTACTATTCCCACTCCAGAGGGTGCAACAGTAGGGAAAGCGTTGGATAGCGTAGGGGTAAAAATTACTATTCCCACTTCAGAGAGTGCAACAGTAGGGAAAACGTTGGATAGCGTAGGGGTAAAAATTACTATTCCCACTCCAGAGAGTGCAACAATAGGGAAAGCGTTGGATAGCGTAGGGGTAAAAATTACTATTCCCGCTCCAAAGGGTGCAACAGTAGGGAAAGCGTTGGATAGCATAGGGTAAAAATTACTATTCCCACTCCGGAGGGTGCAACAGTAGGGAAAGTGTTGGATAGCGTAGGGTATAAATTACTATTCCCACTCCAGAGGGTGCAACAGTAGGGAAAGCGTTGGATAGCATAGGGGTAAAAATTACTATTCCCACTCCAGAGAGTGCAAACAGTAGGGAAAACGTTGGATAGCGTAGGGGTAAAAATTACTATTCCCACTCCAGAGAGTGCAACAGTAGGGAAAGCGTTGGATAGCGTAGGGGTAAAAATTACTATTCCCACTCCAGAGGGTGCAACAGTAGGGAAAGCATTGGATAGCGTAGGGGTAAAAATTACTATTCCCACTCCAAAGGGTACAACAGTAGGGAAAGCGTTGGATAGCATAGGGTAAACATTACTATTCCCACTCCAGAGGGTGCAACCGTAGGGAAAGAGTTGGATAGCATAGGGGTAAAAATTACTATTCCCACTCTAGAGAGTGCAAACAGTAGGGAAAACGTTGGATAGCGTAGGGGTAAAAATTACTTTTCCCACTCCAGAGGGTGCAACAGTAGGAAAAGCATTGGATAGCATGAGGGTAAAAATTACTTCCCACACTACTCCCCCGTTAACACACAACACACTACACATACAAAAATACAATTACTATAAATATCAATTAATCGATTATTAACAATTAATATTATTACATTGATGTAATTATAAATTAACTAATTAACACATATTAATTACCAATTAATAAATAATTACCAATTAATAATTAATTAGCAAGATATGTACAAGAATAAACAATATTTATTAATAATATATTTAGAATTAATATTATTAAATAAAAAACAATTACCAATTAATTAATTAACAATTAATTAATGGATACCAATAAATAAATACAATCTATTTAATTAATTTAATTTAATTATGTCACACCCTATTCCCCTATAAACACACAACCACTACACATAAATAAATCACATAAAAACATGTAATTGTCATTTAATCACTTAAAAATAATTAATTACCAATTATTTATTAATTAACAATAACAACAAATAATAAATATTACTACAATAACTCTAATTAATTTAATTAACTAATTAATAATAATTAAATACCAATTAATTATTAATTAATAATTATTCATTATTCAAACATATTAAAAATATATTAATTAATTAATTATAATTAAATTACTTCTCACCCTATTCCCCTATAAACCACAACCCGCTCTGATACTAAAACACAAAATGTAAACAAAATTACTAATTTATAAACATATATACATCTATAACCTCGGGCCCAGTGATTCAAAAAACACTTTTGGACGATAACTATTTTCAAATACTTCTTTCCATATGGGGTTCTCAGAAAAATCTATTAATCATAAATTTTTACAATAATATCCCACCTCTGGAAGCGGAAAACGTGCTTAAGAAACTGGATTCCACCCTTAATGGTATTGAAGAGTCATCAAAAGAGGATATGACAATTATATGGGTGGGGGACCTTAACTGCTCCTTATGTCCCTTGAGCACAAAGGGGGTGTGCGGTTGGGAGGGCGACGAAGAGGCAATGATTTATCATCACTTCTGTCATACAAAATTTGGAGATCAGATGAATAGGATCATGGGGCACTACTCCTTGGCTTTTACAAATGAGCTCTGTACTCCACCTAAACCGTTCACACCTACCTTTAATGGAAGAGGAGCCAACTCAATAATCGATTTTGCCCTATTTTCAGCACGGTATTCAGCTCAGGTAATTGATTGGCGTACTCTCGATTCACCTATGAGCGACCATTTTCCTATTCTTTCTATTTATAATTTCAAACTTAGCAACCAACTTCATCCTCTTGGCAGCTGTTATGACGTTACCCCGATTTTAGGTCAAAAAAATGGGTTTACAATCAAATGGGAAAAGGTAATCCCAGAAACATTTAATAAAAACCTGATAAGCTCCTCCCTGGAAGATTTTAATATCTGTTTATCCCTAGATGAGGACCCACTAACTGTCCTTAGATCCTTTGGTAACATCTCAGGTAAAATTAAGGATATCCTTGTAAGAACCCAATCCAACAAACAAAAAGGTCCTTCCGGGTGGTTTGATAAGAAATGCAGAAGTGCCCTTACTGCATTAAAAAATATCCTGCACTGTAGCTCATCTACGAGAGTAGAGATCAGAACTGCGAGACGGAACTATCGCCTTGCCTTAAGCTTTAGGAAAAAAGAACTAAAATTAAAAGCGTGGGCTAACCTGCATGAAGCATGTAACAAAAGGGACAACGTTGCCTTTTGGAAGGCCGTGAGCGCTCCATTCTACCAGGAGCGAGCGGGCCCCTCAATAGACAACGCAATCTCTGCACAGGAATGGGTCCAACACTTCCAGAAACTTTATAGCTGTTCAGTCCCTACTGGTGAGGATCACACGACTACAAGATCTACAAATGTAATAGAGGGTTTTAGCTATCCAATAGATATTTCCTTTACCCTAGAAGAAGTTCAAAGAGCTTTAAAAGAAAGTCCAGCGGCAAAAGCGCCAGGACCAGACAAGGTCCCATTAGATGTTTTTAAAAATCTCCCTGACCTTTGGTCCCCAATTTTAACAAACGTCCTTAATTCCTCTAATAAAGTCGGATTCATAAAAACCTGGCAAGAGGCTATCCTGGTCCCTATACACAAAAAAGGGGATAGAAATGATCCTGCCTGCTACAGGCCCATCTCGCTCTTAGATGGCCTAATGAAAACAGCAGGCAGAATCATCCTTACCAGGATGCAGGAGTGGCTCGAAGAAAAAGATATCCTATCTACAATGCAGTACGGCTTTACTAGAGGAAAGGGAACAATTGAACAAGGTTTAAATCTTGCCCTTATTATGTCAAAATATGTTCATGCCAAAAAGGTTAATTTGTACATAACATATGTCGATCTCAGTTCTGCTTTCGATTGTGTGAGGCATGACACCCTGTGGCAGATCTTAGAAGATATCGGTCTAGATAGCAGGATCATAATCTTTATCAAAGAACTCTACTCGGGGGCTGGTGCACGGGTGAGGTTCGGCAAGGGAGGCGAATGTTCTGATTTCTTCCCTATTCGTAGAGGAGTAAGGCAGGGGTGCATTCTTGCACCCCTGCTTTTTAATCTGTACATACATGATGTGGGAACCTTGCTAACAGAAAAGTATAATCACTATCCAGTGATTAAAGGAAAACCCATACCCATACTCCTCTACGCCGACGATGCGGCTATCTTGTCACAGACTAAGAGAGGCCTACAAAACGCAGTAAATACATTCTCTGAGTACATGAATAAGAGGGGTTTATCTATAAATGTGTCCAAGACTTTCACCATGTCCTGTGGCCCAAGGAAAATCAGAGCTCCATGTGATATAAATTTGGACAATAAGTGTGTTGAATTAGCAGACATTTTCTGTTACCTTGGGGTTCATATGGACAGACAAGGTAATTGGAAACCAGCAGTGAAAGCAAGAGCGTTGGCATTCACCAAAGCAACGGGAGCTCTCCTCAACTTTGCGAAGAAGATTGGATCAAGGCCACCAAGGGAACTTTTACAAATTTATAAATCTAAATGTCTTTCCATTGGCACCTATGGGGCTGGGTTATGGGGGATACAGTCTGTGGAAATCATCCAACGAATAGAGAACAAATTCTTAAGGTATGTCTTGGCAGTGCCGCCCAGCACATCAATATATGTCCTGCATGCAGAATTGGCCATACAACATATCTCTGATACCATTAAGATGGCACCAATTTTATTGTGGCATAACATCTGGACCAACCCTGCCACAAATCTCAACAGAGCGGTAGCAGAGGACTGCCTGCAGTGCTGCGGGGTAAAAAACATCATGTGGCTTAATTATGTTAAGAGTCTGTGCTTTGAGATCGGTTGTCCAGAATATTTCTCTAACCCAGCCACCATGGACTCTATCTCCAGATCCGCGCTAAAGAAAATACTGACTGAACATTGTGAATCAAACAGATGGAAAACCTAAAGGGTCAAGATGTCAGTCAGAAATCCCGATGAAGTGACACTACATAGAAACATCCAGTTGTACCTTACTGTTGACCAACCCTTTTTTTATCGTAGAATATTAACATCTTTCCGATTCGAAACATTTTTCAGACTTATTACTCTTCCAAGGTGTAACGACTGGTCCAAAGATAAACTAATTTGCCCCTGTGATAAGTTGTCAGTTCAATCTAATATTCACTGCACTTTATATTGCACTTTATACGCACTTCCAAGGCGACAAATATTACGGCCCCTTTTGTTAAAGTGGGGCATAAGAAAATCGAGAGAAGCCTATAATAAATTGCGATCCTTGGAAGATTACTATACAATTAATACTGTAATGATGTATTTAAGAGCAATATTGAAATTCAGACGGGACATTACGCTAGAATAAGTAACGTTATATTGATGATATAACGGTTCTGTCCGAGGTTATGCTCTATTTATTATTGAATACCTAATTCCCACATGTCGTTCCAATTTTATCGTATACATGGATTTTTAATACTGTTTTTGTAACAAGAATTAGTTTTTCTGCTTTGTTGATTGTATGTATGCTTTTATGAATTGTTTTTAACATTTCGAATAAAGCTTTTGAACTGAAGTGAACTGAAAATATATTAAAAAACATGTTTAACAAACATAAAATACATATACAAATACACAACAGTAAACAAAATTTCGATATTAGTAACATCGATATATTTGATATCGATATTACTGACTTCGATATTACTTACCTTAATATCGATATTCTGTCTATCGATATTATTGCACATCGATATTCTATACCATTGAAATTAAAACATCGATTTTATTGTATATCGATATTTTAATTTCGATATTTTGTCTCTCTACCCATCATATCATCTCTGCTGCCAACCACAACGAAAAAATAAAAACAAAACAACGGTTCCTTAGCAAGCATTCAATACAATATTTCCATCTTGCAAGGGAAATTCATGAATATATTCCCAAAACGAAACCTATTCAAAGAACATATTGGAACTCACAGTCATGTGTTCGAATGCCATTACTGAAGAAAATGATATCTAAGTCATGGGAAGATGCTTCAAAATGTGAAACAGTGCACTGAACATGAGTTGCGAAAAAGAGTGATTGGAAGTGAAATAGAAGGGGCGGCTGGTGACATTTGAAAGTGGTAAGGCGTAAATTCTGCACCGTGGCTAGCGAACCAGCCTGAACCACTTATGGGGGTTCAGGGTGTCTCCCCTGAGAAAATTTTGAAAAAAGAGTGGGCAAATGTTGCATTCTCAAGAAAATTTAAGAAAGAAAATAGGTGGCTTGGCGAACACATCTCTGGGAGTAGCCAGACAAGTCTCTTTGCACTGCATTCACATAGGCACAGTCACCCTGCACTCATAGACCCATTACTCCCCCTTCTCTGACAGATCACTAAGCCAGCGTTCACCCATCCACATCACTCACCCTGGACTAGCAAAGGCACACTGCTCAACCTGCAGTCACACAGACATCCGTCACCCTGGACTCACACAGGCACATCGCTCACCCTGGACTCACACAGGCACATCACTCACCCTGGACTCACACAGGCACACTGCTCAGCTTGCACTCACACAGACATCATTCACCCTGGACTCACACAGGCACATCGCTCACCCTGGACTCACACAGGCACATCACTCACCCTGGACTCACACAGGCACATCACTCACCCTGGACTCACACAGGCACACTGCTCAACCTGCACTCACACAGACATCACTCGCCCTGGACTCACACAGGCACATCGCTCACCCAGGACTCACACAGGCATATCACTCACCCTGGACTCACACAGGCACATCACTCACCCTGGACTCACACAGGCACATCGCTCACCCTGGACTCACACATGCACATCACTCACCCTGGACTCACACAGGCACACTACTCAACCTGCACTCACAAAGACATCACTCACCCTTCGCTGCACTGCACTCAATAGGTTTAATTTATCACAGCCTGTCTAGGTATTTGTGATACTATTTTAAAAAGTTTAAATAATCCATTTTAACAATAATATACAGAGAATTCCTTCAAGTACATTGCTCACTGTGACCATAATGTGCCATATAGACAAAGCATTAAACAACAGTGGAAATGATAACACCCTTATAGCATTTGGATTCAGTCCTGTAAAAATTCAGTCATTCAAATGTTTGTTTTATGGAAAATAATTATAAAAAAAATAAACTTATGTGAAACAGGAAACAGACAAAAATTAAATATGTCTCTGATGAGCCCAAACAGCATGGTGGCGGCCCACTTGACCCTACCCCGGAGCAGCCTTTGATGGGAGGCAGAGTTTGGTTTGGCATGATGGATTTATTTCCGCCCCGTGGACAGTTGCAGTCTGCGCCCCGGCTACTGTAGGAAACTGCTGCAAGATGGATGGCTCTCCGGGCCGAGGTGCCGTGGGTGACTTACAATTAGTGCGGGAGAGCTGACCTCCTTGAGATGAGGGGCCCTGTCGGCCTGTTTATATTGTGACTTAATTTGAAAAATAAAGAGAATTTTGAGAAAAAAACGAAACCTTAAGTTATCTGAATCTGGGGAAGAAACTACTTCAGTGCCACCCTAATTGCTCTTAACTTCAAAAAGCTGATGTGAGGTGTTTTTCCTGTTGAGACCATAGATCGTTGTAGGTTATGCGTCTGGCATGCTTTTTCCATCCCCAGAAAGATGTATCCGTTACAGATGTTGCCTAAAGCCAGGGCAAGTAGAATAATTCTGCTTGAAAATGCTTGACAGCAAGTCCACCAGTCCAGATTTAGCAACAAGCAAGATGGAATTTTCGATCTAAATAGATAGATGCCCAAAGTACTGATTCCACTTACTCCACTGAAGGGGTTTCATAAATTAGAGAACCGAGAATCCAATTAAATGAAAGATGCCATGAGCCCCAACAAGTTCAATAAAGCCTTTGTTCGTGTTTTAGTTTTTTTTTTTTTAGAGTTCTATATAACGCGAATTAGACCAGAGACATCGGGTATCAGAGCGCTTTACATGGTGGCACCAGTTTCGTTAAAGATGGACATATTCATTTTTTGTGAGGCACAGGGAGATTAAGTGATTTGCCCAGAATTAATAAATGTTGAGCGTCGTTGCCGTTGCTGAACAAACGGCTGTCTGTCACTTGGCATATTTAGGGCCCACCAGTAGGAGGGGGGGAGGCACTGACCACGGACACCGGGATAGTGTGATAAAGGCTGCTTTATTGGAATCAGGTGCACCCTGCCTAATCCCAACTTTGGCCTGCGCCGCACAAAACCATGTCTCACTAAATAAGTGAATGCCTGACAACCACCCCACCACCCCTAAATGGATCCCCAACATCAAAACTCATACAACATTATATAACATCCCGTCTGCAACATACCCCCCTGCCTTCAACAGCAAAAGACCTCAGTGTTCCCCACCGCCTACCAAAAGCCAACCTTGGCCTCTTCCAATACCCCCAGCGACCCCCTTTTTAACTAGGAGAAGCGCCCATGACGAGAGAAGAATGCCAGCACCTGATCAAGCGACAACACAACAGTCCCCCACTACCCTCAACCGCCTGTGCACCTTCATCCAAGAAAACATCCTCCAACCAAATACAATCTCCTGGGAACTCCCCCCTGTCTTCCCCCTACACTGGGTGGGTAGGCGGGCAAAAACACGTGCCCCAACTGCCTACTGCCGGCTGCTGTGCCACTGTACCACAAAATGGTGGACAGTGACACGCGATGTCCGGCCATATCCACCCCAGCCCAAAATCAACCCAAGAGAAGCCCAACTGCCCTCCCCCAGCCCAAACAGCTCAAGGAGCCCTTCCTGTCCATCCGTGTCCCCTTCCCCTCCTGCCCCCCCATGTCCCCATTGGGGCCCACCAGTAGGAGGGGGGAGCACTGACCACGGACACAGGAATAGTGTGATAAAGGCCGCTTTATTGGAATCAGGTGCACCCTGCCTAATCCCAACCTAGGCCTGCGCCGCACAAAACTATGTCTCACTAAATAAGTGAATGCCTGACAACCCCCCCACCACCCCTAAATGGATCCCCAACATTGCAACTCATATAACATCCCGTCCGCAACATACCCCCCTGCCTACAACTACAAAAGATCTCAGTGTTCCCCAACGCCTACCAAAAGCCAACCCAGGCCTCTTCCAATATCCCCAACTACCCCCTTTTTAACTAGGAGAAGCGCCACTCAAAAGCTGCATTAGCGTCTTTCGACCCCCTCTTGGACTCCAACCTCCTCGGATACCTGCTCACCCCCCAAAGCCGCATCCAGTGCCTCCTTCAACTGAATGATGTATAGTTCCATCCCATACCGTGAGAGGTAAACCCCATCCTCCTTAAAGAAATACACCGCCCCGTACCTAAGCTCGGGATGCTCCATCCTGCCTATCCCCTCCCTGTTGATCTTTGTCCTCGTCCTGTCAATAGCTCCCGGGCGCTCAGCTCCCCTCCAATACCGTCTGGGAATAAAATCCGACCAAATCAAATGGCAACCTGACCACTGCCTCTTAATCTCTAACAAATCTCGTTTCATCTGCTTGACCAGTGCCAACCCTTTACATTGCACTAGGTCATTTTAACCCAGATGGATATCTACAACATCCGGGCATAACCCCCCTGACCACATTATTCAGCAAGGGCATCAACTCATGCCAACGCATACCCCCCTTTCCCCGCCAATGACATCTAAAAATCTGTCATCCAACTCCAAGTTGAGCGTCCGGTGTTTGTCCCATTCAGCCCTCACAGAAATCCTCCATCTCCCTGTTGATCTTTCTCCTCGTCCTGTCAATAGCTCCTGGGCGCTCAGCTCCCCTCCAACACCGTCTGGGAATAAAATCCGACCAAATCAAATGGCAACCTGACCACTGCCTCTTAATCTCTAACAAATCTCGTTTCATCTGCTTGACCAGTGCCAACCCTTTACATTGCACTAGGTCATTTTCACCCAGATGGATAACTACAACACATACCCCCCTGACCACATTATTCAGCAAGGGCATCAACTTGTACCAATGCATACCCCCCTTTCCCCGCCAATGACATCTAAACAATATGTCATCAAACTCCAAGTTGAGCGTCCGGTGTTTGTCCCATTCAGCCCTCTCAGCACGCTTGACAAATGTCCCACAATGTAAATGTTCAGAAGCGCCGACTCCGGCCCCGCCACAGCACCTGAAAAGACACACATGTAAGAGGGCGAAACATAAAGCTCAGACGGTCCCCTCTACCCCCACATTCTGACATATCGCCTGTAGCATTCAGACTTCCACCGCCCCAGCTGCTTAATCTCTTCCGTCCCCCACCCACACCGCGCTGCCTCCGTCGCCACCCCGATTCAAAAAGAATGCATCCCAAACGCCTTCGGGTCCTCACCCATATTCCGCAGGGCGTGCAGCAGAACCCACAAAGCCTGAGCCGCCGTCACCTTGCCGCCTTCCTTCCGACCAAAGACCTCATCATCCGTCGCACTCCTACCTGCTGCCAGTCGCCTACCCCACCTCGCCGGGCACACCCCTTCCCGACCCCCAGGTCCCAACACCACCCACGTCCCTACACCCCTTTGATCTGTCTTCGAGCATCGCAAGCGCACTGCCGCTTCCCGGGCCCGCATCTCATTGTCCTCCCATAGGAGTCCCCGCCCCCCTTTCACATCCATCAGCGCGGACACCCGAAACACTCCAAAAAACAGCCAGGACATTAATGTGGAAAACAATGACGTCTCCTCCCCACTGCGGCACACCGATGGCAACACAGCAATCAAGCCCACCAGCAAAACCCCAGTGATCGGCCAACGCTGTGCCACGCCCGCTCCCCTCTCCCTTGCCCATCCTTCCAGTAAACGAGTCCCCAACTCACCCACTGACGGGGGATACCCCCACCACAACTTCCCCATGAATGCCACCGCCGCCAGCTTGCCCGCAACCGTAACCCGCGACAAACCTCTGTCCTTCAGGCTCAACATGAATCGCACCACCTGCTCCTCCCGCCACCAGGGATCCCCCCGCCTTACTGCACCAGAGCGCCAAAACTCCTCCCACGCCTGTGAATACTCCTTCCACGTGGACGCAGCCACTGATGCCCTCACCAGCTGAACGACCCAGCGTCTCCCACCGACCAGAGCTCCCCCGGAACCGGCGTCTTGACCGTCTCCGCCGCCGTGGCTAGCCCATGGAACCTCTGCCACTGTGAACGAGACAAGGCATCCGCAATGTCATTGTCCACTCACGGAACGTGGCACGCATGAAACATAATGTCGTTCTCCAAACAGCGCAGCACAAAAACTCTCATCAGCTTCAAAACCTGGGGGTCCCGGGCCGACTGCCTGTTCACCACATTTACCAGCGACATGTTATCCACCCAGAAAAACACATGCCTGTGCGCCAACTCAGCCGCCCACACTGTGACCGCCAACAACAACGGAAACAACTCCAGGAAGGCAATGCTCCGTCCCCCCGCACGCCAGTGTGTCGGCCATTGCTCTGCGCACCATCTCCCGTCCCAATACAGGCCAAAACCGCCGACACCTGCCACATCGGAGTACAGCGTCACGTCCCACTCCCAGTCCTCCAACGGCACCATTGGCACACCATTGAATCGTTCCAGGAAAACCCGCCACATCCGCAAATCCTCCTTCACCCCCGCCGAGAGACACACATGGTGATGGGGGAGCGTCAAGCCCGACAGCACCAAACCCAACCGCCGACAGAAGGTAACTCCAGCTCGCACCACTCGACATGCAAAGTTAAGATGCCCAAAAAGCACTTGAACCTCCCGAACCAACACTTTCTGTTTGCCCAGCATGTCGCCCACCAATGACAACATAGCCAACCTCTTGGCCTCCGGCAGGCGTGCTTCCATGGCCTCTGAGTCGAGCTCTATACCGAGAAAGGACAACACCTTACTGGGACCGTGCGTCTTCTCTGGCGCCAGGGGAACTCCAAATTCCCCCATCATCCCCGCCAAACTGTCCAGCAGCTGCTGGCAGTCCATCGCACTGGGGCGCCCAACCAGAAAGAAGTCATCCAGGTAGTGTGTCACCATCTCAGAGCCTGTGCGCCTGGAAAAAACCCACCGCAAAAAGGAACTGAAGCGCTCAAATAGCGCGCAGGAGATGGAACACCCCATCGGCAGTGCCTTGTCCACAAAAATGCCACCGTCAAACTGGATCCCCAGTAACTGGTGGTCCTCTGGGTGTACCTGAGCAATCGGAACGCCGACTTAATGTCACACTTCGCCATCATGGCTTCCCGCCCTCCTCCCGACACGAGCCTCCGTGCCACATCCACTGACGAGTAGGACACCGACGCCAAGTCTGACGCGATGAAGTCTTTGACTGACCCACCTGCCGGCCACGACAGGTGCTGAATCAGCTGGAATTGCCCCGGCTCCTTCTTGGGCACCACCCCTATCGGGGATATAATCAACCCCTGGCAGCGGTGGTTCCGCAAATGGGCCCACCATACGGCCCTCCCTGACCTCCTTAAACAGCTTCTCTTTCACAATACCTCTGTGGGCCTGTACTGATTTCATATTGTCCGCCCAGCGCGCAATCCGCGGGCCCTCATAGCCCAGCCGAAAACTATCCCGAAACCCCCATCGCAAGACGGCCGCATCATCCGCCCGCGGATACGCCACCAGCCATGGCTCCATCTGTGCCAATCTAGCCGGCGTACGAGCCTCTTCCCAAACCCCAGACCCCCCCGGCCACCTCCCCTCCCCGCTCTGTGCCCCCCCTCCCTGCAATCCACCTTGTGTGGGCTGCTGTCCTGGCAGCCCCACGACACCCCAGCAGCGTACTGCAACACACTGCCAACAAAATGACTAGATCCGCCCTCCCGTATCTCCCCCTCCTCCTCAGACTCCCCATCTCCAACATTCTGCAGCCCCCGGCCGTCCCCCATGGAGTCCAGCGGCTCAACCCGACTTCTCTCTACACACCCGCATTAGATCCACCAAGTCCACGCACTCGCCCCCTCCCACCTCTGCACTCACACCAACAGTCAAAGGAACAGAAGCTGCATGAACCCCCCTACCCCCGGCGGCCGATGTGACCATTCGGGTGGGGCTAGCGGTGACTCGTCCTGTTGCCGCCCAATGCCGTCCCACGCCATGTCCCACGTTGGAGCGCGACCGCCCATACCAGGTAGAGCTGGCCCATCCCCTCGGTGGAACGGAGCCGCCTGCTGCTCACCCAAGCCCCTCGCCAACATGTCCTGCCAATGAAAAAAGGTGCAGTCCAGCATGATGGGGAAAAAAGGCCCTTCCTGCCCCCCACGCGCTGCTCCCGCCCCAACCCTGCTGTGTCCCTCGACCCCACCGTGCAGAATGTCCCCCCTGCCACGCCGGGCACCCCCAGCTCCTCTCCCACCCCCTGACCCCATCCCCACCCCTCCTCCCATTCCGGCCACTGTGGCCCTGCCCCACCCCCCCACCCCCCAGACCCCCATCCCGGCCCCTCCCCAACTCCGGATGGGTCTCCGTCACTGTGGAGGCAGGGGGGTTGGGCGCCCAGGGGAGGGGCGTGGGGGTGTGGAAATGGCAGGGGGACGCGGTTGGCGGGCGGGACCGCGGAGGCCCACACGCGATCAACCTTGCTGCGGCACCATTGGCAGTGCGCCGCGGCGGCCTTACCTGGAGGTCGGGCCGCACCAGGTGCATGCGGCCCGCCTCCCCCAGCAGCCTCAGAGCCTCCTGGACGCGGGGGTCACCAAGCGCCCCCATTCCGATCCGCAACGAACCAACTGCACGCAAACTGCCCGATCACCGTCACCACACCACTACCTGCCGCGTCGCCACGTATGACCCACTACCACAGCGCTCACTACCAAAAACACGTGCCCCAACTGCCTACTGCCGGCTGCTGTGTCGCTGTACCACAAAATGGTGGACAGTGACACGCGATGTCCGGCCATATCCACCCCCAGCCCAAAAACAGCCCAAGAGAAGCCCAACTGCCCTCCCCCAGCCCAAACAGCCCAAGGAGCCCTTCCTTTCCGTCCCGTGTCCCCTTCCCCTCCTACCGGCCCCAAAAAATCCAGTGGGGGCAAGCCTCCCGCTGGTCGGCTGCCCCCCCCCCCAAGTCCCCTTTCGATTAGGGCCTGACTCATCGTTATGTGATGTCATCACAGTCACGCTGCAGCTACAGATAACCCAAGAATGTTACCTTCAGCCAAAGAGCACACAAAAGTCTTGCGAGTCGCGACAGACCTCTGATCAAATACTTATATCAAAACATACCAATTAGGTATATGTGCTAAAACAATAGGAAAGACGTAACGATACATGACAATGATTTCCAGATATTTCACCATGGTGGAAACACTGATGCAGTCTAGCCAAGGATGTTTGCCCCGTGGTTATTGCTCCTTGTTATTTTTTGTTGACGAGGACCCCTCTCACTCTGGCTCCCCGGCTTCCGACCCTGCTGACAGCCCTTTTGCCACCTACATCAGCCCAGTCGCAGCTCGGGGGGGGGGGATCACGGCTCACAGGGGGTTGGACAGGGAATTAATATAAATAAAACTGAACACTTACCAATCATGGCGCTGCGCCAGGATGGGCTTAGGGCTACTCTTTGCCCCCTTTGCCCATTAGGAGACCGAGGGGCTCCTAATGGGCATGCGCAAACCAGTTAAAACACAAGTGCGCATGAGTGGGCACGGTGCGAAAATTCGCCCTCCGTCCCCACTCATGCGCACTTGTGTTGTGCTGCTGCCTGCCCCTGGTGACGGTCTGACAATCATGTCAGTCAACATGACGCGAACCGCACTCCCCCTTCAGTCTCTGAAGGGGGTGGGCGGTCCGACGTCATACTGACTGAGATGATTGTCAGTGCTTCCTCTGCGTCTTTGAACTTAAGTAAACTGAGTCAGTTTACTTAAGTTCAGAAACGCCGAGGGAGCTGTGGGCGGGGCGCTACGCCCCCACGCCCTAATGGACGAACCGCATATTTAGTCAGGGCCAAGTTTTTCAGGGTTAAATATCGTACACTCTACAATAAGTATTTTAATCCAGACCAAAAACTGAGATTCATCTATGTTTCAACCCCACTAAAATGTTATAAAGGTATTCATTGGAACATTGTGGATGAACCGTAAAAAGTGCAGGAAAAAAATGGAGGTCACTAATATGTAGGTATGTTTCATGTGACTTGTTTTCATATTGTGTATGTTTGCGTCTGTGGAAAGCTGTGTGACAGTGACGTGGTATGAGGCCCGCACATATCGTAGCCAACTACATTAATATATGGTGGTAAGTAAAGCGGGCTCGTGACTTCCGAGTCCAATAATAGTTTTGTAACACGCTGTAATCGAACAGTCTTGCACCTTATGCTCACACCGTCAAATGCATCTTCAGGAGTTTGCGGACTATCTGTGAGTGGATTCATTTCTTAAATGTGCGCTGTCCTCACTTCCCATGCATATTGGCTTCTAAGTTTGTATGAGCATCGGGACACGCGAGCAGCTTATTTATTGCGCAGGGGAAAAGTTTTAGACCGGCTAAAGCCCCTTCAAAGAAAGAAAAAAATAACATAAATACAGCTCCTTTGCCTGTGTTTAAGGAACTGGGAAATAAGTAACAAGATTTAGTTGGTCTACTTTGCAGGGAAACAATGCATTATTTTCTACTTTAATAGCGGCAATTGGGTGTGGTATTTTATTAACCAGCAGTACGGTGGAAGCTGTGAATAATGTTTTAAAATACAACAAAAAGGAGTTGCCGGACTGTTCCTATGTGTGACTAAGGGAAAATCTAACTGGCGTGACCAAAGGTGTAAGAGTAACACCCTGGGGCATCCATTTTGTTGGATGGATTTGCCTCACACACCCAGAAGGGTGTCATGCTTCATCATCGGCGGTTGCTCCTCGTCGGGGAGGCGGTGCAATCCCCGACGGGCTCACCTCAAAGAGGGGCTCTTTGGCGGAGATCTTTTTTCCAACAGCCTTATGGTGAGGTGCGGGTGTGTGGGCAGGATGGTGTGTGGTAGTGAAAAGGGATGTTAAAATGTAGCTAAGGGTACCGGAATTAACTTTATTCTGGGGGTCCCCTGGCTGCAATTAAAAACAGGGGGCTAGCTCACTAGGTGTCAACGAGTAAGGTCAGGTGACCCTAGATGGGGCTAGGGGTGAAGGTGGTCGACATGTTTCTCGCAATGGGTAAAAGTTACCCGCGATTCATCAGGACCTATAAAAAGGTGAATAACAACATGCTGGTGTCATGTGTGAAGTGGTGTGTGTATTACCTCTGTGGGGTTTGTCCTATGCCTCTAAGTTAAGAACTAACAGCCACCAGAGGGGTCGGCGGGATTAGACATCAAGGATGAGTCCCTGGGTCAAAACTCCAATCTCTTGTGTCCTGGCTTCTTGACCTACCCTTCTCCGCCGAGCTCGAAAAAAAAATAATGTTTTAAAGACAGGGGGCCTCATTTATGAGGCTGTGCGACACTTTTACGCCGCCGGTGTGTCACTTTTTGTGATGCAGTAGTGGCGTAAAAAATGCGCCTTGTTGCGCCATATTTACAAAGTGACGCATCTAGGTAGATGCGTCACTTTGTAAACCCCTGCGCCACATTATACCTGCGCCAGGTATAATGTATGCTAGGGGGGCGTATTGACGCAGGGAAGGGTCGTAGAAGTGACTCAGTGAAATCTCTGAGATTTCACTGCGTCACTTTTAGGACGCTGTTGCGTCAAAATCTTGCGCCTGCCTCACAGCAGGCGTAAGACTGACACAGGCCCTTTCACATGGGTCTTGCCCCATGTGAAAGGACACATTGCTGGAGTTGTGTCACTTTTGTGAATCACTCCAGCAATGCGTCACTTTTGCGCTTACAGATACGTCAGAAATACTGACGTATCTGTAACTCCTTGCGACATGATGCGTCATACATTAAATATGACGCATTAGGAATGTCGCAATAAGTGCGCACTGAGAAGTGATGCATCGCTGCTTTCACGCAGCGGTGCGTCATTTCTCATAAATGAGGCCCCCTAGTCTCTGCTCCACTTCAGAACCTCACCGAAGTTCACCAAGAGGTCATTTTGGGACCACGCCTTTGTCCGTGACTATTTACCATACTGGTCATTTTTATCTTCCTTACCTTTTTGTGCCAATTATATAAACAGTGCCAAATACGATAAATACACAACTCTTAGTTATGTGTTCCTTATTATCATTATTATTTTTAAATGTTACTATCTTAGATTTGAGGTCATAAGGAAGTGCAAGTCCATACATTTCAAAATGCGATTTTACTTGATGGAGTCTTTTATTTTTCGGGAAAATAAAAGATCGCATCTTGCGTTACTCGACATCAGATGCATTTATAGATAGACTATGCAGTATTTCAAAAGTATGTTTAGGTATGCAGTCAGAAAACAAAAACACCCCCCACTTTGAACCAAACCTCTAATAACACTGTGTGACTAAACCAGATAAACCCGACCCTTCCATGAACGTTCCTTCCTCATTGCATGCACTCAGCGATCTAGTCATCCTCCCACCCACCTATTCATTGGCATTTCACCTTTCCATCCTTTCATCCATACTTTGATTATTACAAATAGCCACAAAAATTCCATTGAGGCATCTGTTCATTCATTCGGCCATTCAGCCTCGCTGCACCCATCCATCTATTCATCCATCCAGACAAAAAGGTAGACAAAAAGGTAGATCTCATTACAGACTGACAACCCTGAAGGATCACTAGGGCTGCTACAGAGTCAGTATCTTGCCACTCACTCCATGCCGGCCCTTTTTGCCTCTTAAGATCCTTCATTTGTACATAATGTTTTCGTGCTTCTATGTAAGGTAACAAAAATGCTTACACCACTTTTTTTATAATAACTTTTTAACATGCTGCACAGCAGCCACAATGCTCTACAGCAGAGCTTAAAGACATTGACAAAGCCACTAGCTGTGCAAAACAATTATAAGGACCCAAAGCTGAGACCTATTGGCTATGCCAATGCTTGTTTTACTTAGCAGGTCAAGTTTGGTCTGCTTTATGCAATCAGGGGCGGCCTTAGGCATGTGCAAGCTGAGCACCTGCAAAGGGCCACCAAATCCCAGGGGCCACCACGCCAATATATATCCTTAATATAATAATCCTCTGAGGATGGATACATATTTGCGTGGCGGCCCCTGGCAGGGATTTGGTGGCCTCTGGCTCTGTTCCACTTCCAAACACCCTGACTTCACTGGCCTCCGTGCTCCGCCCTCGCCTGGACCCCCTCTTCCGGGGCCCCCTAACTACACTCCCTGCCCAGGGCCACCATGAGCCTAGAGCCGCCCCTGATGCAATAGAATATGCCAGAACACACTCCAGCCTATTGAAGTAATCATGGGTTTTACTCGGCGCTTCAAATAGATTTGATCTGTCCGAGTAATTACTGATTAAGTGGAACGCGTCACGTGCCGTCACATTGCGATTCAAGGGTATTCAAGTCAACCCCTGCATGTTTGCGTTTCAATTGAAAACAATATTTGAAATCTCACTCGAGGCCGGTGGTTTATATCACTCCCGCTCAAGGAAAAGGAAACGATAAGGAGGTTGCGGCGGCTATCGATGTATATCAAATGCATGCAGATTGACTTAACCTTAGTGTAAACAGGTTGCGCGATGCATACAAATGCATGGGCACTCGAGATAGGGAAACTGAGTGGCAGCGCACTCCTGCCAGGCCTGAAATACCCCACCAACATGCACTTATACAGTTATCTAAAAACAGCTTTTACCGCGTTCCATATGCTCTGTAGGTGACTGTGGGATGCCTATCTCAGGAAAACATTCATCTGAAACGAAAGTGGAGCATGGCGAAACGGTTTAACCTGGTAAAAGCACGTATAATGTGGAAATATGTTTGTGGCTTGAATTTGCAATAACGTATTTTTTCCTATTTTCCCATTTTATGTTATTATTTAAAAAGTGAGATTTTATTTAGCGGGCCTATATATGCCCGTAAAAATATTATTGGTATATTCGTTTTAAGCGCATTCCTTGTGTAATCGCTATACAGTGTTTAGCTTTTTAAGATCTTTAGCACCACGTGTATTCTGAAGGTTTAGTCTCATATCAAATGTTAAAAAGACCCAGGGGACCGGTTTAAGAAACTATGCCATTAGGCACTCAGCTGCAAATTGCCTATTAAGCGTGACTGAAACTATAAAATTGCTTTTCACAATGCAAATTAATGTAAATATGAGCAATTGGTTACACATATCAGGGACTATGAAATCTTCAGCAAATGAGACGTAGCGCTATTTGTTCACGTAGATTAACTAATCTTTGCAATGTTAATCAATGTAGAACGGAAAAATGTTTTACTGTACATACACCTGCAGACACTAACGATGAGAACGAAAAACTGCATCGATTTGATGAAGAGCTTCCAGCAATGAGTTTACCTTTTAAGAGAAATGCAGGTCTGGTGCAGCGTTTGCTGTTAAAAACACCTGCAAATACATGTGTGGAAATTAGACAAGACAAACACGTGCTTAAACTACACATACTGCCATGGAAAATTAGTCAGCCACAGCATACAGTGACTGCACAGAAATTCTACGAGTTGAAAAGAGTTAACATAGGAAAGAGGAAAGAAAAAAGTCTGAATATAAACAGAAGTAGGCTCGAACCTAATTCCCTGGTTACTTACCGGTAATCTTCATTACTCCGAGTCCTGGTCTTTCTGGATGCAGTCCTTACACATGATACTTCTCCCTTCTGGCAGAACCAATTCCCTAGCTGAAAACTCAAAAGGTTCCGCCAAGATGGCCCCCTTTACCCACGAGCCACCACAAAAGGAAGGAACAAATGATTCACTTCCTGTAACATACCACGCCAAAAGATACAAGAAAAACAGCAAATAGTCAACCACCATGCCCTGGGGGGGTAGCAGGACTAAGGACTGCATCCAAGAAGACCAGGACTCGGAGTAATGAAGATTACCGGTAAGTAACCAGGGAATTACCTCCTCATAAGTCTTTCTGGATACAGTCCTTATGCATGATACCCAAGCAATCCGGTGACTATTTCCAGACACAAAGGCAGGGAAAAAAAACACATCAGTGAAACACCAAGGCTGTGGAACCAAACCAAAGTTTAAAACAGTAAACAAAAGCAATGCAGCTCAAGACATCAAAGGAGCAGAATCACCTTCTGTCACAGACAGGACATGATCTCCAAAGGAGGAGGTAAAAAGCCCGCCCAAATGTAAACAATAGTGGGAAAGAAAAGTGTGAAGGGGACCTCTAAGAAGCAGCAGCACACACATCCAACAGAGAGGCCCCCAAAAAGACCACCAAGAGGTAGCCACCCCCCTCACCGAACGACCTTGCACTGGCAGGGAGAAGAGGACCCAGACACCTGGTAAGCACTTACGATGGCAGACTTAATCCAGTGGGAAATGGAGGGTGTTGAAGGACGAGAACCCCTGTTTGGCAGACCAAAAGTAACAAAAAGGGAATCAGTTCTCCGAAAAGAAGAACGCTTCAAATAAATGGACACAGCCCAACAAAGGTCCAGGGAGTGCAAGCAAATTTCCTCAGCCGAAGAAGGGTCGGGAAAGAAAACCGGAGGGACAATGTCCTCTGAACAATGAAAACGAGAAGAGACTTTAGGAAGGAAAGCAGAGCCAGGCCAAAAAACAACCTTATCCGGAAAGAAACGGATAAATGGAGAAACTGACAGTAAAGCACCAATCTCACGCACCATGCGCCCGAAACATACAGCCACCAAAAACACCACCTTCTCCGTCAGAAAATTGAAGGAAACCTCTTCCAGAGCCTCAAAAGGAGGACCAGTCAGTGTCCGGAGCACCAGCGGCAAATCCCAGGATGGAACCCGAGAATGGGAAACCGGCAGCTGCAGAAAGAAACCACGAAGGAGCCAGGAGGCCAAAGGGACAACATCAAAAAGATCATCCCCAAGAAAAGCCCGAAGGGCTGCCCAATGGGCTCTAGGGGTAGAAACAGCCAAACCCAATGCGAACCCATCATGCAACAAATCCAAAATCTGCACAGGAGGACAAGAGGAGGAAACGAACCCCTTAGAAAGACACCACCTATCAAAGTGACTCCAAGGGCGATCGTACGACTTTTGAGTCAACAGCTTGCAGGACAACTGGATGGAGGCGGCAACAGCCTGAGAACAACCCAGAGCCAACAGATTCAACTGCTCAGCAGCCAGACTCCCAGATTGAGATGCTGTAGGGAGGAAGGCTCCAGAATGGGGTGACAAAGAGGAGAGGGAAACAAGAAAGACCCAAGGAGTGCCCACTGACAGCTAAAGAAGCAGAGGGAACCAAGGTCACCTCGACCACCCCTGAGCCACCAGAAGAACCCGAGCATGATCCGACACTGCCTTCTTCAACACCCTGGGAATCAAGGGGATCGGCGGAAAATAATACAGGAGACCCCCGGGCCAGGGAATCGAGAGAGCATCCGTGGCCCAGGCCCTCCGGGACGGAATCAAGGAGCACAAGAGGGGAAGAACTGCATTTTCCTTGGTGGCAAAAGGTCCAACAAGGGGAACCCGAACCTCAGACAAATCCCGGAAGACCTTGGGGGAGAGACACAGGGACACCGATGAAGGAAACCTCCGGCTGAGCTGGTCCACAGGGCCATTCTCCCGTTGGGAAGATAGACTGCAGTCAGAGAAAGAAGATTACACTCTGCCCACAACCCCACATCCCTGGCCAACACAAAGAGGGAAGGAACCATCCCCCCAGATGACAAAAATAAGACCTTGTGATTTGATTGTCCATCTTGACGCACAAGCCCGACCCCTGATGGAAGGAAGGAAATGAAACAGAGCTGTCTGAACTCCAGCCAGCTCCTTTCAGTTGGAAGAATGGAGAGACTCTACCCGGGTCCATAAACCCTGAGCCGAAATGGACCCCAGGTCCTCTCCCCAGGCCACTGGCATGAGTAGAGATGTTCACCGGAGGGGGAGCACACAACTGATGACCCTTGTTGAGGTTGGCCGGGTTTAACCACCACTGCAGGTCCTGCACCACCCGCTGAGTAACTGGAATCTGGCCCTCAAAATCCTGAGACACCATATTCCAGTGCTGCAGAACATGATGCACCAATAGCTAGAGATGCAGCCGGCTCCAGGGGACCAGAGCCAGAGTGGAAGCCATCTCTCTCTGTTTCTTGTTGTACAAACTCACAGGAGCAGATGGGAGAGACATGAGGGAAGACAGGTGCAACATCAGCTTGTCCCTCCGAGCAGGAGCCAGAAAAACCTCCACCCAAGTCAATTCAAAATAGGGCCCCAATAAATTGCAGGGACAAGGATGGATGCAGGTGGGACTTCAAGGCGCTGAGCAGTAATCCATGCATGTGCAACAGGACACACACCAACTTGACATCTTAGCTAGTCTTATAAAGAGAAGAAGAGTCAATTAAGCAATTGTCAAGGTGAGGAAACACCAGAATACCCTGAGAGTGCAAAATACCCACCCGGGGAGCTAAAAGCTTGGTGAAAACCTTTGGAGCTGATGCCAACCGGAAGGGAAGGGAGCAAACTTTTAAAGGCGGCCCTCCACTGAAAACCAAATTGCTGATGCAGAGGAGAGATTTGGACGCGCAAATAAGTGTCCTACAGGTCTAAAGATGCCATGAACTGGCATCACCCTCAGGCTCCTCAAGCTGGAGCATCGGAAGTTTGGGCGGAGGCTCCCCCTCCCAGGCCTTAAAAGCCGCTTCATCCACAGCTTCAAACAAGTGTTGTAGGGACAGCAAAGAGGGCTGCACCAAGAGACCAGTGACCTCCTCAACAGGCTTCTTAGTACAACCAACACCAACCCAAATGCCGAAACACTGAGTAGGTAGAAGCCAAAACAGGCAATATATACCTGACACATGACCTAAGGTCAAATGGAAAATCGCCCATAGAAAATTGCCGGGGGAGGATCCTGAACCATAAAATCCCCATGTGTCACATGGAGAAAAAAACTGGAAAACCACGTACAACCGGAAGCCACAAGAAGCAACCAGAGAGTCAGGCCAGTATGCAGGGCTCCAAAAGCCGAACAGGGACGCTCTGTCCGCTACCTGCAGAGCACCAGGGTCCCCAGAGCCGAGCCGGTAAGATTCACCAGCGATAAATGCAGAGCACTTTGGGACAAAAGCAAAATCATGAAGCCCCGTCCGCTGTTGGCAGAGCTCTACTGGCATCCATGGTAGAACTAGCAAACCCCACCCGCTTAAGCAGAGCACCCAGGGAAAGAATACCCAACAGCGCTGCTCAAGCAGAACCCCATGGTGTGACAAAATACGCTACAGGTAAATGCAAAGCGCTATGTGACCTTAAAAACTAAAAAGCAGAAACCAAGCCCAGCTCGCTAAAGCAGAGCAAAGGGCTGAACAAGCATAAAAATACAATAGAACCAAAATACTCACTGTGGTCAGTAGACAAGCGTCAGACTAGGGCATCACTTCCAGAAAAAAAAAACAGGAAGTGATTCTTTTGTTCCTCTTTTTTTGTGGGGGCTCATGGGTAACAGTGGCTATCTTGGGGAACTTTCTGAGTTTTCAGCTAGGGAACTCAAAATTGGCGAACAAGTTGTGACAAGAATTTTCAATTCTATTAAGGACACGTAGACAAGGAATATGCTTCTTATTTATTTGCATTTATTACACAGCAGCCAATAAAAACTATTTTTTATTCGTAAACATCAAATCCAGTGAGCACTAGGTGCCCCATAAGCATAGAGAGTACCCTATATAAGGTCTCACAGAGGTAACCACTTTCTCTTCTTTTCGTGATTATTTTGTTGAAAACCATTAAGTCCAACTTCTTTGAGATACTCATTCAATATCGAACACTGTCCTTGACCGGACAATACATTACGATAACCAAACATCCTGAAGTCTAACAGGGAAACTTCATTTCTCGGAGAGGAAAACTCTGTGTCTTGAGAATGGCGACTGACCGCAGCACCTTAAAGGAGGAAGAACACTCCAACAAACCATTGAAGAAGAAGGAAGAATTCCTTACTTTCCATTCGTATCTGAAAACAAAGAGAAAATCCCATAATACTGGTCACTCTAGAAATTATCGTAAACATTAAATCCTTCAAAACCAGGGTGGAAAATAATTCCCTTTATTTAAAAAGTTTAATGTAGCCTGAACTTGACCCAAGAGGGTTTCAGAGCGCTTTTCGGATCATTGTGTTACAAGATACATCAGATACAAGAGCATAGAAAGGTACAGTACACATAAACAATGTTTCAATAATTCGTAGGAGGGAGCGGAGGAAGGAGTAAAAACGGGGAGACAAGGAGGAACAATGCCCAATTTCCAGCTGGGTAGGTGACGGTCAAGGGGGAAAACCAGGGCCAGACTCCTCCCTTGCTCACTTTGCCACTGGACTCAAGCTAGCCTGGCTGATGACGGCTGATTTGCCAGAAACTGGTCCCAGGATGCTTGTTTCCGGTACAGGGAAGACATGTCTTGGCATTTTTGGCTGGACTGTTCCCGTGAGGCACAGGGTCAGACTGTTTTGCATATTGCATGTCTGAACTGGGGTGGCGGAGTGAGCTAAAGAATGATGATGGATTAAACCCAGATCAGTTGACTAGGGGTGAGTCCTTGCAATGTTCAACACTCCGTCATCCTCCCCTTTGGTTATGCTTCGTTCACCCTAAGTTGGCAGGTTATGCCCAGACGAGGGTCCCTTGCTCACTTTGCCACTGGATTCAAGATAGCCTGGCTGATGATGGTTGATTAGCCATAAACCAGTCAAAGGGTGCTTGTTTACGGTCCAGGGAAGACATGGCATGGCCTGATCCCATGAGGCACAGGGTCAGACTGATTTGCATATGGCCATGTCTGCATTAGGGTGGCGGAGAGAGCTAAAGAATGATGATGGATTAAACCCGGATCAGTTGACTGCGGGTGAGTACTTGCAATGTTCAACACTCCGTCCCCTTTGGTTTTGCTTTGTTTGCCCTAAGTTGGCTGGGTATGCCGAGACGTGGGTCCCTTGCTCACTTTGCCACTGGAATCAAGCTATGTCAAATAAAAAGATCCCTTTGGGCTCCTTATAGAGCATACCACAATATCTAGCTCACATCCAGTCATACGCCACTCACCAGCACCAAATAGAAACCAAGAGCATAATATAAAAATATCATATATTCTTTATTCAACAGATATCGTAAAATGTTTAAGAAAAAACACAAATATTTGCTCAATACACATATATGAAAAACATTTAGTTCACAAAGTAGACAGAGAACTGTATAGTACTCTAAAAAGCCAGCAAACAACAACCTGCTACGTATCAGAAGCACTTGAAATACATAGGATTAAATGCTGATGTTCACATTTTGATGTATAAATAACATTCCTTTGCTTCTATTCAAGCCAGATGTTAGTTAAAATGCTTTCTTAACCAAAGCAGCTCTATTCAAGCCAGGTGTTGTTTGGGTACTCTCTTAATCAAAGAAGCGACGCGTTTCAGTGGTATTGTATGGTTCAACACCTTATTCAGGCTAACACATATTTTTATCAAATCTCCCAATATATTCATCTAAAAAACAGTAATATAAAAGAAATATATATGAGATATTTTTTTATAAAGACTCAATTTTTAACATTACATACAACTCATATTTCATTTCACATTCCATTGCATCATTAGTTACAATTAAGACATCTTTTATTAAAAACCTAAAAAATCTTTTCTATATTATAGTCTTGGTTCCACAGATGGTGCTATCCATAATTATACATGTCACTTGTACACCAGGCTGGCTCACATCACTTCCTACACTCACTCTATAATAATATCAAGGGTAATACCTACCCAATACTTGATAAACTGGAGGAAGATATATCTCTCCTTTCCCAAAACTGGTTTCCTCCTCAGGTAAACCGCAATACTGACACTCAATATGGAGACACACAACGTCCTCCCTAGAAAATATGATACCTAGTCACGAGAAACAAGGTATATTAATGTCCACTCTTGGTTTTCTTAATTCTCCTATTTCTTGTTTCTACTCCCAAGGTTTTATACTTAAAAAAGCTACCTTAGAGGCATCTTTCACGGTATTCTTTAGTTTTTCAATCAATCAATCAATCAATCATTTGTAAAGCTCTCTACATACCCACGAGGGTCTCAAAGCACTGAGGGGGGGGGGGAGGGGTGCTACTGATCGAACAGCCAGGTCTTGAGTATACTTCTGAATGTCTTTGGTATGTCGTAGGCTCAGTGGGAGAGTGTTCCATGTCTTGGTGGCGAGGTGGGAGAATGATCTCCCACCAGTGGTTGTTCTTCGGATGCGCGGGATGGTGGCGAGTAAGTAGTCGACGGAGCGGAGCTGGCAGTTGGGGATGTAGAAGGAGAGCCGACTGTTGTTGAGGTAGGCTGGGCCAGTCTTGTGGAGTGCCTTGTGTGCATGGGTGAGGAGCTTGAAGGATATGCTCTAGTTGAAGGGGAGCCAGTGCAGGTTTCTCAGGTGGGGGGGTGATGTGGCCGTGGCATGGTACGTTGAGGAACAGTTGTGCCGAGGCATTTTGGATGAGTTGTAGTCGTTTGATGAGCTTGGTCGGGGCTCCCGCGTAGAGGGCGTTTCCGTAGTCTGCTGCTGACGAGGCCCTGGGAGACTGTCTTTCTTGTATCTGTCGGGATCCATCTGAAGATCTTGCGGAGCATGCGGAGGGTGTTGAAGCAGGAGGAGGAGATGGCGTTGACTTGCTTGGTCATTGAGTGCCTTGAGTCGAGGATGATTCCCAGGTTGCGTGCGTGGTCGGTGGGTGTCGGGGCTGCCCCCAGTGCGATCGGCCACCAGGAGTCGTCCCAGGCTGAAGGGTTGGAGCTGAGGAGGAGGACCTCCATCTTGTACGAGTTCAGCTTCGGACGGCTGGTCTTCATCCAGTCGGCGACGGCCTTCATTCCTTCGTAGCTTTGGTGGTGATGGGGTCCTTGGTGAGGGAGAGGATCAGCTGAGTGTCATCGGCATAGGAGATTATGTTGAAGTTTTGCTGTTGAGCTACGTGTGCGAGCGGGGCAATGTAAATGTTAAACAGCGTTGGGCTGAGTGAGGATCCCTGGGGTATGTTGCAGATGATCTCGGAAGCTTTGGAACAAAATGGGGAGAGGCAGACGCTCTGGGTTCTGCCGGAGCGGAAGGAGGTGGTCCAATCCAGAGCCTTGTCTCGGGTCCCTGCGGCGTGGAGGCGTGCGCGGAGTGTGCGGTGGCAGATGGTGTCGAAGGCGGCAGAGAGGTCTAGGAGGATTAGTGCTGCGGTCTCGCCGTTGTCCAGCAGGGCATTCTCGGTGCTGTGGTTGCTGCGGAACCCTGACTGGGAAGGGTCCAGGATTCTGTTTTCTTAGAGGTATAGGGTTAGCTGTCTGTTGACGGTTTTCTTGATGACCTTGGCCGGGAAGGGGAGCAGAGAGATGGGGCGGAAGTTCTTGCGGTCTCTTGGGTCTACCTTAGGTTTTTTGAGTAGAGCGTTAATCCCGGCGTGTTTCCAGATCTCTGGGAAGGTTGCTTTCTTGAGGGAGAGATTGATGACGTTGCAGAGGTGGGGTGAGATGGAGCTGCTTGCTCTGTTGAAGACGTGGTGCAGGACGTGGTGCAGGATTGGGTCTGACAGAGAGCCGGACAGAATTGTGCGCAGGGTCTTGATGGTGTCATCGATGCTCACGTTGACCCAGGCTAGCAAGGGGTCGTGGTCGATGGTGTGCGGAGGGACTGTTGTGTTGCTGTCTGTTGGTGCTGTGTGGGTGTTGAAGCTGTTGTGGATGTCTGCTATCTTGCGGTGGAAGAAGGTGGTGAGGGAGTCGCACAGGGCTTGCGACGGCGGGTTGTCATTGGTGTTGGAGCTGGGGTTGGAGACTTCCTTTACGATGTTGAAGAGCTCCTTGGTATTGTGTGCATTGTTGTTGAGGCGGTCTTTGAAGTAGGTCCTCTTGGCCGCCCTTATGAGGTGGTGGTGGTTGCGGATGACGTCCTTGTGTGCTGTGTGGCTGTCCGGAGTTTGTTCACTGTGCCATTTCTTCTCTACTTTCCGGCAGGATTGCTTGGAGGCTAGGAGTTCTTGCTGGTGTCTCTGTGGGGGGGTTTCTTCAGCAGGGTGAGGGTGTTGGCTCGGTCTTTAATCCAGCATATGTGGCTGGGGGCAGCGTTGTCGGTGTTGGAGAGTTCGGTGGGTGGGCTGAGAGAGAGGTTTGCGTTTAGTCGGTCTTTGGTGGTTTTGCTCCAGAAGCAGCTGGGGATCTGTTGGGTGCGGTGGTGTGTGGTGGGTTTCTAGAAGGCAAAGAGGATGCAGCAGTGGTCGGTCCAGAGGAGTTCGGTGGTGTGGCTGACGGAGACGTGCCGGCTTGAGGAGAAGACGGGGACGAGCGTGTGCCGGGAGAGTGGGTGTGCGTTGTGACGAGTTGCTTCAGTCCCATGTTGACGATGTTATCGATCAGGGTTGTGGAGTTGTTGTCATTGTTGTTCTCAAGGTGAAAGTTCAGGTCTCCAAGGAGGATGTAGTCGGTGGAGGTCAGGGCGTGCGTGCTGATCAAGTCGGCGATGGAGTTGCTGAACTGGGGGCACGGTCAAGGGGGTCGGTAGACGAGAGTGCCTCTGAGGGTGGAGTTAGGGTCTGTGTGGATGTGGAAATGCATGTGTTCAGCGGTTCTGAGTGCGTCGTCGGTGCTAGTCGAGACCCTGATGCTGTTCTCGTGGACTATGGCGATTCCTCCTCCCACTCCGTTGGTGCGGTCTCTGCGGGTGATCTTGTAGCAGTCTGGGATGGTTATGGCGATGTCGGATGCGGAGGAGTCGTTAAAACAGGTCTCTGTCAGGAAGGTGACATACGAGGATGTTGTGTCGAGCAGTTCCCAGAGCTCGACGGCATGCTTGTGTGAGGAGCGGGTGTTCAGTAGTATGAATCGGAGGTGGTTGGGGTCTTTCTTGGCGGGTGGTTTGTCGGCTCTGAGGCTGGTGTAGATGCAGTTCCGGAAGGTGAAGGGGCCGTGTTTGCATTTAGGGGCAGCCTTGAAGCAGGTTTGGCTCAGTCCAGAGTTGAGAGCGTGCAGAGTGCTGGCATTGTAGTGGTGGAGGTCATTGTGGCTAGTGTGGGGGCACGGGGTTCTGGTAATGGGCGCGGTCCAGGTGCGGACGGGCGCAGACGGGCTTGCCTTAGGCTATTAGGTGCGCAGCGTCCGGCATATTTAGGGAGGTGGGAGGGAAGAGCAGCTGGGAGGCGGGGGCAGCAAATGAGCAGTGGGCAGTCAGGGGGGCAGGCCGCAGGGGACATAGCGGCGAGGGCAGTGAGGGACAATGGAGGTAACAGAAGGAAAAACTGACCCAGAAACTAGGGAAAAACGAGTGGCACAGAGGGCAGAAGGGCACAAAAAAAACAAGTGGAGCAGAGGGCACAAAAAAGGAGTGGAATAGAAGGCAAAAGGGCAAAAATACAAGGGGAAAACGAGAGGCACAGAGGGAGGAAGGGCACAAAAAAACGAGTGGAACAGCGGGCAACAGGGCACAAAAACAAGTGGAACACAAGGCAGAAGGGCACAAAAAACGAGGGAAAAACAAGTGGCACAGAGGGCAGAAGTATATTTCAACAACAGGAGAGTAAGGGTAAACAAGTCACTCTTCTACCCCTAAATCAATCTATACAACAACAAAAGAGTGACAGAAGAGGTGCCAAAAAGAAAGATTTATTGAGTTGTGACCTACTTCAAAAGTAGGTAGAAACCAACTACCATTAAGACTCAAAAGGGTGTGAAATAATGGAAAAACCTTAATTTTTTAAAAAGAACCCTCACTCAACAACATAGTTGGTGACATGCTTCATCATAGGGTGACACCGAGGAGACCGAATGTCTCCCCAGTGTGCTGCAACGCCAAGTTTTACAGCAGAGCTGGTCTTTCTTGATTGGACTGGGGAATTAGGGCCCAAAAAGATAAAGTAAGAGTGATTTGAAAGAAAGACAACTGTTTTCCGGTATCAATTTTAATAATGAGACAAGCAACAAGCATTAAAAACAAGTGAAGCAGTAACTATACTGGTTGATAAATTTTAACGAATCTGTCCTAAGTAACTATAGAGGTCAACATGTTTCTGCTGTTAGGGCTAGTTATGCTCAGCATTCGTCAGGACCAAAATGTATCCTCCGGTGGTATACGCACGCTAAGGTGTACGCTATCCGTGGAGATATGTGAAACTAAAATGTAGACTCACAAACTTTACTCGTGTGGGCTCTCCCTGTATTCCCAAGGGCCCGGAATCTGAAAAAACAAAGGGTTAATTCACAGAGGATGAAACATGAGCATCAATAAAACAATTCTTATAATCACAATGTAGTTATAACGCTCTCCGTTAACCTTTAAATGTGAATTTAACCAAACTGAAAACCACCTTTCTCACCCAACTGTGCTCATAAAGATCAACTGGGGAAATGGTCATGTGCACGTGACCCTGGAATACACTTGTATATTAACATTTTTCGGGTATTTTTGGCATTTTTTTAATTTTATGCCATTCGCCTTTAGGCACCCTGCATATTTATTATCAACAGTATTTAGTTGATGTCAAACGATTATGGCAAAACTCAACCCTTCAATTTTGGAATGAATGTTTGTGCTTGACCGCTTGTGAACCAATCTTTTACCCAGAAGGGGAGAGAAGGTCACCATTGTAAAATACACACACCGTTAATAAGGAAGAAACAAAAGACTCAAAAACTCACTATTAAGGATCGTACATTTTTAAATCATGGGCTTATCACGGCAGGGGCAACCTTCATGCCAAGTACTTTCTGCGATGGGAGCCGTCAAACGGAACATGCAGTTAAAAAAGCACGCTGTCAATAAAATGTATTGTGCCTTGGCTCTAAAAGCATTCAGATCGCCCAACCGTTACACAGAATTACACTTACTTTCAGACCGGCGTCTCCCCGCTGTTTACCTATTCTAAACACATCCGTGGCCCGAAAACACAACCGGCACGTTCAGAGCGCGGAAGTGATATTCCTCCTAACGCGGTCAAATGACAGCCGTCAGTGTTGCTTCATAGTATCTTAAGGGGCTATGTTTCTAAAAAAGGGGAAATCGCATAAACAGACCCAGGGTGCCGATCATAATGAATAAAAATAAACAAAAAGCACTGTCTTATAGTTAGCCATGCGTCCTCTCAATAAAGTAGATGTACCCACTATAATAAATGACCCAAAGCGGGGGAAGGGGAAAATTTCTCCTTGAATTAGGAAACTTTATTGACGTAGCTAGGCCATGACAATCTCTATTCCAGTGCCTCACATGTAGATATGTCCCTACGTTATTACTAATGGCCATACCCAAGTTGTACTATAGGTGTACCTGATAATAAATGCTTAGGGCCTTCCCTGTCATTAACTAAAGTAAAAACTTTATTAAGGGCCTAATATGTTCAGTGCTGCTATACCCATAGGTTCTGGTTACATATTTTTCATCGCCTCAGTACTATCCCCCATGGAATGTCACCATTTAGACCTGAAAAGTGGGTGGAAAGATGGTAAATCCACTGTTGTTCCTTTTCAAAAAGGCCCCCCTCTGATCCCTGATGTAGCTGTTCAATTATAGTCCATCTAATATCATTTGGAGTATATTTCATGTGTATAAAGTGCGCCGTCAGTTTTGTTGTATTCTTCTGGCATCTAATATTGCTGCGATGCGCAGTTTTACTCGTCTTGTCATCATGCCCACATATTTCATACCGCAGGGACATGTGATCATATATATAATATTACATGAGTTACAGTTGGTATGATTGCGTAGTTGCCATTGTTTCGTTGGTTCTAAATCCAAAGTCTTTGTACTGGTGGTCAAGTGGCATACACTACAACCCCCACAAGGAAAGTGACTAATAACTGGGGGCAAACCCCAGGCTTTCAAAATACTCTGCTCATTGTTATTTTGATAGTTCCTCAGGCGAGTGTGTACCAGGGAATCTTTCAGGCTCCTGGCCCATTTGTAGGAAAACAAGGGTTTTTTCCAATCATGCTTGTTGCTCTTAAGTATATTCCAATGTTTTCCAATTGTGTGACTCACAGCATTTGAAACAGAACAGTAGGTGGTTACACATGTTAAGGTAATACTCTCATCCACATTCTTTGGATAATCCTCTAGGAGGGCGTCTCTGTGCTGGTTCTTGGCTCTTTACTGCTTCTATTCAAGATATGGTTTGGATAGCCTCTTATCTGTAGTTTCTTCATTAACTCTCCAGATTTTCCCTCAAAGGTCGCGGATGGAAGCTAGAATAATGAAGGAGATTATTCTTAGCCGTGGGTTTTTGGTAGGTCTTAGTCCGTAGATGGTCCCCCTCTCTGGTGACCGTCACATACAGAAAGACAATTGTATTGGTGGCATATTCATGTGTGAACCTTAAATTGGAGTCACAGGTGTTTACCCAGTCAAAAAAGGAATGTAAAATAGCTTCTGATCCTTGCCAGATGATCAGTACATCATCAATGTACCTTTGCCAGAGGATAACATTTGATGAAAAAGGGTTAGTGGGAGAGAGAAGGTATTTACATTCAAAGTTGTAAACGTATAGACCCGCTACACTTGGGGCAAATGTACTGCCCGTAGAGGTCCATGTGGCTTGCAGGTAGATCTCACCCTGATATTCAAAAAAATTCAGTTTAAGCGCCAAAGTTGTGCAATCAATTACAAAAGTCCATGAAGTGGTGAATTCCCATGTGGACTGTTCTAGGGTTTCAGTTAAGACCCTGATAGTGTCATCTTGTGGAATACAGGTATACAAACTTTCAATGTCTAATGAGACTAGAAAACAAGGTTCCTCAGGCATTGTTATTGTCCGCAGCATTGCTTAAAGGCTCTTCGTGTCCTTAATATAGGTGCTGGGTGCCTGTATCAATGCTCTTAAAAAGAAATCACAATACTTGGACAGAGGTTCAAGGAGCGACCCTATGCCAGGACGATGGGTCGTCCTGGGGTGGATGTTGGTTTTTATGTGTTTTTGGAAGAGTGTAAAAATAAGGTATTTTACCTTCCGAAGTAGTCAAAAAATCAGCTTCTTGTTTGGAAATCAATCCATCACGCTTTTCAAATAATTAAGGTTTTTCCATTATTTCATACCCTTTTGAGTCTTAATGGTAGTTGGTTTCCACCTTCTTTTGAAGTAGGTCACAACTCGATAAATCTTCCTTTTTGGCACCAAGGGAAAAACACACAGAGGTCAGAAGGGCAGAAAAAAACGAGTGGAATAGAGAGCAGAAGGGCACAAAAAACTAGTGTAACTGAAGGCAGAAGGGCACAAAAAAACGAGGGAAAAACGAGTGGCACAGAGGGCAGAAGGGCACACAAAAATGAGTGGAACAGAGGGCAGAGGGTACAAAAAGGAGTGGAACAGAAGGCCAAAGGGCACATAAACAAGGGAAAGACCAGTGGCACAGAGGGCAGAAGGGCACAAAAAAACGAGTGGAACAAAGGGCAGAAGGGAACAAGAAACGAGTGGAACAAAGTGCAGAAGGGCACGAAAAACAAGTGGAACTGAAGTCAAAAGAGGCACAAAAACAAGGGAAAAACAAGTGCCACAGAGGGCAGAAGGGCACAAAAAAACGAGTGGAACAGAGGGCAGAAGGGCACAAAAACGAGAGGAACAGAAGGCAAAAGGCCCACAAAATGATGGGGAAACGAGTGGAACAGAGGGCTGAAAGGCACACAAAAACGAGTGGAACAGAGGGCAGAAGGGCACAAAAAAACAAGTGGATCAAAAGGCAGAGGTGCACAAAAAATGAGGGAAAAACGAGTGGCACTGAGGGCAGAAGGGCACAAAAAACGAGTGGAACAGAGGGCATAGGGCACAAAAAAGGAGTGGAACAGAAGGCAAAAGGGGCACAAAACAGAGGGCAGAAGGGCACAAAAAATGAGTGGAACAGAGGGTGGAAGGGCACAAAAAAGTGTGGAACAGAAGGCAGAAGGGCACAAAAAACAATTGACAAACGAGTGGCACAGAGGGCAGAAGGGCACAGAAAACGAGTGACACAGAAGGCAAAAGAGGCACAAAAACGAGGGAAAAACAAGTGGCACTGAAGGCAAAAAGGGTTAAATACAGAATACAGAAATACAGGGGCAGCTAAGAACAGAAGGCAACGGGCAGAGAGGCACAGGGGCAGTGAGGGGAACAGAAGGGAAAACCGGGCAGGGACATGGTGGCAGCAAGGGATACAGAAGGAAAGGCCAGGCAGAGAGAGCACGGGGACAGCGAGGGGTACAGAAGGAAAGACCGGGCAGAGAGAGCACGGGGACAGCTAGGGGAACAGAGAGAAGACAAAGGGGCATGGACCACATACAGGCAGCGGGGGAAGACAGACAACAGCAGTCACAGACACAACAATGAAAATACGGGCAATACAATAAAAGCAATAAAGCGGAGAATGAACAAACCTACCTACGGCCTACCACTGGCCACCAGGGATGAGGCGCAGGTGGTAGCCTACGGGTGGTGGAGGGCCTCGAACTTCCTCAGCAGCGGCGGCGGCAGCTGGGGCAGGGACACACAGGCAGTGCTGTGCGGAGGGGGAGCGACCTACCTGGTAGGGTCAAGTTCTTGGACCAGCAAAAGGGAAGCCGCAATCATGGACCACAACCTCATTGATTGAACTGCAAATAAAACAACGTTTAATACAGTCTTCTATATACTTATACATTTGACAAGCACATTTCTTTAAAGTAAAGCGTACGTTCTGCATATTGTACCTATTTCACAGGTCCAAATTTTCCTGACCACTAGAGCTATGGTCCTCAAAACCGTCAAAGTATTAAAATCGAAATTGAATATGGACTTCGTAAGTAGAGTTACACTTCATCAATTGTAATTTCAGGGTCTCCAAAAGCCCACCTATGTAATGAAAAGGCCACAATAACAGTCACTTCCAATTTTGAGCATAACCTTTCCTATTTGCCTATTTAATTGAATGCAGCGCGTGCCTGTCTTAGAACCCACATTCCAAAACTGCGGGGGATTCTATAAGCGCCCATGTTAATTTTCAATAGCATAGCGCTAATACCACGCTGTATATTCTATCATTTGAGCAGAACTCGGGTTTCGCTATTACAAACTATTCAAATAGTACGAGACCCACATCGCGGACATAAGAAAAACACTGTGGGCGCTCCTGTGCATTTAAAATAACTTTACGCTAGTATCTCCGTGTATAATTGGAATTACGATTATTACAAAGCCTAAGGCCTCTATCTCACAAACTATTCAAATCTCACATAGCGGCCCCTACATGCTAACCTTTACTAACCCACGCACCAAGAGACAGTCACAGGGACTTAATAGTCTCCAGGCCTGCTCCTGTTTCCTTCTCGTAAATTAGTGAAGGCCGGCTAGTTTCTGGCTCCGCTTTAAGAGCGCCCGTCGTGTCTCCTGCCATTAAAGTTGTTGGTAATAGAGAGCGGTCTGTTGCAAACTGTGGGAGTCCACCATCTTGGAGTCGATTTAGCCAAACGCCCGTATTCTTAATTAATGTGAATAGCATGGAAAAATGCCTTTCCACGTTGTCTAATAAAGAACGGACTGATTTATTGCTTGATTGTGGCTCAAAATAAAGCCTAATACCAAAAATAAATAAATAATAAGATAAAACGAGCTATCCAAATAAAGAGTAATATTTATTCACAGTGAGACTAATATCTGACAAGCAAGACATAGTCTGCTAGGTGATGCAATGGCTGTCACCCCACTAATTCCTGGTGTCCATAATTCTGTTTATTTAATCTTAAAACAATTCACCTTGCATCTCTATCCTATATGAAGGTTATTATAATAGACGTTTGTTATAATCAAAATAATTGTGTCCAATTTCCAATTTCCAATTTAAAACATTTATAGAGCGCAACGTGCACCGTACGGTTTCTTGGCGCTAGTGGGGGGTTCGGCAACAGAGGCAAAATAAAACCTGACGTAGAGAAGAAGGGGAAGTTACACGGAGAAGGCCTGTTTGAAAAGAAACATTTTTAGGTCTTTGCGGAAAGAAACATAATGAGTGGCAGAACGAAGGTGGTCGGGAAGGGAGTTCCAAAAAGTGGGAGCTAGGGTGGAAAAGTTGGTCCCACCCCACTTTTTTCGTTTAAAACGTGGGATTTGAAGGAGAGACTTGGAAGAGGAACGAAGCTCTCTGGTGGGGACGTATTCTTTTACTAGAGAAGAAAATGAAGGCGGGGGCAGTGCCTTGGCGAGCCTGGAAAACCATGCAGCCGGTCTTAAAAAGGGAACGTTCCTTTACAGGGAGCCAGTGAAGCTCCCTGAGAAGGGGTGTGGAGTGGTGATAACGTGGGAGACCATAGACCAACCGGGCCGCCTGGTTCTGGACCATCTGGAGCCTCCGCAGACTGTATGCTGGGATGCCGTTGTAAAGGGCATTAGCATAGTCCAGCCGCGATATCACCAGTGCGGCCATGATCAACTTAAGTGCCTGGGGGGAAAAGAAGCGGGAGACAGTGCGGATGGTTCGGAGGGTGAGGAAACAGGAGGAGACTACAAAACTGATTTGTGAATGGAGGGTGAGCTGGTTGTTCATTTTAACACCCAGTGTTTTGACGGTGGTTGAAGGTGTGGGGGCGGAACCAAGGGAAGAGGGCCAGAAGAGAGAGTTCCAGGGACTGGAGGAACCACCGGTCAGAACCAACTCGGTTTTATCCGGGTTCAACTTGAGATGGTTGTGGTTCATCCAGTCCCTGATGAATATCATAGTGGACTGAAAGTTAGAGACAGAGAGGGGGGAGGAGGAAAGGTCAAAGATGAGCTGGAGGTCATCCGCATAATTGAACACGGTGACCTCCAGCTGCTGGAGTGCGAAAATAAGAGGAAAGATATAAAGGTTGAATAGTAAGGGGGAAAGAGAGGAGCCCTGGGGAACACCACAAGTGATGGGTAGTGATGTGGTCTTGAAGTCTCCTAGCCGGACTGCTTGGGTGCGATCCCTCAGGAAGGAGGAAAGCCAAACCAGGGCTGATCCCTCTATTCCAGCCGCCTTGACACGGGACAGTAGGATGGTATGGTCCACTGTGTCAAAGGCGGCGGAGAGATCGAGGAGTACCAGCGCCTGGTGTTTGTTAGAATCCATACCCTTCCTGAGGTTGTCTAGGACCGAAAACACAACTGATTCCGTCGAGTGCCTAGGGCGAAAGCCGGCCTGGCGGGAAGCCAGTCCCCCATTAGCCTCTACGTGGGCGCTGAGTACTGCGGTGACATGGCGCTCCAGCACCTTGCCCAAAAAGGGAGCAGGGAAATGGGGCGGTAGTTGGCTGAGATGGACGGGTCAGCGCCAGGCTTCTTTAAAATGGGCACTATGGTGGCTGATTTAAGCGCAGGGGTAACTACACCCTGCGCTAGGGAGCTGTTGAGGAAAGTAATGGGTGGTTCAGGACAAGAGGAGTAGATTTGTTGCAGGATTCGTGCCGGACAGATGTCTGCCGGAGAACCCGAGTCCTCGAGGTCTTCAATCCCTATATAGTAACCAATAGACATTTCGATCCAGATTTAACCAACTTAATTTGTGGAAGAAAAACCATTACCTTGCCAGCTAATCATGAACCCCCGTTCTTAATCCTATGTTAAAAAACGGTTCACAAACATGAGAACCTATATGTATTCTAAGTTTGGGAAAGAAAATCCTACATCCTAGTTGTTTCCAGTTGGTTGATGGTATAACTGTTTCGCCTATCACCAGCAAAAAAAACTCTTTATCCCATTCCTCACGTGAGTTGAGTCCCTGTCTAATGGTATTAAAGATATACCATTGTTATCGCGCTTTCCGTTTGGCCTCCATGTTGCCTCCTCTTCTGTTCATGGTCCCTTTTTCTAGGATGTACCATCCAAAGTCAGTTTCTTTGTGTCCCTGTTCTAGAAAATGGGCAACTAAGGGTGCATTGATCTTCCTAGTCTTATTAGCATGTGTATGCTCTAAAAGGCGTATCCTCAACTCTCGGCCCATTTCACTCCCATATGCTTGTCCACAGGTACATTTTAGCAGGTATATAATGTTTTTGCTGCAGCAATTATTCAGAGTGTGCGCAACCATAGTTCTACCATTATGTTGTACCTCCTTTGCCACAATACATTGTGCACATAAGGAACAGTTGTGACATCTGATATTGCATGTCACTCTTACGTTATCAATAGTTCTCTGCTTTTGGACTGGTTTCTCCCTATACCTATGGACCAACTGGTTCCGGAAGTCAGTATTTCGTTTGTAAGCAAAAATGGGTTTCTCTAATCTCACATTCTCATCATTATTAAGTATGTTCCAATGTTTATTAATCAAATTTTTAATTTTGTTGCTGATTTCATAAAATTGGCTCACAAACACTACTTTAGTCATCTTCTCCTTGTTCTTGGATTCCTCAAACATCGCCTCTTTTAAATGAATGAGATATTAATTTTCTAGGGTAGCCTCTATCTTTTAATTTGATTTTAAGAACCTCTGAGTGCTTATAAAAATCTTTCAGTTCAGTACAGTTTCTCCTCAACCAGAGAAACTGACTTAATGGAATGTTGTCTATTTGGGACCTGGGGTGAAAACTGGAGTAATGGATTCAAGCTAGCATGGCTGATGATGGCTGATTAGCCAGAAACCGGTCCCAGGAATTTTGTTTCCAGTCTAGGGAAGACATGACTTGGCAGTTCGGGCTGGACTGTTCCCATGAAGCACAGGGTCAGACTGATTTGCATATGCCCGTGTCTGAACTGGGGTGGCGGAGTGAGCTAAATATTGATGATGGATTAAACCCAGATCAGTTGACTAGAAGGGGAGTGCTTGCAATGTTCAACACTCCATCCATCATCCCCTTTGGTTTTGAATAATTCAATAGTGCAATCAAAAGAAACATTGACAGTGATCACTGCAAATTCATGACATATGATTCAGTTTAATACATTATCTTGGGTGGGATAATCCTCGCCTCCGTGTCCTTAATAGAATTGAAAATTCTTGTCATGACTCGTAAATTTATAATTCATTTTCAGGACCGGAGCTTGTTCAAAGCTTAGCCGCCACTAGTGATACCACATCCACAATGGGTCTATAATAAAAAGACTTAAAGGTGGACTCTGTCGACCAATCAGCTGTCGTCATTATATCTTTAAGCGTTATCCCAGAGCAAATGACTTAGATGTCATTGCACCTCGAACAGAGTGAGCCCCAAATTTAAAAACATCAATACCTGCCTCGCTCATGAGCCAACAAACCCAGCGACCTAAAGTGGCTGGGGTCACTGGGCAAAACTGTTTTTGTAAAGCGATAAACAGTTGACCTTGCATATTAGAATGAAACTCAGCTGTACCCTCACCTTGTACACTTTAAGACATTGAATCAGGCGTAATTTCGGATTATCCGGAAAACCTGGATATGTAATAGATGTGGTATTACACTTGGTATGCCTGGAGATAGTAAAAATGACCCCTTCAGGGGAAAAACAGCGACCTGCCAAATCCAAAGCTCGGATATCAGACACCCTCTTGCAAGAGACCAAACATAACAACATGGCCAATTAGGCAGATATCTGCTTGCGTGATAGATATTTGTTAGCAGGCCAGGTTTCTAAAAACTGTAGAACCACTGTGATGTTCCATAGGAACGAGTAAGTTGTTCACAGAAGTTTGATCCTCCCAATGCCTCTAAGCAATTTGCAAACCAAGGGATGTTCTCCTGCAGGTTTGCCATCTAGCTGAACATGTCCCGCCGATATAGCAGACCGAAAGGTATTAACAGTTCTGTGTGCAAGACCCGATGAGGCCAGGGAAGCCAGATAATTCATGACCATGGACACATTTGCTTTAGTGGGATCGATATCCCGTTGAGCACACCAGCTACACCATTTGTTCCATGCTCATGAATACCGCTTGTGGGTATTATCGGACCATGCCTGTTTAATGAAGGTGTCAGTGTCTCTCAAAAGGCCAGGGCTCTCTCCCTGACACTCACCATGTCACCAGGGTGGGCTGCCCTGCTATTGCCAAGGGATGAAGTTACTTGTGAGGGTCCAGCAACAGGTTCCATGTCTCTGAAAGTAAAATTGGTATAGAACAAGACATTCCTAGAACTACCAGGAACCAAGTTTGTGCTTTCCACAATGGAGTGACTAGAAGAAGTTCTGTTTTCTGATACCTGGCCTGCGCCAGGACTCTGGATATCATTACAAATGGTAGGAAGGCATAGCAAAGGCCGAGGGCCATACCTGCAGAAACATGTCAGAGGCAATCGCCTCCGGATCCAGACTCCAACTGAAAAATTGCGGAAGTTGTTTGTTCAGATGAGATGCAAACAAATCTAATTGACAAGGACCCCACATTTGATTCAGGAAGCAAAACATTCGAGGATGAAGCCTCCAATCGCTGTAATTGCATAGGTACAGAGAGTGCCAATCCACCACCTCATTGCAACGCCCAGTGAGATATTCCACCACAACTGATATTTTGTGGTGCCGACAATAATGCCAAAAATCCTAGGCGATTTCTGTAAGAATCCGTGACCTCGTTCCCCCCAGTTTGTTCACGTATCGGACTGCCGATACGTTGTCTATCCGTAACAGAATACAGCAATTCATCTTCTGGGGGGAGAAACTGCTAATTGCAAACGAGCCTGCCAGCAACTCCAGCCAATTGATGTATAGAGAAAGGTCTTCCCGAGACCACCAGCCCTCTGTTGAAATCGGACCGCAGCCGGCTCCCCAGCCCCAGAGGCTGGCATCCGATTAAATCACGATCTCAGGACTGGATCTGAATATGGCTCTGCCATTCCATGACTCCGTGTGGTCCAACCATCACAACATTTCCCACCTCGCCTCCTCTGAAAGAGGAATCCATTCTGCGTATCCGAGGCATTTGCGGAGATGTTGAATCTTTAAACATTGGAGGGTGCGATAATGCAGAGGTCCTGGAAAGATAGCCTGGATCGATGAGGCTAACAGGCCCACCACTCGGGCTACCGACCTCAAGGATACAATCCGCTTGTTCACAATCAATCTCAATTCTTTCTTGATTTCTCTGATCTTTTGAGTGGGAAAAAGTAGCTGGCAGCTCCGAGGGGTGACCTGAAAACCCAGGAATTCTATACATTGTCTGGGGGATGGAATAGACTTCTGAGGATTCACCATGAAACCTAGGCTTTGAAGCAAATCGATGGCCCATTCTAGGTGAATGAGTACGAGGCGAGGGCAACGGGCCATGATAACGATGTCATCTAGATAGACGATCAAGCGAACTCCTTGAGCTCTCAACGACGTCCATGACTGGGCGCAGGAGTTTCAGGAAGTACCAAGGTGCTGACAAAAGTCCCAAGGGAAGGACTTTGAACTCGTAGCAGACGCCTTGCCAGAGAAACTGAAGAAAACGCCGGTGTGGACTGTAGATGGGCACTTTCCGGTCAAGACGGACCATCCAATCCCCTTCATGTAGAAGATCCTGTAACAAATGGATGACCTCCATTTTGAAGTGTCAGTAAATGATCCACTCACTGAAGGTTTTCAGATTCAGAACCAATCTGGATCCGCCCTCTTTTTTCGGGACTAAGAAAACCGCGCTGATGAAACCTCAAAGATGGGGTTGAGTGGCAACGATAGCTCCCTTCTTGAGAAGGGATTGGATTTCATCTGCAATGAAACTTTGATCTTGAGGGGAAAAATGTAAGGGAGGATAAAGGGAACCCTGGGAGGGAGTATTGTACAATTCCAGTTTGGACCTCTGAACCGTCTCCAAGACCCATGCATCCTGCGAGATCATTTGCCAGACCTGAAGGAAAGATTGAATCTGTCCACCCAGAACCACTTCTGAACACAGAATGAGTCTCACCTGTAATTCTGGTGTCTTGGTGGTTGCCCTGGTTGCCACCAAATATGCCTTTTCGGAAACGGTTTCTCCCTTTTCGAGAGCGGTAGAAGGAGGAGTTGCTGGAGTTGTGATTCTGATAGCCTCCTCTTTGTTGCTGTTGGCCACGTGGGGCGCCTTGATTATATCCACAGCTGAACGACCGCCCTCGATTTCATCCAGCCCTGGTGTAAACTGTGCGGAAGGCACACTTGAGTGACTCCTTTATCCAAGCCACTGAAGGTGGCCACAAACTTTGTCAATATCTTAAAGGAAGGCTGTCCGAAAAGAATACCCTTGGCTAAGGGCCCGCCACCGAGGAGGACAAGTCCGCTCACTTAAATTAGGATCCAACTTGAGGAGGATAGATCGAGTCCTCTCACTTGACATGGCACAGTTGGCATGCCCAACTGGCACACTGCCTGTTGCGCCCATTCGATCAGGTCATTTGGGTCTATCTTGAAACCCCATTTCAAGTACTTTGGTGAGCGGTCCTGATAGGTCTCATAATTTATCCTGGCATGGCCACTAGACGTGGTCTATGGCTTTCTTGGGGTCGTTTGCATATTTTTTCAAATAGGTGATCATTGTAGGATCCACCTCGGGGATCTCCACAACTCGCACCACTAAATCTCAGGCACTCCGACCGCAGTTGTGCCCTGGCTTCCTTGTCAAAGGGACATCGGAGGTGCAAATGCACTTAATCCGCCACCTCCTGTGACAGGAGCCATGCCGCGGAATTAAGGTGGACCATGTCTGCCGGTTCAAACATAAGGAGCTTAGGCTGTGCGGAAACCTCAAGGTGGTGTTCCTTCCTAGATTACTTTGCCGGTCTGGGCGCTTCATCCTCCTCTGAATCCCTGTCTGATATGGATTCTCCCTTCTCTCCCTGAATGTCAGCGGACTCTTTTAGCGCATTATATGCATGGTCATTCGCCAAAGCTCTGGAGAGCCCAGCAAAATCCTCTGTATGAGGATTAGAACCTTTCTTGCCACTGGCTGGTGTTCCAGCTCTTGTTGCAGGGATCCATCCCTGTTGGAGCGCATATTTATTTCTGTGGCGTGTTGCTTAGAGGCTGGAATGCGAAAATGATGTTGGGACCTGAAGAACATCTATACTTGAGACGTCCCAACCCAATTGTGGCCACCTTCTATCACATTCCGAAACACCACAAGGACGATATACATCCACCAGGTAGGCCGATAGTTTCCTCGCAAGACTGTTTAACGGAACACATGTCAAGATTTATAGATTATTTCCTTTTTCCATTTGTGGCGGATTTGAAATCCTATGTGAAAGACACTAAGGATTTTTTGTGCAAGATTTCGGAAATAACTTGGGATAAAACATATCTACTAATGGTTTTGGACATAACAAGTCTTTACACTTGTATTGAACACGAAGATGGATTAAAAGCAGTGCAGTACTATCTTAATAAGAGACAATTGCGTCTTGCTGAACATAATGCTATGCTGTTAGACTTTATCAGGTTTTGCCTCACTAGCAATATCTTTTCATTTGAAGACAAATACTTCAAACAGACCTCTGGTATGGCAATGGGCACCTGCTTTGCCCCCAGTTATGCAAACTTGTTCGTAGGCTGGTGGGAGGAGCGGGTGCCCAAAACCCATACCATTGGAAATGAGACCGGCAGGGTTGTGGAATGGTATTGTTATATAGACGATCTATTCATTATATGGCAAGGCAACTTAAATACAGCTCAAGGTTTCATATATGACCTAAACAACAATGGGGTGAACTTGCACTTCTCGGGTACAATGAGTCGAGTGGCAGTGGACTACCTGGACCTGAGGGTGTTTGTGACAGAGGGGCAAATCAACACAGCATTATACCGAAAAAAAACTGCAGGGAACTCCATTATTTACGCTACAAGCAATCATCCTCCAAAACTAGTACAAAGCTTCCCTTATGGTGAGATTTTGCGCTTGAAACGAAATAGTACGCGCCTGTGTGATTTCGAACAAGTAGCTAATGATTGTATAAATAAATTCTCACAAAGAAGTTACAATAAGGGGTTGCTGGAAAATACCTTGAGAAAAGTAAGGGGTATTCCTAGAAAACACCATCTCCTCCCTACATCAGAACAGGAAAAGGCAAAGGGAAGTCCCAATGTAAATAATTTTAGGATTATAACCAGCTATTCTGCAGAGGCCAATCATCTAAAAGATATGCGAAAGAAAAACTGGCACATTTTGGGCACTGATAATGTTATCGATGAAGATGTCCCAAAATACCGTCTAGTGACCTTCAGAAGGGCCCGTTCATTGTAAGATAAATTGGTGGGGAGCCACTTTGACAAAGACACACAAAAGATGGGCAAACTGAGACAAATGAAAGGGTTTTTCCCGTGTGGGAGATGTAAGGCCTGTACGAATAGCAGAAGGGTCCTAAAGTACAGCATTCCAGGGGTAAAATTGAAAAAAAAGATCCAAAAGTTTCTGATTTGTACAACATCATATGCAGTGTAGTGTCTTATATGCCCATGTGATCTGTGCTATATAGGCAGTACTGTACATCCACTGAAAATTCGTATTTTAGAACATCAGAAAGCCATTGTGAATAAGGATGCAGGGTATCCTGTTGTGAGACATTTCACAGAGGAACATGCAAGCAATAGGAACCTGTTAAGATTCTATGGCTTAGATCATGTTCCTGAGAGCATCAGAGGGGGTGACAGAATTAAAAAACTTGAGAAGATTAGAGTCACGCTATATTGAGGATTGTCAGAAGAAGCACCCTAAGGGTCTGAATAGTGGGGAGGAATTGGCGTCAAATTTAGGAAACTGAAATAATGGAATGTCTTGGTTGATTTTCATGCATAGGGTTTTTAATGAGAAAAAGAAAATCCTTATCAAAAAATCGTTATTAACTTTTTCTGAAATCTTTGAAGTTTCTTCAAGTGTAGTCGTGAGATATTCACAGGGAGAAAAAAAGTGTGAGCTGAGCATAACACAAGATCTTTGTTTGAAATGACTTATTGATGAGGTTACATACCAAAAGGCAGATGATGATTAGTGTATAATTATCTGGTGTACAGTTGTGAATGTTAATTATACATGAGTTTAGGTTTTCGAAGAAAGGGGACCAGAGCCCATCTATGGCAAGATCTGAAAAAGCGGTTCTAAAATTCAATGTGGATCGTTTTGCATATTTCATTTACTGTAAGATTTTGCAGTAGTAAGATAATAAACACAGAGAAAGTACTATCAGCCGATATACGGCGGAAAAACGATGTGAGAATGGTTAAATAGTAAGACGTACAATGCGCAGTATGCCGCTATTAGAATGAATTTTAGATATTTATGTAGCAAGTAGATAATATGTGTAGAAAATGTATGCATAATTATAGCATGGGCTTAAAAATCGAATGAATGCTAAATATAGCAGGAAGTATGGTGAGAAATGAGCCAAGCACTATATTACATTACAAACGGCAAAATATGTGGTTAACAATGCAATGAAAGTATGTAAGGCGCTGTATCTCTGGCTGATAAACTGTGCTAAAATGGCGAGATATTAGTAGGCGCGTAAAAGTCCTCTTTCTATGAAACACGAATGACATGTATTGAAGACATATAAAATTGCGTCCTCCGGGTGCGCTGGCAAACACAGAGGAAGGCATTGCCAAAACACGTCCGTTTGGATTGTAATAAAACAACACTGCAACGTCTCTTGTGAGTGACGGTTTTTCTTCTTACAGATATTGTAGCAGGCACCGCCACGTCCGGGCACCCGTGCATGAGTGATCTCGTATTGGTGCAACAAGGGAGCAGTGTATATATATATATATATATATATAAAAATAAATATATATATATATATATATATATATATATATATATATATATATATATATATATATATATATATATATATATATATATATATATATATATATATATATATATATATATATATATATATATTTATATGGCGGTAGCCAGTAGGTATATATAGTTAGGACCTAGTTTCCATAGGAAATCGCCAACATTCTATTGGGAATAACTTTGGCGCTGGTTGATGAATCTTCGCAAATTTCTCAAAGAAGATGGCTCGCTCCGCTCCTCTCCTTCCCTGAAAATTTGGGGGGGATTAGTCAAGTGGGGGCTGAGAAAAAAGGGGGGTCCCAAAACGTGTTTTCCCCATGTTAATTTCCATAGGACCTTTAGACTCGGCTACAGCTTGAACCACTGAAGGGAATTACACAAAATGGTAGTGTCTGGTACGCAGATCATGCTTTTTGTTAAATAGTGTAAATCCCTCCAGTAGTTCCTGAGAAAATTAGAAGAGAAATCAATTATTTATCTATAAGCGTGCACGTGTGCGCGCACCCCGCGATTTTTCGCGATTTTTTGGGGGGGAGGCCTTGGGGGGGGGGCTTGGGGGGCTTCTCTCTTTCATTTTATTGTTTTTAATTTAATTTTGAGGGTGCCCACCCCTCGTTTTGCCCCCGAGATCACCGCCGCCGCCCGAGCTGCCTTAAGATGGCCGCCTCCTGGTTGTGGGCGGGGCCGGGAGGACGTGGTTTCCGCTTCCCCCTGCCTGGGGGGAAGCCTTTGCTGTGCAACCACCTTCTTCCAGGTTATTATGGGCAGTCTTTCCAGTCCTAGATTTGGGTGTTAGCCTAACATTTCGAAGTTGTGCCGTTAATTAGGAAGCGTGATGTGTTTTGACCAAGAGCTGCTGGCGATGTAGCCGCTGTGGCTGGCACCTTGACTGTGCGCTTCGCGCGAGGGCGTGCTCTTTGCAGACGCTCCCTTGAGCTGGAGTCAGTGCTGCTGCACAATAAGGGCTCCCGTAGCCCGCGCTTCCCTCCCGTGGTCCGAGTGCGGGGCTGGAAACCGCTGCTCCGGGAACTTTCCTGACCCCTCCGCCAGCCGCAGGCGGACCAGGGATCATAGAGGGAGAAGCCCGGTCCTGGCAGAGCCCCGTGCACAGTGACCATGGGTGTGCAGTGCACAACGCGGGAGCAGCGTGCGTGTGCTGTGCGCACTGAGCCTTGTAAACAGTGAGCAGCGCACAGCTGGGGAGAGGGTGTGCAGTGGGTGTGATGTAAACAAGGGGGGAGTGCAGCGCGGGGGGGGTTGACTCAACATTGTGAGCTGTGCACAGTGAGTGAGGCTTGTGAGCGAGGGTCGGTGTGCACTCTGAGGCGTGCTGGTGTGGAGCAGAGCGTGTGTGTGTGCTGCATGCACTGCTGGACGGCGTCCTGTGCAGTGAGATAGGATGGGCACCTTGTGAACTGTGAGAGCGTTGTACAGTGTACTCGGGTGCTGTGGTTCAGCCTGTGCACAGGGAGGTGTGAATGTCTTAAGTGTGTGTGTGCACACACGTGTACTACGGGTCGGAGTCCGGTGCAGTGAGGTGGTCGCTCTGTAAACAGTTGGAGCGTTGTTTTCGGCTGCTCGTGGTTCACAGTGTGAGTCTGTGCACAGGGAGGCGCCAATTTTGTTGATTGTGTGTGCGCACACGTGTACTACGGGTCGGAGTCCTGTGCAGTGAGATGGTCGCTCCTTAAACAGTGAGAGCGTTGTTTTCGGCTGCTCGTGGTTACACAGTGTGAGTCTGTGCACAGTCAGGGAGGCTTGTGTGTTGCATGGTGAGCGAGGCATGCTTCCTGCGCTGTGAGGCGTGATAATGTTGTGATCATGTGTGTGTGTGTACTACGAACAGGAGTTTTGTGCTGTGAGATAGGTGCCCTGTACGCAGTGAGCGCGTTGTGAGCTTGTGCGCTGCGAGGCTGGCGTGCAGTGAGCAGCCAGAAGGCACTGCGAGAGTGTGCGGAACTGCAGCTCGCCGGCAGTGACTCTCTCCCCTCCTTTGCAGGGGGCTGGACCGAGCGGGGCAGGGGGCCGGGTCGGACCCGGCTGTGAGAGACGCCGTGTGCCTAGAGGCTGGGGAGCTGGACGCCACAGGAAACGCACAAGTTTTGCTTCAAGTTTTGGTCAAGCGGCAGCGGCTCGGGCGAGTGGACCGAGAGGAACAGATGCAAAGGGAGAGGCTGGGACGGTGACAAGTAAACCTGGAGGGGACCCGTGAGCCTGGTGCGTGTGGACAACCATCACAGAGAGCAAACGGACGAGAGCTGAAGGGTCCGGTCTGTGTCTGACCACCATCACACCGGATTACACCCCAGCGCCTAGATCAGATTTTTGGAGCTGACATTATAAGGCGCTGGAGTGGTGTCAGTGAGACTGGAGCTGGGAGGCCAGTCTTCGGATGGGCATTGGATGGTAACCGAGCGGACAAGGCGCGTTTCCTGGAGGATATTAAAGACCCTTAGTTTCTGCTGCTTCCGTGCACGGGACTGTTATCTGGGGTCAGTGAGGCCAAGATGGAGGCGGGGGTGCCCGCACCGGCCCCGGAGAGCTGCAGGGACTCGGACCGCCAGCTACGCCTCCGGCTCTGTGTCCTGAACGAAATTCTAAACACGGAGAGGGACTATGTGGGGACCCTACACTTCCTGCAGTCTGTGAGTACCCCTGGGGTGCGGGGGGCGGGGCTAGATGGTAGCAGGACCTCCTGCCAGTGCATCTTATGCTGGGTAGTACGGCTCCATGTATGTTATGTCTGGTGGCCAAGTGCATCTTGGGGGGGGGGATGGGTGAGGAAGCTTTGTTTGTCAATCTGTAGATTCAATACATAAAAATCCCGGGGTGAGTGAGCGGGGCTCCAATGACGTTTATGTCTGTGTGGGAGCTCCAAAGAGCATCCCAAGTCCTGTGGGGGGGGGAGACATCTGTCTGCTTGGGCGGGGCTACATCATCTTATTTCGGGGGTGGCAAAGCCTCTCCTTTTTGTGGGGCAGTAATCTTATTTGTCTGGGGAATGTGGGGCTCCAAAACTTCTTACGTCTCTGGTTCTTCCACTGCACCTTTGATCTGTGGGGTGGACTGGCTACAATGCGTCTTATGCTTCCGAGTGAGAATCTTAGGTCTGCAGGGGAGTGGGGTACAGAGGCATGTGGTGGACCTTTGCATCCGGGGGTGCAGGGGTCGAGGACATCCTGAGGGGGTGGGGTTCCTTCCCGAGTGTTTAGTGGCACTTTGCCTTGGCATACAAGGGTGCTGCAATGCACCCACCCCACGGGGGCACCAAAGTAAACAGGAATGGTAGCAAGGGGACCCAAAGCATTTTTTTGTCTGGTGGGGGGGGGGGGATTCGTCCACCTCACCGTGGATAAGTGCATTATGAAAGCGGACCTGGATAGCTTTGAGCCGATGACGCCCGGACCTTATACACCGCAGGTCAGTGTTGCGCAACCATCTTTTACTTTCAGTGTATCTCCTCACAGGTTAATGTACTCGAGTGCACCTTGGTGGACACTGGCATGTCTGTATGTCAAAGTCTGGATTTCACTTTCTATGTGAACAAAACCTGATCCCTCTCCGCTCCTACCATGTACATTCATGTACCTTTAGTCTTTCTCCTGGCTGTACTTCCATCAATTCATACGGAAATACAGGACATCTTGCGAAAAACTTAATTTATTAAAGGGCAGAGCTATCGCTTATCAGTTACCCTCATCACTCCCCTCGCAGACACGATTGTCTCCTTGTGGATATACTGATCATTTTATCCCTGATAAGCTCACACTCTTTAGGGGTGTTTATTAATTGATGTATTTATCCGATCAGTAAAGCTTGCTCCCGAGATCATTTAGCACAGCACAGACACATTTCACAGCTTCATGACTAATACTACCGCCAACTTGAATCTTGAAAACTCTAATTCATTAAGGAGGTATTAGTTCGGTACACCTATTCCTCAGTTGCCAACGTAACTTTTACTTTAGTCACTTTCAAGGTAGAGAAACCACCTTGCAGTGTTACTGTTTCATGGAGCAGCACAAGTAAGAAATTGTGATGTGGCCTTTTACATTTGTCTAAAGTAATCGCCTTGAATTACTCCCAACATCCCAGAAATGGAGCCAGCAAAAATAGTCTGAACAATGAAAGAAACACATTACCACATCAACATTTTTAGGGGTCCAAAGTTTAGAAAGATAAGAAACAGCCCCCAAGCTTGGAAAAGTAAACAAAGATCCAATATGCAAGCTGAAAAGGACCGAGTCAGAGAAGTTATTTTTTCAAACACAGTCATCCCATTTCTAAAGCACTTGCAGCTGAATTATACTCATCTGCACTACCACAGTGTGAACGTCCTGCTAGTCTGCAGCCCAGTTCTTTATACAAGTGGATGTCTGGGCACATGCAAATCTTTAGGTGTTTCCAGAATGTTCTGAGGTCACTGTGTACTGGTGTTAAAAGTGATTAGTCAAAGTGCTGGGTGACAGCAGGCTCGTAGCAGGGGCTGGTCTGATGGATGCAGGGCTGATGCAGCATTTCATCCTCTCGCTGCCAGGGAATGTGCAGCATTGAAGTGTGTACTGGTGTTAGTGTATACCCGTGTTAGAAGTGATTAGTGGAAGCGCTGGGTGGCAGCAGGATCGTAGCGTGGGCTGGTCTGATGGAGGATGCAGCCAGGGCTGATGCTCGCATACGTTCATGCATTATGCATACGCCCCACCAGCTTCAAATTCCACCAGCCGCCACTGTGCTGAGCTGTCCGTTGCAGCTAGAGCCTTCGGGAGCCTTCGGCGCGGCCGGAGCTGCTTCTATCTTTCCACCCGGCAGGGTGGGTGCCGTGGAGCAACCTGCTGTGGCTGGAGCTGCCTCCTACTTTTCTGCACGGAGGTGCAGCCAGAGCCGCCTCTACCTTTTTGCAGTAGGTAATATATATATATATATTAGCTTTTAAAAAACCAATGAAATTCAATGAAAAAACCATAGGTTATACACTATATATAGGTAGGAATTAGCCTTTAAAAAACCTTGGAAATTCACTAAAAAAAACATAGGTTTTAGGCCTTATATAGTTAGGAATTAACATATAAAAAACCATCGAAATTCCTCCTATATAGTTAGGCGGACATTTTATTGATATAAAACCAATGAAATTCGACATATAGTTAGTTGCACTAACTATATATTTTGCGCATCCTTAATCCAATGCTGATGATGTCACATATTACATCATTCATGACATGGTCAGTGACATCACTGATGACAGCTCATTTAACATCAATAATCACACCACTGATGATATACTTCATGTGATAATACAATGCACCTCCTTACACTCTAATATAACCTCTGTTACACCTAGTGTAAAATACAGAGTATCATTTTTGAAACTATTGACACACCAATACCATTTACTACATACCCACTCACTGATTCCTACGTCTACATGCACATTCATTCATTCACCCATAAGGTCACTCGTACATACTGTCACTCATCATTGCAACACTATCATATGCACTCATACACCTATGCAGACACTCGCACACTGCCACTCATCCATGGAGTTACTCACACACCTACTCAGTCCTGTAAAGAATCAATCACACTTTGATTTCTTCATCTATACAGTTAAACACAGAACAGCTTACATTTTCACAGATATACTAACACATACTTACTCACTTATACAATCAAATCCTTCATCCATACTCTTATACATCCTCTCATTCTTCAATATGTAAAACATATTTAAACTTTACAAAAACACACAGACACTGGATGATGTCATCATTGATGTCATCAGTGATGTCACTGACCATGTCATGAATGATGTAACATGTGACATCATCAGCATTGGATTGTGGATGCGCGAAATATATAGTTAGTGCAACTAACTATGTGTCAAATTTCATTGGTTTTATATCAATAAAATGTCCAGCTAACTATATAGGAGGAATTTCAATGGTTTTTTATATGTTAATTCCTAACTAGATAAGGCCTAAAACCTATGGTTTTTTTAGTGAATTTCCAAGGTTTTTTAAAGGCTAATTCCTAACTATATATAGTGTACAACCTATGGGTTTTTTCAGTGAATATATATATATATATACATATATTCACAGAAAAAACCATAGGTTTCAGGGACCTTGTAGTTAGTTGGACATGTCACTCCCACAAAACAAAAGAAAATCCACTGTTATAGTTAGTTGAGATAGTAATAACTTGCGCCCCAGCAATGTACTGCTGATGACATCACATATTACATCATTCACAACATGGTCAGTGACATCACTAATGACATCACTGATGACATCTCAAATGACTTCACTGATGACATCATCCATTGAATGTGTGTTTCTATAAAATGTAAGTATGTTTTATATATATATATATATATATATATATATATATATATATATATATATATATATATATATATATTCACTGAAAAAACCATAGGTTATAGACCATATATAGTTAGGAATGAGCATTTAAATAAAACCTTGAAAATTCACTGAAAAAAACCATAGGTTATAGACCATATATAGTTAGGGATTAGCTGACCATGTCATGAATGATGTAATATGTGACATCATCAGCAGTGGATTGCGGGTGCGCGATATATAGTTAGTGCAACTAACTATATATGCGAATTTCAATGGTTTTGTGCGAGTAAAATAAGGTTTTGTAAATGCTAATCCCTAACTATATATGGTCCATAACCTATGGTTTTTTCAGTGAATTTTCAAGGTTTTGTAAATGCTAATTCCTAACTATATATGGTCTATAACCTATGGTTTTTTCAGTGAATTTCAATGGTTTTTTAATAGCAAATATCAAAAGCTGTAAAATGTATTCTTATTCTAATTCAAAAATATATTTTATATTTTTGTAATATAATTTTTTTATTTATTTATTTTTTAAAACATTTATTTTTTTGTTTCACTGCCGGTCCGCGAACCGGGCAGCTTCCCGTTAGCTCAATTTAGTTCCGCGACCCGGTCCGCGAACCGGTAAACGTTCCGTTAGCGCAACCACCGCGTTAGAAAACAACATCGTGACACGTCGCGTGAGCGCGACGTATCGCGTTGCCGCATAATGCGTCTTATCGGAACGCGAAGCGCAGCACCCCGGAAGCGCTCCGGGGCGCGTAGTGGGACGCGTAACGTAAGCGTAACAGGGCATGTGACTTGAAAATAACACTTTTTATTCATTGATTTCACTTTTGGTTTCTGAATGATGTAAAGCTAGGTCATGTGACCTAAAAATAACACTTTTCATTGGTTTAGAACATTTTTTTTTCCCAAATGATGAAAGCCCCCTCCTATTTTTCTCATTCTGACTTTCAACTTTGTGAGAGGAAGAACTATTTTGATTATTGGAAGATGGCTTCAATTGTAGCTGCAGCTGGTGGACCCCCACCACCACCACAACCTCCTAGGAAGGATGGACCACCTCCCCAGTTTATTCCCAGCCCTGAAGAAGAGGAGGAAGAAGAAGAACAGGATGTACATCAAATAGAATTTTTGCCTGAAGAGCCCCGGAAATCACACCGCAAGGACAATTTTATTTGGCAGTTTTTTTCATTATCTGCAGGCCAAAAAAAGGTGAATGCCCGTTATGTTACATGCCTGATATGTAAAGAACCTCTGTCCCGAGGCACGGATAAAAAGTATAGCTTTGGTAACTATACTATGCATCGCCACATGCAAAGGTGGCATCCAATAAATTACAGTGTGGCGGAGGTGCGTAACCTACGTGAAAATCCACCAACTCCTGTGGCCACCACCTCAACCCATGAAAGTCTTTCGGGACCAGAGGCGAGGGAGACGGTCCCCACTATTCAAACTAATTTTCAACACATCAAGCTGGTGTGCATTTATTGTGGGGGTTTGCTTTGTTACGGCGAGATGAGCGTAACCTTAATGAACAGAGCATATGAAAATCACAAGTGCTCAAAACGCCCCAGAAAGTGATTTTTTTTTTGCTCCTGTTGAGCCGTTTCTAATGCCTGTTTTTCGTTCTTCCCCCTGAAAAAAACAAAAAAAATATAAAACCGTTCAAAAAATACAAAAAAACTATAAAAATGTTCAGAAATATAAAACAACAAAAATAATTTTAAAAAAAGTTCTTTTCAGAACTACCTCCCCTTTATAAGAAATTGGTAGAATGTTTAGCACTCTGGCAACCTCTATTTCTTTTGATTCGCTTCCCGGTTCGCGCGCCGGTACGCCAACCGGAAGCGAACTAAAAAAAAATGTTTTTAAAAAAAAGAAGAGTAAGTAAACAGAGAGTAATGTTAAAAGAAAGACAAATAGAGGGAGTAACACACAGATACTGTTGAAAGAGGAACTGAGAAAAGGAGTGGAAAGAGTAGTATAAGTAAGTAATAGAAAAAGAAATAAGGGAAGTAGTAAAGGCAAAAAACTGAGGGTTAAAGAAATGAAGCAGTGGAACTAATAAAAGTTAAATGTGATAGAGATGTAACGTAAAGAGTACTAAACACTTACATTATAATTGTCGTTAACTTAGTCACTTGTTATTTTTATAGTTTTAATCTGTGTAAGAAAGAACAACATTTTTTAAATTAATAGAAGGTAGTAAAAGATGAGTGAGCATGAGACAAGATGAATACATATTAAAAATCACAATTCAAAGTTCAAAATTAATTATACATATTTAATGGTTTATTTTTGCTGTTCTCAGAATATATCAAATTTCACTGAAAACAGTGAGTTGAAGGTATTCATCATATAACAGCGGGGAAAAAAAACACAATCAAAATGATTGTGTTTAAAAAACCCATAAAATATAATCAATCATAAATCAGAACTCCTCAAAAGTAACTTACTTTCTATGACGTCAAAGGATGTCCTATGAACAGCTTATACTCTGTTGTGCTGTTACTATTTTCTGCCCGCCACTTTCTGAAAGATAAGCTCCATCGTTTTAAGAAAAATGAGACATACAAAGCAATTTAAAACAGCACACTAAATTACAGCAACACCTAGAATCATTATAATCCAGTTACCTACCCTAAATTCTCACTTCTGAAAACAAGTCAAAAGGCAACATTGCTTCATACTAAAATGGTAATCATTGACGAAAGACTAGCCTTTTTTATATTTCAAATAAGCTGTGTAATATCCTGATGTTGTCAAAGGACCATCATAACATATAATAGCTGCAGTTACAAATGTTCTTTCTGAAATCGATGACTATGTAGCCAAAACATTTTTTAATTAGACTTGACAACTTATTTTCATCCAGTTTATGTAGTTGAAATTGTAAAATGACATTTCACCCATAAGTTTCTATAAATAATGTGGACAGCATTGCAGACTTACATTTCCTCTACTCCTTGTTTTGATCTACTGCTTGAATTAGCTTATAAACACAAACAGTTTTTGCTCTGTACTACACTTATCCACAAGGCCATATAGAGTAGGAGCCATTAGAACCTCTTGAAATTCCTCAGAACAAATCCCAAGATTCCTTCCCTATAATTTTGGTTGTAAAAACACCAGGTAGGAATTTTGAAGGTGGAAAGGCAATCTTTTTTTGAAAGTTAAAACAGAATCATTGCAGAATGACCAGCCGTTTCCAGATTTTAAATAAGCTGTGTAATGTTCTGAAGTTGTTGAAGGACCGTCATGATATATAATTGCTGTAGTTACAAAAGTCCTTCCTGATATTGACAACTGCGAAGCCACAAAATTATTAATTAAAGTTGTCAATTTAGTTCCATCAGACCTACATCGTTGGAACATTAAAATGACATACTGGCCATAACTTCGTATAATTAACGTGGACAGCATTGCAGACTTACATTGGCTACACTCCTTGTTTTGATCAGCTGCTTTTACTAGCTTATTGAAGGATACTGATTTACTGTCAGGCAAAGTAAAATATATAAATCTTTCTGAGTCTACACTAGTAGTACTTGATAGCCTACAGTTCTCGCAATCATTCTGCCATTGATAAGAAAGGCCAAACAGATAATCTACATCTACACCTTCATCTTGCAATACATCAAGCATATACATTAAAAACTCCTGACAATCCTGCTGAATATTTTGAGAGAATTGCGTTTGACCTGAACATTTGTCTAACAGATTACGAATTTCAGACACACTTTCTACTCTTCTTCTATCAGCGCTATATTTCTCTAACACAGAATTCAACAAACAGCATCAACTTTGTTCCAAATTGATCACAATCTGTTCTTTTAAAGTCTCTAGTGAAAAGACAACATTAACCACTACATTAGCATAGCAGTTGACACCAGAACTATTTTCAAATTGAAAACCAACAACATCTTCAACAGAATTCATTTTCTTTCTGCTTACAATTTTCGGTTCATTGACTTTTGGTCTTTTTGCTACAACCTCCCTTCTATTACTGATATTTCTTCATTTCCGGCCTACCACACGTTTCTCAAACAAAGGATATTGAGGCAAATGTGGCGCATACTCTCTTCTTAACCTATTGTATTCCTTAACACAATCTAGATCCGCACAAATGTTTGTGACATCACAGTCAATCAAGTACAATCCCGATAAAGTTCTGACTCGTGAAAATGCTACATAAGCCATACCCTCTTTGAACACAGAACTGCCAATATTCACTAAAGCAGTGTCTACACTTAAACCTTGCGACTTATGGATTGTCACCGCATATGCCAAGCAAACAGGAAACTGCTTACGGAGAACATATAAGTCTTTTACAAGCAAAAACCTAGCTGTGCAACGACCAATTAGCTGTACTTCCTCAATGCCATCAAATTTAATTTTTAAAAATTCAATTCCATCTCTATTTCTGTATTTCTCAAAATCAACAACATTACCCATTGATCCATTTACCAGACCTCTTTCAACATGTAAATTCCTTCTCATAATGATATGGCAATTTAAGCACACATTCAGAGTCTTTTCAAAACCAGCAGTTTTAGATATAGTCTTCCCTAATGAATCCAATTTAGATTTCAAATTCTCAGACACAATAATTGTTGCTCCCATATGCTCTATTCTGTCAATAGCTTCCAGTTTCGCAATCTCTTGGTTTTCTAAATTCAACATTTTGTTGTTGAAGATGGAACATTCTGCAAGTGTTGGCATCAAACATATTCCACATTTCTTCTCAGTAATTTTCTGAAAAATATCCTCTGGCAGAACGTCTTCTTCTGGATACAAATTTGACAGTAATCGTGCATGTAAAGCTTCTTTCCCACGCTCGGTCACTTTCCCAATTCTAACATCTTGTAGAATATTCTTGTAATCTTCATCCTTCGCCTGACGCATATCTTCACGCAGCTCAGCATAATTGAAGTTTAACCATATGTTAACGTTGCCAATGCTCCCTAGGCACTTCCTGGTATCTTCATGCGTAAGCAGTTTAAACACTGGTTGTCCTTTCACTGGTGTCAGCTGCAGAAGATCACCGAAAACAATGATGTGTTTGCCACCAAATAACACATCAAACTCTGTTTTAAGAACTTCCTTCATTCTCAAATGCACAAAGGCAAGCATGACATTGGAAACCATGCTTACTTCGTCAATGATAAGAAGTTTCATCTTCTTCAGGACTCTAGATACTTCACAACAAGCATCTCCAGATAACTTGTGGTATTGTAATTTGTTATCATGCTCCACTGGCAGCATCAGTAGCCGATGCAAAGTAATACCTTTAATGTTATGTGCTGCCAGTCCAGTTGGAGCGGTGAGAACACAAGACAGCGATGACTCAGTCCTTTTCTGCAGATAACATGAAATTGTTTTAATGAGGAAACTTTTTCCAGTTCCTGCTTCTCCACTCACGTACAGTCTGACAGGCTTCAACGACGTACATGAGCACTCTTTCTTCTCATGACTTAACCCATGCTCAATTTGTTTGGTAACTTCGTCATATATTTTCCTCTGCTCAACGTTGAGTTGTCTTTCCAAATCTTCTAAGTTAACCGCATCCTCCTGAGCATGTGCCATGGCTCTTTCCACTTCAATCATGGCAGTGGCAGCTTCATTTTCGATAACTGGTTCTCCTAGTGGATCCTGACTCAATGAAACAGAACTCTGACTGTCCTGAGAACTGTCTCTAGCAATCTCAGCTGCAATTGTTGCTTCCTGCTCGATTTCTGCATTCAACATTTCTAGATATTTTGGAAAAACAGGACATTCTATGGACTCCTTGGCTGCATTGAAAGAGTCTTCGTAACAGAGGAAATCTCCAAGCAGTTCCTCTTCTGCATGCCAAGGCTTGAAAAGTTGCAAAAGAGCTAAATAGAAAAACTCTTTTCTTTCTGGAGATTCGCAATTCAATTTTCGATGATTTACCAATTGACATTTTCTTTGCTTGACCAGACATCCCTCATGGCCAATTACAGCATACACTCCTTTATCAATATCTTCCTTGATGTTCCTCTTGAATATGTAATTTTGTAGAACCTCATACAGGCAAACATTCTCCAGGTGACTGCTTCTATTTGGATAATATGTATCCAACATGTTGGTCTTCAAAATATCTGTACTGCTTGGCTCCTTCTCCGCCAAATACTCAATTTCCCGTACAGGTTTCAGAACTCGATTACGCGTTGCAGCAAGACCAAGACTCGCCCAAATGATACTCCTAGATTTGGCATAGAGACTTGCTGAAGGTAACCGGTCAGAACATTCGTAAGCTCCGATTTCTCGATGCGACAACATCTTCAGACTGAAACTGTACAACTTCTTACTGAGGCTCTTTTCATGGGAAATATCCTCCCACATATCCTTCAGTTCTGTCTTTTCTTTTTTTGTGATGTAAGACGTCACATACCGAGCTACAGCCATACAGTTGTCAGCCACAAACTGTATATCCATGTTAGCATTCCACATGGACAAAATCACTGGGTTGTAGTCGTTAATGTACTTGGACTCTTCGTTTCTTTTCAAATTGTATGTGTTTTTGGGTGATTTCCTCGTCACATTATGTCGCAGCGAAGACATCAAATTGTTCACTCTTCCTTTAGATATCACCGATCGTGGAAATGCAAAACGACATTTGGTGTAGTACTTGTCCTTGTTTCTGAATTTACGACGACAGTACTTTCCACAACGATGGCTTTGAAACCGTAAAACATGTAGAATACTGTTCTATGAAACTCATCACTAAGTCATCCGGATCTGTTCCAAATTTGGGTGTATCTTTGATCCATAGCAGCATATGTATATGAGGAGCACCTCTTGCTTGATACTCCTTTCTCCAGAAGAAATCCAACACCTCTCCAAGAGGTGGATTTTTCTTGTTCGTGATGAAATACATCATAGCTTCAAATCTATGATTGAAGTACCTGCATACATTCACTGGATCCAAAGAGCACAGTTCTTCGGGTGTCTTGAATTCAATATTTTCAATGTTTCCATTTGCCTCTCGTAGAAATTCAAGTAAGTCTTCCCAGCCATACTCAGCACAGCTGAGAGTGAGGAACCAAGTAGGAGTTCCTAAGTTCCTCAGCATACATTTTAAGTCACCATGACGACTGTACCAATACTCATTAGTACCACGCTGACATGCCATGAGATTAATCAGGTGAGAATCCAAAATACTGTCTTATACATTGACTTTATCCATAAAGTCCCTTGCCGAGATATTTCACAGTTGTACACCACTTTTCAAGATGTGGTTCACTGCATAAGACAGTCCAGACAGATCACTTTCAAACAGTAGATGAAATAAATAGGGAATGCATTGACAAAACCTAGGATCTTCTGCATACAATCGTAAAGTCCGGTATTCTGAAGCAGGAATTTGATCAGGTCACTCATCATATCGTCCTCCTCGACCTGTGGGAAATAACTGTGGGAAACACCGAGCTTCCAAACTTTCCTCCCAAACACTAATGGGACTCCCTTTGGCTTGTTTCATTTGAAACAACTCAATAGCATTCCCCATGACTTCCTTGGAATGCAAAGGATGAACACTATAATGTTCATATATTTCTTCATTTTTAGAGGCTTCTACTTTCTCAATTTGCCCAGCACACAAATCGCTGTCCTCTTCTTCACTTACTTCCTCTTCTGCAGCACATACATTCTTGTAGTACTCATTATTTTTTATCAAATCCAATGTTGCCTTTTTGACTTTCCTAACATCCACTAAATCTTGCCAGATTTTCTTACTCTTTGTCGGAACCCCATTAACTAGGATAACTAGAGGTTCCTCTTCCACTTTCTCTACTCCAATTGTATTAATATTTTTCTTCAAATCTAAAGGCAAATAAACAACTCTTCCCTTTAATCTTCTCTGTAAATCTGATGGAGGCAATTTCCCTGTCTTTGGCTCCATTCATACAATAGCCTGAAAGGGATGGACACTTTGAATCAAAATAGATTCATAAGTATTTAAATCCTTCAATTCAGAAGGAATGTCAACCAATTCCAGATTATTATGAACCGCTCTAGCAGGCATCCGGTTTTGGTTTAATTTGTTAAAACAATAAGTACACATGCGTTGTTCCGATCCCAAATCGAAACAATTTTCTACCATCAAGTATGTGGCAAAATCCTTCCATTCACTATTGTTTTCCATTTCACTTTTTGCATATAAATCCACTAACTTAGTCTGATTCTTATAATAAGTCCGTCGACAACACACACAAGTGAAATTAGGCCTCACACTTGATTTCACCTGAAAGTTGAAAATTTCCTTGTGAAACTTATCTATATTCGAAATCAGTACACTCTCTTCCACATTACCTTCTTCTACTGGGTCAATTTCAACATTGTTCTCTTCACCAGCAAAGTAACAGAACTCAATTTCTTCACAAATATTCTTCACATCTACTTCAGAACCATGCAAAAGAGCAGTGCTTAATTGTTTAAGCATTATTGCTGGACTCTTAGCATAATACAACATTCTAACTAATTTCCTCACTTTATTATGATGCACTGCTAGCATCCTGAAATGATGAAAAACACTCTGGCATACTCTCCTGGAAAGACAAGCCAGTGAATGACCACGCAAACCTGTCACTTCTCTCACTCTGCAAGGATCTAATTCTTGCAACAACTTTATTTTTTGTTTTAAACTTTTCTTATTAAATGTCCGTACAAAATCACAAAGCAAATTGATGGAATCCTGTCGCACACTGCAAACAGAACTACACTTCCAGGTGTACACTGGTCCCTTAGGACGTCTCCCTAAAACCTCATCATTTAACACCTCTTCTGCATCTGCAGACACAAGTTTTTCTTTTTCAACCGGACAACCATCTTTTACCTCATATGCTCGACCACTGGTGTCAACTGCATGCACCAAATCATTGTCCTGGAAGTAACTCTCCTCATTGAAAAATGCCTCACAACTTGAACTATGCATCCATTCTCCTGAGAAAACTTCACAAAAATTACTACGATTAACTACTCTCTTCCATCTACTATTTGATTTGAAATCATAAATTACCTTGTTTAGTTTCCTAATTCTATTGATTACCAAAGTAAATACCTTTCCCTTAATTTCGAAAGCCTGATCAATAATTTTCTCTACATTTTTCTTTCTCTTATAAAAAGCGACTTTCTGTTGACCTTTCTTAAAAATTTTTATCAAATTTCCAATTATCCTGTTGCGGAACATTCGTCTATGAATGTCTCTAAACAGTTTTTTCCTTTTACTACCATGCACCGAGTTATCTCCTGCTCTAGCAGTTACATTTTTGAGGGGCCTTTCCTTCCCGTTTAAATTGGCTCTCTTCTTCTGAACTAAAACATGTTCTCTAGTGCTACTTTTTCGTCTGCAAATGTTTCTTAAAAAAGATTTTGTTGTCTTACCCGGAATTATTTTGGTGACTTCACAACTTTTAATTCTAGAGGACTGCTGCAAAGGTCCATTATCTCCATTTTTACCAAGGTGGGGTGTAAGTCGCTTTGCTGCTTTTTTTTTCTTTGCCTTGAGGGCATGTTTGAATTTTTAAGAATATCTTGAGTTGAATCTGTGGAAAATGTATTAAAAAAATGTTATTAAATACTATTACCAAACAGTAAATCAATAACAGTAAGCAAACAATTGAATAGAAGGATTTTGCAACATACTTGATGGTAGAAAATAGCAATGGAATGGAATGCTTCTACATATGACCTGTGCTCTGTTATATGTTAATCTCAACTAATTTCGAGACTCTATTTCTATTTAGAGATTGTTCCAGAACAGACATTGTTGATGTTATTGTTATTGACTTAAAATTGCCAAGCACACATGAAGGCATATTTACTAGACCCTTGCACCAGGGGGAAGTGACTTAAAATTGCCAAGCACACATGAGGGCGTATTTACAAGGCCCTTGCACCAGGGGGAAGTGACTTGAAATGGCCAAGCACACATGGGGGCGTATTTACAAGGCCCTTGCACCAGGGGGAAGTGACTTAAAATTGCCAAGCACACATGGGGGCGTATTTACAAGGCCCTTGCATCAGGGGGAAGTGACTTGAAATGGCCAAGCACACATGGGGGCGTATTTACAAGGCCCTAGCACCAGGGGAAAGTGACTTGAAATGGTCAAGCACACATGACGGCGTATTTACAAGGAACTTGCACCAGGGGGAAGTGATTTGAAATGTGCAAGCACACATGACGGCGTATTTACAAGGAACTTGCACCAGGGGTAAGTGATTTAAAAATGCCAAGCACACATGAGGGCATATTTAGAAGGCCCTTGCACCAGGGGTAAGTGACTTAAAATGGCCATGCACACACAGGGGTGTATTTACAAGGCCCTTGCACCACTTATGCATCGCTTTTAACAATTACAATGTGGAGCACCATGGGGCAAAAACAGCACAGATGCATCATACATCTATTCATTCCTTTTCCTTAAAAACGATTTTCTGATCATAATTTGAAAACACAGCACAGCTCTTATGTAGAAGCACACCTTGTCAGTACTAATACTTCACATTATCTGCAATTACAATTTGTAAAAGAATGCAAAATCTTCTTGGAAAATATAATGCAAACACTTGACACAAAACATCATTTTAAATGCAGAGCTGGCTTCCTTATTTTCTCCAAAAAGCATACTAGTCTCTTTCTAAAATAAAGGAACCATATCTCACCTTACCAAATGCATTTTGAATTTCAAAACAGTCTCAGAGGCCCTTGCACCAGGGGGAAGTGACTTGAAATGGCCAAGCACACATGGGGGCGTATTTACAAGGCCCTTGCACCAGGGGGAAGTGATTTGAAATGTGCAAGCACACATGACGGCGTATTTACAAGGAACTTGCACCAGGGGTAAGTCACGTAAAATGACCAAGCACACATGGGGGCGTATTTACAAGGCCCTTGCACCAGGAGCAAGTGACTTAAAATTGCCAAGCACACATGGAGGCGTATTTAGAAGGCCCTTGCACCACTTATGCATCGCTTTTGACATTGACACTGTGGAGCACCTTGGGGCATAAACAGCACAGATGCATCATGCATCTATTCCATAAAAAACACGCATTGCAAGAGTCACATCGCAAGTAAATAAATTCTTATAAATTTAAAAAGCATTCCTTTTCCTTAAAAACGAATTTCTGATCATAATTTGAAAACACAGCACAGCTCCTATGTACAACCACACCTTGTCAGTACTAATACTTAACATTATCTGCAATTACAATTTGTAAAAGAATGCAAAATCTTCTTGGAAAACATAATGCAAACACTTGACTCAAAACATCATTTTAAATGCACAGCTGGCTTTCTTATTTTCTCCAAAAAGCATACTAGTCTCTATCTAAAATAAAGAAACCATATCTCACCTTAGCAAATGCTTTTTGAATTTCAAAACAGTCTCAGAAACACACCAATTTTTCTTTAGCAGAACAAAAGGTATGCACTCCAGAGGCTGCAACCAAGAAAGGCACAGCAATGCTGATATTCATCACACATATCTCTCATGTCAGCCAATCAAAACTCTTCCCTCACTTTTTTCAAATCAACACCCTTCCCCCCTCTGCCCTTTCTGCCCTTTTTCCATAGCAACTACCTCCTGCCAGACCTCTCATGTTTACAAGTTCACACAACAATGTTTCAAATGAACTCTGAACTCTCAGTACACCTGCTAATCCACTGCAATCTTTCATAAAATCATTTTTTCTTAACCATTCAAATTACATCTTTCAAAGAACACATCCATAAACCCTAACTTTCTGTTTTCAGCAATGGAAATCCACCAATCATTGCTAATGAACCATTAGCACTGAAACTCCACATTTTTTTTTCTTTACAAACTCCTACTGTTTCAACTGCCATTGCATTCCCACACTTCATCTGACTGCAGCAGAACCTCCTCTCGCCATGTTTTCTGTCTGGATTCTTGGACATAGCTATATCCACTGGGCTCACAGGTATGCTGATAACAGAAATTTACACAACCTCAATTTTCAAAATGTGGATATCAAATGGATTGGGCAAAGAGGATTGAGATGTCACCAATTGATACCATTGGTGAAAACCTTTTTGCATTTGCCAAACCCTGACCTCATAATAGTGCACTGTGGAGGAAATGATTTGGGCACTTTGACTGGGGTAGGTCTGGAAATGCTCTTAAAGGACACCTTTGAGCAATTAATGGCACTTTTCCCTCAAACTGCCTTGGTATATTCCAATATATGTCAAAGACAGAAATGGAGGTGGTCCAATCAATTTTGTCCACAAATTGAGAAAGCGAGGAAGCATGTAAATAAGTCTGTTTCAGCTTATATGAGAGACCATGGAATGGGCGCCATCTACAACAATAACTTGCGTTACTACATGCAAGATATCTACAGAGGAGATGGTGTGCACTTCTCAGATGAGGGAAACAGAGTTTTCATACAAAATTTAAGACTGTGTATTGGTACCTACTTATAAGTACCTAGAACTTACACAGAACACAAAAGCTCTTTTCAGAGCTACCTTAACTATAATTAGTCTTTCCAAATTTCGAATGTACCTTTTTTCACAAATTTTCACTTATGTTCGCTTCCCGGTTCGCTACCCGGTTCGCGTACCGGCAGCTAACCGCGCAAAAAATGCAATTTTCTTTTATTCCATCATATATGAGCCTCCTCAGCCACCCTCAGAAAACCTAGGGGGTCAGGATACGTCTCCCGTGCCCCCTTATACCCATTTCCCACATTGTTTTTCCTCCATCTTGTGATTTAATTCAAACGAAACACAAAATGGTGAACTCCCGTTACGCTACCGGTGAGCGACCCGGTTCGCGTACCGGGAAGCGCTTCTACCGCGAAAAATCAAATTTTTTTTATTTGCCCCATGGGACCCTTTAATAGCCCCAACATCATTCCTAGGGGGTCAAGAGGGGTCTACCTTGCCCCTTTTCATTAAATTCCCCCTTCGTTTTTCTCCTCCTCTTGTCTCTCGATCCTACCGAGAGACAGGATGGCGGCCGGTCCGGACTGTTTAGAATGTTGACAGACACTGGAGAGCCAATAAGCTTCGCTTCGCGAAGTTCCGTTACGCGTCAGGTACGCGAACCGGAGCGCTAACCGGAGCGCTGTCACAGATGTATCTGTTTTTTAAAACGTTAATTTCTCAAAATCCACTGGAGCACATATATTGAGACATAGCAAAGGCATGTCGGGCAAACCATATCTACAATTTTGCCAAGTTTCATGTAAATCCATTCAGCCGTTCGAGCTAAAAGTGAGTCCAACCGCCCTATGGAAAACTCAATGTTAAAAACGTGTTTTGGGACCCCCCTTTTTTCTCGGCCCCCCTTGACAAAACCCCCCCAAATTTTCAGGGGCTGCTCAGAAACAAAATGTGCCATTTTCCTGAAAACTTCAGCCAATTCCGTCCACAAACGCCAAAGTTATTCAACATAGAATTTTCAAAAATCCCATAGGAAAAAAATCCTAACTATATATACCTACTGGCGACGCCAGTAGGTAATATATATATATATATATATATATATATATATATATATATATATATATATATATATATATTACAATCCAGCCGGAAGCCGTGCCTTCAATGCAAGCACAAAACCCAGCGCGTAGACGCAGAGATACGCTGGAGCCAGTCTTGGTTGTTTACTGCTTTATTAAATTATAAAGTGCAGGGTGAAAAATGCCGAACAGATGCGTTTCGGACAAAGCGTCCTTGCTCACTGTTGGCGGGAGTGTGGACCACAATTAGTATATATAGCATACATTTCCGTAGCGCGCCCAATTCATATATATATTTATATATATATATATGCCAAAGTGTATTGACGAATTAATGGGTGTGTAGGAGTCAGGATGGATGATTAAGTAGATGTGTGACTGACTGTATAAGTGTGTGATTAATTGTGTCTTTCTCAATGCATGTGTTAGCGATTGATACAGACATTCACAAAGTGTAGGTTGTCAGAAGGTGTGTAAGTGGTTGCATTGTTTGGTTAGCAGCTAAATGAATATCTACATGGGCTATTGATTGCTTGTCTGAGTATCTGTATGGGTGCCTGAGTGTCTGTGTGGGTGGATGAGGGGTGTGATAATTCACTGGGTATATGTGTTCAACACTATATCTGTGAAGAGCTGTATGACTGGGTGAGTGTGTGTAGGAGTGTCTTAGTGAGTGAATGGATACCTCAGTGGTACATGTGTGAATAACTGTTTATTTGAAAGGCAGTATATATGAGTGTTTGACTGTATAAATGACTATACGTGAGAGTGAGTGATTGTGAGAGTGCCTGTATGGATCAGTGTGTGCTTGTATTAGTTACTGTATTAGAGTTTAAGTATGTGTTAGTAGCTGTTTAAATAAGTGAGGTGGTATGTGTATAACTGTACAGGTGAGTAAATAAAAGTGTGATTCATTATTTCCATTACTGACTAGGTGTGTAAATAACTCTATGAATGAGAGGCGATGTCTGTATAGATATGTGACTGGATATGATAATGCTGTATTGATGGCTCACTGTATGTATGAATGACTGTATTGGTGAATTAATTGATGTGTGTGTAAACCTAAGAATTAATCAGTGGATATGTACTAACTGGTATTGGTGTGTGCATGGTTTCGAAAAATATAGTCTGCATTTTAGAGTGGGTGTATCAAGTTTTATATTTAGGTCTGATAAGGTGCATCAGATTGTCACGTGGATGATGTCCTCAGTGATGTCATCAGTGATGTCATTTGAATGTCATCAGTGATGTCACTGACCATGTCGTGATTGATGTAATATGTGACGTCATCAGCAGTGCATTGTGGGGGCGCGAGTTATAGTTTGCTCAACTTACTGTAATAACGGAATTTCCATTGTTTTGTATGAGTGAAATGTCCAACTAACTACAATGTCCCTGAAACCTATGTTTTTTTCTGTGAATTTCTAAGTTTTTTTAAATGCTAATTCCTAACTATAACGTCTGTAAAACATATGTTTTTGTCAGTGATTTTCAAAGGTTTTTAAAATGCTAATTTCTAACTAAAACGTTTCTGAAACCTATGGTATTTTCAGTGAATTTCAAAGGTTTTTTAAATGCTAATTTCTAATTATAATGTTCATTAAACATATCTTTTTTCTGTGTTTTTTAATTAACATCCCATTCCCAACCTGGTTAAAACTGCAAATCTCACCACTCTTCCATCGATACCATTTCACCAACAAAATCGCCACAAATGAGAGCCACAACTAATGCTAATTATATGCAAAGTAGGCGTGCTCGAGCAAATAAAACACAAAACACCACTTCCCCATATTTTAAACAACCAGCCAAATCTGCAATGCGATCCAAAAAGAAGACAATAAGCTGACTTACCTGTAACAAATGAACATCAACCTTTAAATGGAATAAGAAGGTCGACTATCTACCGCGTGAATTAGACCCACCTCGCAGCCCCATCTAAAGACCAACACGTGATAGAGCTACTGATCATGCAGCTCCGACACCCAACAACACCCAGCGCCAACACCACCAGAATCTCCCCCCGAATCACCCCCCGCTACTACCACAGAGGCAGCGCAAAACAGGACAACGGACTTTCCCAAAATACCAGTGTCCCTCAGCCGCACAGTAGCTGAATGTTGGGAGATGTGGCAACCAACTATATATGAAGAAAGCAAGTCACCCATCAATAATAAGGCACACAATGTCAAGTGTAACGCTGATGTGTTGCACAGACCTCACTATGCAAACCACAAACCTCTCCATGTGGAGATATACTATTGATATTTGTAGTGTATTGCACAGTGGACGCAACCATGTTACCTCAGGAAGTGGGGAAGATCTCGATCATGTAGCTGTGTTGTCCCCCCCTGGAGGCGGAAGCGGAGTTGTCGGATCCAACGTACACTACTCCAGCATAGGAGCTTGAATAAATAGGCACGGCACAAGGAGTGGTTCCTTTCTGGGAATACCTGTAGAAATAAAATTGACAATTGTGCCCCATCATTTCCCTGTTTCTGCCTGACAGCCATTTTTCTCATTCAGACAAGCACCCATTTTGTGTGTGACATGATCTCAGCAACTTGTCTGAAAACTGTCCTTCACATCCCCATTGAATCTTGGACAACCCCCTGCTCCTTGTGGTCGAGCCAATTCCAAGAAGCCTGCCTGTGTGCCTTCCCCCAGTTGTGCCAGAGACTCAGCCACATCCTGTCCATTGTTGGTAACTCAGCCTGTCACACCAACTGCCCTGTGACCACCCCCAACTGAAAGAGGAAGCACGAGGTTAGGCCCTGAAACCACACCAACTAATAGAGGAAGCACAAGGTTGTACACTGTGAACACACACATTTCTGTGGTTTTGCCAATTCAGGGAACCAGCAGCAGATAGTTCCTGTTCTTAACTGTAAGACACCCTGCACCTGGCATCTTAGTTCATTGACCACCCCTTCCTGTGCTTCAGCCAATTCCCAGAACCAGCAGATAGTTCCTGTTTTAAGAAATAGTTACTGCAAGCCAGAGAGCAGATGGTCTCTGTTTTACACAAGATAGTTCCTCTTTTTGACTCTTGTGGTTCAGCCAATTCCCAGAACCAGCAAGATAGTTCCTGTTTTACACAAGATGGTTCATGTTTCTGACATGAAGCACGAGCACAAACCCCAAATGAGGAAGCCTCCCCCTTCCAACTGTCAGACTATTTCACATCGCAAGTCCCCTCACGAAGCCTAAGACACGCCCCCATTTCTTCACACTCTGCTCTGATCTTTGTTCCTCCATCTGCCACGACCTGTTTGTTCCTCTATTTTGCCTCATGACCAAGACTGTATAAAATGTTCTGCTGTTAAAAAATAAAACCCCCACTTCAAGAGAGGGACTTGAGAGATTGCTCCTGTGCCCGCTTGGTGCTGGAAGCGCTCCCCTTAACTCGAGTTATTGGTCTCCTCTTCTTTCATTTGAGCACCACGGACTCCTCGCTTTGCATTGACAAGAAATTATGATTTATTAAGCATAGAAATTCAGAAATGAGGTAATAAGTAAATTTAATTTACCACATTAATTGGCGCCCGAATAGTGACATTCCCTTTCCCCCACGCGCCGGCGATATTGGACCCGGTACTGTCCCCTCCTGACCGTTGACGTACTTCAAAAGTGCACAACGCAGGGAATTCCCGCTAACTCCCTCGAGGCGAAGAGGGGGACCGACTGCGGCCCAGCATCCACACGAGGCGGTGAGGAAATAGCGGAACGTCCTGAACCAAAGCCCAACCTGCGAAGCAGACGAGTCCGAGGTTGTACAAATCCCACCTTGAAACTGCACGCCGCGTTTTTCCAAAATCTTCAAGAGGCCTTCCAGTTATTTTTCGGTGAGTACTGCTGAAAAGTATAAAAACGAACCCACAGCTTTTGTGGGGGCGGTAAAGATACGCGTTTTGTTGGTTTCTCACCTATCTTTGGTGAGGACTACTAAAACTAGTATAAAAGACGGACTCACTACCTTGTGCGCACGGTAAAGATACATGTTTTGTGGGTTTCTCACTTATTTTGTGAGGACTACTAAACTAGTATAAAAGACGGACTCACCTCTTTCGTGGGTACGGTAAAGATATTTGTTCTGTTTGTGTTTTTCTCACTTCTAAAATCTTTGAAAGTCTTGCCATCATGCCTATTTTCTCGAAAATACGTAAGATGGCAACAAAAAGGAGTATTCTTGAGAAGGAAATTCCCCTTCCTCCTCGGGATACTCCAGGACACTTCATGTATGCAAAACATGGTGTTGGTGCACTTATTTATTGTGATCTATGGGTAGAATATACTAAAGACCTAGAACTCAGATATAGATGGCCTGAAAATGGTAGTTTTGATACAGAGTGTATTATGAAATTAGAGGAACAGTTATGGAAGAAAAAGAGAGTCCGCCAGTCACAGAGTGACTCAGTAGAGTTATGGAGAAAAGAAGCCCATAGGAGGCAACAGAAGGAATTGCATAAAGTTGAAAAGGGTAAGAGAATGTCAGAGCAGGCCAAGAAAGAACAGTTACAAGAAATAGGGAAAGAAGTAGTTAGTGAAAGGAATAAAAGGGAACAATCAGCCATTTCTACTGGTTTTTATCCTGTATTGGCATCTGCACCTGAAAACCTTATCATTGCATCAGCACAGCCTACAGCCCCACTACCAGAGGATACTTTCACCAATTTCCTCTTAGATACTCCACCTCCATATGAGGTTCCAGTAATTCAACACCCTCTGCCTCCGCCACCCCTTTTACAACATAACGCACCACCTCTCACTCCAGAAGGGGGTGCCGTAAGTCCAGACCCAGGTAAAACAATTCCCGACTGCCCCTATGACCCGACTCCGAGCAACACAGGGGAGGCGGGCCGAATAAGTAAAATAATTCATGACTCCTGGGAAGAAATAAGACATCTACCAGCAATTGACACGTTTCTTCAAGCGGCCTCTGAGTTTCTTCGTACTGGAGAGAACTCACGAGCCATTAACGCTATGACTACAAGAAGATCACACCCTGTAAAAATGCACATGTATAGGTTCCTCCTTTGCTGTTTCATAAAACACATACAGGCAGAGGAAAGAAATGTACCAGTTTCACTTTTTGACTTATTAGATTCCGCATCCAACCACATTTGTCTAGAACTTATAAATGATGCACTAGACAGGTTCACCCGTAACGTGACTAGTATTCTGCAAAACTTGCAAACAAATGAAGAGAATAAGAAACTCGAGGAGGAAATTACTGAACCTACTGAAAAAGCCCTACCCGTTTGTTCATCCGCCCCTAATTCACGAACACCCCTGCCTACATTCCTCCAAGGTCACTCTGAACGGTCATCTCCAGATGAGTTATTTGAAAATACATCCAATGCATTAGACTACTGGTTAGACCAGGAACCTCCGCTCACATCGGAGGAGGAGGAAATAGCCAGAACTGCGACCCTATGGGTCTCTCAATATAAGATATATGACAATGATCTCATAGCCCAGCTTTTTCTAGCATTACCACGCTCAAATCAAAGATTAGCAAGTCTCTACATGGTACAACATCTCATCACACTCAATGACACTCATTTTAAACATGATCCAAGACTCGAAGATTTTCTGTCTGACTGTGTTGATAACATGTTCCTCCACAATAGTTCAGTTTTTCTCAACACATTTATAGATTTCAGACAGAAATACCAGAAAGTGACTGGATATAGATCGCCCCATAATACGTGTGGATCAACTAATAGACTTTCTCAAACACGCCAGTTCCCCATGAGAGAGGTCCACCCCAGAACTGACACAAATGGAGCGCTACAACGCGTCTTTATTTATGTACCCTTGACAAAACTTGAGTTACTAAGGATTAAAGAGATGGTTCCCTCCCACTCAAAGGATCCTGTTGGATTCTTTAAGGAATTAGGAGATGTATTAATGATAGGAACATATACTCTTTCTGATATCACAGCAATTCTGAAATTATTGTTGCCATCAGGTATATATGACAAACTAAGAGAAAAAGATTGGGAAGTAGCAGGTGAACACATTAGATGGACTGAACTTCAGAATGACGAAAATACTAGAGTAGCAGGTCAAGGTATAGGAGACAGACTAAAAGCACTTCCTGGCACTATTTTAAAGGTGCTACCACAGTTACTAACAGTGAAAAAGGAGGACTGGGATGCCATTTCTACTAAAAGTAGAAAGTACCTGGCAAGCACATACACTTCCACAGGTGTTACAAATGCTACAATATCACCAGAATCGCATTAGGGATGAAGAAGAAAATGATAAGAAACGCATGAAAGACACAAAGATGAAAGCATTAGTAGCCATAACTGCACCCCAGCGTCAACAGACACCAAGTAGCCAGACAAATATAAAAAGCACTTGTAATTATTGCAAGAAGATGGGACACTTCGTTAAAGCACAATTTGGCTCCGGTAAGACCCAGCCACGCCCATATCAGCCAAAACAGAATGTTTCCCAAGACAGTTCAACACCTTCAGTTCCGCCGACAACACAAATGGCCCAAATGAACATTATAGACAGCGACTACACTGAATATTACCGAGATTTCTCATGATGTTGCCCAGAGAGAGAAGATGACAAACTGCCCCTAATCCCCATTTAGTAGATCAGAAAGGTCCATTTATAGAGGTCCGACTTCTTGGGGAGGATAGGAAATTTCTACTAGACACTGGGGCCAGTAAAACAACAATAAGCCATCAAGAGGTCCCAAAGGCTCCTCTCTCGGGTTCAAAAAGTATTTCTCTGGGTTTCTCGGGACAACCTGTGACCAACGCCACGTCAAAACCACTGCCCTTGCAGGTTGGTCCCCTCACGACAACTATAGATCGTATATTGACAAAATCATGTCCAGAAAACTTGCTTGGTATAAAAACATTGAAAGAATTAGGAGCTGTCATTGTTTGCTCACCTACAGATGTCAGACTATTTCTGCGAGATTTCAAGGGCCACTACACAAGTAGAGAATTAGATGAGCGTTTGAAAGATTTGCCACACATCCTGTGGGCCACTGATTCCACCACAGTAGGATGTATGGAAATAACACCTCACAAGGTTACACTAAAAGAGGGAGCCCAACTACCAAGCATAAGGCAATACAAAATTCCACCTCAGGCTGAACAAGCATTAATGTTAATTATTCAGGACCTAATACAGTCAGGTGTGATTAAAGAAACAACTTCTAACATTTGCATTTCCCCTGTTTTACCAGTCCATAAAAAAGTGGAACCAGGAACACCACCTGTCTACAGACTAGTGGTGGATTTGAGAGAGCTCAATAAATGTGTCGTTCCACAACACCCTGTGGTTCCAGACATCTCCACCCTACTCACAGCCATAGATGCGGAAGCAACGCATTTTTCAGTCATTGACTTGAAAAACGCATTCTTTAGCATACCTATTCACCCAGACAGTCAATACCTTTTTGGCTTCTCCTTACAAGGATGAAGTTTCCAATTCACAAGAGCTCCTCAAGGTTTCACAGAGAGTCCAAGCGTATATAGCCAAGCATTAAAAAGACAACTAGATACTGTTCAAATGCCCACGGATACAGCCATACTACAATATGTTGATGATATCCTCATTACGGCCAGATCTGACGCAGCATGTGCTGAAGCATCACTACTAGTACTAGAATTCCTAGCTGCAAATGGCCATAAAGTTTCCCCTGGTAAGCTCCAATTTTGTTTACAGCAAGTGGCATACTTAGGGCACTTGCTGCCAAAGGAGGGAAGGCAGCTTACACAGGAACGCATCCAGCTCATACTACAAATACCACAACCAACAACACAGAAACAAGTTCGAGCCTTTGTTGGTCTCACCTCATATTGTAGACAGTGGATCCCACAATTTGCACTCATTTCCAAACCGTTAGTACAGCTGACAACACTCGAAGCTGGCGCTACTCCACAATTACCCCGGACAGATGAACACACGCAAGCCTTTCAGTCTCTTAAAAAAGCTATGAGTCATGCCCCAGTGCTGGCAACACCTAATTACACCAAAGATTTTACATTATTTGTAACAGAAAACTCAGGTACAGCACTATCAGTTCTGACCCAACTTCAAGCAGACAAACATAAACCATGTGGTTATTTTTCAAGCACATTAGATCCAGTAGCACAAGCATTGCCTGCATGTCTAAAATCAGTAGCAGCTACTGCACAAGCTATTAGACAAAGCGATTCTATTGTATTGGGACATCATCTGATAGTTCAGGTCCCACACGCTGTAGAACTTCTGTTAAACAGAACACAAACACAGCATCTGACAATAGCCAGACTCACCGGATATGATATGACACTTTTTCAGCCACACATTGAGATTAGACGCTGCAACGTTTTAAACCCAGCAACACTGTTGCCACTGACCTCTCCTACTGAAGAAATTCACGATTGTATTGACATAATTGATTTAGTGACCAAACCAAGACCAGATTTACAAGATACTCCCCTTGCTAAGGCAGAAATGACACTCTTTGTTGATGGTTCATGTATGAGACTCCCCACAGGAGAATTAGCAGCAGCCTATGCCATCACAAATGGTACAGACACTTTAGAAGCACACAAGATAGAGATACTGTCGGCACAGGCAGCAGAACTCATAGCCCTAACAAGAGCATGTCACTTAGCAAAAGGAAAGTCAGTTAACATCTACACTGATTCACAATATGCCTTTGGAGTTGTACACAACTTCGGTACATTGTGGAAAGAGAGAGGATTTCTCACATCACATGGGTCCAGAATACAGCATGCTACACTCATCACTGCCCTCTTAGAGGCCAGTCAGTGACCAGAGAAAATCGCAGTGCTAAAATGTAAAGCGCACACAAAAGGAACAGATGAAATATCAAAAGGAAATGATTCTGCAGACAGTGCAGCCAAGTTAGCAGCAAACACAGAATTAAGTATACCACACCGCCAATATACAATACAAGACCCCTTTTCTGACATCCAGGATGTCCAAAGTCACGCCACATCACAGGAACTGCTAGAATGGAAGGAAAAAGGAGGGGTCCTTACAGATCAAGGCTGGATGACACCTGAAAGAGCGGTATGGTTTCTACCGGATGCCATGGTACAGGTTATGGTAAACACCATACATGGACCAGCGCATCTAGGAGAAAAAGCAATGTTAGACAGCATACAGAATATATGGCACAACAAACATTTGAGAACTGCAGCCAAACAAAAAGTTAAAACGTGCATGATTTGTAATCAGTTCAACCCAGGAAAAGGGACAAAGGTGGAACAGGGAGGATTCCAACGCCCTGACCATCCATTTGAAGTTCTCCAGATGGACTATATCCAGATGGAGAGATGTAGAGGTCACAAGTATGTGCTAGTTGTAGTGTGTGCTCTGACCAGATGGACAGAAGCCTATCCCGTCCCAGATTACACTGCAATGACAACTGCTAAACAATTAGTTAGAGAGTTTTTCCCAAGGTATGGGTTGCCCCGTGTCATCTACTCAGATAACGGCCAACCTTTTTCCTCTGAACTCATGAAGCAAGTGTCTCTTCTGTTAGGGTACACTTGGAAGTTTCACTGTGTAAGACATCCTCAGGCAGCAGGTCTAGTAGAAAGGCACAACCAAACTTTGAAGACAAAATTGGCCAAGATATGCACTGACAAAGGCGTGGACTGGATGGTAGCCTTACCGGTTGCCCTCTTCTACATGCGTATGGTAGCCCATTCCAGAACTTGCTTATCTCCATATGAAGTGGTCTTTGGCAGACCACCAAATATGTGGGGTAGGCCAAGGCCTAAAAGAATAACTGATGTTGACAGTACTATGCTGACTGACTACCTGGCTTCCTTGATGTCTGCACTCCAATCTTGTCGTTCTCAGGTTGCTGCCACCTTCCCTGACAAAACCAACCCGGAAGAACACGCCATCCGACCCGGGGACTGGGTCCTCGTGAGGAACTTCGACCGGACCAGTCCCCTCCAGCCCAGGTGGAAGAAGCCAAAACTCGTACTACTAACAACACGGACAGCAGTGAAGGTCGAGGGCAGAAAGGGCTGGCTCCACGCAAGCCACTGCCGGAAACATTTTGGACAAAAAGGCACTGTTGCTGATGGCCCTGCCAATCCCACTGACATTGTGACTGAACAATCTTTATTGCCTTTGGAACTAACCCCACAACAGGACTACAAATCAAAGTTAAGGTCTGCCATTCGGACTCTGGCTAATTAAGTCCATTGGGCGTCGGTCCAGTGGTGAAGCGGTTGGAGCATGGGAATGGATTTTAACACCTTGACTATGTGGGAGAAAGAAAAAATGAACTCTAGAAAAAGACATAATGGTCCTATTATATGTTTGACAGTATTATTTTTCCTCATGGCAGTTATGACGTGTCTTGGTTGGATTCTCCACACTGTTTTTCCTCCAACACAACACACCTCTCATACACCCAACAGCACTCAGGAACACACCTATCACGACCTACCCCCTCATGAACAAGCCCATCGACTAGCCTTGCAAAACAATACCTTTATACAGATGTTACACTACACTCATCAGTCCAGCAATAGCAAAAATTGCTGGATATGTGGCCGCCTCCCACCTCATCAGAAAAAGGGAGGGATGCCTCATTTCCCCTTCCCATTCTCTTATAATGGAACTTGTGAAGCCTGGTTCACCCTAATAACAGCTGACGATACTACCCCCACCTCCTGCCCTGACGGAAATAATTCATGCAAGAATGGGTGGCCTTGGGGGGACTTAAACAAGGTAGTTAATGCTGCCTGTTACCCAAATGAGGATGGAAATCCTCAGGCGATAGGTACAGTCCTAGAAAGTGAAGAATACAAGCAAGGGAACATGACCATGTCCTACAAGATGTTAAATACCAAACCTAAAAAGAAAGCTGGTCCCCCTTCCATCTCGGTCTCACCAGTAAAAGGACACCATCCAGAAAAATGGCTCTGTTCCATTAGGACACAGTGACTGTCATACCACTATAAGTTTTGAAGACAGAGGAAAGTCCTCATTCTTAGCATCTCGCCATACTTATTTCGTATAGATGATCTCATGAAAATTGAGATATAATGTAGGTACACTCTGGGGCAAGGAGGGAATGTGGAAATAAAATTGACAATTGTGCCCCATCATTTCCCTGTTTTTGCCTGACAGCCATTTTTCTCATTCAGACAAGCACCCATTTTGGGTGTGACATGCTCTCAGCAACTTGTCTGAAACTGTCCTTCACATCCCCATTGAATCTTGCACAACCCCCTGCTCCTTGTGGTCGAGCCAATTCCAAGAAGCCTGCCTGTGTGCCTTCCCCCAGTTGTGCCAGAGACTCAGCCACATCCTGTCCATTGTTGGTAACTCAGCCTGTCATACCAACTGCCCTCTGACCACCCCCAACTGAAAGAGGAAGCACGAGGTTAGGCCCTGAAACCACACCAACTAATAGAGGAAGCACAAGGTTGTACACTGTGAACACACACATTTCTGTCGTTCTGCCAATTCTGGGAACCAGCAGCAGATAGTTCCTGTTCTTAACTGTAAGACACCCTGCACCTGGCATCTTAGTTCATTGACCACCCCTTCCTGTGCTCCAGCCAATTCCCAGAACCAGCAGATAGTTCCTGTTTTAAGAAATAGTTACTGCAAACCAGAGAGCAGATGGTCTCTGTTTTAGACAAGATAGTTCCTCTTTTTGACTCTTGTGGTTCAGCCAATTCCCAGAACCAGCAAGATAGTTCCTGTTTTACACAAGATGGTTCATGTTTCTGACATGAAGCACGAGCACAAACCCCAAATGAGGAAGCCTCCCCCTTCCAACTGTCAGACTATTTCACATCGCAAGTCCCCTCACGAAGCCTAAGACACGCCCCCATTTCTTCACACTCTGCTCTGATCTTTGTTCCAAACAAGCATCCTGGGACCGGTTTCGGATTCATAATCCTCATCAGCCAGGCTATCTTGAATCCAGTGGCCAAGTGAGCAAGGGACTCACGTCTGAGCATACCCTGCCAACTTAGGGTGAACAAAGCGCTTGATTCCGGTCCAGGGAAGACATGGCTTGGCAGTTCGGGCTGGACAATTCCCATGAGGCACAGGGTCAGATTGATTTGCATATGGCCATGTCTGAACTGGGGTGGCGGAGTGAGCTAAAGAACGGTGATGGATTAAACCCAGATCAGTTGACTGGGGGTGAATGTTTGTATTGTCAATGCTCCGTCCGTCATCACCTTTGGTTTTTCTCAGCTCAACTCAATGCCATGTGGCTGTGCGCCTATCCTGACCGCTGCCTGCACCCTACACTGGGGTTACATGGTTCACAATTCAAGATAAATAGTGATGCAAATTGTGTAAGAGACTATAATGGGTTAAGAAGACCAAATGCTCCCAATCTGTGCAGCTCAAGTCAATGTCACTTGCCTGTGAGCCTTTGGTGACCGCTGCCTCCGGTCTACACGTGGTGCCAACTAACCCTGTTCAACGCAAGCCGATCCCACATGTGTAACTGGTTCCTGAATCCCGAATGGCAGCAACCCCAACTTCTTTGCAGCAACCATAGCGCCATACTCCCTTCAAACAGTGATTGATATTTGAATATGGAAGGCCAGCGACACATGGTGCCACTGAACCTGAACTACGCGGACCTGTGGGGCCACCAACGTATGCAGGTGACTGTGGGCCCTTGCTCACCGCTACCTCTGGCCTACACTGTGGCACACCGGCGATACATGGTCCCACTAACTTTTTTTAACACAAGCCAATCCCACATGTGTAACTGTGTCCTGAGTCCTGAATAGCAGTGACCCCCAACTCCGTGAGACAACTACAGCAGCAGACTCCCTTCAATCAGTGAGGAATATTGGCATATGGAAGACTGGCGACACGTGCTGCCACTGACTCTGCTCAACACAAGCCAATCCCACATGTGTAACTGTGTCCTGAGTCCTAAATGGCAGTGACCCCAAGTCTGTGGCAGCCACCACAGCACCTGACTCCCTTCGATCAGTGAGGCATATTTCCATAAGCAACGGCGGCGACACGTAGTCCCACTAACACTCTTTAACACAAGCTGATCCCACATGTGTTTGATCAGTGAGGCAAATTTCGATATACAAGGCCGGTGACACGTAGTCCTAGTAACCCTCTTTAACACAAGCCGATCCCACATGTGTAACTGTGTCCTGAGTCCTGAATTGCAGCGACCCCAACTTCGTAGCAGCGACCACAGCACCTCACTCCCTTTGATTAGTGAGGAGTATTTGCAGATTGAATTCTGTCGACAAGCGGTGCCACTGAACCTGCACTACTCAAGCCGGTGGAGACACCATTGTATGCACATAATAATAATAATAATAAAAGCCTTTTATATAGCGCCTGGTTACACTAGGAAGCAGTGTGTCCCCGCGCTTTATGGAAACAAGGACTGGGCTGAACAGGAAAGGTTAGGAAGAGAAGAACTGAAGGGGGCCTGAAGAGAGGGAATTATATTTTCGGGAATAAATATGTGTTTAATTTTTGGCGATTTTTTTTTTCTGATGGTTCCATTCTAAGTTTAATGGGAAGTGAGTTCCATTGTTTACTAGCCAAGTATTTAAAGGATCTACCGCCCATACGTGTCTGGTAGATTCTAGGTACTTCAAAAAGCATACTGCTTTGGGATCTTTTGGGTTGGTACTTGGTACTTGGTCAGTAATTTTTGAAGGAATATTGGTCCTTTTCCTTGGGCAATGCGGTGGGTCATACACATTGTTTTAAATGTGATGCGTTCACGTATGGGTAACCAGTGGAGGGTGGCGAAGGCACGTTTTCCTGAGGATCTTCTAGATAGATTGAGTGCCAGCCTGGCAGCTGCGTTTTGTACGCACTGCAGGCGCTGAAGGCCTTTTTTGCTTAAACCCATATACAATGAGTTGCTGTAATCGAGATGGGGTGTAACTAGAGAGTGGATTAGAGTTTTCCTATTAGTTGCAGGAAGGGAGTCCAAGGTTTTTTGAAGAGTCTTAAGGATTCCATAACATTTGCCTGCAATTCCTCTAGTGTGGTGTTCGAGAGATAGGGTAGAGTCTAGTCTAACCCCTAGGTTTTTCACCTGCTCGGAGGGTTTAGGTATGGTGCCGAGTTCAGATGGCCATCATGCAGACGCCCAGATGGATGGAGACTTCCCCAACACAAGAAGCTCAGTTTTATTTGCATTTAGGCATAAACAGTTGGTATTCATCCATCTGGCCAGGTCGCTGAGGCATGCCGAGAAGCTAGCTGAGGCTTTCTCGGGTGATTGAGATAGTGTCACTATTACCTGGATGTCATCCGCATATGACACTATCTCAACCCCATATGCCTCAGCTATCTTAGCCAGGGGTGCCATGTAGAGGTTGAATAATGTGGGGCTCAATATTGAGCCCTGCGGTACCCCATGTTTGAGTGCTCGAATTTCCGATTTAAAGGGAGGACAGTTAACTTGGAATTGTCTATTAGCCAGAAATGCGTGCATCCATTCGTGAGCCAGACCACCTATTCCAACTTCGCTAAGGCGTGAGAGTCGTATGGAATGGGAGACGGTGTCAAATGCCGCGCTCAGATCTAATAAAATGAGCGCAGCTGTCATCCCCTCATCTACTCTGCTTCTCAGTAGCTCTGTGGAAAAGAGAAGGGCTGATTCAGTGGAATGGTATGTTCTGAATCCTGATTGCGTGGGGTGAAGATGGTGGCCTTCTTGTAAATGTTTTATCAATTGAGTATTGACTATCTTTTCCACCACCTTAGCGCAGAATGGTAAGAGTGATATAGGGCGGTAGTTGTCCAGTTGGGTTACACTAAGGTTGGCCTTTTTTTTAATAGGGATGACCTGCGCTGTTTTCCAGTCTTGCGGGATGTGGCTCGTTTGGAATGATAATTTAGCCATGTGGCTTATATGGTTTACCAGTTATTCGGCCTGGTTTTTGAGGATCTTGGGGCGAGCTACATCTTTTGGGGAACCTGATTGTATGCTACGAATAATTTTCAGCACCTCAATGTCATCAGGTACAGAAAATTGATTTAGATGACAGGTGTTAGTTGGTTCAACCTCAATGGTATGGTTACTAGTTATATAATCCATGACCTTCGGGAAGGTTTTGTAGATGTTTTCTACTTTTTGGACAAAGAAGTCCGCTATCGCTTCACAAGTAGCTGTAGAATGTGTATCTGGGGCTATAGTCCTATCAACTGAAGTAAGTTCTTTATAGATTAAAAAGAGTTCCCTGGTAGAATTTTCGGTTGATTCAATTCTTTTACTGAGGAAATTTCTTTTGGCTATTCTGATCTTTTTATGATAATTTTTTATATTGATTTTGTATTCAAGTTTGGCAGTTTCATCGTATTTATTGCACCAGATGCGCTCTAGTTTTTTACATTTTGATTTGGTAGCTATTAAATCAGCATCAAACCATTGTGCAGATTTAAGACATCTTACAGGTGTTTTAGTAGTCCAAGGTGCAGTTGTATCTAGCGCTTTAGTTAGCCAATTTTCGTAGTCTGTCCAGGCTTCCTCTATATTGTCTTTCAGAGGAGGACAGCCTGCTTTGAGGGCAAGTTCTAAATCAGTTTGTTTAAGTTTTCCCCATTGTCTGCGTTTAGATGTTATCTGTTTGATTTGTTTGGGTTGTTTATATTCTCCTAGGAATGTGAATTTGATCAAGGAGTGATCTGACCATATTACCTCATATAGGGGTTGAACCGTTAGTCCCTCCCAGTTTGCAAAGATCGGGTCCAAAAGATGCCCAGCCTTATGGGTAGGTTTTAGAGATTGTAATTTAAGTTTAAGCATTTCTAAAGATGCAAGTAGCCCTTGGGCATCTTTGATTTTTTTCGTCTTCAAGATGGAGGTTTAAATCTCCTAGGATAAGAAGTTTGTTATAACGAAGAGCAGAGTGGGTGATGACCTCTATCAGACTTTCGATAAAATTTGCAGCCCCTCCTGGTGGGCGGTAGATTAGGTAGCCATTAAAAGTTATATTTGGACTATATTTAATCGCAAAGAAAGTGGCTTCACTGTCTTTAATCGTGGCCATTTCCAGGGTACATATTAAATCAATTTTATGGATAATAGCAATACCCCCTCCCTTTTGTTTATTCCTGTTGATGTTTAGTATGCCGTAGTTTTCTGGTAGGGCCTCTAAGATATCTGGAGTGGATTCCTCATCTAACCATGTCTCAGTTAGGAAGAGAACTTCTGGTTGATGGTCAATTAGTAAATCAAATATTTCGAGTTTATGTTTTCTCAGCGAGCGACAGTTAACCTGAAACATTGTTAGAGGTTTCGACTTGTATTTGTAATCCTTGTTGTTCTTAGGATTATATGAGCAGGTTCTACATCTTGAAGGCATCGTTTCAGCCTTCCATGAATGTTTACATGTTTTCTTAGTAGGTGAGCAGAGATTTTCTAGCTGTTTTTTCGAATATGTGATTATTCTTGGGGGATCTAGAGGAGATCGGGCAGGGATTTGTGCCCCTGTCCCCGGATGGTCCCAGACGGGCACAGACGAGCTTGCCTCTGGTGCGCCTCCGGCGCACCATCGGTGCGCTCGCTGCGCACGTCCGCTGCGCGTATTGGGTGAGGGGTCCATTTTATAGTGTCTGGGCCCAAATCGCCCAGACACTAAAGCGCTGTCCTTGTGCTGTCCCAAGATGGCACCCGAAGTCTGCGCCTGGAGGGAAATGCGTGCGAGAATCACCAGGAGCCCGAAATCGGCTTCCTGACGTTTCGGGGGGCTCAAAAGGTAAACTGCGTCAAGATGCAGCAATGGGGGGTAATTTAAAAGCACAAAGCAATTTCAAATGGTTCTGACAAATATCAGCGCTAATAAACAAATACTACATGCAATTTTTTTTTTTTTTTAAATGGTAGCCCTAAACTCCCGGCTTCCGCCTCAGGAGTCCTCGTTCACAGTGCTAGGTAGTTTAAGATATGCTCTTTTATGGTGTCTGGGCCCAAATCGCCCAGACACTAGAGCGCTGTCCTTGTGCTGTCCCAAGATGGCGCCCGAAGTCTGCGCCTGGAAGGAAATGCGTGCGAGAATCACCAGGAGCCCGAAATCGGCTTCCTGACGTTTCGGGGGGCTCAAAACGTAAAATGCGGCAAGATGCGGCAATGGGGAGTAATTTAAAAGCACAAAGCAATTTCAAATGGTTCTGACAAATATCAGCGCTAATAAACAAATACTACATGCAATTTTTTTTTTTAAATGGTAGCCCTAAACTCCCGGCTTCCGCCTCAGGAGTCCTCGTTCACAGTGGCTGTGGACCCTTTCTCATCGCTACCCCTGGCCTACACTACGGTCAGCAGAGCTCACAATTCAGATAGAGTCCTGATTCCACATGACTCAGTCCAGTAGGCAACTCACATTACGCCCAGTGAGGCCGTCCACATCAAGCACCATCAAAGGCTCATACAGTCTCAATGCTTCTGGTGCCACTAGCCCTATTTATCACAAACCAATCCCACATGTGTAACTGTGTCCTGAGTCCTGAACGGCAGTGACACCAACTTCGTGGCAGAGACCACAGCACCAGACTCCCTTTAGTCCTATTTGTTGTTCTTTTCTTTAAATACATTTTTTTATATGTAAATCTATACATGACTAAGATTCTTCTTTCTCCAATCGCAAATAGACACTTCCGGGCCAAAAAGAAGGTTGTTGTGGGTATGTTGGTAATGTGGAGAGAGGGAGCATCAAAGGGGTATCACTCACAGAAATACCTCCAACATCTTTTCCCAAATGCCTCTGACAGATGCCAGCTGATGGACTGAATCACAAAATGGTTTTTTAATACTTATATAGTGTGAGTTATCAACAGTTCAGACCCAGGCTCGCAGAGGGACAGCTGCTGCCCATCCACTCTACTCTCAGATGCAGTACTACGAGTTGTCCGCGTCATTGTGTCTATCCCTGCACTGTTCCGTTGTACGCCATGCCACGCCACGCCACTCAAATTATGTTCCGACATTGGCTACATATAGCTACCTGTCCCAGGCGTACTTGCTGTTGGTGTGCAGGTCAGTGGTCTAGTTCTCAACATCTCACGGCCACTCCCTGAGGACAGTTTTGCACACACACCACACCTATCCAGCACATGCAGCACATGCCTTGTGACCACGCAAATATAATAGATCGACAACGTCACATTCTTTATTGCTGGTGCTGGCGAACGCTCCACGAGTCTCAACCATAAAGAGTCCATGAAAAGTTGCGCAGAAGGTTAGTCGCACCCTCAGCTGTATGACCGTCAGTGGTCTACCTTCCGCTTGATGCGGACTTCATATGCATAGGGTTAGTGCCACCCCAAACTCATGTGGTCATCAGGAGCCTACCACCATGTGGCACAAACTTGAGTTCCACAGGCTTAGCGGCACCAAACCCTGAGGTGGTCTCCGCCATTGAAGACTCAGGACTCAGCGACATCTATAAGATCCGCACAGAATCTCATGTGGTCATGTCTGAGATCTGCCAGGCTGCGGAGAAGCTGAAGTGGTCTCCCCCATTTAGGGTTCAGCGACATCTGGCACATCTGCAGAACAGCTAATGTGGTCTCTGCCATTCAGGACTCAGGACTCAGCGACATCTATAAGATCCGTACAGAATCTCATGTGGCCTCGGCCATTCAGGACTCAGGAATCAGCAACACATTTGAAATAGGCGGAGTATCAGATGCTGTCTCCGCCATTCATGACTCAGGATTCAGCAACACATCTGAGATCGGCAGGGTTTTGACGGGCACGGAGTCCGCCCACTGCTGCACACTCCGCCACACCAGGTAAATATTTGCTCATGGATGCACAGCGGCGACAGTCTCTCTCTCTCTCTCTCTCTCTCTCTCAGTCTCTTCATTCCTTTCCTTCTATCTCTCTCTTCCTTCTCCCTTTCTCACTCCCTTTCTTTCCATCCCTCTCTTTTTCTATCTGGCTTGTTTTTCCTTCTCTGTTTCTCTCTCTCAGTCCTCTGATATGTGCATTAAACACGTCCTTATTTTGTGCTTTATTTTTTAGACTCTGTCATCGACATCCATGGTCCCCACAGGAGTCTTCCACCTTGTTTTTTTCTATTATGTTTGTTAAATTTTGTTTATTGGTTTATTTATTATATATATAATATTAAAAAAATAAAATTTAAAAATAGTTTATGGTTTATAAAACAATAAAGTTAAAAAAAATATTAGCCTTTTTGGCTGTTTTCTTTACTGCAGTGTGACTCTTTCTTGTTCTTATAACTGTTATTTGCTGGTATCCACCATGGTGTTAAATTGTGGACCACTTATCGCAGGAATACTGGGGATCTCTGCAGTTTGCACCAACTTCTGAATACGGTTAGATTAATCTCAACTTTAGTTGCATTAAAGTGCTGATAATGAAATGCAGAGTAGCCGTGCCCGTGAAAAAAGACATGAGGTGCACCTTTGCGATTTATTCTAAATACTAAAATCATGTATTGAATTGCACTGAGGTAGTGCCTGCACTTACAGTGTACACACAAAATCAGTGAAGAAATCTCATTGTATTTATATTGATTTGGAATAGTGAATCAGGTGCTGGATCTTGACGGGCTACACTGCCCAGTTCGTATATTGTTCTGCACATGAAAAAATGGCATCACAACTTTCACAACTGCAATGCGAACTTAATTCCGGCGACAATCATGTTACCACCAGGAATTTTACACCTGCTTTCTGCTGGTGTTAAGCAGGACAACTACCTGCAGCATGAAAGGAAACACAACCAAGAGCCACACCAGAACAACCACAGGAGTCAATCAGCACGATACAGGGATACCCATGAGGGCCACATTACTCATCACAACAACCCCAGGACCACCAACGCCCCCCAAACCCACATCTGAGCAAGTGTGTCTGTGTGGTCATTGTGTTAACATGATAGGCACGGCCCTTGCAACATCACAGTGTGCTGTCTTCAGCAGACATTACCATGTCTCCTCAGCTTTGGCAGTGACCCCGGACATGTAGCTATGCATCCATCCTCCTGCAAGCACAACACACGTGTGCTGGTCTGGAGTGCACAGGTCAGCGCAGGGGTGTGCCTATCCGGCAAGGGAAACAGGATGTCTCGGACATGTCCGTGTGCAGGAAGTGCGGTTAGTGTGTCTCTGTGTTCTGGTGTGGCCTGCCACAAGGGCCGCAGCAGACTATGTTATAAAGTGACATACACCACCACCAAATGGCACTCTCACAACCCGCTACAGAATTAAATTATGCAAATTTTAAATAACATTAAATTCATTAAATAAATTACATTATAACATAAATAAACACTTTTAACACATAAAATACACTATAAAAAAATTCGATATTATTAAAAGTTCGATATTTTTCTTAACCTATATTATGTACTACGATATTTTGACTATCTATATTTAAAATTTGGATATTACATTACTTACCTTCAAAACGATATTTTTGATGTCTATATTCTGTCCATTCGATATTCTGTCCAGCCTATATTTTGTACTCGATATTATGCCCATTCGATATTTTGTAGTCAATATTTTGTCTGTTTACCACGTGGAACATCTGAAATCTTGTGAACTCTTGTGAGAGTTTGTGAGATTTGAGATCTTGTGGTCAATATTGATGGGAAAGGCTATGGTATTGGCTGGAAAAAAGAAGGGAACTAGGACCCAGGGAAAGGACATGGAGGCTGTTTAAGTGGAGCCACTCTGTGATGTCTTTACAAATTCTTGACAACATGGTTATATGACCTGGGGAGGGAAAGAATGCAAAAGACACAGGTGGTGACACCGGCGATGCACCTTGGATGGATAGGTGAGCAGTTTTATCCCAGTCGCCTCCTGGATCTCACAGCAGCTTTTAGCCCAAAAGTCCCTACATTTTTGTTTTGGATATCTGGGCACTTTTAGCACCACTCTCAAGGCTCAGGGACTGGAAGACTCACTCAGGCTGTGTCCAGGTGTGTGTTAAACGTGGTGGAAGCCTTCTGTGCCCCTGTGTCTCTGAAAAGGAGGCCAGAAAACTAGCCCTTGTGAGTCAAGCTGGAGGTCATGGGATAGTTGAAGATGCATTCATTGTCCCCAGGCAAAAGGTAGCAAAGAAGCGGGGCAGTAATCGGGCCTGGCAGCAGTCCTACAGACCAGACATACAGCAGAGTGGCAGTACTTCCAGCAGCACAGCAGTCCTTCTTCTTGGCAGAGTATTCACAGGTCCAGAAGTGTATTGATTAGTTGGTGTCTGAGGTCCCCGTTGTAAACCCTGGTGCCCTCCTTCTGTAAGGTGGGAGCAGCTTCTAGACAGTGCTTTGAAGTGCATCTAGTGTATTGCCTCCCCTGTACTGGCTCCAAGCTGGCTGCAGTGACAATGTGGGGTTGTGATGCCCTTTAGGAGAAGGCAGTGCACAGGCTATTCAGCTGCAAGTGAGGCTGTGCTCAGCTTTGCCCCCATCCTGCCAACAGATGGCCCATTGAGGCACACCTAATCCCTCTATTGTGTGATTGTCTGGGAGGAATTCACAAAGATTAACTGTCAGTTACACCCAGTCATGTGACTCAGACAAGGCTGCAGGCACAACTGCGCTAAGGGCAGAAAAATGCCAATGTTCTAAAAGTGCCCTTTTTAAAATTGGGATCAGAAACCTGATATTAAATAGGGCTTTGCACCAAAACTACAAAAAAATCAACCATGACATAAATACCTGCTTCCAAATGGAAATTACAGCTTATAAATTGTAATAAGGAATCTCCAATGTTATCCTATTGGAGCGGCAGGCCTCACAGTGGTGAAAAATGAGTTTTTCACTGCTAGGACATGTAAAACCTAAAATTACATGTCCAATCATTTAATTACACAACAATCTGCCTTGTGAGCCACATAGGGTCTACCCTAGAGATAACATATATATATACATATGCCATAAAAGGGAAGTTAAGACTTGGCAAGGGAGTTTTAATGTCTAGTCTACATAGCAGTTGAAAACTGCATTCATGCTGAAGTGGTAGGCCTGAGCCATTTTTTAAGGTGCTACTTAAGTGCATGGCACAATAAGTGCAAAAAAACAATGGATTTAGGCCCAGATCTCTGTACTGGGGTGAATGTATAACATTGTTCGGCAATCTGTCCATCAACTGTTGTTTTTGCATTTGTCATCCCGAGTGGGACGGGTATGCTCAGACATGAGTCCTGTACTCTCCACGCCACTGGAGTCAAGCTATCTAGGCTGAAGAAGGCTGATAGCCAGAAACCGGTCCTTGGATGCTTGATTCCGGTCTAGGAAAGATATGGCTTGGCAGTTCGGGCTGGACTGTTCCCATGAGGCACAGGGTCAAGGCTGATTTGCAAAAGGCCATGTCTGAACTGTGGTGGTTTGGTGAGCAAAAAAACAATGGATTTAGGCCCAGATCTCTGTACTGGGGTGAATGTATGACATTGTTCTGCATTCTGTCCATTAACTGTTGTTTTTGCATTTGGCACAATAAGTGCAGCAGGTCCACTGGTAGCATTTCATTTACAGGCCCAGGGTATACGGTATATCACTTTACATGAGACTTATAAGTACACTAAATATGCCAATTTGGTATAAGCAGTGGCGGCTCCTCTATGGGGGCATTTGGGCGCCGCCCCCCTGCTTTCTCGCCGTGCGAGAAGGCAGAAACAAATGGTAGTCATTACCGTAATAACTGCCATTTGTTTCTGCGAGAAAGCAGAAGTTCCTGGTTGACAGTGGGAGGTGTTACTCGAGGGCAGTTGGGAGTGGCTTTCCCACTGTTGTTAATACTGTCTGATTGGGCAGCCACTCCCCCCTGCCCTCGAGTAACACCTCCCACTCTCCCTGTTCTCTCCGTCTGCTGCAGCATACAGAGTGAAAATGACGCTGGTGTGGCAGTGGCCGGACCAATCACAAGGCTGCGGTGCGGTGGAGGGGAGGGAGGCTGCCTGCAGTCTTCCTGATGACGAGCATCCTGGGAATTCCAAACGCAGGACGGCGGGAGTCTGGAGTCTGGAGTCTGGGGACAATAAGGTAAGTTTTATTTTTATTATTTAGTGCACCTCCCCCCCCCTCCCCTCCCGGAGCGACAACCCCATTTCCACCACCCCATCCCCCGACCCGCCCGTAATGCCGTCCGCGACTGTCCACATCTCGGCGGCCCTTGCAGTGTGTACGTTGAGTTTGCCGATGGCCAAATCTGTTTCAAGTGCTCACAGCAGGTTATTGTACAAGACACTGTAGTGTCTGTATAATAATAAGAAATGTGTGTTTTTATATAGTGCAGCTCGGCACATTTGCCACTGGCTGCGCAGCACTGTATGTAACGGGAGGTAATGCGATTACCCAGCCTCGTGCTACCCAGGATCACCTCGGTCGGGGTGAAAGGCTGGGATGGCTTGGCAGGGACTCCACACTGTGACCTTCTGGATGCACCCACATCTCGGCGGCCCTTGCAGTGTGCACGTTGAGTTTGCCGATGGCCAAATGAAATCTGTTTAAAGTGCTCGTAGCAGGTTATTGCACAAGACACTGTACCTGATATGCCTTTTATTATACATCCGTTGGTGCACTAGCTCGTGCAGAGACACACCTGCATGTATATAGGACTGTCAGTTTGTGTTGAGTCACAACTCAGGTTACCCTGGCAGCCCTAAAGATAAGGGGAACCCACAGTTCTCTTCAGATATCTTACACTTACACGGCTGATGTCTTCCTTACACAAAGAACACTAGGATTGTATTTAGTGTTTTTGATTGGCGCAGTTACACATAAAACAGCAAGTGTGTGTGGTAAAGATTAAGAAATGAAATTGCAAAATAGGCGCGGAAGCCTGCACAAACTAAAGGAATGTCACATTTCAGACATATTCGTTTATCAACCCGACCCTTCTCTGGTGGCCATGCAGCATTCTGGGTACACAACGGGGAATGGGTACTTACAGCCCTAAAAACACTGCAAACAGAGACTCTGGCACAGTCATATTGTTGCAAAAATCAGCAGCATGCACGGCATTTTTTGTTTGAAAAACTAGTGTTTTCATTTCAATCCATCAGCAGACACCATTGTGGTTTTATATTTTGCATGCGTAGGTGCACAGTTACACTCTGCCAGTCGCTCCACTGGGCACAAATGTAGTTTCACCGGTTGGCAGTAAGGGTGAGGAGGGTAGACCTGCATTATGAAACTGCTAGAGGAGAAGGGCAGTGTGATGAATTTGCCGCTGTTCTTGGTCTCGCTGGGACCTCTGCCTCATTGCTTACTGTTTGCTCTGTAAGTGGCGCCAATTCCCTGATCTTTGACATGACCTCACAGTCCAGCTGCCTTCTACATGGGTCTGAGTCCCAGCACTGCTCCTGGCCTGTGATGTGTACCCTCTGGCACCTGGGCTTGTCCAGCTGTCTCTCCCGTTGCTGGAGTCTAGAGGTCCAAACTCTTGGAAACCCTAACCTCCCACTTTGTGCACTACCTGTGCTTCTTGCGTATGCCTCTGTGCTGTATAGATTAGTATTGTTTATTTCAATCCTTATACCTGAATTTTCATCACCCTGCAAGACTACATATTCCTAGTCAGCCGTTTCTTAAACGTTCTTATGCTTTGCTTTGGAATGTTTGATTTATAATTGGCTCGCGCAGCCTCTGGGCTTCTGGGTTCTAAACTGCCAATACAAACCATTTGTCAGGACACAAACACGGGCCTGCTAACAAATGGCAGGCCATATGCCTCGCTCTCAGGCTGTAGTCTGCTTTGCTGTAGTGTAAACAATATAAATGCAGTGCAGACACAACCCTTGTGCAGGTAAGATAACTGAAAGCCTTGCTTGCCACAATAAACGGTTTTAATTCAATAAGATACGTAGCATTTTGTATGTGTTCATTTTGTTTAAATATTTCAAGGCTGCACTTTCACCGTTGCTTTATAAACTTTAATGCTTCCTCAAATTAGCTTCAAGTACCATTTCACCACTCTATTTCCAAAATATTCCTCCTGGGTAGAATCCCATGAACTCACCGTATGACGGTAGGACTCGCTTTTGCGACAAAGCACTCACCCCCAACTTTTTCGGCTCACCACTTTCAAAAGTCACCAGCCGCCACTGGGTATAAGCCAATTCAATCATGTTTGAGGGGAGTAAGCACAAGCACTTTAGCACTGATAAGTAGTGGTAAAGTGCACAGAGTTCTATGGCCAACAAAAATAAGTTCAGCAAAATGAAGAAGGTGAGGCAAAAAGTTTGCTGGAAGGCAACCCTAAGTCTGACCGGGCTAATAAAAGGGTGGGCGTCCAAAATGGAAACCACTGCCCTACACTACACTGTTGCATAAATAGATACAATACATTTACGGCTCTGGCCATATATACAAACATGCAGAAAAGTCATGTGGCGCAAGGTACAGCTCACATCAAAACAAGGTATAAATCTGACTGCACATTGGTGAGATGCTCTCAGCCACTGCCAGCTCATTTTTAGTAAATGAGTGAACCAACATTTAATGCAGTAAAGGAAGATCATTAACCCCTTCCCTGTGGAGCACACTTCCCTGCAGTGCCGGTGAATTCCACACTGGCTCAAATCAGACGCTGTCCGACGCCACGCGCCCGGCTGTCCGACGCACACGCCCTCCATGATGTCGGACGGCGGGGGTCGTTCGACGCATGGAAGAGGTTAAATGAGACTTTTGCTGAGGAAGGCATCTTGTGCAGTGTAGAAACCCTACCAAACTTGGGATGCTCCAGGCCATGTTTCAAAGGGCTGCTCTAAACTTGGCACACTGCAGACTCGGTTTCTGAAAGTGTATATTATCTGTACACCATTGTCATCAATGATGTCATTTTATATGTCAGTCGTGATGTAATAAATGATGTCTTAGACAGTGTCCTGAGTGATGTAATATGGGAGGTCCTAAGCAGTGCATGGGGGCGCAAGTTATAGTTAGCTCTGCTTCAATTTTGGAGCATTACCTCCATTCGTCTCATTCCTGTCTACCTTAATCTCTCTTATTCTAATTCCTCAAATGCCTCCCACCTCGGTTCATAAATCACAACCTTTCTTTTAAATAACTTATCCCTACAACCCAACACTAGTAACCTCCGACTGCCTACGTATCTCACCAACAATTTATCTTCATCCACATAACCCCACTAATGATCACACCTAACTGGTATTATTTTTAATCTACCACAAAGAAACTACAGTAAATACATGTTTTTCCCCTTCTGAGAACACGACTAATCCCAATAACCAACAATACCACTGGATTAACAACTAACCTTGGGTACCAGAGCGTTTAAATGCATCGCCAGGTGTAGTAAGAGTTATATAATTCATTTCAAATTACAACTGTGAAAAGATAATTTATGCAAATGCAAAAGCAATTGCTTGAGCACAGTTGATACACGTGGAGGATGGAGTGACGTATTTAGAAATCTGCCAGCTTTCAGACAAGTCAAACTCTCCCAAAAATAGGACACAGTATTGAAAGAATCTGCTGGCTCTAGCCAGATGCACGAAGGCTCTTGGCTGCGGAAGACATTCTGTCTGAATAGATAACAATACTTATTTAAACTGTGTGGGTAGAGACTTGTTATGAGTTTACAGGCCTATAAACATGCAGAGCTACGATCACCATGGTTACTACCTTGAATGCCTTACTTATGGTATCCATCAGCTGCGCAGTTCACAGACTAGTTTTGATCACTTTTAATTTTTAATACAATCTAAAAAATGTTTACCAGCGATGTGAGTACATTTTTCAGACGGTAAAGTGAAAGGTTTATGCAGCGTGATACGTATGTATTCGTTATGATGGTATGACAGCAGAATGAATACTGACATGCACAAATTAAATCGGCTATAAGGCAATAAGACAGTGCCACGTTTATTATCTCCCTAAGACATATTTTAAGCACTATAGCTTCAAAAACCTGGCCAACGTATGCCGTTCAACCAGTAAGAGAAAGCAACGATCATAGCGGACAATTGCATTTCTTTCATCTGTGTGGCTTGGTAAATATTTGGTAAAAAATGAGCTCGCATGATCCCAAATAAATGGAAGTGGCCAACGTTTTCTTTTAGGACCCTACGGCACTGCTGAATGCCTCGACTGCTGCTCATCAAGTCTGTCTTGTTTTGAGTCCACTTCATTCCTCTTTCTGACACGATCTTCCACCGCCTGTGTCTCTCTCTTGCAGGTTCTTTTTCGTCTATAATATCTCTGCTTGTCATTGTATTCTAATCTTTAAATTCGAATTCCTTTATCCTTTTCTACCTTATTCTGAGTAAACGTACAATGATGAAAAATAACGCCTTGTCCTAAAAAATGAGCACTGGCATACCTGCCAAATTACAAAATAACTTCCCCACGTGAGGAGGGGGCGGGGCCTGGTGCTGAGAAGAGGTGCTCTGCTCCTCACCAAACCCCCCACACCCCTCCCAAAAACCCCAAAACAAATGGGCATCCAGGCTGTCACTGATGTCGCGGGGTGTGTTCACAAGTTTTAATGGACATTGGCTGCAGTGCATACAGCCTGCAAAAAGGAGCTGGAAATCAATTGGTTGCAGTGGTTTCAGCTGGTTTTTCCGGCCACTCTGTGATTTCCGGCGACTGTGTGAAGGGAGCCAAAATCGTGTGACACAAGATGGTACAGTGTGAGTTGGCAGGTATGCACTTGTGTTCACCACTGGCAACAATCGCACAAATTAGCATTGAGTGCTTGTATATAGAGGTAATGGTGGTAATACAGGATTGCACATCGAATAAAAAAAAAATAAGTATAGGCATTTGAAGATAAACATCAACTTTGCACATAGGTATTATAGTGCTGATATCGGACACCCTACTACCAATGGTGCCAAAAAAAGAGTTGATGAACTGTGTCCACCACTCCCACATATTAATGCAAATGATACTGCAGCACTCAGAGACAGTGGTATAAAAGTAATTAATGTAGTCCAATAAATCATGTAAAAGAAATGTTTGTTCCATGCTTGTTTATTGTCAAGTTCTTCTGGAACACCAAGTGGTACATCCAACATCACACAGGACAGCCAACGTGTTTCCGTCACATGTGTGACTTCTTCAAGGCTGCAAATTATGTATTTCACAATAGCGAAGAATATAGGCATTGCATGAATTGTACATGTACAGAAATAAATTAAGTTATCCAAACAAGAATAGAGTGGCATAAAGTCAAAAAAATCTATTGAAGAAAAGTCCAGTTTTCGGATTGGAAGTGCAAAAACGCATAGTGTCCTAATATGGACTAGTAGTTTAAAATTGATAAAACAAACTCTAGTACATGAAGAATGAGGAAGAAAAGGAAGAAGAAAATGAGTTAGTCTGGTGTGAAGATACCAAGAAACCGTGGGGGATATTCTCAAGAACGTGTGATAATTATCGCCAAATGAGCTTAACAAAACTTTTTACATCGCAGTCTATCGCGGGAAAATAGCGCTGTGTTAACCTATTCACAACACAGTGGTACCATGCGATAGTCTCACAATTACGCATCAAATGTCCATGATAAAGGTGTGATGGGCCCAACCGCGATAAAAAAATCAGCGATAAGCTGCGCCAGGCCTGTAATTCACACACGTCAGGTGGCAAAAATCACTATAGAAGTAGAACAGCGAAGCACAATGGAGGTTGTGGGGGCAAGTACAGAGGACAACCAGACCTCCAAAAACCCCCCGGAGGCCCTGCCTGGGACCTCAGGGTCAGGGAAGGGCAAGGACACGTAGAGTAGGAAGAAGCGGTTCAGTCCTCAGGAAAACAGGATGCTGATAACGGAGGTGGTAGGACACCATCAACTACTGTTCTACAACTCCACAGTGTCCTTGGCAACAAAAAATGGAATATGGCAGTCAATCATGGACAAGGTGAATGTAGTCGGAGTGCTAAGGAGGACAATGGAAGAGGTTAAGAGGCGCTGGAATGATATGAAGCGCAAAACCAAACAAAAACTCGCAAACAACCAGAAGGCAGCAATGCAGACTGGAGGTGGGAGTCCAGTATAACAGAAGGAGCTGGACGAGATGGAGGAAATGGTGTCCACAGTCGTCAGTGGGGAGACGATGGCAGGAGTTGGGGGGCCGGACACCACTCAGCATGACCTGACACAACAGCACCAGTGAGTAACGACCAGGGACTGGGGGGACGGGTGGAGATGGGCACAATGGCACACCTGCACAATAAAGTACAGCATATCTGCAGGCAAACCATGCCCAAACCCCCACTCGGACCAATATACCCAAGTATGCAACATCTCAGCAAAGTATAAGCACAGAAGTCAAAGGCACACCTCATGAAAAGGGAGAAAGGGCAAAAAAAACAGAGCTGCAGGGGTGACTCCCCCAAAATGCAGCACACACACAACGTGCAGAGCACATCAACATTGACTACGATGTGGTACAAATCGCAACACGTCCACAACAGAGGAAGCAACTGGTGCCCCTTATGTGTAGAAACTGGCCAACGACATTTGGCATTGCAGGGAATTGTGAGTTGATAATGTACAAGTACAAACACACATCTGTTTCGAAATGTCCACTGTCCCGCATCAAATAGGCAGCTTCTCCCAAACAGTCACAATGTACACTGTCATGCAGTCTGTATGTAAACATGTACAATCCAACAACATTCATGTAAACACAATGTTAAACTGCATCTCCCCGTCACATTGCAGAGGGAAAACCAACACCTCCTGCAGAGCAGATTGAATCTCTCTTCTCTGATGATGAAGAGGACCACCAAACCTACGACACCGACGCCCTCCAAGAGTTCACCGTGTGTTGGGGTGCCAGGAGAAGCTGGCTGAATAGTTGCTGGTGGGGTTCAACCACATTGCAGCCAAACTAGATGCCGTACGTGGGTGTTTAAGTCCCATCAGGGACCACTCACAGTCCCTAACAAATACCCACAGTCTGATCCATGCTCTACAAAGGACCAGTATGGATGTGGTATACTTAAATACCCAGATCCCACAAGATGAAGGGCTGGCAGTTCTACAAACATTTCTCAACGATTGACAAGACAGGTAAAAGTCACTACAGAATTTATTCTTGAATTGGCAGGTATGGCACTGAAAAAGAATTATTTCAATTTCAAAGACGACTTTTATTTTTAAATAAAAGGAGTGGCTATGGGGTGTCCATTTGCCCCAGGACTAGCCGTGCTTTTTATGTCCTAATATGAAGAGAAATTTGTCTATGAAAATAAACCCTTTAAACAGTGGATAGGAAGTTGGGTCCGCTATATAGACAATGTTTTTATGATTTGGCCGGGAAGAGAAGAAGAACTTCATGCATTCCATGATTGGTTGAATAGCAGAACAGCAGACATCAAATTCAGTCTCAATCACTCCAGGCATAAGATGCCATTTCTCGATGTAGAGGTTTATGCATCAGAAGGCCAGCTGGCATCCACATTATTCAAAAAAAGTCTGATAGGAACAAAGCCCTCCACTTCACAAGCAATCTTCCGCAAAGCTTCAAAGAAAACTTGCTGGTGGGGCAATTCTTAAGAGTCAGGCGCAATCGCTCTTTTAAAGACGAGTACATCTTTCATGCCAACAATTTGAAGGAAAAATTGTTGCTACGAGGGTACCCGAAGAAACTTTTGAAACAAGCTATGAAACGGGTTTGGTGGACTCCGCGAGAAACGTTATTAGAGACACAAGAAAAAATGCCCATGGACCGGATTGTTTGTGTTTCAACTTACTGCTCAACATCCAATTTGTTGAAAAAACAAGTTAGAAAAAACTGGCATTTGGTACAGAATTTAGATAAAAAAATTGAATGAAGTACCACTCTTTGCTTTTAAGAAAGATAGAAGCATAGGGAACCAGATCGTAAGATCAGTGCTGCCAAAACAAAAATTGGCTACAGTACGACACTACGTGGGTTGACCACCGATAAAAGGCTACCACAAATGTGGTACGTGTATTTGTTGTGAATCCACAGTGGAAGGCGTTATGTTCGCACACAATGGAATATTCTGGAAACACGAACACTTCACGAATTGCAAATCCAAATTTATGATTTACGGAATTGTATGTATTTGCAAAAAGCTGTACATTGGAAAAACCAACCAGGAAATACGCCATCGGATATCACATCATAAATCGACGATATGGAACAATTTTCAAATGGCCGCCCTAGTGAATTATTGGCATAGCCATACTCACACAGAGAAAGACCTACGATGGACTATTATCTCCAAAGTAGAACAAGATCCAAGAGGAGGTGACCTGGAGGCAAAACTGATCAAAAGAGAGGCAACATTAATCATCAAATTCAATACGGCAGTAGATGGATTAAATGAACTCTCAGAAATCTACCTCCTTTAATCTGCATTCAATGCTCCCACAGTCCATGTCCACTATTTTTTCCACAAGCTACAAACATGAATACCCATTCCTGCTACAGAATAGAACAACAGTAGTCTCTTTGGGACTAAGCGACGATTGCGATATTGATATTTGGCCACCGAATAGGACGCCGTTCTTTAAAAAGACTATCTGGATGATATCATGTGGCATTGAGAGAGGCATATCCTTTCTCAGCCAATCCAGCCCGCCCACTTGCAGTGCGTTATTGTGGTCCCGAGAGGGCGGTCCTGAACATTTCACACACTGACACCAAAGGGACATTATCCATCTGTTAAAACTGGTCCACCATAACAACAGCCCTTCACACATTAAAATCAAAGGGCCATCATCTATCTGATAAAACTGGGCCACCATAACAACATTGTTTTAAGAAGCCCGAGGACGCCAACATTTTGACACAGCCATGCCACTAAAAAATCACTCTCGACTATGGCATTCCCCATTCTGCCGTTTATAACACAGCTAATCTTGTTAGATCCTAAACATGGCGCACTAAATAATAGCACCTGTAGGAAATGTCCCGCCATTCTATATTTTCATAAACTCGGGTGTTTCCGACGCACAAGGCCCTTTCAATTGTATAAAGACAAGAGCGAGCTTCAATCACTCACTTCAGATCCCAGAATCCCCCGCTAAATGTTATGATGAACTTGCGCTCAAGTAGCGCGAGAAGACGCTTTGCAACTCCAACGCCAAAGACTGAGCGAGCATACGACTAATTAATTTTGGCAGAAATATCCCCGAAAAATTTGAGGTAAGCGCCTTAGAGGATTGATAAAGGGAATGCGGCTTAGGAATAAGGATGGTGTCATTTGGCATTCAGTAGGCATGTTTGCTATTAGTGTGAGCCGTTGCACAATGTCGGTCACACCAATGCACGGCTCCTAAAGTAAACAAGAAGTGGAGCTCCGTGATCTTAAGTCTTAGATGCATGACTCCTGCCGCTCGAGCTCAATGGAGGGATGGCTAAAACAGATTGCAATTGCCATTCTGTTGACAAAAACAGTGGTTGAGAGAGCTGTAGTGGAAGCAATTGTCGTTGTTGCACCGCAGCGAGTGTTCGATTAAATTGAAGGTATAACTTCAGACATAAGCATTGTGATTTAATACCAGCCCTTTTCTTTTTAGGGATCCAGTCCATTGCAAACTAAAAAAGTGCCCTCCCTAAGATCACACTTTAAGATCAGGTACAAAGAAGAAGCTGCAACCGTTTTTAACCATTGCAATAAGCAGAAAAATGCTGATATTGCTTGAAGTACAACTTTGCTTTGCAGAACAGCATTCAAAATTGGCAAGTCTCTATAGAACCGGGAAGGTGGCCCCTAATCAGGTGCGACGCGCCTTGATTTTTTCAAGTAAGCAATAGCAGCTTGTTGTGCTTTAAATGTAGAACAAGGACTGATGTAAGACAGAGACTGTGATGAGTCTATTTAATTTTTTTACAGACATGATATGAGAGAGGTACTTTTGATTCTGTCGGATTGTTTGAGAAGGTAAGAGGCTTTAAGCTGCAGTCCTTGACAGATATTGTAGTGTTAGGTTTTAAAGATGTATAGTAGGACATTGTCTATCATGTTTTTGAGACATTCTTGGTCCTGAGGAGAATCCCTCAAAAGAAGGGATTCGAAACGCGTAGACCACAGCATTTAGGCCAATCAAGTTAATCTATTTTCTCAAGATTTGTATTGTTATGCGAATCATTGATGGCCTTCTTTGAAAATCATTATTCTGTGTTTGATTGAATTAAAAAAAAATTATATCTTTACACAAAAAGTTTGTTTTAGGTACCCCAGGGTGGGTTTTGTGTGAATGAAGAAAAGCTGTTTGTATGAATGAGAGTCTGTGAAAAAGGGAACACTAATTAGGTTAAAAAAGGGTAAAGTTTTCTTCGCGGGGGAAGTGTTTTTTGTGAGGATTATTGAAGTTTTGTAAAGTGTTTCATTTGAAAAATTGGAAATTGGCAAAAATAAAGTAGATTAAATCAAACTGAAAGAGTGGTTAAGAGGGACTTTTTTTATTCTTTTTCCCATCTCAAAATGTCAAAGAAAGTGGCAGCATTGGCGTTTCTATTTTTTAATTGTACAAAGGACCATGGCTGCCATCACCTGACAAAAACAACTGTCCAGTCAGAGTGTCTCTAGTGATGTAATCCGGGAGTTGGGACACATGCAGAGGATAATGGAGACCATAGATTGGATGCAGGCCGAAAGAGTGGCTGCCACGGCTGCACACCAGCGAGAGGTAGCTGGGTTCATCAATGACCTAAAGACCATCCTCATGGCATTGCTGCTACAAGGGCTGGTGCTGATGCATGCTGCTGCTACCACTATATCCACATCTCCGCCCCCTGTAGTGTCAGTGCCACATAGTGCGACAGACATTCTATGGCCCCTGAGGGATCACTGCCACACAGTGCGGGAGACAGAACACCACTGCCCACACTTGAGGCTCATGAAACAGCAAAGGACAAAGATGCTGATGAATCTGCCTTACTGATAGGAAGAAAACTGTAGCATTCATTTTCGCCATACAGAGGCTTTCTGCTTGGTTCTGCCCTCTGCATCATCACCTTCCATTGTCCCTCGATACACTCTGCGATACTCACCTTGGAACTTGACATGGACTGCCATATTCTGTTTGGTCACCAATGGCACAGCATTCAGATTGCAGACTGAACGCTTCCTCTTCCGTTGGACTTGTCATTCCCTGAAGGACTCTGGCTGGCCCTCCAAGGGCTAAGAATGTAAAGTGGGGTTTGCATGGCCCTGTACTGCTCCAGCAGCAACACTCCACTGAGTGTGCATTAAACATTCATATTCACACAGATGTGTCATGCCTATGATCTTTCCAGTGTGCAAGTATGGATGAATGTAGGGTCAGTGATTCCCCCTTACATCGATGTTGCTCATGTCATTGTACTTGGTTCACAGGGTGACACATTGCCAAATGCGGTCCGGGTGGCGCTGATACATCAACAGAGACACATGCATTAGCTACTTCCTGGTCCATCCCAGTACGGTACCACACCCAGACCCCCGGGTCATCGTCCACACCCTTACGCTGGACTGGCATACACCACGCCAGCCCACTCTGCTTACGCTCACAGGGGGAGACGACAACACTACATGTCCCAGGTCTTCCCTGTAGTGATCTGCTGATCACAGGTCTAGTTGTCAGCATGCCACAGCCACTCCCTCATGGCTGGTTTACACCCAAACCGCACCCACCCAGCACACTCTTCACAGGAAATGTGACCCTGCCAATAAAAAGGGCCGCGTGCTCGGGCTCTCTGCCATTTCCACAGTCTCTCTGGGTGTATCTTTGTGGTTATTATTTATGCATGAGGGCCTAGGGCCCTGCAACATCACATTCCCCTTGACTGGAGGTGACATGATGGTGTCCACACCTCTATACTCAATAATAGAGGGTCTATGACTTGTGGGGCACATACTTGGTGTCACTGGATACACTGTGTCCGGCACAGGCACACCGCCGCAGGAAGGTGACTTTCTGTGCACTGAGGTAGGGGCACCTTAAGTCCTGAGCAGGTATGCAGCCTGTGATGATGCCATGTCCTGGTGGATTAGTGTGAGCCCCGCTGGACCGCAGTGTAGGCCTGAGCTGCATGTAGTTCTTGGCCTACCGCCACGTGACGTTGTCTCACAGGTCACAGAGGTAGTGTAAAAGAGCTGAGCGGGTGTGTAGACTGCGATGATGCTGTGTGCACTGATAAAATCTCTTCCATAGCGAAATCAAGACCCAGAATCAAGTGTGTGACCTGGAGTCCCGCGGTGTGGGCTGCATGATGTGAAGGCTGTCAAGGTCAGGGGCCCTGGGCTTGGGGCTTGCACCGGCACGTGGTGGGCCCTCTTGAAGACACAGCAGTGGCGGAAGGTGAGCAGTGAAGCCTGGGTGCGCTGGGGAGGGCAGTCACTGCTGGGTGGTGGGAGGGGCTGGGGTGCAGAAGCCTGGGTGCACAGGGGTGGGCAGTCACCGCTGGGTGTTGGGAGGGGCTAGTGTGCAGCAGCCTGGGTGCGCAGGGGCGGGCAGTCACCGCTGGGTGGCAGGAGAGGCTGGGGTGCAGCAGTCTAGGTGCACAGAGGCAGACAATCGATGATGTGCCATTATATGTACTCTGCCATTCATAAATCTGGACTCTGTTTCAGATGAGGGACCTGCTGAACTGCAGTGCATACCGGCACGTGGTTGGAGACATACCGGTGCCAGCAGGTAAGCAGTGAGGCCTTGGGTGCTCAGTGTCAGCACTCTTTCTCTCTATCCCTCTCTTCTTTTGACTGTGTGTGTCTCTCTCTCTCTCTCTTTCTCTCTCTCTTACTCTCTCTCTTTCCCACTCTTTCTGTTTTTCTCTCTCTTTCTCTCTCTCCTTCTCTTTCTCTCCCTCTTTATCTCTCTCTCTTTTGCTCTCTCTCTGTCCTTTGAGGAGTGCATGTCACACCTTCTTATCTGGATTTCTGTCTTGTAGGCTGTGACCTACAGATTGTCCTGAGACCCACCATAAGTCTTCAAAATTATTGTTTTGAGTTTATTTGAATAAAATGTTTTTTTGGTCATTCAAAGGTGAATGAGTGATTCCCCTTTTTGTGACAACACATGCATGTTACTGGTTGAAATTGTGCGACATCAGGCGAATTGTTTTGCTTATGATTTTGTGAAGTTTATGTAACATATCTTTGTCTGGGTGGAAGTGGGTGCCTGGTGGGGCGTGGGGGGGGGGGGGGTCCTGGGGGTGGTGGCGGAGAGTATTGTGGCCCTCTTGGGTGTCCAAGCTGAATGATCGTTGGCTCCATGGCATCTGTTGTTCTTCATGTGTGGCTCTGGGCTGGGCTCCCTTTTATGGTGCAGGTTGTCATCTGACTTCACACCAGATCAGCAGAGCAGGTATTAAATTCCTGCTGCTAACGTGCCTTATCTCCTGTTTTGGGTTCTTATCACCAATCTGGCTGGATGTTGAAAATTTTGTGGAGTGGTGTTGTTGTTGCAGCTTTTTACACAGGAACGCCTACTCTGCATCTCATTAGCGACAGCTGCCGGTCTCATCTGTGGCGATGTTTATTGTGGATGCTAGCACAGGTAAACTTGTCCAAACTGATCTCTGATCGTAGTCAATGAAGTCCAGGAATAATCAGTCAATATCCTCCGTAAAAAGGCTGTCCAAACAGCAAAGTAGGTATGCAAAAAGGCAAAAAAGGTTCTGGTGGGGAAAAAGCTTTACAATATGAGCTGAGGTTTGATAGTAGAAAGTGTCCTCCCACAGTATTCCCCTCTCTCACACAAAGAAGAGAGATACACACCTACTGCTCTAATGGTTAGTGTCATTGTTTAATTTCCATCAGTCATCAGTGCTCAAGGTCATAAGTCCTTCATTCGAGGCATGAGGATGGGAACATTGGCACAACCATAGAAACATTAACCCATGTTGTTGATGACGAACAGCGTACTGGGACAAACCTCACCATATATGCAAAAACACTAAGTGAAGTAGCCACAATAAACGAAGTTGTAGAGACCTTCGCCAAAGTTTCTTGTGGGAACTGGGATACGTGTACAACATACATAGTTAAAGCGCATAGCATGGTGGGCACCAAATTGCACATATTGCGCCCTGAAATATAAACTGAATAAGTCGAAAGAACAGAAAAAATGGGAATATAAGCTAATGTTAAAGTGGGCCCGAAGTACACACACAGCAGAAAACGTGTAACCTTCCCAGTAACGAACCAAGGTATTAAAATACAGGTGATCAAAAGCATTCAACCATCATGTCTCCTTGTACGAAGGCATGTGAATATAGCATGCAGAAATTACCAAAATGATGTAGTTGGCCCCATTCTGTGCGCCTTCCTTTGGTTGTGATATCCCATCATGATGGTTTATCCACATTGCGTTTTTAATTTTGGCTTGCCACTTATTTGGTAACTCGTTAGATTTGCAGAGCATAGTCCCGCTTTGGTGGAAATTATCATTTAAGGATGACTTAACTAGAATAGCAACACACAGATAAAAAGATTTTAATTAAAAAATAAAGGTAAATTATTAAATTTGTTTAGTCTTTGTAAAGTGAATTCCCATTTCAATTTTAATGTTGTCTGTTTTTAGGTCTGGCGCTAGCCACATCCTCTTGCATTTGCTAAACATAATTGTGAAATGGTCTTACTAACTTGGGGCTTTCAGTCCACCATTTTCATCCATTGCCCATTACTGTGGAACATATATACAAAGCATTTTTACGGTCACAAATAGGGCGATTCACAGATTTGGCAAGTTTGTGACCGTAAAAATTATTTTTGGAATGTACTAAACCAAAATTACGGTTCGGTAACATGTTACTGAACTGCAATTTGGGTTTTGCAATTCGGAATTTTGAAGGGGCGTGTTAAGGGCATCCTTTCCAGATACCGAATCGGATTGGTATGTACAAATGTTTTGCTATCGAATGAGGTTTCAAAACATTTGCACTTTACCACCAACTCAAAGTTGGTGTTCATGCATTCACAAATTGGAAAGGGTCCCCATGGGACCCCTTCCCCTTTTTGAATGTTGGGAAAACATTTTTAAGGGACCACTGCCTGCTCTTAAAGAATGAAAACAAAATGTTTTATTTTTTATTGTAGACACTGTTGGACTTGGCCCTTTTTGGCTAAAGTTCCCTAAACTTTTTGCTTTTTTTTCAGACTAGGTGTTGCCATCTTAGATGCTTTGGGCACTTTGCCACTGCTAATCAGTGTCAAAGTGCAAGTACTCCCTGTATAAAGCGTAATGGTAATTGGTTGTCCATGATTGGTATGTTGGCCTTACTAGTAAAGTCCTTAGTAAAGTGCACTATGTGTGCACTGGTAATGCAAATGCTAATAGTGGGCCTGCAGCACTAATTGTGCCACCCACACAAGTAGCCTTAAAGAAGAACTCAGGCCTGCCACTGCAGTGCCTGCGCACAGTTTGTTAAACTGCCATGTTGCCTTGACAAGTGCACCCACTTGTCAGACCTTACCCTTCCCTTTCTATGCACATCAGACTCCCCTATGGTAGGTCCAAGGTACCCCCTGGGCAGGGTGCAGTGCATCTGAAAGGTAGGACATATACTGAGGTGTGTGACAGTGAAATACTCTCTATTTCATGTTTCACTGTTGAAAGGCCATCTTGCCCATAGAACAGAATAGGGAGGCAGTGTAATATGTTTTCCAGACTATTTTTCCATACGCGTAAGATGGAGAAGTGAAGTTTAGAATGCCTGAACTCACAGTGTAATGACACATCTTTTTATGAAGGTGGTTTTTGCATTGTGTGTTTAGGAACCCCTCTTTTAGAAGTGGCTGGGTTTGTGTGCTCTAACATTTCTGTGTGTCTCTGCCTGGTTTTGGATTGACTGTTTGGATTTGAAAGTGATAGGATCTGGGGAATGTCTTGCCCAGGGGAGGAGGTGAGACAGCAACAGGCAGACCTGCATCTGGAGTGTAGGGGGGAGGAGTAGCCCCTAGAGGTAAAGAGGCCTGGGTTCCTGCCATAACACAATGGTCCCATCTCCTGCTGAGTGATTGAGAATCCAGACCCCCACTAATCAAAGGAAGAAGATGTCACTGGCAGGAAGGCACCCATAACTGGTTTGAACAGGGGTCAGTCTCCCCTGAACACAAAGACTGTAAAGACATTTAGGGGCATAACTAGGAGAGCTGAAGTCCCTGAATGTTACAATGGAGAAATGGATTGATCAAGACTGTAAAGGATTGAACCACTTCGTGGTCAAGAGGAACCTCTGCCAAGGAAGAAACAGCTGAAGAGACTAAAGGAAAGGACTGGCTCTTGCTGTGTATTCTGGGGCTGGCCTTCAGTTTGCTGCTTTAACCAAGAAGAGGCTTAAGGGACTTTGTTGTGTTGTGTGACCCCCTATTTAAGAGGACTTTGCTGTGTGCTGTTTCCGGAAGTAAATTATCCCCAAGGGCCCGAGGTGAGCTGGCTCCCTGTTACGGAAACTCAGGAACACAAAGGTTTCCAGGAGAGTCTCAGCGACGCTGTGTGCTTGTGCTGTTTGCAGCCTTAGACCCTCGTAAGAATTACACTGTGATCATGTGCACCTGGAGTCCAGTGAGTCTCAGCGACGCTGTGTGTGTGTGCTTTGTACAGCCTGAGACCTTCGTGAGGATTGCCCTGTTATTGTGCACCTGGAGTCCAAGTGAGTCTCAGCGACGCTGTGTGTGGATCACTGACATAATATCGAGGTACATAATATCGATTACCAAAAATATCAGCGACAAAATATCGACAGACAGAATATTAACTTTGTATCTACAAACAGGTAAGTAATATCGAGTAAAAAATATCGTTTACAAAAATATAGTTTGTAAAAATATCGATTTTATTAAAAACAATGTTAAATTAAATTAATAACAATTATTTACTAAAATATGCTTAAAAATACTTAAATTACCTTATAATAATTAAATAATTAATTAAAGTTATAAAACAAAATGTACAACCATATTTGTTAAAAAAATATATATAGTAACATAATATAATTTAAAAAATATCCAATATTATTACCGTAGGATAGCGGAAGTGTAAAATGACTATTCCCACTCCAGAGAGTGCAACAGTAGATAAGGCGTTGGATAGCTTAGAGGTCAAAATTACTATTCCCACTCCAGAGAGTGCAACAGTAGGGAAAGCGTTGGATAGCGTAGGGGTAAAAATTACTATTCCCACTCCAGAGAGTGCAACAGTAGGGAAAGCGTTGGATAGCGTAGAGGTAAAAATTACTACTCCCACTCCAGGGAGTGCAACACTAGTGAAAGCGTTGGATAGCGTAGGGGTAAAAATTACTATTCCCACTCCAGAGAGTGCAACAGTAGGGAAAGCATTGGATAGCGTAGGAGTAAAAATTACTATTCCCACTCCAGAGAGTGCAACAGTAGGGAAAGCGTTGGATAGCGTAGGGGTAAAAATTACTATTCCCACTCCAGAGAGTGCAACAGTAGGGAAAGCGTTGGATAGCGTAGGGGTAAAAATTACTATTCCCACTCCAGAGAGTGCAACAGTAGGTAAAGCGTTGGATAGCGTAGGGGTAAAAATTGCTATTCCCACTCCAGAGAGTGCAACAGTAGGGAAAGCGTAGGGGTAAAAATTACTATTCCCACTCCAGAGAGTGCAACAGTAGGGAAAGCGTTGGATAGGGTAGGGGTAAAAATTACTATTCCCACTCCAGAGAGTGCAACAGAAGTGAAAGCGTTGGATAGCGTATGGGTAAAAATTACTATTCCCACTCCAGAGAGTGCAACAGTAGGGAAAGCGTTGGATAGCGTAGGGGTAAAAATTACTATTCCCACTCCAGAGAGTGCAACAGTAGGGAAAGCGTTGGATAGCGTAGGGGTTAAAATTACTATTCCCACTCCAGAAAATGCAACAGTAGGTAAGGCGTTGGATAGCGTAGAGGTAAAAATTACTATTCCCACTCCAAAGATTAAAATTATTAAAATTAACATAATTATCAATTAATCAATTCAATAAAATTATTTGTGAATGAAAATTTAATTAATTACCAAATAAAAATTATTTAACAATTAATTATAAATAAATAAAACTACATAAATTAACATATTTAATTAATTATTATTAAATTACTTCCCACCCTACTCCCCTATAAACCCACAACCAGCTACAGAAATGTATTTAGTTAAATTAACATTATTATCAATTAATCAATTAAATAAATTTAATTGGAAATTAAAATGTAATTAATTACTAAATAATAATTAATTAACAATTCATTAAAAACAAATACCAATAAATAAATTTACATATTTAATTAATTATAATTAAATTACTTCTCACCCTACTCCCCTATAAACCCACAACCCTCTACAGAAATTAAATTAGTTAAATTAACATAATTATCAATTAATCAAATAAATAAAATTAATTGGCAATTACAATTTAATTATTTACAAAATAAAAATAATTAACAATTACTTATAAACAAATACCAATAAATACATTTACATATTTAATTAATTATAATTAAATTACTTCCCACCCTATTCCCCAATAAACCCACAACCCACTACAGAATTAAATTATGCAAAATTTAAATAACATTACATTAATTAATTAAATTAACATAAATAAACACTTGTAACACATAAAATACACTATAAAAAATTAGATGTTATTAAATGTTCGATATTTTTATTAACCTATATTATGTACTTCGGTATTTTGACTATCTATATTTTAAAATTCGATATTACATTACTTACCTTCAAAACGATATTTTTGATGTCTGTATTCTGTCCATTCGATTTTCTGTCCAGCCTATATTTTTTACACGATATTATGTCCATTCGATATTTTGTAGTCAATATTTTGACTGTGCACCGCTGTGTGCATGTGCTTTGTGCAGCTTGAGACCTTCATAAGGATTGTCCTGTTATAGTGCACCCAGAGTTCAAGTGAGTCTCAGCAAAGCTGTGCGTGTGCTTTGTGCAGCCTGAGACCTTCGTGAGGAGTGCCCTGTGATCATGCACAACCGCAGCTCAAGGGAGTCTCATCGATGCTGTGTATGTGTGCCCTGTTGCAGCCTGAGATCTTCTTAACACCAGGGCCCGGACCGGCAGCCCCAGCGGAGCTGAGCCGCGCCGCTGCCAGAGCGGGACCTCAAACCAACCCTGTTGAAGGAGGGCCCGAGTTCCAATGCCCAGAATCCACAAAGAGGATTATGGGGATGCCCATGAGGCCCAAGTCGCAGGAGGAGGAGAAGAGAGTGAGGTCGCACCCCCCAGGTAACGTGTGTTGCCGCCTGGGGCGGGGTGCAGGCTCTAAGAGGGACGCTCTCGGCCTCTCCCATTCCTGAAGTGCGAGCCTCTGCTTCGGCTCGTATAGCGGCCCGTACTGGCCAAGGAGTGGCAGTACCAGGGCTAAAGTGCGGAGGTGCACTTTGGTTTACATCATAGCCGTGTGGGGGCATTTGTTGACGGAAGCTGACCGCGAGTCAGTACGAGTGGCGGCGAGACCTCCTAAGGCACCATGTTCGGTGCTGGAGTGTATTACGCTTTGTATTATTTCTGCATTACAAACTACCTGATTGTTGTAATACGCATTGCATTATTTCTGCATTACAAACTACCTGAAGTGTATTACGCATTGCATTATTTCTGCATTATGAACCACCTGATTGTTGTATTACGCATTGCATTATTTCTGCATTACGAACTTCCTGTTTGTTGCATTACGCATTGCATTATTTCTGCATTAGGGACTGCCTGATTGTTGCATTACGCATTGCACTATTTTGGCATTACGAGCTGCTGATTGTTGCATTACGAACTGCATTATTTTTACATTGCAAGGTGCCCGATTCTTGCATTATGAAGTGCATAGCATTGTATTAGGGCTGCAGTGGATCATTTAGAATTGCTCAGTAATATCACCAGAACTTAGAAGGGCTGGCTGGCCTAATAACCGGCCAGGAGGAATATTACAAATACGCATATTTTGGATTTATATTGGGTGGTCTCATCGTATATCTTTTTTATATTAATTTGTACTTGTTTTTATGATACTTGTGTAGAGTTCATTTGTGGTATCCTCATTGGGTTACTGAGAGCATGCTTGCAAATACTTTACACACTTGCCTTGAAGAGAAGCCTAGCTGTTCGTGCCAAGCTACCGAGGGGGTGAGTGGGGGCTTTCTGAGAAGGTGTCCTTCCTTTCCCTGACTTGGAAGCAAGGGTCCCTATTTGGTCTAAGGACCTACGTCAGCCAACTAGTGAACCCCAGGTCTAATAGACACAAATCCTGTTTTCCTTTAAGGAAAACAGGTTGCATTTCAGCAACAAAAACCTTCATTCATAGGCAATCACAGGCATGGTGTTCTGTTGACCTCTGCAGTCCACCATCCCTATGATGGCTGTCATTCCTAATGGGTCGCAAACTGCAACCTTCCTCATTAATATTCAGGAGGTAGGTTGATTTGCAACCCACTAGGAACTGCAAATATGAAACAAAAAGTTTCATACATAAGGAACAGATTCGGATGAAATCGCTATTCCTATTCTTTCAAAATCTGTCCCTGCAGCATACATGATGTGGCAATGAGCCAGCCCACTTCAGCAACTGGTAACCTTCACTCGGAGTTACATCATTATGCTCTATCAAAAGAAACAAACTCACACACACAGTAGTTCCCTTGAGTGCCAGGAACTACTATGGCAATGTGTGCTTTTTTAAACCAAAAATATATACATGCATTTGCAAGTAGCCAGTTTTTTTTTATATTGACAAGGGCCTGGCAGCTTCTCCAGTAAACGAGCTTTGTAAAAACCTCGACAAAACAAAACAATTGACAAAGGTAAAAGGTTGGCAGCCAAAGACAGCTCTAGATGCTATCATTTGCTTAACAGCTTTCCTCAGTGGAAGGATGCAAAGAAGTTGAGGCCGGGTATACTGAATTCGAATGCAGTTTCTTATTGGAGACATTTTTTGACTGTGTTGTGGCTTCAAATCAGTTTTCATATCAAGATTAATATAAAGATGATGGATAAATGGGAAGGAATATAATATAAATTAAAAATGGATATTGTGAAAAAGAAAACATTAGTGAAAAGACAGGCTACAAAATGTATGAATAAAAACCTTGCACATGTTAAAAGCAATTCAAAACAAAAAATCCCTAATGCCAGCTAGAGGTCAAAGAGCAAGAATAGCCATATATTATTTCCTTCTCACAAATTCTGTGCTCGTATTGTGTCAGTTCTGGACATGTCCGAAAAATGTGTAGTATGTTGCATTCTGTTTGGTTGCATTGTCAACAGAGCAAGTGCGGTAGTAGTTTGCCTCATGCAGTCTATCTGGTTTCAGATGCCAATCAAGCAGCATTTCGAAATACTTGAATGTCATTACAGCTTCTCACAGAACATTGTCTTCGTTTTTGAAGATGCCTACCCACTCCTCTCTTTCAATATCCATGTTCAGGTGTTTTTTAGCATCCTGTTCGCAAGTCTTCTTCGGAAGATTTAAAAAAACAGTGTGAGAATATTTTGCCACGTAACCCTGATACGAGTACCCAATGGTTTCCCAGTCTTTGAATGTAGCAAAAAAATGGTGATTCTTCGAGATTGAGTGTGCTTTGTCTGGATTTGATTTTAATTCTAACAAGTTTGCTAATTGGTTGCATTTCCTCTTTTTGTGTTGTATGTAGCCTGTATTTTTCTCTAAAAAACCTTAATGACCCCGTTTGCTTCTATTACGCGAGTTACGCTTCCCAAGTTTCCCCAAGCTCGTCTGTTGCCTCTGTGTGGATTGCTGCATTCCACCATAATGGTGTTTCTCCATGTAGCCTTGAATTAAGCTTCAATTGCTTATGAAATGAGATCAATGCTAGAATGGTTTATTGTATTATTGGGTTAAATGTCAATGACCGGGAAGATGTGTGCTTGTAAACATATGTTGGACCATTTCCATCTTTTATTCCTTAAAACCTATTTCCAAAATTGTTTGTGAGGTAAACATTTCCCTAAACCTGTCAGTTGGAAAAATTGTTAATCCAAGTCGTATGAATCCATATAGGACAACCTGACAGTTTATTTACAATACATTTTTTGCCTACTGTTCCTGGTCTTCTCTTGTCACGAATGAACTTCAACATTTAATAATCTATTCCTTTCAGAATAGTCCAGCATGTAAAAGAGATAGTTAAGCCTAAATACAAAATCTATTTCCGCTCCACACTGAAATCTAAAGTTGGGACCTCTTTCGGAAGTCTCACTTTGTCATGGTGATTATAGAAAATAAGTTGCTTTTATCATAGTGTTTATGTCTCAGTTAGCCAATGTACCTAAGTATTTGAGATTGCATCCTTTCCATTGTATCCAATATTATGTGATACTCACTCTGTCAGCATTCTTTGCTATTAATAGAGTTTCACTCTTATCTCAATTCACTTTTGTTAGAAGCCGGAGTTCCCATGCGCACCGTTGTTGTCAAGTGTACGACCCGGACCTCCCCGCTCCCACGTTAGGCCAAGGAAGGACACCGTCCGAGACAGCCCCGCTCACCCTCTGCTCCCCCCCTTAGTAGCTTGACACGAGCAGCCAGGCTTATCTCCAAGGCACAAGTGTTCAGTATGTGCAAGCACTCCCACAGAAATCCCAATGATGTCACCACAAATGAACTCTACACAAGTATGTATAAAACGAGTATACTTTATATAAAAAGATATATGAAATGACCACACAATACAACTCCCACATATATACGCTGGGTAATATTGTTTCTGATGGGTTGGGCGGTCTTAACCACATGCGTGCGAGCGGAATTCTGCTCACACGCTCAGATTTAGTAAATCCCATTATTCATGACGAGCTGGGCTCGTCATCAGCGTGCGAGGAGGCTACGCCATGACGAGCCCAGCTCGTCATCAGCCCCGAAGGGGTTAATCTCCAACCACCGCCTCTAACCAACAGTTACACTGACTTTTAACAGTTCTCAACAGGTTAAGTACGTTGTATCACTAGATTCACACAGGTTGCAAAATACAAGGAATACTGCACTACTTAATGATGGGTTCCTGTACAGTACCACAGTGAAACAATGCAATGCGTAGCATAAACATCATGTACTGAGTCAACGCAAGATAATGCAACTCGGTTCTCTACAAGTATGCCCTGTTCAAGAAAGGAATACAGCAATGCGTCACGCTGCAATTTCGTACAGTGCAATAGTAAAACAATGTGTAGCCCCACCAGCATGCCCTGTGCACGGAAGAAATAAGGTAATGTGTCACAGTGCAATTCAGTACAGTGCAGTAAACAATCAATGCGCAGCGCACTAACCCCTGAGTTCGTTAAGCACCTCCAGTGTCAGACATTGTTCAATAGTTTGATCGTTTGTTAGCAGCAAATATGCAAAGTGTTATACAGCTGTTTTTAGAAGTATGCAACCGGTACCCCCCAACATGGATCAATGATGACACCCAAGTTCCACTCCAGGCTCTGGCCCTTGTACTGCCCCGCCCAGGACCATCACTGACTGAGATCTGGGCCGAAGCAACAGGCGCACACAGCTGCCAGCAGTGAGAGGCCGAGAGACTGTCCTTCAGGCCCGCACCCGGCCCCAGGCGATGATGCACTTTACCTAGGGGGGGTGGGACCCCACTCTCCTCTCCTGCCGCAGCGGCTTGGCCTTACTCCAGAACCTTGTCACCACGGGCAAGGTGCACTCGGGCCGGTAGATCAGCTCCTGCGGGGCTGCCGGTCCGGGCAACCAACGTTCAGCACAAACTCCTTCCACGAAGCCTTCCACACAACGCTAGTGCTAAGTCAAGCTGCCTTTGAGGGCCCGATCACTTGGCCCTTCTCTTCGGCGCTGTTAGGACTTCTTTGTTCGCTGGTGCTCCCGCTCTCCGGTACCCCTCACCAGCACCTTCAGTGGCACCTTCGACTAGCCCCTCCGGCACATCTCACCTCTCCACCACATGCCGATCCGAGTGTCGGAGACTCACTCCTCCTTAGTACCCATGATGTCCCAGCACTCTCCACCAGTTCCTGGACTGCATTGCAAAAAGCACCCCCTGCATGTAGGAAATCTCGGCTCTCTACCACGATGCCCACACTCCACAGGCGCTCCAACACCTGTAGCTACACCAAGACACACACCCTGCGCGCCAGAGTCTTGATTTGCTCCAGGTGCCCACGATCACCTTAGGCACCCCTTCGGAGGTCTCAGTCTGCCATGAAACTGTCCCACCACCGTGCCACTTGAGACTTCCTGGAAACATTTTTGTTCATGTGTTTCCGAACAGGAAGCCAGCTCACCTCGGGCCCTTGGGATACAGGATGCAGCACACAGCAAAGTCCTGCTAAGGAAGAAGGGAGGCACAGCCCACTGCTGCGCCCCTTCAGTTTCTCCTCGGTCAAGAGCTACAAACTGCCCACAAGCCCCAGATCACAAAGCAAGGGCCAAGTGTCTCCCGCAGCCTATTCAACAACTCTTCCTGAGGCAGAGGTTTTCTTCCTGATTGCGGACAGGTCAAAGCCGCCGGAGGCTCGACCAGTCCAAGGGGTCTTCAAAGCACTCCCAGCACTTCTCTGAACGATACTGAGACCGTTCTCGATGACATCATCAACATGACCAACATCTTGGGCTTACAGTTCTTCTTGTTATACCCCTCATTGTCTTTGAAGTTTCCTTGTGCTCAGGGGTCGCCTACCCCTCCCTAAATCAGTCTTGTGTATCTCCCCCCCAGTTTCACTGTCCTCTCTTTGATACTGGGGGCCTGGATCTTTAATCACTCAGAGGGAGATGGGTCTATTGTTTTATGGCTCTGAACCAGGCCTCTTCACCTCGCAAAGCCTCTCCTTCTCCTTGTTCCATGTGCAGGGCAGCCTAATGCCAACTCCACCCCTCCCCTGGAGACCTCCCTCAGCCTTTCTCACCTCTCCTAGATCCCGGGAGGCAATTCACATTCTGCTGAGACACAAAAAAAGGTCTAAAGCACAAACTTGGCTATTTTCGCAAACTGCGGTTTCTAGACACACAGCGACAAAACCCATCTACCAAAAATGTGTTATGATGCTGTGAGTTCAGACATACCAAATGTCACTGTTCCATTTCCAATTCTTGGGAAACTAGGCTAACAATACTACACCCAGCCTCCACAAAGGTCATCCTACCCCATGGGTAGGATGGCCTTTCACCAGGGAAAATGAAATGGAGCATTTTTCACTGTCAGGGCCTAGCACCCACACTGGTGCAGGTTCAGCCTTTTACTTACACTGCATCCTGTCTAGGGGTTACCCAGGACGTCCTACAGGGGTGCCCCATGTGTATGCAAAAGGGAAAGTAAGGCCTGACAAGTGGTAGCACTTGTAAGGACAACATGCTAATTTAGCACAATTCGCGCAGGCCCTACACTGAAAACCTGTGTTCCTCTCTGTGCATTTATTTAGTACTAGCTCCGCACACACAGTGCACATCACTTAGGGATCTTGCTAGTAAGGCAAACATACCAATCAGAGACAACGAAACAACACTTCAATTTATACAGGGAACATCTGTACTTGCACACTGGTTAGCAGCGGCAAGCACAGCATCTAACTTCACAGCTCTCTGTCAGGAAAACGGTCTAGGGAAAAAGCAACATTTTAAGTGAACTTTAGTCAACAAGGCCAAGCCCAACAAATTTGTATTAAAAAAAAGAGAAATGTATGCTAGTTGATAAAATACAGAAGGATCTTGGGGAGTTGTTCAACATGACTTTGGGTCTTTATCCTGTGAGTTATCTGGAATTCCATAGATGTGATGAGTTTCACTTAAAACATGATAGGTAGAAAATCTGTCAAATAGGTTCTCATGTCAGATCCTTCTAGTTTTCTCAGGACCCTGTGAAAGTGCATGCCATCCATTTGTGTGCAGTCTTCCAACTCTGTTATATTGTTCTTCAAGTGCAAGAGGTCTGGGCCCCAGTTTGGTGTATTCTCCAACCTGGTTTCTATTTCTTTAATCATTGATTCTGCTTATGAGGGCCTCATGTTAGAGGGTGCACGTTTCCACCTTTTCAGTCTGAGGCTACTGTGGCTTTATCGGAGTCTATTGCTACTAACGTTGTTCCTATAGCTGAGATTATTTTACAGTATCATCTATAGTGTATTGTTTCTATATTGTGTGGATTACTGCTTCCTTACTGTCTCTGAAAATGACAGCTGTCCAGAGGTTTGTTTTGATGATGTCACTCTTCATGGTATTTTGAGAATGCTGAACCTGTGTCTTTGTACGTTTACTGTCTTAGGGTGGGAGACTTCTATTCAGGAATTTATCCTTTTGAAGCCCAGGAATGAGCACTGAAACGTATGCACATTTCGTCACATCTTCTCTCATGGCTTCTTTTCCATTCTTGCACACTTGGGGGCACATGCATCATTGTAGGAATTTGCATTTCCTAAATTGCGAAAATTAAGGAATCGCAATTTAGGAATTGCAAAATCCTAGGCATCAAGAAATCCTAATTTTTTTTAGGATTTCTTAATTTTTGGAATTTGCGATTCCTTAACTGCGAATCGCAATTAAGGAATGGCATTACATTGATTCCTATGGGCCTAGAGGCCCATAGGAATCAATGCCGTTTTGCATTTCTATTTTTTGGAATTCGCAATTTGTTGATGCATTGCAAGGGTGCAGAGGGGGGTCCAAAGGACTCCCCCCTGCACCCCTGAAATGTCTTTTAAAGTGCATGTTTCACACACACATGTCCTAAGGACATGTGTGTCTGTAACATGACACTTTCCAAAATGCATGTTTGTGCTTTTTTAAAGAATTTTGCAAATTAACACGAGGGCCAACCTCGTGTTAATTTGCACTTCCTATTTCAAAATTCGCATTTTTTAAAAAAATTATGCATTGCATTTAAGGAATCGCACAAATGCGATTCCTTAAATGCATTTGCATTTTTAGGAAATGCAAAAAAAAGCGAATTTTGAAAAATTGTTTCATGCATCCCAAAAACGTATTTAGGAAGTGCAAACGGCCAAATGTACCGATTCGCACCATTTGCACTTCCTAAATAGGTTGATGCATGTGCCCCTTGGTATTTATCTGTTCTGAGGTTAGCCCTCTTTGTTCATGTTAGTGTATGGATTTACAAAGAACTTCAGCATCTTGGTGTTATTCTTCTTTTAATATTTATCTTAACATGGTGCTATTTTGATGATATCTTCCTGTCTACTCACTACTGGAGTCCATGTGTTGCTGTGTTTGATCTCCCCTCTCACACTTTTATGGTACCAGGTGGAGTTTATTTTGCTGTTGTGGCTGTATTACCTCTCTGAGGTGATCTAGGCATGACTGCACCTGTACAACATAATTTCTATTTAAATGGTGCCCAAGTATGTGGCTGTGTTCATGTATCTAATACTTCAACTTCCTTCTTCCTTTCATTGAACACTATGCTCTAGTGTCCTTAATGAGTAATTGATCAATGCCTTTGGCCCTAACTCTTAGTGCACCCTGTGACACCTTCCTTTTAGACCCTCACCACCTCCCAACTCCCTAACATTCTCTAACTCACTGTGGTCACCTTCTCTTCTTCCCCCGAGGAGTCATTTGTTCTGCATTCCTTTCATTTGCAAGGCCTGGAGTCAGGATCCCTAAAAAGAGAGCAGGGTACTGAAACCTGCAGCACTTTCCTACAATACTAAATAATCATTGCAGACAGTTTTCCAAAGTCATACCTACTTTATTTCCTTATACATGTCTTACAGTTTTATTACTAATCTTATATCCAGGCCTTTTACTTTTTTTTGACTTCTAAACTTTTGAAGCACCCCTTATATTCTCCTGTGGTGATCCACTTTAATCATTTATTTTTCTAAAGATTTAATCTCTGTATTCAGCTTTTTATTTATAGCAACCAAGTTGGAAATTGTAGAACTCTTCTGAGGCATTAAATTAAATCCAATTATTAAACAGAGGTGCATGTTTAGATCTTTTTTGTTTGTAAAACAATCATAGGAGCTGATATAAATTTGGAAGATAAAACCATGTCTAAATTAAAGGACCTCGAGTATTTAAGAAGGTGCATTCTCCAAAAATGATTTTAAAAGTAACAATCTAAAACTGAATACATTCAAATAAATTATCACCATAGAAGTTATCAAACATACAAGTCATATTTTTTTGAGGAATTGAAGAGCCACCAGTAACTCTCCCAGAACTGACAGGTGAACAATACTACTGTGAGGGAAATAATGGAAATAGGCACAGTCCCAAATGTACACTCAATAGTAATCAATTTAGGAACAAAACCTTATAAATTGTTGTATGTTGCATTTAAAACACTGCACATGATAGAGGATCCACAGCTAACTCTATTGGTCCTGACCATTCACGTTTAAGCTATTTTTTCGAAACTCCTGGTCTGTGAATGACTTGGACTTCATCATTTAAGGAGATTATCATAATAGCAGAATCAACAATGAAGACTTTGTAACACTTATGGCATCATTACGATGGCAGGCGGACAATGTCCACCCGCCACCATAATGGTGTGCGGGACCGTCCGCCAGAAATGCGTCGGTTCCGCACCTACAATTATGATGCCACCACCACTGTGGCGGTGACACCCCTTATTCCCAGCCTTGTGGCCGGCAGTGCTCACAGCACCGCCCTCAACAATGCTGGGAATGCAAATTGTGCATTTGCATGCACAAGGTGACATGCACCGCACGGTGCCTACCACCTTGTCCACGCCAATGGTACCCCCTGAATGTAATCCCTCCCCCCAACACCCTGGGTGCCCACAATGGGCCCCCAATAGCAGAAACCACATGCCTTTTCATGGCAGCAACGGCCATGGATAGGCTGCTCACTGCTATGATCATATTATTGATGGCGGTGTCTTGCAGACACCACCAACACGTTTTCCATCCAGTCGACGAGCCGACCAGTGGAAAAGTGGTGGGCGGTTTTTCTGTCTGCCGTGGACCCCGAGCCATCCTAATGTGGCAGGGGGTCACTGATGGCAGGAAGGCTGGCGGATCACACCCACTGGGCCGGCGGCGGGAGCGATCTGCCCGCCATCCTAATGGGCCGGTAAGAGTGATGTTTTGTATATATTATCCCAAAACAATTCTGACTTCGGCAGTCTCTCTGACATAATATGGATGACTGTAAATATTTGTTCCCACTAGAGTCGGGGGGCACAAATCAAAACAGTCACTACAAGCCCTCACACAGATACTAGGCACAGTCCCAGAGCTGTAAATAAATTAATCCTCAAACAAGTGCCCATATCTCAGCCATCCTCTGCTGAAACCAAAGCACGCCTGATGTGCATGCTACTCAATTGCAGATCAGCAGTGAAACATGCGCTGGACATCACAGACACCATCCTTACACATGAGGTAGACATTCTAATCCTGAATGAAGCATGGCTAAATGTTCCCTCCTTACCTTCCCTTGACCTTCTAGTGCCACCTAATCATGACATCATTAGATTAGATAGACCAAGCAGATCATGCAGGGGTATCCCCTGCATACACAGAAGCAATGTCGTAGTGAAACCGTCACATAAAATGAACATATCCTAATGCGAATACCTCTACATTGATATTCTGAGCCATAAGTATCCAGTGTGCAAACTGCACACGATCTATCACCCACCAAGTGATAACATCACTTTTATTGAACAAATGATGGAAACCATCCCAATCAGCACAGAACAACAAGAAACCCACATCTTCCTTGAAGATTTCAACCTCCACTGGAATGACCCTAATGACGAAGCAGTAAACAGCCTGAAAACCTTCCTAGCTGACATACACCTGACCTAATTCTGTGACCTTCTTGTAACTTGGATTTCATAAAAAGTGATGTTACAGTAGCGATAGGGGCCTGTAAATATACCCCTCAATTTCTTAGACCAATTCCAATCTGGTTTCCACCATGGCCACAGCACCTTATTGGCGCTCACACGCATTGTTGATGATACTCTAAAAATGTTGGACCAGAATGAATCCTGCCTTATTATCCTTTTTGACCTCTCATCATACTTCGATACTAGGGTTCCCTGAGGGGTCTGCCCTCTCACTCCCACTTCTTAACTTATTCACCCCAAACAGAATTGTTACATTTATCTAACATCCACTATCACATGTACGCAGATGCCACCCAACTTTACTTAAAAACCTAGTTTTCAGAAGATATTAGGTCTCTAAATGCAACCCCACAAAAAACACAAAACTGGCTGACTAATAACCACCTGAAACCAAACACTCTCAAAACAGAATTCCTCCTAATTGCCACACCCAAACATTCACCGGACATCGCAGAATAGATTAAACAATTTTATGCCGTAGAACGCATGAACTATGCTCCAGGACATGATTTATCGGGTAGCCTGCACGCATGCATAATTCACACATATGCTGTTCTATGGGTTGTTGTCCACCTGGAACCTGTGGTTTTCTCTCTAGAGGATTTTCTTATGCCTTATCCCTCCTTAATGATGGTGTTATTTTTTTACATGATGCCTTGATTATTTCAAAGAGCTCTGGTACCCTCAAGGGTCATGTTTGGCTATATATAGGTTTATTGTTAAATAATTAAGAATAAGTAGATAAATATGAATCTTCATACCAGCCTTCCTTATCTGTATGGAGTGATGATGGCGTAGTACTTTAAAGGTGACCTGTCTTGGTTCATTCAGCCTGGTTTACTTTTTGATGGTGTTCAATGATCCTTAACCACTTCAAAATGTGGTGAAACGTTTCCAGATTTTTATGTCAGTGTCACAAATCCTCAAATTTAGGTTAACAATATATTTTCATATGGAGGAAAAATTATTTTTAATTCTTATTTTCTTTTTACTAATTTCACAAAAAAGAAATTTCGGGAGGGTATATCTCAATCCCCATGAGTTATGTTTAATAGGTATTGAATATGAAGACCATCCCCTCCCAGAGTGAGTTTTTTTTAACAGGGCTTCTTTAAAGTATAGTGTCTGTAGACCTCGGCCAGGATACAGCTCTCTCAGGCGTTTAGCACAACCTTAGTGCCTCTGCTTCCCGATCCGAGCCAAGCCTGGTTTGAAGTCAGCCCCTGTCTGCTTTACTTTTTCTGACACTCCTGCTCGCTCTTTATAAATTCCTACAAGCCCTTGGCCTTATTTAGCATTCCACTTCTCTATTTGGTCTCATTGGTAGTCTTGATAGAGTCCTCTTTTGCCGGTTTATCGCCGCCTTTTTCCTGCCTTTTCCCACCGCTGCTGCCCCCGCGGTCCCTCCCCCACTGGTTCCCAATCCTAGCTCCCGCCTCCCAGCTGCGTCTCCCTCCCTCCTCCCCTATTTAATGGCGGCCGCATGCAGTGGGCGTGCGGCTGGCGCGCCAAAGGTTCACCAAAGGCTATACCGTATGTGCCGATCCGTGACCCAACCGCGACCAGCACCAGGACCTCTGATACTCCAGCCCACCAGCACTGCACCTCCTCGGCTCTACACAAACTCATCACCGGCAAGAACTTCAACTTCAAGCTCTCTTCAACTCTCGACACCCAGGGACCCTTCACCTGTTGTAACTGCCCCCACTCCTTCACCTACACCGACACCAATAACCACCACCTCCCTCCAGCAACAACTCCACTGCACCCCAAACCATGGGATGCATCCTCCTCAATGTCCGCTCTCTCCACAAACACGCAGCGGAAATCTGGGAGCCCCTCAACAGCTCCGCCCCGGACATCGCCTTTCTCACTGAAACCTGGACGAACACCGCCTAAGGCCCAGACATCGAGATTGCCATCCCTGAAAAATAAAAGTTCACCCAGAAGGATCGCCCCAACCGCCCTGGGGGAGGAATCCCCATTGCTCACAAGAACAATCTACGACTGAGCATGTAGCGGGAATTTGGTTCTCCTACAGAACTGTGCATAGAGATTTGGAACCTCAGTGAATTAGGATGGCCCAAAACTCACCTCAGTACCCAAAATCCACTTACCGAGCTAGCTACATTGTCTCATTGGTCATAACAAACTCCCAATGTTTAGACAAACCAGAACATGAACTTAGAATACCTCAGGTATCGTGGAACACATGAACACTCTTTCGCTATATAACCATTTCAAACCAGAACGTGGAGTAAATGAGGACACGTGCATAGTTGAAATATTTATTTACTAATGCAGGGTTCTCAAACACAGTATCTTAAATAATACCAGCAAACATATTATCAGAAACAAAGTTATCAGCATAGTTACTAGTCCATAAAAAGCGAACGGTGACGGCATACTAAGCTGCTGAAATGAATAGGAATTAACAACACCTATTTCTCACCATCCCTAATTAGCATATTATATTATATCTATTAAGGTCTCTTTTGGGTTTTAGCAGGGCGGGCCCATACCTCTAAATCTCAGTGGCAGAGGATCACATCATCTTCCACCAGCTCTCTGCATGCGAAGCACCATCAAGTGTGTTGAATGTTTTTAGCAAAGCAATATTAAACCCGCTCAAAGCCAGATTCAGGCAACAGCTGCATTTCTGTTATGTCTAGGAAGGTGCGAAGATCAGACCTCACAACAACACTGTGTATAGTTATCCCCGGAGACTTCAGCACTCACTGTGGAGACAGTGTACCAAGCAAAGCTAATATCAGAGCAATAACATATTATTTCTCAAGTAAATCACAACGCTCTTCTAGGTTGAAAGCTAAAATAACAATTATGCGTCATGTGCAAAATGAAGCAAAAGGAAAAATGGTGTTTAAACATTTAATAAGCTCATGCTAACTTAACACAGTATATAGAAAAGAAGTAGCTATATGACACCCCCCAATGATCCAAGCATGGTTAAAATAATGGTAAGGTGAGACCAGAATAGGGGCATAACATGAAAGCAGAGTTCAATAATAATGAGCCAAGGTAATTATCAAAAGCATATATGATGGCCTTACAGCGGCCAAAGAAAAAATGTCTAAACTTTTCAATTCAAGGCCCACTTTCGTTCAAGTCAATAGGCCTGGGATGTCAAAAAATTGTTTGTATGCAGAAGGCACCCCAAAAAAATCAGGAACATGCTATTAGCAAAAGTTCCGAAGGCTTCTCAGGATAAGACTGAATATGCAAAATACGCAGCTACAGCCTCCAGCATGAAATCACTGTCATCATCCGAAAACAGTTCAGCCATCCAATCAAGTAGTGGGAAAGAACATACGTGCTCCTCCAGCACTGGATCCTCTAGCATCATCAGAGGACAACTCGGTGGGTTCTCTAGAAAGCTCTGTGACAAAAACTCATGTGCTGCTGCGAGTATGTCCCAGTGACCCATTAGTCCATGAATCGCTGCCAAGGCCATAATCCTTTCGCCAGAACAAATCAACTCGTGAGCAACTAAGGGACTCATCAGATGATTAAAATCGACATCTGGAGACACTGTCTTGCAGACACCCAAATCAAGGGCCCAGTCGAAATCGCAGCTCAGGCAATGAAACACAGGCTGGACGCATGTGAAATAGGAAAACTGAAACAATAATCCAAATGCCGTGCTTAAAGTCGCAAGCGGTAGTGTGCCATAGTAATCAAGCTTTCAGTTGCGAAATAGTGACAGGAGGGGCTGAGCGGCTTCTAACGCAGGACGGGCATCCATGTTTAATAAAACAAAATATCACCAAAACGCCTGCAGCCAACGCTAGCAAAACAGGGAAGCCACCAAACAGGCTTGAAAATATAGAATGAAAAAAGGCTGGGATGACTCCAAATATTTTCTCGAAGGAAGTCACGAGACCACTGCTAACTATTTTAAAAAAGTGAGCGAGGCCAGAAGTGGAGGAGGCATTAAAGATTTGATGAACCAGCTTGCTGAAATGTAACGGTAAATCAGTATTTAAAAGCGCCTGCACCTCTGTGCGCGTGTTAGCTATGTGAAGGACAAATGTTTCACGGGCCGAGCTTAGGGCCACCTCTTTTTGAGACAAAAGGGCTCTTATTCTACTCATACCATTGAACTCTGCCTTCAAGGTTGGGATGGGCGGCCAGATGGAAACATCTGAATTCCCATGTGTAGGAGGATACAGAATGTTTTTGCAACACACTACACATTCTGTTACTGTTACCACATAAGCGACACCTTTAATTAACCTGCAACAGTCTTCGTTATTCAACAGTAAATAACTTCCGTTTGCCAGTAATGTGAAACGATAGCATGAACCGCAGTACCCTTCAAAACACAGGCTAAATTTGGCCGGTCCTGGTTACAAGAACCGTGCAACTGGATGTGTCTGCATACTAACAAATGATCAGGTGACTGTGCATTCTTCCCCCTTGAGATAAACCTCCTTCTCATCTTTCAGGCACCTATAAGTGAATGGTAGGGACCATGCCTCATGGAGGAACGAGCTACCCAACGGTTCATATCTACCTATCGCAATATAGCGCATACAATTTGTAAATTTGTACAAGGCAAATGGTAATGTAATCAACCCGTGGATAAGCCACATGGCAGCAGTGTCTTCAGCCACAGAGAACGGCAAAGATTCCAACTTCTCAATGTGTAACATGGAAAAAGATGCATCACGCATTGAAAGCATGTGCTGTTTGTCTGTTAAATTAAAAGGGGCAAAGAGGGAGGACACGTTCATGTAATTCCAAGGCACCCTACCAGCTTAAAGCGTCTGCAGGGTCCAGGTAAATTGCTTAATGGAACGCAATTGATTTTGACCATGATATAACACAGACACTTCATCATGTACAATATCAACAAGAGAAGATACAATATTATTCAACGTGTAAATGCGTGAAGAAAGCATGTTAATACTGTTATCCACAACTGCAAGCACTTTCTCCAAATTAGCTTGATCAATTGCTCTAAGGCGTTTAGCAGCCTCGATCTGTGAAAGTTTCCAGATTTCATTGTAAACCGCATAAATCCATCTTTTAGATCTACCATTAGCCGGGCCTTTTATAAAATCATTTAAATCTACATCATCATTCAGCTTGGACAGATGTAATTTAACTGCAGCCAATGTAGAATGTTGAAGCCACGCGGATCAGGCCTGACTTGTGTAAATCCTTCTGCTAAACCCAGAAAGCGACGTTGGCAAGAATCAGAACTTCTGTGCCACATCAGCCAACCCTTCGGATTCAAACTGGATACATTAAAGGATGAATTGTGCAACAATGTTTGCAATTCTCTAATGGAAAACTGTGTAAAATTATTCCAACCGGAAAATTCTTCCAAATCAGGGATAGTAGGGGTATTTAATTTTTTAGAAGTAGCCAATCCAGAGCATGTTGTCTGGAAAATGGTAGAATTTAAAAACAACATATGATTTGGGATGAGACATGCACGGTGCAAAGCCTCAACGCCTTGTATCTGCCAACTTTTAGAACCCCAAACTGATTTAAGGTCAATGGTTTCCTTCCATAACTCGTAGCCCTCTACAGCTAACTTGTCTAGAAAGGACTTCGAATACAACAATTTAGTATTGGTAAGTCTAACTTTGGGCATGGACTTTTGAGTCATTTTAAAATAAAAGGGCCCTGGACTTGATTGATAAAAGTCTGTAAAATAAGTGTACTTTTTCAAAAATGTACTAGAGCTGCATTGCAACGGTGCTGGACAATGTTCCCACTGTGTATAATTTAGAATACCCCTTCTGGAACTCGTCTTATGCAGATAATAGTTGCCAAAATGTTGAAAGCAAAATAATTCACCATAATTAGCAGAATCTAAATATAAATCTTCAGCATCACAGGCAGCATAAAATTTCAAATCAGAGAATAATGATTCTACAGCCTGAATATCCCAATCATCAGAACGTATGTTTTGTTTCACCACATCCCCCATGTTCACTCTGAGCACATTAGGAACAATAACCACTTCAGTAGGGCCATGGATTTGAAATCTAACGGCATCCCACACAATCCCATCAAGCACAGGCCAAGCAGTGATGTTAACAAAACTCAAGTCTCTCTTCAATCTGTGTGCAGAATGTGACAAGGAAAGGGGAGCCAAAGTTCCATTAAGATGCTGAAAGCATGTTCTCTCCTCGACATAGTGTCCCTCGATAAGACGGAAAAAATAAAACACAAAACCAATTGACATAAAAAGGTAAATCGTAAAAAGCACCAGCCAAATATATGTCCAAGGTGCGATCAAAAAAAGTTTTTAAAATAAAGTGGCACAAACTGCAAAACGTGAGGTTTTTTTTCGAATGCACTGAAACAGAGTCAAAGGAGAATTTGGTTTCCGTGGCCAAACGTGTTTGCAAATCAGGCATCGATAAATCAGCAGGATAGGCGTAATCTAGGTCATCAATGTCATTAACAGGTAAAGTACTTAATAAAGGATTGGAAATAGCAGGCATCTCAAGGGCCACTTCTTGCTCAGCATTAGAAGGAGAGGCCAAAACAGAATTTCTCACAATCGAAGGACATGAGACTGCTGGTGTCATGCTATGAAGAATCGGCCACCCTGTGTATCTTGACATTGTCAATTGAGATAAACCTGTTTTCCTTATGACCTGGAAGTGGTGGTAAAATGACTGTTCTTGTGCCCTTCACTCCAAGAACGGGAACAGGAGCTCGATAGGATGGACCAAAATCTTTCTTGTTATCGATCTTCTCTCGAACAAGTTCTCCAACTTTGGGTAGCCAGCCAACTACCGGGATCTGCAACACATTATCCGATGTGGAGGGCAAATGTTCCTTTGCAGGACTGTCTCTGGTCTTTTGTAGATCCTGTAAAACATTGCAATGTTCATCTATGTCAAAGGCCGTGTCTTGGGCCACGCAGTCTAGACCGTCGAGGTCAGGGACATACATCTTGATACCAAAGAGAATTTCGTACGGGGTCCGCCCACCCAGAGACCTTCTAGGGAGATTATTAAGAGCACACTGCACGCCATTGAGATGGGCCAACCAGTTTCTGCCAGTGCCTATAACTCGTGCTATCAAAGATTGCTTTAAGTCACGGTTCATTCGTTCCACTGCACTATTACCCTCAAGTCTGTAAAGAGACGAAAACTTGACTTGGACCGCCGACGAAATCATAGCATCCTTATAAGCCTTAGAGGCGAAAACCGGACCCTGATCCGAATGGAAGGTACCACAGGCAAAAATACCTACAAAGACACGCAAATCTCTTATGACAGTCCGTGAATCAGTGCTGCGATGGGGCCAGACCCACACAAAGCGTGTGCATGAATCAACTTCTACTAAGATGTACTTATACGCAGTATCAGAAGAAAAAGGACCGCAGTGATCTAAATAAATGCAACCCAGTGGTTTATTAGATATGTACAACTGCGTCTGAGACGGACGCGCAGCAGTCGAAGGCTTAATCTGCAGGCAAATGTTACATTGAAGGACATAATCGCGCGTCTGTTTTTACAGTCCCCGCCACCAGAAACGTTGTTGTAGCTGAGTTACAGTGGCCGAGACGCCTGCATGCGCAGACGCCACACCCTCATGCACCGCTTCAATCAATGTAGCCCTGCGATCCAAGTTGGGAATCAACGGTTCTCCAAATTCAGGAATTTTCACATAAGGAACCTTATCGGGACTTAAGTGGTATGTGTACTTCCAAGGGAACCCCGTAGGATATTCACCTCCCTTCTCAGTGGCAGCTACAGCCGCCAAGATGTCATCATCTATTTTACTTTTGGACCGTGTAACAGCTGCAACTAAATATTTTGATACTGCTGACTTCGCCGCTTCATCAGCAAGCGAGTTACCGACAGCGTGGACTCCTACGCGCTGATGGCCGAGAGTATGAATCAGCCACTCGTACCCAGATCATCTTATGTTTTATTGTGCTACCTTTGGAATCACGAAAGCCATTCTGAATCCAAAAGAACAAGTTTTCATTGTAGGACTGGACACAGTAGTAAGAATCACTTACGATTAAAGTCGTCACACTAGGATCTGCGTACTCCAATGCAAGCATCAGAGCACGAAGCTCTGCTAATTGTGCGGTGCTGTCCCCTAGTGTCTACGTGTGCACGACACTGGAATTGAACTCATTGTTCACCATGGCGCCGTCCACAATGGCGCATGCGGAAACGTAGGCATCTTTAGAGCCATGCGCAACCTGCGCCGAACCATCAGTGTAAATGATGCAATGGAAATCCTCCAAAGGCCGCATTGCTAAAGGAGCCGGATGAACGACTTCATACTGTAAGTACTCCTGCAACCGTAATGAGGCGTCAAAAATAAACGTGACATCCTGGGACGTGAAGGATACAGCCCATTGAATCCACGAGGGTGCAAAGCTTTGGAATTTGGTACACTGGCTTTCGTAACTGCCTCCAAGGCAGGACACGGGGTAACAACCAACATGCGTTTTCCCTGTGACAGGGCACGTTCCTTGAGAATTTCCATCTGCACAGCCGTTAAACCTTTCTCCACAGTGTGACTTGTAAGCAATAGGTACTGTATCTCCCTCGTTAAAAGTTAGGTACGTGAAACCCACCGTCCCAGGGATAATTCTTATCACCAGGTTGGTTTGGTTATCACGAGTCTGTAAGAATTTACAAGCGAGCAGATCAGCTTGCAAGGATTGCAGTATAGCTGAATGCTCAGGCAGCCAGCATGATTTGGAAAGCATGGTTGTATCAAAGCATACAATGGCTTGATACGCTGGGCATATTCCGGAATGTAAGTCTTCCCGAAATTTAATAAGCCCAGTAAGGATTGTAACTTTTTCAGTGTTGTCGGAGCGCACAGCTGTGCGCATTTCTCCAGGAAGTGAGGAGCTAACCCTTTTCCTTCATTGTTGAGCTCGTAGCCCAGAAACAACACTGTGTACTCTGCAATGTGCGATTTTGCAAAGTTAAATATGTAACCCATATTTGCAAAGGTACAAATTATTCCGTTGACACGACACAGATGCTCCCAAAGCTCGTCGTCTGTAAGATATATGTCATCCACATACGAACAAGCATCTGGGTCGATTCTCTCTATAAGAGAGACAATGCGGGCAGTGAAAATCCCAGGACTATTCTCATAGCCCATAGGCAAACGTCGAAACTGTGAGTTGACACCGCCGCAAGTAAAGGAGGTCCATTTGGAACTTAGACCATCCAATCTATGGGCATAAAAACCATTGGAATTGTCAAGCGTGGTTTTATATCGCTTACGCACAAGACTATTCACTAGGGCAGAGCCGTGAGTATTCTGTACTGCACAGTTACGGCAATGCGAGTTTAAATGCCAGTAATCTAACACCAAATGATACGAACCGTCTGTCTTGTTTACAGTAAAAAGAGGGTTATTCATCGGTGACACACATGTTTCAATTACACCTTGATATTCCAATTGTTCAAGGATTGCCGCGACGGAAGCTTTGGCTTCACGTCGTATGGGATATTGAGGTTGAGGCTGTGGCTGAGACCGTAAAGGAATTTTGTGGCTCGGGGACAATTTATCCCAACCACATTGATTGTGGTACACAGTCGGCGCTAGAGCCAGAGCCCACTCTTCTGCAAAATGCAGCGCATCCTCTTTCGAGACTGTGTTCGCGAAACTGGGGAGGATTACCTCCTCCCCTGGCGGAGATGCGAGAACAAAAGGTGGGGGCCAGTCAGCCTCAGAAAGCAAAATGTCATACGTAGACGAAAGATTTTCCCAAAAGACCTCTCTTATGATTCGCTGTATGTCACCTTCGATTGCAGGACAATTTCAAAAAGTTTATCCGGGGGAGCAACTCTTGTATCAGCTGTTTCTATCACAACATAATCATCAGTCGCTGTCACCTTCAGTAGTGGACGCAGGGCCTCTCTCACTATGGTAATCTCCGCTGCGCTGTCTAGCAAGGTCAGAGCCCATGTCAGATTCCGAAGCCGCGTTCTCACTATCTGTGACATATCGATGCACTGTTAAAGCGCGACTTTCTTCTTGGCAAACTGCGGTCTCTTCGGCATAGAGCCTTCCTGCTTTCCAGCACCGTTTTTCGGGCGGGGCTGGTCACGTCCTTGTTGGCCACCCAGCCCCTGCCGCCCCCTCCACCACCGGTCGTCGAGGCCGATGAGTCCTAAACGGAACGAGGAGAGCATTGATCAGAAGCCTTAAATTGATCAGGAGATGTAATCATTGCGCGATTGCGCAAGTCATAAACACGTTCCGATTGCGCAGGCAACAGAGACACAGGGCGAGAAACCTGTGTTTGTTGTTGTTGCTATTGCTTTCCCTGTTTTTGTTCCTTAGGGCAATTCTGTTTGTTGGACTTGGGCTGAACATCCGTTTCTGAAGCTTGTCCCTGGGGTTGCTTTTTCTCTTTGACAGAAAAAGGCTTAAGACCCTTACTATTGCGACCCACGGTTTTATAAGCCGCCACAATACTTTTTGCCAACTGTCGGGGTTTCTGGGCATTGGGAAGCACCGCCAAAGCATTGGCAACCTGAAACTTCAGTGCATCCCCCTTGACATTAGCAAGGATTAGATCACAAACCACATCAAAGGTGCCACACAGGCGCATACCCAATTCTACCACAGACTCCGGTCCGTGATCATCTTCAACACGTTTAAGGACCGTGGGCAGCACTGCCATAGATGGATTGCCGTAGCACCTCGCATAGACAGCTGCAAAAGTCTTACCCCATGTCTCACAGTCAACGAGTTCAGGGGCCAAATCTTTCGGCAAACTAAGAGTAAGAATCTGGTGTTTTTCCCCAGGAGTCTTATTAGGAAATACAGCTTCCAGCTGGTCAAATTTCTCGGCAAGCCAGAAAGGAAAATCATCCTTATCCTGCGGTTTCTTGTCCATTACAGCATTGTGATTCAAACAGAGAACTGCTTGTAAACGAAGCACTATGCACACGTCCCCGTAGGGTATTTGATCAACCACACTTATCGGTAGTTTTAACAATTATAACACTGTTTTCAAACAAATTTTAAATAAAACATTTTTTAAAGTACCAAACAATAATATGCAACCAGTCGGATGCAAAACATCTTTTGTTTAATCGAAGTTTTTCTTGTCTTGAGATTGATGCTTCAATCTTGGTACATTACTTCATGTACATACATCTTGTCAGTAGCTCCCAATGCATTTCGGTATGACAATACCTTCGTCAGGGGATGCTCTAAACAGATACAACAATAGTAATCAGAACCGTCAATGTGGGACCCCACATTCCACCATATACAAATTTTCATAGTTAGCAAGTTTGTCATAACGGGTGCCTACTAAGCGTGACCTCCACCACTGTACTATAAAACTGAAAATCACCACGTGTGACACTGCACACAAAATTGTAACCAAAAGCCATACCTGTCTGTATGTCGTGAACTACTGCTATGGGTTTCATGAGGTGTTCCTAAATAACAAAGCACTACGGTAACTAATCCAGTACAAAAGCACACCAAACCATTTCGTACAGAACAGGAATTTGCTCAACTTTATGAGGCTGAAAGCCAGACGCCGCCTACCTCTTCCAGTCGCATGTATCGCCCAAATGGATAAACGAGTGGTAGTCCACCTTCTAATCTTCTATCTCTGCAAAAAGTATAAGTTCTATGTAAATTCCTCACAAGCCCGAAGGTCCCTTACTCGCCCAAAGCCCCTCGCGTGTTACCGCTTACCTTACTATCTCGAGCCTAGACTGAGAATCTCCGTCGTGCGTTCACAAACGCCTCCTGCAACCCTCGCCTCTACACCTCGCTATCTTGTTCCGTATAAAAACTGAAAACGGACTCGCCGAACCGGCGTGGGCGCCATCTTAACCTAGTCTTTCAGTGTATCAATATAATGAAAACTATAACTGTGTTAATAAACGTGAAAAAACAAGAAAAAACAATATGAGAATAACAATGTAAGATCTGCCAATGAATGAGATGTGAAATACACCACTAAGTGAGCGCTAATTGTGACAAAGTTGCCTATTTAACAATACACATGAACCATAAAAATGACAATGTACAACGATACAATATTAATTACAGAAAACATGAAAATTCGATTTTGTCATTGAGACCCTGTGGCTCAAGCGTATTCAATCTGCGAATCCAGTATGTCTCCCTCTGTAGCAATTGACGATTGGTGTCAGCATGTTCTTCCTGATCTATGGTTTCTAGTACTGTGTAACGCAATTGAGGAATTGTGTGTTGTCTTTCCTTCCAGTGCATGGCTAGATTGGACTTCAGATTGCCTGTTCTTATTAGACTCTTGTGTTCGGTGATACGAACTTTTATTTTTCTAGAGGTTTTACCCACGTACACGAGCCCGCACGGGCATTTGATGGCATACACAACTTTGCTCGTGTTGCAATCTGAGGTGTGTCTTAGCTGTATACGTATAGGAGTGCAGGGTGTCAAACCTTACTGATAGATCCATTACAGCATTGACCATCACGGGACTGAGTTTTAAACCACCCTGTTCAGCCGGAAGCACTGCACCCCCCGGGGGGCTTCCCGGAAGATTACGGCCCATGTAGTGTACCAAGGCTCTAATCAAGGCAATTAAGACCACATGTAGTCTACGTAGTTCAGACAGATTACAATTGCCGTGTAGAGGATGAGGAGTAAATCCAGCCAAAACAGGCCAACTCGCGCCTGGAATGGACAAAGGACCTAACCCCGGAGCGCTTAAAGTATGGGGTAGGGCGCCACCAAACCAAACTCGATGCTGCCAAACATCAATAGGAACTTCCTGTGCTCTGTACGGAGCATATTCATTTGGTACAACAGAGGGATGTGTGTGTGGAACACACCAGAATTAGCGTCCACCTCTGGAAACGACACCCACGAATAAAACAGTTCGTATGGGTAAGCTGCATTCGACAAGCAAATATTCAGAAGAGCCCACAGACCTTATGGAACACTCATTTCAAGATGCAGCCCAACTCCATCACAAACATCATCACACCCATGCCATCACCTCCACTTCACGCTACTAGGAGACCTCAACTTCTACCTCAAAAAAGCACTTGGACCCCAACTCCGCCGCCCTACCTTACAACGTCCACACCATCGGACTGAAGCAGATTGTACCTGACGGTACTCACTCAGCCGGGCACATCCTCAATCCCATCTTCACTGCATGGAACTCTGTCACCTTCAGCCACACTTCTTACCTCCCATGGATGGAACACCGCTGTGTTCACTTCACCTTAAAATCCAGCACACCCGCCAAATACCCTCATCAGCTCAAACGCAGAAACTGGAACAAGATCTCCAACGACCAGCTCGTCTTCACCCTGAGGTGCTCCAATCCCTCCAACACCGTCGACGACCCTACAACCGACGCCCACTCTCTACACAACTGGATCACCAACTGCACCAACACCATCGCCCCCTCAAAAAAACTTCCAAATCCAACTCAAGAAAGCCCACTGGATTTCCACCGAACTTTGAGACTTTAGACGCACCTGCAGACAACTCAAAAAAACTGTGAGAAACTCCAAAACCACAACTGACCTCGACAATTTCAGCAACAGCGGCCATGACTAACTCATCAGACTCTCCAGGAAGGAAGCACTTCAGGACAGAATCGTCACCAATGCCCAATGCCCACAACAGCAAGGAACTCTTCGGCATCATCAAGAGTTTGCCCAACCCAACACCGAGACCACCGATATCCCTCCCTCCCTCCCAGGTGCTCTGTGACAGACTCAGCTCTTTCTTCCATCACAAAATCAGAACAATTCATGACAACTTCGACGTCAACAACACCCACGAGAAACCCCTTCCCACTGCACCCAGCAGCATGCAACCGACGCTTAACAGCTGGACCACAATCAGCATTAAAGACACTCTGAGGATAATTAGGAGCACCCACTCCGGAGACCCCGTGGACCCCTGCCCCCACCACCACATCTGCCGCAAAGTCTCAGACATCACCCCGAAGCTCCAATAAATCATCAACCGATCCTTTGAGACCGCCTCATCCCCGATTACTGGAAACACACTGAGATCAGCTCGCTTCTGAAAAAACCTTCAGCGGATGCCCTCAACCTCAAGAATTTCAGACCAATCTCCCTACTCCCTTATCCAAACACAGTCAGGGAAAAAGCCATCAACAGCAAACTAGCTGCCTTTATTGGAGAGAACAACATCCTCGACCCCTCTCAATCAGGCTTCAGGAAAAACCACAGCACTGAAACCACTCTCCTCGCAGCAACCAATGACATCCAGGCCCTCTTCGACAGAGGAGAGACCATGGCCCTCATCCTCCTCGAATTCTCTGCAGCTTTCGACACTGTCTCGCATCGCACCCTATCCCTCAGACTCCAAGAAGTGGGAATCCAGAACAAAGCCTTCAATGGATCCCCTCTTTCCTCTCCGGCAGAAAGCAACGAATCAGACTCCCTCCACCTGCGGAGTCCCACAGGGATCATCTATTAGCCCGACCCTGTTCAACATCTGCACGGGCCGCTCACAGCCTACGACAGAGCACATAGACTTAACATTACATCATACGCAGACAACACCCAACTCATCCTCTACCTATCCAACAAACCCAGCACCGCCAAACTCAATTTTCATAGCGGAATGGCAGCCGTCACCAGATGGATGAAGAGCAGCTGCCTGCAACTCAACACAGACAAAACATTGATAGTCATCATGAGCCCACACTGCCAAACGCCTGGAACGACAGCTGATGGCTCCCCACCCTCGGAGACCCCAGCCCCCACCAACCATGCATGCAACCTTTGGATCATCCGATACTCTGAATCAAAATGGACCGCCAGGTCAACACCATCAACTCCGCCTGCCACCACACTCTCCGTCTACTCCACAAGACCTTCAAGTGGATCCCCTTGAACACAGGAAAATCGTCATGCATGCCCTCATCCACAGCAAACTGGACTACGGCAAATCACTCTATGCCGGGATCAACAAGAACCTCACCGTAAACTCTAGAATGTCCAGAACGCTGCTGCCAGACTACTACCCAACCTACCACAACATTGCCACATCAGCCAACACCTGCGAACCCTACACTGGCTCCCTGTTAAGAAGAGAATCACCTTCAAGCTCCTTACCCATGCACACAAGGCCTCACACAACGCCAGACCCGCCAAACTGAACAACCGCCTCGGGTTCCTTGGACCCCAGCGCTCCCTCTGCTCGGCACAATTCTCCCTCGCAACGGTACCTCGGATCAAGCAAAGCAGAACAGGGGGGGGGGCAGCGCTCGTTCTCCTTCCTCGCGGTCAAGGCATGGAACACCCTCCCTCTCCACCTGTGACAGACTACATCGCTCCTCAAGTTTCCAAAAGACCTGTCTCTTCGATGGCAAACAGGGATCCTGCCGGACTTTCCGAAGCCACCCCGACCCCATCTCTCTTAGCACCTTGAGACCTGTTCCTGGTGAGTAGCCAGCGCTTTAAAAACTGATTGATTGATTGATTGATTGATTGATTGATTGAGATGTAATAAGAGCACTCGGAAAAGGTTGGCTAGTGCATAAAATGACCAGTTCACACTCAGAAAATCAAATAAATCTCATGTAATATAGTGTTAAACCCAGGGGGCCTAATTTATGAAGGCCTTGCGCCGCCGGTGCGTCAATTTTAACTTGGGAAAAAGTGACGCACCGGTGGCGCAAGGCCTTCATAAATAAGGCCCAGGGAACATAGGGTTTGGTGCTAAGTCAAACCATAGGAATATTTCTTCATAAAATTACACAGGATCACTCCACTGTGTAGTGATCAATAATAAAAAAGATATTCCTTTCCACACATAAAGATAATATTATTGTGTATTTTTAAATATAGAACATATGCAGGATTATAATATGAAAAGCTGTGCCACCAAAAACTTGTTCACTAGGTAGCTCAAACTACATAGGAAGAATGAACCTGCGTGCCTTGAACCCAGGACCCCAGAAATAACTGTCCGTGTTGGTTGACTGATTTCCTGCTTGAGCTACAGGGGCACACCCCCGAGGCCTTTCCCTGTAAGTGTACAGTTGACCAGCACCAACTGATCATGCATGAACTCTGCTGTTGGCCTCTACTGGAACGCTTCCTAACCCGCAAGAGTGCCCCCCAGGTCCTAGACCCTATGCTGGTGTTAAAGTGCACTCCCCCAACTCTAAAAATGCAAGAATTTGACTTCAGGGTAAAAACTAGGGTTTCTGGGCTCTTCAAGCTGAAAATAACAGTCACCAGTCTCCTCCTGAACACAAGAGGATTTCATCTAAAGCTAACATGGGTCATGCTTCTCACTGCTGATGAAACCTTCCTAGATACAGATCCCGGACTTCACCATTTGATGCTCTTAGCATCCAGAACAAATGCAATGCAAAGTTCTGATTGTCTACCGGCTCTTCGCACCGATGATGAGTGCACCACCAAAGGAAATTTTCTACTGAGTCTCAGGACTTCAGCATCCTGCCGTTGACGAGCCTCTTTCTGGATCCAGCCTGCAACCCGACTAACAATGACCTTGTCAAGGAGTGCTTCTAACCTGACAACAAGACTAAGTTATAAAGTAAGCTTACCTCCTGGATCAACCTGGCTTTTTTATATGAACTGCGCTCCATTGCGATTGACTTTCAATTTTTACTTTTAACTGTTCCAGCTCGACCAGATAACGGTGATTGGTGATTTGTGCTTTTAAGCACTACTTTTGCCCCTCACCCTGACACAAATTGTGTATATTGTTTTAGTGGAGCTCTCACTCCTCTCAACTAATAACCCAATTTCTTACAAATACTAATTTCTTAAAGCAGTATAGGCTAGAACAGCTCTTCCTTCACTAAATATGTCCACATCAGGAAATACACGCTCAACATTTCAAAATTGACATTTTCACTGCTGCAGTACTAATGGATAGGTCTAATTTTCCACCTGAGTCTGTTTTATATCATCACATATGGGCACATCAAGTTTTGGTTTGTTTCTTGCACAAGCTGCTATTTTTCAGTCTGAAAAACCACGCAACCCATGGTCAAGTCAACTTAATGAAGTGATTGTTACTCAAGATTGAAACTTCTGCAATGGGGGATGGTGATATCCCATATCTGGCATGGAAGGCAGCTATTAACAAGCAAATGAAAGTAACTTCCTGGGAACAGCACTTACTCACCATTGAGTGTCGTAGGTTGGTACAGCCTCTAAAGGATTTTTATTATGTTGGGAAGCCCCAACCTACTTTTTGGATCCCATTATGCAACTACTCGGGCTCAAATCCTTTATATGGGAGTGCTTGCACTACCAATAAGGGATTTTAACCAGCGTTGGAGTGGCTGAGGGTGCAACAATAACTTCAACAGCCCTTCCTTTGAAACAATGTCAGTTATCAATTGCATCATTCATAATAAGTACTGGGCTACCTGCTCAACAGTCGGGTTGTAATTAAGATTGTATTCAGAGAATGGTGTCCCCCAGGATGGATGCTACTCGTTTGTCAGGTTTAAACCTTCTTAGAAAGATTGCCTTTGCATTTTCATTTTTGCAAAAAGAAGATTACTTTTATGGGTACCCTTGCATTTTTGCATTTCCCTCTGGAGAGGGAGGCACCAGAAGGACAGGCCTGAGGTCACAGGAGGGACACCTCCAGTAGGCATCAAGCATAAGCGGGTATACTGGAGGCACTGGGTAGGATAATGCTAGTGTGCAATAATCATTTTGTTGCTCTTTATTGTACTGCTCCATTGGTGCACTTGGAAAGGCTTTAGGCATTAATGTAACTTGGTTCACCATATTATGTAACTTGGTTCACCATATTTACAAAACAGTCTAATGTATTAATTGCCGACCTGGTATTGTGAAAATTTGTATACGGATTATGAATTTTAGTGGTTATATAATTATGTTTTATCTTATGAATAACATTGTTTATTTTAGATTTGCTTAGAAAAATGCACCTGGCGCTTTAAATAAGGTATATTGTTAATTAAGTATTTTGAAAAGTGTAGAGCATCATGTTGTTTCTCTTCTAAATTGTTATGGTTTTAATCAACTATATGATAAATGTAGTACTTACTTACTTACAACTTTTGGATACATTTACAACATGCCCATTATTCCTCAAAATCGTCATGCAATATGCAGCATTTGGGCATCCCCTGTTTGCACAATTTACTTCCTACAGTGACTGAAGGGCTCGATCCTAGTTTATCCCTACATCTAAAGGGGGAGGGTAGAAGTCAGGACTCAGGAAGGCCACGCGTTTGATGGACTTCTAAAGAGGTACAAACCATATTCATTTTCTTATATTTCAAATTCCTGAGTAATCACGAGCAAAGCACATGTGACACCTTAGTCCATGTGGAGGAACAGGGGATTCCAGTATTCTTAAGGGGAAATAAGATGCACATTCAAAATTATTATTGTCCCAGAAGTCCACGAGGATAGGGAATGTGCATTGACTGAAACGTAATGCGCTGCATGAGAAAACGAATGAATAGTTGCACGCATGGTGCCACCTTCCACCAACTCTGTTAAGTTGTAACACTAATACAAATATGGTACCAATGTGATTTATTGGAGCTGAAAATCACATTAACTTTAGCTGTGGGAAATGATGTTAGGCTTTCTCTTCAGTGAGATGGATGCATTCGTACCGGGGAATTATTAAAATCATAATTCACAGGAAAGGATTTATTTCAGGTACTACTCGGTAGGCTGCTCTGCAATGACTCCACAATTTCTTAATCCATTGCATGCCTGGACCTTCATGACTGGTAACTACATACTCAAAAAAGAACTTTATTTAGGTGTTATTGTGTGAAAACGAATTATATAATGGAAATAAAAGAGGTATTTTATGAGAGAAATTGATCAACATATGTGCTAAGGCATGCTTTAGTGGTTACATAATTGTACATTCCTTTCTTACTTCTGCTAGTTTATTTTATTATTTACTGAGAAAGGTGTCCACTAAGGGATGTGCTGTAAATCATTACTAGTGTGGTGCATGAGAAGATGATGGACATGGAGGAAGCCAGAGTGTGGTGTGGCACCAATTGGGAGAGGAGGGGAGGAGCCAGGTCATGAATTGTTGTATAGGCTAAGGGGAGCAGTTTGAAGTGTGTTGTATATTTGGCAATACCCAACATACTTGTTTTTGCTAAGCAGGGGTGGGGGTGGTCTGTTCAGGTGAAACAGAGACCGCTTTACAAAACAAACAATTATGGCATGAGGAGAGAACTCCTACTTTGGTAGCCACAGCATCAGTCTCTTGCAGTCATGTAGCTTGCTAAACTTGGATACTGATGACGGTTTTGGCAGCATCACCAAGAGGACATTGGTGGAGTGTGCCTATGTTGAGGAGCTGAAAACCATCCTCTGTAGTGCTGGAACTTAATAATTCTCCTAATTTTCTCACGGAGAAAGGGTGTCAGGTGGAAAAGTGAGGGAAAAGGAGAGGATGATGGGGACTTAGTAGACAGGTAAGTAGAGAACGTGTATTTTCAAATAATCTTAAATTAAAGTTCACAGGCTTGTCTAGTTTTTAACACTATAATACAAGCACACACATTCAACACGCAACATGCAAAAATTAAAGAAACAGGCACATGCAATAGGATACATGCACATCCATGCCTTCAGACATCAAATACTAAAACAATGAACCAAGCTATAGCCATTTCCCAATGCACAGCATCTTTACCTCATTGTGTAACAGAGCTGTATACTGTGCAGAACGTCGTCCTAATATCAGGATGTGGAGTTGAACTGATCCTGATTAAATAACTCTGCACTTCTAGACTGTGTTTGCATTAGGCTCAGGAGAGTCCCTAGATTAAGCACTTGTGCATTAAATACAACTTTACAGAAAGGCATTTGCTGTGTACCGTGTCTGGGGTCAAATCCCCGAACTAGAGTTACCCCAGAGAGTAAAATGAGGGAAGACTGACACCATTCAATTTAAAAATGATACAAATTATGTGCATGAGCTGAGAAAACAATCAATCCTTCAAAAGTTAAAAGTGTAAGTGCCACACCTGGAACCAAACTCTGCATGCATGAATTGTGCAAGACATAGCACACACCTCAGCATGTGGGGCAAGTGTACCTTTCAAAGTAGATCCACTCTGGCCCAAAAGTGTTGCAGCGCACTCCACTGTGCAGCAAATCTCTAATGAGCAGTTGGCTAGTCATTCAGTATAAAAGGCGATATGCGACAGGAAAGAACAACTAACAAGTGGCACGAGTACCTCAAAAAATAACATGCGGTTTCAGTATAAACAGAACATCGCCTAGAGGCTGAGCTTCCAAATGGTGCCAGGTACTTACAGATCCCGGAGCAAATGCCTGCAGGAGTGCACCCACTCTATCTCTCCATCAGGAAGGACGGCTCAGGGGTTGGGATTAATTATAGCGCATCAATTAGTCCTCATTACGGTTTTCGTTTTCTTCCTTGTCATGCAGCCATCTGCTGTGTATGTCAAAGGTGTTGCAAACAGACTCATCAATTTGGAGGGGGTGTCTCAGAGAAGCAATCGTACTAAGCACCACAGCATCAGTACAATGATTTATGTCCTAATATGGCGGAATGCTAGCCAGATACGCGCAATTAAAGAAAACAGTGCTGACGGTATTGTGCATGCTGGCGATGAAAAGAACATGGTAATCAAAGGCACAGCAACAACTTTTGTGATCAAGACAATCCATGAGTCAAAAAAAAAGTAGTCGTAAAAGTAATTTTCTTAAGAAGTAGTGGAGGTGACAGTACTAATAATATGTTTTTTAAGAAGTCGTTCATACCACACTTCTGTTGTTTCTAATTCTCAAAATGATAGTCGGTTTAGCGACTTCAGAATGATAAAAATCTGATCTGGCCTCGCCTGAAATTGCCGAGCCATTTAGGACAGTAAAGACCAATTAACTCACCCAATCATCCTGCCGGCTGTAATGGTAAGAACAGTCAGATGTACTCAAATATCTTCAAGAAAAAAACATTTGATATTACACTTTAAGGGCGAATAAAAAAAAGAGCGAGAAGGTCACCTTCAACTCTGCAAATACATTAAAACTTTACATACGCAATTCTATGAAATCTGCATCTCAAAATGCGAGAGGCTCCATATTCGACTAGTTTAATATGTATTAATGGCACCGCAAGCAGCCAAGTCAGGTTTATTGTTTTGAACATAAAAACCTACAAACCAGACACAGCATCGAACAAAAAGAAATTCATGTACCACACGCTTATAAAATCACAAGCATGGCACAATCGTGTTTAAATGATAAAGGGAAGGAGAGGAAAGGACAATTATTAATACAAATAAAATGCCCTATCATCTGAAACTAACTGACACTACATCCGGCATTATTACCCTGAGGTCTTTTTGATAACATATTTCTTTTCTTCTTGATCAACGGTTCGAACTAAACGCCCAAACACTCTTTTTGAAACGTACTTTTATTTTCACAAGAATGATCAATAAGGTGTGGGACAGCATAACAAATTGCCTTTTCCCTCACCCTTCACATCAGTGCTCCTTTATGGTTCAGGAAAACTTGTTTGGGTGCAGAATGCATTAGCTAAAAAATGGAGGCAAGTGGGAAATACATATGCCAACGATTCAACAGCAGTGCACATCTACATATATTCTTTGGGGCAGATTTACAAGCCCCTTGTGCCACTTTTGCGTCACTTTTAACATGAGAAAAGTGACGCAAAAGTGGCACAAGGGGCTTGTAAATCTGCCCCTTAGTTACTGCCACCAGGATGTCTTATGCCCACAATCCCAACAACAGGAGGAAGACACTCTTTTTATCCGTCTTCACTCTGACGTCCTTTTATACTATCTGAGCATCTCTACAGCCTTGAAGGCAGAGTTTCCCAACAAACACCACCTGCTGTCTTTCTCAGTTAACTCTCCTGCAATGTGTCTTAACGATGAGCCTTTAGGGGCTACAGTGATTTGTCCTAAAATGGCACTAGAATATGTGCACATGCATCTTCAGGACCAGTTTTAGACGAAGACCTGAGGTAAGTAGTGCTGATCTTCCTCGAAAGGATAACCTCGAGGTGTATCTCACACTTTTAATCTTCTTATTAGGCGTTACAATCGGATTATATTTCTCTGAAAGTCTTGAAAAGTGAGTCCATTGTATCATCTCTTTAATCAAGGTCGCGCTTCAGTATGCTTCTTCTCTACATCCAACTTTAGTCAGAATCAGTTGTGAGCAGGCCCCCAGAGCATTGTGTAGGACTCATGTGCCAAATACACTTACAGGGAGCCCCCTCTTCGTAGTCCATATGGCATTTTTAGGTTCGGCCCTACAATGCTTCAAAGGAACATTTATATGCAAGAATGTAACAAGGATAATACGGATTCTGATTTAAGACGTGTGTGTTACTTACTGCTGGCTATCCGATTTGTTATCTTGCTCACAGCATCCTTCAGGTTTAAGGTTTTGCTTGCTCTCGGAATTCTTTCGGCCCCTGCCCACAAGGGCAGGTGCAGAGATTATCCCAATTATCGGGAAGGATTCTAGGTTTCTTCCTTTAAACTGCAGGCCAATCAGACTCATATTCAGTACACATAAAATCTTCAGTAGGGCCATTCTGAACAGGCTGTGCGAGTGGCTATTTGATACTTTAATTTTGACACCCTTGACAGCTGGTTACATGGATGGCATAAGCGCCATAGACCAGGTGTTCTGTCTCCAAATATTGGAAATATTTCACAAATGGGTGTGGTCATCAATACGTGATCTTTGTCGACCTTCGGTCTGCCTTCGACCTATTATACAGGGAAATTCTTTGGAAGGTGATGGCGATAATAGGAGTACTGAACCATCTCTTGGATGTCCTCATTAGATTACACACCAACAACTTTGTCCAGGTTCGTTTTTGACTCCCAGGTCGAATTGACTGACACAATACCAGTAACCAGCGGTGTTCAGCAGAGTTGTGTCTTAGCTCAGACTCTATTCCTTTTATTCATTAATGTTTTGGTATGGTACTTAGGGGCATATTTACTAGGACAGCAATGAATAAGCGCAAAGCGCGCTTAGCGCTTGTTTTTTCATCGCTGTCTATCACAGGAATTTATCGCCCTGGTAACGTGTTATTAACAACGCGTTTCTCCAGGGCAATAAAATTCAAGGGAAATGGGCTAACATCGCTGGAAAACCAGTGATGTTGCACCCAAAACAGAGATAGCCTTGGTGATACGACCCTGTGGTCGTATCACCATAATCCACCTCCCATGTTAGCTTTGCCTTAGCCATGAATCTAACAGACGTTAAATTCCTGCGTTAAGGCATAGTTGACGGGATTTAAAATATTGCTACCCCTCTTTGATGATATCACAAAGCTGGGGTAGCGATATTTCCCCCTGGTGTTTTGTTAGGCACGCCTCCTTTGCATCTCATTAGAGATGAAAAGCAAGGCGTGAACAAAACGGGAGCTAAGTCAGGGAAACACGTGCTACCGTGTCCTTGCAAATAATGCGATATAATTATCTCAGCTTTTCGCCCGAAAACGGACGCTAAAGCAGCAATAATTATATCTGCAGCCCTTGATGATATGCCCCTTAGAGAGCTGCAAGAATTATGCCAAATACAAATCCTTTCAAATTCAAATTCATGCCCCTAAACTAGCTGATGTCAGGGTTTCCATCCTCCTGTTTGCAGATGATACCCTTCTTATGTCCAAAGCCTCTAGGGGTCTTCAAAAACTCTTGCATCAGTTTGGTATTTTCTGCAAACAGAGGGCTAGAGATCAATATTGGTTAAACAAAGTACATGGTTTTTAACCCCTGTTCATCTACAAGGTCAAACCCCACACTTAACGGAGCTCCATTAGAGAGAGTTCATGTTTTTGATTCCAAGGGGTTACACTCACTAAGCATCCAACTGGATTCTCCATATTTTGAAGCACAGGCTCAAGCTTGAACAGTATTCTAGGGGAATTGCAAGGTCGTAGAGGGGTTCCATACTTTGTCCCCTTTCTCCACCTCTCCAAATGTATAACTTGCAAACCCTCTGGGCCGCACTGTACGCTGCAGAACCATAGGCTACAAAGATTTAAGCTGTATGGAGAAAGTAGGAAATCACTTCATGCGAGCGATTGTCAACCAATCTTCCTGCCAGTAAACCTGCTTACTCTCCTCTGCCTAGATATGGGTCTGTGAGTGATTGGCGACAAAGCGGTATTGAGACACATTCTGTATTGGCGCAGACTTTGGGTGACCCCTGACTAGCTCTCTTACCTGGCAGCACTTGGAGGACTTTCTGCGGCAACCCAGAACACTGCAGATACCTTGGATTAGGTTTATTAACACTCTCTTACCCAGTTAGGTTGTGCAAACCCATGGTCTACCCCACAGATATTACTAGCATCTCTAAGGACGTTCTAAAGGGCCTTTACTGGCAGTATAATCATGCTCTCTCTCTAGGGCAATCAAGAGTGGGCTCCCTTGTAACAATATTTCATGAGTTCAAATATGATTTCTATTTGTAAGCTTTCCTTGATTAGATAGAGCCCCCTCAAGCAAGGGTACTATATCTAAAATTTAATTTAGGAACCCTGCTACCTTATTCCTTTATGACCAAATGGCAGCGTTTTCCCAAGAAGTCTGAAGGGTTTTGTCCATTCTGCACTAGGACCATTGAATCTAAAACCATGCTGTACTTTTTTGTTCTGTATATACTGTGTACAAAAAGAAATGGATCCTTCCAATCTGCTGTATCCTGGGCATACAAGACTATAGAGCAGTCATTAGGATCCTGAGAAATGATGTTAGACAAAAGACAACAAAGCCCCTGCACTATACAATATCAATCAATTCTTGGTAATGCTGGTGTCGGTTGAGGTAGTTGATTAAGCACATCAAAACTTTCAGTGTAAAACTTCGAGAATGAAAAGTATTCAATAGATATATAAAAGTTCAAAGAGACGTTCTGTTCTTGGTGTAGTATATCAGTTTATTGTTCCTTTGTACAGGCCAACACGTGTTTCATCGCAGGGAACAGACTGCGAATCTTTAGGGCCTCATATGAATTGGGCGAATTAATGTTGGTCACAACCCACGGTTGGGGCGATACTTGGAATCCTATATTTGGATTTCCAAAACGTGCGCACTCGCTGTCTGCGTGATTAGTTGAATCTCGATTGTTTGCGATAGAAGCCTTAACCGGGAGAAGAGAATAGTGGTAGTGCTTAGGCGGACATGTTCGATGAAAAAATGTAGGCGGGTACACCTCATTAGTTTTGTTCTCCCTCTTGAAGTTCCCGGCATCGTGTAACGAAGACGGTCTATTTGTGTGGATCTCCTTGGTCCAACCTTGAGCGGTTGTGAGGGATTACCGCTCGCCCCATTGCCTATACTGACTACCTCATGTTACCTTTCCCTTTGCGGTTACACAGGTTGTGCGCCTAGTTATTCTGGATTACTCAAAAAACCTCCTAGCTGTAAAGTGATGTTAGACAACCCGTAGCATTTGCAATCTCTTCGATTTTTGCTGTACATGTGGAGGCTCTGGCACACAAAACATGCAGTATAGAGAGTCATCCCATGTAGTCTGCCGGAATTTGTATATTTTTAATTCTATTGCTTGAATATTGTACATTGTACTGATGTTACGGAGTGTAATATTTGCTCTCCTATTTTTGTTTTTGTATTTTATTGATTCTATGTAATTTTATTGCAATGGATATTTTGTGCTTGTATGGCTCTATAGCTGAATAAAGACTCCAACGAGTTCAGTCGGCAGCAGCGAAACTGGCTCTTGGCTGGACCAGGAGATCCTCGGCCACCGCAGCACTGGCCGAGCTGCACTGGCTGCCGTTGAAGCAACGCATTGCCTTTAAAGCTCTTTGCCTGGTCTTTAAGGCACTACATGGTGCCGGACCCAGGCCTCTCCAACGTTTGTTCTCGTGGTATACTCCCACCAGAACACTTAGGTCTACAACTGCCTGCCTTGTGAAAGTGCCCAGATGTAAGAAGGCCAGGACTGGGGGAAGATCGTTCAGAGTAGCTGCTGCCAAGCTGTGGAACAGTCTGCCTGTCGATATTCGCCAAATTCCTCATCTCCTTCCCTTCAGAAAACGAATTAAAACCTGGCTCTTTCCTCCGTGCCTTTAAATTCCCAACCATAGTTCAACCCCCGTCTAAGAACCTCTAGGAGTAGCCAACAGCGCCAGGATATCTGCCAGGTGACAGTCGCGCTCTATAAATATTTTAAATAAATAAATAAATAAATAAATAAATAAAGTTTTAAGGCTTGTGTGAATTCTTTCTACAACATTTGTTGATTTCATTATGTTGGCTCTGGGAGAAATAAATCTGTTTTCACAGAAATCATGGATTTCAGTCAACAAACATTTAATGGCACAGAGCAGAGGTATAACTAGATGACAGCATACAGTTGAAAGAATCTTAGCAGTTTGGGCCTAAGGCGTCAACGTATTATCCCTTCCCATGCCTTGCATAGATGGGAGTATTGGCACCTGAGTAACTCTTCTTGAATGGATTGAAAAAGATTTTCCTTCTAATCTTGAGGCTGAGAATGAGGGTTGTGTGACGGAACCACACATGTGTGCACCATGTTCCACGTAGTCTTAACCACCCAAGCTTTATCCACGCAAGTCTTAACCACACATATGCCTTTACAACAAAATAGGTTGATAATAACCAAATGTCTAGGGGAGGCCCGAAGGGTCCTCTGGTAGCCTGGGCTACAGTTAGATTAGGGAAAGAATTAATAGACAGTACAATTTCACGCGAGTCCTTGGAGGACTGAGTTACTTGAAATATATGGACACAAGGTTCAGTTCAGAATGACAACACATTTATTATCTGCATAAATGGAATATCATATATTTGAGTAGTATTACTAGTGCTCACATAAAAGGTTGGAGTGAGTAAAGTGAAGGTGTATAGGTGACATTTTAAAATTACATCGCATTGAACAACAATAGTAATTATCAAAACGCCACACATGAAAATGACAATGGAGTTTTTGTTGAAGGGGTTGACGGAGTTTCGATCTCAAACTATTGAGATCGTCATCAGGACATGAGCATGTGAGCAATTAGAATTGGAGGTTGTTCTGTGTACGATATCTGTGTGCCCAGGACGGGGCTTGGGAGAAGGCACGTCTGGAGTTGGACGGTACAGTTTTTGGGTTAGTTAACAGTGTCCGTTGCTTGGGGGATACATAGCAGTCAATGGGTTAATTAAGGTGTGCGTAATTCACAGAGCCCACGTGAGGCGGTGACTGGAGAGGGGAAAGCCCATGTTACTTCGGGTTCAGTTCCAGTTCCTGGCGTCGGAGCGTGTTTGGACACCTTGGTTTTTGTTTAGTAGTATGAGTCTGCGGGGGTGATCGGATCATTCCGGTCTCTTAGTAGAAATGGGTTTAGGTCTCTTAGTAAAAAGAAATTTGCGTTTTTTAGTATATAACAGAAATTGCGCCAGGAATAGTAGAGCACCAGTTCCCGGCATAGCCAGTCAGCCAATAGATTAGGACTCCGGAGACCGTAAATGTGGGTGTCTAGCTGTGCAAAAAGAGAAAAGTTTCACAAGTTGGGAAGGGAAGCTCCTCTGTTGTGCACTAGAAGACATTTCTATAAATAATGGCAATGCCACCTCCTGTCTTGTCTTTGTGATCTCCTCTAGTAGTGCAGTGGTTATGTTGGAGTGCTGCGATAACATTTGGCTGTGATGCTTCATGTAGTGAAGTTTCCAATCTGCACATGGTGTCAGGGGCCTTATCCACAAGGAAGTTGTGGATATGTTGTTGATGACTGGATAAGGAGCAACAGGAAAGCCACTCAAGCAGCCTCTAGTCAGAGCATTCCTGCGCTCAGTAGACCGCTGCAAATGCTTGGCATATCTTCAGTGGTTGTGTAAGGGCCCTTGAGTTTGCAAGACAAGTGGCAGTTTTTATAGCCGTCACCATAAGCTAGGGGATATATCGAGAGCCAACATGCCTCCAGGCAGGCTGGGCAGAGGGCTTTTAGCTGGTTTGAGGAGAACACCATTCAAGGAGTCTTAGAAGGGGCAGAGGGTCCTGGTCCCTGGACGCGACTTGGTGCAGACACACGCAGACGGGCTTGACTTTGGTACATCTGTGCACATCAGAATCAGGCTGCCCCTTAAAAGAGCAATTGTCTGAATGCCATTCAGCAGTGCTGCAAGCCATTCAAGATGGACGTCCATCAAAGCACAGCTGAGATGAGCAGCAAGGCATGCCCCAGCTCTCTCTGCAAAATCGGGGAACCCACAGCAAACCGAGGAGCTGGAAGAACAAGGCAGGATAAAATCAGGTGAGCCTAAATAAAATGTGACGAGGGACTCCCTATTTTAAAAGCTTTCTCAACATAAACGGTTGCGTGGCATTCTAGTGCCTGAAAAACATGCAAGCCGCACCAGAGAAAAAACTCTGCAACACATCACTTGGTGGAGTTTTGCAAGAACTCCATGTTCCAAGATGAATGCAGAGTGTAATTGTCAGCCACCCCTACTTCATACCTGACCAGGATCCAAAGTCCATAGTCCAGGCACTAGCTCTCTCCAGATTATACCACAGAAACCCTCTTCTCCACCAAATGTCCACTTATTTCCCTTTCGGCATCCCATACTTGAATTCCCTGCCCCCATTTTGTCTTGGGCTATACAAAATAAACCACATCTGTCCTACACTACCTGCTCTTTATGGCTCCCCATCAAACTGAAAACCTTAGGTTGACAACATGGGTGAGGAATACAAAATCTCTCTTCTTTGAGCCTCTGATATTCAAGCCAGAGCAGCATATGACACAATTCTTCTCCAGCAGTACAACTAGGATTCTGAAATGTCTTCCCTTAGCCCAACTCATTCCCTTATGTAAGGCCGCCTTTAAAAAGGAAAACACTCCTTTCAGAAAAACATTTTAGTTATTGGCTGTTCCAAATTCCATTAACTAATTACCATTGCTTCTTATAGACTGAATAATGCTGGTTATTACAATTTCCTATCATGTGACTATATTCTTGTATTCATCTTGGACACCAACCTCACATTTAAGAAACACATTCCCCAAAAAATAAAGCCAATCTGATAGCAGATGTCTCTCCTAAAGAAACCTAAACTGCTTGACATCAGTACTGCAGTTCAGTCTCTCACTCTGTCACATCTGGATGATGGCAACACCTACTCAAAGGCAGTTCTGACTCAAAACTAGCAACTCATAAGGGCATTCTACATGCACAAGCATATCTCATTCACGGCCACATGAAATATCACACCAGCCCCCTCCTGATGGATCTGCAGTGTTGAAAACGCAGATCTTTAAATTTCACTACATGCAATGCATTAACCAACTACCTTACCTATTACTTAACTGTTTACCTACCTTTAACCCTGTACTATGCTACAGTGCTTTTCCGGCTAGGTTTGCAGTATATAAATACCACATACATACTTTCACAAATGTTTTTGATCCTTATCCCTTGAGTATTTGTGATTCTGATTATACATGTTTCAAACTCCTGTTCTCTTGTAGAGTGCTCTAATGCCCTCGGGTCAAGTTTGTGCTTTAGAGAAAGAAAGAAAGAAAGAAAGAAAGAAAGAAAGAAAGAAAGAAAGAAAGAAAGAAAGAAAGAAAGAAAGAAAGAGAGAAAGAAAGAAAGAAAGAAAGAAAGAAAGAAAGAAAGAAAGAAAGAAAGAAAGAGAGAAAGAAAGAAAGAAAAGAATAACATATATGAACAAATAAATAAATAGATAGTGTTTTCATGTATCTTATATTCCTCTTTGTATATTTTCACCAGGAGGGGTTTTGAGAGCTCTGTGACATATTTTGAGGGTCACATAGCAATATCTTTGACTTTGATGACTTAAATCAGCATATGGTAGCAGGATCAAGGTATATTGGGCAAGACCCAGGAAGTGCTGATATGATAGTTTTTGCAGCAATATTGTCAGATAATGTTAGTATGCCCTGTGATCTCAGCGCATAGTCTGTGCTCATGATGGCATTTTATCACTGTCTATTGATGAATGCCCCTCTGGTATACAATATCACTGCACTTGGCATCTAATGACATCACACCTGGCATACAAATATTTGATGCCTGACAAATGAAGTCAGTAAATGTGGTTTTTGATAGTAATATTTATGGAATATGATGGTTCACTTATGATGATGATTTCACTCGTCATGTACAATGGCAATACCACTGATGTATCAAAGCAGCATGCTTGGCATATTATTATGACAGTAGCCCTTACAGCACAAAGTCACAAAACAGTCTTCTGACATATAATAGCATCACTCTATGTATTATATAGTTTGGATAGTTTAACATCTGATTTAATATTTTAGTGAGATTTGCTAGCTATTTTAATCAATTAGGTTTTATGGTACAATATTTGTGACCTAATCCATTCTTGTGACATCACCATGGGAAAAAAGGTTTGCAGTGACAGGGGCAGATTTACTACTTCTGGTGCACCTATGCTAATCAGCAGGGATGCGCCAGAAGAGTTGTGACGCATCTGCCCACCTGTGCGCCACCACGATGCGCCGCATTTACAATGTGGCGCACCGTGGCGCATGGATGGTTAGATGCGTGTCGAATCCCCCAGCAGTAAGGCAGCGCATTGCTGGAGTTGCGTCGCAAGCGCGACGCAGCTCCAGCAAGGCTCGGAGTGCCCCTATCCCTAACATGCTGCGTCAATCCTTACGCCTGCTTCAAGCAGGCGCAGGGATTTGACGTAGCATGGCCGTAAAAGTGGCTGAGTGAAATCTATTAGATTTCACTCCGCCACTTTTTCCGGAGGCGTTCCTGCGCTGGAACGCCCACCCCCCTGTTCAGTAACACCCACATGCGGCGCAGGGCTTTACAACGTGCTGCATCTCCCTAGATGCATCATGTTGTAAATAGCCCTTAGCATGGCGCTGGCTTTGCGCCGCCGCTGCATCACAAAAGTGACGAAATGGCGGTGCAAATCTGGCGTAAGGGGCTTGTAAATTTGCCCCTTAGTCCTTTGATTACAATGACACAGAAAGTTGCATCTTATGTTAATATATATCTTTTTATAAAAGAGTATAACCTTCAAAATTCTGGTTTGCTCCTGTGAAATGAATTAAATGTTGCCATATAACTAATTTATTTTTCTCATTCAGCGTAGGCATATGTGAGTGTCAGCAACTACTCTTTCAATGTTCCTCAGTTCTAAATATGTGAGACTTCTGGGGCAGTCAGATGCAAATTCACTCAACAATCACACCTATTACATCAGTAATCATCACCATTAGCAAATATCATGTTTTGTCTTCTCTCTCACTGAGAACACTAACAAAATCAGTTTGCTCTTACAAAACTTGGACAACAATCTGCCAAACAGAAGCAGCTATCCTTGTTTGCTCTCAAAGATCGACCTTTCTTATATTGGGTACAATGTGACCTGGAAAAGACAAAGAGCTGCAAACTATTTTCTAAACTTTTGCAATTGCATTTGGAGCTGGCACGCTACCACTGATGTTATTTCTAATGTTTTGAAATAGTGAAGTGAAAAAAAGAAATGGTGTGAAATACACTTTAACAGATGTTTAAATGAACAACAAAACTTTAGTTTGTAAATTGCAATATTCAATAAATGTATCTCTTTTTTGCTGGTGCTTTAAAATTCTGTTTGATTCACGGAGTGACTGGGTAACATTTAGATCACATCAGATCTCCAGGGTTTTCATTAAACAATGCCAAATGACCCATGAAAAATAAAATCTTACAAACAACAAGCTTCCTAACCATGGGAGAATCCCATAGCGGCATTCGTACAGTTCATCAGTCTGTGTGATCTGAGGATTTACAACCTTATAAAGAGTTTTGAGGCCAGGATGCACCCCAGAAATTTGAGGGAGTACACTGACCACCACACAGTCTACCTTCTCAAATATGAGCCAGCCAAAATGGCCCTATTTCTGCCTGTAAAATCCTTGCTGACTTTGCTACTGGACACAAATGACCAATGGCCTCATAAATAAAAGGGTCATCAGTCCTAGACATCAGACCATCACCCTATTTAGGGTAACTGTTACAGTGTAATTATTTACTGTTCAGACTACAAGGAAAGTGTAGAAGTCCTGTACTCATAGAAATACAAACGACCCCCACAAGCTGGAAGAAAGCTGCCCTGGTGTCAGGACCATTTTGTTTTTGTTTTTCAAAAACAAAACATCTTGCTGAGCAGCTGCATGAACTATTACAGGCGCTCAGCAAAGCTTATGTGCATTTTGAGGAGCTGCTGCAGGTGGTACTTTTCCGACCACCTGTTGGAGCACTCACATCGCGCAGCATTGCTAGGGTGCCTGCTAGGCACAGCAGTTGGGATTATGATATCCCTTTCCGCTGGGTTGTTTCGCAGTGGTCAACCTGCCACGTAAAGGCAGGAGGAAATGGATTTGGGGGCCTGAAGCATGCCCACCTTCAGCCCTGGGCCTTGAGCAAGCGCACTGGCAGGCACATATGGTGCCCCCTACATATCCTGGCACCATGTGGCAAGCACTGCATGGTGCCTGCCACGTAGTGCAGGGATATGTAAGTGCCTTTTTTTTGCATTGCAGCGGGGCTACTGAACGCATCCCCGCCACAATGCAAAGTATAGATGATGCGACCACTGTGGTAGTGGTCGCATCGTAATTCAGATTGTGGGGAGGCCGCCTCATAGGCAGCCAGTCCCAAATCTAAAACAATGGCAGATGGACTTCAGTTAGTCCGCCATCGTAATGAGCCTCTGTGTTTTGTTTTCTGGAGGAGCTTACCCCATTGAGACTTTCACTGGTGTCTCATACCAGGTACTGTTGAGTTTTCTGTCAGCAGAGCGGAGCTACTTCAAGGAAAGGGCCCTGCTGAGGCCTATACCCCTTCCATAGGTGGTTTTAGTTGACACACTATCTTATTCTGCAAAGTCTGTTATTTCTATTTACCCACAATTTCAAATAACACTGTGCTTGGCTATAATATCATGTATTCATTTACATGGAAGAGAATAATAATCATAGTATGAATAATAAATGTAAAGAAATCCCTTCTCATCCACCACAATTGTGGATTTTAATGAGCCTTTTTTATCCACATTACTTGAAGAACTACAAGCATTTCCCTCTAACAGATAATATTGCTTCAGACGTTAAAAATATACACAAAGATATGGCTAGTCTTTCTATAAAAGTATCTGGCAATGCAAGAAAATTCTGGATAATAAATCAAAAATTGAAAGTCTGACACCTACTGCTGTGAAAACTGTGCCAATGAGTAACTTCTTACTTGATTTAGAAACCGTAATCATCAGTCCAACCTGCGAATCTTCAATTTACGAGAGGATGTAAAAGCCAATGACTGCAGGCTGTATTTAGAAACTTTATTACCTGGTCTTTTACATTTAAAATTCTCAGAAAAATGTGAGATTGAGAAAGTGCACAGAATTATTTCACATCATATTCCTAGGCAGAACAAACCCTAGCAAATGCTTTTTACAATTCTGCGCCATTATAATGTAGGACCTAATTATGAGTAAGGTGGTCCTGGGACCGATGAAGGTGGTAGGACCAACACAAGACTGCTGTCTCTAACGGGATCCAGGATGCTGCTGCGTCAGTGGTGCAAAAAGTGGCAGGAAATAGTGGCAGTGCCAACCTGTTTTCCCTCCACCATTTCATGGTGGGTACCCCACCATGAGAACAGTGGTGGAAATACAGGGCTGGGGTCCGTAACATGGCCTCCAGGCGAATATACCCAAGGGGGTACGTGCAGGGGGGTACATGTTGTGCCCCCATAGAATTGCACCTTCATGTGTACACTGTGTGACATGAATTAGATGGTGCATGCCACACCATGCACAAACGTTCTGTAGGTGCTTTGACGCTGCAATATGCTGTATAGGCTCTCCTATGTGCTTAAGATACCCGCTACAGTGACCCCCCCCCCCCCCCCCCTCACCGCCCACCCTGGATTCAACTTGTGATCCAGCGGGTGGGTCCACTACTGGCTTAGCTGTCTTCCTGGGACCGTTGCAGTCCTACAGGAAGACTGTCCAACTCGTAATAAGACCCTTAGTGTTGACACGGAAAGCAACAAGAGAGATTCCATCTTTCATAGTCAATGGGAATAAAATGTTCATCCATCTAGACTTTGCCAAGGAAACTGTTAAAATCCTCAAAGAGTTCGCTGACCTGAAGCCACGACTGAGTAGCTATGGTATTAAATATGGCCTCTTTGATCCGTCAACTGTGAGAACTTGGAAAGATAGTTTCTCAAAATCCTTCCAGTGTCCTGATGATCTTTGTATATTCTTGGATCAAACATCACAGCCATCCTGGAAAGGAATGATACTGATACTTGAGTCCTATGCTATAATATTTCTTGTCTTTATAACTAGCCTAATTAGATGAGTTTATTTATAAGGGCATTATATAGGCTGGTCATTCTTGCCATGCTTGTGTGTGATTTCAGAGTATTATTGATGTTTATATGTTGTTCTTATGGTGTTTGTCTTCACTTTTCTTTTCCTTCTTCCACATAATGTTAAAAGCTACTTTTTATTCTCTTAGTCTACATGGTTCTTTCTTCTTTGCTGTCTACACTCATCTATGAAAATGGATATTAATAAAGATATTACATTTGTTTCTTTTAACGTTAAAGGTTTAAGACACCCTGTTAAACATTCTATGACTATAGAATATTTAGCAAGATATAAAGCTGATATTTGTTTATTTCAGGAGACTCATATATATGATACAGTTTTATCTTATATGAATAAAAAATGGGTTGGTAATGTTACTTCTTCTACACTCTTCTTTTTGCAAAACAATTACATCTCCAAATTCTAAACAAATGTTGAGATTCAGAAAGTCATTACTTCTTAATTGAAGTTGAAATAAATAATACCATTTTGTACCTGATTAATGTGTGGGATGACCCTAATTTTTGGTCTCTTTTCATATTCAAAGTATGAAAATTAGGTAATGTTCTTTTTTTGGATGTGATTCTAACCAAATGTGACCTCTTTTAGTTCGAACATCTCAAGCCAAATATTGTCCTCCCAAGGCTTATTTCACTCTAAAATGGTTTTTTAGAATTACCAAATTGGTAGATATGTGGCACTTACATCAACCAACAGAGAAATAATTGACTTTTTTTAATACTCCTAATTTTTACTCTCATATGATATGTAATGTAAGCAAATTTGTATAGCGCACAGCTGCCCCAGCAAAGGGGCGTTCCATCGCTATTGCTGCAGACTACAAAAAGACCATGGAGCAAGCACCTAAGGCCACTCAGGGAGGAAAGAGATCATTTTTAATGACTTTGTGGAATTGGGCATGATTGCAGATGCTCGTAATTCTCACAGGGAGCAAGTTCCAAAGTTTAGCTGCAAGAACGCGAAAAGAGCGCCCTCCTGCTCTAACCTTCTCAATCTGGGACAACAGCCAAGTGTTGGTCCTTTGAGCATAGACAAGGAGTGGTACGTAGGGTGAAAGGAGATTTGCCAGGATATCAGGAGCCTGCAGATTTAGAATTCTGTGAGCGATGCATAGGATTTTAAACTCAATGCGTATTGCCATTAGCGGCCAATGCAATCTTTGAATGGCACTGGTTGTAGGACGCCAAAGTAGAGAGTGAGGACTAGATAAGCTAGTCCGGATCCCCAGGATTATATGTCAAAATCAAAAAGGACTAGCTATGTTAGGGGGAGGGGGACTCAAAGAAGTACGCGTGCCGGCAAACCAATTGGTTTGTTCATGAAGCCCTCACCCACCAAACTAGTTGGTGGCATGCTTCATCATCGGGCCCACCACAGTGACACCGAATGTGTCTCGGGTGTGCTTCGATGCCAGGTTACTGCGGAGCTGGTATGTTTACTGAGTGTGCACTGTGGTGAGTGAGAAAGTGAAACTTAAAAAGATATACAGTGGGTCCCAGTACCCGAGGGTAAATGGATACATTTTAGTAACTGGGCCCCTGTTAGCTATTAAAAAACAATTGGACGTGTTGGAGTGCGAATTAAGACCTCCAGCGTCCTTTGTGGTCTACATGATTCAGCCAGGCCTTTTTTAATTTAAAACTGTCTTTCCTCAGGACCAAGTGAGTATGTGAAAAGGTGCAATTTAAATAAAAATACTAAATTATAGTGATTGTGTTATTTTTGGCTATGTGTCGCACTCCCTAAGGTGCGTTTATATGTTAGAGGGGGATTCCCTCTGGCTTTACTACATATAACATAGAAAGGACATGGACAGACGTACAGGGTAGAGTCATTTTAGTATGACATGATAATTTTCACATCATTTAGCCGGCTTGTAAGATGAGAGATCGACCTATATGCGGCTATGGTGTGGTCATGTCAGAGGCATGACCTGCGTGTTTTTTTTTTTTAAATCGATTGTAGTGGTGAGCTAGAACAGCGAATATTAGCATGGTGAGGTACAGGTAAGTAAAAGTGCATTATCCTCACACAGGCTATTTGCTGTAAAAAGCTTCCTTGGGTCACCTGGCAGAGAAAGAGACCCTGAAAAGAGGTAGTAAAAATAATTGTTTACATCCAACCTGTAGGGAAAAAGGTTTTGGTAGCTTACCCCAGTTGTTGCAGCGGTGTACTTGTGTTACTCTCGGAATTGCCGGTCTAGATCCTCCTTGGACCTGTCGTTCTTCTGCGGTGCCGGAACAGTGAAGGAGGCCCGTGGATCGGGTTTAAATAGCCCGATTATTGTTTCCACCTGAGTAAAGGTGGAAATAGAGGGAGGGATGCGCTCGCGCTGAATGCCCTGGCATTGTTGTTGCACGCATGTGCCAAGGAGCAGTGTTTATCGCGCGTGCGCGTGGAGGACTGGGAAGTGCCTCCGAGACTGCGCATGTGCAAGAAAGCAGTGCGTCTATTGTTAGACGGACTGGAGTATGTGCTCAGGTTAATTTGAGATGATGTTGTGGGGTAAAGATGAAGCGCTATTAAGCGCATGTTATTCAAAAGGACTACTTTCTCATGACACTCCCCCAATACATATTGATGAAGTGCAATGGTGTGTGGGTAGAAAGCCTGTATATCCAGCGTTGTTCTTTCTGGAGAAGGAATTTTTCATTAATTTCTTTTGTGTCAAACTGTTCAATGACAGTCCACGTAAAGTCATTAGGGGTGTGGTTGTGGGATAAGAAATGGTCCGTCAGTCTGCTTATATTTTTGCCACACCGGATGGTGCACCTGTGTTCTGTCATTCTTGTTATGACTTTTCTGGAAGTCATCCCGATATATCGGAGGCCACATCTACAGGTAATGAGGTATATTAGGTTGGACGAGTTACAGTTGGTAAACTGTCGTTGTGTCCATGTTTTCCCTGGTTCTAGATTGAGGGTTTTAGATGGTAATGTTAAATGGCATACGCTGCAGTTATTGCATGGTTGGTGGCCTGTGAGTTTGGGTAAGCCCCAGGCATTGAGGATTGTGTTGTTGGCCGGGGCAGTGTTGAGTCTGGGTCGTCAGTGGACAAGCTGATCTTTTAGGTTCTTCGCTCCTTTTTGTAAGCAAACCGTGGTTTTCCCCAATTTCTGGTGCCTGAATTAATGATCTTCCAGTTTCTTTTGATTATGTTAGAAACCTGGTTCGATGCTGTTTTGTATGCTGTCACGCAGGTGAGCGTGGGTTCCTCAGGGTTTTTTTCGGTAGTTTCTAGCAGTGCCTCCCTATTTTGGTTTCGCGCTCTTTTACAGGTGGTTTTTATGATCCTGACGGGATACCCTCTGTCCTCCAATTTGTGGACTAGGGTGGTGGCCTGTCGTTTATAGTCCTGGATGTGGCTGCAATTGCGTCTGAGGCGCAAAAATTGCCCGTAGGGGAGGTTTTCCCTTAAGGGTCTGGGATGGAAACTCTCAAATCTAAAGAGGGAATTCCTTGCTGTTGGTTTGTAGAAGGTGGTAGTTGTTAAACCGTCTTGGTCTGCTTTGATGTTAAGATCTAGAAAGGCCAGTTTGGTTGTGCTACTGGTGCTTGTGAAGCGTAGGTAGTTGTGTACTGGAGTTGCTAGAGATGGAGCTATTGTCCCCAGAGCTACGTAACACCATAAACTCCTTGGTAAAAAATGCCAGCGATGCAGAGCACATCTCGAAACAAGAGGCTGACTACCTTTGCACCAAAAATGCGAAAATCCCACAACCACACCCCTAATGACTTTACGTGGACTGTCATTGAACAGTTTGAAAATAATGAAAAATTCCTTCTCCAGAAAGAACAACGCTGGATATACAGGCTTTCTACCCACACAATGGGCCTGAACGACTCCATTCCGTGGAATTCCCTAAACCTCTGAAAAATGTCCAAATCTGAACCCTTCTGCCTCTCTCATAGTGTAACCCAGCCTAAACTGAGTAAACCCCTGCAATATCACAAATGGCACCCAAAAAACTATTAGTCGACACACCAGTGCACTTCAGCATATTGTATTGGGGCGTGTCATAAGAAAGTAGTCCTTTTGAACAACATGCGCTTAATAGCGCTTCGTCTTTACCCCACAACATCATCTCAAATTAACCTGAGCACATGCCCCAGTCCGTCTAACAAAAGACGCACTACTTTCTTGCACATGCGCAGTCTCAGGGGCACTTCCTAGTCCTCCGCGCGCACGCGCGATAAACACTGCTCCTTGGCACATGCGCGCAACAACAAATGACAGGGCATTCAGCGCGAGCGCATACCTCCCTCTATTTCCAACTTTACCCAGGTGGAAACAATAATCGTGGCTATTTAAACCCGATCCACGGGCCTCCTTCACTCGTTCCGGGCACCGCAGAAGGACGACAGGTCCAAGGAGGATCTAGACCGGCAATTCCGTGAGTAACACAAGTACACCGCTGCAACAACTGGGGTAAGCTACCAAAAACCTTTTTCCCTACAGGTTGGATGTAAACAAGTATTTTTACTACCTCTTTTCAGGGTCTCTTTCTCTGCCAGGTGACCCAAGGAAGCTTTTTACAGCAAATAGCCTGTGTGAGGATAATGCACTTTTACTTACCTGTACCTCACCATGCTAATATCCGCTGTTCTAGCTCACCACTACAATCGATTTTAAAATAAAACCGATGCAGGTCATGCCTCTGACATGACCACACCCTAGACACATATAGGTCGATCACTCACCTTACAAGCCGGCTAAATGATGTGAAAAGTATCATGTCATACTAAAATGACTCTACCCTGTACCTCTGTCCATGTCCTTTCTATGTTATATGTAGTAAAGCCAGAGGGAATCTCCCTCTAACATATAAACGCACCTTAGGGAGTGCGACACATAGCCAAAAATAACACAATCACTATAATTTAGTATTTTTATTTAAATTGCACTTTTTCACATACTCACTTGGTTCTGAGGAAAGCCAGTTTTAAATTAAAAAAGGCCTGGCTGAAACATGTAGACCACACAGGACGCTGGAGGTCTTAATTCGCACTCCAACACGTCCAATCGCCTTTTAGTATCTAACAGGGGCCCAGTTATTAAAATGTATCCATTTATCCTCGGGTACTGGGACCCACTGTATAGCTTTTTAACTTTCACTTTCTCACTCACCACAGTGCACACTCAGCGAACATACCAGCTCCGCAGTAACCTGTCGTCGAAGCACACCCGGGACACAATTGTGTCACTGGGTGGGCCCGACGATGAAGCATGCCACCAACTAGGTTGGTGGGTGAGGGCTTCATGAACAAACCAATTGGTTTGCCGGCACGCGTACTTCTTTGATACCCCCTCCCCCTAACATAGCTAGTCCTTTTTGATTTTGACACTGGTTGTAGGACACCTTCTCGGCAAGTCAAGTAACGTCCATGCGGTTGCATTTTGCACCCTTTGAAGGCAGAGAGTGTCGGCTTTGTTCATCTCCAAATAAAGTGAACTTGCAAAATCCAACCTAGAAAGAATACTGGCCTTGACAATGACCTGCCGTGTGGTGGCATCAAAAAAGCCTAGCTGGGGCTTAAGCCCAAGTAACAGTCCAAAGCAAGTCCTGGCTACCACTTTGGTTTGAGCCTGAATGGTAAGGGTGGAGTTCACCCAAAACTCCCAAATTTTTTACTGCCTGACTAGGGACAGGTGGACGGCCCAAAGGAGATTGCCACCATTGCTCACTCCATAGTGCAGCATCTTTCCATACCAGCATGATCTCTGATCGCTCACCTTCAGTTGGAGGCAATTCGTTGTCATCTAGTCTGATATGGCTGCTAAGTCCTCCCTAAATTTAAGTGCATCCTGCGAGAGATCATTAGATAGTGCCATGACTAACTGCGTGTCATCAGCATATGACACCACAGTTAGTCCTCTGCTCCTTGCCAATGCAGCCAAAGGTTGAATGTAAAAGTTTAATAGGGTGGGGCTGAGAGCCGAACCCTGGGGAACCCCTTACTCGATGGTATGAGCGTTGGAGCTAAAAGGGGTATTGATACTTGAAAACTTCTCTCGGAGAGGAAGGAAGCAAACCTGCTCAGAGCCAGGCGTCTGATACCTACCACCCTCATGCGCTGCAACAGGATATTGTAAGGCACTGTATCAAATGCAGCGCTCAGGTCTAACAATATCAGGGCAGATGTCTGCCCTGCATCCAATGCACTCCTTAGATGATCAGTCACAGCCAGGAGCGCCGTCTACGTGATGTGATGGGGGTGAAACCCGTTTTGTGAGGGGTCAAGCAGGTTATTGCTTTCAATGAATTGTGTGAGAATAGAATTAAGATAGGCTTCAGCAATCTTGGATGCAAATGGAAGAAGAGCGATGGGGCAATAAATCTCTGGTTTAGAATCATCTAATGTGGCCTTTTTTAATAGAGGAACCACCTTGGCCAATGGCCAGGTCCTAGGTACAACAGCTGTGGACATGGACATATTGATCAACTTGCAGAACGGGGATAGGAGCAAGGACTGGGATTTAAGAAATTGATCAGGTTTAAGGGGTTCTGCAGCGGAGCCAGATTTAATTTTCCTGCATATCGTGAGCATTTCCTCCTCTGAAAGTACCGGGAAGGCCAAGAGAGCCTGAACAACAGAGGGCGCATGAGCAGACCCATCCTTGACCGCAAAGTGAGGAAAAGTTCTGTAGATGCTGTCTACCTTCTTAACAAAGAAGGTAGCCAGAACCTCACATTGCTGGTCTGAGGAGAAGGAGGGTGCTTTGTGTTGTCCCAAAGATGTACGGTCTTTAAGTATAGCAAACATGCATTTGGCTGGATTTCCACTGTCTCTGATCACCTCTGCATAATACGCAGCTCTTTCCTTCTGGACAGCCTTGTGGCAATCTTAAATAGCTGCCCGGTATCTCCCTTTCAAAACTGGATCATATTCCCGTCTCCACGCCCGTTCCATGCAGATTTTCAGGCAGCAGCCATATTGCAGTAATACCATGGGCAAGAATGTCTTCTCCAGCTCTGTGCCCACCTGGCAGTAATAAGGGTGTCGAGGGAGTGAGAGGTCCAGTTATAGAGGGCATTCGGGTCCACTTCTGGATCATTGGACAGTTTGGGTGTATGCATAGAGAGAAGCGCATGGAACTGTTCAAGGTTCAGATTATGTCAGGTAAGGCGGGATTTCGAGTGACTCCCTGGGTTGGCCCTACTCTCAGAAGAGTCATAGAGATCAAACAACTTTCAGACCAACTCATTGGGATAGGCATATTCACCCTCAGGGTGGACAGATTAGAAAAAACCAGATCCAATATATGCCCTCCCAAGTGTGTACAACTGAGGACCCGCTGTGTGAGCTGAAGGGCAGCCAGATCTGCAAAAAAGTGGCCTATCCCCCAGACTTGAGTATTATCTAGATTTAGGTTCAAATCACCAATAATACTAAAATTGTCTGATCTCATAGCCAATATGCCTGCCACAGTGATCAGTTTGTCCTTAAATTCTTTGGAGGGGCCAGGTGGGGGCGATAGATCAACAGTCCCGACAGGGTAAAGTTGGCATTCAAGGTGATCTTAAATCGAGCGCACTCACTTTCTGGCAGAGTCTCTTTCATAAGAGTGCAGATATAACCCTCTCTAAAGATAATGGCGATGCCTCCACCCCTGCGCCCCTCTGTTAAAAGTCACAATATTATAGCTATGGGCCAGAGCTAATCCAGGTTCTGCCTCCCTGTTGGCCATGAGCCAGGTTTCTGTCAAAAAAAGGATATCAGGTGACTCACCATCGAGTAGATCGTGAATTTCAGCAAAATGGTTTATTAATGAATGGCAGTTTAGACTGACCAATTTGATCACCTGTGAGGGAGGGTGTGATGAGGAAACATTAGTCTAAGAACTAAACCTACAGCCCCTACAACCATAAGGCCCCTCAGGAAGGAGGTCCAGTGAAATAATGCATGGACTTAGCCCCCTGCTGGTAGAGAACAACTGGTCATAAGGGTACACCCACCTAGCGGCTATATGACCGGCAGCATGTCGGGTGTTGTCCTGGCTTGGACGAGCCCAGACGGGCTTGCATTACGAGCCAGGGGGCACAACTGGCTCCTCCCGGTTGAGCTGCTGATTGGAGGAGACGAACCAATCGGCGCTCAGCCTGACTGACATAGGCGGAAGCAAAATCAGCCCAAAGCCACAGTGAATTCTCAACAATTCCTCCCACCACAGGTAACCCTTTTAAAATGTTTAAGCAATATAAGAACACCAGAGAGTGTCAGGAAAAGCTCACAGTGTCCACGCTATCTGTCAGCAGTGAGCTTCTGCACCCCAGCAGGCATAAAGAGCCGGGAGGCACAACTGGCTCCTCCTGGTTGAACTGCTGATTGGAGCAAACAAACCAATCAGTGCTCAGCCTGACCGAGGGACGTGGAAGCAAAATCAGACGGAAGCCACAGAGAATTCCCAACACTTCCCCCAACAACAGGTAACACTTAAGCAATTTAAAAACACCCGAGAGCGTCAGGAAAAGTTCACAGTGTCTACGCTATCTGGCATAATATAGATTATTTATTAATATCCCTTCAAATAATCCATTAAATGTTCGATCCTACTATAAAGAATATTCATATTGCCGATCATGCATTAATTTCATGTGTTTTATGACCTAGTTCCACTCAACAATCTCAAGGTCATCGGCGCATGAATACCAATGTTGTCCTTAATGAAAAAAGTAAACTAAAGTGTTTGTCCACACTATGGGTCCGATTCACCAAACTAACTTAAGCCAAAATCCTAAACTTACTACTCATTTTGGTATTCACAGAAGGCACTTACTCATTTTGGAAAGTGGTAAGTGCCTTTAGTGAGTGCACTTACTCATTTTTGTATTCACAGAAGGCACTTACTCATGCCTTCTGTGAATACCAAAATGAGTAAGTGCCTTCTGTGAATACCAAAATGGTAGTAAGTTTAGGATTTTGTCTTAAGTTAGTTCTGTGAATCGGGCCCCATGTGATAATGTGAATCAGGCCCCATGTGATAATTTTTCTTCTAACCTTGAAGTTTTTACTTCAATTGTTAATAGATGGGAGGCATTTAGGCATATATCAGGGGGTTACAATGTCTATTATGTCACATGGGAACAAATCGCTTAACTCTAGAGATAAAGAATTAGATAAACAAATAGCCATGTATGAGAGTCTTTTTATCACACCTAATGACATCAAATATAAATTGTAACTACAAAAACTTCATTATTAATGAATCACAACATTAAGCAATAGGGCTGGAATACAAATTTCTAAAAGCAATGCTGAATTTTGTTTCAATGAAGACGTTTGACAAATGATCTTCGTATTAAGAAAGAGAAAAATCGAATTAATGTAATCCATAATTTTAATGGCCAACTTGCTTTATCTCACTAAGAAATAGTTAATGAATTTATGAAGTAATTTTCAACGTTATAAAATAATCTTCTGTCTAGTGATATATTGCATTCTAATAACTTTTTAGAAATGTGTGGTTCACCTAAAATTACTCAGTCATTTAGGAATGAATTGGATTTACTGATTACATTAGAAAAAGTGCAATTATCTATTAAATCCCTTAAATTACTTAAATCTCCTGGTCCAGATGGTATTCCTGCTGTATTTTATAAGGAATTTTCTCTTCACTCATTTCCTCATTTGCTAAAGCTAATTACACACTTTAGTATAGTACAGGATGCACTTATGGGCCCTTTACTGAAGCTTTAATTATAGTTAATCCGAAACCTAATAAAAATCCCACATTATTCTCTCAAATTACCAACCCATTTCTCTATTAAGCAAGACTGTAAACTTTTTGCAAAGTTGCTTGCAACCAGTTTGGCCTCTGCTTTATACTATTGTTCATACTGATCCATCTGGTTTCATGAAAAATAGACATTCTGTAAATAACGTAAGATTACTATTTCATGTCATTGAAGTTGGACTATCAATACCACTTCCATATGGTGTTCTGGCATTAGATGCGGAAATGGCTTTTGATAAAGTTCATTGGCAATATCTTTTCTGTACCTTATCTGCTTTTAACTTGGGCAGTTCATTTGTTAGTATGATCTCAGCACTTTACTCTGGTCTGTCTACCAAACTTTTCATTAATGTTTAAATTTCAAATATTTATTTTCCTTTTTAGGGATACACAGATAAGGTTGCCCCCTATCCAGGACGGGGGGCGGTATCGAGTAATGCCTCAGAGAATTTTACTTTCCACAATAAAAAACATGGACATCGCTCCAGAATAGACTATTTTTTTACGTCCCAGAGTTTAATTAGCTCAGTTAGAAAGATCACTCACCTCCCAGAACATCTATCTGATCATTCAGCAATTCAGTTACATCTAGAATGTAAAAAACAACCCCTTGGAGAGGCGATGGACGCTAAACCGGTCCCTTCTCTCTGACCAGACAGTTATTGAGAAAATTACAAATTAATCCAAAGAGTTTTTTCTATTTAACCTAGACTCAGCACCACTAAACATGGTCTGGGATACATATAAGGCCTTTCTTGACTAGCCTCGATGTCATAGAGTACAAGAAAAGGAAAAGAGACGTCTCAATATTAGAATAACAGATAAAAGCAGTTCAAGGGGAACTAGCCCACACTATAGAGATTGCCACAAAGTTCTGTTTAGAAGCAGAACTTAAGGCCAAATTAAATCTAACCGACTTTCTAGAAACCAATATAAAAAAGAGATGGGAGGCAAGGAAATTGGCAAATTATGAATATGGGGAGGGCAGCAGCAAACTTTTGGCCTGGAAGGCGAAAGTAGAGAGAACAAGAAATAACATAACTGACCTAAAGAACCCGGTCACAGTTGATATCATTACGGATCATACAGATATAGAATGGGAATTTGTTCGCTTCTTCCAGTACCTCTATACAGAGGATATAACTCTTAATAAAGACCAGTTAGAGGCCTTTTTCAGCAGTATAGTATATTCCCGTTCTTTCAGATAAAAATAAAGAGAATTTAGCCGCTCCCATATGCTTGGATGAAGTTTATAGCATAATTAAAGGTTTGAAAAGGGGTAAGGCGGCGGGCCCGGGCGCCATCCCAACAAGATTTATATTTTATTAAAGGAAGTCCTGTTTCCAATTTTGTTAGACCTCTTTAATTCTACTTTTATTTTAAAACAAGACTCCCCCCCTCCCTCTCTTGGAATTTGGCAACTATTACTATTATACTTAAACCTAATAAGAATCCTAGAGCAGGTGAGTCTTATAGACCAATATCACTGCTCAACTGCGATTACAAAATCTATTCGCAGATTTTCAATAAAAGGTTGGAGCGTATGGTTGATTCTATCATTCACAAAGACCAAAAGGGTTTTATGAAGGGGAGGCATCTAGAGGACTTGACACATGACCTAATTGTGGCCATTGACCTAGCCATAGAGTATAAAAAATCCCTATCTGCAATAATGTGGGACGCGGCAAATACCTTTGATAGGGTAAGTTGGCCTTTTCTCTACGAGGTAATCAAGTGTTTTAATATGGGGGAAGTATTTGAAGCAGCCTTTAACAGGTTGTACAGAAATCCTATGGCCCGGGTATTGGTAAACTGCTCTCTCTCTAAGATAGTGCAAATTGGAAGAGAAACCAGGCAAGGCTGCCACTTTCCCCTATTCTTTTTAACCTATAGATTGAGCCACTCGCCATCAAATTAAGAACCTGTAAAGATATAAATCCATTTCTTTGTAATAACTGGGAGAAAAAGATAGGGCTTTACGCTGATGACCTGATGATTTTCTCAAATTACATGGATCCGGTAATCTCAATTATATGGGAAAAATTTGCTGAATTTGGTAAACTTTCTAGATACGCCGTAAACTCATCTAAAACTGAGGACATGCAGTGGAACACTAGCTGGAATAGTGACCTTATAAAGGGAAAGATAAAATACTTGGGGATTGAACTGTTACATAACGTAGATTCGGTGGCAAAAGTTAATTTCGATTCAGTAACTTCCAAAGTCAAAAAACTGTTGCAGAAGTGGGATTCACTTGCACTTTCTTTTTTAGGGAAATCAAACTTACTGAAGATGTCCATTCTCCCCAAGTACACCTTCATTTTAATGCAATACCATTAGAATTTAAACATGACTGTGTTAAGAAAGTTCAAGGCCTCTTTAATAGTTTTATATGGGGAAACAAAAGGCCGAGAATTGCATTGAAGAAATGCAGGGAGAAAAAGGAAAAAGGCGGTATAGCAAGCCAGGACCTTCTATGCTATTTGAGAGCGTTTCATTGAAAACATTTTCGCCAGCTACTTAGGAGCTCAAACTATATTTCCCCACTATTTCGGCATTTGACATTTGGCCCACCTGATATATCCAATCATTTCCTTGGAAATCCTACATTTTTAAAAAAGATTAGATAAAAGACAATAAAATGTGCTTGCATTATATGGTACCATATTAGGAAGATACTTCAGATACCATACTATAGCCATCTTGCCCCAATATGGAATTCTCCAGGCACCCCTGATGCCAAGAAGATGTTCTCGCAATTCCGATTAGGGAAAAAGGGATATGTCAATGGGGCCAGCTACTGGAAGGCTCTCAATTAATATCATGCCAGGATTTCCAGGATATCTCGGAAGGGACAGTTTCTCGTTTTAAGTACTGCCAGCTATTTGGCTGGGCTAAATTCTTGAGTAAAACTGTGAGCAACGCTGGCAGTCAAAACAAACTGTACAAGGCTAAAATAGCCCTAAGACCGGTTTCCAGAAAGAGGTTTCAGCATGGTATTGGATAATACTACTCTCTTTAGAAGACCCCTCTACATGGTATGTGGAGACATGGAGGAGGGAACTACCGGAGATCAACCTCTAGTCACTTTGGCAAGTATCCACATCGTTATTATGGTATTCTGTGAAATCTGCTCCCCTAAAGAAAAATCATCTCTTTACGATCCACAAGGCTTACTGGACACCACGAAGACTGGCAAAGATGGGACAACAACTGGTGAGATACTGTCAGAAGTGCGGCGAACCCAATGTGGATGAAGCGCACATGTTCCGATGGTGTCCCTCCATCCAGTCTTTCTGGCAGAAAGTGGGTAAAGTTTTTGTCAGGGTTGGCGTGCCATGAAGTTAAGGTTAGTCTTTCTTTGGTTATCTTTGGTGTCATTCCGGACGAAGAATCACTCTTTAGTGTTTCTAAATCATTAAAAGCTCTCATATTTGTTTTAACTCTTCTAGCTAGAAGATAACTCTGTATTAAGTGAATTCTCCCTATTCCTCCCCTAAAACATGAATGATTAAATTCAATTCATAGATTTTCAAAACTGGATAGAGCAATTCACTTTAACAAGAGAATGAAATTCTGGAGTATCTGGGATACCTGGGTCAAAAATTATCGTCCTCCTTAAATCTTCCTATTTCTTTTTACGCTGTCCTCCTTAGTTGACATCCTTTTCCAACTCTGGATCCAGGAGCCTAAATAGTCTCATAATATATGTAATCATTTAACTATGTATATTCTTTGTGGTTAAATATCCTTTCTTTTTTTGTTATTCTTTGGTTTTATTAATCCAATGATTAAGCATCAGTAAATACAGGATTCTTTCTCATAACTAGTGTCTTTGCCAAGATGGATTGGCGATACTAGGTTGAAAATCAAATAAGAACCTGTTAATACAAAGGAGGAAAGAGTAAAAGCTATATAGAAGAGGACCCAGTGAGGGTTTCCATCCCCTCTCAAATGGAGAGTCCGAGTTTCCTCTTGGCTGGAAAGTGAGAATATGCATAGCTACCTCTTCTTTCTCCATTTATATACTGACCAAACATATGAGGATATAAAGAAAAGAAAAAAAATCCCACACCATTCTCTCAAATTTCCAACCCATTTCTTTATTAATCAAGACAAAGTTGCTTGCAACCAGTTTGGCCTCTGCTTTATACTATTGTTCAAACTGATCCATCTGATTTCATGAAAAATAGACATTCTGTAAATAATGTAAGATTACTATTTCATGTCATTGAAGTTGGACTATGAATACCACTACCATATGGTGTTCTGGCATTAGATGTGGAAATGGTTTTTCATAAAGTTCATTGGAAATATCTTTTCCTTACCTTATCTGCTTTTAACTTGGGCAGTTCATTTATTCATATGATCGCAGCACTTTACTCTGGTCTGTCTACTAAACTTTTCATTAATAGTTACATTTCAAATATTTCTTTTCCTTTTTAGGGATACCAGCTAAGGTTGCCCCCTTTCACTTTTACTTTTTCTTCTTGCTATTGAACCTTTACATATAGTCATTAGAAATTGTGTGGAAATTGAAGGCCTCATTATAAATAATGATCCTATCAAAACGTCAGCTTATACTGATGATGTACTCCTATATATTGGTAATACTGAATTTTCCATTCCTCCCCTATTAAATCTAATTCACACATACTCTCAGATTCAAGGATATACTCTAAATACTTATAAATCCGAATAATTTCCTTTGAATGTTTCTTGTACCCCTGATATGCTACCAAACAATTAAACAAAATGTCAAAAGGAAAAAAGAAAATATCTTGGTATATTATTTTTTCACACCAATTAATAATCGATTACATTGAATTTTGAATATATTGTTAGTCATATCAAAGACAAATTTCATGAATGGTCCACCTTATATTTTTCCTGGTGGGAAAAAGTTAATTATATTAAAGTGGTTATTGCTACAAATACTTGCTATCTCCTTTCCATTATACATATTCAACTTCCTCTTCAGTTTTATAAAACTATAGCCAAACATATTTCTAAATTTATTTGGGATAGCAAATCTCCTCCTATAAGATATAAAAAATTAAAAATGACTAAGTACTATGGGGTTTTGATTATAATAGTCCCTTAATGATCATAAAGTGTTTGTTTTAAAACAAACGTCCTTATGGTTCAATCATACAGAGCTTTATAATCTACAATGAAACACAATGATCCAGCACTCCCCACAAAATAAGTGAACAATAAATCGATATAGCAAAAATTTGAATCCGTTCAACAGGTTTTTTTTAAATGTTCTTTATTCTTATTCTTCAAAACAACCGCAGCCAACGCGTTTCATCCAAAAGGACATCTTCAGGGCTACAAATAAGTATACAAAATACATATTATATTTACAATACTATTTACACATTTAAAAACAGACACTTATGTACAAAACTCATATATACACGGTATCTCCTATACAATATTGTGGAAACTGTCGGCCTGTTCTGACCATATTTGTCATATATGTACAGTATATCATCAACCCAGATCGCCTACTGACTGGATGAATTTAATAACAAAAGTTTATTGTTGAAAAGAATACTCAGTGAGGGTCACTTCTATACAAGTTCTCTTTTTCCAGATGCCTTGTTCTTACTAGTCTTTACACAAAATATTTATCCTTAGAAAGACAAAGCACATGTTTAGTTTAACGAGAAGGAGGCAAATGGAGAAAGCTCACTACCCTAGAGCCTGCTTACCGACAAAAATGATAATGCGATCTGTACTGGTAAGTTCTCCAATCTTTTCTCACTGGTTTGTAGTCTTCTTACAGGACAGCACCTTATGGATAATGCAGGCAGGACAGAATTGCATAATTTATATTCTGATCCTTACCTATAATGTAATCTTACAAGGTCACAACATTTTTATTCAGACATACCTTACCTATGTCCAAGTATTGGCCTCTCTGTATTGTTAGAAGTCTGCACGAAATGGTAGCTCACAATGAATTTTGATATTATATTCAATCCTCCAATATGTACTTAATAGGTAGCCTCCTAAATTTAAAAGAGTGACTCTTTATTATCAATTCTCAATATATTCAAAAAAGTCCTGTAAATTCAATTGATACACATAACATACCTCGATGTATTGTGAAATTCTCCACCCTGTATTCGGGAAGTTCAAGTCGAATACCTACTCCCAGTCAAATATGTGTAGAGTGAAACCCTCTCAATCTAAAGAGAAAGGGAAAGAGGAAAGATATATATATATATATATGGAATGAGACCAAACTATCACCTTCGGTTAGTTCAATCCACTCCAAGTCATGTGTGCTCAAGTCGACAGCCAAACCGGGATTATGACAACCAACTCCTACTCCACCCGCGTTCGAGAAACAAAGGGTGTTCTCCTAGCACATTTCAGTAAATCAAACATACCCTTCGCTTTACAGATGAATAGCTTTATAATCTGCCTTCATGGCTTCTTGTTGAACAAAGTTTGATTTCTTTATTTCCTTTACCGGCTTTAATCACTATGTCTAACTCTACTACCCTGCTAAAAAGATCCTTAATTCTGCACTCTACAAAATTAATATTACAAGGTTTAGACTTGATTTTCTAATACCTGATTTCACTTACCTCAAATTTGTCATTATGGTATAATCCTGTGTTAAAGCTAGCTCGACATCCTACGTTTTGACAATCCTGGATGAAAACTGGTATTTTGCTATTTAAAATATATTTATCATAATAATACTTTTTTACTTTTGATGTATTACAATTTAGATTGCAGCCATCAGATATTTACAAATATGAACTTTTGTGTAATGCAATCCTTGATTCTTTTCCAAATAATCTTCCTCTAAATGCTACTACAGATTTAGAGAATTACATTCAAAAATTGCTTCATCATCACATGCTGTATACATGGAGGAAAATTTAGATGACTAATATCTCAGATTAGCCAAGAGATCCTCCTTCAAAGACCGCCTGGATAACAACGCACACAACAGCAAAGAGCTCTTCAGCATCGTAAAGGAACTCTCCAACCCCAGCGCCAACTCCAACGACATACCACCCTCACAAGAACTGTGCAACTCACTAGCCATCTTCTTCTTCCGCAAGATTGCTGACATCCATGACAGCTTCAGCACCATCCCCAACCACGGCAGACCCCACCTCCCCTGTGAACACCACCAGCGCCAACCGCCTGACCTCCTGGTCCAACGTCAATGACGAAAAGACACGCAAGGTCATGAACTCCATCCACTCAGGATCTCCGTCAGACCCGTGCCCACACCACGTATTTAACAAAGCAGACGCTGCTATCGCACCCCAACTACGGAAGGTCATCAACGTCTCCTTCGAAACAGCGACATTCCCGGAAAGCTGGAAACACACCGAAATCAACTCCCTCCTCAAGAAGCCCAAGGTGGACCCCAAGAAACTCAAGAACGTCCGGCCCATCTCCCTGCTCCCGTTCCCGGTGAAGGTCATCGAGAAAATTATCAACATGCAACTGGCCTGCCACCTGGAAGACAACAACATCTTGGACCCGTCCCAGTCCAGGTTCAGACAAAACCACAGCACTGAGACAGGCCTCATCGCCGCCAAAGACGGCATCAGGCACCAACTAGACAATGGCGAAACATCAGCCCTAATCTTCCTGGACCTGTCAGCCGCCTTTAACACGGTCTGCCATCGCACTCTAAAGACACGCCTCCTAGAAGCCGGAATCCAAGAAAAGGCCCTTGACTGGACCACGTCCTTCCTCTCCAGCAGAACCCAGAGCGTCCGCCTCCCGCCCTTGCGATCCGAGGCCACCGACACCATCTGCGGCGTCCCCCAGGGCTCATCCCTCAGCCCGATGCTGTTCAACATCTACATGGCCCCCCTCACACAAGTGGCCCGCCAACACGACCTCAACATCATCTCCTACACCGATGACACCCAGCTCATCCTCTCCCTCACCCAGGACCCGCACACTGCCAAAACCCGCACAACGCCAAAACTAACCTCCATGAGGGAATGAAGGCCATTTCCGACTGGATGAGGAACAGCCGTCTGAAGCTGAACTCGGACAAGACGGAGGTACTCATCCTCAAACCCACCCCCTCTACTACAATGCCTCCAAAATGCCTCTGCCCGACTGATCATCGACGTCCCCCGCCGCAACCACATCAGCCCCCACCTGAGAGACCTACACTGGCTCCCCGTCAACAAGAGGATCACCTTCAAGCTCCTAACCCACGCACACAAAGCACTCCAAAACCCCTGACCAGCCTACCTGAACCGCAGACTCAGCTTCTACACCTCGACCCGCCAGCTCCGCCCCGCCAGCCTCGCCCTCGCCGCTGTCCACCGCATCTAACGAACAACCTCCGGTGGCAGATCCTTCTCCTACCTTGCTGCCAAGACCTGGAACTCCCTTCCTACCAACCTACGGCAGACCCAAGACCTACTCGCCTTCAGAAGACTTCTCAAGACCTTGCTCTTTGAGCCGTAGCGGCACGCCCTCCCCTCAGTGCCTTGAGACCCCCACGGGTAAGTAGCGCACTTTACAAGTACGCTAATTGGTTGATTGATTGTAGCAAACTAATTATGTTACACTATTTAACAGCCAATGGAGACCTTTAAGGTTACTTAAAACAAAACTTTTAGATTCTCCTAATTGTTGGAATTGTAATAAGAATGCTGCCTTGTTACGCCATATGCTTTATGAGTGTAATATTGTTGTTTAGTTTTGGAAGGAGGTTTGATAGATCTTTGCGAACATATTTCATATCACAGATAATCTGTCATATGATATAGTAATTTGTAAATCAACTTCACTTAACACAAAACTGTCTGTAATAAATAGAAAACTTCTAGATTTTTTACCTTCGGCAGCTTTAAAATCAATTACTACCAATTGGAAAAATGCTTTACTGTTATCAATACATGCAAATTGACTTTATTGAGTGTTACTCACAATGCCCGTCATTATCATTTATTTTGGGAGCCTGTTCATAATTACATGGAATTACATTTCTGAAAAAGTATTACTGATAAGCTACACAATTTTTCATGTATAGATCAGTTGGTTAAACTTAGTAGGTTCATTAAGTTTTATTTCAACTTTTGTTTCAATGTATACCCTTTTAATACCCTTTTCCTAATATTAACACTCTTGCATTTGATAATGTATAGGTAATCTATAGATTTTCACTTTAATATCATCTTACAATTTGTATTTTTATAAGCTTAGCTGTTCTGTTGATACAAAAGTGTATGTACCTTTATTCTGTGCTCTTTTGTGTATGGTCTTTTGATTGAAACTATAAATGTAAGAAAATATTTTGAACACAAAATGTTTGGTATGTTACACATACTAGCTCATGGTGGGCCATGTTCAGTTTCTTCTCGCAGTCAGTGCCTTCTCTTCTGCAATGCATGTGACACCTTAGTAGAATTTGCATAGGTCATGGAGGTGGGTAACAGTATTCTCTGGCATCACATGTCTTACCAAAAGTTACCTGGACAGGTTCCCATCAGCTGAGAACAGCATGGCTCCTGAACGTGTTGACAGCATTCTATTGTGTACTAGCAACAAGGGGTTTGGCCGTAGGCGGCAGTACGGGCCGTATTAAACTAAGAGCAAGAAGTCACTTTTCAAATGCAGCTACATTCATTTAATAGACCATGAACCAAGAATTCAATTGATATTGGCTTGATGTATTTATTTACAGTTGATTTCTATGTACTTTACTCCCTATTTGAATCATGGGTCAGGGAAGTTTTATACATTTCAGTCTAGAACACATTACACTTATTTATGCCACAGATCAAACAAAAAATATACAAACTTCATGATGAAGTAGTGTGATGTAAAAAACAATACATGATAAGTGGTACAAAATGACAAGTTATACAAATATTATGTCACGAGTCTTAATTCACAAACAACGCCTCTACTTGGATATCCTTTAACATCCACATTATATAACTGAGTTAACTATCACGGGGAACAAAACAATCAAACCCAGTAGTGATACAATTCAAAAAGCATTTTCACTGAGCAGAAAAATGTAATCAAATGCAACAGTCCCCGTGTTGTATAATGCTGACTCATTTCGATTCCCAGGGTGGCTTATGGGATTCTCTTCAGGGCGGGGACTGGTTTATCTAAAAAACAAAGGGGGCATCAGTTAACCTGTGAATGGGCTCTACATTTCCAATTTACTGAAACTACAAAATAAAGTTTTATAAATACCTGTTCGATTTGAGTAAGCAATTCGCGTGTTGCAGGTGAAAAGATGCAAGTTAAAATGTAAGTATCACAACCTAAAATAAGAAGGGATCTACCATTAGTCACATATTGAATTTTAGTGGTTTGCAATATTTTATGGCTGGAAGGAAAAAGAAGGGGCACTTATTTGCGCCAATCGGGCGATACTTCCACCAATGCAGTAGTTACGCTTGTTGGCGGTAAATGGAAGCTTAGTTGAGCTTTCATGGGGCGATCTATGAATGGAAATGAGCGCCATGTCATTGAATTGCATATAAGTTAATATGGCACATTATTGTTTTATAAGTTACAGGCAACAATTACTTTTGCCATGCCGGCGATATTGGATATTTTGTTCCACAGCTTGTTTTGTCAGTGGTGGATTAGATTGCTTTAAAGTTCACAAAAAAAAGACCACATCGCGTCTCTCTGTGCACAACAAAAAAACGAGATATCTGCTTGTGTCTTGTTCTATGTGGGAGTGTTAAATGTCCCAAAGTTTAAAAAATATACGTGGACATACTTGTAGTCAGCTAAGCGAGTCTTCTAGGGGTGCCTCATTCCCAGTTTCAATCACTAAAATCACTTCCTGGTCACTGAACTTTTTTTTTTTTTTTTAAAGGGATGTGACATACTCACATTGCATTACGGTTAAGTGAGTTTCTAATGTTTAAGGGAGGTATAACATGTTAAAGGAGGGGAGAAACCCTACCAGTCTCTATCAGAAATTTATGTATGCATTGATATTAAGATCTATCTTTTGATTTCCAACAAATATATTGCTCATGGTGCACATTGGAAATACAAAACCTGGATTGGAACGTTTTTAGCATTTACCCATGTCAAACATTTCATTCAGTCCTTTGGTGATACTATTGAAATAGGCTATTATATAAGCTTCTTTTCTTAATAGTTAAGCCTCAGTGTCACCCCCACTTGGTAGTGGTTTTGAGTCCGTTAGCATAGTCCATTTGAACTCAAATTCGTGGTGGTTGGAGCCAATAAAGTGGGTCACCATAGGTGCAGTTACCACTTTATTTTTTATTCTTGAACGATGCAGCGCTACGCGTTGACAAATCTCTTGCATAGTTTTACCAATGTAAATCTTTGGGCAGGGACTCTCAGTTGTATAAATGAAGTTTTTTGTTTTACAGTTCGAGAACTGTTTCCCTGTCACTTAATGCCATTGTGTGTGAAGTCTGTACCTGCAATCATAGTGCTACAGTTTGTGCAGGTGCCACATTTATGGTGGCCCGTCAACAGCTTCATGTTGAACAATGATCTGGGATCTTTTTTACCAGAAAGGAGTAAGTCTGCTCTTACGATTCTTTGTCCAATGCTCATGTTTTTTTTCATCGCAAAGAGAGGGACATTAATCAGTAACTCAGAATTTTGTATTAGGTGCCAGTTCTTTCTTATGATTGATCGGAATGTATTAGTGTGCAGTCCATAAGTCGAGATGCACACTAACTTCTCCATCTTTGGTTTAACTTTTTTGATAATCAAAGACTCTCTTGGTGTACACCATGCTTGTTTAAATGCATGTTTCAACAACTTTTCGGGTACACCCGTTCCTTCATTTGTTCACAAAATGCCTCTCCATGTATTTGAAATTCATCATTGCGGGAACAGTTCCTTCGGATCCTAAGTAGTTGCCCATAGGGAAGATTATCTTTAAGGCTCCTAAGAGGGATACTGTGATAATGCATGATGGCATTCTTGTCTGCCTCTTTATTGTAAAGCGTAGTGGCAAGTTTATGCCTATTATGGAAGACCTCTACAGCAAGAAATGTTAATGTTGTCCAACTTTTAGTTAGCGTGACTTGGATATCTAGGTGCAGATGGTTAAGCCACTCATGAAAATTGCTCAGTTCTAACACTGTCCCGCTCCAGAGACACCACACGTAATTGATATAACGATACCATTGAGTAAGGTTCTTCTTGTATGGGTTGTTATTATATTCAAATTTGTCCTCATACCTAGCCATGTAGAGAATGGCCGTTTCTGGGGAAAAGGGACAGCCCAATGGCAGTCCCTTTGGTTTTTAACATTGCAGGAATTACAGTGCACACCTTATTTTTAATCATCATGATCTTGACTGGTAACCGTTATCCTTTTATTTCCATTTGCGTGCATCCTGGTGAGCGTGATGTGCCATTTTCACGCTGAGATTAATTCAAACATCACACGGAGCAAAGTTACACTCCTACACCAGGTGCACAGCTTTGCATATAAGTTTTTCAACTTCTTAGCCATCTGCTTTCCCAAATTCAGACAAACTTGAAAAGTCTACTCCAGAATTTTAATTCATCTTCATTTATTTTCTTCGTTGATGAATGTGTCCCCATATTTAGAGATAGGTTCAAGTATCGAGTCACACCCCAATACTATTGGTCTCCCTGGGGTTCCGGTAGTTGTTTATTGATCTTCAGGAGGAAGTATATAACTGGAGTTTTTGGATGTTTTTTGATAAAAAATTCATACTCCTTCATCCCAACAATCCCTTGATCGAAGCCCGCCTTGACGATTTGGCTTATTTGCTCCATAAGTTCTCATGAAGGGTCCTCTTGAATCGATCTGTAGCAGGAAAGATTGTTGACCTGCCGGTGTCCTTCATTTAAATACATTGTTTTTAGCCAAACTACCACCTCTGCCCCTTTGTCGGCCTGTTTAAATGACTATAGATTAATCATCCTTCAAAGCTTGAATCGCTCTGTGTTGCACACTTGTTCGATTCTGTTTCTTACCACAGTTTCTCTTCTCGAGTTGTTGAATGGAAGAAAACACTACCTGGTCAAATAACAAAACTTCTTTGGGGATGGTATTTGCGAGTGGGGTGAAGCTGGACCTATTTGCCAAGCCTGATGGTTCCGAAACAAGTGAGGTCTCCCTGGAGGAAAAGAATACTGTCAGTCGAATTTTGTAAAGACTATTGTAGTCTGGGCAGGATGTTGGTACAAATTTCAATCCTAGTTGAAGAACTTGTTCTTCTTCTTTCGTCAATTGCTTAGCCGATAGATTCACAATAATTGTCTTAGTTATGTTTTGTGGAATTGGCGACGTGTGAGCATTTCCCAAGGCTGGATTTTGAAGCAAACCTTCTTTTGTTGTTGTCCGTTTTCTAAAAAATACTTTTGCCTTGGTTGGTTTCGGCTGGATGCACCTTCGCCTGAATCAGATTCACTTATAGACTCTGAAGAAGATGTTTCAGAGAATGTCTGAAACCTGATCCTGGATCGACCTTAATACTCCGACAGAGCCCTTCTTATTTCTGCTTTTGTGTAAAAATCTTCTTTTAAGTACGGGTAAGCCAACTCCAAGATAAACGTTTTGATGTCCTTCCCAAGTTTAGCTGATTTGAAATTAATTGTATTATCCTTGAATGAAGTGAGTTCGTTTTCAATCTTCTCCAAAAGGGATTTGGCTTTACTTGTAGTATGATTTTCTTTATTTGCTTGAGTGAGTTCTGCCAGTTCTTCAGCTTCTTTCACACAAATGCGTTGTGCCTTTTCGATTGTGTGCATCATCAAGTCCCTGCTGCATTTAGTGCTGAAACAGCTAAAGCCTTTCTTATACTCTGGGTTGTCAGTGAATATTACAGGTACATTTTTGATCTGCAAACCCCAAGGTATTATGCCTGCTTTTAGATTTTCTAGTAGAAAAATGCCATGCAACTCTGTTCTTCTATGTTTTGTGTGGAGGTGCTTTAGTTTCTCTGACTCATTTAGCTGTCTTGCTGAGGCGCTTCATAAAATTGTAGAACAAGGGGAAGGTGTAGAGATCAGCCTTTGTATATGTTCTTCGAAGATTGACAACATATCTCTCTCTGACATCGCTTTTCGCACAGTGTGAAACCTAATATGGGTTAAACTGACACACCCTGATGGGTGAGCGATCACTAAATTAAAACACATGGAAACCTTCTCAGATAATTATCCACCCATGAACATAATAGCAACAAGGGGTTTGGCCCTAGGCGGCTGGATGGGCCGTATTAAACTAAGAGCAAGAAGTATTCTAGCCATCACCTTTCAAATACTGCTACATTCATTTAACAGACTATGAACCAAAAATTTAATTGATATTGGCTTGAGGCATTTATTTTCTGCTCATTTATATGTAATTTACTCCACATGTGAATCATGGGTCAGGGAAGTTAGATACGTTTCAGTCTAGAAAAAATTTCACTCATTTATGCCACAGATCAGGCAAAAACATACAGACTTTGTGGTGAAGTAGTGTAATGCAAAAACAATACATGAACAAGTAATACAAAACAGCAAATTATACAAACATTATGTCACTAGTATTCATTTACAAACAAAGCAGCTACTTGGATATCATTTAACATCCACATTGTATAACTGAGTTAATTAGCTGCTATCACTGGGAACAAAACAATCAAACCCAGTAGTGAGATAACTGAAAAAGCATTTCCACTGGGCAGAAAAATGTAATCAAATACAACAGTCCCCGTGTTGTGTAATGCCGACGCGTTTCGATTCCCAGGTGGCTTATGCCACACTCTGGCCACAGCCACAATCTTCTTCAGGGTGAACAATTAAGTTAATTAAATTAGCTAGTGCTTAACCCTATCATAGCTTGCCACAATTTGCTTCAGGCTTAACTTAGAAAAAATGAGTAATATGTTCATGCAGCACTTAAACAGTATTAAAGTGAAAACACAACACAAGAAAAATACCACACACAATCCCCAGGTTAGTCCCACTCAAAAAGTTACCTGCAGACTCCAGTTTGCAGTGGAAGAGGCCATGAGCAGTAGGGAGAGCATTGGTAGATGGTCAATGCAGTAGTGAAAGTTGCAGGTCAGGAATGACAGACGGTCATCGATGTAGCACGAAGATCCTGTTGGGTGTCAAGGACTGTCGTTGTGAGGCTTCACAATAGTGGTCACTGAGGGCTGTCAGTGATGTTGTGTGAAGTGCAGATCTTGCAATGCCGGTCATCGCTTGTGATCTCTGTAGCATGAAGAGTCATGTTCAGCTGGGATTCAGGTTGGAGGTCAGATTCACAGGCCTATTCACAGTTGCAAAGAGCCCAAAACTTCAGGATTTCTCCTTTGTGTTCAGAGGAGTGAACTTTGATACCAATCAAGAGCATCAGGAACTCACTCTTGCAGAGGACAGTAGAGCTCAGGCAGATCCAGTTGCAGATCCAGGCTGGTCCATTTGCAGCAGGTCAGCTGGACAGTTCCAGTGAGGCCTCTGTAGCTTGATATGTCCCTGTAGCTTTGAACAGGAGGTCAGTCAGGTGACCCTTTGAGTCTCTTTATGGAGCCTGGGATGAAGGGAGCAGGCTTGTCTTTCTTTTCAGACTGCAGGACATGCCTCAGTCAGAAGGCCTTAGCAGCAGGGTAATCATTTACTGTAGTATACACAGGTCCAGAAGTGTAATATAACATTGACAGAGGATCCAATATTTATACCTGGTGCCCAGCTTGAAGTGAGAGATACTTCTTGACTTCTCTTCACATCTGGTTCTTGAATTTCAGCCCTGGTCCTAGGATATCCTGAGCCACAAAAGGCGAGTGTGATGTTCTTTGTGTGTGTGCTGAAACAACTCCTTTGAAGTGACAGCTCTGCTCCCTCCCTTCAGGTCCGAATATTCGGTTGTGCTAAAATCTGGTCCCCCTTTGTGATACTGTTAGGGGAGATATATAAATGTCAACTTCACCTAGTCATGTGGCCCAGGGTACAGGGTGCAGGCACCAAACAGTTAGGACAAGAACATTACAATTAACTAAATGTGACAAATCCAGAACTGTGACTTAAAATCTGACTTTACCACTAAAAAGGGTTGAAATTACAATGTATTTGAGACCAAACAAGACATTTCAATGTCTTGCTAAGCAAAATGTATCACTTATTAAATGTAAGCGGTCGGCCAATATTACACTACCCGAGACGTGGGCCTCACAATAGTGAAAAACTCATTGAGGATTCTTTCACTACTAGGACATACAAAACTTAAAAGTACATTTCCATCTTTTTAAATACACTACACAGTGCCATATGGGCTGTTTGGACCTACCTTAAGGGTGACTATTGAGTATTAAAAAGGAAGGTTTATGCCTGGCAAAAGGTTTATTTTACCAGGTCAAATGACAGTTTAAAACTACACACAGGCAACAATGGCAGGGCTGAGACATATTTTAAAAGGGTTACTTAAGTGGGTGGCAGAAAACGTTCTGCAGGCCCACTGTTAGCATTCCATTTACAATCCCTCGGTACAAGTAGAACCAGTGCTCTAGGGTCTTATAAATACATTAAATGTGGGATTTGGGTGCAAGTCAATTTTACCATGTTTACAAAGTTAGCTCACACACGTTATTACTGTTTAGCAGTGGTAAAGTGCACAGTGTCCTAAAAGGCAGCAGAAACAGGTTCAGAAAACACGAGGGCTAAGGCAAAAATGTTGGTGGTGACTCTACAGAGAGGGCTAAGTCCAACAATGAATTTATAGGAATGTGTCAGCAATAAGGTTTTTTTATGCATTTGATAACTTTTAATAGGAATGTGATGTAAACAAACACAGTTGCTGAGTACCAATAATCAGATAATTTGGAACAATATAAGTCTGAGCTTATATGTATTATCTAAAGTGCTTAATACATTTTGGGAATCCTAATGGTAACTGGATTAAGCACAGCTTCATTTGTTTCAAATCTTTGTCTGGGGTTTGATCGGGAAAGCTATCTGCTGCTACTTCAAATACAGTTTAAATAATGAATAGACCAGGGGGGCTAGGGGGCAGGCTAACAAAATGGCCACACTTTAGTGAGGCTCCTTCAGTCCAGGAACAAAATTCAGCATCATCCTGTGTCTAGGTACGGCATAAGTATCCCAAATGAGAGGCTGAGGTAGCAAGTAAGTAAGTAAAACTTTATTTGCATAGTTACTTAAAACCATTGCAATACATACAAATATACAACCTGTTAAAAATGTTCCATATTTTAAAAAATGCGTGATCCCTCATGAACGACATAACGTGAGCTGCAAAAAGCTGTTTCTGTGTCATTACAGATTTAATGTCCCGGCTAATTTTGTCTTTAAGGCCTGTTGAAAGAAGTAGTCCGCTGTGGAGTTTTTCCGGTCACTTAGGGAGATATCCCCCATACAGAGATTGTCTACAAAGTAACGTTCAGTTTGGCATTTTTGAGCGAGCTGCTTCGAGACATTTAAGTAGCCTAGTGTTCAGTTGTGGTGATGAAGGCTCAAAACATGCCAGACAGCTTGTCTCCTTGTCCTGATCCCTCTTTGATTGAGGGGAATTTTTAGCAGCTGTCTCCTTTCTTGACACAGCTCCGTGCAGGAGCAGATGGTGTGTGTGATGTCACCCTGATCCTTCTTGCACAGACTGCAAAGAGTAAAAGCCTGCTCCCTTTTCCAGGGGGGGGGAGCTGCTGCGCAGTTGGTAACACTCCTAGTCTGAACTTTAAAAATGTTTGTTTCAGTATTTTTGAATAACCAAAATTAAAGTAATGTTGTGGGGCTAAGGAATTGTATGTGGCCAAGGTCATCCAGGCATGCGCTCTAAGCAAAAAGATCGCCTTATCCTCTAGGAAGGAGAGTGTCTCGAGCGTCTTCTGCGCCGTTTTTTTAAACGCCGAATGGAGACAATGTGTGTCCCATAAGGGAGAGAGACCTGTGGTCATCAAAGCCTCCTCAAGATATTGGCCTGCGGATGAGTTCTGCCTCTGTTGTATCTCTCGCCAGAGGAGATGGTTTAATGTGTTGGGGTTTGCTGACCTAATCTTGTGCCAGCAGTTGATGAAAGCTCCGTCACTGGCCCAAGTTTGCTTTATGAGACCAAACTCCAGACGAATTTGTGCCGGTGAGGTGTAGGTCGGGAGGCTGAACATTGTTCTATATGCTTTAACAAGTGTCTTGGCCATCAGATTACTAGCTCTCCCGCATGGTGCCTCAGTGCCGTAAGTAATAGAAGGTAAAATTTTGGCCCGGGCTACCATCAAGAGTGGATTCAGAGTGGGGCCCTGTAGTTTGGCTGAAACAACTTTCAGAGAGAGTGCGAAAATCATCCCTTTCCTTTTAATCCTGTTGCTGGCGGTTGACTAGGCCTTCCTTGTCTATGTATATACCCAGATACTTGTAAGCCTCTGCTGACTCAACGTGTTTATTACCCAGGAGCCACTGATGGGACTTTTTTCGGTTCTTGTTAATTGTCATGGTCCTTGTTCTGTTTAAGTTTATTGAGAGACAATTTTCTTCTGCATAGACCTCTAGGCAATTCAGGAGATATTGCAGGCCCACTGCCGTATAGCTGAGTAGGACAACGTCGCCCGCATAGAGTAGATTAGATATTGGGGAACCCCCAAATCTAGGTGTGTGCGAGTTGCAGTTGTTAAGTGCCAGGGATAAGTCTGCCATGAATAGATTGAATAACATGGGGGCCAGCATGGGGGCCAGCACGCAACCCTGTTTCAGCCCTTTCGATGTTTGAATTTTCCTTTAGAGATGCGTTCCTGAGCCCAGTTTTACTTGCACCCAGGTGTTGGAATGTAGGAGCATGATCAATGATAGAAGATTGATGGGAATGCCCCATCTTGCTACCTTCGACCATAATTTGGGCCTATCTACATTGTCAAACGCTGCACTATAATCAATAAAACAGGCATGGAGCTGCATGTGCTTGGTTTTTGCCGTGTCCATTATCAGTGACATTGCCATGATGCGTTCCTGAGCCCAGTTTTACTTGCACCCAGGTGTTGGAATGTAGGAGCATGATCAATGATAGAAGATTGTTGGGAATGCCCCATCTGGCTACCTTCAACCATAATTTGGGCCGATCCACATTGTCAAACGCTGCACTATAATCAATAAAACAGGCATGGAGCTGCATGTGCTTGGTTTTTGCCGTGTCCATTATCAGTGACATTGCCATGATGCGTTCCTGAGCCCAGTTTTACTTGCACCCAGGTGTTGGAATGTAGGAGCATGATTAATGATAGAAGATTGTTGGGAATGCCCCATCTGGCTACCTTCGACCATAATTTGGGCCTATCCACATTGTCAAACGCTGCACTATAATCAATAAAACAGGCATGGAGCTGCATGTGCTTGGTTTTTGCCGTGTCCATTATCAGTGACATTGCCATGATGTTGGTTATTGTGCCGGTGCATTTTCGGAATCCTGTCTGGTTGAGGGGGATTATTTTTTTGTTTTCTACCCAAGTTGACAGTTCCTCTAGCAATGTACCCGCAAAATATTTGGCTTCATTATCGATCAGGGCTACTAATCGATAATTAGCTGGTAAGTTCTTGCTGCCCGTTTTGTGGATTGGCACAATTATTGACCCTTTCCAAGAGTCTGGAATTATGCCCAGATGTCCTATTTCGAGAAATAATGAATGCAGTATTTTTGCCCAGTCCTCCGTTTTTTCTTTGAACACTGCTGGTGGAATACCGTTCGGCCCTGGTGCACCCTCCTTTTTTCCCTTCTTAATCTGTTTTTTGATTAAGAGCTGTTCAGTGGCAGGTGCACATTTGATGCTATAAAACCTGTCTCCAGCAGGTTGGAATGTGCTGGTTGCCTTTAAGCATGAACCAGCTTCAGTGTTTGCGGGAGGGAAGCTGCCGCTTTTTCTGCTGCAGTCGGTGGTATCAGCTTCATGCTCAGCTGTTTTGGTCTTTCGCGGCGTTGAGGCAGTGGAACTTTGGCTGTTAAAGCGAGACTTTAAATAGGTTGCCCAAGTTTCTTCCAGTATGTAGGAGGTGAGGCCCACTTGGTTCGGGTGTGTTGTCTTATTTATTGTTTTCCAGAATCTATCACTGGCGTTATGCTTGATGTTATGCAAGAGTTTGGCCCAGAGATCCTGTTCATTGTTGTTATTAAAATTCCATTTCAGCTTCTTTAGTTTGGTTCTTTGTTCTCGCACGTTAGAAATTAGTGTAATATTACGTGGGTCATGGCGCTGAGATCTGAGCAAGCTGTTTATTGATTTTATGAGTCATTTTAATTGTATTCTTTGACTCGTAGATAAATTAATCGGTTGTGACTGCCCATGAGAGATCCTTGGTTTAGTCGCTGTTGCCTTTAGAGCGCTGAAGTTGCTTGTAAAGCATTCCCAGGAATTTATCTGGTTCTCGCCCGGTGTTTGACCTGATATAAGACTGATTGCTGTGTCTGTCAAGGTCTTTATAGATTCTGTCGAGAACTTAATCCTCCTGTAATTGGTTGTGTAACTTGAGCCTAGTTGTAAAACGGGGAGGATACTGTTTGTAGCTGTACCCGCTAGGGAAGCCTCCTGTGGGCAATGATCACTGTCGCCTATTTCGCCCATTTTGAAGCCTGTTACAAATTGCCACAGTGGAAGGCTAACAAACGTGTAGTCTACAAGCGAGCTTGTTAGCTCAGTATGATAGCTTGCGGCTGGAGGAGTATCGTTGTCGGATCTTCCATTAAGGGCCCTCAGGTTTAGATGCTCCAAGTCTTCCAGAAAGTGGTGATTTACCTTGTTTGGCCGCCCGTGGGAAAAGGGGCTTTGCAGTGGTAAGTTGTAGTGTAATGATTGGAGACTGACTTCCTTTGATTCGGATGTCCCCATTAAAAATAAATTCATGTCCCTTGATAGAATGTAATTTGAGACTTCTGAGCAGTCTGCGTGGGAGGATATTAGTTCTATTAGTTTTGCTGTGTCAGTTGTTGTTCGTTTCGGGTGGATGTAAACGTTGAACAGGATTATTTCGGGCTTTACCTCTGCCCATGGGAGGGTGAGTTTAACTGATAATGCTACATCATTTTCCGGCCTCGTTAGTTCCGCTGTTGATATGGATGATATTGAAATATAGGTCGCCAGCCCCCCTGAGGCGTGGCCCATTTTGCTTCCCTTAGTGGCGGGGCGAGCGAAACAGCGGAAACCTTGGATGTGCAGTGGTTCTGTAAGCCATGTTTCCTATAGCATGATGATATCGAAATTGTTGAGGTATTGAAGGAAGTCTGAGTCCTCAGATTTTGCTGCCAAGCCATTTACATTCCACGAGCAGAGGCAAATGTTGATATCTGGTTGACAGTACCGCCCTTAGCGGCGAAAATTGTTTACCTCGATTATCAGTCCTTCTAGGCTCCGAATGGCCAAGAGCCCCTTTTAGGATCGAGGTGGAGGGCCGGGACCATTTTTGTTGTACTTGATTTGGGCTCTTGGCTATTAGCGGGGCTGGATAAGCTGGAGGATGGTAGGGGCTGATTTGAATGCCCCAGTCCTTAAAGATGGTGTGATGATTTAATACTCTTTGTGCTGTGACCGCTGATTTCCATAGCGCTCTTGTTATTTCCAGTTTTGCCGGATTATCAGCGGGGAGGAACTCAATTGCAAGCAAGCCTGAAGTATTTAGATCATTCAAACTAGGAATTGCCCGAAGAAGTTTTAGTATATTCCCGCGATTCAGCAGATCATGGCACCCTTTCGTAATGTATTGTGGTTTGAGCAATATGTGGCACTGATGCGTCATCTGGTCATTTGACGGGTGAACTATGCTTTCCCAGGTTCCTGTTTGGAAGGGAATAAAATTTTGCTGTGCTTGGTGATAGAGCAGTTTCCGATCTTCTTGCAATGCTGAGCATAGATCTTTAGGGGCACATCCCATAGGTGTTGTCGAGATTATGATTCCCAGAGGTGTCTGAGCTTGCCCACTAGGAACGGGCTGTGGAATTTGGTTGGGAACTATCCTCACTTGAGTTTCCTCTTGGAGAAATGCCATTGCCTGGGGAGTGTGAAGCTTTCTCTTTGCAGATTCATTGTATCCAATTGTGGCAAGTGCTATTCCCAGCTGGATCTGATCGTGCCTGAGGAGAGGAAGCTGATTCATCTGGTCCAGGGTTGTCCTTACGTGATTTCCCTCTGATGCGAGTGCCACTATCTGTGGTGTCCAATCTTCATTTCCCCCGTTGCTTCATTGCCCACTGGGTAGGTGGTAATTTTTTGCCCAGTTTCCTGCCCAATACTCACATGGGGAGGCTTCTCATCTTGGGGCGTTGGATTCAATTGCGCAGGCCAGCCATACCTCTCACAGCTGGTGTTAGGAAACAGAGGGCCGCAGCCAGTTGTATTAGTTGTTTTTACATATACTGGAAGTGGGTCTGTTTCATCTTGCTTGGGGGGCTTCCTTTGGTCTTGTTGGCTTTCCAACTGAGTTAACGGGTGCTGCTGTGTGAGGATGTGAACCCGTGAGGGTCAATCTTCCTTGCCTGCCATCCTCTGTGCTAGCTGTAATTAAATTTGAGCTTTGTTTGATGAAGATTGGATATGTCTGTGCTTGCTTCAATGTCAGTAGTTTCTGGTTGCGGCCTTTTCTTTTTAACTGACGACGTTGTTTGGCGTTCAATGTGGTCACTCCTGGTGACTCTTTGCTGCCTTTGGAGGGTCGCCGCTGCTGTTCGAAGTGCTTGCCTTTTGCAGTGAGCCTGTTACAATTGGTTTGCTGGGTTGCTCGGACGTTGTTTCTGCTGTCGAGAATGCGTTGCTGTCATTAATGAGACAGTTATCTCTGGAAGCGGCGCATGATTTTTCCTTCAGCTTCTTGAGCATGGTAGAGAGCATTCCCGGGAGGGTTGACAGCTTATCCACAAATTCACTGCACCCACATTGGAGATATGATGCTGTCTGTGCCCTTCTTATTAGTGAGTTAAGATCCCACAGTTTTTCAGCAATCCCTGATGTAAACACTGCCAAGGTGTTTAGTAATGTGAGCTGTGTGTCAATCTTATCAGATTGATATTGTAGCGCCTCCACTGACAGATGCATAGTTTTTAGAAGGGAGACCCAGATGCCTCCATCTTGCGCATGTGGGTCCCCCTGCGCCTGCCCCTTAGAGCCTCCTTCCGTCCTCCCTCCTGACAGTTGGGGATCTGCTACTGCGATCTGCGGATGATTCAGCTTCTGCGGGGGATGGTCCTGATGTTGGACTGGGGAATATGCTGCCAGCATGTCCTCCCATTCCTGAGTTCCTAAATATGACAAAGCAGTCCTGTCTTCCTCCTGCCTTGAAGAGTTTGAATTGGTTGGCCGGGGTATGGGCTTTTGGTTGACTTGACTGATGAAACTGGCGTTTTCGGCGTCGCCACTTAGTGTAATTGCCCTTTCGTTGTTATGAGCCTTTGAGGTCTCGTGACTAATGGCCACCCTTCGGTGGACCCAGGGGAATCCTGGTAAGTCAGCTTGTTGTCCAGCCTGAAGGCAGTTGAACCCATCTGGTTTCTTTGGTTAGCCTCTAGATTTGTTTCAGTTGGGTGATCTTCTCCGCTTGAGGGTTTCAGGGCCTGAATGGATTCGGGAATTTCTGCTGGTGTCGGTGAAATTGGTGCCTGTGTAATGATGGCTGCTGAAAATGAGTGCTGTTTTGTCAGTTGCGGTGGGAGCTGCCTCTCCTTGACTTCTTATACGTTTATTGATGCCACAGTATCTCTGTGGGGTGGGCCCGTAGGTTTTGCATCTCCTGTTGAATTTGTAAGCTACGCCTTGTGATACACTGAAGGGCTGACTAAAGAAATGGGTGTTGGAGTCCCAACTTTGTATTCGTTTCACAATTTCTCGTACTTGGTTTTTGTTGGAGACCCTTCCATTGTGGAGACCATCCTTATAGGTGAAATTGTGTTGGTGAGCAGAGCAGTTGTTAGATGGGGTGAAGGGGTCTCCAATTTGTCTGGCGCAAGATGAGTGTAGACTTGATTGTGTACTTGTGCAGTTGCTTGCTGCTTCTGCAGAGTTTGTAGATTTAATTGGGTTGTCTGCCCTTGCAATGATGCTGTATCTAGTGCTTGTTCTGGTGATAGAGGTGTCTGAAGGCCTTTCTCCATTTTGATACTGGAGTAAAAGGTGGCCCCTGCATCCTTTATGAAGTCGAATTTTGTGTAAATTTTTGGTTGGACCAGTGGCGGCTTGGGTTTCGCTCTGTGTAACTCTCCTACACTAGGCTAGTCTGCTATCGAGATTAGTGCCGATTCCTTGTTGCTTTGGTGGGAGGGGTCCGAAGAGGGGTCTCCTTTGCCTTTTTTCTCTGAACTGCCGTCTTCGGGCGACCGGTCACCCGAACCTGACCTGACCTCATGATGAGCAAGCAGACGTACAGACGTACAGATAGCTGCCTTGTCAGGTCAGATCAGGTGATGAGCTGAAAATTGCGCTTTGGGGTTGGCGGTGCTAGTTGTTCTTTTGGGTCGTTGCACCGACGGTCTCAACTCAGGGAGCCTGTGCGCCCCCTGATGCCCAAGGCTCTTGAGCTGCCCCCTTCTTACTGCTGCTCCTGCTGTTAATTCAAAGGAGATTGCTCCTTAAATGCTCTTTGCTCCTTTTGCTCCTTGAGCCAGCTCCCCAAGCCACCGCTGTCCGCGCCTAGGAGTATGCTGAAGCGGTGGTCTGTAGTGCAGACGAGTGGGGTGCGCATGACAGAACAGAGGCCATTCCCGACCTGGTAAAGCTGCCTCTGTTAAGTCTGGCACGGGTGTACACTCACCGGGTGGAGGGATCCTGGCTCCCGGCTGCCCTCTCACACTTGCAAGGTAGCAGAGCCACCTCCCGGCCGTACCGCAGTGTTATGCAATGCAGTGCCACGCCCACTACACTCACAAGGCCTTTCAGGCAGCGCAGCCCAGTAGCCGGAGCCGCCGCTTCCTCCTTCCTTCTGATTGCTCGTGATCAGCTCTCTCGCTGTGTGTTCCCGCTGTTTGGTCCTGCTGGTTACACAGCTCTGGGTTTTGCATGGGGGGTGAGGCTCACAGCTCACAGGGCTCACCGTCCAGATCTGCTGCCTTGGTCGCGTTCCGCCGAGCTCCGCTCCTCTCCTCTCCGGTACTGCTGTCGCTTCCTCTACTGCCACTTGAGCGCACAGCACAACTCGCACAGCTCACACCGAGCCCCCGCAGGACCCCGCTGGCCCCACAGAACCACAAGACTAACGGACACTGTCGGAGCCACCGCCGCCTCTCTCCTGCTCACGGTTCGCGGCTCGCGGCTCCCAGTCTCGATCTCCCTCGAATACTGCTCTCTGCTGCTCTCTACAGGTCTGGGCTCAAACAGAGGCTGAGGAAGCGGAAATAAAGGGGCACCATCAGAGCTGCTCGATAGCAGAAGTGAGGCAGGTCCCATGGGGACATCGGGCTGCACTGCTAAATGGTTTTAAAGCCAATCCTCGATAAGTATACCTACCCAGAGAGCGCCACAAAGAAATATATCAAAGCGCAGAGGAAACAACAAAGAAAGATATGCTTGCCTTTTATTATTAACACACACAAGGCCTGAACAAAGCGATGCACCTTGCCTGACAAAAAGGGGCGGGATAACGGACGCGAGCTGAACTGCTCAACAGAGACGGACTCACTCCCCCCTTGAGACATCAAACTACAATATAGCACGGACTCAAGGTCACTATTAAATAATCGTACCTGCACCCAGTGCACTATATAGTACTGTGTCCAGGTGCCAGAGGTTGGAACAAACCAGCCTTTTTTGTAACACAACTGATGCATCCAAACAACATTGTTTAATCATAGAAGCACTGTCCTCAGAAAAAGACAACGCGGGCATCTAAAGCATGTACCTTGTGGACATGGTAGCCCGTGATTAATGGCAGTACTGCAAAGGGGACTACACATAAGCCTAGAAGTAAGAAGCATAAGACTCCAGCTGACTAAAAGTGAGGAATACAATTGGTGTATTATAGAAGCGTGTACACTCACCCTGCATACTCCCTGCCTATTCACTAAGGTAGACGAGTGTATTGAGCTGCCAGTAACTGCACGTGCCTCAAGGGAGTTCCGAGCTGTGAAACAATATTTTGAGAATTGACAACTCAGCTTGTTACTAGACTCTGCTCAGATATACAGGAAAATAATGGGCAAAACAGATGGGAAACAGGCCAAGCTTCTGTTCGAAGACCGCAAAACACCTAGAGGGCAAACACAAGAGTCAGATCAGAAAATGGCGGACCAAGTGCCGCAAAGACACGAAGAGATGGACATGAAAGCGTTGTTAATCACAATGAAAAGTAGCCTCTCATCCATCGAAGCAAAAATGGATTTGATGTGTGCAAGTACGAATTATATAACGCAGAAATTAGAAAACCATGACAGGGGGTTGGAAGAGGCAGAAAGTAGAATATAAACGCTAAAAGATGATCAAGCGCAAACAGCAGGTCAAGGAAATAGACAAACTACTCAAGGTGATAGCGGCTAAGCATGAAGACCTTGAAGCCAGATCCAGACGAAACATCATAAGAATCCTTGGAATTCCTGAGACCACCAACACAGGAAAAATGGAAGAGTATATTGAAAAGCTGATGTCTACCCGTTTTGGCAGAGGAAACTTCTCCAATCTACTGATAGTTGAGAGAGCACACAGAACGCTGGCGCCAAAACCTCTACCTGGCGCACCACCAAGGCCAATAGGCATGAGGATACTAAATACCAGGGATCGCGACACAGCTTTGCGCTGTGCCAGAGTGATGAAATAAGTGGTATATGAAAATAATACAATATCCCTATACCCTGACTTTACATTGGCAGTCCAGGAAGCATGTAAAAAACAGTTTCTGCTGATAAAGGAAAAGCTACAGCAGGAAGAGGTGGAATATGTCATGTTATACCCTGCAAGGTTGCGCCTCACCTATAAAGGGAAACAACACTTTTGCAACACTCCACAGCAGGCGACCGATTTTTTAAGAGCTACTTTGAAACAGTCCAAAGGAATGGAACACTCACCCCGGGCCAGTAGAGGGTCATCGCCTCATTATGACGAGGAACCAGTGATCATGGACAGATGCAGATATGATGGATCTAATAAAGGATAGCATGCAGTGTCCCCCCATTAATGACTCAGGAACCTTTCCTCACCTGATAACTCAACAAGGATAGATACAAGACAAAGTGAAGAATAAAATGGTCATAGAGAGAAAGCCACTAGGCACTGAGTTAGTAATCCCGGGCGCCCTCCTGATGGAAGAGCTGATGGAAGCTGTAAAGAGCAACAACATGGTACCACATTATGAGGGACTATGTAAACAGCTTGCATGGCAAGAAGATGCTGTCCTGTTAAAGGCAGAGCCTCCTGTACAGCAATGGATGGACAGCAGGCTTTGCCTCGGCCCCTAGAGAACACACCCTAAAGGGTTTTCCCCATACTCCTCCCTATGTGGAAAAAGACAATTTTTTCCTTTAGTTACCCTCAGGTTGAGGGTGTGTTGAATACGTTGAAAGTAAGCCATACGAATACTGTGCAAAGTGACAAATTTACCAATGTGAAATTTGTGATGTCATATCACTGTAATTGCCACTTAATCGCAATGTACGATGTATATAGAAAATGGGCTATATATCATCATTGCAATATGGGAACAGCAAAGGAACAATTGGCTTACATGTTATTTATGGGATGTTCAGGGAGAGAGGGTTCACTTCACAGCAAGCTGGGGTGGCGGCTGTGGGAGGGAAATTGGGGAAATACAGTAATCATCAACAGACATAGAACGCTAAAAGACAGGTCAATTAACGCAATTGAGCTAACACAGATACCCACTGTTAGGCTGATTGAACGTACTGCCACAAGTTAATGTTGCTTAACAGTTATAATGAAAAACAAAATACAAGTATAGGCTTACTGACCTGGAATGGAAGAGGGCTGGGGGACCACCGTAAGAAAAGACACATGCTAGCTTACATGGACAGGCATCATGTAAACATTGTCATTATCCAAGAAATGCACACAACCCCCTCCAGCACTATTCAATTCGCCACAAGATGGGCCTCATATAGGTATTTTTCCTCATATTTAGCATACTTGAGAGGTACGGCTATACTCATTGAGAAAAATACGCCATATGTTAAAGAGTGATCGATAGTTGACTCGCAAGGGCGATATTGTATAGCATGGGGAAGATTGGCTGCAGAGTCAATTACATTGGTGAATAGACATGGCCCTAATATTGACGATGAAGTGTTTTTTATTAAACTTTGGGCACTCATAGTGAACATAGGATCCATGCACATAATATGGAGGGGAGACTACAACTTCCCAAAACGGTTCGCACACTCACCCACACCACTACACTAAAGCGCAGTGACAAGTACAACAGATTATAGCCGAAAATCAGCCAGTAGACATCTGGTGTCATGATCACCCTAATTTGAAGGAAGGAACGTTCCATTCCCCAGTACACAGTAGTTGGTCCAGATTGGACTTCTGGCTTACCTCCAAAGACATAGCAGTACATAGGTCCTTCACAAAACATCTGGTGAGAACATAATCTGACCAGTCCCCAGTCTATATGCGGTTGAACCCCTCAGATGCCCACAGTCGACCTATGACATGGAGGTTACATGCTACTGCACTGTTAGATGCAGTCTTTAAGGCAGAACTGCAGGAAGAAATGGAGGAGTTTCTCAGAATCACTATAGGGTAAGTGCCCTCATTGATCATAGTTTGGGAGGCATTGAAAGTCACTGTAAGAGGGATATGTATGGCTAAAATGGGGGGAATTCTAAGAGACATCAGGAAGACCTTATCCCAACTCGAACGCAAGCTAAAAGATCAGGAAAGACAAGCGCAGAAGGCCCGGAAAAATTCTGCACTGACAAACATAAGAGAAATGGTCACCGTGCATCAAGACATGGCAGAGCGGATGCCTATTCCGTGGAAAATACTACAAGGCTATGAAATATGGTGAAGGGGAAAGACCAGGTAAAGTGTTAGCTGAGATTACGCGGCCTCCCAAAGCTGCAAATTACATATTAGAAATCAAGGATGAAGAAGGCAAAGTGTACAGGGACACTGCAGACATAATAAACATATGCATTGCACATTACAAAACATTATACACATCACGCAGCTGTAAGCAAGCAGAAACAGGAGCATATCTCGGGATGATTGAACTAGCCTGGCTAAGTAAAGGGCATAGAGAATTTTTTGCAGTTGATCTAAATGAAGAGGAAATTAGAGTAGCCATAATGCAAATGGGTACAGGGAAAGCTTTGGGGCTCAATGGTCTCACGATCGAATTTTATAAAGCATACATAGATATTTTGGCGCCATTCCTTAAATGTGTGAAGAAGCTGGGCAAACAGGGATGCTACCACAATCCATGGGAGAAGACCTCATAGTTTCACTCTTCAAGCCAGGCAAAACACCAGACCACACAGATTCATATAGACCATTATCCCTTATTACTTGTAACACCAACATTTTAGCTAAAGTCTTGGCCAATCGACTAAGTCTGTTGATGGAGAAGCTGATCAGCCTACCCCAAGCGGGGTTTGTGCCAGGTAGATCCACCTCACATAACCTACGCACTCTGTTTTCTATCACGTAAGACATTGATCAAGAAGAAAAAGTGGTGGCAGTTTTTTTCAGACGCAACAAAAGCTTTTGACTCTCTCAAATAGGAGCACCTATTTGCAGTCTTGGCACACATGGGGTTCACGCTGGGGTATTTGGCATGGGTAAAGCTATTATATAATAAGCCAAAAGCCATGGTGTTAGTGAATGGGACGCATACTCCTGCTCTTGACATATTTAGGGGTACAAGGCAGGGGTGTTCGCGATAGCAATGAAGCGGCTAGCGGCCATGCCCTGCAACATCATAAAATGCATACACTAGACTACCCAACAAAACCAGTACTAGTCTAGTTGTATGCGGATGACATCACTCTATATGTACGAGACCCAGAAAGAGGATTGAATGAAATCATCCGTGAAATCGTAAAGTTTGTAGCTTACACTAGGATAACTATAAACTGGGAAAAGTCGCAGATCTTTCCACTCACCCAGAACACCCCGAATACTCCATTGGAGTACCCTCTACAGTGGTGCGACACTTAGCCACAATATTTGGGGATTAATATCATTAAAAACAAGGCAGCACTAATAAGAGCTAACTATGGTAAGGTACTGAACTCAATAGAAGAGTCCATAACTAGATCGATAGCCATGCGCTATCGTTGGCTGGCCGCAATGCATTAATGAGGATGGTCATACTGCCTACATTTTTATATTTATTAGTAAATATACCTTATTCACCTGGCCGACTCTTCTTCATCAGCCTTAAAAGTCAACTAATTAGGCTAGCGTTGGGAAGGAAACAAATGAGACTTGAATGGAGCTCACTTATGTTGCCCTTTGCACAAGGGGGCTTTGAGGCACCTGATCCTGAACTATATTATCACTAGCCCCGTTAACACTCATCAGCACCCATCACCCTCCGGTGCTCCCCAGACCCACTCAATTTCCTGGTTCATGCTCCCCAGAACCCCGCCCATATTCAGGGACACACCTTCTCCCAATGTATCCCCCGGTATTGCTTTGGACCCCTCTATCACTTTTATTCACCCGCCTTCACCCCCCGCCGCTCTCAACACCCAATCGATTTCCTGGTCCATGCTCCCCGGAACACCACCCATATTCAGGAACACACACTCTCCCAGTGCATCCCCTGGTATGGCTTCGGACCCCTCTTTCACATTTAGTCACCCGCCCTCCTCTTCAGGTCTCCACAATCACCCTCCTCCCATCTTCCAACACCCAGACCTGCTGGCACGCTTGGACAATATCTCCTTACAGCCACAACATCTCTCCCTTGAACTCCACGCATTGAAAACTCTGTCACTTGAATATCTCCCCTTGTTAAGACCCCCTCCTCACTAGTCCGAGCAGGCCCAAAGCCCCCTCCAAGTCCATGGACTCACCTCCCTGTGACCATCCCCTTTCACCTACAACCTCCAAATCTATTCCTCTACCTAACACAGCCTATCGCCCAAGAAGATCGTCCGATCTCACTTCCAACAATATCGACAATTTGGTCAAATCTTACTCGTCCAATGAGGTCCTTAACACTAACCCAAATGAGTTTAATCCATACCATTCATTCTAACCCTAACAGAGAATCCTACCTTAACTGCAGATGCATAAATAAAGATAACCTCGAGCAAGTCGATATCTCACAGACCCCTCCCCCCCATAGAGCGGCTCCACTCAAATGCATACTACTTAACTGTAGGTCTGCTAGCAAGCACGCCTCCGAGATCTTCGACCTCATTCAACAGAATGAGATAGATATCATTATCCTCACAGAAACTTGGCTCAAATCTTCGTCCACTCCAATTCTCAACCTCTTGGTACCCCCCACCCTTGACATAATTTGTCTTGACAGAAACAAGAAGCTGGGTGGGGGCCTAGCATGTATACACCAGAGTACGCTTGTGGTCTCCCTTTCAGAGTCTTCTGCGCCGTTAACATACGAATACCTTTGTCTCAGTATCTCCTCTCACAATCATCTGGTCTTCAAACTATACGCATTCTACCATCCCCCAGGCAACAATCTCTCCTTCATAGAACAATTATTGGAAATCATCTCGGGCAATGTAGACTCAACCCAGTCTCACATCTACCTGGGAGATTTTAACCTTCACTGGTCTAACACTAATGATCATGCAGTCTCATGTCTGAAATCCTTCTTACTCGACCACGATCTGATTCAACATTGTGACCAGCCTACTCACACTAAAGGGGAAACCTAAGATCTCATCATCTCCAAAGGTCAATCCATCTCATTGGATTCTATCATACCTTGTGATTGGTCAGACCATCACATCATTTCCATCCATATCAACTCGGAGTTTCACCGGATTAAGACACAAAAAACCAAACCAAAGATCTGGAAAAGGGATCTCAGAGATTTCAATACAGCTGAACTAGCTACCTGCTGCAATCAGGCCCTCTCTCCACATTCTGACTTATGTGAAGTACATGCTCTCACCGATTTCTACAACTCCTCCATTTCAAATATCATGGATATGATGGTCCGTCTCCAACAAAAAAAAATTCCTGCAAACATTTCCAAACCATGGTTCAATGGCACCCTGAACTCTAAACGGCATAACCTAAGGACCTTTGAACAGTCCTGGAGAACCACCCCATCCGCTGACAATCTGAAAAACCTTAGAGCTGCAAGAAGTGCATATAACAAACAAATCAAGACAGCCAAGGCGGACTAATTCAGTACCCAACTTAACCAAGCTGCGAATCGACCCAAGAAACTATTCGAACTGGTTAAACAACAATCAGTAGCAGCCCCTAACCACTCAGCTTCAGACATCATACCTCCTTCTTGTGCTGATTTGGCTGCCTTTTTTATGGAGAAAAATAGACTCATCATCACTGATCTGGAAGCCCGGAAGGCACTACTGCCAAACAATGAACCCGCACTCCTACTGGCTGCTCATGACAAGACTTCACCAATAATTTGGGGTATCAAGAACACCACTTCCTGGGACACCTATACCCCACTTAACGAAAATGATATCAAAAAGTTTCTGCGGATTATCAACCCGTTGAATCACTTCAATGACCCGTTACCACGTAACATCTTCAAATTAGTTAAGGACGAAATCACCCCCTTCGGGACAAAGATAGTCAATGCTTTCTTGTCACAAGGTTTGATCCTAGAATGCCTCAAAGAAGCACAGGTAACGCCTATATAGAAAAAACCCACAGCCGATAGCACAGATCTTAACAACTTCCGACCTATCTATCTCTAGTATACCTAACCTTGCCAAACTCCTGGAGAAATGCGTCCAATCACAACTATGTGCACACATTGAAAATTACCACCTCCTTGACCATTATCAACCTGGCTTTCGTAGTGGACATAGCACCGAATCTGCCCTCACTCATGTGATTGATGATATATTGACAATGCTGGATCGAAATGAATCCTGCCTCCTTATCCTACTTGACCTCTCCTCCGCATTTGACACTGTTAATCATGACAACCTCCTATTCATTCCGGAACATAGGATAGGCCTCTCAGGTCAGGTGCTGAATTGGTTTGAATCCTTCCTGCAACACAGAACCCAAAGAATTAAAGCGAACCACTCACTCTCCCAGCCATCCCCTGTCAGCATGGGGGTTCCCCAAGGATCCTATTTATCTCTCATTCTTTTCAATCTGTTCCTGGAACCATTAGCTAACATTCTAAATTCCTTAGACATTAGATTCCACATGTATGCAGACGATACCCAACTATATTTGAACATCTCCTCTCCGGAGGACATCACCTCACTCAACTCTACCCTCCTGACTACCCAAAATTGGTTGAATATGAACCACCTCCTACTAAACACCTCCAAAACAGAATTTCTCCTCTTTCTCCTCCGAAATATACTCCTAATATCGACCTATGGATGAATCATCTAACTCTCTTCAACTGCTTCCCCTGCATCATCGATTCAGCTAAATCCCTAGGAATTACTCTGGACAAGCATCTGAATATGAAGTCTTACATCAGCAACGTGTGCCAGGGAACTAACCACCTCCTAAGAACACTCAGGAATCTGAAACCTTTCTACCGCAAGCAGATTTCAAGCAAGTGGTCCAAGCGCTTGTCCTACCGAGACTTGATTACGGCAGTGCCACGCTATGTGGACTCCCTAAATACTCTTTGGCGCCCCTAAAGGCCTCTCTGAACGCAGCGGCCGGATTGATCATGGGCACCAAGCGTGATACACACATCTCTCCGGTTCTAAAATCACTAAATTGGCTACCCTATGAAGCTAGAATTCAGCTGAAGATTGCCTGCCTCTCACACAAAGCCCTCCACTTCAAAACCCCTACCTAACTCGCACAAAAACTAGAACTATTTGGAGGAGGTAGATCATCAAGGGGTGCTAATTCCCTCCTCCTGAAACCACGGACCTTCCGCAAAAAAAGAACTTGCCACCGAGCTTTCTCGGGATCTGCTCCTAAATTCTGGAACTCTCTTCCATCCAAAATGAGAAGGATCTCTTCCAAGGCCGCTTTCAAATTGGAAACAAAGAAATTTGTCATGAAGAAGTTCTTGCCTTAATAGGAGGGACAATATAAACACCTTTCTTGTACTTCCGAAAGGCGTCGGTCATTGTATAGCATGGTTCACCCCTGTATATGTTTACTTTGTAGTGTTTATTTTCCTGTAAATGACTTTGTGTTTTGCACCCCTCAAATCATTGTCACATTTTCTTCCCCATCGCACGCGCACCCAGGATTGTAAGTGTTTTGTTAGTTGCTTACCACTTGATTCAAGGTTTAGTAGAAGCCCCATAGAAGCCCCATATAATTCATGTTTAGATTTTACTATAGTTTTGACTATTATTCATGCTTATGATTGTTCACTTAATACCCTTATATCACAACACTACATCATAAAGCCCCCTCTGTCCTCTCTGGACTTATAACCGAATAGTTATGCGTGAACTATTGATCTTATGATTATTTTACTACCCTTGTTTGACTCATGTTCTGATTGTTACCTTACCTGTAACTGTAAAGCGCTCTGATATCCTTCGGGATCTAGTCCGCGCTATGTAAAACTTTGTAAATAAATAAATAAAATATGCCATTGATGACACATTTAGTGGTGGAAAAAGGGTATATGTCGCCCATCCCTCTGGCTGGGTTTCTGGGATCTGACGATAAGGTAGCAGGCGGCAAATATTCAACAGTGGCATGCACTAATTCTGCATGGCGAAATATTGCAAAGAAATCACAAACTCCAATGACATATTCCCGTTACTCTGTTTGATGAAACAATAGACCCTACCAGTTACACAAGAAGGAATAAGGAAGCAAATACTTATAAAATACGGTATGAATGTGTGGGGAAACTTGTACGAACAAGGGGAATTTAAACGAGGGGACATATTCTTTGGGGAAAATATTCCTAAAACAATGGATCGGTTCTCTTATATTTGACTCAGGCAAAATGTCAAAGCTGCCACACCGGGATTTCCAGAAGAGCCTCCCAAATTGTTACCACTACATCTGCTATTACAGGATGAGACATCCCCTGCATATATAAATCGACCATAGGGAAAGAGACGCACAGCACCCTGAAGGCAAAATTAGGGTGGGAGCTAGAACTGGGATATCTTTTAACAGATGACATATGGACATATTGCTGCCAGCAAACAGAGAGAATCACAGTGAGTAACAGATTAAGGATTATACATTTTACATTTTTACACAGGAGGTACTTTACTCCTGCAAAAATGTACAGATTCAAACTGAGGGACAATGACGCGTGTGACATGTGGGGGCAAGAAGGAGCTGACTTCTTGCATCTGGCCTGGTCATGTAGAGCCATAGCCAGCTATTGGGGGGAGGTGGGGAAGGCACTGAATGAAATGGCACAAATGCAAATTGATCTTACTCCAGAGATGGGGGTATGAGGCTACAAAAACAGGATAGAAGTGCAAATTAAACGATTGGTTGTATTAGGACTCCTGATGGCAAAACATAGGATTGCCTGCAGATGGGGAAGAGGCAGGGCCCCCACATTCAAAGAATTGCTTAATGACATGACATATTGTCAGGAGCAAAACAGTATATATTCTGAATTGCTCCCACCCAGTTCCAGGCCCCGTGACATCTGGGAAGCCTTTAAAAATTACTTCCAGCGAGCAGTTAGAACTGATGAGAAGAAATAGTGGATGAGTGTCAAGGAGATGAGGGTCTGTAGAAATGAGAGATGTGGTATGAGCAGGCGTTCAAAAACTGTACAACGGTTAAAAACGAGTACTACATTAAGCCTAAGGATACAGCACAATTAGAGAAAGAAACTGCGGGCACCCAGTGGAGATGATATGTACAAAGTGCCAACATAACGTTGTTAATATGTAAACTATGTACTGCAAAACAGTTATTGTCTTTATTGTTGACTTTTTAAAATAAGCATGTATGACTATATGCCTAATACAGATGTCTGAATGTTATTTTTGAAAATGCAAATAAACAAAGTTAAAAAATAAAAATAATGAACAGACCAGGACTGCAGGGACGATTACCCACTTTTGCTTTGTAATAGTCCTTCCAGCACTCTTTTATTTGGAGTCTGTGTGACAGGAAGGACTCCTAGAGCCTATTATGATTTCTTTTGATGTTTCCTAGGCAAAATGTTGCCGGCTTAAGAAGCAGTTTAATGTATGGATGAGCTCAGCACAAGGGATGAAGTGATCAACCATGACACTTTCTGAGAACAAAGGGACTTTGGGTTAACTGTTTATTTTACGTGAAAGGGTTTCCCTAAAAAAGGACATGTGTAACAATGTTGTGAAACATGGGACGAGGAAGTCTGAGAGTTTTAGTTTTATTCGCTCAGAGGTCATCACCAGCAGATATGTTGTTTTGTCCTTTGAGAAGCCCTGCTTCAAACCTGAAAGCAGATATGTGCTTTGAACATAAGAAAATACGTCTTCCATGTCTGCTGTGCTAAAGGACGAATACATAGCAGGTGGGCTGATTGAGATCTCAAGGTCTATTAGGACAATAGGGGGTCAATTTGCCCTGTAGGTATTTGGGGCCAGTCCTGTGAAAGGCTACATGTGCTACCTGTAGTTCTTTGAAGATAACCCTCTTCTTCACTGGAAGCCAATGTAGCTAGCTGCAGTAGTAGGATACTGTCACCTTGTCCCCAATAAATACAGGAGCCGATGAGTAGGTTAAGACACGTCTTTATTCTTACTTTATGCTTTCACTCTTCCGCTCCTTGTCCCCGCCCCTTCCTGTACCACCTGCCCTGTCCCTAAACGGGGTCAGGCAATGACGATACGACACCTCCCCCCTTTGTACAAAGAGTCTTACTGCCTCAGATTTCTTCAATGAGGCGTGCTGGTCTTTTGGTATGTCGTAGGGGGCGGCTGAGCTGCTCCGGTGTCCTGCTTCGGTGGCTTACAGATTCTTCATGTCTTGGGGGACTGAAATGATCTCTGTCACTGTTCTCACTTTGATTCTCCGACTCACTGGTAGACTCATATGGCTGAGTCTCGTCATGACGGCTGCGAACCCTCAAGGGATGGGCAAGATAACGACTGTCTGCTTTCGTTCCTCGGTCACGCCGAACCATCACCCAATCTCCTTCTTGAATGTCTGTGTGTTTTGCATGTCTGCGCTGGTCGGCATAGGTTTTCATTTTCAGCTTCTTGTCGTGGTCTAGTTTGACCAATGTGTCATGATCGATGTTCACGGCTTGAGGCTGTAGACCACTGTCTAATGTAGGCAGCCGTGTGCAAGGAATTCTCCCTAGCATCAGAGTGGCAGGGCATTGGTTGGCGGTGCTGTGAGGCGTGGTGCGATATGCTCGTAGTACTTCGTTTACGGCTTGTTGGATGTCTCGGCGAGCTAGTTCCGCTTGTTGAATCCCTTTCTTCAGAGTTCCCATAAAGCGCTCTACCATGCCATTGGCCTGAGGCCATAGAGGTGTGATCTTTTTTTGCTAAAAGTCGAGGTGCTTTGCAAACTCTGCGAATTCGTGGCCATTGAATGGTGGCCCGTTGTCAGACTTGACTCCCAACGGAATACCCCATGCCGCAAAGGTCTCGTCAAGGACTGAGATTATTGCTGTCTCCTTAGTGGACGACACTAGGTGTGCAATCGGAAATCGGGAGTACTCATCCATGATGACGACAATGTATTGGCCCGATTTTAGGGGGCCAAAGAAGTCAATGGTGATTTGTTCTCATACTCCGTCTGGTAACTCTGACATTTGTAGAGGAGCTGGCGGTTCATCACGGCTCACTAGTTGACATGAGACGCAGTCCTTAAGAGTGGCCTCCACCATCTGATCAAGTGACGGAAACCAGACACACTCTCATAGAGCCTTTTTGGTGTCACTTATTCCTCTGTGACATTCATGAACAAGGTTGATCACTCCCTGTCGTAGTCTTTGTGGGATCCCTATCCTCCCCCCTCTCAGTAGCAAACCATCCTCACTGATGGACAGCTCTTCTTGGATGTGTTTGAACGCTACAAGTTCTTGGACACTCTTAAAAGAGTCCTGGGGGCTGTCTTTCACGTGTCTCCACGAGTTGCTGCGTATGCGAGCTATGACATCTTGGAAGACAGGATCTTGGTTGGACGCTTCACGGATCGCCTCCAGGGGCACTGTAGGCGGACATGCAGTGTCAATGACGAAATGGATATACTCCTCTGCCAATGAGCACTTCTCGCTGGTATGTGTTTGAGGGTGTCGGGACATGTAGTCTGCTGGATTTTCCGACTTCCCTGGTTTGTGGATGATGGTGTACACGTAGTCCTGGAAACGTAGTCCCCACCGTTCAATGCGTGGAGGCATTTTGGCTTTGGGATTGCCAAATACAGTGATGAGAGCTTGGTGGTCCGTGATGATGGTGAAGTGTTTGCCATATACAAAGAGATGGAAATGCTCGCAGACCCATACCACCGCAAGACTCTACTTTTCAGGTTGGGAGTACGCCTTCTCGGTGTCGGTGAGGCTGCGACTGGCGTAGGCGATGATGTGGCGTTGGTCTGAATCCTCCTAATATTGCGCCAGGATGGCGCCCAGGCCCACCGGGCTGGCGTCAACAGTAATTTCGGGTTTTTTCTTAGTGTCAAAATGTGCTAAGTTGATGGCAAAGCTGACAGTTGTTTTGATTTTGTTGACGGAGTGCTCACAGGCAGCTGTCCATAAAAATTGCTGGCCTTGGCGGGTGAGCTCCCTGAGGGGATAGCTTATTAGCGTAATCCCGAATGTAGCGTGCGCAGTAACTCGCCATCCCTAGAAATGATCGGAGATCACTGACGTCTCGTGGTGTTGGAGTGTCTGCAAGAGCAGATACTTTCTCTGGGGCTGGTTTCATGCCGTCTTTAGAGAAGATGTGTCCATAAAACTTCAGGGTCGATCTGTGGAACTCACACTTGTCTGAGTTCAGAGGTAGGTTAGCATTCAGTAGTGCATGGCATACTCTGTCCAGAGCGGTATCATGCTCAGTCTGATAATTTCCAAACACTAGGAGATCATCGCTGTAGTTAAAAGCATTCGGGATTCCTTGAATTACTCGCCGAATCGCTTCTTGGAAAATCTCGGCGGCCGAGGATATACCGAAGTTTAAGCGTTTGTAACGGAAGAGTCCTTGGTGGGTTGTGAAGGTCGTAATGTAACAAGACTTTTCACGTTGTTCCAGTTGGTGGTATCCTTTATTAAGATCGAGTTTCGAGAATACAGTGTCTCCATTGAGGCGAGCGATCATATCGCTAATGTGTGGTCATGGATGGCGTTCCCTCTCGATGGCTGTGTTGGGCGTGCGCATGTCCACACACAGGCGCACTTTGTTGTCCTGCCCTTTCTTAGGCACTACCACTACTGGTGATACCCACGGGTTGGCCCCGATGTGCGCTCAATGATGTCTGTCTTTAGTAGGTCATCTACTGCGTGTAAGGGAAAAGGCACTTTCCTGTGGTGTTGTGCCACTGGAGTCACTCGCTCGTCAATGTGTAGTTTCACTTTGAATTGATTGAGTTTTCCTAGTCCTTTGAAGAGGTTTGGAAACTTAGAGACAATGTCTGGGGCGTCCTCGGTCATGTAAAGGAGGTCCACGAGTTTCAGTTGTTCAGCCGTCGGCAGACTAAGTAGGCAGTCAGCCAGGTCCGGGCCTTCAACTACATGAACATAGGCTGGAATCTGTCGATCCTTGTAGGATAGAGTCCTGCTGAAATTACCTAAACATGGCAGTGGTTTTCTGGACATCCAAGTGTATACTCGGACAGCTGCTGGTTCTAGTTTCGGCCGTGGCTTCATGCTTTGATATTCAAGAGCACAGATGTAGTTTAAAGAGGCTCCAGAGTCTAGTACAAATTTGGCACGGTGATCTCTTATTCGGATGTCTAGTTTCGACTATCTTTTCAGCCGGTCCGGGTCTGACACGATACAGATGTATTCATGACTATCCTGTGACACAGGTGTGGGTAATGATGACTCACTGGATGTCGATCTACATGATCGATATGAGCTGGCAGAGCTTACGCTCGACCGGGATGAACTAGAGGAACGTCCATCTCTTCCTTTCACTGCACGAGCGTGGTGTTGTGTGTTTGATTGCGATGTGGACGATCTTCTCCCTGATCGTGGAGTTTGACAAACCAGTTTGAAGTGATTCTCTCTTCCGCAACGATGACATCGCTGACCAATGGCAGGACACTGTCCTGAGTGGGGGTATTCGTGGCAGCACCTGTAGCACGTTGGTGCCATCTTGTTAGTCTTGGTGTGTCGCGACTCTTGACGTGATGACGTCCTTCGGGAGGTTGCGAAACCTGCAGGTTTTCTTGACAGCTACAGCTGCTCATTTCCCACCTGAGGCGGAAGCCGGGTGGTCTCTGTCTCTTTCCCTTTTGAACATCGCGCTCTGCGCTGGACTGACTTTTAATTGTTCGCATTTTAAAGTATTTTACTGCATAGCGCCAGCTTCGCCACGCTTGATCTAAATAGGCGTGTTGCGACTTTCTTTGTTGTAGGATCGCTGTTGTGCCTCTCCCTCCCTCCCTCTGCCCCCGGTCAGCTCTCGGTCGAGTGTAGACACCGAGAGCTGGTTGGCAACAACTTTGGCGGCCATATTGAGTGGGGGTGCGTGAGTGACGCGCTCTAGCAGCGCTCATAAAGGGCCAGGGGAACTGTGTTCTGTTTGCTACAGCTGCTCATTTCCCACCTGAGGCGGAAGCCGGGTGGTCTCTGTCTCTTTCCCTTTTGAACATCGCGCTCTGCGCTGGACTGACTTTTAATTGTTCGCATTTTAAAGCATTTTACTGCATAGCGCCAGCTTCGCCACGCTTGATCTAAATAGGCGTGTTGCGACTTTCTTTGTTGTAGGATCGCTGTTGTGCCTCTCCCTCCCTCCCTCTGCCCCCGGTCAGCTCTCGGTCGAGTGTAGTCACCGAGAGCTGGTTGGCAACAACTTTGGCGGCCATATTGAGTGGGGGTGCGTGAGTGACGCGCTCTAGCAGCGCTCATAAAGATCGGCCATGACTCCGCGCAGCGGACGCGGTCAGCGGACGCGCCGGATCTGCGCCGGAGTCGTGCCAGAGTCGTGCCGGAGTCGTGCCAGAGTCGTGCCAGAGTCGTGCCAGAGTCGTGCCAGAGTCATGCCCGTCTGCGCCCGTCCGAGCCCAGACGAGCCTAGGGCCAGACACTCTGCTGAACTCACTAGGTACCCCTCTCACCTACTCCATAGAAACATTACTACAGTTACGCTCCCTACCTTCTTCATACTGCTCCCTGGTTAACACCGGTCCGCCACCTTTTTCTCACTGCGCCCTATGCTGCCCCCCTAATCTAGCACCTGGAAAACACACGATTCGCCTCGGACTGCTGAACTGCAGATCTCTACCTAGACACTCGCTCGAGGTCAATCTCCTCATCCGGGAACAGGAGCTAGACATCCTGTTTCTAACCGAAACATGGCTTACACAGGGCACTGAGGCAGATATGGTTATCACCCTCCCCCCTGGCTTTCTCATTCTTTCACAAGATAGGCCACTTGGTCGAGGAGGAGGCGTAGCCATTCTGTATAAGAACTCCTTGACCTGTAGAATTCTCAAAGGCGAAGTTGAAGACTGTGAAAGTTGTAAGTTCTCTTTCCAAATCTCACCCACCGTTACCCTGTCTGGCCTGTTAATCTATCGCCCCCCAGGAAAGATGGGTAACTTTATCAGCTCTCTAATGGAAATGGTAATGGTTGGTGCCGCCTCTGCGACAAATTATGTTGCCCTGGGAGACTTCAATCTCCATTTCGATGACCAGGAAGAGCGGCTGGCGACTGCCCTCCTGCGGGACCTTAAAACTTATGGAATAGACCTTTTAAGCCTAGATCCTACTCATAATAAAGGCCACTTGCTTGATCCCATCTTGGCAAATATTTCCACCATGAAAGCAGTCCCCCCTATCCCTCTACCATGGATGGATCATTTTCTGATCCCTTTTACTTGGGAAACGAAACGTGAAAGCAACCCTCCCTCTAAGGTTGGTGCACCGGACAGACCATGGGCAAGGCTATCAGTGGAAAATTTCTCTTGTAGCCTTGAAGCCTCTCGCCCACTTCTGTCTCATGATCCTATCTCAGCAGACGCAGACCTCTGCAGGTGGATCTCCAACACCTTAGACGCTGTCCTTCCCATCAGATCGACAGGTATAAGGGAGAAAAGACTTCCCACCGCTCCATGGTATACATCAGAGCTAAGGGTGATGCGGAGGACATGCAAAAAATTGGAGCGCTCCTGGAGGAAGAACTGGGAGGAAGCCAGTAAAATAGAATATCGAACAGCAATGAGGAGGTATAAAACCGCCATCCGGCTGGCTAAAACTCAGTTTCTCGAGGACAGAATTAACAATGCTTCTAACTCCTCTAGAGAAACCTTTCTGGTGGTTAAAGAACTCTTGAAAGTTCCTACACCCTCTGCCCCCACGGAGAACCTGGAGACCATATGTAATAACCTGGCGGAATATTTTAACACAAAAATAGAAAAAATTCTTACCTCGCTTCCCCCGCCCAAGATTGGATCCGAGCCACGGGAGGAGGAAGGGTGCCCCCAGATAACTCTGGAATCGTTTGGACCAGTAAACATGGATGAAGTCCTTACAACCCTATGTTCAATTAAGAGTGGCTCCCCCCGGGATGTTGCCCCTATGAGAATTCTCAAACAGGTTGCCCCCTCCGTTGTGGAGCCTATTACTGAAGTTATTAATGCCTCGTTAGGCACGGGCACTGTGCCACCTAACTGGAAGAGCGCTATAGTGAAAGCCCTTCTGAAAAAACCCTCTCTGGACCCTTCAGACATGGCCAACTACAGGCCCATCTCGCTCCTCCCAGGACTGAGTAAAATCGCAGAAAAACTGGTCAATGCTAGGCTTTTCCACTTTGTGGAGACCAATGGTGTGCTAAAATCCTCTCAAACAGGCTTCCGGCCGGGTCAAGGCACGGACACCGCCTTGCTGGCAGTCATGGAGGAGGCACGCTGCATTCTGGACGCGGGGGATCAGTGGCAGTGATCCTCCTGGACCTGAGTGCAGCGTTCGACACTGTGAATCATCAAGTGCTACTCCAGAGACTTTCGGACGCCGGAGTGAGAGGGACAGCGCTAAATTGGCTTAGGTCATTCCTGAGTGAAAGATCTTTCCAGGTATGGGAAGGGGACGCTCGGTCGGCATCCACCCACCTCCATTGTGGTGTGCCTCAGGGCTCCTCTCTGAGTCCCACACTCTTCAACGTGTATATGGCCCCCTTGGAGGAGGTGGTGGCTCCATTCAACATCAAGATCGTGAGCTACGCCGACGACACCCAATTGGTGTTTGCCCTCTCCCAATCCCTGGAGAATTCCCAGACACTCCATGTCTGCCTCTCACAGGTCCACTCCTGGATGGGGGACTCAGCACTCAAATTAAATGGGTCCAAAACTGAGATCATGGTGATGGGACCTAAAAATCCACCCTTTCCTAGCCTAGCCTGGCCCAGTTGCCTGGGGTGTCTTCCGGAACCTAAGGACGAAATCAAGAGCTTGGGCATCTGGATGGAACGAGATCTCTCCCTCAGAACCCAGGCCTCCAAACTGGCGGGTGTCTGCTTTGGTCTTCTCAGATCAATACGTAAGATACTGCCCCTCATCCCTTTCACTTCGAGAAAGCTCTTGATTCAGAGTCTGATTATGTCCAGGCTGGACTTTAACAACGCGATTTACCTTGGGGCCCCTGAAAGCACTTTGAACAGACTCCAACAAGTTCAAAACGCGGCAGCACGAACACTCTATAACATCCCCATGTCCTGCTCTGCCAAACCAGCGCTGAGGGCACTACATTGGTTGCCAATACGGGAGAGAGTGAAATTTAAATCTCTATGCCTTGCACACAAAATCTTGCAAGGCAAAGGCCCTCCCATCCTTCAGAAGATGGTGATCCCGTACAAAGCGAGCAGAACTCTACGCTCAGACTGTCAACACCTGTCTGTCATCCCCAGGGTAAAAAAGGCCCGTTCAGGAGGAAGGAGATTTTCAGTCAATGTGTCCACCCTCTGGAATGCTCTCCCCATAGGTTTGCGCACTGAACCGTGTCTTTTACGTTTCCGTAAACAACTTAAGACCCTCCTCTTCTGTTAACTCATCCTCGCTCACGCTATTCCTGATGTGGTTGGTGGCAAAAGCGCAGGGATGCTCCAGGGTAACCGAGCGCTATATAAAACCGATCTAATAATAATAATAATAATAATGGTCTGTCCGGTGCTTCGTCTCCTTGTGTGCTCGCATTCTGAATGCTTGTTCCTTTCTCCCAGTCTTGTTAACCTCCATTTTCCTTGCATGGTCTTCTGCTTAGTCGTTGATTCGTGTCATTTCTTCGATTTCCTCGAGAGTGTAGTGTTTCTTCAGCAGCCGCCGGCGCAGCGATTGGGATTGACAGCCTTCAATTATGCGCAGTCGCAACGCGTCTTCAGTGGTAAAAGCGTCAAACTCGCAGTGTCGAGCTAACCGCCTGATGCGCGCAATGAAGTCACACATGTGTTTATTTTTTTCTTGGGATGCTAGATTAAATGTGTAGCTCTCATAATCTAAGTTGCATTTGTAAATGTAAATGTAAATGTGTTGTACTTGTATAGCGCACAGCTACCCCAGACCAGGGTCTCCCGCCGCTAAGGAACCTTTCCTGGCTTTCCTTGTGAAGTGCCAAATAGGAGACCCTGTGGTTTACTATTACTAAATGGAGTCCAAGATACTGGCTAAAGCAAAGCAGTGTGGGGGCAGGCAGGTCTGTGAGCATTCCTAATTTGTCAATTTATAATGGCAAATGAATATATAAAACACTTTTCATGCTGTATATCCAAATATTACACGATAAACAAATCCACCAAAGATAAAAGGAATATATATCAAAAAATACAATTTATTATAATACCTCCCTTCAGGGTTACAATCTAAATTATTAAAATACATTAAAATCAATTTTCCACATAGTGAAAAAGTGTGATAAAAAAGTCAAAAGAAAGAGTCGACACAGCGTTTCGGTGTTCGTTTACAATATTCACACCTTCATCAGGACATTTTGAAATTTGGTTGGCAATCTAAAAATTTAAATGACAGTATTTTAGGTATTTTGTAATTAGGCAGATCAACAGAAATTCATACATAGTGTTTCTTTTTCTCTTAGTGTTCATTTTGCCCTATATGCTCCTGGACCTGTTCCTCTGTGAGGGCCACCCTCAGTACCCTTCTATCAAAAATATATATTTATCATGAAACCCTGTTGATTGTGGTAAATAAAATTATTTACAGTGCCGGAATTTCTATAGATATCAAAGAAGAGTTAATCCATAAAATGAGGAACAGAGTCCGTGGTCTTCGAGTAAAAGGGCTTTATTCCAGAACTCGAGTTAAGGGAGAGCTCCTTCACCAAGCGGGTTCAGGAGTAGTCTGCTTTACTTGAAACATGACAGCACCTATATACATTACTTGCACAATCAAAAGAAGGAGTTCCCTGGGCATGATTCAATTATCCGTGATACAATCAAATAGAAGACATAGCAGGCTTGTTTTCATTTAATTAATTAATTAATTAATTTAAGGTTTTTGTAGAGCGCGTAGTAACCCTTGAGCATCCCAGCGCTTGAACCTGAATTCAGGAGGGAACAGCAGCGGAAGGGACGAAGAATCAGGGGAAGAGAAGAGTTTTCAGTGCCTTCCTAAACTGGAGGAGATTAGGTTCGGTTCTTAGTCTCCGGGGGAGACTGCTCCAACGTTTAGCAGTGTGTACCGAAAAGCGGCGGCCTCCAGACCGAGCTTTTTTTACTCTGGGAAAAGTAATAAAGTTCTCGCGGTTTGATCGAAGAGCTCTTGTAGCTTTGTAGGGAATGATAAAATTATTGAGAATGGGTGGGCCTTTGTTGTGGAGAACTTTATGAGCCAGACAGAGGGCCTTGAAAGCAACCCTCTCTCTGTCTGGGAGCCAGTGAAGAAGCTTCAAAGCTGGCTTTGCCGAAGATCTGGCCAAGGTGTGAGTGAGTAGTCGGGCCGCGGCATTTTGGATTCTCTGCAGGGTATTGAATGTAGCTTCAGGGGCACCCAGGTAGATTGCATTGCTGTAATCTAGCCTCGCCAAGATGAGGCCCTGGATTAGTAGTTTCTGGGAGGTGGCGGGAAGCAGGGGGAAGACCTTCCTGCATGCCCTGAGAAGTCCGAAGCATATTCCTGCCATCTTTTTGGCCTGCGTTCTAAAGCTCAGATCCTTTTTGAGCCATACGCCCAGGCTCTTGACCTCCTCCTTAGGGGCAGGGGGGTCACCTAGGCAGTCGGGCCAGATGTTAGGCGGCAAGGAGGGCCCTTTATGTCCGAGCAGCAGGATTTCGGTCTTGGACCCATTCAGTTTCAGGGCTGAGGTGTTCATCCAGCCGTGGATTTCAGTGAGGCAGCTGTGTAGATCGGAGGGATCTTGGTGAGGGTGTGAGAGGGTCACCACCAGCTGGGTGTCGTCGGCGTAGTTGATGATCGTCACGCCGAATGGGGTGACCAATTCCTCCAGCGGAGACATGTAAACGTTGAATAACGTCGGGCTAAGAGATGAGCCGTGCGGTACTCCACAGCGGAGGGGGATTGCAGGGGAGTGGCTGTCATTCTCCCAGACTTGGAAGGAGCGGCCATCTAGAAAAGACCTGAGCCACTTCAAGGCCGTGCCCCTTACTCCAATGTCTCTCAGGCGCTGGATTAAAACCTGGTGATTGACAGTGTCGAAGGCCGCACTGAGGTCCAGGAGGATCACTGCCACTGATCCTCCTGTATCCAGAATGCTTCTGGCCTTCTCCACTGCCGCCAGGAGGGCGGTGTCAGTGCCCTGGCCTGGGCGGAAGCCTGTTTGGGAGTTCCTAAGTAGGTTGTTGCTTTCTAGGAATAGTGATAGTTTTTTATTCACTAGCTTCTCCATGATTTTACTGTTACCTGGGAGGAGGGAGATTGGCCTATAGTTTGCTAGGTCCTGGGGGTCTAGTGAAGGTTTTTTCAAAAGGCCTTTGACCACCGCCGCTTTCCAGCTGGGAGGGACTACTCCCTGTGTAAGGAAGGCATTGATGAGGGACGTGAGAGGAGGGATAATAGTGGTGGACACTTTTTTCAGGAAGCGTAGCCGAGCCGGGTCGCTGGGGGAACCACTTTTAATTGTGGCCAGCGTCGCGGCTACCTCTTCCGTGGATACTGGGCCGAAAGTATCGAGAAGGGGTGTGGGGGCATCGGGGGAATGACTGTGGTATGGGGAGAGTTGGAAGGGTCCCCGTCTGTGCGACCGGCGTCGAAGGGGGGTAGGGATGCGAGAATTGTTTGAATTTTCTCGTCGAAAAAAGTGGCCAGTTTAATACATTTACTTTCCGCGGCTTTGGGGTCCAGGGGTTTCGCAGGGGGATCTGGGGCATGAAGAAGTTCTTTAAGAATGGAGAAGGCTTCCTGAGCAGAGCAGGACGAGTTTTTAATTCTATCTTCATAGAATGAGCTCTTGGTTTTAAGGAGCGCGCGTTTGTAAGTTTTTATGGAAGCCCGAAACATTTCTTTCTTGTCTGCTGTCTTGTCTTTCCTCCATGTGCGTTCGTTTCTCTTACATTCCTTCCGTAGGAGATTCAATTCAGGGGTGTACCAGGGGGAGGGGTTAACTCTCTTGGTACGTTTAAGGGTGCTGGATCTCGGTAAGAGGCAGTCCAGTGATTGGGTGAGCCATGTATTAAATTCAGTGTCGGCAGTAATGGGGTTTTGAGTGGGGGTGGGGGGTGTCTTCCCCAAATTTGGTTGCCCATTCTTCAGGGACCAATTTATGCCAGCGTCTGATAAGGGTTCTGATTTTGGGCGGTTGGGGTGGGGGAGTATTGATGTGCCATTCGAAGGGGACCAGGAAGTGGTCAGTCCAGGGAAGGGGGAGGTGCGCGCGGGTATTAAGATCTTGAATATTTGTGAAGATAGGATCAAGTAACTGTCCTTTGTCGTGAGTGGCCTGTGGGTTCTTTAAGCAGAGACCAGTGGAGGAGATGTCCAGTAGAAGTTCGGCTGCGTAAGTGTCGACTGGGTCCAGAAAGTGAAGATTGAGATCCCCTAATAAGAGGTAGTTAGAGGAAGTCGTAGATTTGAGAGTGACATGGTCAATGAGCTTGCTGGGGAACTCGGCGAGTTGGCCGGGGGGGCGATATACAAGCAGCCCCGCCAGAGATGTTACTGGTGAGATTTGAATGGTGAAGTGGCAGCTTTCGCAGTCTTTGATGTTGCCATCCAAGATTCTGCAGGTGAGGGAATCTTTGAATATTATGGCTAGACCGTCTCCTCTGCCTCGCGGTCTGTTCAGTGAGCAAATTTGGTAGCCCGGAGGGAGTGCGTTGACAATGTCAGGGCCGTTGTTGGGAGTGAGCCATGTTTCAGTGAGAAACAGAATGTCCATGGCGTGGTTTGAGATCAAGAGGTTTATTTCGTGGGCGTGTTTAACAAGCGACCTGCAGTTGAGTAGGCCCAGTTGTAGGCCGCTGCGTTCAGTTTCTGCGCAGGGTGGATTGCAGAGACTGCAGCCGGTGAATGGGTTATCGCCCATATGGGTGTAATTACAGGTGGGTTGTTTTTGTGTGTTCAGGGCCAGAAGCATATCTCGGGTATAGGCAGGGCATTTCCTGTGGGAAATGGGCATAGTGGCTGGGCCTGGGACCGTCCGGGCCCGGATGGGCCCAGATGGACTTGCCTTTGGCTGACGGCGCGCCCGCTGTGCCCGTCCGCTGCGCGTCCAAGTGCTGCACATGATTTAATGCAGGAAGAGGGGCGTGGCCTGATGAAGTGGGCGTGGCCTGTCAGCAGGCTCGCTCGCTGATGGCGGTAATGGCGGTTTCCTATCCCGTGGCAGCGTTCAGATCGGCTGCACAGGTGTTGAGAAGTAGGAATAAGTGCCCCAACCGGACTAGCAGGTGAGGGATAGGTGCGCAATTATTAAAATCAATTTAACACACAATTTTAAAAAATACAGTTTTCGAACAAAGCTCCCTGCTGTGCCTCAGGAGTACAGGATCTGAAGAAAGCTGAGAGTAAGCTCCTTAAGTAGTCGGGGGGGTGTGGCCTGGTAAAGTGGGCGTGGCCTGATGAAGTGGGCGTGGCCTGTCAGCAGGCTCGCTCGCTGATGGCGGTAATGGCGGTTTCCTATCCCGTGGCAGCGTTCAGATCGGCTGCACGGGTGTTGAGAAGTAGGAATAAGTGCCCCAACCAGACTAGCAGGTGAGGGAGAGGTGCGCAATTATTAAAATCAATTTAACACACAATTTTAAAAAATACAGTTTTCGAACAAGGCTCCCGGCTGTGACTCAGGAGTACAGGATCTGAAGAAAGCTGAGAGTCAGCTCCTTAAGTAGTCGGGGGGGGTGTGGCCTGGTGAAGTGGGCGTGGCCTGTCAGCAGGCTCGCTCGCTGATGGCGGTAATGGCGGTTTCCTATCCCGTGGCAGCGTTCAGATCAGCTGCACGGGTGTTGAGAAGTAGGAATAAGTGCCCCAACCGGACTAGCAGGTGAGGGAGAGGTGCGCAATTATTAAAATCAATTTAACACACAATTTTAAAAAATACAGTTTTCGAACAAAGCTCCCGGCTGTGCCTCAGGAGTACAGGATCTTAAAGAATGACTTGAATCCTATTTGTTAGACATAGACAAACACATGGCATCAGGGTGATTGTGGTGACAAGTTACAGAGTTACTAGTGTCTGGGGACAGAGAATCGAGGCATTGTTACAGGGTCATTTCTGTCTGAAGGGTAAAGAGACCGAGGCATTGTGTGCTCCTTACTTCCACACAAGGGCGGTGATGTTTCACAATGGTATGTGTGTACAGCTGGGAAGAAAGATAATGGGCCGTGTTTAACTATTCTCTTCGTGTCTGTCTCGCGTACTTGATCAGTTTACTCTTGATTGTTGACCCAACCCGTGGCTGCCCCCGCAAGCTGAGAGATCATTGATGAGCGAGAGCTGCTCATTCTTTGATAGAGTTAGGGAGGGAGGAGAATTTTGACGAGGCAACCATCTAACTGACTCCGTTCTGTTTTTAAGGAAAATATCGAACAGGACAGAAACCCGTAAGATACATGATGGCTGGCCATTATTCTTTGCATGTGCCAGTACAACGAAAAGAAGACAGGCAAGAGAGGGGGCATAACAGGATTCATGCTTAAAGTAGAAAAACCGGCTTGCCTGGTCGGTATTAGGGTGGATAGGGTGCATGATGGGACACCAGGAAGAAAAGAGAGTTTTTAGTCAACTTTCCACATTCCCTCCTTGTCCCATAGAAACCCTATTGCAGAAATTCTTAATCAATTTCTACGTTCATTAAGTCGTACACTTGTTCTTGCAACATGATCATTTCATTTTTCTTTCCTCTGTTTCGTGGACGAGGAGTACATGTAGTGGCACACAGCCCACAAAGGCGGGGCCACACTGGACACAGAGTCAGCAAGTGAAAATAGTAGCCAAAACGAGGCCCAGGACTGTTAGTGCCTTCCACCCCCAGGTAGACAGGAGGTCCCACAACCAGCCGGTCAGGGACCATGTGCCAGTGTCCATATCCAATTTATCGGATAGTACATGGAGGCGGGATATAGCAGAGTAAACTGATGGGGCGTTGTCTGGAATAAATACACAGCAGTTGGACCCTATTACCTTACACACACCACCACGGTCGGCTAACAGGACATCTAAAACTATACGGTGTTGCAGGGTCATGAGTCTGTCTGCAGCTACTTCAGCTGTAATGTTATTCAACGTTATGGAAAACAAAGGTTCCTACCTCACTCAAAATCATCACAATACAATATAGATCACAATGGAATACTATACGTTATGGTCTCCTTGCCCAGCCGGACAAGGAATTTATTCCCAAGAAACAATGTCAAATATACATTATATTATCACACAAATATAGCATGACACAAGCCTGTGCCGTACCAAAAGGAGAGAGAAAAATAAGAACAGAGTGAAAGGGGTGCTTTTCAGGCAAGAAAAAGGAGCAGTACAGGGCACTGTAAGCAAGTTAGAGAGTAATGACAGTGTCGCCTGGAGTAGAACATACACAATCTCATTTATAATATAGTGAATGTATGCCCACTCATGGGTGTCGACGTTTCGATCCCTATTGCTCAATTAAATAAATGGGATCATCATCAGGACTTAGAATTAAATATGCCTGAATGTAAAAAAGCCTCTGTTTATGAGGTACTTCTAAGAATAGAGCCTCTAGATGGGAGGTTTAATGACCGTCTGAATTATGCAGACTGTCCTTCAGATATTCTCAGGAATCTCGTTTCCGGCGTATAGCCGAACCGAGGGTTTCTACACGGAGTGGTCCTTGTTGGGATCCAAAAGAAATAAGGAGGTTTTTAAATTGAGCAAGCGGGATATAAGGATATTTGAGTAGGGCTTCAATGGCCGTACACGCGTACCACAACAGATGTGGAAAACAATTCCACCAAACTCGCCAGAAGGGAACCGGCATCGAGACCGAGTATCCTCTGCATACGCGAGTCTTATCTTTGACTTGCGCCTCATCCCCACATCTGTTGTGGTACGCGTGTACGGCCATTGAAGCCCTACTCAAATATCCTTATATCCCGCTTGCTCAATCAGCAACAAAGTGCGTGTAACCAGGCGAAAACGAAAAACCATGGGTCTTTAAAAACCTCCTTATTTCTTTTGGATCCCAACAAGGACCACTCCGTGTAGAAACCCTCGGCACCCATGAGTGGGCATACATTCACTATATTATAAATGAGATTGTGTATGTTCTACTCCAGGCGACACTGTCATTACTCTCTAACTTGCTTACAGTGCCCTGTACTGCTCCTTTTTCTTGCCTGAAAAGCACCCCTTTCACTCTGTTCTTATTTTTCTCTCTCCTTTTGGTACGGCACAGGCTTGTGTCATGCTGTATTTGTGTGATAATATAATGTATATTTGACATTGTTTCTTGGAAATAAATTCCTTGTCCGGCAGGGCAAGGAGACCATAACGTATAGTATTCCATTGTGATCTATATTGTATTGTGATGATTTTGAATGAGCTAGGAACCTTTGTTTTCCATAACGTAGTTATACCCATGGTTCTTAGCTACCCTCTGGGTTCCCCTTGTTTCTTAAAAATAGTAATTTTATTCAAGGCGCCAGTTGTTTCATCTATGGCGGCCTGAACTACATGAGTTAAATGCCGGATGTGGCGACTGTTGGCCATGGGTCCCCAGAAAGGGAGGAAACCTTTCAAAAAATCTCCAGCTTCTTGTCCAGTAGTATCTTCTGCATCTATGACCCCCCTTCGTTGTCTTCTAACTTGGGTCAAAGGGTCAATCAGGTGGTAATCGGCAGGGGCTGTCTAATTTGGTGGTAAAAGGAATGCGATGTAGCACTTTCCAGACCAGCCTTGAGGCAACCAAGTGCGCGCATGGGGTCCACAGATGAAATAGGTGTTTGGGGCAGTTACTATGGTCGGAAAATCGGGAGCGGGTAGTGTATATGTCCTATCACACTCGCTGTTCCCCATTACTTCCCCCTTTCCTTTTCCTCTTATACAAAACAGGCCGGGTTGCGGTACTACCCAACCTCCTTGATCTGTCTGTCTTTGATTGACGGAAAACATTTCCCTGAAGGAAGCGATGTCATGGAACTGAGAGTAACTGATATTTTCGTGATCCTCGGCCCTTCCCCAGGTCACAGTAAGATCCACCATTTTAGAAACAGCCTTTACTATTTTAGTCTTTACTTCGTTCCAATTACTTTCATTTTTCAATTTTGTCGGGGGAATGTTTCTGACTGAGGCAGAAAATATCATAGCTAATGCATAGGCGGACCCTGAATAACCGAATGGGAGGGAGAAAAAGGGCATTCCCTTATGTACGGAATGTGGCATCAAGCCACAAACCCAACAGTTCGTCTTGTTGACAATGAGTTGGTGTTTATGGAGAGTGGAAATGAATGTATTATTTATAAATTCCTTTCTTCTGTCCTCGAGGTGTGGGGGAAGATCAATATGGGAATGCATAGTTATATTCTTTACAAGCGTGGAAGAGAGTGGAGGGAAAACTGTATATAAGATCCAACCCAGACAGGCCGCTAAACAGCAAACAAGTAACATTATTAATAAAAAGATCGAGAACCTGCTATGCAGTAATTTCACGTAATTAGTCCTTTTCAATTTGCGCATCATGTCATTACTCCTCATATTGTCTATTAATTAATACCCAAATGTATCTGTACACGAGATCAAACGCTTCCCAGTAGCCGCTTCACCAAGAGCTTGTTCCCGGACTTAGTTAGCCACCGGTTTGTTATGATCAGGTGTAATGTCTTTAGTCTATTTTTTTGTGAGATCGCAGCCGCGATCTGTATTCCTGCTGAGGAGTGAGTTCTGGAAGTGGTGAAATATTATTTATATTCGGGGCATTTATAGTCGCAGGACAGGGCACATTGTCCGTTAGTATTGGTCCAAAAAACTTCTTGCAGTGACTGGCATGGAGCCACCCTTTTCGTCCTTCCACTTTGACTGCCGTCCTCGTTGTCAGAAGAACCAGTTTAGGGGATGTCCACCTTTTCTCCAAGGGGCTGGTCCGATCGAAGTTCCGTACGAGTATCCAATCACCAGGCTTGATGGTATGTTCCTCAGGTGTAGTGTGATCTGGAAAAACTGCTGCAACCTGTGAACGACAAGAGTGGAGTGCAGACATCAAGGAAGCCAAGTAATCTGTCAACATGTTAGAGTCAATATCAGTTAGTTTCCTAGGAGAAGGGACACCCCAAATGTTAGGAGGCCTACCGAATGTTACTTCGAAAGGGGACAGTCCCGTCCGGGATGTGCCACCATCCGCATGTAAAAGAGAGCGACCGGAAGGGCAGTAACCCAGTCTATCCCTTTTTCTGTACATATTTTGGCTAGTTTTGTTTTCAAGGTTTGGTTATGTCTCTCTACTAGGCCAGCTGCTTGAGGGTGTCGGACACAGTGAAATCTCCAGGAATATCCCAGTAGAAGAGAAACAGCTTCCATTAGTTTAGAAGAGAAAGGCTGTCCATTGTCCGAATAGATGACCCTTGGTAACCCATACCTGGGGAAAAATTTTCTCACTAATTGTTTAGCTGTTGTCTGGGCACCATAGTCCGGGACGGGGTATGCTTCAGTCCATCGTGTCAGTGTACACACTACCACCAGTACATACTTGTATCCTCTACATCTGTCCATTTGGATGTAATCCATTTGGAGGACTTTGAAAGGATGATCAGGAGGCTGGAACCCACCCTGTTCTACTGGTACTCCTTTACCAGGATTGAATTGGCAACATATCATGCAAGTTTTTACTTTTTGTTTGGCTGCAGCTCTTAGGTGTTTGTTAAACCAGCTGTTCCGTAAACTGTCTAGCATACCTTTTTCGCCTAGGTGGGCGGGGCTATGGACCGTGTCAATTATGACTTGTACCATTGAGTCAGGGAGAAACCATACTGTTTGGTCTTTGGTCATCCAACCCTGATCAGTCTGGACCCCTCCTTGTTCAGTCCATTTCTTTATCTCATCTGCGGTGGCATGTGTCTGTATGTCTCATACATCTTCCAAGGGACCCCTTATTACCATAGTGACAGTCTGTGCTGGTACCTGAGAATCTGTCGTGTTCACTGGACTCTGGGCTGTCTGTTTAGCAGTCCGGTCCGCTAAGTCATTTCCTTTGGATATGGTGTCTGTAGCTTTGGTGTGTGCTTTGCACTTCAGAATAGCTATGGCTGTAGGTAGGTGTATGGCATCTAGTAAGGCTTGAATCAAGGGGCCATGTTGTATCTTGGCTCCATGTGAGGTAAGGAAACCTCTTTCACGCCATAACACTCCAAAATTGTGAAGTACACCAAAAGCGTATTGGGAATCAGTGTAGATGTTAACCTTCAACTGTTTTGCCCATATGCAGGCTAGTGTCAGAGCAATGAGCTCTGCTGCTTGGGCTGACAGGGTGTCTATTCTTTGTGTCTCTATAATCTTACAGTCCGTGGTTACTGCATAGGCTGCCACTAACTCTCCAGCGTTTGTTCTCATGCACGATCCATCCACATAAAGTGTTACATCAGGATCTGGGAGTGCAACATCTGTTAGGTCTTGTATTGGTTTTGTCACTAGATCGATCATCTCCACACTGTCATGTTGTATCGTATCATCTGAGCTTGAGGGCAAAAGGGTAGCGGGATTCAATATGTTGCATCGCCTTATCTCTATGTGTGGCTGAAATAGCGTTAGTTCGTATCCTGTCAGTCTTGCTATAGTCAGGTGTTGTGTCTGTGTTCTGTTTAGAAGGACTTCCACGACATGTGGCACTTGTACTATCAGGGGATGTCCTAGCACTATTGAATCACTTTGTCTTATGGCCAGGGCTGTAGCCGCAACAGATTTCAGGCATGCAGGCAAAGCTTGTGCTACTGGGTCCAATGTGCTAGAAAAATAAGCACAGGGCCTGTTTCTTCCTGCTTGGTCATGTGTGAGGACGGATAGTGCTGTTCCGTCACGTTCTGTCACGAATAGGGTAAAATGCTTGCTGTAATTTGGGGTGGCTAAAACTGGTGCTTGACACAGAGCTAGTTTTAGAGCTTCAAATGCTTGGGAGTGGTCTGATGTCCAAGGGAGGGTTGTAGAAGTGACTGCTTCCACTGTAGTTAACTGTATGAGTGGCTTGACTATGTGGGCATATTGAGGGATCCATTGTCTGCAATATGAGGTGAGACCAATGAATGCACACACTTCTTTTTGTGTCTTTGGCTGTGAAATTGTTGAAATCAATTGGATTCGTTCTTGTGTCAGTTGCCTACCCTCCTTGGACAGCAAATGCCCTAAGTAAGCCACTTGCTGTGCACAAAACTGCAATTTTGAGGGAGATACCTTGTGACCTTTGTCTGTCAGAAAATGTAGAACTGTGAGGGATGCCTTTTCACAATCTTGTTCTGTCCTTGCTGTGATGAGAATGTCATCTACATACTGTATTAATGCTGTGTTGGTAGGCATACTGATACTGTCAAGTTGTCTTTTTAGTGCTTGGCTGTAAATGCTTGGACTTTCCGTATAGCCTTGGGGAGCTCTAGTGAACCTGAAACTCCGTCCTTTTAAACTGAACCCGAAAAGATACTGGCTGTCTGGATGTATAGGAATGCTGAAGAATGCATTTTTCAAGTCGATGACTGTGAAAAATGCAGCTGCGGGATCTATGGCAGTCAATAGTGAGGAAATATCTGGGACCACTGGATATTGTGGGATCACACATTTGTTCAGTTCTCGAAGGTCAACCCCCAATCGGTAGACTGGGGGTGCCTGAGGGTCAGTCCTTTTGAGGACTGGAAGAACTGGAGAATTGCAAACATTTGAATCCGTCTCCACCACCACCCCATGTTCTATGAGTTCTTGAATTATTTTTAGTAAGGCTTGTTCAGCCTCGGGTGGAATCTTATACTGTCGTATACGGTGTAGGACTACTCCCTCCTTGAGTGTGACCTGGTTTGGGGTAATGTCCATGTATCCTACATCAGTCGAGCTTTTTGCCCACAGATGTTGTGGGATGTCATTTAGTCTGGGGTCGAATTCTTTGACTGTGAAATATCCTTTGAAATCTCGTAGAAACAATTGTATTCCTTCTGGTGAGCAGCATATTACTGTTCCTAGTTCTTTAAGTGTCTTGATTCCTAGTAAATTCTCTGGGCACGTTTCTGTAAGGACTAGGTCAGTAGTACGTGTCAGAGGACCCACTCCTAAAGAGACTTGTTCAGATACTTTGTTTATTATTGGTTTGCCAGAAAAGCCCAGAGATATGTTATGTGAGCCAGAGAGAGGAACCTCTGGGACTTCCTTATGACTTATGGTAGTCCTACTTGCCCCTGTGTCTATGAGGAATTTTCTATCTTGTCCCAGTAAGTGGGCTTGTACATATGGACCTTTTTGATCCACTGGAACTGGGATAAGGGGCAAGTCACCTTCTCTCTCAAGGCTATTTCATGAATATGGTGCAAACTCGGGGTAATCTGACTGTGCGTACTGGTACATCTGTGTGTCAGCAGCAGCAGGCGTCTGAACCTGCGGAGGCGCAATAGTCTGAGGCTGCTGGGTGTTACCTGGTCTGGGAGTGTGAGGGCGTTCTTTCCTTTTTCCTGTCGCTATGTTGTGTTTCAGGACTGGACATTCCCTCACGAAATGGCCCTGCTGCTTGCAGTAGTTGCAAGTACCTTTATTGGCCCCCACATTACCTTTGGCACCGTGTTTACTGGTGCCGTCTGTGCAACCAATACCTTCATTTTTGTGTCTTTTACTCTTTTCTTTTCTTGTTCCTGTTCTTCCCTTATTCTGTTGTGGTGGTACTGTAACATTTGTAACATTTGTGAAGGACTATTTGCTTGCCAGGTGCTCTCAATTTTTAACACCCTATTTCTGATGGGTGGTAAGGCGTTGTCCACCAATTTAGATACAAAAAGGTGGGGATATGCCTCGCTACTATGTGCGAGTCCACTGTTTATAGAGAAACATTTCTCCAACCTGGTGTGATAATCACCCGTATCCTCATCTGGCTTTTGTTTACAGGCAGAAATGGCATCCCAATCTTCCTTTTTTGTTGTTAATAATAGAGGCAAGACCTGTATGAGGAGACTGGGCAATTCTTTTACGCATTCACCCAGACCTTCACCTGGCTTTCTGTCTGTCTCCTCTTTTTCTAGGGCAGTCCACGTAATCTTTTTACCACCCACCTCCCAGTCCTTTTCCTTTAGTTTGTCGAATATGCCTGTAGGTAAAATTACTTTAAGGAGTATTATTATATCTGGATATGTGAACCTACCCATTTGGAGGATATCCTTCAACTCTCTATGGAATCCTCCAGGATCTTTTTCGTGAGAGGGCACCATTTTTTTCATTTCCAATATTTCTAACTTGGTGAGGGGAGTATACACATGTATTCGTTGCAATGTGCCATCTGGCTGTGGTATGGGGTGGACTTCTCGCAAGGGGTATTGGCCTATACTGTAAGTTTCATGATCTGATGTAGCTAAGGTAAGTTGCTGGTAACGGAGGCGCAGGTCCAGAATGGTATTGATCAATTCCGGTCCCCGAGACCTCCATCTATCTGTCACTACTTCTTGTAACAATTTGTATAGCTTATCTGGTCGGTGGGAGTTATTCTCGTATAAGGTAGCCAGGTGTTGGACCATATAAATACCTGCTAGCCATTGTTTTGTTCGGGAAAGAGCCAGAAACATTTGTGCTACTATATCTGAGCCATATACCCGGTGTTGTGATATCCAATGGGTGGCAGACCGGGCCAATTCCTTTTCGTGTTGGGTAAGGGGAGGCTCATTGTCAATCCATTCATCTAGGGCTCTTTCTGTGGACTGAAAGTCCTCCGAGGAAGGATCTAATCTTTTAACTTTCTGTGACACTCGCGGGGGTCGCCACTTGGAGCCATGACAATGCCGCCCTACACCCAGGAAATTCATCCTACCTAGTGTCGGATCCTCATCTTCCTCTGAGTTGTCTTCCTGTGTAACTTTCTCGGAGCGAATAGTGACAATTTTCTTAACCAGTCTTTTAGTTATTTTGTCGATCTGATGTCCCAGATCATGTGCTCCTCTGTGTATTTGGTCACTAAGGTCTATTAACTCAGAGTCTACGTTCCCATTACCCGGGTCTATTTCCCGGATCAAACAATTTATGATGAACCGCAGGAGTAGTCCTCTGATAGGAACTTTTCTGTTCTTCATGACCTGGGCCAGAATATCCGGACCTTCCCCTGTTCGTATAAATTCATAAACTCTATCCAAATGTTTCGTTATATCAGGGACCTTTTAGAGTTGACCCAGGGCTTGTCTTAATCTCTCTGATATCGTGGCCATTGGGCCATTACCGGGTTCGGGGTCATAAGGACACTCAAGAGGCGGGACATCATCTTTATCCTCAGCCCTGTTCCCGGGCATTCCCAAATCAGAGGCGGAACCACCGGCTACTAGTTCAGGTGCACGTGTAGACAGGCGTGTTCTAGGTGTGTTAACATAAGCGGGGGTGGTTCTGACAGATAGGCGGGGAGAAAATTTTCGGGGACAGTGGGAGTTATTTTCACTGGTGATTTGGGGGTGTTCTTCTACGATTTCTTCTGACAAAACGGGATCAATGCCAGTAACAAGGGCGCCTCTCTCTCTGTCTGTCTGTTCAGCTAAGACCTTCTCGCCTTCTTCCTGTAATTGCTTTTCTTTAGCCTGCTCCGACATTCTCTTACTTTTCTCAACTTTCCCAAGTTCCTTCTGGGCCCTCCTATGCGCCTCCTTCCGCCATAACTCAATGGCTTCTGTCTGTGAGGGCCTCGCCTTTCTTTTCCATAACTCTTCCTCCACTCTCATAATACATTCCATTTCCCATGTACCTGTGGCAGGCCACCTATACATCATTTCTAAATTCTCGGTATAATCTACCCAGAGGTCTAAGAACAATATGGCCCCAATCCATGTTTGTTATACATAAAATGTCCAGGCGTGTCTCTAGGCGGGACTTTAACCGGTTTCTCTAATATATTCTTTTTGGTGCTTATCGTACGTAATTTGGAAAACAGAGGCATTTTCAAAATTGGCCAATTATGGTTGAAATATACAAAAAATACTTTATACACTAAAGCATAGTGCAACCATACCGGTCCCACGAATGAGACTCATCTTTACCGTGTTCCTAAATGGAACCCGTCTTTATACATTCCCAGTTGTACTCACCGAGAAGCAAAACTCGAAGACCTGGTCATCGGACTCTTGACGCTTGCACAGGAATATCGGGGCTCAAAAGACCTCGGACTCAGCGCTCTCACTGGTCAGGCTCTGGGTTGGGACGCTCCGCTATCTTCTTCACCGCCTCGTGTGGATGATCAGTCGCAGTCCGTCTCCTCCTCCTCTCGAGGGAGTTAGCAGGAACACCCCGCTGTTGTGCACTTGAAGTCCGTCGAAAGTTTGGAAGGGACAAGGACCTGACTTACATCGCCGGCGCGTAGGGAAGAGGGAGCGTGCCTGTTCAGGCGCCAATTAATGTGGTAAATAAAATTATTTACACTGCCGGAATTTCTATAGATATCAAAGAAGAGTTAATCCATAAAATGAGGAACAGAGTCCGTGGTCTTCGAGTAAAAGGGCTTTATTCCAGAACTTGAGTTAAGGGAGAGCTCCTTCACCAAGTGGGTTCAGGAGTAGTCTGCTTTACTTGAAACATGACAGCACTTATATACATTACTTGCACAATCAAAAGAAGGAGTTCCCTGGGCATGATTCAATTATCCGTGATACAATCAAATAGAAGACATAGCAGGCTTGTTTTCGTTTAAAGAATGACTTGAATCATATTTGTTAGACATAGAAAAACACATGGCATCAGGGTGATTGTGGTGACAAGTTACAGAGTTACTAGTGTCTGGGGACAGAGCATCGAGGCATTGTTACAGGGTAATTTCTGTCTGAAGGGTAAAGAAAATGAGGCATTGTGTGCTCCTTACTTCTACACAAGGGCGGTGATGTTTCACAATGGTATGTGTTTACAGCTGGGAAGAAAGAGAATGGGCCGTGTTTAACTATTCCCTTCGTGTCTGTCTCGCGTACTTGATCAGTTTACTCTTGATTGTTGACCCAACCCGTGGCTGCCTCCGCAAGCTGAGAGATCATTGATGAGCGAGATCTGCTCATTCTTTGATAGAGTTAGGGAGGGGGGAGAATTTTGACGAGGCAGCCATCTAATTGACTCCGCTCTGTTTTAAGGAAAATATCGAACAGGACGTAAACCCGTAAGATGCATGATGGCTGGCCATCATTCTTTGCATGTGCCAGTACAACGAAAAGAAGACAGGCAAGAGAGGAGGTATAACAGGATTCATCCTTAAAGTAGAAAAACCGGCTTGCCTGGTCGGTGTTAGGGTGGATAGGGTGCATGATGGGACACCAGGAAGAAAAGAGAGTTTTTAGTCAACTTTCCACATGATAATTAAATAAATAAATCACCGGGGGGTAGTTGGTGATTTATGATATATGTTTCATTCATAATTGTTTACCTGAAATGAGGTAACTACATAAAATGATTAGGACACGGAGGAGCCACCGAAATTTACTCTCGGGTCAGTTTCAAAGACTCAGGATCCCTACGTCAATTCGGAATCACTATATGTGGGATAGGACACATTGTATAAGAGTCTCTTCCTCTTCATAAATCATATCATAAATCACCAGACACTAGGGTTGACCAGATAGATAATTGTGGATATTTTTCATCCTTTATCAAGGTACCACATGATCATAAGAAACAGATGTATACAAGTTTCCAGTTGTTTTAGAAGTCTTCTAAATTTAAACAGAAGCTTCAAAAATTCAGGTATTTGTTTATAAAAAACTTTCCTTAATTCCAAAGACATAGTCTTCAATCCAACTACCCCCCCGTTGATTTATTTATTTAATTATCAACAGGGTTTCATGATAAATATATATTTTTGATAGAAGGGTACTGAGGGTGGCCCCCACAGAGGAACAGGTCCAGGAGCATATAGGGCACAATGAACACTAAGAGAAAAAGAAACACTATGTATGTATTTCTGTTGATCTGCCTAATTACAAAATACCTAAAATACTGTCCTTTAAATTTTTAGATTGCCAACCAAATGTCAAAATGTCCTGATGAAGGTGTGAATATTGTAAACGAACACCGAAACGCCGCGTCGACTCTTTCTTTTGACTTTTTTATCACACTTTTTCACTATGTGGAAAATTGATTTTAATGTATTTTAATAATTTAGATTGTAACCCTGAAGGGAGGTATTATAATAAATTGTATTTTTTGATATATATTCCTTTTATCTTTGGTGGATTTGTTTATCGTGTAATATTTGGATATACAGCATGAAAAGTGTTTTATATATTCATTTGCCATTATAAATTGACAAATTAGGACTGCTCACAGACCTGCCTGCCCCCACACTGCTTTGCTTTAGCCAGTATCTTGGACTCCATTTAGTAATAGTAAACCACAGGGTTTCCTATTTGGCATTACTCTCCCCCTCCCCGTGACAAAAATCAGGGGAACCTTCCAATTAATTTGTTTTTTTTCCTTATGAAGTGTCCACTCCTGGGCACCTCAATGTTGAAACCAGGCATCCCTCGCGCTGTTGGGGCCGTTGTGGAGATTAAGCAAGCTATTGCCCAGAGTTGCAGCGTGGGATCCATGATTAGAATAGGCACTGAGGCGAGAATATCCGGGCAGAGGAATTTATGAGCCCGAGACCCGCCGGGGCGGGAATCGAACCCTGGTCCCTGGCCAGAACTCTGCATCAAGGTCTGCCGCTCTAACCATTGAGCCACACTCCTCCGATCAAGGGCTCCTTTTACGTCATTGTAGGAGGTAGCATTTGTGGCAGGCAGTTCTTTGATGATCTGCGCAATGTCCTTTCCCACCAAATTTTGCAAGGCTATTAGTTTTTGCTTAGGATCTTGCAATTGAGACCCGGTCATATAGTCCTCAAAGTCTTCTGCCCAGCTTTTCCACTTGGGCCCCATGCTATTTTCGGACGTCAACTCTAAGGGGTCTGGTGGACGCAGATATGGTACTCTCATGAGCACTTGGGGAGATGGTGCGAGAGATGGTGTGGCCGGAGCTGCTGCTCCTGCTCCTGGAGTGCCTGTCCGGTTGGTGAAGGACATCTTGGCTTGGGTCTAGTCACTCAGCTGACGATTGCTTGATTTATTCTTCAGTTTGGATATAAAACTCAGTGTTGCCTGACTCCAAACGAGTTTATTTGGCAGTTTGGATACAAATTCAGTATTGCCTGACTCTAAAATGGCCGACCCCAGGGATTCAATGGGTGTCTATAGCTGGTGCCTGGCCTCAAGATGGCCGTCACTCGGGACACACTATATTACTCTTGGAAGGCACAGTTTCTCTCTTTCTTGTCCTTTCACTTAAAGAACTCAAGTTTTGCCGGGTATTCCAGCGCTCAGGACTCACGCTCTCTGCTCGCAGTTGGCAGGGTCAGGGACGTTCACCGGCGTCTTTCCACAGCTTCGTGCTGTTTTTCCAAATCAGGCACCGGACTTTGCAGTTCTTTGGGTTGGGCAACCTCGGTGCACCAACCGAAGCTAACGCGGGCAATTTTGTGGTTTCGGAGCCGTCGCGACTCCAAGGCAGCTTCCAACGCGGCGTGTAAGGCGTCTTTCACTTTTTTCGCGCTCTTTCGTGCCGCCGATGACAGGCTGCAGGCTCTCTGCTGTCAGGCCGTGCACGGACAGCAGGGACTGTTAAGGCATGAAAAGGGTTTCGGTGATCCCACCCTCATCGCCAGTGTCACCTTGACCCCAATAAATACAGGAGCCGATGAGTAGGTTAAGACACGTCTTTATTCTTACTGTGTCTACCCTTAACTAACTCTTGCTTTCACTCTTCCGCTCCTTGTCCCCGCCCCTTCCTGTACCGCCTGCCATGTCCCTAAACGAGGTCAGGCAATGACGAAACGTCAGATACTGAGGTACATTTTGGCAGTTTAATCAGGAGACAAATTGATATGTTCTGTACCTCTTAAAGTTTTTCTATATGATAGTCAGGAATACACAGATGCAAGACATATGCAAAGTCGAGTCTCAAAAAGATCAGGGCTTGAAAAACGTTTTTCTGAGATTCTGAGAGCAGGAATTTTAGGAATTGCCTTAGCATCCTGGGAATCCAGCAGGAGGTTTTGATTATAACCGTGATTAACGGGTTGAGGGATAAGATACTATCTAGAAGAAATCTCAGGTACCTTGCTGTTTGAGTGGTGGATGCTGTACATTTGGCCAGCCGGAAGTGGATTGTTACCAAATAGTAGGACTTCTGTGTTGTCAATGTTGCACTGTGGGGATTTAGCCCTCAGCTAACCCATCACAACTGATACAGGCTCCAAAGTTAGCTCATTTTTCAGGTGCATTGATATCGTAGGTCAATACTCAGTAGCAGTTACGTGTTGTCCATGTATGAGAAAACATAAAAGCCAAATAATTATTTGAGGTATGCTAACAGTGTCATATAACTATTAAAAAGTGTGGGGCTCGGTGCTGAGTCCTGAGGCACTGCATATGTGAGTTTTTTGGGAGTCAGAATAATATGGCTTGAGTCAGGCTGGCTTCTCCCTGTCCTCCAAGAGAGACCTCAGCCAGGACCATGCCTTTGCCTCTACTCCAATTTGGATGAGACAATGAAACAGGGTCTCATGTGAGAGCGTGCCAAATGCTGTTGAGAGTTCTAATAGAATCAGCACATCATTTTGACGAGCATCCAGAGTGAATTTGATGGAGTCGATAATTTCCCTCAAAACAGACTCCGTACTGTGATTGGCACTAATGCCTTACTGAGATGGGTGTAGGAGATTGTTGCTGTCTAGGAATTGTGTAACTTGGATATTCACCAATTTTTACATGGTTTTACCGACCCATGGGAGCAGAGAAATAGGTCGGAAATTCAGTAGGTTATATGGGTCTGCATTTGGTTTTTTTCAGTAGGGGGATCACATTTGCTTATTTCCATGCAGAGAGCACTATCCCTGAGTGTAGGGAGGTGGTGAACACTTTAAAGAATGTGGGTCTTATACAGTCCCCTAGGAGGCTTGGCTCACAACTCAAGGAAGAAGGGGGTCATTGGGCATGCCAAATTTGCTATTGGCAATCAAGACTTTCTACTTCCTCAATTGACGGGTAAGAATATTGTGTGAGATTAAGCTGGGCTTGTGGTGTAGGTAGCTGATGACATTGGTTGGCTCGCTAGCTTGTGCTATTAGAGTTTTGGCCTGAATTTCTGACTTTCATATAAAAAAAGGTACTTAGCTGGGAACATAGGGTGGGCGGGGGTTTAATGGTGGGTGCAGTACATTTGGGGTCAGCGTAGTTGGTTTGAAGCTTTCTTTATATCATTGCTGTTGACTTTATTAATATTGTTGTTGTAAAAATTGTGGCACACCTGTTTTAAGTTTATGTGGTAAGTACTGAGGGCTTTTTTATACTGTCCTTTGCTAAAGCAGTAAGGGGCATATTACCAAGCAATAGCGATAATTATCGCTATTGCTTGGTTAGCGAGTAAAAATTATCGCCGAGCTGCGGCGATTTTTATCGCAGATATTCATTGGTATTACCAAGGTTTATCTCAAATGCGATAAAAATCGCCAATAATGCATGAATATCGCTGAAAAATCAGCGATATTCAGGCATTACCGGGCTAATGCTTTTAGCCATTTTATCCACCTCCCATTGGATAACATGGCTAAGAACTGCTCCCGGGCAGGTGTTAGCTTTTGGAGATATTTGTGCTTAGCGCGAATATCTCCAAAAGTTGGTAATAGGAGATAGCGATGTTACCGACTGTTTCCAGTCGCTGACATCTTGGCACGCCCACTTTGCATGTCATTAGTGATAAATTTTTCTGTAGTAGTAGTGTGGCTCACCGGTTAGAGGCGGCAGACCTGAGAGCAGAGGACAGCCCGGGACCAGGGTTCCATTCCCGGCGCGGCAGGTTTCTGGACCAGGGTCAGTGGACTCGATAATTCTCTCGCCTCGGTGCCCACTCTGATCAGCGATCACACTCGCAAACTCTGGGCATTAGCTTGCCTCATCTTCACTAACGGCCCCACCAGACCGCCGGGGATGCCTGGTCTCACCCTGGAGATACCCATTAAGGGACCATCTCTCAGGGAAGCCAGGAAGGGTTTCGCAGCGGTCGAAGCGCCTTGGGACCCTACGGGTATGTAGTGCGCTATATAAATGCCTATACATACATACATACATACATGCAAAGCGGGCCCAAGATGGTCGCTATCTCCTACTAGCTGTTGCTAACTGGTGTTAGCGACAGCTAGGTAATAGGGAGATCATTTTATCTCCGCTTTCTTAGCTTTTAAAGCCAAAAAAGCGGAGATAAATCCCTTGATAATATGCCCCTATATTCTTTATGGCAAGCAGGTTGAAGTGTTTTACAAGGTTTCCTCTTTTCCACTAGTTCCTTTATGAACCAGGGAGCAGAAGGATTGTCTCTATGGGTCCCATTAGTAGCTATAGGCACAACAGTGGGGGCATATTTCTAAAAGTCAAGTGTGTACCATGCTTTTGTCAGCCACAGTGTCTCCTATTAGTGTATGCCTGGTGCCATCAAGGGTCTCCTTTAATAGGGGAATATTGGTTTTATTTTTAGGCATGAATAGTGATAGTGATCCCTGGTCTTCCTGACTAATGTACAGGGGCACAGGGCCAAGAGAAGGGTAGAATAAAGTGATCGGACTATGTAACTTCTTTTGGACTCTCTACGACCAGAGAGTTGTTTGTAAAGATGGCATCAATAGAACTGCCAGTATTAAGTGTGGACCCCGTTCGAGAAGTTGTGCGGTGAGCATCAGTCAGTACCTCATGTCCTTTGAGTTGCCTAGTTATACACTGAAGTCTCCCGAAATAGTGAAGTTGGCATAGTGAATAATTTTTAAGGCTGGGTGGACCACGCAGAGTTCACTCTGTGGAATTCTGCAGAGTAGCCAAAAAACTGATCAAGTCCAAGGAGTTTCTCTAGTGGGCAGAGTTAGGAAAGCAACAAAACAGTACATAAATACTGTACACAAAAACTTGGCAGTATCATGTAATCAACTAATGTTTACAAACAAGACCTCTAAAGCCTGCACTTGGAGCTGTGGCTTTGCAGAAACCAGAAAAACATCCTCTACTACACGAAGAATAGGCAGAGATAGCATGAGTGAATTAGCTGTGTGCACACATTTCCACTGTCAGGCTTATGAGTAGCAACAGTCTAGTTGGCCATGCGCTAAGATGTCAGTCAGTTCTCTTACCTTCTTTCACCTCATCTAGTTCTCTAACGTTCCAAATGATGGGGGAACTTCCATCCTGGTCTTCCCTTGGCTCTACTATCTCAGAGCCAATGGTGCTTCCGGGGGGCTTCTCCCTTCTCTAGATCTTCCTCCTCTCATGGTTGCCACCTCCTCTGCCACCAAATCTACATTCTCTTCCACTGAGCCTTCCATTGTTGTGTTCTAGCCCTCCAACTCCCCGCCTAGAGGTTCTTCCTACCTCCATGTTGCTACCGATATATCTTCACCCATCATAACTGGGTTTCGACTCCACTCCAAACGCTGCTATACTTCCAGATCTAGGGGCAGATTTACAAGAAAGTCCCACAGCGCAGCACTGCAGGCCCTTTAGCTGCGCCACACTGTGGCACTTTCAGAACACAGGAATGCGAAATATCATTGTAAATATGTCGCATTCCTGTGCTCTCCCCTGAGCTGGCTCACAAAAAGCTGCCATGCGCCGGCTCAGGCACCCTAGCACCATGGTGCAAGGATGCCTGTGTCATTTCCTCTTTCAATGTGTGCTATAGAATGCAGCACGCATTGAAAGAGGACAACATCGAGGAGAAATTAAAACATTTCTCCTTGTTGCACCTTGCTTTGCCACCCCTAGGGTGGCGTAGCATACTGAGCATTTCAAGGTTTGCGATTCCTCATAAATATGGAAATGTATTCCATGGGTGTAGCATGGGAACACCCACTGCAACACCCATGGAATGTCCCTTTCACGAAAAGTATTGCATGTAAAGGGGCCGTATTTACAAGGACAGGAAAAGCCATGCAGGGTGGCTTTTCCTATCCTTGTAAATATGAGGCAGAGAAATGCCCTGCCAGTTCGTCACAAAAAGAGACACACTGGCAGTGCAAGGGGCTTGTAAATTTTCCCCTAGACTTTTTGTGACATTACAGTATTCAGTGCCACTCATTACTCCTTAACTCTTGGCACTCTTATAATTTAATGGTCATAACTTTGTGATGAAAGTAAGCCTTTTTTCTTGCTTGTAGGTTCTTTGATTTTCTGTACAGCGTCAGTGACAGGTGTAGAAAAAATAATTTTGAATGAAGTTTAGCTGTCCAATGGAGGCTATAATATTGAATCGAGATGTCATCATATGGAAAGACTTGAAGATACATACTTCACTAACTACAATCACGAGACTCCCCAGCTCACACTCTCTTCTTCCTTAAAGTCACTTTCAGAGGAGAAGGTCTGGAATTTTGCTGAGCAAGCAAGGTCTAAGCACTGACGAATCTGTATGCCTTTAAGGTCAAAGCAGGGTCAACACAGCTCTCTTAATTTGAATAACACATTATTTGTAGTACTTTGCAACTGGCATATTCTTTATAAGAAAATTGGATTGTTTTACGTGATCCCTTCTGTGGACAATACTGCTCCCATTCTCCAGCTCTTGGGCTGCATGACCTGCCAGCTTCAGCCTCTTTCTTTTGCCAGTAACTATTGAGCATGGATCTCGATGCACTTTAGGTTGACTGTTATCTGGCCTTTCCATCTGTTATGTTATGTTATGTTATGTTAAGTTGCATTTGTAAAGCACTAATTACCAAAGGCCTCTAAGTGCTACAGCATGGGTCAGACAATCCAGAGTCCTTGCACGCAGCTAAACTCAACATGGTACGGCGTAGGGGTTACCGAACACCTCTGTGAACAGCATCGTCTTGAGTCTCTTCCGAAATGGGGGATGGTAACTGAGAAAGCCTGGCCTCCTAAAGTGGCTTATTGAAACGTGGGCATGCGAGGAAGCTAGCCTGTGATGAACGAAGGTGACATCCATGCTCATAGGGCTTCAAGTGGTTTTTAATGTATTTGGGTGCTTCGCCAAACTGAGATTTCTGTGCAATGCACAGACCCTTGAAACTAACCCTTTGCTTAATGGGTAACTGATGCAGCTGTTGCAACAGGGAGGTGGTATGCGCTCTTCGAGGAAATTTGTAGAACAACCTCATGCATCATTCATGACCACTTGGAGTTTCTCCAAGAGATTTCCGGGGAGACCACTGTAGACTGCATTACAGTAATCAAGGCAGGATAAGATTAATGAAGCCACCACCGTCTGCATGGTAGCGGGGGACAACAGGATCGACAATTTCCAGAGTTGCTGCATCAGTCCGATTCAGCTTCCCACTACGGCAGATACCTGGGTCTTTAGGGTCAGTCAAGTGTCCAGCCTAATGCCCAAACTCTTCACAGCTGGCACAGGTATTGGAGTGGTGCCCAGCTCTTGGGGCCAAAAATCGCTGAACCAGGGGAAGAACCCCTATGTAAGAACAGCTACTTCGGTTTTGTCTGGGTTCACCTTCAGGGAGTTAGAGGTCATCCAATTCATGGTGAACCAGAGAATATTCTGTTGCCAGAGCCTCAATCAGGAGTTGAAGGTAAATGTTGAAGAGCAAAGGGGACAGCGCAGAGCCCTGCGGAGCCCCTGAGCGAAGATTACCCTCCCTGGACAAGCAGTCTCCTAATTGGATCCTTTGAGAACGATCCTCCAAAAAGGAAGTGATCCACTGGAGCACTGTCCCAGTGACTCCCAGCTGCCGGACACGAGCAAGTAGCTGCACATGGTTCACCGTATCAAAGGTGGCTGAGAGATCAAGTAAGATCAATGCTGAGGGGGTCTTCTTATCAGCTTCAAGTCACAGATCATCCAGCGCCGAGAGCATCACTAACTTAGTGCTGTTTTGGGCCCTAAACGCAGCTTGTCGATTATGTAGCAGCCGATGTTGTTCAACATAAGAAGAGAGGACTCTAAGTACATGTTGTTCAAGCAATATTAGCAAGGAAAGGGAGCCGGGATATAGGGCGGAAGTTTTTGAGATTCCTAATATCTGCCCCTGCTTTTTTCAAAAGTGGAATCACTATAGCTTCCTTGAATCACTGTGAAACTGTGCCTCACGCCTGCCTCTCCTCCTCTTATAATAAGCCTCATCCGTCCCATAGCCAAACAGTGAGGGGTGGCTGCAAACAAGTATATAGCAGACTTGGATGCTTTCCCACTCTCTCTCCATGTCACCTAGCGGGGAGAGTGCAGCAAGCTTGTAAACTTTGCCTCACCAGCTGATTTTTTTTGTTTAGCCGAAATCCACACTACAAGCATTGTGCTGAGTAGCAAAACTCTGTGAACTTTGGTGCAAGAGCAGAGTCCACAGATCGGCTTGATAAAATCTCTTACATAGCCTGGGAGACGATATATAAGGACCTCTGTAAAGGAACATTGGGATGAGGGTGAAATGATGAAGCTTAAGGATTCAGCGCTGGTCAAGTCTTCCACCTGGTAGGTGATCCATTTAAGAGATGTTTTAAATGCAATTGCTACTCCACTGTCCCTCCTGCCAATACAGTCTATATGTATGCAGTAGTAGTCAGGGGCAGTGCTAGTTGAAGGTCAGGGCATAAGTCTTCGATTAGCCAGATTTGTGTCATAAGTAGGGCATCGAGTTGGTCTTACTCTATCAAATTATAAAAATCTAAGGCATGCATGCGGTGTGAGCAGATTAATGAGTGCTGCTTCAAGTGTCTTAGGGATAATTCCATGTTCTATTTTATTGCAGACTCCAAGATTTAGAGTGTTGAGGAGCTTTTTCCAGGAGCAGCAGCAGAGAGGATCATTCACCTCTAAAAGCCCAGGGTTATTGCATTACAAAGTGGTTGGGTACAGATTAAATAGGTTCTTCAAGGAGTAAAAGATTTGGGGCTCACCTTTGGGTTTGTCCCAGCAAAGTGGCTGGTGCTGCAAGTGATTGGGATGTGGTAGGCACAGATGCGGTTGCCTTAGTTGCACCTTTGGCGCGCCCCCTGCCTGCTTCCCCCATCCTTAGTGTGATTACTTTGGGTGCCTGAACAACTAGAGTGCTGCCATCAAAGATGGTGCCTCACAGTGGACAGTGCCCTGCCTCCAACTCTGGCCTCACCTCACTGTGCCACAGAGCACATGTGTGCAGGTCAGATGTGTGTGGGGCAATTAAGCATTTTGGTGCCAGGTGAGAATGATTTTTAAAATTTTCATTTAACCAACCAGGTGGTCGTGCCTTTTTTTGCCTTGCTCCTAAAGCCTGGAATGACCAGCCTGAGCACATCAGAACCTCCTCCTCAGTTCTTTAATACGACCAGAAACTAAGCACATGACTCTTCACCCAGCCCCAAATCTGGTTTAACCCATACAGCTCCTGTTTCAGTGTCAGGATACCCTCTGGGGTAATTCATGCGATATACAAATGCACATAACGTAACATGACATAACATGTACATATTCCCTGCCATCATGGTTGGGTTTTTAGTATGCAACTGGTAGCTCCTCCCTTCTCCGGAAAGGGAAAAGTGTGGATTTCAAGTGCGTTAGCACTTTGGGTCCATCCCTGGAACTACCAGCTGCAGAGGCTGCTACCCACAGTCTGACTGGTGCATCGCTAGCTATCTCCACTCATTTGAAGAACGTCTTTCAGATGCAGCATGAGTTGGGGAGGTAATGGAGCATCTCCAGAACCACTTGCAGCAATGAGACAGTGGTTTGTCCACAAAGGTGCGGTCAATGGTCTTGGCAGTGCAGTTGGCTTCAGTCTCACTTCCTGACTTGCAACAGCACACTATGCTTTTAGCACAAATGTTCTGAGTAACAGTGCTACAGACTACTTCAGGACCACTTTGGGACCATAGTGCAGGCCTCTCTAAGCAAAAGAGTAGATGTTTCAATCTGAGAGCATGTTGGTCTTTTCCTCTCAAGTCTCTCGGCTACAGAGTCAGCTGCTTCTGCTCACCCTTTCAGTCACTGTTAGAAATTAAGCTTCTGATTGGCAGAGGCATGCACCCTGTCCAAGTAGGAACCACAAACCTAGTCAGGAAAGTCAGATACACCTATCTTAAGTGTGGAACAGGGAGGGGATTCAAGCCAAACGTCCCTACATATGATACTAACAAATTGGAGAGTGAAATTGCTTTTTTCAGATTCATGCGAGTCTTGAAATTGAATTTTTTTTTCACAAATGTAGTTCCACCTCAGCCTGATAAAGAGGAACCAGAATTTCTGGAATTCAGACCCAAATCTAAATTCCAAGCACCTGTGTCACACAACATTTTGGACGCCTTTGAAAACGCGGTTAAGAACGACTTAGACCACTTGAATTTGAGCAAATCTAAAAGGAAGAATTTATCAGTATATGACAGGAACATATTGAAAGGACTTCAAGAAAACACCGAAATACTGATACAAAAGGCTGATAAAGGGGGAGCTATCATAGTAATGGACAGGATCATGTACAATCAAAAAGTTGATGAACATGTGGCAGACAGATCAACTTATTTTGAACTAGAGAAGGATCAGACTGAGGATTTAAAAATTACCTAAAAGACATTGGGAATTACTGCAGAACGAAACTGACTTCAATGGTATTTTTGCCAACAAGCTGATCTTTGCCTTTACAAGATCTAAAAATAAAAAGGAGTTATTGCTTACACCTATAAGACAAGCAGAAGTAAACCAAAAAGGAATGAAATAATGCAAGAATTGTGTGCATTGTTCAAATGTAATTGAAGGCAATGTGTTACACCATCCACAAACAGGACGAGAAATCAGTCTACATTATGATGATGATTGTAATTCTAAAAATCTGATTTACTACGTAAAATGTCCCTGTGGGAAATTATACACAGGTAAAACAGAAAGGAAACTAAAAACTAGAATTTCTGAACATAAAAGTACGATCTGGAACAAAAACGTTGAAAGTAATTTAGCAAAACATTGGTCGGATAACAATCACAACATTTCCCAATTCAGGTTTTCCATACTGGAAACAGTTAAAATCTACGAGGGGGTTGATCTCACCAGATCCCTCCTCCAGAGAGAGATATATTGGATAAGAACCCTTAAAACACAAGAGCCAATAGGTCTCAATGAAAAAATAGATCTCACGTGTTTTCTATGATCTTTTCACTTTGGATCTGCTAAAAAGGTTGCCGTTTGTGTTCTGTAAATATGATCCAGTTTGGTCACCATGATATACTGAGTAATTTTATTTATTGTTGTTCAACTCTCACTGTTATATTCCTTTGTACTCCTCTTAGTTTCATGTTCTTTTTCACCTGTCCTTGTTTCTTACACGTTGTTTACCTGCTTATCCTAGATTTATTGGTTTTGGCATACACACCTCTCCAAGATGGCGCCCACATTATTATCGGATTTCATTTTGAGTTTGTCTACAGTGTCATTTCTTTAAAGCCTACTGTTATCCGCGAGTGACCGTGTAAATGATGGCCCGGTTTTTCTAAGTTTGAACTACTACAGATAGAGCACTGTTTCGAGTCGGAGTTTTCCATGCGACTAGATGAGTCCGTTTTCAGTTTCGGAGTTCTGATGTAAATAAGTGATATCGCTGTACCTGTGTTCGAGGTGGTCACCGTTCAGTGAAGTGGCTGAACAGCGCGAGGGCGAGTTGTAGAAGTGAAGTGATTACTCCTGAGAGGTAAGGGTTGAGAGACTTATCGATTTATAGACACATGAGTGTTTTTTAGGTTTGTGGTAGTAAGTTTGGCTTTTCACTTTGTTGCTAGTTACTCGAACAGCGGATGTTGCGAGCATGTAAAAGACTTGGTAGAAGGTTCCCCGGCATAGAACAACCCGTAGCTGGCACCAAGGTAAGATGGTGTTTAGGCTCCCACTGTCGTTATTACAGTCATTTGTGTTGAATTTTTGAACGATTTACATAGATCCGGTCTTTGTTGCAGGATACTGAACGTTTTTGTCCAATCTATCAGTGAGTATAAGAGGTATTTTGACACACAAAGTGGTGGGTGATAAGGTTCTTTCTTTGCCTTGAGTTTCACAATTTTCCCATTTTCCCCATTTTTGCAACAGTTTGCTAAGTACCTTGAGAATCCTTGACATTTCTGTAACAACAGAGTTGAAATAATGTCCGTTTTCAATTTAAGTTCACAGGCCCCTGACGAAGAGCTCCATGAGCTCGAAATGCATTGGGCACAGAGAAGAGCTAATCGCCATTGATGTTTAACAATTGTGATAGTGTTGTAAATGTATTGGCTATTTTTTGTGATCTAAACAAAATCATGCTGATGTTAAAATGTACATGAACGTTAATTTTGTGATTCTTTGAAGTATATTCAAACAGTTCTAAAAGAAAAAGATCGATTATCATTTTTGTATAAATTATGTTTAAACAAAGTGGTGTTCTTTTTGAACCACAAAAGCAACAGTGCATTGAGGTTAAGTGTGTTCCACACTTAAGATAGATTTTTCAGTGCAGGCACGGTTAGGACAAACGTGCCACCTCGGTTGCACGCTTATGTTAAAAAGGTAATTAATCAAATTATCTTCCTCAAAACACATAAAACAGGTGTGCTTCTCTTATTTATTAACACAAAGTCAGATACACACCATAAATTAACCTGTGTTCATCCTCTGGTAACTTGGCACAGAGCAGTTAGGCTTAACTTAAGAGGCAATTTGTAAAATATTTGTGCAACACTTCAAACAGTAACAGAGTGAAAACATCACAAAAAGACTTATTACCAGTTTAGAAAGATAGAGTGTGATTTTATAAATAAAATAGGCTCAAAATGACAAAACTTCAACAGTAGAAGTCAAGATAATAATTTATAAAGATTAGTTGCAAAAATAGCACCTAGAAGCATTAAGCGCCTAAAGAGTTAATTGGTCACGCTGGACCGGGACAAAGTAAACAGTTCAGGCTCACTGTGATAGAGCAGGGTTTGGATACAGGACCCATGCAGGCCCCATTGAGTAAAAGTACAATAATCCTGGTTGCAAATAACAAGATGTGAAGTGCAGCTAAGGGATGTGTCGTGTCCATCCTGTAATCAAGGTGATGCGTTGGTTTTCTCCACACAACAATGGCAATGCACCAGTTCCAAAGACACAGACACGGTTCTGAGATGTGTTGGTTCCAAAGCAGATGCTCCGGGATTCTCCACGCAGTCGAAGAGATGCATTGAATGTCCTCCTGCAGTGACGGCGATGCAGTGGTTCCGATAGCAATGTGCTGGTTCCGAATGTGATGCACTGGATCTGTTCCCGCAGCAGTGGTGATGCAGAAGTTTTGCTCTCACAGCAGAGAATGTGTTGGTTCCACTGGATTAAGCACCTGGGTCCACTTCCAATAAAGCAGGCACAGGTGCAGGATGGAAGACTTTGATATCCCTGAGTCTAAGAACAGAAGGCTAGTAAACTAGCCCCTGGAGTCACTCTGAGTCAAGTGATGAAGGTCCAGCCAGAGAGAGCAGCAGGCAGCAGGAGAGCACAGCAACACCACAGTCTTCAAGAGCAGCAGTTCAGCAGAGTGTAGTCCTTAGCACAACAGTTCTTCTTCTTGGCAAGTTGGTTTTAGTCCCAGAAGTGTACTTAGTTGGTAGGTTCAGAGGTCCAGTGCGCATACCCAGTTATGCTTTTGAAGTAGGGGTGACTTCAAAGAAGGGTCTTTGAAGTGCACAGAGATACCTTTATCATGCCTGGGTTCTAGACTCACTTGATAAGGATATACAGCCCTTTGTGTGTGAAGAGGGCCCAGTCTATTCAGGTGTAAGTGTAAGGCT